>NC_092372.1:36225033-37475033 GCF_030028105.1 Mobula birostris | reverse complement strand
ATGGAGGAACTCAGCAAGGCAGGCAATATCTCTGGAAGGGAATAAGCAGTCAATGTCTTGGGCTGAGAGTCTTCATTAGAGTCACGGTTTACTCAGAAGCCCTGACTGGTTGTGCCACAGCCTGGTATGGAAATACCAATGCCCATGAATGGAAAAGTATTGGATGCAGCCCAGTCCATCACAGGAAAAGCCTCCCCACAATAGAGTGATTCGAAATGAATGCACCATCTATCATCAAGGACCCCCACCATTCAGGTCATGCTCCCTTCCTGCTGCTGCCATTGGGAAGGAGGTGCCTTAGGTCCTACACCATCAGGTTCAGGAACAGTTTTTACCCATCGATTATCAGGCTCCTGAAAGATCACTCACTTCTCATTAATCTTATTCCACAACCTATGGCTCACTATCAAGGACTCTACAACTGACGTTTGCAGCATTATTTATTACTTATTTAATATTATTATTATTATTTGCTTTTCTTTTTGTATTTGCACAGTTTATCTACTTTTGCAGATTGTTTTTCCTGTCTTTGTGTGTAGTTTTTCATCAATTCTAATGTGTTTCTTTATTTCTACTGCGAATGTCCATGAGATAATGAATCTCAGGGTGGTATATGGTAACATACGGTATGCATAAATACTTTGATAAAAAAATTTACTTTGAACTTTGCATTGTTCTATATTTCTGGCAACTGCAGAATCTCTTGTATTCATGACTTTATACTGGTTTCATATCACAAAGTACTAATACAAAAAACAATGTTGAAGTAGAGCATAATGTTAGTAACCTTTGGAATTTTACATACAATTTTAGGTATTTCATTATAGAACAAAATAAAAAGTACAATATTTTGTAGTCTATTGGGATTGAAGTGTATTTGTTCTTCTTTGGTTTTGTGAATTCTGAGGTAGCCAATGAGGCCAATGTGGGAATTGCAGATACTTCCATGGAGAGGGCAGGAGGTAGTTTATAAGGAAGACAGGTTGGCAGTTTGTGGTGTCTTATAATGCTTCTGCTACTTACACAGATCTCAATGCATAGATTTGATGATTTTAATACCACATTGATGCTCTTTCTCTACTTTGAACAATCTTGGGCGAGAGGATCCCAAGAAAGTAGGAGTGTTGCATTTCTTTAAGAAAGCTATGAGCACAAACAGAAAAAATAGATATTCAGTGGGAAAATAAATTAAATTAAATTGCACAATAGTATAGAAATATTTAGAGTACACTTACTAAGATATTATAATTACAAAGAGAGATTTGAGAAACTAAGATGTATATGTATGATCAAACAGACAAAAGATGATTTGCATCCTGAAGATCATTGAGCCATAAGAGTGCAAAATTTGAAGCTAATAATCCAAAATAAATAAAGATACTCCTTGAAAAATTATCTTATGAAACAGTTCATGTCATGCTCAAACATTCAGTAATTTATTATACAGAAAATTGTTCCTTAAACAATTGGATTTTCAATTGGAAAAGAATTTGGGAGAACTTTGTGAAAACCTTATCTAACTGTCAGTCAACCTGTAGCCTGCTGTCTTGCTGAAGACTTCCATCAAATGATGTAATATGCAAGAGTCTTCAATATCTTAATATTCCGATGTCTCATGTAGTATTGGCTACTAACAGTACTGTAGTTACTAACATTTCAAAAATAAATAAAGTTGTCAGTTTATTTCTAGTTCTGTTATAACCTTTTATGCCTCTGATAGTAACAAACCACATTTTGCATAATATGGCAGCAAAAATATTTTGTTGTCTTTTTGTTGTCAGTAAGTTTTGCTGTTCGTCAGGGGCTCTTGCAGATTGCTTTCAAGAATATTTTCACTGGCTGCAGAGCTGTCATGCAGCTAATTGCATGCGAGGAGGTAAATTAAATGGTAATCTGTTTTACCATTGTCACCTGTATCAAGGTACTGTGAAAAAATAGTATACCATTATAGAGATCAATTTAGAACAACACCGCATGGCGTAATACAAAGCAAGACAATGGAAGTGTGCAGAATGAAGTGTTACAGTTACAGAGAAAGTTCAGTGCAGGTAGAAAATAAGCTGCAAGATCATAAAGAAGTAGATTGTCAAGTCAACAGTCTACCTTATCATACTAGAGAACTATTCATTAATCTTATAACTGCTGGATGGAAACTGTACTTGAGTCCAAAGATACTTGCTTTCAGTCTTTTGTTTCTTCGGCTCATTGGAAAGGGAAGAAGATAGAATATCAGTGCTGTGGGGTCATTGGTTATGTTGCCTACTTTACCAAGGCAATGAGAAGAGTAGACAGAGTCCCTGAGGGGGAAGCTGGCGTTCTTGAAGTGCTGAACTATATCTACAACTCACTGCAGTTTTTTACGGTCATGGATGAGCAGTTGCCATACCAAGACATGATGCATCCAGATAGAATGCTTTCTATAGTGCATAAAGCTTTAAGTTCCTCGGGGTCAATATCACAAATGACCTGACTTGGTCCAACCAAGCAGAGTTCACTGCCAAGAAGGCCCACCAGCACCTTTACTTCCTGAGAAAACTAAAGAAATTTGGCCTGTCCCCTAAAACCCTCACTAATTTTTATAGATGCACCGTAGAAAGCATTCTTCTAGGGTGCATCACAACCTGGTATGGAAGTTGTCCTGTCCAAGACCGGAAGAAGCTGCAGAAGATCGTGAACACGGCACAGCACATCACACAAACCAATCTTCTGTCCTTGGACTCACTTTACACCGCACGCTGTCGGAGCAGTGCTGCCAGAATAATCAAGGACATGACCCACCCAGCCAACACACTTTTTGTCCCTCTTCCCTCTGGGAGAAGGCTCAGGAGCTTGAAGACTCATACGGCCAGATTTGGAAACAGCTTCTTTCCAACTGTGATAAGATTGCTGAACGGATCTTGACCCGGATCTGGGCCGTACCCTCCAAATATCCGGACCTGCCTCTTAGATTTTTTTTGCACTACCTTACTTTCCATTTTTCTATTTTCTATTTATGATTTATAATTTAAATTTTTAATATTTACTATCGATTTGTAATCCAGGGAGCGGGAAGCGCAGAATCAAATATCGCTGTGATGATTGTACGTTATAGTATCAATTGTTTGGCGACAAAGTATAAAGTATAAATGAAACTGGCCATAGTCAAAGGGGACATGCCAAATTTCTTTAGCTTCCTGAAGAATTAGAGGCACCAGTGAGTTTTCATGGCTGAGGCATCAATGTGGTTAGATCAAGTCAAGAGAAAATCCTAAAGGGAAAATCTTGTCTGACAAATCTGTTGGAATTATTTGAAGAAATAACAAGCAGGACAGACAAAGGAGAATCAGCTGATGTGTACTTGGGATTTTCAGAAGGCCTTTGACCAAATGCCACACATGAAGCTGCTTAGCAAGCTATGACCCTATGGTATTACTAGAAAGATTCTAACATGGATAAAGCAGTGGCAGGAGGCTAAGAGTGGGAATAAAAGGGGCTTTTTCTGGTTGGCTGCGGGTGACTAGTGGTGTTCGACAGGTGTCTGTGTCGGGACTGATACTTTTCACGTTATATGTCAATGATTTGGATGATGGAATTGATGGCTTTGTTGCAAAGTTTGCAGAAGATATAAAGATAGGGGAGGGACACATACTTTTGAGGAAGTACAGAGGCTACAGAAGGACAGACAGATTAGAAGAATGGGCAAAGAAATGGTAGATGGAATGCAGAGTTAGGAAGGGTATGGTTATGCACTTTGGTAGAAGAAACTAAGGAGTTGACTATTTTCTAAATGGAGAGAAGATACAAAAAACTGAGGTGCAAAAGGATTTGGGAGTCTTTGTGCAGGATTCCCAAAAGGTTAATTTGCAGTTTGAGTCTGTGGTGAGGAATGTAAATGTGATGTTAGTCTTCATTTCAAGAGGACTAGAATATAAAAGCAAGGATGTAATGTTGAGATTTATAAAGCACTGGTGAGGCATCAGTTGGAGTATTGCGAGTAATTTTGGGCCCTTTATCTTAGAAAGGATGTGCTGAAACTAGAGAGGGTTCAAAGGAGGTTCATGAAAATTATTCTAGGATTGAATGGCTTGTCATATGAAGAGCTCTGGGCCTGCATACACTAGAGTTCAGAAGAATGAAGGGTGACCTCACTGAAACCTATTGAATGTAAAAGGCCTTGATAGAGTAGATGTGGAGAGGATGTTTCCTATGATGAGAGTGTCTAAGACCAGAGGACACATCCTCAGAATAGAGGAAGTCCTTTTAGAATGGAAATGAGGAGGAATTTCTCTTGCCTGAGAGTGGTGAATCTGTAGAATTCTTTGCCACAGGCAGCTGTGAAGGCCAAATCTTTATGTATATTTCAGGCTGCTGTTGATCAGCTGTTCATTGGTTAGGGTATGAAGGGATATGGGGAGAAGGCAGGAGATTGAGGCTGAGAGGAAAATTGGATCAGCCATGATGACATGGCAGAGCAGACTCGATGGGCTAAATAGCCTAATTCTGCTCCTATATCTTAAGATCTTATGGTCTAAGACAACCTTTTGGTGGTGTTCACTCCTAGGAAATTAAGCCTCTCAACTCTCTTAAACTCAGCACTATTGAGGTAAACAAAAACTTGTGCACTTCCCTCTTTCCTGAAGTCAATGATCAGATCAAGTCCTCTTTGAATTTATTTTACTTTGATTACTGGAGTTTACTAAACCAAATGGCCCAGGAAGGGGAGAAAGTTATAATTGTGCCTCCTTCCTAACCCATTCTCTCACCCTCTTCAGACTCTGCTTGTGATTGATAACTTGAAGACTAAGATTCTATCTGTTCATTTTTCTTAATGTCTACTTCTTCAGTTGTGATTTACTCCTATTCTACTAAACTGAAATATATACCTATTATCTACAAGGAATTTGCTTAAAATGCACCATTGAAGTTTGCCATAAAATGGATTAAATGGCTGATAAAACAACAGGAATGTTTTTCACAATCCTTGTTTTATTTTGTTCAGTTAAATTATGTGGCCTGACATTAATTTTGAATTTGCTTTTTAATATCATTGGTCAATGAATTCATCAATATAATATCACTGCTGCTTTCATTTGGAACATTCAAATGCTGAAACACATTCATGTGAACATTGGGCAGGATGAATGGTTTCTAACACCTCTCCCATTTTTAATATATAGTATATTTACTGAGATATATATATCTTTGGCTGAAATCAAAGTTGCTGTGTATTGGATTGGAAAATATTGTGATTTTCTTTTCACTGTAAATCCAAAATTAACATTAATAATTCAATCTGATCAATACCCAGAAATTTTCATGCTCTCTAATCAACTCCATTTAGTTAAATTTAGTAAGGCAGAAATATCATGTGACAAACAGGAAATAGAAGTGCATGCACTATTTTAATTACATTATGAGGAAGTTTGTGCATATGCCAAGATGGACAGAAGTTCAGTTTATAATTATTAAAACAGATTAAAATACTGGTCTTCTTAGAACTGGCCATTTCCAAAATGACCTCTTGAAAATACATGCAATTATTTTCACAGGGAAGCAAACTAGGGGGCATTTTGAAAAAGAATTTGTCTCTTTTAGAATGCTGTTCTGATGTGGCCAACGACCAGCATTTTAATACTACAGCCATCTGTGATGTCTTGGTAAGTTGGATGCTTGTGTACTTAATGTGCCTTTTCACAGAATATCATTAGTAAATTTTCCATAGTGAAACTTAAGAAAAATCTGATGTTTTGTTTTCAAAGTTTTATTGATGTACAGTATATGAGTCTCATGATAAATTGGATCTCTGCTAAAATTAGCCTATCCCATTAAGAACTGAGAGTCTAATTGCTTCTTGTTTGATCAGAAAATTCTCAGAGGGGTTCAGACAGCTGGAGATTGATGTGCACCTTGTGACAAAAACACATTAGCAGAGCAAGGGACAAAGTCCTGCTGAATGCGTACATTGATTTAGGCAAGAAATTAAAGTGAAGGATCTCAAGCGTAGTCTCAGGATTACTCCTGGTATAGTAACATGCTAGTGAGTTCAGGAATAGAAGAAAGGCCAGGTGATGTGTAGCTGAAGGGCTGGTACAGGAGCAGGGATCTCTCCTGGGCCAGAGGTGACCCGTACAAGAGGGATTGGTTGCATATGAACTGGAAGGAGACAAATATCTAGTGGGGAAATTTACTTTTGCCACCAGAGAGAGTTTACATTAAATTGGCAGGGGGATGGGACCTGATAGAGCAAAGTCAGAGAGAAGACAGGGGTATGTGCAGCAACTAAAGTGTGTAAGCCCAGTGATCAGGATAGCCATATTTACACTAAAAGGACAGATAGGACCAGTACTTTGAATTGCATTTATTTCATTGTCTGTAGCTAAACAGGTATGGCAGATGAACTGAGGCCATGATTGCCTCGAAGGACTTGGACTGTTACTGCCATTACAGAACTCTGGCTGAGAGAAGGGCAGGACTGGCTGCTCAATGTTCTGGGATACTGATACTTTAGGCATGAAATAGGAACCGGTAAGAGTGGAGGGGTAATTATCCTTTTGATAAGGGCAGCAGTGATTGGAGAGGATATTCTTGAGGGATTATCTAATGAGACAATTTGGCTAGAACCTAGAAGGGCCTGGTCACTCTGGTAGAGCTATATTTTGGACCTCTTAATAATCAGCAGGAACTTAAGGAGCAGATGTATTGACAAATTGCACATTGTTATGGGAATAGTAAGGCAGTGTTTATGAGAGATGTTAATTTTCCGAGTACCAACTAGGCCATCCAGATAGCAAAGGGCCTGGATGGGCAGAATTTGTGCTGTGTGCACAAGACAGATTCCCCTCATAATAATATAGAGGAACCTCCTCGGGAAGGAGTAATACTTGACCTTCTCGGTGAACAAGTAACTGAAATGGCAATTAGGGAGCACTTTGGGTCCAATGTTTACAAATCTGTTAATTTTATAAGATAGAACAGGTCCACAGGTTTAAGTTCTGAACTGGAGCAGAACTAACCAACTTTGAGGGCATTAGGCAGAATCTGGCTGGGGTCAATGGTGCGTTGGGGGGTGTGGTGACTTTATTTAAAGGCAAAGGAACAGCTGGAAAGTGGGATGCTTTTAAAAGGGTCATATCTAGAACTCAAGGGCAGCATGTTTCTGTTAGGATCAAGGATAAATATACCAACTGCAGGGAACTCTGGCTGACAAAAGATATCAAGGCTATGATAAGACAGAAGAAGGAAGTGTGAATTGCATGTAGGCACCTGGGTATGAACGAAAATATCATGGACATGAAGGAAAAACAGCAATGCTTGATGAGGTCTTGGATCACGTGCATGTAACAAGGAAGGAGGCATTCAGAGCATTGAAGCACAATAAAGTGGGCAAATATCCCAGGGCCTTACTGAATCCACCCTGGACCTTATGGGAGGGCAGGAAAGAAATCATAGATGTCCTTTTAGAGATATTTGTTTCATCTTTAGCTACAGGTGAAGTTCCAGAAGACTAGAGGGTGGTTAATATTGTCCCGTTGCTCAAGAAGGGTTACAAGGACAGACCAGGGACCTACACTTGTAAGGACGTTACTGAATTAAATACTGTAACTAAATCTACCATCACTTTGATAGTTAAGGCCAACATCAGGAATATTCAACATGGTTTTTTGCCTCGGAGGTCATATCTAGTAAAACTTTTGGAGTTTTTTGAAGAGGTAACTAGGGGGATAGATGAAGGTAGGATAGTGGATGTTGTCTGTAATGACTTTATTAAGGACTTTTACAAGGTCCTGCATGGTACTCTGATCTAGAAAATGAGGTTGCATGGGATTCAGGATGAGATAATGAGGATTCAGAATTGGCTTGATGATAGAAAGCAGTCGGGTAATGGTTGACAGTCGATTCTCTGACTGGTAGTCTATCACTAGTGGAGTGCCCAAGGGACAGTATTGGGATTTCCATCTTGTTCATTGTTTATTTAAATGACTTGGATATGAATGTACATGGCGTGATTGGCAAGGAGTCTAGTGTTGAAATTGCAGGGGCCCTGGCAGAAATATTTAAAATATTGCTGTCTACAGGTGAGGTGCCAGAAGATTGGAGAGTGGCACATGTTGTTCCGTTGTTTAAAAAAGGATCGAAAAGTAATCCAGGAAACTATAGGCCGGTAAGTTTAGCGTCGGTAGTAGGTAAATTATTGGCGGGAGTACTAAGAGACAGAATCTACAAGCATTTGGATAGACAGGGACTTATTAGGGAGAGTCAACATGGCTTTGTGTGTGGTAGGTCATGTTTGACCAATCTGTTGGAGTTTTTCGAGGAGGTTACCAGGAAAGTGGATGAAGGGAAGGCTGTGGATATTGTCTACATGGACTTCAGTAAGGCCTTTGACAAGGTCCCGCATGGGAGGTTAGTTAGGAAAATTCAGTCGCTAGGTATACATGGAGAGGTGGTAAATTGGATTAGACATTGGCTCGATGGTAGAAGCCAAAGTGTAGTAGTAGAGAATTGCTTCTCAGAGTGGAGGCCTGTGACTAGTGGTGTGCCACAAGGATCAGTGCTGGGTCCATTGTTATTTGTCATCTATATCAATGATCTGGATGATAATGTGGTAAATTGGATCAGCAAATTTGCTGATGATACAAAGATTGGAGGTGTAGTAGACAGTGCAGAAGGTTTTCAGAGCCTGCAGAGGGACTTGGACCAGCTGGAAAAATGGGCTGAAAAATGGCAGATGGAGTTTAATACTGACAAGTGTGAGGTATTGCACGTTGGAAATACAAACCAAGGTAGAACATACAGGGTTAATGGTAAGGCACTGAGGAGTGCAGTAGAACAGAGTCATCTGGGAATACAGATACAAAATTCCCTAAAGGTGGCGTCACAGGTAGATAGGATTGTAAAGAGAACTTTTGGTACATTGGCCTTTATTAATCAAAGTATTGAGTATAAGAGCTGGAATGTTATGATGAGGTTGTATAAGGCATTGGTGAGGCCGAATCTGGAGTATTGTGTTCAGTTTTGGTCACCAAATTACAGGAAGGATATAAATAAGGTTGAAAAAGTGCAGAGAAGGTTTACAAGGATGTTGCCGGGACTTGAGAAACTCAGTTACAGAGAAAGGTTGAATAGGTTAGGACTTTATTCCCTGGAGCGTAGAAGAATGAGGGGAGATTTGATAGAGGTATATAAAATTATGATGGGTATAGATAGAGTGAATGCAAGCAGGCTTTTTTCACTGAGGCAAGGGGAGAAAAAAAAAAGAGGACATGGGTTAAGGGTGAGGGGGGAAAAGTTTAAAGGGAACATTAGTGGGGGCTTCTTCACACAGAGAGTGATGGGAGTATGGAATGAGCTGCCAGACGAGGTGGTAAATGCAGGTTCTTTTTTAACATTTAAGAATAAATTGGACAGATACATGGATGGGAGGTGTATGGAGGGATATGGTCCGTGTGCAGGTCAGTGGGACTAGGCAGAAAATGGTTCGGCACAGCCAAGAAGGGCCAAAAGGCCTGTTTCTGTGCTGTAGTTTTTCTATGGTTTCTATGGTTTACTGATGATACTAAATTAGTGGGTTTTGTTGGTAGGGAAGCAGGTGAGCTGGTAAAGGTTGGATGGTCAGTCCAGAATAGGACTAATGGTGAATTGCAGGGCACTGATGAGTGTTGTGGAAGAGAGGGATCTAGGAGTACAAGTGTGCAGTTTGCTGGAAGTGGCTATGCAAGTAGATAGGGTAGTGAAGAAATCATTAGGATGCTGACCTTCATCAGTCAGGACAATGAGCTTAAGAGTGGAGACATTATGTTGTAGTAATATAAGTTGCTAGTGAGACTGCATGGAGAAGCGTGTAGTTTTGATCACCATTTTAGAGGAAAGACATTGTCAAGCTGGAGAGGGTGCAGAAGCATTTTGTGAGGATTCTGTATGGTGAAGAGGGTCTGAGTTATAGGGAGAGGTTGGCCATACTGGACCTTTATTCTCTGCAGTACAGAAGAATGAGGGGTTACCTCATAGATGGTTATAAAATTACGAGTGGTGTGGATAAAGTTTATCAGAACCTGATTCTGGTGAAGTTGATGGTCATAGTCTTTTCCCAAAAAATTAGAGGGCGCAGAAACAATATAAGGGGGGAGAGATTTAAATCAGAGCTCAGGGGTAACTTCTTTACGCAGAGGGTGATGAGTACCTGGAATGAGTTGTAGGAGAAACTTTTTGAGGTGGAACAATTACAACATTCAAGAAACATATGGATAGGTACATGGAGGGAGGAATTTTGAGGGTTTAGGACATAATGTGGGAAATAGGGAGTAGCAGGGAGGAAGCAGTCACCAGTATGGACTAGATGGGTCACAGGGCCTGTCCTCCTTTTTTACTCTCTGACTCTGTGATTCTACCTGTTTCAGATGTAGCTCCGAAACAGTATCTGTTTTAACACCCAACAACATCGGGTGAGTGGTGTCCATGTGCACTAAAGAAGATGTTTTTATGTATTATCCATGGTTCACTGTAGTGCCACAAATGTTGAGTGTGATAAATTACTGGTTTACGATGACAAGAACATTATACAATATGAAGGGTAATTCATTTTCTTGGGTGGAAACGATCATGCAATTTGCTTTAGATGTTACTGTAGCTCCAGAGCCTTCTTGGGTAGAGAATTTCAAAAGCTGACAACCATCTTGTTCAGGTTTTTAATTTCTCTTTTTTTTGTTCTAAATACCGAAAGGCCCTCATTCTGAGACTGGGACTGTTGCTTCATTCAGGGAAGCACAATTTCTGCAACATCCCTGCCCCACTCAAGAACTTTGTACATTTCAGTGAGATCTCTTTTCATCCTTTCAAGCCTAAGTGTTTAAGAGTGGTGAAAACATGTTGACGCTGCAGCAGTGTCCCTCCTGTCCTTGCAAAATGCTGCGGCTGCTCCTCTTCCTTCTCCATCAGTCTCTCTCCACAGTGTGACAGCACAAGGTGAACTTCTTACCCAAAGGCCACTTCAGCTGTTATCTTATATGACCGCTCGCACCATTTCATTTCACGCTTAAAACATTTCTGCTTCAACTCCTGCACAGAAAATTCCACGCACAACTATTCTGTTCAAAAGTAGAAACATCTTGCTGTAATTTTATTTTAAATTTTTATTTGGAGACCAGCAATGTGACAGGCCCTTCCAGCCCAATGAGCCCCTGCCATCCAATTACACCCATGTGGTCAATTAGCCCTCTAACCCGCGTGTCGATGGAATGTGGGAGGAAGCCATCATGGTGTGAACATACAAACTCCCAGTCAGTGGCAGAATTGAACCCTGGTTGCTGGTACTGTAACAACATTATGCTAACTGCTAGACTACCAGTCTACCCATTAACCAGGGTCCTGTTGAGACAACATCTGTAATACCGTATACAGGTCTAGTCTCCCTCCTTAACAAAAGCATCACTACAATAGAGGGGTGCAACAAAGGTTCCCTGGATTGATTCTTGAAGTGGTGCATTTTGACATGAAGAGATCATGAGACTGGACCTCTACTCACTTGAACTCAGAAAAATGAGAGGTGACCTCATTAAAGTATACAAAATTGAGAGGGCAAATGTGGATTGACATTCCTCCCTTGAGGAGTCTAGAGCCAGCTGACACTATTTCAAAATAAGGGTTTGGCCATTTCTGGACAGAGATGAAATGAAATTTGTTCACCAAGAGGTGGTAGATCTTTGGAATTCTCAACCCTTGAGAGTGGTAGAGAATTAGAGCATGAGTGTATTCAAAAGTGAGTTTGATGTATACCAATGGAATCACGAAATATGGAGTTAGTGCAGGAAAGTGGTGCTGAGGTGAGGACTAAATAACTGAATGGCAGAACAGATAAAATGGGAAAAATAGTCAAGTTAAGTTCTTTAAATTCTTTGCTGTTTCTTTTTGTTTTCTATCTTCAGTCTTGTGAATGTAATTTTTTAAATTCATAATGTATTCATCAGTTTCCAAAGGGATGCAAACAGATCCATTTAGATATAAGACCATAAAATATAGAAGCAGAATTAGGCCATTCAGCCCCGTGAGTCTTTTCTACCATTCCATCTTGGCTGATTTATTATCCTTCTCAACCCCATTGGCTGCCTTCTCCCCATTACCCTTGCTGCCCTGATTAAACAAGAACCTATCAAACTCCATTTTAAATATATTCAATCCCTTGGCCTCCACAGTCACCCATGGCTATGAATTCCACAGTTTCACTATGCTCTGGCTAAAGATGTTCCTCCTTAACTCTGTTCTAAATGGATGTTTTTCTAATCTGAGGCTGTGCCTTCTCGTCATGGACTCATCCACTAGAGGAAACATCCTCCCCACGACCCTTCTATCCAAACTTTTCATTGTTTGATAGGCTTCAATGAGGTCCCCCTCATTCTTCCAAACTCCAGCCAGTACAGACCCAGGGCCATCAAATGCTCCTTATATGTCAACTCACTCATTTCCAGAATTAATGTCATGAACCTCCTCTGGATCCTCTCCAATGCCAGTTCCTCCTTTCTTAGATAAAGGGCCCAAAACTGCTCACGATATTCTAAGTGCAGTTTGACCAATGTCTTATAAAGCTTCAGCATTACATCCTTGCTCTTATATTCTCGTCCTTTCAAAATGAATGCTAATATTGCAATTGCCTTCCTTACCACTGTCTCAACCTGCAAGTTAACCCTCAGAGAATCCTACAGAAGGTCTACCAAGTCCCTTAGCACCTCTGATTTTTGAATTTTCTCCTCATTCAGAAAATACTCTGCACCTTTACTCCTTCTACTAAAGTGCATGACCATACTCTTCCCTACAGTATATTATATCTACCACTTTGCCCATTCTCCCAGACTGTCTAAGTCCTTCTGCAAACTCCCCGCCTCCTCAACACTTCATGCCCCTCCACCTACCCTTGTATCATCTGAAAACTTGGCCATAAGGCCACCAATTCTGTCATTTAAATCATCCACTGATAATGTGAAATGAAGCGGTTTCCACACCAACCCTTGCAGTACACCACTCGTCACCAGCTGCCAACCAGAAAAAGCCATTAATTCCAACATCCAAATCATTGACAGATCTTGAAATTGAAACAGCCCCAATTCTAACCCATGTGGGTCACCACTAATCACTGGCATCCAACCAGAAGAGGTCCAATTTATTCCCACTCTTTGCCTCCTGCCAGTCAGCCAATCTTCTATCCATCCAAATATCTTTCCTGTAATGCCACGGGCTCTTATCTTGTTAAGCAGCCTCATGTGTGGCACCTTGTCAAAGGCCTTCTGAAAATCCAAGTAAACAACATTCACTGACTCTCCTTTGCATATCTTGCCTATTATTTATATAACCATATAACAACTACAGCACGGAAACAGGCCATCTCGGCCCTTCTAGTCCATGCTGAACTCTTACTCTCACCTAGTCCCACTGACCTGCACTCAGCCCACTCAGCCCATAACCCTCCATTCCTTTCCTGTCCATATAGCTATCCAATTTAACTTTAAATGACAACATTGAACCTGCCTCAACCACTTCTGCTGGAAGCCCATTCCACACAGCTACTACTCTCTGAGTAAAGAAGTTCCCCCTCATGTTACCCCTAAACTTTTGCCCTTTAACTCTCAACTCATGTCCTCTTGTTTGAATCTCCCCCACCTTCAATGGAAAAAGCCTATCCATGTCAACTCTATCTAAACCCCTCATAATTTTAAATACCTCTATCAAGTCCCCCCTCAACCTTCTACGCTCAAAGAATTAAAACAGATTTGTCAGGCAAGATTTTCCCTTAAGGAAACCATCATAAATTTCACCTACTTCATCATGTTCCTTTAAGTACCTCAAAACCTTGTCATTAATAGTGGACTTCAACATCTTCCCAACCACTGAGGATAAGCTAAATGGCCTATGACTTAATTTCAAACAAGAGAAAATAATCAATTAAATTTAAATTCTCAAGCTACAACAACTAAATCTATGTTTTGGATTTATATCTGTTTGCTTGGCAACCTAACTACTGCTTTCTATCCCTGCTGAATTTATATGCATATACTCTCAGCCACTTTATTAGATACCTTCTGTACCTAATAAAGTGACTACTGAGTGTATGTTTGTGGTCTTCTGCAGCTTGAGCCCATCAACTTCAAGGTTTGATGTGTTGTGCATTCAGAGATGCTCTTCTGTACATCTGCTCTCTGGCTATCCATCCCAGAGGATGATGGTGGTTCCTTTCAGTCAGTTAGTGGGGTTGACCCCACTCCTCAGAAAGGAACAGTGTGTGTGTGAATGGATTTTAGGTGAGTAGGGGGTTGCACAGGTCCAGACCCACCCTCTTGACACCCCCTCCCGGATCCAGCGGTACGGTGGGGTCCAAGACAGCTGGGGGAAGTTCTGTTGCAGTGAATGGCCAGACCAAGCTTCGATGCAAGGGATGCCCTTTCCGCGCTTCACGGCACATGTTTGCTAGATGGCCGTTGACCTTACGGGAGGGTTCATCCGCCCTTTGACAGGTCTTGTTTTTTGTCCTGCAGCGTGTCTAGCCACCCTCCTCACCAGGCAAGCCTGGTGGGGGAGTCGGTTTAGTCGCCAAACACCCGACCATGCGACAGGTAGTATTGGGTTACATGGTACCAGTAGCACTCAGACGAGTGACTTGACACACCACTGTTGAAACGCATGGTGATTTGAATTACTGTCACTTTCCTGGCCATCAATGCTTCTGCAAAGGATTGGGCAGAAAAGACCTAATGGGCAACATAAGGGTAGCTCTTTATTATGGAGACAATCAGAGACCTAATATTTGGAGTTCCTCTCAAGGGTTCCACTTCTACTTAAGAAAACTCTATGACTGAAGCAACTTTTGAAGCCAAAGAATCCTTCTGAGCCTACCTATTCTGTGCATATGGTTCCATGCTATTCCATTCTGGAGGAGGCATTGTTATTGAGGAAAAACATCAATCACATAATAACAATTATACAAAAATGTTTATTTTTGTGCCACAGGTCTTCTAAGGATGCCCTGCTCCATTTTGCTTTTTTGAATTTCTCCTATCTTTATATGTTAATGGTGAAAGAATCTGTAATTGAACATGGCAATATTTGTTGATTGCATCCTTGGAAAATCAGAGAATTCATTGTTAGAATGTGACTTGTCAGGAGTTACTTTAATGATCACAGTTATCTTACCAACATTACTTGGATGATCATCAAAAGGAATTCATTGGTATATTTACAAAAATAAACTCAACATTAAACTTTTCTTTGATTCCTGTGTGCAGATCATTTTTAAATATCATTCTTTTTGAATACAAATGCTTGCTAGGTTCACTGTTCAAGATTGAAGGACTAATTAATTATGTACCTGTTTCCCAACTGGACAAAATGGTTTCCTTCAAACTCTAACATATCCTCCTAACATCATGAACGCATGAATTGATTCTTCTAAACTTCAGGAAATAAATCAAGAATTCCTCGTAACTTAAACAAGAGAGTAGTAGTATTAGTCTGATAAATCTGCTGCAACCCTTCTGATTAATTTCAGGATTGTTCACTTTTCTCCAGCTGTGATGAGCCCAGAGACTTGTGTAAAATCACATACACTCTGCTCCCTTGTACTCCAGTCCTCCATTAGCCTTTTATACCTTCTCATTAGGTTTTAATGATTTACAGACATGGGATTCTGAAGTGAAGTTTCATACTCCACTGCTTCTAGCTTTGAACCACTTAGGTTTAAAGTGGATGCTTTCTATTTGCTTACACTGAAGATCATTTACTACAGTTTTGCCCATCTATTAATATATTTACAATTTAATGCAGCTGCCTGGAATGATTACAATCCCAGCTATCTTAATGCCATGGGGAAATGTAGACATCTGGCTTTCAATTCTACCAGTTATTTTTTCTACATGTGTACACAAATATAAAGAGTACCATACCCTACAACAGCCCAGATCTCCTAGAATGCACTCTTCTGCTCTAGGAAGTGCAAGCAGACATGTCCTTGGATTCTATTCGAGAAAATATATTTCCATGTCACTGTCAATCAAACAGGAGTTCAAGTATTGTGCTATCTTAGTCATCCCCTTAGGGTGTCTTTCCTGTCTCTGTAGTTGTTGACTCTCACATTTTCTCACCAAAAGTAAAGAATTGGAAAACCTGCCAAAATATAATTTTTAAACACAAGAATTTCTGCAGATGCTGGAAGTCCAAAGCAACACACAGGAAATGCTGGAGCAACTCAGCAGATCAGGCAGTATCTATGAAAATGAATGAACAATTGATATTTAAAGCCAAGACACTTCTTCAAGACTAGAAAGGAAGGGAGAAGATCCCAGAATAAAAATATACATATTTTTGTTTTACTTCCATGTGCAGATGACTAAATTTATGTCTGAATTTCTAGAAGTCTGTGCCCAGAGGTTGTGCTATTGTTATTAATTTCATAGCTTGAAGCCTAGGCTGAGAGATTTGAAAATCAACCATCACTATCCATTTCAATGGGGTGATTTTTTTTTTGTCTTACCAGTATAACAACTTGAACTTCTAAATGTTAAAACATGATTTGAAGATGTTGGGGGGGGGGGGATTTTTTTGGGGTATATAGAAAATAAAAGATTCTCTCTAACAAAAGAATCCAGTGCTTTCCCAGCATTTAGGACAAATAAAGTCTTTTCAGGATTCCAGCCAGGTACAGGTATTGATTATAAACAATGTTTCGATGACAAGCTGCCATTTTCATCAGGGATGAAGCCTCGGCATGTCCAGTCCGGTGGTATATATACT
Organism: Mobula birostris; assembly: GCF_030028105.1. Lineage (NCBI taxonomy): Eukaryota > Metazoa > Chordata > Chondrichthyes > Myliobatiformes > Myliobatidae > Mobula > Mobula birostris. The sequence continues at coordinate 37,458,284 of NC_092372.1, read as the reverse complement.
CCCACCGTCTGACCCTCCTGATTGGTTAGTCCTCGCCCAATCAGAATCTCTATTCCCTCCAGTTAGGGAATCTAGGAGCATGATGTATTATTTCTACATTATGTTGTGACGATCTCTGTAGAATAATGTGCAATGTGATTTGTATTCATTCATGATCAAAAGCACAATCAATTTAACCTTATCTTACTGGCAAAATATTTCAGTGTCTGTTGAACTTTGTTAATTAGACTATTGATTACCTCTTTTCACACTCACTTCTTCATATCCATCCACATTGACCTCAAGTAGATCAATATCTCCCAGATACTTGAATTAATTAAATCTTTGGTCAGCTTTATAAACTAATCTCTAATTTTTATTGGTGTTTATACTTCAAATATTTCTGTAATCCTCAGGCTCGCCCAGTCTAGGGGAATCAGCCTTCGGCCCCGCCAAACTGGGTAATCACGTTTGTGTGGATGCTGTGTACTGTAACCCCAGTTACAAGCCCACAACGCAAAATATCAGACAGTACACCATATACAACTAAATGATAGACTTTATGAATCTTAATCTGAATATAGGGTTAGTAATGAAAATAAACAAAAAAAGGGCCCAAGTCACATTCAAAGTCAAGTTGGAGCTCACTCAGTAGTCATCCTTCCACCATCGGTCTCCTCCGAACGTCGCTGATCTTCAGGCCCTCAGATTCCAGTCCACTCCGTCCGGTGGACTACCAGCTCTCTCCACATGTGCCTTCCCTCTTCATCTCTCCTCGACAAAAGACCATGAAAAACCTGGCTCCCAGACACACAAGAAAGAACAACATTCTCCCATTGGATAGCCACTGAATTCCGAAGTCCAGTTACCTATAGTCATAACCCAAACATTGCTGCCACAGAGAAACCATTACCTTAACAGTGGAACATTACAGAGAAGCCATTATATTAGCCTTAGCAGTGAAACCTTACAGCGTGATACATTTCCCAACTGCAGGATTTTCTAATTTCACTCAAAATGCAATCCATTCATTAAAAAAGTCACCTCTCCAAAACAAAACAACAACAGCAAAGGACCAAAGTGAAAATGCAAACCAATATCTTAGGAGTTGAGTTGGTTGTGAAGAAGGTAAATGAAGAAGTAGTGAGATTCTTGGGCCGTCGTGCATGCACTGCTCTTTTGAGGTCTATCCACAGATTCCCAATGATGTTTAGGTCGGGGGACTGAGGGCCATGGCAAAACCTTCAGCTTGCACCTCTTGAGGTAATCCATTGTGGATTTTAAGGTGTGTTAGAATCATTATCCTGTTGTAGAAGCCATCCTCTTTTCATCTTCAGCTTTTTTACAGATGGTGTGATGTTTGCTTCCAGAATTTTCTGGTATTTAATTGAATTCATTCCTCCCTCTACCAGTTCCCCATGCCACTGGCTGCAACACAAGCCCGAAGCATGTTGATCCACCCCCGTGCTTAACAGTTGGAGAGGTGTTCTGTTCATGAAATTCTGCACCCTTTTTTCTCCAAACATACCTTTGCTCATTGCAGCCAGAAAGTTCTATTTTAATTTCATCAGTCCACAGGACTTGTTTCCAAAATGCATCAGGCTTGTTTAGATGTTCCTTTGCAAACTTCTGATGTTGAATTTTGCGGTGAGGACGCAGGAAAGATTTTCTTCTGATGACTCTTCCATGAAGGTCACATTTGAGCAGGTGTCGCTGCACAGTAGAACGGTGTACCACCACTCCAAGTCTGCTAAATCTTCCTGAAGGTCTTTTGCAGTCAAATGGGGCTTTTGATTTGCCTTTCTAGCAATTCTACGAGCAGTTCTCTCTGGAGGTTTTCTTGGTCTTCCACATTCCACATTTCAAATTGCCTTCCTGCTCCTCTCTCAGTTATCAATTCTCTCTCATTTAATTTGTTATGAATTAATTGACTGTTTCACTACCATGTATTTTAGTTAAATTAATCAGGGAAAGAAAACAGAAAACAGATCTTGTTAACAGCCTATTGGAGTTGGATTATTATTTAAAGATTGAATCTTGATGTTAATGGAATTAAAACTTGAAACTCAGGAATCAATATTTTCTGAGAAGACTTTGATAAAATTTCCTTATCTCACCTCTATTTTACATTTTGTAATTGCATTATGTCCCAAATTCACTTTTCTACCAATTTTATAGTTAGGTTATGCTTTATTACAGAATACCAGTGATATTTACTTATCAGTTTTATATGATAACAGTTATTGATTGAACTAGGCTTTCAACTTACACAGAACTCTTAATTACTTTCATATTATACTGATACAACTCAGAATTGATAAATTCTCAAAATACTTTCGCGGATAATATCAGATTAAAGTTCTGTAAATTCATATAATATACAGAAAATTATGCACTCAGTTTTGTGTGATTCTGATCATGATTCATTAACAGCACATTATGCACAGCTCATGTAATTTGTAGAATTGAACAATGGACGCCTATGAGCCAAAGCCTTATATAGTGATGACATCAGCTTTCATATAGAGCCCATCTGACACCTGAACTGTCAAACTGGGCCACATGTGTGCAACTAATGCACAGTATGGACTATTCACAGGAAATCAGCTCTGATTAGTCAGGAGAAGCCTCACACCTGTTTAATAAGACTTAATTTATTAGAGAAGTCACCATATGCATTGGAGCTACATCTTGGATCCTAGCAAGGGTTATGGATAATTTTAACACCATAAGGTGAAAAGTGCTGCTTCAAAGGTAGTTCAGCTGGACCTCTAGGATAACCAAAAACATGAGGAGAGGGCACAAAAAATACAGCCTTCTTTAAAGAGGAGGCCAAAGGAGGAAGGGCATCAGGGTCTGGCTAAGACATTCACTGGAACAGTGCTTCCAGGTCCATCCTTCTGATGGCAGTTGCATTAAGAGCATAAGACCAGAAGATATAGGAGCAGAAGTAGGCCATTTGGCACATCAAGTCTGCTCAACCATTCAATCATGGGCTGATCCAATTCTTCCAGTCATCCCCACTCACCTGCCCTTTTCACATACCCTTTGATGTTCTGGCTAATCAAGAACCTATCTATCTCTGTCTTAAATGCACCCAGTGACTTGGCCTCCAGAGCCACTCGTGGCAACAAATTCCACAGATTTACCACCTTCTGACTGAAGTAATTTCTCTGCATCTCAGTTCTAAAAGGACCCCCTTCAATCCTGAAGTAGTGCCCTCTTGTCCTAGAATCCCCTACCATGGGAAATTACTTTGCCATACCTAATCAGTTCAGGCCTTTTAACATTTGGAATCTTTCTATGAGATGCCCCCTTCATTCTCCTGAACTCCAGGGAATACAGCCCAAGAGCTGCCAGACGTTCCACATACAGTAACCCTTTCACTCCTGGAATCATTCTTGTGAATCTTCTCTGAACCCTATCCAATGTCAGTATATCCTTTCTAAAATAAGGATCCCAAAACAGCACACAATACTCCAAGTGTGGTCTCATGAGTGCCTTATCGAGCCTCAACATCACATCCCTGTTCTTATATTCTTTACCTCTAGAAATGAATGCCAAAATTGCATTCAACTTTTTCACCACCAACTCAGCCTGGAGGTTAACCTTTAGGGTATCTTGCACAAGGACTCCCAAGTCCCTTTGCATCCCTGTACTTTTAAATTTCTCCCCATCTTAATAATAGTCTGCCTGATTATTTCTTCCACCAAAGTGCATGACCATACACTTTCCAACATTGTATTTCATTTGCCACTTCTTTGACCTCCTCTAAACTACCTAAGTCTCTCTGCAGGCTCTCTGTTTCCTCAACACTACCCGCTCCTCCAACTACCTTTGTATCACTGGTAAATTTAGCCACAAATCCATAAATTCCGTAGTCCAAGTCATTGACATACATCGTAAAAATCAGCGGTCCCAACATCGACCCCTGTGGAACTCCACTGGTAACCAGCAGCCAGGCAGAATAGGATCCCTTTCTTCCCGCTCTCTGTTTTCTGCCGATCAGCAACCCATGCTAGTAACTTCCCTGTAATTCCATTGGTTCTTATGTTGCTAAGTAACCCCATGTGCAGTACCTTGCCAAAGGCCTTCTGAAAATCCAAGTAAACCACATCTACTGCATCTCCTTTGTCTACCCTGCTTGTAATTTCCTCAAAAAATTGCAGTAGGTTAGTCTGGCAGGATTTTCCTTTCAGGAAACCATGCTGGCTTTGGCTTATCTTGTCATGTGCCTGCAGGTACTCTGTAGTCTCATCCTTAACAATCGATTCCAACAACTTCTCAACCACTGATGTCAGGCTAATAGGTCTATAGTTTCCTTTCTGCTGCCTCCCACCCTTCCTAAATAGTGGAGTAATATTTGCAATTTTTCAGTCATCCGTTACAATGCCAGAATCTATCGATTCTTGAAAGATCATTGTTAATGCCTCCACAATCTCTCCAGCTACTTCCTTCAGAACCTAAGGGTGCATTCCATTGGGTCCAGGAGATTTGTCCACCCTCAGACCATTAAGCTTCCTGAGCACCTTCTTAGTCGTAATTTTCACTGCACAAACTTCACTTCCCTGACAACTCTTAAATGTCTAGTATACTGCAAATGTCTTCCACTTTGAAAACTGATGCAAAATATGCATTCAGTTCCTCTGCCTTCTCTGCGTCTCTCACTACAATATCTCCAGCATCATTTTGTGTTGATTCTATATCTACCCTCAACTCTTTTTTACCCTTTATATACTTTAAAAAGCTTTTAATATCTTCTTTGATATTAGTCGCCAGCTTCCTTTCATCATTCTTCTTTTCCTTCCTAATGACCTTTTTAGTTTCCTTCTACAAGTTTTAAAAAGCTTCCCAATCCTTTATCTTCCCACTAGCTTTGGCTTCCTTGTATGCCCTCTCTTTTGCTTTTACTTTGTCCCTGACTTCACTTGTCAGCCATGGTAGCGTTCTCCTTCCATTTGAAATTTCTTCTTATTTGGAATATATATATCTTGCACTTCCCTCATTTTTCGCAGTGTGAGGGGGTCCTGGAATTCTCCTATTAACTGTGCTTTTGAAGAGAGAGAGAGAGAGTTATTTACCACCGATATGTTGCTTTTGAAAAGAGAGAGAGAGAGGAAGATTGACGGTTGGACCGTCACTTTAAGACATTGGAAGTAACTTTGGATTTCTACTGAGTTGGGTTTGGAGATAGCACCGAGCAGCTCGAAAGTTGCTATGGTGACTGAAGGCAGGTTGTTGATGTTACTATCAAGGACTTGTTGCCTGCTTGCATTTCTTTGCAGACAAAGGAAAGAGGGACTCTTTGAATGACAGGTGATGCTCAGTACTGTGAGATAAATGGGAGGTCAGATGGTACAGACCTCAGACACATGATCTGGACACTGAATGAGCATTGTTGTGCCCGCAGAGAAAGTGGGTTTTGGAGGATTGATCCAAATTGCTCTTCCGGTGAAGGAGAAGGGGTTTACTGGTGGGGAGTTGTCCATGTGTCCACCCTTGCTGGGGTGATAGCTCCACCACAGGAAAATGGTCCCCCAGTTAAAATCACAGGCAGTGAATTGTGAAGGATTTCGGAGGACGACGAGGAAATCGATGACAGCAGCTCACCTGAAGACTCAACTCACCCTCTCTCTCTCTCTCCATCACTACTCAAATAAATACCATGAACTGAACTGAACTTTACCTATCGTTGTAAGGCTGTATCTTTTTACTCCTAGACTTAAAGAAGCTTGGTTTTCATACATATTTCTCCACACTTACTGATTTACTTACTTATGTATATATATAATCATTGCTAACCTGTGTGATTTATCTTCATTTATATTACTGTATTGCATAGTTACTAATAAATATTAGTAGTTTATAGCAATACTGGACTCCAAAGTGGCTTCTATTTCTGCTGGTTTCTTTATCCCCGTCACGGGGTACGTGACAGCAGAAACTCCAGTCATTGCTGCTCTGCTGCCCTTCCTGCTAGTCTCCCTTTCTAGTCAGCTTTGGCCAGGTCCCCTCTCGTGCCATTGTAATTTCCTTTATTCCACTGAAATACCAACAGATTGGAATTTAGTTTCTCCTTCTCAAATATTGTGATCACTGTTCCCTAAGGGTTTGTTAACCTTAAGCTCTCTTATCATTTCAGGATCATTGCACAACACCCAATCCAGCACAGCTGATCCCCTAGTAGACTCAACAACAAGCTTTCTAAAAAACCATCCCTTAGACATTCTACAAATTCTGTCTCTTGAGGCCCCGCACTGGCCTCTTTTTCCCAATCCACTGTCAGGTTAAAATCCCCAATAATTATCAAGACATTGCCCTTTTCACATGCCTTTTCTATCTCCTGCTGTAATTTGTAATCCACATCCCGGCTGCTGTTTGGAGGCCTGTATACAACTGCCATTAGGGTCCTTTTACCCTTGTCATTTCTTAACTCAACCCACAGAGACTCTACACCTTCCAATCCGATGTCATCCCTTTCTAATGATTTAATATCATGTCTTATACACAGGGCCACACCACCCCTTTTGCCTACTAACCAATCTTTCTGATTCACCATATATCCTTGGATGTTCAGCTCCCAAAGGCAGCCATCCTCTAGCTAAGTGTCAGGGATGGCCGCAACGTCATACTTGCCAATCTGTTGCTGAATTTCAAGATCGTCCATTTTATTTCTTGTGCTGCATGCATTCAAATATAACACTTTCAGTCCAGTATTTGTTGCTTTCTGTTTTAACTGCACCACACCTCTTTTGTCCTGTAACTCATCCCAATGGCTGTGATTATGCCTCATCTCCTGCCTGTCCTTTCTATCATCTCCATTGTGCGCTATCTTTGATTTACCTCTGTTTTCCCCTTCCTCAGCGCTATCACTCCAGTTCCCACCCCGCTGCCAAATTAGTTTAAACCCTCCCTAGCAGCACTATTAAACCTGCCTGCCAGGATATTGGACTCCCTTTGGGTTCAAGTGTAACCCATTCTTTTTGAACAGGTCGTACCTCCTATTCTGAGGGAAAATAATTAATCACTGAGAAATGCCACAGACAGATCTCCAATTACCTTTCCAGAATGGACAGCACTCTCAACCAGTGAAGATTATTGTGTACTTGAACTGCTTGACTGCAGGATCATTTCATTTTGCAGGGCTAACACCTGTTTGGAGTTTAGAACTGCTTGTGAATTTGTGGCACTGGCATACACCAAGTCCTTGCCAACAGTCGGAGCTGCAATGAAAAGTGTGCCACTTTCTCATAAAGACAAACAAGCTGTGCTGCCAATAACCAGGAGAGGCTTGCTTCAGTATTGATTGGAGCAAGGAAAAATCCATTGAAATTTAGAGTTTTGGATCAATGTCGTCTGTATTCAACTCAAGTCAAGTCAAGTCAAGTCGCTTTTTATTGTCATTTCGACCATAAACTGCTGGTACAGTACACAGTAAAAATGAAACAACATTTCTCCAGGACCATGGTGCTACATGAAACAACGCAAAACTACACTAGACTAAGTGAGACAACACAAGGCTACACTAGACTACATAAGACAACACAAAAACTACACTAGACTACAGACCTACACAGGACCACATAAAATGCACAAAACAGTGCAGGGCAGTAGAATAAATAATAAACAAGACAATAACAATAGGCACAGTAGAGGTCAAATTACAATATAATAATAAATGATGTAGATGTCAGACTAGTCTCTGGGTATTAAGGAGTCTGATGACTTGGTGGAAGAAACTGTTGCACAGTCTGGTCGTGAGAGCCCGAATGCTTCGGTATCTTTTGCCAGATGACAAGAAGGAGAAGAGTTTATATGAGGGGTGCGTGGGGTCCTTCATAATGCTGTTGGCTTTACGGGTGCAGCGTGTATTGTCAATGTCTGTAATGGCGGGAAGAGAGACCCCGATGACCTTCTCAGCTGACTTCACTATCCGCTGCAGTCTCTTATGTTTTGTTCACATTCAGAGACAGTTTGTTAGCTCTGCACCTCCTCTCTGTATGCTGACTCATCATTCTTGCTGATGAGACCACCACAAAAGAGATTGTTGTTGACTTCAGGAGGACATGGAGTGACCACTCTCCACTGAACATTGACGGCTCCTTCATTGAGATCATTAAGAGCACCAAATTTCTTGGTGTTCACCTGGTGGAGAATCTCACTTGGTCCCTTAACATCAGCTCCATAGCCAAGAAAGCACACAGCAGCATCTCTACTTTCTGCGAAGGCTGAGAAAAGTCCATCTCCCACCCCCCATCCTCACCACATTCTACAGAGGTTGTATTGAGAGCATCCTGAGCAGCTGCATCACTGCCTGAGACCAAGAACCCACCAACGTAGCGTTGGCGCAGCTGTAGATGGTGGACTCTGACAGGACCCCAGCCACCTTGAACAGGGAAAAAAGAGACATGAGAACAGGAGATCTATACAGTTTTACAGATGAACTGGAAGAAGTTGCTCAGGTCCACAGAAATCAGTGGCGCCATCTTAAATGCATTCTACCATTAACTCTGTACTCTCCCTTGGTATTTGGTCTCCCAAGTGCAACTTCTCACACTTACCTCACAAAGGCTATAAATGTGGGCATCATATCTTAATCATTCATGAGTCAGGAACTACCTGTACTGATTTTTTCTGTTCCTCAGTTTCTTCCCTGATGCATTCAGTTACTTAAATCAGCAGTCTTAAAACTTAAGGCAAATCTTTGCAAAACTTTGTGCATTATTTCATAGTGTGGGGTGTCCTAAGTCTGACCAGAAGTGTCTCAGATTCAGTCAAGTCAAGTCACCTTTTATTGTCATTTCGACTATAACTGCTGGTACAGTACACAGTAAAAACGAGACAATGTTTTTCAGGACCATGGTGCTACATGAAACAATACGAAAACTACATTGAACTACGTAAAACAACACAAAAACTACACTAGACTACAGACCTACCCAGGACTGCATAAGTGCACAAAACAGTGCAGGCATTACAATAAATAATAAACAAGACAATAGGCACAGTAGAGGGGCAGTAGGTTGGTGTCAGTCCAGGCTCTGGGTATTGAGGAGTCTGATGGCTTGGGTGAAGAAACTGTTACATAGTCTGGTCATGAGAGCCTGAATGCTTTGGTGCCTTTTGCCAGATGGCAGGAGGGAGAAGAGTTTGTATGAGGGGTGCATAGGGTCCTTCATAATGCTGTTCACTTTACGGATGCAGCGTGTGGTGTAAATGTCTGTAATGGCAGGAAGGGAGACCCCGATGATCTTCTCAGCTGACCTCACTATCCGCTGCAGGGTTTTGCGATCTGAGACGGTGCAATTCCCGAACCAGGCAGTGATGCAGCTGCTCAGGATGCTCTCAATACAACCTCTGTAGAATGTGGTGAGGATGGGGGGTGGGAGATGGACTTTCCTCATCATTCGCAGAAAGTAGAGACGTTGCTGGGCTTTCTTTGGTCATTGATCTGAAACTTTGAATGTTTCTATCAGCCTGGAACGAAGGATTGAAGGCAATAGACAGTGCAATCCAACCCTAAGACAAAGTGCAGCAAACAAAGCAAAAACCCTAAATTTTATTCCACACTTCAAAATCTATTTTAATTTGGCTAAAGGATGCATGCAAGCAAGTAAAAATAGTATTTGATGGAAATACTCAATTGGCCAGTCAGCAACTGTATGGAGAAAACATTCCAAGTCCATGACCTTTCATCAGAACTCAGTTCTGCTGGAAAGTTACTGACCTGAAACATTAATCCTGATTCTCTCTTTGGAGAGGCTGCCTGATATACTGAGTATATTCCACCATTCTTCAATTATATACGATAGACCAAAGAGAAAATGCACCCCTGCCCTCAGTTTGCTGGCTATTTGTCCCCTGGACCATGTGTCTTTTTTAGTGTCGTTTTTCTTTAGTGTGGAAATCAATACTTCTAGCACATCAGCGAAGCTCCTGTCCCAACATAAGTGGCTACTGCACTGTCTAGAACAATAGCGTGTATCCACTCTCTGTTCAGAGACTATCAAACCTGCTGTGTAAATTGTACGACATCTCCACAGGATATGCAAAACATTAGGAAAAATATATTTAAAATAGTTACATTTAGCAATAAAGATTAGGAGTAGGCAGAGTAAAGTCACTGCTGACAAGTACTTTGATACACCATGCGTTTAGCAACTGTCTGTCTTGCCCAGTCTGACAATGGTTTGCAAGAAGTTTATAATTCATCAGCCTTTTTTCCTGATCTAGACAGCACATGGTAATGCAGAACCTTCTACTTAACTACTGATGGCAATGGTAGGTGTAGTTCATTCAGGCTCTCAGTGGTGGTGTGAGGACAAAGCCTGACTTTTGTTTTGCAGTGTAATCACAATCGTTGTCTCCTGTCTGGGATTTAAAGCAGTAAGTGTATGCAGTGTGGGCTTTTCCTCTACCACGATACAGATTGAGGTATAATGGAGGGAAATGGGGACAAAGTGTGCAGATCTGGCAGTTAGTGTAAGTGAGACCATCATTTCACTACTCATGCATTCAAACACACACGCTTATACTGCCATTAAGATATAGCTGAATGCATTTCTGGTTCTATGCCAAATGAAATACAGAGTGTAATTCACACCAGATTGGAGAAGTGATTTAAAAGACATGGAAGATATATAGTCACAAACAAGAGAAAATCTGCAGATGCTGGAAATCCAAGCAACACACACAAACTGCTGGAGGAACTCAGCAGGCCAGGCAGCATCTCGGGCCGAGTCACTTGACACCGACTGTACTTCTTTCCATAGATATTGCCTGGGCTGCTGAGTTCCTCCAGCAGTTTGTGTGTGTTGCTTAGAAAATACATAGAACTGGATTACGTAGGGAGTTGTTTGTTCAGTAAGAAACCCACATCTTGATATTTGATCAACTGTGCATCAGAAGTGGCATGTTCTAACAATCACTCAGGTGATTAAAGAATATCTCTTTGATATCAATTGGAAATGGTCATTTTGAATTTTCTTTTGACATGCAGGATAGCATCTTTTTATCCTCTTGTTAGATTATCAGAAAACTAGTGGGTTGGTTTTAGTTTCTGATTAACTTTGAGCACTATTGTCAAAGGAATGGTATTATAAGAAATGTATTAAAGTATCTGAAAGGTTCTCTTAGCTGCATGCAGCAATTTCACTAAATGGAACTTACCATCAATGTTAAAAGACTGCCAAGATACTCATATGTTCAATGTCCCTTTTAAAATTACCCTGTACAATTTTCCATTAATAGAATTGATTTGACTTTATTTCTTACATCCTTCACATTTATGAGGAGTAAAAATCTTTATGTTACATCTCCATATAAATGTGCAATCATAGTAATTTATAATAATTTATAATAAATAGAACAGTCAATGTAACATAGAAATACACTCCAATCAGTGTGAGTTAATCAGTCTGATGGCCTGGTGGAAGAAGCTGTCCCGGAGCCTGTTGGTCCTGGCTTTTATGCTGCGGTACCGTTTCCCAGATGGTAGCAGCTGAAATAGACAATAGACAATAGGTGCAGGAGTAGGTCATTCACTGTGATCATGGCTGATCATCCACAATCAGTACCCTGTTCATGCCTTCTCCCCATATCCCTTGACTCCGCTATCTTTAAGAACTAATAGACAATAGGCAAGATTGTGGTTGAGGTGACTCGGGTCCCCAATGATCCTTTGAGCCCTTTTCTCCACACTTGTTTTTGTAAATGTCCTGAATCATGGGAAGTTTACAACTACAGATGCGCTGGGCTGTCCGCACCACTCTCTGCAGAGTTCTGCAATTAAGGGAGGTACAGTTCCCATACCAGGCAGTGATGCAGCCAGTCAGGATGCTCTCAATTGTGTCCCTGAAGAAATTTCTTAGGATCTGGGGGCCCATGCCAAATTTCCTTAAACATCTGAGGTGAAAGAGGCACTGTTGTGCCTTTTTCACCACACAGCTGGTGTGTACAGGCCACGTGAGGTCCTCGGTGATGTGGATGCCGAGGAACTTAAAACTGTTTATCCTCTCAACCCCAGATCCATTGATGTCAATAGGAGTTAGCCCATCTCCATTCCTCCAGCTCCTTTGTCTTTGCGACATTTTGGGAGAGGTTGTTTTCTGTGTCAAAGTGATTACTTCTTTCCTGTAAACAACAGGAATTCTGCAGATGCTGGAAATTCAAGCAACACACATCAAAGTTGCTGGTGAACGCAGCAGGCCAGGCAGCATCTGTAGGAAGAGGTGCAGTCGACGTTTCAGGCCTAGACCCTTCGTCAGGACTAACTGAAGGAAGAGTACTGGGCCGTGAGGAAACGATATGAGTCAGCTGCATCCTTCCTCAATCCCTGTCATGCACTGTTGAACTTGAACATAGGGTTGCCAATTGTCCCGTATTTGCCAGGACATCCGGTATATTGGGCGAAATTGGTTTATCCCGTATTTCCCCTGCTAAGGTCGACCGTGCCGAAATGGCGTGAAGCGAAGAAGCAATTACCATTAATTTATATGGGAAAAATTTTTGAGCGTTCCCAGACCCAAGAAATAACCTAACAAATCATACCAAATAACACATAAAACTGAAAATAAATAACACTAACATATAGTAAAAGCAGGAATGATATGATAAATACACAGCCTATATAAAGTAAAAATAATGTATGTACAGTATAGATGGGAAGATGAAGGCAAAACCGATTTGTGGGAAAAAATCGGCACGTACGCGCATGCGCACACAGGTGCCCGCACAAGGCTTCATGGTCATGGTAGAATTTCCTGGGGTAAAGTGTCCCGGGATTTGACTGCTACTTTTGACCCTTATTTGGGAGTGAGAAAGTTGGCAACCCTAACTGTAAAAGACATGTAAAAGACACCGCACCCCCCCCCCCCGCGTCGACCAGTCCGCGAGAATATTGTCAATATTAAACCAGTCCGCGGTGCAAAAAATGGTTGGGGACCCCTGCTGTAGGCCATCTCATTATTGTTTGAGATTAGGCCTATCAATGTAGTGTCATTGGCAAATTTAATTAACAGTTTAGAGCTGTAGGGGGAGGGGGACACAGTCATAGGTAAACAGGGAGTAAAGGAGGGGACTTAGTACACATCCCTGAGGGGTTCCTGTGTTGAGAGTCAGAGGGGTGGAGGTGAGGGAGCTCACTCTTACCACCTGCCGGCAATCTGACAGGAAGTCCAGGATCCAGCTGAATTAAATAGCATTGTGTGCTTTCAGAGTTTGATCTTGAAGTGACAATTGATAAGGCATTGTTACAGTGCAGAATTTAGATGATGTATTACTAGAAATGCCTCCAATTTTTCAGTTACAAAATCCAGCTACATTTCTGGTAATAGAATATCTCACAGTTAGATTACAAACTGAATTTTTGATAAGCTCATTTTGTTTTTGAGACAGCAGTTGAAAGAAACAATTGGTTTTAAAAGCTGAAGATGAGGGCAAACACAATTGGATACATAAGAACTTTAAGTGATACATTTTGAGAGAAGAGAAACATTATAGGGAAGGTACCAAATGGAAAATTGCTAAAGAATTGAGTATTTAGTTTCCAAGCACATACTTGTCTAAAGATGTGGTTTCATACAAATAAAACTATTAAATGATCTTAATATCTTAAGTAATATAAATATGTAGGCCACCTGTGGTCAGACTAATGGATGGTATAGTGGTATAATGTTTCAACAATGTGGGTTCCCTTTGTGCAAAGTCTATATTTTCATCCTATGACTACACATCTTTCCCTCTAGTCCTTTGGTTTCCCCCACACAGCCTGATGATGTGCAGATAGACTAACTGGTCACTGTGAAATTACCTTATTGTGGATGTATACTGAGGGCTGGTATTGGGTCAATGGGCCTAATGACTTGCTTCAGTGTCATAAGGAAATATGAAATTATTTGTGATCATCCTTTATAGCTATCTACAACAGAACCACAAACCGAGAAGTTGTGATCCAGACAAAGGGATTTATAAGATCCACGACTGGATGGCAGAATGGTGTAAAGGGAAAGGTGGCACTGTTTGCTTTATAATAAACTTGTCATGGTGCAGAGACATGAGGACTTCTTCCATTCCTGCTTCTTTGACAGGGAACATCTGACACTGAGGAGCCGATGATTCTCTTGAAATCTCTGCCGTCATCCTGCCTCGTGTAGATATCAAGCTGGTGCTTGAGGAACTGTGTCATAATCAGCAAGTATGAATCGACATATCTCAATGCCCATCACATTGTGGTGGGAGACATTAATGAGGCTAGTTTGAAGATGTTTTGGCATAACTACTATCAACATATCATCTGCAACACTAGAGGGCCCAGCTATACTATTGACCACTGCTATACTACCATCAAGAAATGACCAATCTTTGGCCACACTCAAGCAGTGTTTCTTCTGCCTGCCTACAGGCAGAGACTGAAGAATGCAGCACGGGTGGAGAAGACTATGAAGAGGAGGACGGGAGAGGAGGAGGAGCAAGTTTGAGTCAGTGGACTGGACTATGTTCAAGGAGTCATCATTGAACCTAAATGAATATGCCACAGTCAGATGAACAAGCATGGATGACTATACCCACAAAGCATTCCAAGTTTTACCCCAGCAAGAAACTCTGATGAACTAGGAAATTTATTATCTGCTGAGCACTAGATCTGTGGTGTTTAGGGCTGGCAATCCAAAGTCATAAAAGAAGTCCAGGTATGACCACTGGAAGACCAAAGATCCAGTGTTGGACTAAACTGGAATTATGGAACGACACATTACAGCTGTGGCAGGACTTGCATGCTACTTCTAACAAGGCAAGATTACTTAGCATCAGTAACAAGGACCCATCACTCCCAGATGAGCTCAATTCCTTTTATGCACGCTTTGACAGGGAGAACTATAACATACCCACACGAGCTCCCACATCCCTGGATGACTCTGTAATCCCAATCTCTTTGGCTGACATCTGGACATCCTGCAAGAGGATGAATCCATGAAAGATATCTTGTTCAAATGGTGTACCAGGACAACTACAAATGTAATGGACATACTAGGTAAAGCCCTCCCTACCTTTGAGTACGTTTACATGGAACGCTGTTGCAGAAAAGCAGCATCCATCATTAAGGACCCCCACCACCACAGCCATGCTCTCTTCTCCCTGATGCAATCAGAAAGGAGTTACAGAAACCTCAGGACCCACACCACCAGGTTCAGGAACAGCTGCTGCCCCTCAACCATCAAGCTCTTGAACTTTAGGGGATAATTTCACTTGCCCCATTACTGCACTGTTCCCACAACCAATGGACTGGCATTCAAAGTCTCTTCATCTCATGTTCTCAATATTTATTGTTTATTTATTTATTATTATTATTTTCTTTTTGTATTTGCACAGTTGTTGTCTTTTATCCATCCTGTTGGGTTTGGTCTTTCATTGATTCTATTGGGTTTCTTGTATCTACTTGCATGTCCCAAAAAATGAATCTAACGGTTGTGTATGGTGATATACAAGTACTTTGATGATAAACGTACTCTGAACTTTGAATTAAAGATCTTTGCAGACCAACTGGCTGGATGGTGGTTTTCTCCGTGTTGGGTAAAAATACAAATTAGGTAACTGCTTTTCAAGATACCACTATTCCATTTTCAAGAGTTTTTGCCTTGCCGTCATTTCAATTCCCATTCTCACTCTTACTTTTTATCTTTGACCTCCTGTATTGTTATAACAAAGCACAATGTAAGCCCAAAGAATAGCACCTCACCTTCTGACTTTGCACAATTAAGCCTTCAGGACTCAGTGTTGACTCCAACAATTTTGTTCACTGTGTCCTTCTCTGCAACTTAAAAAAAAAATCATTCATCAGATTTCCCAGATCTCATGAAGGGTTCTCAATTTGCAACATAAACTAATTTTTTCCTTCACAGAAGCTGCCTGATGTGCCAAACATTTCTATAACTGTATTTGCTTGAAAACTGCATACTTTACCCAAAATAAAACAAATTTTAAAATGCACATTTGGTAGAATGAAATTCTGAGTTTTTGGTTAGCTCCATTTTATACAGATTTATCTAACAAAGTTATTTGTCTACTTTCTGCTTTTTATTTCTGTGCTGACAGAAATATTTAATGCAGCCAAGCAAACCTAATGGGTAATAAAGTTTCCCAATTGTCCAAACTGACAGGCAGACCGCCTAATAACAAATAAAAATCAATATTATGCACATAGGTAGCTTGCAGTTATTTTAAAATCTTGTTGCAATATCAAAGTTACTCTGTGCAAAACAATCAAATTGCTGAAGAAACTCAGTGGGTTGGGCAGTATATGTGGGAGGGTAGGGGTGGGGAAGGAACTGTCAACCATTTGGATCAAGATCAGGACTGAGAAGGGAGAAGGAAGAGAAGTGAAAAGAGAAGAGGGGGAGGGGTGAGACAGGAGAAAAGTTTGACAGGCAGATGAAGCAAGGAGAGGTAGGGTTCAGTGAGTGATAGAAGCAACAGGTGATCATGCATTTATAGTGGATTTGTTGCTGGTATCCTGATCAATATTTATTCCTCCATTGAGATCACTGAAACTGGAAGCCTGTTCTATGCAAATTAATTGCTGCCTTACCTACATTACAGCAATGATTACATTACAAAAGCATTTCATTTCTCGGGAACCACAATGAGGCATTCCAATAGGATTGGTGCACAGTTGCTGGTCCCTTTTGTTTGTTTTATTATTGTTTATCTGCATGTTACCTCGAAGTATACTGAAAAAATTATAACAAGAGAACCTCATCACAGTAAATTTCTTTAATGTGATATTTCTTAATTTCTGAAAATGTAGCCTTAACACTACACCATATCATTTTTAAACTGACGGCAGGTTTTCACACATCTAGCATAGCCTTCCAGGGTTAACCACTGTTGAACTAGGGGACACATTGAAAAAATTGTTTCAAAATTACATCTAAAATTGGTAGAAGTATTTAGCATTATTTTCATTTCAAGATGCTTTGCAGAAGGTACTACTATCTTCAGTTTTATAATTATTCTGGGATGACCCCAGTACGTTTGGCAACATCACGTAGACAGACATTATTAGGCATTTCTCAGGTTAAACAGATTAAACAAGATTGATAATGACATTGATATACTTCACCATTGCTTTTTTTCCTCTCAAGTGTTAAATCACTTCGAAATCTGTTTGATGTTCAAGGAATAAATTTATGAGATGCATTAATCTTTCCATATGTTAGATACAACAAAAATCCAAATATATTAAGCTTGCTATAGCGTATCATTATCAAATCAAAAGATACAAACACAAATAATTATAAAAGCACTGGTCCCAAATTTTTGCTCGTTCCATTATATCCTTTTTGAAATGCAGCAATATTTCAATCAATGTACAGTGAAGTACACAGTCCATCTAGATCTCAAATAATGTTTTTAGGGTAAAATTGTGATTTGTAGCAAAATACATAGGAGTTTTGTTGAGCGTTCCTACCACACAGTAGGTCCAT
Organism: Mobula birostris; assembly: GCF_030028105.1. Lineage (NCBI taxonomy): Eukaryota > Metazoa > Chordata > Chondrichthyes > Myliobatiformes > Myliobatidae > Mobula > Mobula birostris. The sequence continues at coordinate 37,440,825 of NC_092372.1, read as the reverse complement.
GCTTGCTGATAATATTTGTCCATTTAGGATAGGCATAGTTAAGGCCACAGTGTACTGCTCTGCTTGTGTGGAAAGTGGAAAGTACACAATTCAACAGTAAGCCAAAAAGCACTCAACTGAACGCGAGATTCAGGATATAGCATCCAAGCTCCGACTTCCTTATTTGGGCAGCATGCACACATGCAGTTGAGTCTGAGTAAAACTGAGAACGAACGACAAGTATACCCCAAGTACTTAATGAAGCAAACTTATGATGATTAAATCACACATTCATAAGAAATTAGGAATATATGAAGCGAGACTGACATATAAAATATCCAAAACTACACACAACATAGAAGCCATAGAAACCATAGAAAACTACAACACAGAAACAGGCCTTTTGGCCTTTCTTGGCTGTGCTGAACCATTTTCTGCCTAGTCCCACTGACCTGCACGTGGACCATATCCCTCCATACACCTCCCATTCATGTATCTGTCCAATTTATTCTTAAATGTTAAAAAAGAACCCGCAATTACCACCTCGTCTGGCAGCTCGTTCCACACTCCCACCACTCTGTGTGAAGAAGCCCCCCCCCCAATGTTCCCTTTAAACTTTTCCCCCTTCACCCTTAACCCATGCCCTCTGGTTTTTTTCTCCCTTTGCCTCAGTGGAAAAAGCTTGCTTTCATTCACTCTATCTATACCCATCGTAATTTTATATACCTCTATCAAATCTCCCCTCATTCTTCTACGCTCCAGGGAGTAAAGTCCTAACCTATTCAACCTTTCTCTGTAACTGAGTTTCTCAAGTCCCGGCAACATCCTTGTAAACCTTCTCTGCACTCTTTCAACCTTATTTATATCCTTCCTGTAATTTGGTGACCAAAACTGAACACAATACTCCAGATTCGGTCTCACCAATGCCTTATACAACCTCATCATAACATTCCAGCTCTTATACTCAATACCACGCACAAAGCCATGTTCACTCTGTCTAATAAGTCCCTGTTTATCCAAATGCTTGTAGGTTCTGTCTCTTAGTACTCCCTCCAATAACTTACGCACTACCGACGTCAAACTTACTAGCCTATAATTTCCTGGATTGCTTTTCGATCCTTTTTTAAACAACGGAACAACATGAGCCATTCTCCAATCCTCCGGCTCCTCACCCGTAGACACCGATATTTTAAATATATCTGCCAGGGCCCCTACAATTTCAACACTAGTCTCCTTCAAGGTCTGAGAGAATACCCTGTCAGGTCCTGGGGATTTATCCACTTTAATTTGCCTCAAGATGGCAAGCACCTCCTCCTTTTCAATCTGTACAGTTTCCATGATCTAACACTTGTTTCCCTTAATTCCATAGACTTCATGCCAGTTTCTTTAGTAAATACAGACACAAAGAAAAATTTAAGATCTCCCCCATTTCTTTTGGTTCCACACATAGCTGACCACTCTGATCTTCCAGAGGACCAATTTTGTCCCTTACAATCCTTTTACTCTTAATATACCTGTAAAAGCTCTTTGGATTATCCTTCACAACATGAGTAAACACAGTTTTAGAGATTGCGAGAAGATTAATATCATGTAAGCATTCATTAAATTACCAAGGCCAGTCGATCACTAGACTGATAATCAAGAATAAACTTTCATATAATATTGAAACAAAATATTGTTTAGATAGTATTCTTCATGACAATGGTTTGCAATGGTGCAAACAAGCAAAAGACAACACTAGATTGTGTAAATGTGCTTCAGTCTGATTCAAGAACTCTTTCATACAAAGTTCAAAGCAAATTTTATTATCAAAGTACATATATATCACTATAAACAACTCTTGAGATTCATTTTCTTGTGGGCATACTCATCAAATCTATAGTATAGTAACTATGACAGAACCAGAAACAAAATGGCTGCCCTCACTTGATCCAATTGAAGTTCTAATTAAAGGCAGCAGCACCACAATTAAAGTCAACAGGGCTATATTTCAAAATAAAAGCCTGAACACACAGTAATGAAATATCCTGCATACTACATTTGTTGCCAATCATGGTTGAGGGAATTTTAACATGAGAGCATATTTGGATGTAAGAAATTTATATCCACAAAGATGCAATTTCATGGCTTCAGCTCACCACTTTCCAATTTTATGCTTCAGGTAGGTTACACATGGATTGATTGGGAGAGAAGAATTGCTTCAAAATAATCAATTATTGTTCACTTGGAAGGTAGTTAGGACAGTTTAAGTCTATTCAGAGCAAACACAGCAGTGAAAGCAGCACTGGAATGAAAGTAAATGGGGAAGAATATTGAAGCATCTGAAAATTCAGCAATAAACTCTCAATACTCACAATGAGAAAGAGCTTCTTTGCAGTACTTCCACAGAAAATTTACTGTCTACACTTGGAGTGTTCACCAGATCCTACCAGAATTAATGATTGGGTCAAACAGTGGAGGAAGAGCTTGCTGAACAGCAGCGAGACTCAAGAGGGAGAACATCACTGGATATGTTTCCTAGACTCAGCCATACAGCTGAGGTTGGATAATCTTCACATGTCACGACAGAAGTGGTTCAAGAACTTCTTCAGAGAAACTCTCTTCCTCTTTGATTATATTTCTCTTAACTGTCTGAGCAGCTATGACACTAAGATTTTGTCCCTGTGAATCCTTTTGGGTCTCTTTCAGATATTTTTCCAGGATATTCAGAATATTCATCATAGATGACTGAAGGCTTGTTTACCTGGACTGGCAATCATGCCAACTGTTTTTGTGATAACTGGTGTGCTCTACTTTAGGACTCTGGATAACTTCCATTAAGAACAGAGAAAACCAATAACATATATTTGGCAATCCAAACCTTTACAACACCATTACTTGTGAACATACAGTTGAAGTCAGAAGTTTACATACACCTTAGACAAATACACTTAAACTCAGTTTTTCACAATTCCTGACACTTAATCCTAGAAAACATACCCTGTCTTAGAATCACTAATTTATCTTAAGAATGCGAAATGTCAGAATAGTAGTAGAGAGACTGATTTATTTCAGCTTTTATTTCTTTCATCACTTTCCCAGTGGGTCAGAAGTTTCCATATACTTTGTTAGTATTTGGTAGCATTGCCTTTAAATTGTTTAACTTGGGTCAAACATTTTGGATAGCCTTCCACAAGCTTCTCACAGTAAGTTGCTGGAATTCTGTTCCATTCCTCCAGACAGAACTTATGTAACTGAGTCAGGTTTGTAGGCCTCCTTACTTGCACACACTTTGTCAGTTCTGCCCACAAATTTTCTATCAGATTGAGGTCAGGGCTTTGTGATGGCCACTCCAATAACTTGACTTTGTTGTCCTTAAGCAATTTTGCCACAACTTTGGAGGTATGCTTAGGGTCATTGTCCATTTGGAAGACCCACTTGCAAATGCATTTACTTCCTGGCTGATGTTTTGAGATGTTGCTTCAATATATCCACATAATTTTCCTTCCTCATGATGCCATCTATTTTGTGAAGTGCACCAGTCCCTCCTGCAGCAAAGCACCCCCACAACATGATGCTGCCACCCCCATGCTTCACAGTTCAGATGGTGTTCTTCGGCTTGCAAACCTCACCCTTTTCCTTCCAAACATAACGATGGTCATTATGGCCAAACAGTTCAATTTTTGTTTCATCAGACCAGAGGACTTTTCTCCAAAAAGTAAGATTTTTGTCCCCATGTGCACTTGCAAACTGTAGTCTGGCTTTTTTATGGTGGTTTTGGAGCAGTGGCTTCTTCCTTGCTGAGCAGCCTTTCGGATTATGTCGATATAGGACTCGTTTTACTGTGGATATAGATACTTGCCTACCTGTTTCCTCCAGCATCTGCACAAGGTCCTTTGCTGTTGTTCCGGGATTGATTTGCACTTTTCACACCAAAGTACATTCATCTCCAGGAGACAAAATGCATCTCCTTCCTGAGCAGTATGACAGCTGCATGGTCCCATGGTGTTTATACTTGCGTACTATTGCTGGTACAGATGAACGTGGTACCTTCAGGCGTTTGGAAATTGCTCCCAAGGATGAACCAGACTTGACATCATTTTCTGACCTCAATCCGACAGAAAATTTGTGGGCAGAACTGAGAAAGCGTGTGCAAGCAGGGAGGCCTACAAACCTGACTCAGTTACATAAGTTCTGTCTGGAGGAATGGAACAAAATTCCAGCAACTTACTGTGAGAAGCTTGTGGAAGGCTACGCAAAATGTTTGACCCAAGTTAAACAATTTAAAGGCAATGCTACCAAATACTAACAAAGTGTATATAAACTTCTGACCCACTGGGAAAATGATCAAAGAAATAAAAGCTGAAATAAATCATTCTCTCTACTATTATTCTGACATTTCACATCCTTAAAATAAATTAGTGATCCTAACTGACCTAAGACGGAATGTTTTCTAGGATTAAATGTCAGGAATTGTGAAAATGAGTTTAAATGTATTTGGCTAAGGTGTATGTAAACTTCTGACTTCAACTGTAACTAGAGGCGATAGATATCAATTCATATGTATCAAACTGTCAGTGAACAGCAGGTTAATGAACATACACCGGCTGAAAAATTTAGTAGACTGTGAGGCTGTGGACCATGGATTCGGCAAGGATGACAATCAAGGAAAGGCATGAAACTGCATTAGGATGAAGATGGGTGGTGGTGGTGATTGAAGGATGTAGATATGAGAAACTATACAGAAAGAGAAGGATGAGTGCATACTTGATGTTAATAACTGGGAGGATGAAGTGACATATTAGTTCTTACAAGCCTGAGTGAGATGGGTTGATGCAGACAGCAAGATGTAAGTGAATGTACAACTCTATTTGGTATTCTCAACCCCAGCTCCTGTAAGACTGGGTCATCTTGGAAGGCATTTCCTAATATTTATGTAGATGTACTGTGTCACTGTATCCAAATGTTCAGCATGAAGCTTTTGCTCACAACTTCTGCATTACTCCAGTGAAGCTATTCATCACCCCTGAAGATTTTGTCCTCCCTTTGACAGGAAGTGATAACCCTCTCTTACTCCTCACTGCTCCTAACAAGGTGATCAAGGGAAATATAGCCAATCTGCAGCTCAGCCTCTGAACATTGGGAACACATCGTTATGTCATGTTATCTTTAAAATTATCCTTTATATACTGCAGCAATGATTACATCTTGTAGATTCTCTTCATACCATGAGTCTCCAACAAAAGTTAGAGCTTGGAAGATTGACCCCACAATTGTAAATGCATTAGAAATATTTTGTACAGAAGTAATTAAAAACACACAAATATAATTAAAGATTGACATGTATTTGAAGGACAGGCTTTAGCTCTTTCCTAGTGCCATTATTGCACAGATAGTGGGTAAGTAAAGTTACTCAATGAATTGCTCATATTCTCAGTGAGATTTTGGTCTCCCCTGACTTCTGGAGGAGAAAGACTTCTCAGATATCCGATAACTGATTTTTATCTTATCATTCTACTGCATACAACTTTCAGAGAGTGATGCCCACCTGCTTCCTAAGGTGCAGTGATCAGAAGTGAAAAAAATATCAATAACCAGTATGAGTTTTCTCTGCCTTATAGTTTGGACAGTGATTTTTTTTTCCCTTCTGTTACTCACCACCTAATTTTAACTTAACCATGGATTTTGCATTTTGATTGATATTGCAAATTTTGCTTGCTCAATACTCGCTATTATGATTACATTTTTATTTCTTTGCAAATTGGGAGTACATGAAAAGAAGACAATTTTTTTTGTAAAATATGCTGACAGGCCATAGAATTTCATTGTGTGCCTAATTAAAACACACTTCACTATTTTATCATTCTTGTGATATTTATCAATTTTCAGCCCAGCAGAACCATAAATAACACATGATTAAGAGCAAGTTCAGTATTATATCTGAAGATATCCTCAAGTGCAAATACAAATGTCTCTGTTTAGTAGGGGAAATATACAGTTGGAGCCCTGATTCTATATGTCAGGAAATAAGGGTATATATTATGAAAAGAGTGATGAACGGAAGAAACGCAGGGCTTTCAAATATAATATTCTCTGTGTAAATATACCATTATCCCATGCAGTTCTAAGTACCTTGGACGCACCCTTTCCATCAATAAAACAAGAAATTAACCAATCTGGAAAAGTCACATGCAAATTGATAACTCACCTCTTCCCATGTCTAAATTTGTTTAGATTTTGTAATTTCTTGACATTGAAGGACAGAAATTAATGCCTGATGAATGCAGAGGTGACACAAAGTTTCTGAGGAAAAAAAGCAATCACTTTTTCATTGGCAGGATCAGTGCAGTTTTATAGCCTTCAAGACATAGCTGGTTCAAGATGTGTCACATTAATCTGGCCCACTGCTAAAATGATATAATTGACATTTGAAATATGACTTTGTCATGAGATTAGGTGAAACAAGGGGTGAGAATTCAGTCTAGCGAAATGAAACAGAGCTGTTAGTTCAGCAGGATCTTAGTGAATGGTGGCTCAGAAAGAGGGCTAAAAGACCAAATATTTCCCCCTAAGTAGAGTCCTTCGGCCACTTGTGCACACCAGTACAGGACAAAAATCTTGGTATATTCTTTCGTCATTAAATTGACAGCTCCAAAATCATTCTTCAATGCTGATAATAAATTTCAGTCTAATTTATGCTCCAACTGCTTTTGATGTGAACTTAATTTATGTCTAATTGGGAAGCTGGAGAAAAGCCACTGCAGATCAGAAACCTACACTGAGGTTTCAAAGGTACATTTAATGTCAGAGAAATGTATACAATATACAGCCTGAAATGCTTTTTCTTTACACCCATCCACGAAAAACAGAGAAGTGCCCCCAAAGAATGAACGACAGTTAAATGTTAGAACCCCGAAGTCCCCCCCAGTCCCCATCCCTCCCGCGCATACGTGGCAGCAAGCAATGATCCCCTCCCCCACTGACAATAAAAGCATCGTCACCCACCACTGAGCACTCAAGCGTGAGCAAAGCAACAGCAAAGACACAGACTTGCAGTAACCCAAAGACTGCTCATGCACCCAGTATTCGACATACCACAGGCTCTCTCTCTCTCTCTCTCTCTCCCTCATAAGGGAGAAAGAGATATCTCAATTTCACAGCGAGAGGGAAGACATAACAAACAACTCGCTGGTTTACAATATTAAAAGTCCGTTGCCTCACTTTTCTGAGCTCTGTGCCCAAAGATCTTGGGTCTCTGGGCAGACAGCCTTAGATTTTCCATCTTCCACGACACACCAATCTCCTGCCCGGACACCGACCTTTGATCTGCCTGTCTCCAGAGCCACGAGATCTCGGCCTTCCGAAGGCAAGCTGAGCTCTTAGGCTGCGTCCTTGACGTGCCGAATAATGGCCATTCGTGAAACACCGAGAGCAGGTCCCATTCCAGCAAAGAACGGTAGTCAGCATGTAACTGCAGGCCAGGGTCTTCAAAAGAACCCTGAAAGGGAAAAAATAGAGATATTAAAGATGGAAATAGTGGCCACTTTATTAAATATACCTGTACACCTGCTCATTAATGCAAATATCTAATCACCCAATCATGTGGCAGCAACCCAATATATAAAAGCATCCAGACTTGGTCAAGAGGTTCAGTTGTTTTTCAGACTAAGTATCAGAATGGAGAAGAAATGTGATCTAAGTAACTTTAACTGTGGAATCATTGTTCATGTCAGACAGCATAGTTTGAGTATCTCAGAAACTACTGATCTGCAATTTTCACACACACCAGTATCTAGACTTTACAGAGAATGGGGTGAAAAGCAAAAAAAAAAAAATCCAGTGAGTGGCAATTCTGTGGGTGAAAATGTCTTGTTAATGAAAGAGGTCAGAGAAGAATGGCCAGACTGGTTCAAGCTGACAAGAAGGAAACAGTACCTCAAATAAACATATGCTACAACAGTGGTGTGCAGAACAGCATCTCTGACTGTAAAACACATTGAACCTGGAAGTGGATGGCTACAGCAGCAGATTACCACAAACATACAATCAGTAGCCTCTTTATTAGGTACAGGAGGTACCTAATAAAATGGCCATTGAGTGTATGCTGTCAATTAGAAGTTTGATAGATATTCACTGCCCTGGGCAGGAGATTTCATGCTTGCTAAGTTTGCTTTCTAAATAGTAATTGCCATTTCAAAGATCATAAACAGCTGTAATGTTCAACTATATTGCTTTGTTTAACTTCTGGTTGTAACTGTAAGTTAACCGCAGTTCTTAAAATGTAAATTTTGACTTTTAGAAGGTCTCTTTATAGAACAGCTTTACAAATAGGCTTTGTATTTTGAAGACACTCTGTCTGTAAAGAGCCACTGCACCTGCTTTATTATTTCTCATGAGTAGAGTATAAGACAATGGGTTGTTTAATTTGGGTTGTTTCAAACAGACAAGCTGACTCTTAAGTTGCTTAGGTCAAGGTAGCTTGAAGATTGATATCATTTGGCATATGAATAACTGATGCATTTTTAGTTGGAAGAGTTTATGTACTCAGAAGTTAGCTTTACAACATTAATGGTAGCTAGCTGAGATCTATGCCTCTAAAAATTTTTTAGACTATTTGTGTTAAAAGCATGTCTGAAGAAATATCACGTGCTTGTGAAGTCACTCAAGTGTGAGGAAAGGAGTATTAATGTAGAGAGCAGTTCAGGCTTATTAGGAATGGGATAACAAATATCAAGAAACATGGAATAATTAGAATCCATTCCTCCAGCTTCAGTTTCTGGGATGGACAACGTGCTTGTCTGCATCTTTGGTATGTATTTTAGTTTACAGTTATTGAACCTACATTTTGGAAATCTTTATTCCTTTCTGTTTTGGAATGCTTTGTGCTTTGGAAATCGTCTGTGTTGTAGATATGTTATGCAATTATGAAATATTTAAAGATGGAAATCCTTTGAAACAATCAAGATGGCACCCGCGTACAACACTCCTCAGTCGATACCTTCTTGATAGATCATGAAACCATATATTTCACTCTTATGTCTTTTAGGTTTATTTTTCTTCTTGAATGTAATTCTGGAATTGTTGGAGCCTGTGATTTGCAGTTTGGAGATCATTTGGGTATTTCAGTGCTCTGCATTTCCGAGAGGATTCCAGGAAGCAGGGGCAGTGTGCGGAAGACTGCAAGCCGGTGTTCGACTCCATTTCACTAATTAAAGCTTCCATCATTCACCGATAAAAGCGATGAGGGAGATTAAAACGTCAACACAAATACGGAAAGTGAGTGCTGGATATTGCTGTGTTACAGAGAGGAGAGACTGCCTTTCGATCGCTGGGGGAAAATCACTTTGCTACGGAGAGGGGAGACTGCCTTTTGATCACTGGGGAAATTGCTCTGCTATCAGAGAGGGAAAGGCCCACCGCCATACCCAGAGAATATTACCTATACTTTGAGGATATGGACTTGGACTTTAGACTTTTTTTTTTTAGCCTTATAGTTTCTTTTAATATTCTGTGTTTCTCACCTGATGTTTCTCAGTTTTTTTGCGTGCAGAGGAGGGAGATGCAGGGGAGGGGTGTCTATGTGCCTGTTCCAATTTTTTTTCATTTTTTTGAGTGGGGAGAGGGATTTGGGGGCTGATAATTGTGCTTCTTTTCTTTTATTTCTTAGATTTTTGTCTATCTGGAGAAGAAAAATTTCAGAGTTGTATTCTTTGATAATAAATGAACCTTTGAATCTTTCAGTCTTAAATGTGTTTTAAGAATATATTTTGGACTTAAATGTGTATCACTGTAAATAAATGAACTATGTCTTAAATGACTTTATTAGCTGGAGGTACCTTCTCCTTGGTAGGAAGAGAGGAGGCACCTCTCAAACAGTAGGTATTGGCAGCTAAATTTGCCATGGAGAATAAACAGAGAAGTAAACTAGTATTTGACAACGGGGTAGTTACAGTATAATCTGCCTTTAGTGAGAGTACTCATGGCTACTTATATCTGATAGGGCTCAAAGTCTTTGACTGAGTTTGGAACCCTGTGGTCAGGAAACCCAGTACCGTCACAGAAGAACCCACTATGATCTATAATGTGTTATGGGGAAATATGTAAGGAGCCAAATTTATGGATAGCAAGATATTTGATCAAGTAATTTGTTTTTATTAGCTAAGGCATAAATATTGTCATTTTGGGGATAAATAAAGATTTTGCTTCCTTTTTATTCTGAATTTTACCAGAAGTAATTTACTTCCACCTCCTACAGAGGAGCCCTCCATTTGAAATGTATTACAACATCAGTCCACACTATGTGCTTCAGTGTGTCCCAAAATGAAAGTATAATTCTCACCCTTCCATCAAGATTGTCCCCTTGAGGATGTCCACACAGGCAGTTCCGAGGACTTGTTTTTGTTAATCCTTTGAGAATTTGAATAATTGTGAAGAAGTAAATATAATTTTGCATTTCTAGCAGGCAGTGTCAACACTATTCCTTCTTGTATCAGGTGCAGCACAACCAGGTGCAGCTCACAGCTCACTCCAATCTGTTTTCAAGGTCATAGCATGTTAACTTCTGTACTGCAGGCTTCAACTATTCAGTATCAATTAGATTGAGCCTTCCAATTTAATCTCAGCTTCTGTCAAACTTCAGGCAGACCTATTCTGTAAAATATCCTTAATATGTTGAAGATGCAAGTTTTCATGGAGTTACCCTTGCAAAGATAAACATGAGATTCTGTGATGCTGGAATTCCAGAGAAATATACAAAAATGCTGGAGGAGCTCAACAGGACAGACAGCATCTACAGAGAGAAGTAAACAGTCAACACTATCTGCCAAGACCTGTCATCATCAGGAAAGGTCTTAGATCACAAGACCATAAGGCATAGGAGCAGAATTAGGCCATTCAATCCATCAAGTCTGCTCTACCATTCCATCATGACTGACTTATTATCCCTCTTAAGCCCGTTCTCCTGCCTTCTCCTGATAACATTTGATGCCCTGACTAACCAAGAATCGATCAAGCTCACTTTAAATATACTCAATGACTTAGCCTCCATGGTCATCCATGGCAATGAATTCCACAGATTCACTACCCTCTGGCTAAAGGAATCCCTCCTCATCTCTGTTCTAAATGAACATTCCTCTATTCTGAGGCTGTGCCCTTTAGTCCTAAACTCTCGCACATTAGAAAATATCCTTTTCACATCCACTCCACCTAGGCTATTCAATAAGCAATAGGTCTCAATGAGATCTCCCTTCATTCACCTAAAATTCAGCGAATACAGGCCCAGAGCCATTTATTATAAGAGATCAGACATCCAAATTCAAGTCATAGCTTCTAAAAATGCTGGGTAATTTAAGCCAGAGTAAAATGTTAGAATTCAGGGAATGTTTTGTCCTAAAGCAGTAGCAAAGTCAGAAATTCTAACATGAACTAGTTAGGCATGAAGGATGACAGAAAGAAAGGGTTGCTACCTATGTACTTGAGCTGAAAAAAAGAACACATATCCTCAAGATGCAAGCTCAGAACAGAGGAAGATAGAATAATGTCAGCCATTTAGAATCTTGGCATAAAAACACAAAGGAGAAGCTTGTAGTGCTTTGAATCTGGTGAAAGCGTAGTTATTTAAAGTTCATGACTAAAATATTGAATGAGCATTGACATAGCTGCTAATGGTCAGTTATGGGTTGAGAGTTGTACATCAAGGCATCCAGTAAAGGAACATTGGCAAAATGGATACTGAATCTGAGGGAGACATCAAAAACTCCAGGTCAGATGCAATGTGCATTTTTCTTATAATGGTTCAAATGTTAAGTTACCAATTATAACTGCCAGTTACATAAATAGACCAACTTATTAGGGAAGGATTGGCTCAAAGAATTAAGGGTGGCTTAGAAAACTGTTTAGTGTAAACTGTTCATCATCATGTATAGTTAAGCATTTATAGGATTAGGGAGATAGGTTCAAGATGCATTTACTGGTATTAACAGCTACAAAGACATACCCATTGGGAAGAATGCAAAGCAAATCTCTTTTTTTAAATAGACCCAGTCTGTTCAAAATACACAAACATACTGAGTGTTTGTGGCTCTTGCAGCTGTAGCCCATCCACTTCAAACTTTGATGTGTTGTGCATTCAGATATTCTCTTCTTCACACCACTTTGTGACAAATGTGAACCTGAGTGTTGAGTCAAACTGTGCAAAACATGGACAAAGAGGTTGTTGATGAGCAAAACATCAAGGCAGGAGGAGAAGATGGCAGCGCGACGCAGCGCGCGCAGCTCTCCGGTGAAATGATATTGTATCTGTTAAATGGGGGCCGTGGACAATTCTGATTTGATGAAGACAGATGTGAGAAGCAGAGGGACATCTGGAGAGATTTCTGGAATGCCTGGTTCGCTGCTGTTGTTACTGTGCGATCGAGAATCTCCGAAGTGTAGGCCCCAAAATCCCCGGCTTTGCCTGCTGCTGGCGACCGAGGCTGAGATCGAAACGTTCGGACAGAGATTTGCTCGGTACTCGGTGTCGGATGGCTGATCAGGGCTCGAAGTTTTCGGACGACTCAGAGTCAAACTGTGGTCGGGCATGGCAGGGAGAGTTTTCTTCCTTCTCCCGGCTGCGTAAGATGTGGGACTTTCGAGAAACTTTGAACTTTTTACTGTGCCATGGACTGTTCTTCATCAAGTTATGGTATTGTTGCACTGTTGTAACTATATGTTATAATTATGTGGTTTTGTTAGTTTTTCCAGTCTGTGCTGTGTTTTTCTGATATCACACTGGAGGAATATTGTATCATTTCTTAATGCATGCATTACTAAATGACAATAAAAGAGGACTGCGTGTCCTCATAATCTAATCTAATCTAAAATGCAGATACCTTAAATCTGAAATAAAAACTGCAATGCTGGAAATAGTCAGCAGATTAGGCAGCAGAAGGAAATTGAGTGATACTTTCAAGTCGATGATACTTTTATCACAACTGATAGCTAGAGTCCAAGCATACGTTTACATTGTAGAGAAAGGGTTGGATTTTGGAGGTCAAAAGAATATTTGTGATGATGTGGATATTAAGAGAGACTAAATGACCCAAGTGGTGGTGGGGATACTGGTTGAGAGAGGGTGTTAAAGGCTTGTCAACTAATTAGTTCAAAGTAAATTTATTATCAATGTACATATATGTCACCATACACAACCTTGAGATTTTTTTTTGTAGGCATACTCAATAAATCCAAAACCATAATAGAATCAATGAAAGATCACACCAACTGGATGTACAATTAGTGTGCTAAAGACAGCAAACTGTGCAAATACAAAAAGAAAATTAGTAAAAATAATAATAATAATATCAACAAGCAAAAAAAAATTATAGTGCGATAAAGGGAAGACTTTCAACAGAATTTGCTTCAAGGCTTAAGAAAATCTGCCAAACAAAGCTCAATAGTGAAAATATAACAAAGGCAATAAACACATTCGCTATACCCATATTAACATATTCTTTTGAAACCGACCTGGAAAATTTACAAAGAAAAATAAGAAATGAAATGACACATTTTATGTAACTCTCTTACCAGGCTCGTATGCAAACTTGGCTCAGTAGCTCACTCTGTTAGCAGCCACAGGACTCAGTGGTGAGGCAGCCACCTTTACAACAATACATGTCTAGGGTCAGTATGATTTGGGGTTCAACCAAACAAGAAAATTGGCATATTCTAAGTAATAGAACCTTGTTGGAGCAAATGCTGTGTAAATACTATCCATACAGAATTACCGGTCACCAAGAAATGACAAATCATACAGCAGCATAAAAGTATAAAAAAAGTATATTTGCAATTTCAACTTAATCAAACAGTTCTTAAGAGAAAGAAAAAGAAGAAAAAGGAAAGGGCCTATTACAGTTAGACCAGTCTAAAAGTCCACATGACCATTGAAGCTCACCTCTTCTAAAAGCTTGGTAATAACAACTGTTACTGACCCTACACCAATCACTGGTAGAACTTCCTATTTTGGACTCCTTTGTCTCCTGAAGCACTCCATGCAATAGCGTTTTTGCGTCAAATTGAATCCTACAGGAGTCTTTCCCAATCTTCTCTTCACCACATCTCCCGCCAAAAAACCATGGATCTGACCACTGTCCGTCACAAATCTCTTTCCACCCAGCTCTCTCTAGAACCTTCTTCCTATCCAACCAACCTGATTAGCTGACACAACATTCCTAAGTTGAACAATATGGCTCCTTATCTTTAGCTGAAACCAAAGCATTCTACCAGCAGAACACACTGCTTTTACAGAAACTACTAAAATGAAATACCTCACAGCGGAACAGTAGTAATCTTAACCTGGGCATTGTATTTACAGAACACAATGTACTTTTGTACGCATTTAGATTAACACTACCTAAGACAGAAGGAAGAGGATTAACAGACATGAAAAATTACACAAAATTCAGATAATCTTCAAAGGATATATTTTCATCAACAAAATCAGGATTCAGCTCTGCATTTGGAATATTGTGAGCAGTTCTTGGCCCCTTATCTAATAAAAAATAAGCTGGCAGAGGAAAAGATCCAGAGGAAGTTCATGAATGATTCTGGGAATTAAAGGGTTAATGTATGAGGAGATTTTTGATGGCTTTAGGCCTTTGCTTGCTGGAGTTTAGAAAAATGAGGAAGAATCTCATTAAAACCTATTGATCATTGAAAGGGGTAGATTTAGTGGATATGGAGAGGGTGTTTCCTGAAGTGAGGAGCATCAAGAACGATACTCCTGAGGTAATTGACTCAGAATAGAGGGATGTCCATTTAGAATTACCCCATTTGGCCCATCAAGTCTGCTCCACCATTCCATCGTGGCTAAATTATTATCTATCTCAACCCCATTCTCCTGCCTACTCCCATTAGCTTCAATTCCCTGACTAATCAAGAACTTACCGATATCCACTTTAAATGTACCTAATGGCTTATAAAGTCTCAGCATTACTTCCTCGCTCTTATAGTTGAATCCTCTTGAAATTAATGCTAACATTGCATTTGCCTTCCTTACCATTGACTCAGCCAGCAAGGTAACTTTCAAGAAATCCTGTGTAAGAACTCCCAAGTCCCATTGCACCTCTGATTTTTGAATTTTTCCCTGTTTATAAAATAGTCTATGTCTTTATTCCTTCTATCAAAGTGCATAACCATACATTTTCCTACACTATATGCCATCTGCCACTTCTTTAAACCATTCTCCTAACCTTTCTAATTCCTTCTGCAAATTCCCCGCCTCCTCAACACTACCTGCCCCTCCATCTATCTTCATATCATCTGCAAATGTGGCCACAAAGCCATCAATTCTTTCATCCTAATCATTGAAATATAACATAAAAAAAGTGGTCCCGACACTGACCACTGACCCTGTGGAATGCCAGTAGTTACAGGAGCCAACCAGAAAAGGCCTTTTTTCTTCCCATTCTTTGTCTTCTGTCATCTCTTTGTCACTCAGCTATTCTGTTCTCCATGCTGGTACCTTTCCTGTCATGCCATGGGCCCTTGTCTTGTTAAACAAACTCATGTGCAGCAACATGTCAAAGGCCTTCTGAAAATCCATGTAAACAACATTCACTGACTCTCCTTTGTCTGTCCTGCCTTTTATTAGTTAACAAATTTCACATCACATGCCGGAGATAATAAACCTGATTCTGATTCTGATTCTGAAAAATTCCAACAGATTTTTCAGGGAAGATTTCCCTTAAAGAAACCATGCTGACTCAGGCCTATTTTGTCATCTGCCTCCAAGTATCTTGAAACCTCATCCTTAATAATGGACTCCAATATCTTCCCAACCACTGAAGACAGGCTAACTGGCCTATAATTTCCTTTCTTCTGCCTCCCTCCCTTCTTAAAGAGTAGGGTGACATTTGCAATTTTCCAGTCATCCAGAACAATTCCAGAATCTAGGGATTCTTGAAAGATCACTACTAATGCCTTCACAATCTCTTCAGCTATCTCGTTTAAAACTCTGAGGTGTATTCTATCTGGTCCATGTGACTTATCTACATTCAGACCGTTCAGCCTCCCAGTACCTTCTCATTAGTAATAGCACTGCACTTACATCAGCCACCTGACATTCTTGAATTTCTGCATTTTGCTAGTGAAGGCTGACACGAAACACTTATTGTGTATTATATGTACATATTAAAGAACTTCAGTTCCCAGTGGATGATGCGAGGACTTCAGCTGGAACCAAAAACTACGAAGGTGATCTGGTTGCGAGAGCACAGGGTTGAGCAGTTCAATAATAAAATGTACTAATGTAAACTCACGCCAAGTTTGCCTTTATCAAGAACAAACATAACATGATGCCAGAAGGTGGCGTGATGTCTAAACAGAGAGAGTAAATGAATACCATACTGTAATTAGAGAGAAAGAGACTGCGTGCATATGAAATCTGCTAGCAGGGTGAGAGACCATGTTGTTCCTGAGGTTCAGCAGTCTTCGGATTCATCAAGAGAGATTCAGGTGAGAAGACAAAACATGGATAAGCCAAGTCCTCCTGCACCTATGCAGTTTACCGGCAATCTAACTGATAATTGGAAACACTTCAAACAGTGGTTCAATATATAAATGGAGGGTCTGATGAAAAATTGAAAGTGTCTATTTTTCTGCATGTAATTGGTGAAGATACTTTGGACATCTACAACAGCTTTCAAATTGATGAGACATCATTTACTTGGGACACCCTGATGACAAAATTAGAGGAGTATTTTGTCCCAAGTAAAAACATTGTGTTTGAGAGATACAAGTTCTTTCCCTGTGACCAGAAACAAGCTGTTAGTTTTGACCAATACCTACCTGAGCATCACACACTAAGTAAGTGGATTGTTACCGATGGGAGAGTAATGAAAATTCATCTAGACAAAATGCTAAAATTAGAGGGAACATGGGCAATTGGAGTTTAGGAGGACCGGAAGAGAATGCAGAACTGGAAGCAGTGAAATTGAAATATAAACTTTAGGCATGGCTGGAAGCAAAAATCAATGTAAGAAGGTGAGTTACATGAAGTTGTGGTTCCTGAAATATTACGAAAAAGCTGAAAGAAATTTTGAAGAACAGCGCCTTTTGCCTAGGCTCATGCCAGCCATCCAAACTCAATATTGAATTCTCCAGGTCACTCAGACGACTTACTTTCTCTGGCAGTATTTGAAATATTCACTTATGCTCAAAGTCACCATCTGTGTCATTGGCTCAGTCCTTCTCTCACTGTTTGCATGACCTGTCCTGCTGGGCATGTTCCACATCCTCTCCCCACCCCCCCAACTTTAAGGATATTTGACATTTATTTGTATTATCATCTTCTAATTGTTTCCAATAACATAATGACAAGATGACTTCTATAACTCATTCCCATGACATCTCTAGCCTCACCCTATCAGAATTATTCATCCATTAAGCATTCCATATTCCATATCCATCCCATTCCCACTTCCCTTGCAACAAAACTAATTTGGTTTCTCTCTTTCCTAGTTCTGAAAAGGGTCTTTGATGGGAAGCACTAACGATGTTTCTCTTTCCACAGATGCTACCTGACCTGCTGAGTGTTTTCAGCATTACCTGCTTCCGTGAAAAAATGATCAGGTTATTTGGACTTCACTTTTATTTCATGCGCACAAGGGTGGTAATAGTTTTGTCAACAGGAGGTACTTTTGCAGTGTACACAACTGGAAGAGTTGTGAAAATATCAACAACTTTAATTTATCAAAAGCTCAAGTTAACTGGCTAATTCTATGGCTGATTGTAGGGATGGGACGTCTCTCAGTACAAATATAAGTTAGTGATTTGGAATGCACTTAAAATTGTCACGGTAATGTTTCTTGCTGTGACTATAGGTTTTGTTACATCAGTCTAATGGTATTACAGACAGAAGATTAAACTGAGAAAAGACTAGACAGCAGGAGACAGAACAGTAAATCATGTCACTAGTTCCATCCAGAAACAGCAAACTAGCATCTGAAGTCATTCAGCCAACTACAAGGCCTCAGGTGGAAGCAAATGATTCTAACTGGTATCACCTTTGAAAAAAAAACTGTAAAAGAAATTCAAATTGCAAAACAAATAGAAGAGGGAAAGTTAGAAGGCAACAATATAGATATAATTTATTTGCATGTCATTTGGGATGTTGAGTCTTAAGGCATTCAATTTCCTATAGAATTTCTTTTTTATTTATATGTGATTCTTCATTCTTTATAATTGCTGAATTTTTTTTATTGCATGTCATACCTTGACCAACACACCACAGCAAATTTGTATGGCAGGTAAAGATGATCCTTGATGCCTTGTACCACTTTGGACTGTATCATTTAATCAGTTGGGGTCCCAATGAGCTGAGCATGACTGTCTGTATCAGACAGGATCATACGATCTTCAGTTTGCTCATTATTGCACACCGAATTACAAGTCCCACAGCAAATTACAAGTCCAAGCCCCACACCTCGATAGTCTTTTAACCACATTAGATGGATGTAAAAGTCAACTTTAAGAGGAAGACTATGCCCGAAGGAAATGAATATCCCTCAATATTGCAGTGAAATTGTATCAGAAAAAGCAGATTGAAGGGAAGAAGCATAAGATTAGATAGAAAAGGAATTGAAGGCACGTGGGTCCACTGATGTGTACAGCATTATAGCTGTCAAATGCTCTGCCATCCACATACTGGGCACCACTATTTGACAGATAGGTAGCTGGAATTGGTTCAGAAATAGTCTGACTACAGGAGCGGATTAGAGGTGAGTTATCATGTGGTGTGTAATTCATCTCCTGACTCCACATCGTGCTGACAATATACATATGACAAGATGGTCTTGGCTTTCTTGGATACGTGCAGTGGCAACAACACCCAAGTAGTATGGTTCATTGGCATCCAGTCTTTCTACCCCAAATATTTACTCCCAGATTTCTTCCTGCAAATATTAATATCAAGAAAATACACTGCACCATGGCTTCTTAAATAAACAGCTCACAAACTCCTGAGCTGTCACTTAGATCAACAAAGGCAGTTAGTGCAGAACCTGCAGATTTGCTTCCTACTCACAGCGCCATCTGGCCAGGAAGTGTCTTGTTCCTTTGTCGTCAGAAATATATATACTGAAACTTTTCGTTTCCATGGCACCATGGAAGTCCTCTTACCAAATGGAGAAAACAGATTTTTAGAAGGGTAATTGATAATGGATAATAAATGCAGTGCCCATGTATAATGCCCATATTTTGTAATATTATTACAAAACAGAGATCATTATTGAAGAATCTATAGCTACAGTTTGATCTATAAAAGGTCACATACACAACTATATGAAAATGTAGTAATGACATTGCCCTCATATCTGGAGGAATGAGAAACTGCCATATGGAAATAATCAGACAATTCATCCTCACAAACCAATGGCTGTAATAATCATTTTGCACTCTTTATGAACATTGCAGTATGAAAGCTCCATATCTATTAATCGGTCCTCCTTGATCCAGTTCAAGGTAGTTTCCTTATTTTAAACCAGAATCAGTTTTAATATCACTAGCATATTTCATGAAATATGTTGTCTTGCAGTAGCAGTACATTGCAATACATAATTAAAAATAAACTAAATTACAATTATATACAATTAAATTTTGGTTCCTTTTGTTATATCTGGGATGGTAATGGGGACAAGCTCCCACTACCTATTAAATGCTCCCAATGGCGTGCGGCTGTAATAGCTTTTGACAACCAAGTCCAACTCCTGGCCTTCATGAGTGGCTTACCTACTAAGCCTGGCAGAACAGTTCCTACTGAGAAGGGGCAAAAGTGGGTTACTGGTGCTTTAAAACCCATTCACTTTGGGCAAATGGGGCTCATCAGTCATGGTTGGCAGCTCTTCTCGGAGAGGGAAAACTCTTCTCAAACCTCTGCTGCCCTGCAGCTATATCCACTCATGGGAAGGCCTTAGGAGTAAACCCTGAAGGAAAAATCCAGAGCTGGAGTCCCTAAGGCAGTCCTACATTGAGTTCAATGCTGACTGGCAGCTCCTGCGATGCTGCTGGTACCACACTGTATCGGTCTCTGCCGTCCCTTTGGGTTCATCAGATGTATGGAGAGAGGGCAGGGCTTGCTACATGGCCAACAGCTTGTTCTCCATATTGTACTGCCCAGGCTCGCATATCTAGGCAGATAAGAAGCAATATCGATGGTCAACTCTGACCGACAGAGTCCCTCGCCTCAAAATTTAATTTAAAAATGCAAACAGAAAACAAAAAAGAGTGGGGAAAACTGAGGTAGTATACATGGTTTCATTGTATATTGAGAAGTCTGATAACCTTGGGGAAGAAGCTGTTCCTAGAATATTAAGTGTGTGTGTTTAGGTTCCTGTACCTCCTCCATGACGGTAAAAATGAAAAGAGGGCATGTTCTAGGTGATGGGAGGCCTTAATGAAGGACAATGGCTTTTTGAAGCAACACCTTTCGAAGATGTCCTCAATTCTGGCGGGATAGTGCCAATGATGGAGCTGGCTGAGTTGGCAATTTTCTACGGCTTTTTTCCGATTCTGTGCAGTGGTCCCTCCCTAGTAAACAGCAATGCAACCAGTACATCTGTACATGTACATCTGTAGAATGAGCGTCTTTGGTGATATAATAAATCTCCTCAAATGCTTAATGAAATGTAGCCACTGTCAGGCCTTTTTTGTAATTGCATCAATATGTTGGGCCCAGGGTAGATCTTCAGAGATGTTGACACCCAGGAACTTGAAACTGCAACGCACACTTTTTTCCATAGATGCCGCGTGGCCTGCTGAGTTCTTCCAGCATTTTGTGTGAGTTGCTCGGATTTCCAGCATGTGCAGATTTTCTCTCGTTTGTGACTTGAAACTGCTCACACTTTCCAGTGCTGATCCCTCAACGAGGACTGGTGCATATTTCCTCGACGTACCCGTCCTGATATCCACAAACAATTCTTTGGCTTACTAATGCTGCAACACCTCTCAACCAACTGATCTATTGCAGGCCTGTACACTTTCTAGTCAACATCAGAAATACTGCCAACAAAAGTTTTGTAATGGGCAAAATTATGGAAGACATTGGAGTTTGCTTCGCCACACAGTCGTGCATATACAGAGAGTAGAGCAGTGGGCCACCAAAATGAACCACTTCACACTTATCTGGGTTGAACTCCGTCTGGCACTTCTCAGCCCAGTTTTGCATCCTATCAACATCCCACTGTAACCTCTGACAGCCCTCCACACTATCTACAACACCTCCAACCTTTGTGTCATCAACAAACTTACTAACCCATCCCTCCACTTCCTCATCCAGGTCATTTATAAAAATCACAAAGAGTACGGGTCCCAGAACAGACCCCTGAGGCACTCCACTGGTGACTGACCTCCATGCAGAATATGACCTGTCTACAACCACTCTTTGCCTTCTGTGGGCAATCCAGTTCTGGATCCACAAAGCAATGTCCCCTTGGATTCCATACCTCCTCACTTTCTCAATAATGGTAAGACTTTTGGCAGTGTGGAGGATCAGAGGGATCTTGGAGTCCACAGGACACTAAAAGCTGCTGCACAGGTTGATTCTGTGGTTAAGAAGGCATAAAGTGTATTGGCCTCCTTCAATTATGGGATTGAAATGGCTAGCACGAGAGGGCATAGTTTTAAGGTGCTTGGTAGTAGGTACCGAGGAGATCTCAGGGGTAAGTTGTTTTTACACAGTGAGTGGTGAGTGCATGGAATGGGCTGCTGGCGATGGTGGTGGAGGTGAATACGATAGGGTCTATAAAGAGACGCCTGGACAGATACATGAACTCAGAAAAACAGAGGGCTATGAGTAACCCTGGGTAATTTCTATGTTAAGGACATGTTTGACACAGCTTTGTGGGCTGAAGGGCCTGTATTGTGCGGTAGGTTTTCTATGCTTCTATATATACACATCATTTATTCAGGGTATGTCTTTATAGGAATGAAATTTGAGAGAAGCTGAGGTTAATGAAAACTCATTTTACAATCTTTCCATCATTTTTATCTCTCTTCTGCAAAATACTTTCATAAACTTTCGAGATGTTCTGGGTTTTCATTTGGATCCTGAGAAATCATGTCATGAGATGCAACATCTATAGCTTCTTTATCGATTACAGCTCAGCATTTAATGCCATTATCCCCTCAAAATTTATTAGTAAACTCCAAGACCTTGGCCTCAATAGCCCCTTGTGCAATTAGATATTGGATTTCCTCACATGCAAGCCGCAGTCAGTTCGGACTGGCAAAAACATCTCTACCACAATCTCCATCAGCACAGGAGCACTGCAGTGTGGCTAAGTACAGCTCCAACACCAGATACAAGTTTGCTGATGACACTGTGGGCCTTGTAAAAGGTGGTGATGAATCAACATACAGGAAGAGGATGGAAAATGTGGCTGAGTGATGTAATAACAGCCTCTCACTCAAGGTTCTAAAGACATACATATTAGTGAGGGATTAGTAAATTATGGGCATGCTATGTTGGTGCTGGAGGCATGGTGACACTTGCAGGCTGCCCCAAGCAAATCCTCGGACTGTGCTGGTCATTGACTCAAGAGGTATAATTTGATATTTTATTATACATGTGACAAATGAAGCAAATCTTCATTTTCATAATGGCAGTGCAAAGCCTAAAAATGTTATTCACATGAATCCTATTACCTCATTATGCAATGCCACAGGCTTTAGAATATTGAAGGATCCATTAAAACTATAAAGCTCTGCACCTTTCAAATTAGGCCAATGGTCTCTCATTCTATGAGTCATCAAACATACATCTCTCCTTAACCTCATACTGAATTAATTTGCAGGGATAAATACTTTGAAATTGAACTTAATACTGACTTTCTTGTTTTGGAACAATAGGCATTCAAAGACCAAGATTCTGTCATAACACTCAATAAGAAACTACAATTATTAATGTGAAGATTGATTGCCACTCACCATTTTGGAAGTGCACAATTCACTGTTTCAACATGTAGTTATTATATAGTTTATGTTCACTTGAATTAGGGTCAAGGTTAGAAAGGTGCTCTCGAAAATAATGTCCAAATTATGTATGCAAACTTCAGTTAATTTCTCATTTTCTTGAGAATAATATGCAACTTAAATGAAGTACTGGAACTGATGGATATTGTTAGGCATGAAACATGCTTACCACTCATGCAAATCTTTCAACAAGGAATTGCTTTTTATTTCCTTAGTCTAACTACTGCATTAGTCTTACTGACTTTTTCCTCTTTCTTTCCAGTTCCGATGAAAACTCTCGTCCCGAAACATTGACTCGTTACTCTTTTCCATAGATGCCTGCTGAGTTTCTCCTGCATTTTGTGTGTGTTGTTTCGTGCATTAGCTGACTGCTTCTCAGTTTTTGATCTATGGGTACAAATTTGCAATGGCTTGTACTTTACTATACTATATCAGGCTTCAAACTTTCAGAAAACAAGTGAAGAATTTAATTAAAATGTTGATCAAGTTAAAATGAATCAGTAATCCAATACAACAAAAATTGCCAAGTGAACAGAGTGATGGTAAGGAAATTGGGTGTTATTATGTAATTAGTTGACAATCCAGATTTGAAGTAGCTAATGTGGTAACAATTGATTTGACAATTAGCCAAATAGATGTTGCAAAAGTGCTTACTGTTAGAATTGCTGTGAATAGTTTGATTTGCTTAACTATGCAACACCATGCCACCTTTTCAAATTACTCATCATTAATTTGGCCATCTATTATCATCAATTGACAAGACCAAACAGCAGAAATATGGATTGCTTTTAATTGCTGGCAAATGATCCAGACAGCACAACGAATGAAAAGTTCTCAAAGTTGGCTGTAAACTAGATGTATTTTTGGCTGTTGGGAAACATTCTTGACCCTTTTAGGATCCCAATTAAAATGATGGTTCAATACTGTAAGCAGTAGTTTATACTAATTTCACTATCTTCACAGTCAGCTTGCTTTTCTTCAGTCCTTATTGGTACTTCATTCTTTCTTCAATTAAACCTCAATAATTTGCATTTAATTTAAAACACTAACATAATTAAATTTAGTAATATTATAAGATTCACAGCTTGCCTTTAAATACTACCCATCTGAGATGAAATAGCCAGTCTCACACTGACGGGATGTAGTCTTCTTTGAGTATTGAAATGAGAGACCCTCACACACGTATGAGGAGTAAGGAATTAAATGCTATTTTGGAGACCCATCTCCCCCCTGTTCCTACTGTTCTACTCCAATGAGATGATACCATATCAATTTAGTTTCAGCCTATTCCATTTTATTCATCTTTGTCCCAGCACCAATGGACTATTGGATGTTCATGACCATTTCCATCATCTACTTCACAATTATGAAGCATCTCAGTTGTTACTAGTGAGTAAATCAATTGCACCAAAACAAAAAAAACTGATTTCTCTTGAGAGTTCAGATGAGGACTTCTCACTTAAACCTGTTTAGCTCTACTTCCTGCAGCAAAACCGTTCTAAACTGTTGGATGAACTCAGTTGGTCGAGCAGCATCTATGAAGGCAAAGAATAGTTAACATTTTTGATCAAGGTCCAGTATCAAGTCATCTGGAGTCTAACTCTTTTCTGTGCTGGTGAATTAGTGGATGTCATTGATAATGCTAACCATATTACAAGCAAATGGCCACAGATCTCTTTTTACAACTCAATTACCGTTTGGTTGATCTTTGGCTTGTGTTCAACTGCTTTCTCCTGAAATAAATTTGTAATCAGTTGCTTGTTGATAATTTCTTAGCATTGCCAGAGATCTTCATAGTCTATTATCCATTCTTGTATGTGACAGCTTCTAAATCTTAATTCAAACTGATAAAATATCATTCCTCTGTTCTTCAATGGTTGCTTTTAATGATTTGGCTACCACCTTGCAGGACTGGAATCCTGTAAACAACAACTTGCCTTTGAAAATGTCAAATGTTTTATATTTTAGATTAATGACTCTCATGAGGTGGATCTAAGAAATAGGTGAATTTGGAAAATGGAATATAGATATTTAGGGCACATGAAGGAATTTAATTCAGGACAAAGGGTTTGAATTTGCTGTCAAGGCAATAGAGATGAAAATTCCATAATGCTTGGTATAGAAGTAATTGGGATGAGTCTGACTCATAGAGTCTTAGCATTGTACACACTCTTCAGCCCAATTCATCCATGCTGATTGAGGCTAACTGAGCTAGTCCCATTTCCCTGCATTTGACTGATATCTCTCTAAACCTTTCCAATCTATGTACCTGCTGAAATGTACTTTAAACATTATAATTGTTCCTTCCACTACAACTTAAACTCGAATAAAAACCAGAATTAAAAATTATAAAACCAGGCTTGAAAGTCACAAGGCTATGACTAAGGATTTCAATAGGTTAATGTTACAGGTGCAGAAGTGTCCAATGGGAAGAATACAGGGCTTAGTCGTGATTTGATTCAACTTGAGTGGGCAGAGTGCATTAGAATTACGACTGATTTTTTTCTGCGAGATGAGCAAATGTACTGAATCATTGTGCATGAAATAATTGACATTTTGAAAAATACCGTTTCAATTTCAAAAATTTCCCAGTTATTTATTTTGCAGTGTGCAAAAAATAAACCATTTTTCAGTTATTTAAATTAACAAATCCCATGGATAACAAATCTACGCCAACTTGGATTTCTTTTTCCCAGGTCTCAATTGATTTTTCCTGATTAATCAGTCAGATTGTTGTGATTTCTGCCTGCATTTGCAATTGGAAATGCCAGCCTTTAATCAATGAAGATGGATTAAATCCTGCACACTCTCTCTTTGAAATGTGAAAATTCAAGATTTACTGACATTTTCAGAAGACCAAAGCTGTTAGGTTGATCTAGAGAGATCTATGGCGTTGGTCTAATATGATCCTGACAATCGGTAAAGAGAAATGAAATCCAAGAAAAAATATAAAATCCCTTGAGCACGTAGTTCTCTGGTCAGACTGCAATGTTAGTGCTGTGTCTGGATGTTATAAAAATATGAAAAACAATTAAGAGTAAAGGTAAATTGCATAAAACAATGTCATAAAGTTGATTTGATTTAACACCAGGGATGGGTGGATTGCTCTTTAAGGAAAGACCAGAATGGTATCAGCTGAAGCCTGTAAGAGTGATAGGTGATTTGGTTGAAATATGTAAGATCCTGAAGGGTCCTGACAGAACATATGCAGAAAGGATTTTTGGCTTGTGACAGGATCAATAACTAGCCATCAGTGTTTTTTTATATAAGGGCCTAACCATTAAGACAAAGGTGAAGTGAAGTTATTTTTCTCAGAGGTCATGGGACCTTGCAGTCCTCTTCTTTAATGAGTATTGAAAGCAGAATCTTTAAGGCAGAGATAGATACAATCACTGAGCATTTGATTAGGTTCCTCCTATACCTAACAAAGTGGCCACCGAGTATATGTTTATGATTTTCTGCTTCGGTAGCCCATCCACTTCAAGCTTCACCAGGATGCTCTGCTGCACACCACTATTGTAACGCATGGTTATTTGAGTTCCTGTCGCCTTTCTGTCAGCTGGACCCAATCTGGCCATTCTCCTCTGTCATTAACAACAAACAAGAGAAAATTTGCAGATGCTGGAAATCCAAGCAACACACACAAAATGCTGAAGGAACTCAGCAGGCCTGGCAGCATCTACACAAAAGAGTACAGTCGATGTTTTGGGCGGAGACCCTTCAGCAGGGTTGGAGAAAAGAGCGGGAAAGTTAATTGGTGAAAGAGATACAGGGATGGAGAAAGGGGAGTCTGATAGAAGAGGGCAGAAGGCCATGGAAGAAAGAAAAGAAAAGGAGGGAGGAGCACCAGAGGGCAGCGATTGGCAGGCAAGGAGTTAAGGTGAGAAAGGGAAAAGGGAATGGGGAATGGGATGCTCTTTACTTCATCCCTCCCCCTTCAGGTTTCACCTATCACCTTGTATTTCTGTCTGCCCTCCCCCCCCCACCTTTAAATCTACTCTTCAGCTTTTTTTCCACCTGTCCTGCCGAAGGGACTCAGCCTGAAACATCAACTGTACTCTTTTCCATAGACGCTGCCTCTCATTAACAAGGAGATTTTGTACAGAAAACTGCCTCTCACTAATTGTTTTTTGTATCACTTTTTGTAAATTCTAGAGATTGTTGTGTGTGAGATCAACAGTTTTTGAGATAAACAAAACACCCCATCTGGACTCAACAATCATTCCATGGTCAAAGTCACTTAGATCACATTTCTTCCCCATTTCTGATGTTTTGTGTAAACAACAACTGAACCTCTTGGCCAATTCTCTATGCTTTTAATGCATTGAGTTGCTGCCACCTGACTGGCTGATTAGATATTTGTAGTAATGAGAAGGTGTCCATGTGTATCTAATAAAGTGGCCACATATTATACATTTATTGTTGAAGCTGTACATAACTTTAACTATTCAGCACCTTTAAAACACCTATTAAAATAAAGTATATAATTAAAAACTGTGAATTACTAAACTACTTAAAATGCAACTTTAGTTAAAATGCTTAGAAATAGCAAAAACCCTTAAACTAAAACTTGCCTCCTCACCAAGAAGTCTGAAATCCCAAATGAGGTCAGATATTGCGTAAGATCTGATCCCACATGGACTCTGTTACAATTTCCAGCATAATTCAGAATAGACTCCACTTTCATATTGGATGTGAGTCCAGGAAAAGTGACAGGAGCAACTCCAACCTGTCACTCAGTAAATCTAGCTCATATCATTACTAGAGCTAAACCTGTTGAAATGGTTGAACATTAATGGATCATTCTCAAATGACTTCTTTTGACCATCAAGAATTATCTAGATATTCATGACTAAACAAAACAGAACATGGACTTGAAGGGATATAGCATATACTGACACAAAGGAAAACTATTCTTTGAACATTTAATTTTTTTGAATTCACAAAAGAACTGGGAAACAATTCATTTAACCATTCTGAAGCTTTTTATGTCAAGATAATTCTAGTCCCAATTCCAAGGTCATTGTAAGATAGAAATTCTGCTGTGTGTTGCATTTATCCCATGGAAAAACTCAACATGGGTCCATGACTTTGCCTGTGGGTAAATGCAGTGCTTGCAAAAATCATTCACCTGAGCTGACTTGACACTTCAAATGCTGTGGGACTAACTCATCTGGATTTTTTGCTGCATGTAATTGTTTTTAAAAAGTGCAATATGCCTTCGATGAAAATTTTCATATGGTGAGTCTGAAGATAAAAGTTCAATCAAGTCTAGAAAGTGCATGTTACCTGAAGGGTGATTCTATCTGGACTTCACTTCTGCAATAGATGGTAAGAATAATTTAATAAGCTCAAGATCATTAATCTCAATTCTTTTGGTAGAATTGTATCAGATGGAAGAATGAACTATACTGTGAATACAATTGAAGTTCAAGATTAAAAGACTAAAAAGTATGCAAAAGTAATAGCCTTCCTGCAGAAAAATATTTCACAAGTTAATGGATTACGTTATATATATCTTTGAAAGCTAATGTTTGTCTTGATAGAAAAAAACAGAAAAGTTTTCTGAATCATTTTATTGATTTGTAAATTATTTTTGTCTCTATGTGATGCAATTGGTTGTTTCTTAAGTTTTAGATGTTTTTCTGTTAATCTTTTTGTGGTAAACCATATATACGTTGTAACTGGGTTAACTGTCTGGACACGCCCCTCTGCTGACTGCCCCTGTGGCTCCTCCCACAGAGTCCTGTATAAAGGTGTTTCGCCTTGCCCTTCCCCCTCAGTCTGGGGGCAGACACTCACCATGGAGGTCATATCATACAGCGAATAAAAGACTTTCAGTATTTTACCCAACCTCAGTCTTTTGGAGTTATTGAAGGTGCTTCAATTTTATTCGCTGTACATTTTAAAGCATGGAACATGCGCTGAGACCCGACAAATTAGACCTTGATCCGCAAACGCCTGAAGCTGGAAATGCTTTCGAACTCTGGCTGGCCTGCTTCGAATCATACCTAGAGGAGATTAAAGCAACCGACCTCGTAGCGAAGTGCGGAGTTCTACTCGCCAGGGTCAGTCCACGAGTCTATTCACTAATCAGAGACCAGCTGAGCTACGACGGCGCAATGAGTGCCCTCAAAAGACAATACCTGCGGCTGATAAACAGCGTCTATGCTTGACACCGCTTTGCGACACGGCAACAACGGCCTGGGGAATCAAGTGCTGAGTTCGTCCAGGCCCTATGGACTCTCATGCGAGCCTGCAATTGCCAGGAGCTGACAGCGGCGCAGCATGCAGAGCTCTTAGTGATAGACGTCTTCGTCACGGAGACCAGGTCAGTGTATGTGCGCCAGCGGCTGTTGGAAAAAGCCGATCTTACCTTAAGTTCGCGATCGAACTAGCCGACACGCTGGACGCTGCTATACATAACTCTGAGGCCGTCCAGGCACGCAATCCCCCGATGGCCCCGTGGGTGCCGCAGACCCCACAACCCACTGGCGAATCGACCTCGGCTGCTGCCAGTTGCAAGTCCCCGCAACCCGCCGGCGAATCGACCTCGGCTGCCGCCAGTCACGAGTCCACGAAGTGCTACTTCTGCGGACTGGAGAAGCACCCCCGGAAACGCTGCCCGGCCCGACAAGCAAACTGCTCCAGCTGCGGAAAGAAGGGCCACTTTGCGAAGATCTGTAAGTCCAAACCACGAGCGGGATCGAGTAGCGCCGCGTGCAAAACATGGGGGTCACCATCTTGCCTGCCACCATCTTCCCCTCACGCCGCCACCACGTGCGAGATATGGGGCCTGCCATCTTCCCTGCACGCTGGCACCACGTGCGAGACATGGGGGCGGCCATCTTGGTCGGCGCCCCCTCCCAACGCCTATGACCAACAGGTGCTCGCGGGGCACCCCACCTTGCTGGACCAAGACAGCGACTCAACCCTGGCCTCCGTGACCCTCGACCAAAGCGCTCCCCACCAGCTCGCAAGGTCAATGATGGACATCCTGGTGGAGGGGCGCAGGACAAGCTGCCTGTTTGACACAGGCAGCACAGAGAGTTTTATCCACCTGGACACGGTGCAGCATTGCGGACTCATGATACGGCCGGTAAGTCAGAGGGTCACCGTGGCTTCCGGGTCGCATACAACAGACATCCGGGGGGGTTATGTAGTGACACTAGTGTTGCAGGGCACAGAATATCGGGACCTTACGTTACTGGTCTTGCCTCAACTGTGTGCCCCTGTGCTATTGGGGCTTGACTTCCAGAGCCACCTGAAGAGCATGACAATGAAGTATGATAGGCCCCTCCCACCAATCACTGTCGTAAATCCCGTTTTGTAGGAATACGTCACATACCCCGCTGCTGACCACACGCACACACTGACCCGCACATCCCACCCAACACCATACCAACTACCACACCACCAACGCCACTTGCGGCCCCTCCACCCTCAAGATCCCTCCCCTACCACTGTTCGCCAACCTGACCCCCGACTGTAAACCTGTGGCATCTAAAAGCAGGAGGTACAGCGCGGGGGACAGAGCTTTCATTAAGTCGGAGGTGCAGTGGCTGCTCAGGGAGGGGGTCATTGAGGCAAGCACAAGTCCTTGAAGGGAGCAGGTGGTCGTTGTTCGGAACGGGGAGAAGAATAGGATGGTCATGGACTATAGCCAGACCATGAATAGGATCACGCAGCTCGACGCGTACCCTCTACCCCGCATCGCGGATATGGTCAATCAGATAGCACAGTACAAGGTGTACTCGACCATAGACATAAAATCCGCTTACCATCAGCTCCCCATCCGCTGGGAGGACCGCCCTTACGCTGCCTTCGAGGCGGATGGCAGGCTTTATCAATTCCTGCGCGTCCCCTTCGGTGTCACGAATGGTGTATCTGTCTTCCAGAGGGCAATGGACTGGATGGTGGACCAGTGCCAACTGAAGGCCACATTCCCATATCTGGATAATATCACCATCTGCGGTCACTGCCGGGCAGGATCACGACAACAAACCGAAGATTTCTCCAAGCAGCCAAAGCTTTCAATCTCACCTATAACAGGGACAAGTACGTATTCGGGACCACCCAACTTGCTATCCTTGGGTGTGTCGTGGAGAATGGAGTCATTAGCCCTGACCCCGACCGTATGCGCCCCCTGTTGGAACTCCCTCTTCCCAACACCCTCAGAGCCCTCAAAAGGTGCCTGGGCTTCTTTTCATATTACGCCCAATGGGTCTCTAACTACGCAGACAAGGCCCGCCCCCGGTCAAGTCCACCACATTCCCCCTCTCAGCTGAGGCCCGCGCGGCCTTCGCTGCATAAAAAGGGACATTGCCAAAGCAGCAATGCATGCGGTGGATGAGTCCATTCCCTTCCAAGTAGAGAGTGACGCCTCTGACTTCGCGCTGGCTGCTACCCTCAACCGGGTGGGAAGACCAGTGGTGTTCTTCTCCCGTACTCTTCAAGGCCCTGAACTTCGGCACTCCGCAGTGGAGAAAGAGGCCCAGGCCATTGTGGAAGCTATTAGGCACTGGAGGCACTATCTCCCCGGCAAAAGGTTCACCCTGCTAACTGACCAGTGCTCTGTCGCATTCATGTTTAATAACCAACGGCGGGGCAAAATCAAAAATGATAAAATTCTGAGGTGGAGAATCGAACTCTCCACCTTCAACCATGACATTATGTACAGGCCTGGGAAGCCCAACGAGCCCTCCGATGCCCTATCTCGGGGAACGTGCGCCAGCACACAGATCGACCGACTATACGCCCTACATGTAGATCTTTGCCACCCGGGGGTCACCCGGCTTTTCCACTTCATGAAAGCCCGGAACCTGCCTTACTCCCTTGAGGAGATCAGGATGATGACCAGGGACTGCCAAGTCTGCGCAGAGTGCAAACTGCACTTCTACCGACCCGAAAAGGCACAACTCATCAAGGCCACCCACCCCTTTGAGCGACTGAGTGTTGACTTTAAGGGCCCCCTTCCCTCCACCGACCACAATGTGTACTTTCTTAACATTATCGATGAGTACTCGCGGTTCCCCTTCGCCATCCTCTGCCCTGACACCACTACCACGTCAGTCATAAAAGCCCTGCGCAAGCTCTTCACTTGTTCGGATACCCATGCTATATCCACAGTGACAGAGGGTCCTCGTTTATGAGTGACGAGCTGCGCCAATACCTACCGGCTAGGGGAAGTACAACTAGTAGGACCACGAGCTATAATCCCCGGGGGAATGGACAGGTGGAGAAGGAGAATGGCACGGTGTGGAAAGCTACACTCTTAGCCCTCAGGTCAAAGGGACTGCCAGTCTCCCGCTGGCAGGAGGTCCTTCCCGAGGCACTCCACTCCATCCGGTGCCTGGTATGCACGGCCACCAATGCCACCCCTCATGAGCGGCTCTTTTCATTTCCCAGAAAGTCAACCACTGGGACCACCCTACCAACTTGGCTGACATCCCCAGGGCCAGTGCTGCTCTGGAAACATGCAAGGAGCAATAAATACTCTCCGATGGTCGAGAGGGTTCACTTACTTCATGTGAGCCCCCAGTATGCCTATGTGGTTTCACCTGATGGGTGGGAGGACACGGTCTCCATCCGCGACCTGGCGCCCGCAGGAGCACCGGGCCCCTACCCTGAACACTCCGTGGTGACTATTGACCCCATGCCCACCGATGTATGTACCCATGAGACACCGTGCATGCCAAACCCTACACAGACACCACATGATACTCCCATACTGGTGGCGACGCAAACGCATGAGGAATTAACAACGCCTAACGTGCTGGCACCTCAAGGTGAGCCAGCACAACCACCGTCACCAATGCAATCACCACCGGTGCTATGTAGATCACAGTGACGGACTTGACCACCTGATGGACTTGACCTGTAAATATACTTGTTTTAAATATTGTCAGTCACTTCACCCCGCGGGACTCTTTTTTAAAAAAAGGAGGGGTGAATGTGTTAAACCATATATATATATGTTGTAACTGGGTTAACTGTCTGGGCACGCCCCTCTGCTGACTGCCCCTGTGGCTCCTCCCACAGAGCCCTGTATAAAGGTATTTTGCCTTGCCCCTCCCCCTCAGTCCGGGGGCAGACACTCACCATGGAGGTCGTATTGTACAGCGAATAAAAGCCTTTCAGTATTTTACCCAACCTCAGTCTTTTGGAGTTATTGAAGGTGCTTCACTTTTTAATCTTAATAATTTGAAAATGCAAATGAAGTTCAGAGACATAAAAAGAAAGATTGACAGAGTCCAATGCCAGAATGCAGATTGGAAAAATACATTGGATAGTTGACACAAACTAAGAGTTAATTTGTGTGGAAATCCCAGAGTTCTTGCTAATAATGTGAGGAAACATCATCTTTAAAGAAGCACATATCAGGGGCAACTTAATTCGCCATATACATTTGCATCTATTAGGAATTTGCTGTGTGTTGCCACCAAAAAACAATGCAAAAAAAACAACATTCACCAATTATAAAGAGTAAACAATTTTATAAAATATAAAGTTAGAGGTTCAAGTACGGATATGAAATAAAATGTGCATAAATACATAAATGCTAGCATGTATTTACAACATAAACCATATTATAAAAAGAGGTTTAAAATATTTACAGTGCAGGTATATATCAATATTTCCCTGAAATTTTTAGACCATTCTTTCATCAAAACAAATTAAACCCTTCTGTTATCCAAATCTTTGATATACAACAAACAATTAAAACGCTGAATTATGTTTAACAGGAACAATGTTAAAGCTACAATCTGACAGCAATCAATCTTTTATTTCATGTACAAAGTTACAAGAGATTTTGCAGATTCCCTTTATTTCATGGTCTACTGGCCTCTTCTATCAGATTCCTTCTTTTTCACCCCTTTACCTTTTCCACCTGTCACCTCCCAGCTTCTCACATCATCCCATCCCTATCCACCCACCTTCCCCTTGCCCTATCATATGCCAGATTGTACTCTTTCCCCTCTGCCCACCTTCTTATTCTGGATTCTTCCTCCTTCCTTTCCAGTCCTGATGAAGGGTCTGATCTCAAAATATCAACTGTTTATTTCCCTCCACAAATGCTGCCTGACCTGTTGAGCTCCTCCAGCATTTTGTGTGTGTTGCTTCTTATTTCACATAACCTCCGGTGACATGGATCAAGATGAGTTTGCCGTTGAGTTGTGCAAATGATCTCAGTAGAGAATGGGTGGAGAATAATCATTATGGGGTTGGAAACAATGTTTGGTAAGTTTTGAGGATGATTTGGAATATGAGTTAGGCCTTCCTACCACGCTTGTGTGCTCGAACACAGAAGCCTGGTAAGTGCGCCTGTATTAAAGCTAGACTTAAAATGGATCACTGCAGGCTCACGCTCCCATTGATCCTGTTCCTTAATGTCCCATCACTGGAAAATAAACTGGATTACCTGCATCTGCATCTGAACCAGTGAGAGATGAGGGACTGTTGCACCTTCATCCTAACAGAAACGTGGCTTCAAGACATCATTCCAGACTAGCTATCCAGCTAGAAGGCCTAATCTCCTTTTGGGCAGACAGAAGTGCCACAACCTCCAGCAAGACCTGTGGATAAGGTCTGTGTGTCTACATCAACAAGAAACGGTGTGTAGTAAGGGCCCACTGCTCCCAACAGGTAGAGTTTTTAATGAACTGCAGCCCCTTCCACTTACTGAGGGAGTTCACTGCCAATATGATTATTGCTGTTTACTTCCCCTCTGTGCTACTGCTGGGGAAGCACTGCATGAGCTTTATGGTGCAATCTGCAATTTCAAAGCCACTCATTGCTGCCTTCGATGGGTTATTCACTGTTGCTGGTGACTTAAATCATGCCAACTGAAAAGCAGCCCTGCCGAAGTTCTACTAGCAAGCCAACTTGCAACCAGAGGAGAAAGTATATTCAACCTGGTTTATACCAATGTTCGTGGATCCGACGTGACCTCACCTTGGATACTCAGACCACATACCCATTTTGCATATCCCTGCATATAGGTCACTGGTTAAATGAGTCAAACCAGTTCACAGGGAGATAAGCACTGCAGAACTGCTTCAAAATCACGGACTGGAGCATATTCAGGGAGGCAGCTACCTACTATCAGCACATCAACGTTGATGAATATGCGAGATTGGTGACTGGTTAAATAGGTAAGTGAATTGAGGATGTTAAACGTTACTCTGCCAGAGCAAACCAGAAGCCATGGCTGACTGTAGAGGCTCATGCACTGCTTAGGGTTTGGGACTCTGCTTTCAGATAGGGATATAGGATGACTGTAAAGTCAGCAAGAGCCACGCTCTCTCATGCCATCAGGAAGACAGAGTGTGAGTAAGCTCAGAAAATTCACATTCACCTTTGTGAGATCAGTGACATGCAGCACACGTGGCAAGATATACAAACTATAACTGTTTGCAAGTCCACTCTGCATGTCAACGGTAACAACACCTCCTTTCTTGATAGGCTGAATGCTTTCTTTGTATGATTTGACCAATTGAATGATATGACATTGAGGAAAGCCCCCTCTCCTGCTGAGGAGCTGGCACCCTGTCTGGCTATAGCCAAGGTGAAGAGAACCCTAGCCACGGGAAACCCACATAAAGCTTCAGGGACAGAAAACATACCTGGACAGGTGCTAAGGACTGTGCACCTCAGCTTACAGTGGTCCTAACAGACATCTTCATTATCTCTTTAAAACAGCCCACTCTCCCTACGGGCATCATGCCAGTGCCCAAGAGAGCAATGGTAACTGGCCTAAATGATTACCACCCAGTGACATTGACATCAGCAATTATGAAGTGCTTTGAGTGGCTGGTAGTTGAACTCATAAAATCACACTTTTCAGCTACATTGGACCCTTTCCAGTTTGTCCACCCCTCAAACTGGTCCACTGATGGTGCCAGAGCCTTGGCCCTCCATTCTGTCCTGTCCCGCCAAGAAAACCATGACTTGTACGGCAGGATGTTGTTAATCGACTTCAGTTCAACGTTTAACATGATCATCCCTCACCGACTGGTGGGTAAACTGTTCTTGTTGGGAATCAACACCCCTCTCTGTAACTGGATTTCAGCCTTCTTGATGGAAATACCCAAGTTAGTCCATGTTGGCAGCAACATCTCAAGCTCCATCACACTGAGCACTGTTACCTCCAGGGCTGTGTGCTCAGTCCGCTGCTTTTCACATTGCTGGCTCACGACTGCACTGCCGGATCCAGCTCAGGTTCACTGATGATACAAGAGTGATTATCCTCATCAGCAACAATCATGAGTCTGTATACAGAGAGGAGTAAAGAGGCTTGTCAAATCACGGGAGAATCACAACCAGAATCTCAACATGGACAAGACAAAAGTGCCAGGCTTTAGATGTTTCAGAAACAACAGGGAGGGAGGCAAAAGAGGTGGAGCATGGCACTGCTGATCAGAGATAGTGTCACGGCTGCAGAAAGGGAGGAATTCATGGAGGGATTGTCTATGGAGTCTCTGTGGGTGGAAGTTAGGAATAGGAGGGGGTCAATAATTCCACTGGGTGTTTTTTATAGACCACCGAATAGTAACAGGGACATTGAGGAGCAGATAGGGAGACAAATTCTGGAAAGGTGTAATAATAAGAGGATTGTCGTGGTGAGAGATTTTAATTTCCCGAATATCAATTGGCATGTCCCTAGAGTGAGCGGTTTAGATGGGGTGAAGTTTGTTAGGTATGTTCAGGAAAGTTTCTTGACACAATATATAGATAAGCCGTCAAGAAGAGAGGCTGTACTTGATCTGGTATTGGGAAATGAACCTGGTCAGGTGTTAGATCTCTCAGTGGGAGAGCATTTTGGAGATAATGATCACAATTCTATCTCCTTTACCAGAGCTTTGGAGAGGGATAGAAACAGATAAGTTAGGAAAGCATTTAATTGGAGTAGAAGAAATATGAGGCTATCAGGCAGGAACTTGGAAGCATAAATTGGAAACAGATGTTCTCAGGGAAATGTACAGAAGAAATGTGGCAAATGTTCAGGGGATATTTGCACGGAGTTCTGCATAGGTACGTTCCGATGAGACAGGGAAAGGATGGTAGGGTACAGAAACTAGTGTACAAAGGCTGTTGTAAATCTAGTCAAGAAGAAAAGAAGAGCTTATGAAATGTTCAAAAAACTAGGTAATGATAGAGATCTAGAAGATTATAAGGCTAAGAAAGAAATTAGGAGAGCCAGAAGGGGCCATGAGAAGGCCTTAGTGAGAAGGATTAAAGAAAACCCCAAGCATTCTACAAGTATGTGAAGAGCAAGAGGATAAGATGTGAGAGAAGAGGACCAATCAAGTGTGACAGTGGAAAAGTGTGTATGGAACCAGAGGAGATAGCAGAGGTACTTAATGAGTGCATTGCTTCAGTATTCACTATGGAAAAGGATCTTACGGATTGTAGGGATGTCTTACAACGGACTGAAAAATTTGAGCATGTAGATATTAAAGAGGATATTCTGGAGCTTTTGGAAAGCATCAAGTCGGATAAGTCACCGGGACCAGATGAGAAGTACCCCAGGCTACTGTGGGAGGTAAGGAAGGAGATTGCCGAACCTCTGACAATAATCTTTGCATCATCAATGGGGACAGGAGAGGTTCTGGAGGATTGGAGGTTTGCAGATGTTACTCCCTTATTCAAGAAAGGGAGCAGAGATAGCCCAGGAAATTATAGACCAGTGAGTCTTACTTCAGTGGTTGGTAAGTTGATGTAGAAGATCCTGAGAGGCAGGATTTCTGAACAATTGGAAAAGCATGATATGATCAGGAATAGTCAGCATGGCTTTTTCAAAGGCAGGTTGTGCTTTACAAGCCTGATTGAATTTTTTGAAGACGTGACTAAACACATTGATGAAGGTAGAGCAGTAGATGTAGTGTATATGGATTTCAGCAAGGCACTTGATAAGGTACCCCATGCAAGGCTTATTGAGAAAGTAAGGAGGCATGGGATGCAAGGGAACATTGCTTTGTGGATCCGGAACTGGCTTGTCCACAGAAGGCAAAGAGTGGTTGTAGACGGGTCATACTCTGCATGGAGGTCGGGCACCAGTGGAGTGCCTCAGGAATCTGGTCTGGGACCCATACTCTTTGTGATTTTTATAAATGACCTGGATGAGGAACTGCAGGGATGGGTTAGTAAATTTGCTGATGACACAAAGGTTGGGGGTGTTGTGGGTAGTGTGGAGGGCTGTCAGAGGTTACAGCAGGACATTGATAGAATGCAAAACTGGGCTGAGAATTAGCAGATGGAGTTCAAACCAGCTAAGTGTGAGGTGGTTCACTTTGGTAGGTCAAATATGATGGTAGAATATAGTATTAATGGTAAGACTCTTGGCAGTGTGGAGGACCAGAGGGATCTTCGGGTCCGAGTACATAGGACACTCAAAGCTGCTGCACAGGTTGACTCTGTGCTTAAGAAGGCATATGATGTATTGGCCTTCATCAATCATTCAATTGAATTTAGGAGCCGAGAGGTAATGTTGCAGCTATATAGGACCCTGGTCAGACCCCACTTGGAGTGCTGTGCTCAGTTCTGGTCACCTCACTACAGGAAGGGTATGGAAACCATAGTAAGGGTGCAGAGGAGATTTACAAGGATGTTGCCTGGATTAGGGAGCATGCCTTATGAGAATAGGTTGAGAGAACTCGGCCTTTTCTCCTTGGAGCAACGAGGGATGAGAGGTGACCTGATAGAGGTGTATAAGATGATTAGAGGCATTGATCGTGTGAATAGTCAGAGGTTTTTTCCCAGGGCTGAAATGACTAACACGAGATTGCACAGTTTTAAGGTGCTTGGAAGTAGATACAGAGGAGATGTCAGGGGTAAGTTTTTTATGCAGAGAATGGAGAGTGCGTGGAATGGGCTGCTGGCGACAGTGGTGGAGGTGGATTCGATAGGGTCTTTTAGGAGGCTCCAGGATAGGTACATGGAGCTTAGAAAAGTGGAGGGCCATGGGTAACCCGAGGTAATTTCTAAGGTAGGGGCATGTTTGGCACGGCTTTGTGGGCCGAAGGGCCTGTATTGTGCTATAGGTTTTCTATGTTTCTCTGTAGATGATGGTGGACTTCAGGAAGGCACAGTTCCATCACTTTGCATTGCACATCAGTGCTCTGCCATGGAGAGAATGAAGAGCACAAAGCTCCTTGGTGTACCCATCATGGACAATCTAACCCGGACCCACAACACCTCATCACCAGTGAAGAAGACACACTTTCTGAGGAGAGTAAGGTGTGTCAGAATCCCTGCTCCCATTCTAACAACTTTCTACAGAAGCACCATTGTGTGGTACAGATGCTGCAAGGTGTCAGACCACAAGACCCTACAGAGAAGCAAAAAGCTATAAGGATCATTGGGGCATCTCTTCCCCCTATTTGTGCCATTTACTAGGATTGTTGCAGACGAAGGGTCCAAAGCATTGTTGAGGATTCCTCCCACCATCCCACAATTTCCTTGACCCATGACAGCCAGGAAGGAGGTACAGGAGCTTCAGAGCTAGGACCCCTAGACTGGGCAACAGCTTCGTCCCTCAGGCTGTGAGACTCATGAATACCCACCCATCACTGAGGTCTCATCACAAGGTCAGTAAGCTGTTTACTGTACTGTTTATACTTCACTTGTTGTTGTTCGTCCATCGTTGACGTCGATGAGGACCTCGACACCATAATGATGGTGCCGAGACTAGCGCGTGATTTGGATTTAAGTGAGGGAGAGTTGCACAGCGTCAGCCTCACTCTGTCTTCCCAATTCCCATCTGGGTCCAGTGGCAAGACAGAGTCTAGATGGCTGGAGATGAGACTAGGCGCAGTGGATGACCAGGACATCTTCTGTGTCTTGTCCTGCTCTACACGTTCCACGACGCTTGCAGAGACCACCTTCCTGACCGTTGGACCTTCCATGGGTCTCGTCCGCTCAATCCGCCAGAGTCTGTCTTCACATGCTGGGATAGACAACTCCCTATCTTACTGAGGGTTTGAGACCCGTCGGCTACCCTCACCTGGTTTAGCCGACTTATCGAAGCCGTTGCCCGGGGTGTGGCCGCTGTCGCATGCAAACAGCTACGAGGAGCTACAGGTGAGAGCTGAGTGCCAGGTGGGGACCAAAGGTGGACTAACCGCCATGAAAAGGACGCGACACGTTCCCCCACCAGAGGTGCTACCCCTCCCTGACACTCCATATACCCCATATACTTTACTACATGCATATTGAATTACATTTTATTACCTCATTGTATAATACTTTGGTTATATGCTGTGTAGGTACACTGTTGTCAGATGAATGTTGTTTCGTTTGGTTGTATGTATATACAGTCAGATGACAATAAACTTGATCTTCAAAGATTCAGGATTCAAAGTTCACTTATTTTCAAAGTACTTATGCAGTATACAACCCTGAAATTCATCTTCCTCATAGAGAGTTTGGAAACAAAGAAGGACCATGGAACCAACCAGTTCAAAAAACATCGAACATCAAACCTTCCTCCTCCATGTTTAAAAAATTCGTGCCAACAACAGCAAAAAAACAAGCAAAAGATACAGAATATAAAACACAAAATCAAAAGGCACATTTCAGTACAGTTTAGCTCAGTGTTCTTTATCCACAGGCCACCCCAATTCAAGAATCACCAAAAGTAGTAACAAAAAAGAGCAACCTGAACTAGTACAGATTATAAACCTGAATTAGTGTCCAGATCTACGATCTGCATCGATCAGGCCCTGGTCTGGCACCATCCATCAATAGCATCGAGGGAGGGAGAGAGATCATTCAAATGCAAGGACTGTCCCTTGGGAGCAGCGAGTGAGAGAGAGTGAGACACTGCCACACACAGACACCTCCTCTAGCAGCAACAAATGAGAGGCTGGTAGACAGCACTGAACACTCGCTTGCTGTCCTCACCCACCTCGATAATTTCAACCTTCCTCGGCTCTTTAATTGGTGAGAGACGGAGTTGATCACAGGCTCGTGCCCCGTCTCCTGGAGTGCTGGCCTCCATCCCGCACACTTTGGTGGCAGCCTGGTGGAACACTCTCGGAGCCAGCAAAATCACACCGCTAGGATATAGATTACAGGCTCCAACAGTAACAGAACCATAACTCAAATAAAAAGATGTAAAAGAAGTGAAAAGAATTGCTTCTTTACCCATCTTGGGGATGCCGCCTCTGGTAGCATTGTTTGCTGGTGCCATCTCCTTTTGGTACGAGTAGTATGAGAGAGAGAAACTATATAATATGCAAATAGGCATCCGGGCAAGGTTGTATGGAAGACCAGCAGTTGCCCGTACTGCAAGTCTCCCCTCTCCACGCCACCGATACTATCCAAGGGAAGGGCATTAGGACCCATACAACTTGGCACCGGGGTCGTCGCAGAGCAATGTGTGGTTAAGTGCCTTGCTCAAGGACATACATACTGCCTCAGCCAAGGCTCAAACTAGCGACCTTTAAATCACTAGACGAACGCCTTAACCACTTGGCCACGTGCCAATATGCAAATAATGCCTCAATAATACATCTATTTTAATTGGTGTCAGGTGTATAACAATTTTGTGACAAGGTATATATTGTAAGCTATTATCATTCTGTTTTATATCTTGCTGGATAGCAAGCTGTGAAAAGATCAACTGTTGAAATATAGAACCTTCACTAGTGTACCTGAACCAAAGCAGCTGCAAGTCTAATGAAAGTCTTGCAGTTGCCAGCCAGGTTTCCAAGGGCTCAGGTAACTTCGCAGCAAAATGGAGCGGTCAGCTCCAAAATCAAGTACATTTCACAGCAGCTGTGGACCAGAGGAATCAGGAATATTCCACACCAATTTGATCTGCCTGATCTGCTGAGTTCCTCTAGCATTTGTGTGGGTTGCTGTAGACTTCCAGAA
The DNA here is from genome assembly GCF_030028105.1 of Mobula birostris. NCBI lineage: Eukaryota > Metazoa > Chordata > Chondrichthyes > Myliobatiformes > Myliobatidae > Mobula > Mobula birostris. The sequence continues at coordinate 37,398,987 of NC_092372.1, read as the reverse complement.
TCTGCAAAGTATTTTGTGTTTATATATTCCACCTAAACCTTTGTACTACAAAGAACGAAGTTGTTCCCAGATTTGTTTCCCCTGCTGCAATAATTCATCTCCCTCCCACCCCACTCATCTGATCTGTAACTCAAAATAAAAACAAGAGATGCTGGGGATAGTCAGCAGGTCGGATAGCAGAAGAGAGAGAGGTGCATGACCATCCTTTAGCACTGGAAAAGTGAGTCAGAGACACATACGGCATATAATCAGGCCCTCTGGAACAACTGGCCTGCCCACACTCACAAAGATGCCCATTCAAGCTAGTCTTATTAGTCAGCGTCTGCGCCATGCATTCTAATCTGTACCTAACCATGTCCCTGCCCGACTGACTTTTTAAAGTTGTTGCTGTACCTTCCTCAACCACTTCCTCTGCCACCTTTGTGTAAAGAAAGCTGCCTTCTCAAGTTCCTATTAAATCTTTCCCCTCTCACTGTTAAAACAATGCTCTTTAGTTCTTGATACCCCAAAAATGGTGCTGTCAACATCGCAGCCTCTCTCCCAGATGAGCTCAATCGCATTTATGCTCGGTTCGATGTCGCTAACTCTGAGCCTCTGAGGAAAGCCACCGCTACAGCCTGCAACCTGGTCATCTCTGAGGCTGGGGTATGCAGATGTTTCCAATGAGCGGACAGTCACAAGGCTGTGGGACCGGACGGCATCCCAGGGCGAGTACTCAGGATGTGCGCAGCACAAATGGCAGGTGTGTTTACTGATAATTTTAATCTCTCCCTCTCCCAATGTAGAGTGCCCTCCTGCTTTAAATTATCCAGCATTGTCCCTGTACCAAAACAGACCAAGGTAACATGTCTGAATGACTGGCGTCCTGTTGCACTCACCTCAATAATACTGGACCCCCTACAATTTGCCTACCAACACAACCGATTAACAGATGACACAATAGCCACTGTTCTACATACCATCCTACACATCTTGAGAAGAAAGATGCTTATCTGCGACTAGTGCTCCTGGTGAGGCCTTCTATATATTGGCGAGACCCGACGCAGGCTGGGAGACCGTTTCGCTGAACACCTACGCTCTGTCCACCAGAGAAAGCAGGATCTCCCAGTGGCCACACATTTTAATTCCACGTCCCATTCCGATATGCCTATCCACGGCCTCCTCTACCGTAAAGATGAAGCCACACTCAGGTTGGAGGAACAACACCTTATATTCCATCTGGGTAGCCTCCAACCTGGTGGCATGACCATTGACTTCTCTAACTTCCGTTAATACCCCTCCTCCACTTCACAGCCCATCGCTTATTTATTTATTATTCCCTCCTCCCCCCCCCCCCCTTTTTCTCTCTCTCTTTTTTCTCTCTCTGTCCCTCCGTGACGAAGGCTCGTCACTGATTACGGACGGCACATGGCACACTCGGTAGAAGACTCATCCCCAGCAGTAATAGTGACGGGGTCTGAACCAGAGCTGCTGCATGGAGCTGTCTCATACGGAGGCAGCAGCAACCTGCACAGGTGTGCTGATGGTGGAGGATACCATCCTTAATTGGATAATTGAGTTAATTAGCTTTAGGTTGGTCTAGGGGGAGGGGCTTAGCAGTTATAAGCTTCAGGTTACCAAGGCTTTGTGGTTAAGTTTGGATTGGATCAGAATTATCAAAACAGTTCATAGTGGAAAATGGCACACCTCAAGGTAGTGTGATTAGCCTGTTACTTTTCATCATTATTATCAATGATGTCTTCACAAAGGTACCAGTGGATATAGGTAGGTCACTGTTTGTGGATGATGGGGCCTTGTGGAAAAGAGGCAGGAACATGGACCGTATAATCAGGAAACTACAAGAAGCTATTGATGAAGTGGTGGAGTGGGGTTATGATTGGGGATGTAGATTTTCAGTAGATAAAATTCAGACTGTATTTTTTTACCAGGAAAAGAGTTGAGGTAGGGAAGAAGTTAAGGATGTATGGGGTTGAATTAGATAGGGTTGCATCATTTAAATTTCTGGGAGTAATATTTGATTCATGATTAACATGGGCAGACCATATCAGGAAAGTTGAGGAGAAATGTAAAAAAAGTAATAAATGTGATGAGATGTTTGTCTGGTAGGGAATGGGGAGCAAGTTGTTCAGCTTTGAAGAGAATGTATGTGGCTTTAGTGAGATCTGTGTTGGTCTTTGGAAATATAGCATATGGATCAGCAGCTAGGTCTCTTATAAGGAAACTGGATGTGATTCAGGCTCAGGCCTTGAGAGTGTGCAGTGGGGCTTTTAAAATGTCGCTAGTGTCAGCCCTACAGGTAGAAATGGGAATAATGCCTTTGGAACTAAGAAGGATGCAACTGATGGCAAACTACTGGGCTAAGTTGTAGGGGCACAATGATTCTCACCCTGCTAAAGGAGTGTTGCAGGAGTGCTGGAAAAATGGGAGGTTTCAGAGGGATACCTTTAGTTGGGTAGGGAATGATACCACGAAAGAATGTGGAGTGTTTGATCTGAGGATAAGTCCTTCAGTAGTTTATCTGGTTGTAGCTCCATGGAAGCTTGTATGGCCTGACATAGACTGGCATTTGTTAGAGGTAAAAAGGAAAGAAAGATATAAAACAGATTTTGGTAAATGCATTTAACTGTCATGAGATGGAAAAGTATAGTGATTATACTCACATTTATACGGATGGTGCGAAGGAACCTGAAACAGGAGTGACAGGGTTTGGAGTGGTTATACCGCAAAAGAAATTGGAATCAGCAGAAGAACATTTAATAAGTTAGGGGTGTTTACAGTGGAGATGCTGGCAGTGTTGGTTGCGTTGCAATGGGTGCAGAAAGCCAGACAAGTTGAAGCAGTGATATGTTCAGATTCATCCTCAGTTCTAGCAAATTTAAGGTCTTTTCACACAAATAGTTGGCAAGATGTACTTTATGAAGTCCTTCAGTTAGTTTCAAGAATTGCAAATCAGGGAGGTCAGGTAAAATTTCTATGGGTTCCAGCACATGTAGGGGTGAAGGGGAATGAGAGGGTGGATGAGTTGGCAAAGAGGGTGTTAAAGAAAGAAAATGTGGAAATGCACATTAGTATCAGTAAAGCAGAGGTTAAGTGTGTAATCTGGGAAAAAGTCAACTGAATGTGGCAAGAAAGATGGGACATAGGGGAAAGGGAGGCATTTATATCAAATACAAAAGAGTGTTGCAGGTACTAGGGTAGGTAATGGAAACAGAAGAGAGGAAATTGTGTGGACTAGGTTAAGGCTGGGGCATTGTGCATTAAACAAAACATTGAAAATGATAGGGAAACACCAGACAGGATTGTGTGAGGAATGTCAGGAAGAGGAGTCAGTAGAACATGTAGTTTTGTGTTGCAGGAAGTATGGGATACAGAGAGAGATGATGAGAACTAAACTAAGGGAGTTGAGGGTGCAGGAATTCACATTAAAAGGGTTGCTGGGCATGGGTGAGAGAGCATATCCGGGTATTTTTAGCGTTTTTAAGGGGTACAGGGGTTTTTTATAGGATATGATGGATAAACAGGAATAGGGTACTAGGATGGTCAAAGATGGGAGGGTAAAGTGTGTGTGTGTGTGGCGTGTGTGTATATTTAGAATATATGTCTAGTGCACATTCCGGAGCAGAGGGTGGCAGTAATGCACCATTAAGCTGGATGCTGACCGCCGTAAAACAAGATACAGACAGGCTTTGGGGTTAGTTTTCTTTTGTGTTTAGTCTGAGGGTAGCTATATATATTGTTTTTTTTCCAGTTTTTTTTGTCTTGTTTTGAGGTAGATAAAAGCACCTCAATCTAGTTTTGCAACTCAAGCCATCTTGTTATTTTTCTTAAACAAGTGACCCACAGTTTTTTGTGACACCCTCTCACTATAACTCCTTGCCTGCTTTCCATCTTCCTGTGGGCTCCCCTCCCCCTTTCTTTCTCCCTAGGCTTCCTGTCCCATGACCCTCTCCTTTCTCCAGCCTTGTATCCCTTTTGCCAATCTGCTTTTCAGCTCTTAGCTCCATCCCTCCCCCTCCTGTCTTCACCTATCATTTTGGATCTCCCCCTCCCCCTTCCACTTTCAAATCTCTTACTAGCTCTTCTTTCAGTTAGTCCTGATGAAGGGTCTCAGCCCGTAATGTCAACTGAACCTCTTCCAATAGATGCTACCTGGCCTGCTGTGTTCCACCAGCATTTTGGGTGTGTTACTTGAATTTCCAGCATCTGCAGATTTCCTCGTGTTTGCTTATGTTAGAATGCTGTTCTTGGACTACAGTTCAGCATTCAACTCCATAGTTCCATCCAGACTCGACAAGAGACCTCGGCCTTGACCCTACCTTGTGCAGCTGGATCCTGGACTTCCTGTCAGATTGCCAGCAGGTAGTAAGAGTGAGTCTCTCACCTCCAGCCCTCTGACTCTCAATACAGGAGCCCCTCAGGGCTGCATACTGAGTTCCCTCATTTACTCCCTGTATACCCATGACTGTATTGCCACCCACAGTTCCAATATGCTAGTTAAACTTGCCAACAACACTACATTGATTGGCCTTATCTCAAACAATAACAGGGTGGCCACAAGGAAGAAGTCATCTCTCTGACACAGTGGTGTCAAGAAAACAACCTCTCCCTCAATGTCACAAAAATAAAGGAGCTGGTTGTGGATTACAGGAGGAATGGAGACAGGCTAACCCCTATTGACATCAATGGATCTGGGGTTGAGAGGGTAAACAGCTTTAAGTTCCTTGGCATCCACATCACCGAGGACCTCGCGTGGTCTGTACACACCAGCTGTGTGGTGAAAAAGGTACAACAGCACCTCTTTCACCTCAGACAGTTGAAGTTTGGTATGGGCCCCCAACTCCTAAGAACTTTCTACAGGGGCACAATTGAGAGCATCCTGACTGGCTGCATCACTGCCTGGTCTGGGAACTGTACCTCCCTTATTCGCAGGACTCTGCAGAGAATGATGCGGACAGCCCAGCGCATCTGTAGTTGTGAACTTCCCATGATTCAGGACATTTACAAGGACAAGTGTGTAAAATGACAGGGTCATTGGGGACCCAGGTCATCCCAACCACAATCTATTCCTGCTGCTACCATCTGTGAAACGGTACCACAGCATAAAACCCAGGACCAACAGTCTCCGGGACAGCTTCTTCCACCAGGTCATCAGACTGATTAACTCACACTAATTTGAGTGTACCTTATATTACATTGACTTATTATATTTATTATAAATTACCATCGTTGCACATGGAACATTTAGATGGAGATGTAACATAAAGATTTTTACTCCTCAAGTATGTGAAGGATGTAAGAAATAAAGTCAATTCAATTCAATCACAAAGGAAAAAGACAGAGTTCAACCACCCTGTGTTGTGTTTGCTCTGCGGGAGAGTGCAGAGCACACCAAGAGGCCTGCATGCGGGATATTTAACTGAAGTTTATTCATAACACTGCTTGTACAGTGTGTGAAGTCCTCCAGTGTGAGAGTGGTTAACCGAGCGGCACAGGACTAACCCATTAACTACCACAATATCTCCCCTTCTTGGGAAAAAAAACTAGGTATATGCTTCTTGTCTAGCGAACTGCATTGAAATTATAGTCACTGAAATTGAGCAATTCAGTTCATTTTACCCATGGCAAGTAACTTGTTCTCCTCACATAAACATAAATAAGAATTGCCAGCATCATACCTGTCTTTCTCTTTCTCTTTACTACTCTCTTTCTTTGTTTACCTCCCTTTTTATAGGAATCATCTCATTTTGAGAAGTGTTTTCAACATTAGAACTTTTTTTTTAAAATACACTAAATCTAATGGTCAGGATAGGCTTCCTGAACACTTTGGCAAAGTGAAAGGATTATTCTGCCTCTTTAGTCACTTGCCCTAAGCTATTAGACTATGCAGTATATCTCTGTGGTGAGACAGATAATCGACCACATCAAATATAGGTTCCTGGAAGTATTAGAGCTGTTGCAAAGAATGGATGAACCCAAACGCAGGACACTGGCACGGAGATAGAGTTAGGATGCAGATGAGGGCGTGAGCGTGGCGGGAGGTGAACGACAAACAGGAGAGTGAATGGAAAAGTAGGAGGCAGGAAAAACTTTTCTTGACAGAGTGTTGCTGGAGCTGAACGGCAAACAGGGAAACAGGTGGTAGGCAACACTTATCTTGACACGGAGCGTTAAATGGAAAGGCAAACAGCAGGCAATACTTATCTTGACACGGAGAGACAGAGTTACAGAAGTAAACCTCACTACTGAAGTAAAGCTTAGAATACACAATCCTGAGCGGCCAGGAACATAAATTACCTCACTGGCTGAAGCAACGATCTGGTGATGAGTGGACACAAAGCCGACATATTTATGCCGCAGGTCTAGGTGAGAAACAGGTGTGTTGCAATCAAAGGGAATTAGGAGAATATGGGGAAATAACGCTCAGGACCGTGACAAGAGCAGATAGAGATTCTTGAACAGGTGTGTCTACCTCAGCTAAGTGGTCCTCTTCATAAGGATCCGGCCACTCTATTTCTTCCTCTAACTTTTGTGAACTTTGAAGGTGCATGAGCACCTGCCTTCACCACTCCTGAGCAATGACAAAGATGTGGCTCTGTGCCTGAGATCATGCATGCTCTTTGTTTCCTCACACTGTGTTGTCTCAAAATCTCTCACTTTGTCTCAGTCTGATAAGTGAGGTTGGAGATGGGAAAGAAGAACGAGAGGGCTTGTTCTCAACCTCCACTGACAGCTCTGATGGACTGTAGCTATTTGCAAGAGAATGGAGTGATATGCTAGTGGTGCTTTGCAGGGGTCTTTTGCCTTCAGTAGGAGACCGAACAGTTTGCACCGTTCTTTCTGTTTTTCCAACTGCCTGTGGCTGCTTGCCTCAGACCCTAGCAAAGGCTTTGAATTCTGAGCAGCTGAATTGTGGACCGTTGTCTAACACAAGTGTCTCTGATATTCCATGTTGAGTGAATACAGCTTTCAGGTGCTGTGTAACTGCTGCTGAGGTTGGACACCTCAACATTCCGTAAGTAATACTCCATGGTGAGAAGAACGTTGTCACTTTTCTGCTCAAAAATGTCTGTGCCTGCAATTTCCCATGGAAAGTCTAGGAATTCTGTGGGACAGAGAGGTTCAGCACAATTCTTGTGCAGTTTTCTGCATGCCTCGTATTGCTTTACACAATCTCCCAGCTGTGTGCTCAGACCGGGCCACCACATGGATTTTCTTGCTCTAAGGTGGCATTTCTTGATGCCTGATGTCATTGGATTTGCATAATGATTTTGGTGTGCATACAAGCAGGAATGATGAATCTGGAGTCCTTTAGCAGCAATCCGTTAAGAGTGGTGAGTGTGTCTCTTTCGAGACAGTGAAGTCTGAGTTCACCAACTCATTTTGGAACAGCTAATCATCCATGCTCACAGTATCGCATGGCCTTGCTGGAGATTTGGTCCTCCTTCAACTCAGTGAGAATTTCGTCTAGTTTATTCTGTGATTCAGGAAAGCTTTCATGTACCTGAGCCAAGTAGATGTTGGAATCTTCCCCGTGAGTAGAGTCAACTTCCATCCGCTCACTTTTGTGTGGCGTCCTTGAATGAGTGCCTGATGTTGTGAAAGATTTTCCGGGGACATGACCAATGTCATAACAATATCGCACAAGCCTCATTCTAAATCTTTGCAGACGTGGATGTTAGTCATTCAAGTGCTTCGAGCTAAAGAGGCTGACAAGTAGCTTGTAGTCCGTTTCAAGTAGAAATGTAGTGCCCATTAATTAGCAGCTGAGGTGTTCACAAGCCCACACAGAACCAGCATCTCCTTTTTAAGGCTGCTCAGTAGGAGGCAGTGCTCTTGATGTCATAGTCCAGTCCGTGTTCCAGTTCACGGTCCGGTCCATGGTTCCTTGTTCCTGGGTTTCGGGGTTTCCCCAGTTTCTGTTGTGGGCACATGTTTCTCGTTTTGGGGCTGAGACATAAATACCTCTGCAAACCAGGGATTCCCTGCTGGACTGTCCTGTTCCCCTCCTGTCTTTTCCCCCCTTGCCTGGCTCTCTGCCTGGATACCTCGCCTGACTCTCTGCCTGCTCATCTGGCCTGGATACCCTGCCTGTATTGCTGAAGTCTTACTGCCGGAGCAAGACTGGAGCCTTGTTAGGTCAAGAGAAGGAACTGTCTTTCGTTGTGTGGAATTGTCTCTCTGTGTCCACGCCTTCGCTAGGTAGGTCCAGCCATTTGCCGCTCCCTAGTGTTGGGAACTGTCTCTGTCTCCATTCCTTTGCTAGGTGGGTCTGGCCATTTGCTGCCACCTTGTGTTGGGATCCATCTCTTCATGTTCAGTGTTCTGTGTATGAGTCCCGGCCCTACGTCCTGTTCCCAAGGAGGGGTCCTGGCTCTGTGTTATGTGTGAGAGTCCCGGCCCTATGTCCTGTTTCCAAGGAGGGGTCCTGGCTCTGTGTTCCGTGTTCTGTGCTCCTGTTTCTTCTAGTCCAAGGCTCCATACTCCTGAAGGCCCTCATCCAGTCCGTGCCTAGTCCAGCTCCATACGAGTCCTGTCCTTGTGACTCGGCCTACCCAGGAGTTCCACACCCAAGCCATGTCCAGTCCTGTAGCCTCGTCTTGTCCTCGCCTAGTTCTGGAGTCCGAACTCGAGTCAAGTCCTGGGTCCTTGCCCAGTCTCTGGCTCAGAGTCCATACCCAAGCCTCGAAGAACCCTAGACCCAAGACCCCAAGCCTGTCTCCAAGCTCAAGCCTCAAGACCCCAAGCCTGTCTCCAAGCCTCTAGTCTCAAGACCCCAGCCTCCAGTCCTGCAGTCATGTCATGTTCATGCCTGGTTCTGGGGCCCGAGCCCAAGGCAAGACCCAGGTTCTGGGTCCTTGTCCAGTCTCTGGCTCAGGGTCCAAGCCCTAGTCTGTGTTCTTGTCCCTGCTCCTTGTCTGTATCCTGTCACATCCCTACTCTAGTCAAGTCCTGTTCCTTGTACTTCAGTGTCTGTGTCTTGCATTTGGGTCTGTTCCCAGCACCCCCATTGTGACACTTGATACATATGCCACCGGTTTCCATACACCACTGTAGTATTGCATGAGCACTCTCCTAGGCCAAAGGAAGAGGTGTCTGCTGAGACCTTGGTTGCTTTGTTCTGATTAAAGAACACCAATGTGATAAGAGATATAAGCTCTGCTTTAAGTGATGAGGATAACTTCTCCTGTGCTGCGTCCCTGGTTCAAACATTTCCCTGAGACAGGAGGTCTTGTCGTAGCTTTGTTTTCTCTGCCAAATCTGGAATGAATTTTCCCATCTAGTTTACCATGCCAAGGAGACTGTGGATCTCTTATACATTCGTATGTTGTTCCATGCTCTGAACTTCTGCCAGTTTGTCTGAATCTGGTTGCACTTCCTCTCAGGACAGTTGGTGGCCTAAGAACTTCACTTCTAACTTTGCAAATTTGCATTTCTTTTTGCTCAAGGTGATTCTAGCCTATTTCAATTTCTATCAAAGCAGTTTCCACTCTTTTGTCATGTTCCTCACTTGAGCCTCTGAAGATGAGCATATCATCCATGTGGCAGACTACTCCTTCCAGCCCCTCCAAAATTTGGTTTGTCTTCATTTAAAAGAGTTCAGGGGCTGATGAGATGCCAAAAGCGAGTCTCTAGAAGGCATAGTATCCATGTGGTGTGATGATGGTTATGAGCTTCTGTGACTCAGGAGCTAAACAGATCTGCCAGAGCCCTGAGTTTGCTTCTAGTTTGATGAAGAAATTTGCACCACCCAGCATACCCAATGTGTGTTCAAAAGAGGGCAGAATAAACTCCTCACGCCTCATTGTATTATGCAATTTTGTTACATCAACACAGATCCTCACTGTGCCATCTGACTTGGGAACAGGAACCAGTCAGTAGGTCCATTCACTCTCGTTATGATGCCAAATGCCTCTGTTCTCTCAAATTCAATTTCGACTCTAGTGTGAGATTTGCCTGCAACTGAAGTCTCGCTGACAATTTGGTGTCTAGTGCCTGACAACAATCCTGTTTCTAATGAGCTCATCTCACAGATTTCCATATGCACAGTTGTCTGACTGGGCATACCAGCTGTAATGAAGTCAGTTATACTTTTATCTGGCTCCTGTTTTCTGGGGTTGAACTATTCCCTCTCATACATCACATTTCACTTACCTTTCAAATAATTTTTGAAATTATCCTGCACTGTTCTGCACTCCTTTTTCTGAGCTTCTGTCAGTCCTAATCCATCCATAATGTCATCTGCTTTGCCACCCATGTACTATGTTAGTGTGCTTATCTTCTGAAGCCTGGGTGAGATTGTTTGCAACCCTAAATCTCTCAGAGCATCTGAGTCATCTGAGTCCCCTGGTTTAAGAAATCAAATGTCTTAGGGGGATTTATTAAGTAAATTGATGTAGGTACTACAGGTATTTGGTCCAGTTTTCCTGTTTGTTTACTATGTTATTTATTTCGATTACAAAAGTTTTTTTTTTTTAACCTCTCAGAGTGTGACTGACATTTCTGACTTCTCTGCTGTCTCTGTGCACTTCCCCAGGCTGGTGGCCCACAGATTATTATAATGTATCCACTTCTGAGCGCAGCTCGAAGGCATTGCCCAGCAACCCTGACCAGGTCTGAACTCAACCTCTGCATACAGTTATCAACTACAAACCCCACTTCCAGAAAAGTTGGGATATTTTCCAAAATGCAATAACAACAAAAATCTGTGGTATGTGAATTCACGTGAACCATTACGTAACTGAAAAAAGTACAAAGAAAAGATTTTCAGTAGTTTTACTGACCAACTTAATTGTATTTTGTAAACATACACAAAGTTAGAATTTGATGGCCGCAACACACTCAACAAAAGTTGGGACAGAGGCATGTTTACCATTGTGTTATATCACCTTTCCTTTTAATAACACTTCTTAATCGTTTTGGAACTGAAAGTAGTAGATTTGCAATTGGAAATTTTGTCCATTCTTGCTTGATATAAGACTTCAGCTGCTCAACAGTCCGTGGTCTCCGTTGTCTGATTCTCCTCTTCATGATGCGCCATACATTTTCAATAGGAGATAGATCTGGACTGGCAGCAGGCCAGTCAAGCACATGCACTCTGTGTCTACAAAGCCACGCTGTTGTAGCCCGTGCAGAATGTGGTCTGGCATTGTCCTGCTGAAATAAGCATGGACATCCTGGGAAGAGACGCCGCCTTGATGGCAACATGTGTCTCTCTAAAATCCTAATATACACCTCAGAGTCAATGGTACCTTCACATACATGCAACTCACCCATGCCGTGGGCACTGATGCACCCCCATACCATTACAGATGCTGGCTTTTGCACCTTTCGCTGATAGCAATCTGGATGGTCGTTTTCATCTTTGGCACGGAGAACTCGACGCCCGTTTTTTTCCGAAAACTAGCTGAAATGTGGACTCATCTGACCACAGCACATGGTTCCACAGTCTTTCAGTCCATCTGAGATGAGCTTGGGCCCAGAGAACTTGCCGGCGTTTCTGCATAGAGTTGATGTATGGCTTCCTCCTTGCGTAATACAGTTTCAAGTCGCATTTCTGGATGCAGCGACGGACTGTGTTGAGTGACAATGGTTTTCCGAAGTACTTCCGAGCCCAGGTGGCTATAATTGTCACAGTAGCATGACGGTTTCTTAGGCAGTGCCGCCTGAGGTCTCAAAGATCATGCGCATTCAACAGTGGTTTCCGACCTTGCCCTTTACGCACTGAGATGTCTCTGAATTCTCTGAATCTTTTCACAATATTATGTACTGTAGATGTTGAAAGACCTAAATTCGCTGCAATCTTGCATTGAGAAATGTTCCTTTTCAACTGACTAACAATTCTCTCATGAAATTTGGCACAAAGGGGTGAGCCACGACCCATCCTTGCTTGCAAAGACTGAGCCTTTGATGGACAGTCATGATACCTCACCTGCTACCAATTAGCCTGCTTAATGTGGAGTCTTCCAAACTGGTGTTACTTGAATATTCTGTGCACTTTTTAATCTTATTTTAACTCTGTTCCAACTTTTGTTGAGTGTGTTGCAGCCATCAAATTCTAAATTTGAGTATATTTACAAAATACAATTAAGTTGTTCAGTAAAACTATTGAAAATCTTTTCTTTGTACTTTTTTCAATTAAATAAAGGTTCACGTGAATTAACATATCACAGATTTTTGTTTTTATTGCATTTTGGAAAATATCCCAACTTTTGTGGAAATGGGGTTTGTAGCATAGGCAGTCCAACCCGCCCCCACAAGTCGTGGGACACCACCCTCAGATATATGCAAACAAGAACAGACTTGCTGCAAATTCTTTCTTGTTGTGGTCTCTTTTGATCTGTAGACCAAATTCATTGATGATCAACCATTTCTGACACAACGTTATGTTCAATATTCAGGGGGTGTGCAGGGACACATCCGAAGGCCAGCCTTACAGGATCTTAAACTGCTTCTACAATATGTGAACTCCTTTTACGAGGGATTGGCTAACCGTGTAGCATAGGATTAACCACTACAATCCCTACTCTGTGCCCCTTAGAGTATTTTAAGTTGTGGAGAGGGTGAAAAATGGGGGGAACAGGACAAATGCATGAAAAAGGGTACAGACCAATATTACCAGGTGACAATACTTCCTTAGAAAGGAAAATGAATGTTTCTTATTATGGTTAATTAGATGGGAAGATTATTAATAGGGGTCGATAAGTCTGTAAGACCATAAGACATAGGAGCAGAATTAGGCCATTCAGCCCATCAAATCAGCTCCACCATTTCAATTCAGTCCCTGTTAGATCTATATTGTCTGAATACGGCTACATTATCTTTGCCACATCTTGCTCCCTTTCTTCTGCCAGGATACCCTGTTTTTGAAGTCTTTTCATTTGTCCTGCTGGAAACACAAATGAGAAAACAGTGAAAAGTCAGATGTCTGCTTTGTATGTCTCAAGATAGAGAGAGACTTGTTTCATTAAAATATTTTAAATTTTATTTATTTCAATATTTTTGAACCATTTTCAAAGATTATTCGAGATATATTGGAATAAGCACAAAGATTTGACAGGGGCAGGTTGCTGAAAGGATATGGTGATATTTTGAGGTTGAACCTCACTATCTGAGGCACAATGTTCACCTTGAGGGAAGGTCATGGCACTGATCTCCAACTCAAAGGCCTCTGCAGGATTACAATAGTGCAGTAAATCACAAGACCAGTGTCTGTATGTAGTGAGACAGATTAATCTGTCCATTTAAAAAAGCCCTTCCATTCATGAATCTATCTAAGAATGAATCAAAATTCTTTGGACCATTACGTGACTCAAACTTCTAAGTGTACCATGAGAAACCTAACACTTATGCACTGTCACGGGAAATCTGCAGATGCTGGAATTTCAAGCAACACACATAAAATGCTGGTGAACGCAGCAGGCCAGGCAGCATCTATAGGAAGAGGTACAGTCAACGTTTCAGGCCGAGACCCTTCATCAGGACTAACTGAGAGAAGAGATAGTAAGAGATTTGAAAGTGGGAGGGGGACATCCGAAATGATAGGAGAAGATAGGAGGGGGGAGGGATGAGCTAGACCCCCTCCTGTCTTCTCCTATCATTCTGGATCTCTCCCTCCCACTTTCAAATCTCTTACTATCTCTTCTTTCAGTTAGTCCTGATGAAAGGTCTTGGCCCAGAAGGTCGACTGTACCTCTTCCTATAGATGCTGCCCGGCCTGCTGTGTTCACCAGCAATTTTTACCTAGGCACTGTCCCTTTTTATTGTCTGCTGGAATTTCATCATGAAATTTCAGGTTATTACCCGTGTTTATATCTTGCTTGGATGGCAACCTCTCAGGTAAATCTCATTACCCAGAAGGCCAAATGTCTGTCCCACCACCAGCTAGGAATCTACAGTCAATAATGTAACTCCTCTCGTTCAAAGGTAGAAGCACCCCAGGAGGAGCACTTCACCCACTGTCCTGAAATAAATAAAGGAGCACCTTTCAGACGCAGCAGAGGAAGAAAACTATCATTTGCAAAAACATCAAGTTTAATTATCATTTGTCCATATATAAATATAATCAAATGAAATTGCACTCTGCTGGGGCAAAGGTGCAGAACGCATTACCAATAGCATACAGCACACTGCACATAGCACAAAGCACAAATAGCACATATGATTAAAATTTCAGAAAAACGTTCAGGCACAAAGAAAAAAATATATATAGCCCAAGTCCTTGAATGCCATGACTGTGGATAGTAAATTGCCCTGGTTCAGCTTGCCTTTTCACCATGCAAACCCTGGAAAACTGGACTGAGCAAACACTGGAGGGCAGCACTGATGGGAGGGGTCAGCCCCCAACCCTGCAGGGTCTCCAGTATGTTTATGGAGGCCCCTGATCTCTCCCACACCGCCATGGTATCTTGTCCCCTGGGTGGCTGCAACCGGTAACACCACGACAATAGGGTTTATGCCTCCAGGGTGGTAATCTCGGGATTGCCGCCTGTGCCATGTGCTAATGAGCACAAGAATAGCATAATCAGGCATATTAATACATAGCTGAGAGACTGGTATAGGGGGCAGGGCTTCAGGTTCCTGGATCATTGATGCATCTTCTGAGGGAGGTACGACCTGAACAATAAGGATGGGTTACACCTGAACCCAAAGGGGTCCAAAATCAGAAAAGGCAGGTTTAATAGAGCTGGTAGGGAGGGTTTAAACTAATTTGGCAGGGGGATGGAAAGTGGAGTGAGGGCTCAGGAAGGGGAAAACAGAAATAAATCAAAAATAGCTTTCAACAGGGATGAAAGAAAGGACAGGCAGGAGATGAGGCATAATCACAGCCAGTGGGATGAGTTACAGGGCAACAGAGGTGTGGTGCAGTTAAAACAGAAAGCAACAAATACTGGACTGAAAGTGTTGTCTTTGAATGCACACAGCACAGGAAATAAAATGGACGATCTTGAAATTCAACTACAGATTGGCAAGTATGACATTGTAGGCATCTCTGAACAGGGGCGGCACTAAGGTGGTGCTAGCTGGGGCTATAACCCCAGCAGAAATTGCAATAGCACCACCATAACACCACCAAGAAATTAACTGCAGCTGCTGTGTATAGTTTTGAATACAGCTTGTTTCTCCAGTTGATCTAGTGAAACAGTGCCCCCAATTACCATAGCACCCACGCAGCAATAAAGTTATAAACTCTGTCAGATTCACTCTACACTTCTGCTTATTCATTCGTTGTCAATGTCTTGCCATTGCTGTCCTCAGATCAGTTAAGCTGACCTAAGATCACTTAAGGTGGTGATATCACTCACTCTCACTCACACGGGAGTTTGATAATATACATCCAGGCACAGATCCATGGTCTCGCGAGACAACCGATGCCACACGCACACACTGTGCTTTTACAAGCGAGCGTGGGCCTGGCAAGTGCATTATTTTGGCTGGTGTGAAAAATGGATCGATTTTTAGTCAGAAAACGACCTCATCCAGAGGAATCAGTGGTGTCTCAGCCTGAACCTGTCTTAATTGAAAGTGACATGCAGAGAGATGTAAGTGGGGATGAGGACAATAGCAGTTCGTCGAAGGACTGTGAGGGTGAAAGAGAAGAACAAGAAATGGAGCGGGATTCGGAAGAGAACGTGGATGAAGCTACTCTTAATGCTAGTGGCAATACTGTTAGCAATGTTAGCCAGCAGCCTGAGGAAGGACCCCGTCGGCCAGTATTGAAAAAGTACCCTTCGCAACAGTTTGGCAATCAGCAAAGGAGTATTCATGGCTGGTTTGACCTGTACTCCTGGCTGGAATATTCAATCACAAAAGATGCTACCTTCTGCTTCGCATGCAGGCATTTCCTGTGTGGAGGACATGGGTTCCATTCTGAATCTACCTTCACTGTCATCGGTTACCACAACTGGTGGAAAGCTACAACAGCTTTCAAAACCCACCATGTAAGTGCAGCTCATAAGTTTGCTATGGAGGCATAGGCCGAATTCAGACTGAGAAAACAGGATGGTTCAAGATTGGGAAATATGCTTGATAAAGGACATGCAAAAATTGTCCAAGAAAATCGCGAGTATATGAGAGCAGTGGTGGAGTCTCTACGCTATACTGCATGCCAAGGCATTGCCCAGCGAGGACACCAGGATCTGGCAATAGGGGAAACTTTGTTGAGATGCTCAGTGTAATTCGGAAGTTTGATAAGACTGTAGCCAAAAAAAAAAATAGAGGACAATCCTGGAAATGCAAAAAACACCCATCACGATATCCAAAATGAAATTATGGGTATTATGGCAGATACGGTCAGATGTCAGAAATCAATGAGGCTGGATATTTTGCCATCGTGGTGGATGAAAATAAAGACTTGAGTGAAAAGGAGCAAATATCAGTGGTGGTGTGGTATTTGAATAACGAAACAGTGCTTGAAGAATTCTTGCACTTCACTCCAGCAGAAGGGTTAGATGCAGAGTTGCTTCTTAAAAGCTTTGAACAGACACTCGCCCTGTGTGTCATTGATAAGAACGCGTGTATAGGTCAGTGTTATGACGGGGCGGCAGTGATGTCCGGGTGCAATAACGAGGTACAAGAGAGGTTCAGGAAAGAGGTCCCGCAGGCATTATATATACACTGCCATGCTCACAGACTTAACCTTGTTTTAGTGGATGTTGTGAGCAATGTACCACAAGCCGGTGAGTTTTGAAACTGTGCAGCTGCTTTACAACTTCTTCTTAAACTCTGTTGTCCACGATCTTTTCATGAAGAAACAGAGAGAACTGGAATCAACTGCACAGCTCGTGGAGTTGAAGAAATTGTCAGATACACGCTGGGCATGGCAGTATATAGCTTTGTGGGCTATAAGGAAATCACTCCCTGCCATTCTAGCTACACTACAGGATATTATGTGTCAACCAAATGCACAGAGGAAAATGGAGGCCAGAGCAGTAAATGGACTGATTGATGAGTAGTTTGATTTACTTCTCACTCTGTTTGAGGATTTATTCCGAGTCACCAAGTTCATGTCAGACCAGCTACAATCTCCCAGTTTGGAGCTTTCATCCGCTGTGGACTTGGCTCAGTCTGTTATCGATGCACTCTCAGCAAATCGGGGAGAGGAATCATGGAGTGAAATTCAGACAAGAGCTAGGGACCTGTGCATCAAGTCCGGTATGCAGAGCAGACCACATGAAAGGAGACAGGCCCAGCCACCCCGCCGCCTACATGATTTTGTTGTTGAGGCCCAAACTGAACGCACACCTGTCACATCCTCTGATGACCTTCGCAACCACTGTTTCTATCCAGTTATAGACGGACTTCTGACTGAAATGAAAAGACAGTTCTCAATTGAGACTGGGGGTGTTCTGACTGGAGTCTCAGCATCGAGTCCCAAACACAAGCTCTTCCTAGACAAGAGTTGTCTTTGGCCAATGGCCCAATACTATGGAGTGACTGAAGTGAACCTGACTGCAGAGCTACATCAGTTTCGGCGTCTGCTGGAAATAAAACAAAAGCAAGAACAGACAGTGAATGACACAGTGGAATTTCTAGCTCTAATGAGACCCTATCGCGATACATTTATAGATTTATACAAACTAATCTGCATATCACTGACTCTGCCTGTTACATCTGCCTCATGCGAACGGAGTTTCTCTTGCCTCAGACGCGTCAAAATCTACTTAAAGAATAGCAGCGGCGATGCTTGGAACAGCAACTTGGCCCTGTTGGCCATAAACAGCCGGAGGACCAAAGCAGTTGACATCCAGAAAATCACTGATGCTTTCACCACCAATCACAACAACAGGTGGATTGTGCTTCTCTGAAAACATTAATGGTGAGTGCAGTTGATTTTTTAAAAATTTGGGCCAAGACTAATGCTGATTATTATTATGATTTTGTGGTGGATACCCCATAGTCCTTATGTTTCCTGCAAATCGTAAACTATTACATTTACTGCTATTAAGCCGACTGATTTTGCTTAGACTTCCAAGCGGTGATTCTGTTGATTTTTGTTTTAAATGCAATAGCCAAATTAATTGAGGTATTGCATGGTCAGAGTACGATTTGTCCAACTCCTGGTAAAGCCTTGCATCTGTTGTTTGCCTTATTTGACTTAAATAATGGTGTATCTTTTGGCATTGCTGTCTATGTAATGCGAATAGCAGTGGGTTCGTTTTGTGTTTTTCAGTTGAAAAGCACGCATTTGACGCTGATTGCGGGATTGGTGCATGATTCACGTTGTGCGCTGTTGCTCGGATGCTCTGTTGGTTTGTTTGTTTACGCTCCATGTAGCCCAGGTTGTCTCTGATGCTGTTGACACTGTAACAGTTCACTTCTATATTAGATCTATCAATTGCTGTTGCTTGTGAATCAACAGAGGCATTTATAGTAGGCACATAACGCTTGAAACTGACTTTTTAACGCCACACGTCTGGCCTTGCGAATACATATTACCATATTACACAGTGCATCCCTCAGCACCATCACTGAATCATTCAGCCCCTCCGTAGCACCAGCAAGAAAAAATCTTTGGCACCACCACTGTATGTGCAGTGAAAATTATGACTGAGAAGGTGCTCAGGAAGCTTAATGGTCTGAGGTTGGACAAATCTCCTGGACCTGATGGAATACACCCTTGGGTTCTGAAGGACTGCGGAGGCAATTACAATGATCTTTCAAGAATTGACAGATTTAGGCATTGTACCGGATGACTGGAAAATTGCAAATGTTACTCTGCTATTTAAGAAGGATGGGAGGCAGCAGAAAGGAAACTATAAGTCTGACATCAGTGGTTGGGAAGTTGTTGGAATCGATTGTTAGGGATGAGATTATGGAGTACCTGGAGGCATATGACAAGATAGGCCAAAGCCGGCGTGGTTTCCTGAAAGAAAAATCCTGCTTGACAAACCTACTGCAGTTTTTTGAGGAAATTGCAAGCAGGGTCGACAAAGGAGTTGCAGTAGATGTGATGTACTTGGATTTTCAGAAGGCCTTTGATAAGGTACTGCACATGAGGCTGCTTAGCAAGATAAGAGCCCATGGAATTACAGGTGAGTTACAAGCATGGGTGGAGCATTGGCTGATCGGCAGAAAACAGATTGGGAGTAAAGGGATAATATTCTGGCTGGCCACCAGTTACTAATGGAGTTCCACATGGGCTGGTGTTGGGACCGCTGCTTTTTACGATGTATGTCAATGATTTGGAATATGGGATTAATGGATTTGTGGCTAAATTTGCCAATGATACAAAGATAGGTGGAGGAGCAGGTAGTGTTGAAGAAACAGAGAGCCTGTAGAGAGACTTAGATAGTTTGGGGAATGGGCAAAGAAGTGGCAAATGAAATACAATGTTGGAAGGTGTATGGTCATGCAATTTGGTGGAAGAAATAAATGGGCAGACTATTATTTGGGTGGGGAGAAAATTCAAGATGCAGAGATGGAAAGGGACTTGGGAATCCTTGGACAAGATACCCTAAAGGTTAACCTCCAGGTTGAGTCGATGGTGAAGAAAGCGAATGCAATGTTGGCACTTATTTCTAGAGATATAGAATATAAGAGCAGGGATGTGATGTTGAGGCTCTATAAGGCACTCATGAGACCACACTTGGAGTATTGTTTGCAGTTTTGTGCTCCTTATTTTAAAAAGGATATACTGACGTTGGAGAGGGTTCAGAGAAGATCCACGAGAATGATTTCAGGAATGAAAGGGTTACCATATGAGGAACGTCTGGCAGCTCTTGGGCTGTATTCCCTGGAGTGCAGGAGAATGAGGGGAGATCTCATAGAAACATTCCAAATGTTAAAAGGCCTGAACAGATTAGATATGGTGAAGTTATTTCCCTTGGTAAGGGAGTCTAGGACAAGAGGGCACGACTTCAGGATTGAAGGGCGTCTATTTACAACAGAGATGAGGAGAAATTACTTTAGTCAGAGAGTGGTAAATCTGTAGAATTTGTTGCCATGAGCGGCTGTGGAGGCTAAGTCATTGGTTGTATTTAAGGCAGAGATAGATAGTTTCTTGATTAGCCAGGGCGTCAAAGGTATGGGGAGAAGGCAGGGGAGTGAAGATGACTGGAAGAATTTGATCAGCCCATGATTAAATGGCAGAACAGACTTGATGGGCCAAATGGCCTACTTCTGCTCCTCTATCTAATGGTCTTATGGTCTCACCACAGCCAAGGCAACTCAGTTCTCCTGCCATCGGCCATGCCAATGAAACAGTGAAGCAGACTTCCAGTGTTCTACACGCCAATGTCCAACAGGGTCTTGCAATCACAATAAAAGCAGCCTAGACAATCACTTGCATGCGCACAATTTCAGCAAAATGGTACACAAATCTAGACAACAACCCCTACTTTGGTACATGATAATTCTAGTTCCATCGCTATCGAGCAACTCGCTGATGAGATAGTCCTGCAGTACCTGATGTCTTTAGTATCCAGTAATGACTTGGGTTCATAAAAAAGACAAAACAGGATGAACTAATATATCTTTTTTTGGACCCAGAGTGGCTATTGCGTCTAAGCGAGCTGCCATCTTACTGGACGTAAGTAAAAAGGTACTACAAGTGGCCCTTGGATGGTTAATGGTTTAAAGGAACTAATTAAGGGCGGCATGATAGCACAGTGGTTAGTGCAATGCTATTACAGTGCCAGGAACCCGGGTTCAATTCCACCACTGTCTGTAAGGAGCTCGTACATTTCCCTCATAAATATACAGATTTCTTCTGTGTTCTCCAGTTTCTTCCCGGAATCCAAAGACATATGAGTTAGTAGGTTAATTACTCACCTGTGTGTCATTAGATGGCGTATGTTCATCGGTCCAGAAGAGTCTGTTACCGTGCTGTAGCTCTAAACAAACAAATAATTACATTGGGGAGCACATGAAAACCTTTAGTGCTTTTTGCACTTTGTCTGTATCTTACTTTGTTCAGCAGATTTTCAAACAGCTTCATCATAAGTAATTTCTGTAAATGCTGGCTGGAGAATTCCAGTCAATGCAATTATACATTAGGGTAAGCACAGTTATCCAGGGTTTAATTATATAAAATTCACCAATATGTTAAGTGCCTAAAGTTTATTACCTCTTTGTATCTCAGGCCTTTCGAATCAATAGCACAAGGTTTTACATTGCAGTTTAGACAATAGACAAGATTTCTCTTTGCTGTTAATATGCAGTTCAGGTTGTCATTATTGTTTATTCATTTCCTGGATTTGAGCACCGCTGGCAAGGCCAGCAGTTACTGTTCATTTCTAATTACCCTCGGCAAGTTAGAAGTGAGCTGCTGCTGTCTTTCGAGTGTAGGAAAATGCACAGTCAGAATGTTGCCAGGATCAAGACTCATTTCAGTGAGCCCTGAAGTATATCTGTTTGACTTTTAGCTCTTTTGTACTCCCTTTCTACCCTGAAGTACTATTAAAGTCCACCCACACCACCACCCCCCCAACTGATTTTATGTCTCCGCCTACGATCAACTTTCTGAAGAGTCTCCATTTTTCCACTAATTAATGATGGAGCAGAAAGAGCAATGAAGCAGAGAACAACAGCACACGGATGAGCTGCTTACACTGATTAATTTTCATTCGCACTCAGTTCTCTGACAAGCACACTGAACAGCTGTTGCTGCAAGAGAAAGTCAAGTGCCAAGTATTATGTGACTATCTTTGAACCTAAAGATTGAATTTTGGACTCAAGGACTTGCTTCAAGCTAAGTGAGGTTATTGGAAATTTATTATTCAAGATTCCTGGATACTACAAAGTGCCAAACACATTAGCACTTACGAAAATCATTCATTACACCGATTCACTCAATGCCTCAAAGTACATTCAAACTTCTGTACATTAAAACCTAGAAGTATCCTCTGTTAAAATTACACAAGGCATTTTTTTTGTTATTTTGAGAAACTTTAAAAAAATGTAGAAGAATACCACAGCCATATGCGCACAAAGCAACCTCTCCGATTATCATCCAGCATTTTGGAATCTTGGTGTATACCTGCATGAGTCTCTTTGCTGGATATCTCATCCAAAAGACAGCTGGCTAAAAACTGAGAATTAAAAATTGATTTGACGCATTGCTGCCATTTTTAATCATGACATGGTTGAGCACACCAGTAAAGACCTGCCAACCTGCTAATCTAATTAAGACCATAAGACTATAAGACAGTGGAGCATAATTAGGCCATTTAACCCATTGAGTCTGCTCCATTATTCCATCATCGCTGATTTATTATCCCTCTCAACTCGATTCTCCTGCTTTTTCTCCGTAACCTACGACACCTTTAATAATCAAGAACCTATCAAACTCTGCTTTAAATGTATACAGTGACTTGGCCTCCGCAGCTATCAGTGGCAATGAATTCCACAGATTCAGCACCCTCTGCTAAAGGAATTCCTCCTCATCTCTATTCTAAATGGACATCCCTCTATTCTGAGGCTGTATCCTCTGGACTTAGACCCTCCCACCACAGGAAACATCCTCTCCATATCTACTCTATCGAGATCTTTCACCATTTGATAGGTTTCAATAACGTCACCCTCATTCTTCTGAATTTTAGTAAATACAGGCCCAGAACCATCAAACATTCTTCATGTGACAAGCCATTCAAGGCTGGAATCATTTTCATGAACCTACTTTGAACCCTCTCCAGTTTCATCACATCCTGCTGAAACTGCTCACAATACTCCAATAGAGGCCTCACCAGTGCTTTATGAAGTTTCAACATTACACCCTTTCTTTTATATTATAGTCCTATTGAAATGAATGCCAACATCACATTTGCTATTCTCACCACAGACTCAGCCTGCAAATTAACCTTTAGGGAATGCTGCCCAAGGACTCCCGAGTCCCTTTGTATTTCTGTTTTTTATATTTTCTCTCCACTTAGTAAGTTGTCAACCTTTTCATTTCTTCTACCAAAATCCATGACAATACACTTCCTAACACTGTATTCCATCTACCATTTCTTTGCCCATTCTCCTATCTGTCTAAGTCCTTCTGTAGCCTCTTTACTTCCTCAAAACTACATGCCCCTCCACCTATCTTCATATCAAAGATTCAAGGTTCAAAGGTCAAATTTAATGTCAGAGAATGTATACGGTATACATCCTGAAATGCTTTTTCTTTGCAAACATCCATGAAAACAGAGAAGTGCCCCAAAGAATGAATGACAGTTAAATGTGAGAACCCCAAAGTCCCCCCCCCCAGCTCCCTCCTCCCTGTGCATAAGCAGCAGCGAACAACGATCCCCCTCCCCACCAGCAAAAATAAAATGCGCATCGGTACCATCACCAAGCCCAAGCGTGTACTAAACAACAGCAAAGACACAGACCAAAGCTACCCCAAAGGCTTCGCATTTCATCCAAAGGAGAATCGGTTAATGTCATGTAGTTGCATTTTCAGATGTCAAAGGCCATCTGAAAATGCAACTATATGACATTAACCAATTCTCCTTTGTCTATCTTGCTAGGGCCAGTATGTGTTGTGAAGAATGTTGCAGAATTCCTTCCTACTGGCAAGGCTTCTTCACAAACAAGGTTTTCCAAGAGGTGGATGCTTTAATGTGCAAACTCTTGGAAAACACCATATCTGGGAGACTTGGCAGAGACAATGAGAAGATGGCAGATGAATTAACAGGAATGCTACATTGATCATTCCTACAGAGAATACAAATGACATCCCAGAAATAGCTGTGTCGGAGATTGAAAGTGTGAGAGCAATTTGGGAACATTGCAATCAAAAGAGCAGTTATATTTTTATTATAGGACATTGCTGGGGTTACTGTGTATAGTGTCAGTCCCCTTAGGAAGAATGTTAATGGATTGTACACAATTCAGAGGATGTTTCCTAAATTGATGCCTGGAAAGGAAAGGTCAGTTTATGAGGAAAGGTTTAATCGGATATGCTCATACATATTGAAGTTTAATAAAGTGGGGGAAGTCCTGACTGAAGAATACAAGTCTTATTATGTTCTTCCAAGACTTCTGAAAAGTCATGGGCAGGTAGGACGTAGAGGTAGTTTGTTTTGTGGAAAATCTAGAGCTGGGTATCACTTTGTGTGAAAAAATAGATGTTGCTCATTTAAGATATTGAAAAGACAACATTTTTCTGTCCTAAGAGTCTAGAGTTTGGAATTTTCTTCTCAAAGTGTGGTGGAAGCAAAGTATGTGAATACTTTTAAGCAAAATTAGGTAAGCAAGAGGTGGGAAATTACCTTGAGTAGAGGGGAAAAGAAAGTTGGGATTACAATCGCATCAACCATGCTCTTATTAAATTGTGAAGCAGGTTTGATGTACTATGTGGACTATCCTGCTCATAATTCATTTATTTATTTAACTGGGAAGATCAGCTTTTGTTGAGAGGCAGTTGAAGGAAAGAGCAAAAGAGCTGTCAGCAGGCAGCCTCATCCACTCAGGTTCAATTCTCCCATATATACCTCAGCGAAAACAATACTTCAGTTTAGACAATAAGATCATAAGACATGGGAGCAGAGTTAGGCCATTCAGCCCATCAAGTCTGCTCTGCCATTTTTATCATGGCAGATCCATTTCCCTATCAACCTCATTCTCCTGCTATCTTCCTGTAATCAGTTTGAAGATGGTGAAGGTCTCTGCTTCTATCACTCTTTATGACCACTAAATTCCACATCCCCTTCACCTCCCTCTGAAGTTTCAACCATCCCTTTTTAATTCTAACCCCGCCAATTATTGGGTATTCAGCCTTAACAAAGTAAACATCTCAATCAACATGACTAACTGAAATCATGCCGTATTATAGGCCAAGTTCAATTGATCCCCTTACACATTTCTTTCATCGTGCTTCTATGCAAGGCGACCCACGTGGCGGGAACTTGGCTGGTAGATGGCTATGGAGGCTAAGTCATCGGGTGTATTTAGAGCAGAGGTTAATAGGTTCATGATTGAAGAGGGTGTCAAAAGAGAAGGCAGGAGTATGGGGTTCAAAGGGAAAAATAGAACAGCCATGACTGAATAATGGAGTAGCCTCAATGGGCCAAATGAATGGGCCAAAAGTCTCTGGATGCTTTCAAGAAAGAGATGGATAGAGCTCTTAAAGATAGCAGAATCAAAGGTTATGGGGATAAGGCAGGAACTGGATACTGATTGTGGAAGATCAGCCATGATCACAGTGAATGGCGGTGCTGGCTCAAAGGGCCGAATGGCCTACTCCTGCACCTATTGTCTATTGTCTATTGACTCTGACATCTTCCCAACAACTGAGGTCAGACTAACTACCCTAGAATTACCTTTCTTCTGCCTCTCTCCCTTCTTGAAGAGTGGAGTGACATTTGCAGTTTTCCAATCCTCTGGAACCATTCCATAATCTAGTAATTCTTGAAAGATCATTATTATTGTCTCCACAATCTCACCAGCCACCTCTTTCAGAAACATGGGGTGACATCTACCTTCAGACGTTACAATTTCCGAAGACTTATCTTCCTAATGTAACATGCTGTAGCGCTTCACTGCTGCGTAACATGCTGTAAGGTTTCACTGATAATATAATGCTTTCTCTGTAGCAGCAATGTTTGTGTTATGACTAGAGATAAAGGGGTCTGGAATGCGTTTCTTCTTTCTCGTGAGCTGGAAGAGAGGTTTTTGCAGTTTTTCGCTGGGGAGAGATGAGAGAAGACGCGAATGGAGAGATTTGGTAGACCACCGTACGGGGTGGTCTCAGAGCGAGGGTCCGAAGAGCAGCGACAATCGAAGGAGGTCAATGGTGAACGATCGGCTTATCTGTGAGCTCCAACTTTGCGCAACAGACTGCTTAATAAGATTGGGCCCTTTCATTTCTTTTTTTTTCGATTCTTTACTAACCATATAGTCAAAGTAAGAATTATAAAGCTTAATCGTTTAATCGCCTACTGTGTACTGTTTGTTATTTTGGGGTACTGATTTGTAACGGGGACAGATCGTGCAGCATCCACCCCAAACAAGATTTCTTAAGTTTGGCCAGCCCAGGGGCTATCAACCCCCAAATTAATCCACTAGCCGAAGCGAGAGTTACAGTAGTATTGGTAACTTCACACTATTCTGACCTTGACACTCTTTAACTTCCAGCATACTGCTCGTGTCTTCCACAGTGAAGACTGATGGAAAATATTTATTCATTTTGTCTGCCATTTCTTTGTTCCCCATTACTACCTCTCAGCATTGTTTTCCAGCAGTCCAATATCCATTTTCACCTTTCTTTTACACTTTATGTATGTGAAAATACTTCTGGTATCCTCTTTAATATTATTGGCTAGCTTATTTCCGTATTCCATCTTTTCCTTATTTTTTCATTGCCTCCTGTTGGTTTTTAAATGCTTCCCAATCCTCTGACTTCCACTATTTTTGCTCTATTGTATGTTCTCTCTTTGGCTTTAATGTTGGCTTTGACTTCTCCTGTTAGCCATGATTGTGTCATCTGCCTTTAGAATACTTCTTCCTCTTTAGGAAGTACTGTACATATACTGTGCCTTCTGAATTGCTTCCAGAAATTCCAGCCATTATTCATGCCTCTCTCATGCCTATGTAATTCCCTTTATTCCACTGTAATATTGCCACATCTAACTTTAGCTTCTCCTTCTCATATTTCAGTTGAAGTTCGATGATATTATGATCACTTTCCCCTAAGGGTTCTTTTACCTGAAGCTCTCAATTCTGGTTTATTGCATAACATATAATCCAGAGTAGCTGATCCCTTAGTAGGCTCAACCATGAGCTGCTCTAAAAAGCCATCTCATAGGCATTCTAGAAAACCCCCCTCTTTTGATGCAGCACCACCCTGATTTTCTCAATCTACCTGCATACTGAAGTGCCACACTTACTCCTGCTGCTCGTCCCTCACTATTACTCAGAGCCCCAAACATTCCTTCATGGTGAGGCAACACTTATCCTGTGAGTCCGTGGGGATCATCTACTGCATCCGGTGTTCCTGGTGTGGTCTCCTGTACACTTATACTTATCATCTACTGCATCCGGTGTTCCTGGTGTGGTCTCCTGTACACTTATACTTGTCATCTACTGCATCCGGTGTTCCTGGTGTGGTCTCCTGTACACTTATACTTTACTTTATACTTTATTGTCGCCAAACAATTGATACTAGAACGTAAAATCATCACAGCGATATTTGATTCTGCGCTTCCCGCTCCCTGGGTTACAAATCCATAGTAAATATTAAAAATTTAAATTATAAGTCATAAGTAGAAAATAGAAAAATGGAAAGTAAAGTAGTGCAAAAAAACCGAGAGGCAGGTCCGGATATTTGGAGTTACGGCCCAGATCCGGGTCAGGATCCGTTCAGCAGTCTTATCACAGTTGGAAAGAAGCTGTTCCCAAATCTGGCCGTACGAGTCTTCAAGCTCCTGAGCCTTCTCCCGGAGGGAAGAGGGACAAAAAGTGTGTTGGCTGGGTGGGTCGTGTCCTTGATTATCCTGGCAGCACTGCTCCGACAGCGTGCGGTGTAAAGTGAGTCCACGGACGGAAGATTGGTTTGTGTGATGTGCTGCGCCATGTTCACGATTTTCTGCAGCTTCTTCCAGTCTTGGACAGGACAACTTCCATACCAGGTTGTGATGCACCCTAGAAGAATGCTTTCTATGGCGCATCTATAAAAATTAGTGAGAGTTTTAGGGGACAGGCCAAATTTCTTTAGTTTTCTTAGGAAGGAAAGGTGCTAGTAGGCCTTCTTGGCAGTGGACTCTGCTTGGTTGGACCAAGTCAGATCATTTGTGAAATTGACCCCAAGGAACTTAAAGCTTTTGACCTGTTCCACTTGTGCACCACTGATGTAAATTGGCTTGTACAGTCCGCTACTCCTTCTGAAGTCAACAACCAATTCCTTCATCTTGCTGACGTTGAGAGATAGGTTATTGTCTTCGCACCATGCCACCAGGTTCTTAATTTCCTCTCTGTACTCAAACTCATCATTACCCGAGATACGGCCTACAATTGTGGTGTCATCAGCAAACTTATATATTGAGTTTGATGGAAACTTGGCTACACAATCATGGGTGTACAGTGAGTACAGCAGGGGGCTGAGTACACAGCCTTGTGGGGCACCAGTGCTCAGAGTGATTGTAGAGGAGAGCTTGTCCCCTATTTTTACAGCCTGGGTCCTGTCTGTGAGGAAGTTGAAGGTCCAGCTGCAGATCTGAGTGCTAAGGCCCAGGTTCTGGAGCTTAGGAATCAGTTTATTTGGAATATCAGTATATCAGAGAGACCCAAAGTAAATTGGGAGACTGTTTCACGATACATCTTCACTCCGCCCACAGAAAAAGCAGAATGTCCTGGTAGCCACCCTTTTCAATTCTACTTTCCATTCCTATTCTGACCAGTCAGTCCATAGTCTCCTCGACTGTTGAGATAAGCACATCCTCAGTTTGGGTATTACGTCTAGATAACTCCCAGCCTGATGGCATGAACATCGATTTCTCGAAGTTCCAGCCTCCCACCCTTTTTGCCATTCCTGTTTCTCTCGCTCACATTATCCCCTTACCTGCCCATTACCTCCATCTGGTGCTTCTCCCTCTTCCCTTTCTTTTATGGTCTTAAGACCATAAGACCATAAGACAAAGGAGCAGAAGTTGGCCATTCGGCCCATCGAGTCCGCTCCGTCATTTTATCATGAGCTGATCCATTCTCCCATTTAGTCCCACTCCCCCGCCTTTTCACCATAACCTTTGATGCCCTGGCTACTCAGATACCTATCAATCTCTGCCTTAAATACACCCAATGACTTGGCCTCCACTGCTGCCCGTGGCAACAAATTCCATAGATTCACCACCCTCTGGCTAAAAAAATTTCTTCGCATTTCTGTTCTGAATGGGCGCCCTTCAATCCTTAAGTCATGCCCTCTCGTACTAGACTCCCCCATCATGGGAAACAACTTTGCCACATCCACTCTGTCCATGCCTTTCAACATTCGAAATGTTTCTATGAGGTCTCCCTTCATTCTTTTAAACTCCAAGGAATACAGTCCAAGAGTGGACAAACATTCCTCATATGTTAACCCTCTCATTCCCGGAATCATTCCAGTGAGTCTCCTCTGTACCCTCTCCAACATCAGCACATCCTTTCTTAAATAAGGAGACCAAAACTGCCCACAGTACTCCAAGTCTTCTGCCCTCTCCTATCAGGTTCCCCCTTCTCCAGCCACATATCTCTTTCACCAATCAACTTTCTAGCTCTTTATTTCAGCCTCCCCGTCTTCCGGTTTCACCTATCACCTGACACCGTGTGCTATTCCTCCCCTCCCCCCTTCTTATCTGATTTCCTCCTCCCCCCCCCACCCCCCCACATAGCTTCTTCCTAGTCGTGAAGAAGGATCTTGGCCTGAAATGTCGACTGTTACTTTTTTCTATAGATGCTACCTGGCCTGTTGACTTCCTCCAGCACTTTGTGATTTTGTGTGTATTTCTTTAGATTTCCAGCATTTGCAGATTTTCTCATATTTGTGTGCTACAAGTTCATCATTTTATTCCATATATTGTGTGCATTCAAATATAACACCTTCAGTCCTGTATCACCCTCTTCAAATCTGTCGGTCCTTTACATTGCAGCTCATCCTCAAAAGGTTTCCAAGGTACTTTCATGTCAGAGAAATGTATGCAATATACATCCTGAAATTCTATTTCTTTGCAGACATCCACATCAGCCTCTCCCATGCTAGAAGTCTCACTACATTCTACCTCTGTTTCTAAACCAACTAGCTTATCCTCAGCACTATCACTATGGTTCCCATCCCCATGCCAAATTAGTTTAAACCCTCCCGGACAGCAAGAGCAAAATTGTCCACAAGGATCTTAGTCCCCCTTGGGTTCAGTTGTAGAAACATAGAAACATAGAAAACCTACAACAGAATACAGGCCCTTCAGCCCACAGTGCTGTGCCGAACATGTCGTTACTTTAGAAATTACCCAGGGTTGCCCATAGCCTTCTAATTTTCTGAGCTTCATGTACCTGTCCAGGATTCTCTTCAAAGACCCTATCGTATCCGCCTCCATCACCATCACCACCAGCCCATTCCACGCACTCACCACTCTCTGCATAAAACATTACCCCTGACATCCCCTCTGTACCTACTTCCAAGCACTTTAAACTGTGCCTACTTTTGCTGGCGATTTCAGCCCTGGGAAAAAGCCTCTGACTATCCACACAGTCAATGCCTCTCATCATCTTATACACCTCAGGTCATCTCTCATCCTCCGTCACTCCAAGGAGAAAAAGTCAAGTTCACTCAACCTATTCTCGTAAGGCATGCTCCCCAATCCAGGCAGCGTCTTTGCAATTCTCCTCTACACCCTTTCTATGATTTCCACATCCTTCCTGTAGTGAGGTAACCAGAACTGAGCACAGTACTCCAAGTGCGATCTGACTAGGGTCCTATATAGCTGTAACATTACCTCTCGGCTCCTGAACTCAGTCCCATGGTTGATAAAGGCCAATGCACCGTATGCCGCCTTAACCACAGAGACAACCTGTGCAGCAGCCTTGAGTGTCCTATGGACTCGGACCCCAAGATCCCTCTGATCCTCCACACTGCCGAGTCTTACAAATAATACTCTATTGCGTCATCATATCTGACCAATCAAAATGAACCACCTCACACTTAACTGGATTGAATTCCATCTGCCACTTCTCAGCTCAGTTTTGCATCCTATCGATGTCCCGCTGTACCCTCTGACAGCCTATCCACACTATCAACAACACCTCCAAGTTTTGTATCATCAGCAAATTTATTAACCCAACCCTCCATGAAGAGAAGGGGTCCCAGAACAGATCCCTGAGGCACACCATTGATTACTGACCTCCAAGTAGAATATGACCTGTCTACAACCACTTGTTACCTTCTGTGAGCAAGCCAGTTCTGGATCCACAAAGCAATGTCCCCTTGGAGCCCATGCCACTTTACTTTCTCAATAAGCCTTGCACAGGGTACCTTATCAAATGCTTGGTTTAAATCCATATACACTACATCTACTGCTCTACCTTCATCAATGTGTTTAGTCACATCCTGAAAAAATTCAGACAGGCTCATAAGGCATGACCTGCCCTTGACAAAGCCATGCTGACTATTCCTAATCATATTATGCCTCTCTAAATCCTGCCTCTTGGGATCTTTTCCATTAACTTACCAACCACAGAGGTAAGACTCACTGGTCTATAATTTCCTGGGCTATCTCCACGCCCTTTCTTGAATAAGGGAATAACATCTGCAACCCTCAAATCCTCCAGGAACCTCTCCCATCTTCATTGATGATGCAAAGATCATTGCCAGAGGCTCAGCAATCTCCTCTCTTACTTCCCAGAGTAGCCTGGGGTACATCTCATCTGGTCCTGGAGACTTATCCAACTTGATGTTTCCCAAAAGCTCCAGGACATCCTCTTTCTGAATCTCTATATGCTCAAGCTTTTCAATCCGCTGTAAGTTATCCCTACAACTGCCAAGATCCTTTTCCATAGTAAATACTGAAGCAAGTATTCATTAAATATCTCTGCTATCTCCTCCGGTTCCATACACACTTTTCCACTGTCACACTTGATTCGTCTTATTCTCTCAGTCTTATCCTCTTGCTCTTCACATACTTGTAGAATGCCTTGGGGTTTTCCTTAATCCTGCTCGCCAAAGCTTCTCATGGCCCCTTCAGGCTCTCCCAATTTCATTCTTAAACTCCTTCCTGCTAGCCTTATAATTTTCTAGATCTCAACCATTATCTAGTGTTTTGAACCTTTTGTAAGCTTTTCTTTTCTTCCTGACTAGATTTTCAACAACCTTTGTACACCATGGTTCCCGTACCCTACCATCCTTACCTTGTCTCATTGGAAAGTACCTCTGCAGAACACCAAGCAAATATCCCCTGAATATTTGCCACATTTCTTCCGTATGTTTCCCTGAGAACATCTGTTTCCAATTTATGCTTCCAAGTTCCTACCTAATAGCCCCTTCCTCCAATTAAACGCTTTCCGAACTTGTCTGTTCCAATCCCTCTCCAATGCTATGGTAAAGGAAAAAGAATTGTGATCACTAGCTCCAAAATTCTCTCCCACTGAGAGATCTGTCACCTGACCATGTTCATTTCCCAATACCAGATCAAGCACAGCCTAAGGTAGAAGGAGATGAGTTATTAACTTCAAAATTTCTGCATAATTACTCAAAGAGTTGAACTGCACGTACATGTAACGAAAGCTGTCTAACTCATCTCCTTCTGCCTTAGGTGACGAACTTATCAATCACTCCTGCTGTGGACCACTTTCTGGAGGTCCAAGACGCCGTCTTCTACAAAGAAGGGATCCGTATACTCCATGACCACTGGACTAAGTGTGTAAATGTAGGAGGGGACTATGTTGAAAAATAAATGTGCTAGGTTTTCTATAATTGACTCCTTCTACCTTAGGCCACAAACTTATCAATCACCCCTCGTATCTGTCTCCCGAGGCTTCGGTGTGACTGCTTGCCTATAGCTCCTCTCTATCACCCCCTCACTTTCCCTGACCAGACGAAGGTCATCCAGCAGCATCTCCAGTTCCCTAAACTGATCCCTAAGGAGCTGCAGCTCAACGCACCTGGCGCAGTTGTGGCCATCGGGAGGCTGGGTGTCTCCCGCACATTCCACATCTGACACCCAGTACAGAACACTGGCCTGACAGACATACAGTACTTCCTATTCCTATTCTTAACAAGTAACTTACCTCGCCTTGACCCATTATCGCCAAAGCCCTCCTACTCTGTCTCCCTCTACTCTGATACCCACTCTATAAAGCTGTCTTCTTTTTATACTCTTCCCACCGGTCTAACTTGCTGACTTCGATGTGCCTGTGCAGTCATTCCTCGGTCAAACCGCCAGAGAAAAAATAATCACCTTTTATACTCTTCTCGCTGTGTTTTGTACAGGTCGTGATTCATATATCTGAAACCCTACCCCCAGCACCAGTTACCCAGCCATGCATTCATCTGCCAAATCATCCAATTTATTGCTCTCAATGGGGCGTGGGCCAGACAGCAATCCAGAGATTACCACCCTGCTGGTCCTGTTTTCAGCTTTTTATCTAGCTCCTTAAAATCTCTCTTCAGGACCTCTTCACATTTCCTACCTATGTCATTTGTATCAATATGTACCAATACTTCTGACTGTTCACCCTGTCCCTGTAGAATGCCATGGATCTTATGCAAAACATCCTTGACTCTGGCACCTGGGGAGCAATCGCGCCTACAGAATCTCATCTCTATTCCTCTCACTATGAAATCTATCACCACTGCAGTCCTCTTCACCTGTCTTCTCTTCTTTGAACAGTGCCAGACTCAGTGCCACGGTCATAGTCACTGCGTCTTCTCCTGATAGGTCATCCCTTCCAACAGTGTCCAGAGTTGTATACTTACTACTGAGGGGGATGGCCACAGGGGTACTCCTGCTGAGAGTTACCCAGGCACCTACCTTCTGCAACCTAGAGGTGACTACTGCCCTACAGCTCTGATCTACCACTTTCTCAGTCTCTAATGTGAACTAAAGGTCATCGAGCTCCAGCTTCAGCTCCTTAACACATTCTCTGAGGAGCTGCAGCTTGGTGCACCTGGTGCAGATGTGGTTATCTGGGAGGCTGTGGGTCTCACAGAACTCCCACATCTCACTCACAGTACAAAACACTGCCCCTGGAGCCATTCTCACTGCACTAATTGTGCCCTAACGGATGAGGAATGAAGAATAGAGAAGATAAAGAAGAAACATACCGGATACTCACCTCACCCAAACCAGATCTCACCTCAGTCTACTGAGCCAAAGCCACTCCAACACTGGCCCACTCAAACAATAGCCACTCTGCTTGCCCTTGCTTTAGCTTCAGCTGCTCTTTCTAATGAATCCCATTCACTGATTGGGCATAATCCAACTACGAAAACTGCTGCAAGGTGCTGCCTTTTTAATCTTCAGCCGGGAACCTAAGTGAAAACGTATTTTCTTGTTATGCTCCTTCTTGCTGATTGGCCGCAGTCCAAGTCCAAAAATTGTCTGTGATTACAAACCTGATTCTGATTCAGCTCCTAATTATAAACTGTATTAAAATCAATGTAATTCTGTTTTAATCAATTTTCTTCTGAATAATATAGCAAAGTTCTACTCTTACAGCACACTTCTGCCAAAACACAAAGCTCCAAGAATTTCCAAATCTTTCACAATAGTTCAGTATAAGCTCATAACACTCAGGATCACAAAGAATTATTCACTTCTACTTTAAGTTCTGAATATCAATATTTACTCTTGAAACAAAAAAGACTTGAAAATATGCAAGGAGATAGGAGACAATTTTATTATTATGGGATCGTCGAAGCTTTACTTATTGGGAGCTATTTTCTACTTTTCATTATTCAAAATCACAAACTATGTCAATAATAAACCAAAGGTATCTAATATAAATAGAAAAAAAAACAGGTATGAGGAAAGTTTTAAGTTTGTTGCTTAATTATTGCATTATATTGATTCATTATGTTATGTTATGCAGTGCATTTGGATTATCAATTCTTCTAGCAATTGGTTTTCCAGGGCAAGACAGCTTTATTAGCTGCTATATTTTCTGCATCTCCTAGAGACCATTTCCTACAGAATTTACGTTAAAAAAATTAATAGAGTGGATTTCAGTTAATTAGAAAACATCGAGTCAGTAATTCTGGTCCAAATAAGCGGCTGCCCTAGTAGCTGAAGTTTCATGGAAATGGATGAAATCAGCACAAACACCTAGTGCAGATAATGGAACATCCTCCAAATCTTCATTTTCATTGTAACATTCAAGATGATTTTTGATACCTTCATAATTCCTAACTTGTTGAAGTAGTGACATTGTTTCATAATCACTTCCAGCCATTTCTGCCATCTCCAAGCCTGAATGTTTGAAACTGTGGTGAGAAAAGCGGTTCTGAGTTGTCTTAATGCTCATTTTTCATCAACGCTCAGTGAAAAAAAACACTGCTTTTTGATTGCAAACACATATAACTGTGCATATGACTCACGCTAGTTGGAATCTGTTTGTCAAAGGTGTCCTGCCCCAATTAAGAGGCAGAGTGTCCCAGATAAATGAAGTGAATCCCTTGTCACAATTTTGTCGAGGCATTGGTCGATTTTGAGTTTATTCTGTATTTCTTTTAAATACATAAATTGTCGTTAAGCCTGTCCCAATTATCCCATGGCCCAATTAACTGGAATCCACAGTACTCCAATAACATCAAACGTAATTCATTGATACACTAGAAAAATCCTGCTCTACAATTCTTAAGACTAACATTTAAGAAAAATCTTCAAATCAAAGAATTGATTCTCCACAATGGCTATGTGCCATCTATGCTTCTAAATCTGATGATGGATCTTGGCCTGAAATGTCAACTGTTATTTCCTTCTATAGATGCTGTCTCACCTGCTGAGTTCCTCCATTTTGTGTGTGTGTGTTGCTCTGAATTTCAATCAACTGCAGAATCTTTTGTGTTTATGCTTTTTAATTACTGTCCAAGAGAGAGAAAGGAATAAAAATGCTAATCACAAACACATAGCATATACAAAAACAAATACTGTGTCTTTCAGTTTCCAGTCAGAATAGTGCGTAGTGTCTGTTTTCCATATGCAAATTGCATGTATATTCTTTTTTTAAGTGAGTAAGATTAAGCTGGTGACCACATTCAATAGAAATTCCACCCATCTGGAAATTGGACACGTCTTTTTCAGCTACGGACTGTGCAAGTGCGTCAAACATTTTCCCAGTATGGAGCGATTTCTAATGATCTGTTCACCATGATTTTTATTTTATTTGGAGTTACAGCATGGAACAGACTGTTCCGGATGACTGAGTCCAGCAACACACCGATTTTAACCTTAGCCCAATCACAGGCCCCATCAACCTACTAACTGGTACGTATTTGGACTGTAGGAGGTAAATGGAACACCCACATGTTCAGGGGAAGAATGTATAAACTTTCTTACAGAGGACGCCAGAATTGAACCCTGAAGCCACAAGCTGTAATAGTGTTGCACTAATCGCTACACTACCGTGGTGCCCTACCGTGATTACTGAGAGTAATGAACCTGCACTTTCAACGTCAGACCAACAAGGAGGAAATCCTGACAGCAGATCAGTAAAAACATATTAGTTAAAGGGCCTTCAGAATAATGATGAGCCTTTCTTCTTCACATATCTTATCTACAGTTTTTATTGATTATCTGCTCTGATAAAGAATCACTTTATCCTTCGAAGGTTTCAAAGGTTTCAAAAGTATATTTAATGTCATAAAAATGTATACAATATACATCCTGAAATTCTTTTTCTTCACAGCCATCCATGAAACCGAGGAGTGCCCCAAAGAATGAATGACATTTAAATCTTAGAACCCCAAAGCCACCCAAGCTCCCCCCTCGCAAGCGTAAGCAGCAGCAAAGCAACAATTCCCCCTCCCTCACCAACAAAAAAAGCATCAGCAGCCCCACCAAGCACTCAAGTGTGCAGCAAAACATCAGTAAAGACACAGACTTGCAGTACCCCAAAGACTACTCCTTCACCCGGTAATTCGACATACCACAGGCTCTCTCTCTCCCTAATAAGGGAAAAAGAGATGTCTCCATTTCACAGCAAGAGGGGAGGCATAACAAACAAATCATTGATTTATGATGTTAAAAGTCTGTTAAGTCACTTTTTCGAAGCTCTGTGCCCAAAGTACTCGGGTCTCTGAGCACACAGCCGGCAGCCAGCTTGCTGCTTTTGATCTTCCATCACCCACAACACACCGATTTCCTGCAGAGGCACTGACCTCGAGTCCAAAGACACGCTAATTGTATTCCTACATTTGTATAGCATATGCAGCAGAGATCAATATTGTGATCTATTCAAGAGTGATACTCCAACACATGGGGACCGCACATAGCAGAGGAATCAGAGCATGATCACATACAGAGGGAGGGAAGGGGGTGATGGTGAGAGTTGATTGTGGTTGCCAGATACACCAGTCCTTGTGCTCCTCCTGCATCAGGCAACTGGCATCAGGAAATTTGCAAGTCCTGTTTTAGCACAACAATCTGAGTGAAAGCCATTCTAATAATCTTTAAATGTCTTTAGCATTTTTTGACTGCATATTCACATTATAACAAGATACAGCACTTTCTAATGCACTAAACCATTATGGGAATCATATATTGGTCTCCAAATAGCAGCCAAGATGTGGGGTTGAGATTGCAGAGGGATCTGGAAAGCACATGTAATAAGGGTAATGTAACAATTGTAATGGGGGACTTCAATATGCAAGGGAATTGGGAAAATCAGGTAGGTGTCGGATTGCAAGAGAGGGAATTCGTTGAATGCCTACAAGATGACTTTTTAAAGCAGCTTGTGCTTAAGCCTGCTTAGGGAAAGGTGACCTTAGATTGGGTGTTGTGTAATAACCCAGATCTTATTAGGGTGGTTTACGTAAAGAAACCGTTAGGAGGCAGTGATCATAATATGATTAAATTCATAGTGCAGTTTGAGAGGGAGAAGCATAAGTCACATGTATCAGTTTTGTTATGGAATAAAGGGAATTACAGAAGCATGAGAGAGGAGCTTGCCCAGGTGGATTGGAGGGGAATACTAGAGTTGGGGATGACAGTAGGGCAGAGATGGTTGAAGTTTCTGAGAATAGTCACAAGGCACAGGATAGATATGTCCTACAGAGGAAGAAGTTCTCAAATGGCAAGGATAGGCAACCGTGGCTGACAAGGGAAGTTAAGGACTGCATAAATGCCAAGGAAGAGGACATATAAGGTGGCAAAAGTGAGTGGGAAGTTGGTTGATTAGGAAGTTTTTTAAAATCCAACAAAAGGCAACTAAAAAAACCATAAGATTGGAAAAGATGAAACATGAGGACAAAGTCGTTGATAATGGAAATCAGGGTACGAAAAGTTTTTTCAGTTATATAAAGAATAAAAGGGAGGTAAGAGTTGATATTAGACCACTGGAAAATGATGTTGGTGAGGTAGTAATGGGGGACAAAGAAATGGCAGGTGAACTTAATAAGTACTTTGCTTCAGTCTTTACTGCAGAAGACACCAGCTGTATGCCAGAAGTCTGTGAGTGTCAGGGAGCAGGAGTGAGTGCCATTGCTATTACAAAGAAAAAGGTGCTAGGCAAACTGAAAGATTTTAAGGTGGATAAGTCACCTGGACAAGATGGACTACATCCCAGAGTCCTGAGAGAGGTTGCTGAAGAGATAACAGATGCATCGGTCATGATCTTTCAAGAATCACTTGATTCTGGCATGGTTCCAGAGAACTGGAAATTTGCAAATGCCACTTCACTCTTTAAGAAGGAAGGAAGAAAAAAGAGAAGAAATTATAGACCAATTAGCCTAAATTCAGCGGTTAGGAAAGTGTTGGAGCCCATTATTAAAGACAAGGTTTTGGGGTACTTGGAGACTAATGATAAAATAAGTCAAAGTCAGCATGGTTTCTGTGAAGGGAAATCTTGCCTGACACAACTGCTGGAATTCTTCAAAGAAGTAACAAAGCAGGGTGGACAAAGGAAAGGCAGTGGATGTCATTTACCGAGATTTTTGAAGACATTTGATAAGGTGCCTCACATGAGGCTGATTAACAAGATAAAAACCTATGGTGTCACAAGAAATATACTAGCATGGATAGAGTAATGGCTGACAAGCAGGAGGCAGCAGTGGGCAGCTTCCTGGTTGGCTGCCAGTGACTTTTGGAGTTCCCCAGGGGTCAGTATTGGGACTGCTACTTTTCACATTGTTTGTCCGTGATTTAGAAAGTGGAATTGATGGCTTTGTGGCAAAATTTGCAGATGATACGAAGATAGACGGAGGGGTAGGTAGTGCTGAGGAAGCAATGAGATTGCAGCAGGACTTAGACAAATTGGAAAAATGGACAAAAAAGAAGCTGATGGAATACAGTGTTGGGAAGTGTATGATAATGCCCTTGCTAAAAGGAACAATAGTGCAGACTATTATCTAAATAGGGAGAAAATTTAAACACCAGAGATGCAAAGGGAATTAACAGTCCTTGTGCAAGACTCCCAGCAGGTTAGTTCACAGGTTGAGTCTGCAGTAAAGAATGCAAATGCAATGTTGGTATTTATTTCAAGGGGAATAGAATATGACAACAAGGAGATACTGCTGAAGCTTTATGAGACACTAGTTAGGCCACACTTGGAGTATTGTTAACAGCTTTGGGCCCCTTATCTCAGAAAGGATGTACTGTCATTGGATAGAGTCCAGAGGTGGTCAACGAGGATGATTCCAGGAATGAAGAGGTTAACATATGAGGAACAGTTGGCATCTTTGGGACTGTCCTCACTAGAAATTAGAAGAATGTGTGGGAACTCATTGAAACCTACCAAATGTTGAAAGAGCTAGATAAGGTGGATGTGAAAAGGATGTTTCCACTGGTGGGGGTATCCAGAACTAGAGGGCACAGCCTCAAGGTAGAACAGAAGTAAGGAAGATTTTTTTTTAGCCAAAGAGTGCTGAACCTGCGGAATTCTCTGCCACAGTCTGCAGTCGAAGTCTGTTCCATGGGTATATTTAAGGTGGAAGTTGATAGATTCCTGATTGGTCGGGGCATCAGGGGATATGGTGAGAGGGCAGGTGTATGGGGTTGAATGAGATCCAGGATCAGTCGTGATGAAATGGCAGAGCAGACTCGATGAGCTGAATTCTGTTTCTATGCCTTAAGGTCTAAATATCGCTCAAGTACGACCATAATACACAGATATTCAACTGGTTATTTTGCCAGAAGTTTCTACAGTTTTCTTCATGCATCATGCACCTGCAGCCAAAAAATTATACATTGCAGTACCAAGAAATCAAAAGATGAATACTATTGGCATGAGTTACGTGAGCCAAATCAAATTGCATGTTATTTAAAATTTGATAGATTAGAATCTAATCCCAAACAATTATTTCTAAAGCAGAAAAGAATTTCTAAAAGCAATGTAAGTGAATATAAGGGCACATCTTTATTTGTGCAAATATTTGAAAGTTAAATTATTAATCATAGTTTCATGTTAAAATAATTGCAACTACACATGACAGCATCCAAACCCTGGACAATAAGCAGACAAATCATCCAAAACTCCGGTCTATTTGTTTCTCATTTGTATGTTGGGAAATAGCCTAATCTTTGCCTTGTGTGCGTGTTTTTTTTTTCATTTTCTGTTGCTGAACCAGTTGGGATTTGTTGTCTGATGCATCAATGTCCATTGTTCTGCCTTTCTCAAGACTCAGCTCTGATTCCTTGCCGCAGGATTTTCACTAAATTGATATGGGTAGTTTGCAACATTTTAGCATAATAGTATAAAAACAATCAAGTTATCTGCCATAGTGGTTGTGCTGAATAACTTGGGACTTTCAAATGATAGACCCTCTTCATTGACAGATTGACCAGAGAAAATAGCCTTTATTTGAGGATAAATCTCTGATTTTTTTTTTCAATTATATTTCAAGATTAAAAATTATATTAACTAATCCATCTTTAAAAAAGTCATAGGTAACTAAAAATCCCATTTTTCATTACAAATAAAAAAAGGAAAAAAAAGTTAACAAGTTTCAAGTGGAATGTTGAACAGTTTTATATACACTTATTGTTTCAATTTCCCCTGTCCCTTGCTGTCCCAAATA
The DNA here is from genome assembly GCF_030028105.1 of Mobula birostris. Lineage (NCBI taxonomy): Eukaryota > Metazoa > Chordata > Chondrichthyes > Myliobatiformes > Myliobatidae > Mobula > Mobula birostris. The sequence goes on along the minus strand of NC_092372.1, from coordinate 37,358,369 downwards.
TGATTATATTTGGTCTCATTTTATGTCTCTCACAACAAAGGAAGCCAGGGGGCCAAATGCTATTTGAACAAAGACCTACTATCATAACCACGGATTCAGCAGTGCGGCAGATTCTTCAATTGCGCTCGTGAATATGCACAGGCCAGCTAATTATTATTTCATTGTGATAGTATTTAACTACATTCATTCCTTCGCAGTACTTGCCAAGACATGAACACAGCAATGCTTTGCTGCCTGCTTGCACTTGGCCTGAGAAATTGGACTGTCGAGTTAACTGACTCTGAAGACTAGCGGTATTTGTTTTATATTTAGTTGTTCTTTTCAGCCGCAGTGTAGGCTGTTAATGGTCCTGTTTGGCCCTGTTTGGCCTGGCATTTAAGTCTGTTCGCATTAAAGTCTGTGAACTATCAACCCACGTCAATGTCTCTCACTCCGCACTTGGGCCATGTCCACACCTGGTGACACCCATAGTAACTCAGGAGAACCAGTGTGAAGTTCTAGAGGAGAAAGACACATATTCATTCTATCTGATGTGACAGTTTAATTAACCTACCAACCAGTAAAAATTTGAACTGTAGGAGGAAACCAGAGCATCTGGAGGAAACCATATAACCATATAACAATTATAGCATGGAAACAGGCCATCTTGGCCCTTCTAGTCTGTGCCGAATGCGTACTCTCACCTAGTCCCACCAACCTGCACTCAGCCCATAACCCTCCATTCCTTTCCTGTCCATATAGCTATCCAATTTTACTTTAAATGACAATATCGAGCCTGCCTCCACCACTTCTACTGGAAGCTCATTCCACACAGCCACTACTCTCTGAGTAAAGAAGTTTCCCCTCGTGTTACCCCTAAACTTTTGCCCCCTAACTCTCAACTCATGTCCTCTTGTTTGAATCACCCCTACTCTCAATGGAAAAAGCCTATCCACATCAACTCTATCAATCCCCCTCATAATTTTAAATACCTCTAACGAGTCCCCCCTTAACCTTCTATGCTTCAGAGAATAAAGACCCAACTTGTTCAACCTTTCTCTGTAACTTAGGTGCTGAAACACAGGTAACATTCAAGTAAATCTTCTCTGTACTCTCTCTATTTTGTTGACATCTTTCCTATAATTCGGTGACCAGAGCTGTACACAATACTCCAAATCTGGCCTCACCAATGCCTTGTACAATTTTAACATTACATCCCAACTCTTATACTCAATGCTCTGATTTATAAAGGCCAGGATACCAAAAGCTTTCTTCACCACCCTATCCACATGAGATTCCACCTTCAGGGAACTATGCACCATTATTCCTAGATCCCTCTGTTCTACTGCATTCTTCAATGTCCTACCATTTACCATGTATGTTCTATTTTGATTATTCCTACCAAAATGTAGCACCTCACACTTATCAGCATTAAACTCCATCTGCCATCTTTCAGCCCACTCTTCTAACTGGCCTAAATCTCTCTGCAAGCTTTGAAAGCCTACTTCATTATCCACAACGCCACCTATCTTAGTATCATCTGCATACTTATTAATCCAATTTACCACCCCATCATCCAGATCATTAATGTATATGACAAACAATATTGGACCCAGTACAGAACCCTGAGGCACACCACTAGTCACTGGCCTCCAACCTGACAAATAGTTATCCATCACTACTCTCTGGCGTCTCCCATCCAGTCACTGTTGAATCCATTTTACTACTTCAATATTAATACCTAACGATTGAACCTTCCTAATGAACCTTCTGTGTGGAACCTTGTCAAAGGCCTTACTGAAGTCCATATAGGCAACATCCACCGCTTTACCCTCATCAACTTTCCTAGTAACCTGTTCAAAAAATTCAATAAGATTTGTCAAACATGACCTTCCACGCACAAATCCATGTTGACTGTTCCTAATCAGACCCTGTCTATCCAGATAATTATATATACCATTTCTAAGAATACTTTCCATTAATTTACCCATCACTGACGTCAAACTTACAGGCCGATAATTGCTAGGTTTACTCTTAGAACCCTTTTTGAACAATGGAACAACATGAGCAATACGCCAATCCTCCAGCACCATCCCCCTTTATAATGATATTTAAAATATTTCTGTCAGAGCCCCTGCTATTTCTACACTAACTTCCCTCAAGGTCCTAGGGAATATCCTGTCAGGACCCGGAGACTTATCCACTTTTATATTCCTTAAAAGCACCAATACTTCCTCTTCTTTAATCATCATAGTTTCTATAACTTTCCTACCTGTTTCCCTTACCTTACACAATTCAATATCCTTCTCCTTAGTGAATACCGAAGAAAATAAATTGTTCAAATTCATCCCCCTCTCTTTTGGTTCCACACGTAGCTGTCCACTCTGATTCTCTAAGGGACCAATTTTATCCCTCACTATCCTTTTGCTTTCAATATAATAGTACAAACCCTTTGGATTTATTTTCACCTTACTTGCCAAAGCAATCTCATATCTTTTAGCTTTTCTAATTTCTTTCTTAAGATTCTTTTTACATTCTTTATATTTCTTGAGCACCTCATTTAGTCCATGTTGCCTATATTTATTGTAGATGTCTCTCTTTTTCTGAACCATGTTTCTAATATCTCTTGAAAACCAGGCTCTCTCAAACTTTTAACCTTTTATTTCAACCTAACAGAAACATAAAGATTCTGTACCCTCAAAATTTCACCTTTAAGTGACCACCATTTCTCTATTACATCCTTCCCATAAAACAATTTGCCCCAATCCACTCCTTCTAAATCCTTTTGCATCTCTTTAAAGTTAGCCTTTCTCCAATCAAAAATCTTAACCCCAGGTCCAGACCTATCCTTCTCCATAATTATATTGAAACTAATGGCACTGTGATCACTGGACCCGAAGTGCTCCCCAACACAAACCTCCGTCACCTAACCTATCTCATTCCCTAACAGGAGATCCAACACTACCCCTTCTCTAGTTGGTACCTCTATGTATTGCTGCAAAAAACTATCCTACACACATTTTACAAACTCCAAACCATCCAGCCCTTTTACAGTATGGGCTTCCCAGTCTATGTGTGGAAAATTAAAATCTCCCACAATGACAAGCTTGTGCTTACTGCAAATACCTGCTATCTCCTTACAAATTTGCTCCTCCAATTCGCGTTCCCCATTAGGTAGTCTACAATACACCCCTACTAGTGTTACTATACCTTTTCATTTTCTCAGTTCCACCCAAATAGCCTCCCTAGACGAGCCCTCTAATCTACCCTGCCAGAGCACCGCTGTAATATTTTCTCGGACAAGCAATGCAACACCTCCCCCTCTTGTCCCTCTGATTTTATCACATCTGAAGTAACGAAATCCAGGAATATTTAGTTGCCAATCATACCCCTCCTGCAACCATGTTTCAATAATAGCTACAACATCATACTTCTGGGTAGCAATTCATGCTCTAAGCTCATCCACCTTTCTTACATTGCTCCTAGCATTAAAATAAATGCATTTAAGAAATTTTCCACCTCTTACTCTCTGTTTATCACTGACGGCGCAAACAACTTTACTATCTCCTTTTTCTTCCTTCTCCTACATCTGTTCCTACACTCTGGTTCCTCTCCCCCCTTGTATCTAGTTTAAATCCACTGGAGCCTCTCTAGCAAACCTACTTGCAAGAATATTTGTCCCCCTCCAGTTCAGATGTAAACCGTCCCACCAGAACAGGTCCCATCTCCCCTGGAAAACTGCCCAATTATCTATAAATCTGAAGCACTCCCTCCTGCACCATATCTTCAGCCACGTGTTGACCTGTGCTATCTTACTATTTCTAAACCAGCCCACATGTGGCACTGGTAGCAATCCTGAGATTGCTATCCTGGAGATCCTGTCCTTTAACTTGGTGCCTAACTCCCTGAACTCACCTTTCAGGACCTCCTCGCCCATGTGGTAATAGAAAGAATGTAAAAACTCCTTACAGACAGCAGCAGGAATTGAACCTGGGTCTCTAGTACTGTAATGCATTGTGCTAACCCCTACACTACCATGCTTCTCCTATGATGATCAACTGTGGATGAGGATCAGAACAAAGACAGAGGAGGAGAAAGAGGAAGACAAGAAAAAAGGAAGGAAATGGAGAAAAAAAGAGAAGAAAACTGAACTATACTATGTTATACACAATAATAAACTAATCATTTCTATGCATCAGAAAAGTTAAATCTACAGGTGTTACAAATCTGAAATCCGTAATAACCAGCTCCATCACATTCTGTTGGAAGATCACTGAGCTATAATATGCACTCTGTTTTTTCTGTTCACAGATGCTAGATAGACATCTAAACATTTACAATTTCCCCATTAGTACCTACATAAAGCTAGGAAAGGGCAAGGGGATTGCAACGTTCACAACCCACATCTATTTGACCGACACACAGACCTTGTACCGTCTGCTTGTTAATCAGCTGTAAACAAAGTACTGAAGTAATTAGTATCTCAGTAGGTTGGGGCACCAGGGACAGAGTGCATTTCTGGGTGCCCCATTACAGGAAGTATGTGGAGATTCTGAAGAAGGTGTGGAAGAGGATAACCAGGATGCGGTCTGCTTTAGAGAATATTAACTATAAGAAAAGTGTTGTCAAATTGGATAGTTTTCTCTGAAGCATCAGAAGTTGAACAAAGACCTGCTAATGGTTCATAAAATTAGGAGAGCCGTAGAAGGGTAGATTGTCAAAGTCTTTTTTCTGGGGTAGAAATGCCGAATAATAAAGCATACAGCTTTAAGATAAAAGGAGGAAAGTTTAAAAGAGCTGTGCAGGGTAATTTTTCTTAGACATATTCATAAATACCTGAGATGTGCTGCCAGGAATGGAAGGAAGCAGACATGATGGTGGCATTTAAGAGCCATTTAAACAGGCACATAAACATGTAGGAAATGTAGTGATAAAGAACATGTGCAGACAGATAGGTTTAGGTTAATTTGGTATAAACACTGTGGGCCAAAGATCCTGTACTGTTCTATATTCTGTGAGTGCAGATCATGTGTGTGATGCTGTAAAGAACTGATAGAGGTGAGTATAGTTGTGAATGTGACTTGGTCATCTGGATGAATGAAGGGTTGGACCCAAAATATTGACTGTCCACTTCCCTCCACAGATGCTGCCCGACCCTCTGAGTTCCTCTTGTTTTTCATTTCTTTTGTAAGGAGTTCACTGAAGTCCTGGCATTGAACATCTCTCCTTTCCCTTTCTGCAGCCTTTGCATGTGTACCTATGGCAACCAGACAATGCCCTTGATGCACCCTCTCTGGGAACTGCTGAAGCCCAGCATCTCTCAAATTGCTTCATTCTTGAGGTCTCCCAAATCCAAATGGATTTTTCCATTATACATACCACAATGCACTTCCTGTTTAAGAGGTACAGGCTGACTTAGTGCAATTAATCACTCGTAATACTGGGAGTCACGCTGTATGGCATTGTAAGTGCAGGCTGCATGTAGAGATCATACAAATGAGTAGGAAGCACAATATGTGTAAGACCTACAATCAAAGCAGCATGTCGTCCGAAAACTGTGATCAGCCTATTTTCCAGGGTCATCCCCATCATGCTTTAATTTGTTGTTTAAGCAAGAATAAAAAATTACACTTACTTACTGCAGATCTGCTTTGACCAGCTGTTGTTTTCACCACATAGTACTGAAGCAAGGCAGAATCTTCTTGAAACTGGATATAAGCATGTGGATTAATTTGAACATCAGTCTTCAGACTCCACAGCCAAATCACTTGATATTCAGATTATCTGATTGCTAAAATGCCCTGAAAAAAACATTATTGTATGATAGTTTCTGCCTGAAGTGTTTTCTTAGAGCAGTGGGAAAAGTTACAACAAAGCAGATGGCTACCTAAAGGTGCAGTGAAGACTTGATAATATATTTCCAATCAATCATTTTAATTAAATGGTGGCATGAAGTGACAGAGGTGGATCATGTATTTTGGGTTTACTTTAAGGAATTAAATTTGAAAAGAAAATAATATCATAGCAGAGAATAGTAGCTTTCTCTAGAGCAGCAAGGTATAGTGTGATAATTGCTATTTTAATAGCTATGCCAATATTTACACCACAGTCACCATTCCAGAGGAGCAATCACCCACACAGTTATTATACCAGTTCAGTGATCAGCTCCAGAGTCAGTATACCCAGGCAGCAATCTGACCTACTGCGCCTACACAAGGTCAGTATTCTACTATCAACGCATTTCCCGATGCAATAAAATGTCCAAAGTATGTATTTTTCCATGAGCATGCATTGGAATCAAATCATGCATTTAATCCTTTTCAGCCCTGAATGTCTTTTGAAACTTGGATAGTTTTTAACTGCCAAGATTATTTCCCTCTAACTCCTCCAGGTTTGATCAAATTAATCTGGTTTCATGGTAGTCTGGGGACTTCTGCATGGCTTCACCCAGTCCTCCAGGATTTAAATTGTCATGCAGGCATGATTCAATTTGGCACTAAACATTAGTTTTGAACAACAAGACAGTTCTATTTAAGAAAAAAAAAACAATTGCATGGTTCTAACTACTTAGCTCTTCTCACTGTGCATGGGCAACTGAAATATTCCTGTTGGCCTTACATCAGTGTCCTGCTGACTCTCCCAGTCTACAGTTTTAACCTGCTCTTTTAAGTTGCCACACAAGTTTAAGAAGTTATATGTTGTGCTGGCCTTTATTAGTTGAGAAATTGACTTCAGGAGACAAGAGGCAATGTTGCAGCTTTCTCAAACTCCGGTTAGACCACAATTGAAGTATTAGATCAGCTCTGGCCGCCTCATTATAGGAAAGATGTAGAAGCATTAGTGGGATTCAGAGGGTATTTACTAGGATGCTATCTGGTTTAGAGAACATATCTTAAGAGGAAAAGTTGAGTGAGCTAGTGTTCTTCTCCTTGGAGTGAAGAGTGATGAGAGGTGATTTGATAGAGATGTATAAGAAAAGAGGCATGGATTGAGTGGACAACCAGAGACTTTTCCCCAGAGTGGCGATGGCTAGTAACAGAAGACATCTTTTTAAGGTGAGTGGAGGAAGGTTTAGGGGAGATATCAGAAGTAGGTTTTTTACACATACAGTTGTAAGTGTCTTTAATGCGCTGCCAATGCTGGTGGTTGGGGCTAATACAGTAGAAGCTTCTAGATGGGCACATGAATGAAAGAAAAATGGAGAACTATCAGCTATGTAGGAAGAAAGGGTTAGACTGATCAAGGGGTTGGTTAAAAGGTGGGCACAGCACCATGGCCTAAAGGGTTCTATGTTCTAAAAGCACCAAGTAGGACCTAGTATGAACTCTTTTTACAGTACATGAAATCTATTCTCATCACATTTGGCTTGAAAGGTGTTTTAACCTTGGAGCTGAATCTACAGTAACCTAGAGGGAAGAGGAACTGGCAGCAGAAGAAACCTAGGGATCTGTTTAGGGAGCACAAAGTAAGTCTGCATGTATTGGCTTCTACTACTGTAGGTGAGCAATGTCTGTTTCGGGGGATACCTATCAAGTGTGTTACAAAGGAGATGAGTGATTTAAAATTTCCTGAATCTTATGCTAGAACAGAGCTTTTAAAATCAAGATTTTTTTAAAATCAAGCCTTTGCTTATAGAGAATTTAGGGTATTAAGATTATTTTACATGCATTAGTCCCTTTCTATTTTTTAGTTATCTTGAACTAATTAAAACAATCCATCATGCCTGGAGGTTCCACACACTATAAACCGATATGCCTAAATATGTACAAATTTCTTGACTCCCTCATACTGCAGTTAAAATGCTATAGAAGGATAACCCTGTGGGGGGGGGGGGAGTCATTTAATTGTGATCAAAGTTCAAAGCAAGATTATCAATGTGTATCAACAGTATTTCTTTTCAACATGACATCTTCATTCCTAATACCTGCCAGCATTCAGCAATGGCAGCTCCCCAGACTAAGAGCAAAGCTATCTCCTAACCACACTGAATAAGATCAGCAGTGCCTCATAACCAAATAGTTAACCAACCTGGCAACACTGTTTTGTCAAATCACTGACAAATGCGACAAGCATTGAAAGAGCGACCTACGTACGTTGTCCATAAATCACAAGTAAGTAACACCATCTGTCTGCCGTAATTAACAAATTTTAATTGGGTATTAATGTGCACACATTTTAACTAAACGTGCTGTAACAGATAGATAAAGTTAAATAATGGGTCCGCAGCTGATTTTAACATTGCTGTTGTAAATACTTCAAAATTTCATTGACATAAATAATGACTTTACAATGCTCAGCTTATTTTTTTCTCATGGTAAAGCCATTTTTAATCATTCTGGAATGCAGCCCACACTGATAATAAGTAGAACACTGCCCTTTTAAATCCTTCCAAGGATTGATATATAAATTGAAACATATTTCCATTGCTTGCTGGTTCCGGTTACTGGCATTTTTTTTTCAAAGCTATTCAACAATATTGCGGTGTAAACTCAAAACAATTGCAGGATTTAAATCATCTGGATTTATATAATCTGCATCTAACTAGATTGGAATAATTCAAGGTCACAACAGATTGAGCTATCACTGTAATAGCTCCCTTACTGGATTAACTATTTCCTTTTCATCATTTTGGAAAGCAAGGCCTCCATTCAAATTTTTTCCAGTCAAAAAATAACCATTAGGCAAAATCAATAAGAGCATTTACTTTGTCTGACAAAGAAGCTTTACACCTCATATAATTCATTTATAATGACAGGAGATTGCATTACAAATATCATGTAAGAAGCAGGATGAATGAAATTAATGCAGACATGGTTTAATGTAGAAATAAATTACTTACAATGTAGAACTGCAGAAACATTTTCAAGGCCGTGGAGAAAGATTAGGAGAAGGGAATGGATCATCTGATACATTTCAAGATACCTATACCAGCCTATCTGACCAAGTGGCACCTTTTTTGCTACAGCACCTAAAGTTAATTGATTATATATGATCAAGTAAAGGTTACTGCATATGGTACAGCTGAAGATTAGATGTTCACTCAGTTCTTTGTGGAGTTCTGTTCATTATATTTGATAAACAAGGTTATATAATCTTCTAAATTGGAATAGAGGTGTTTTAAAATCATGAAGTTATTGTTTTGTACAGCACAGATATAGGGTTAACGGTCCACCACATCCACATCAATCTTTTGTCTATTTAGTCTCGTACCATCTTCCTGCATTAGCTCCATACCCTACTATGCCTTGTCATTCCAGTGCCCATTTAAATGCCTCTTCAGTGCAATAATTGCATCTGGTTCCACCTCCTCCTCTGGCAGTGCTTTCCAGATATCAGAATGCCATGGGTATCATGGTAATGAACCAGCTAGTATAACAATTTTGATTGGAGTTCAATTCCCCCTTCTGTCTGTAAAGAGTTTGTATGTTCTCACTGTGATTGTGTGGGTTTCCTCTGAGTGATCCAATTTCCTCCTACAATCTAAAGATGTGTAGGTTAAGGCTAGTAATTTGCAGGCTTGCTATTGTGATGGTATTGGGCTTGCTGACCACGAAGTTCTAAATTCAAATGAAGACCTTAATCCCTGTCAGATATACTGTAAATATCCATGAGTACTCTCACTAAAGGGAGATCATACTGTAACTACCCAGTCTTAAAAATCTACCTGTCATGGTCCGGATCGGAGTCCCTTTAAATTTACTTTGTTATGTTACGATCCAGACCATTGATTCCCTGTTTTGCTGTGTCCCTCGGTCTTGATGATTGGAGGCAATTTACTCTCGGTGGAACCAATAGTTTATAGTCTCCGGCTTTCCGCTGTTCAGCGCAGGAGCGTCTGCAAGGTCATCCAAGGTACGGTGTGTCGATGTCATCTGGCCGGAGCAAGCCTAGTCTCTGCCGAAGCGAGTGCTGGTAATTCGCCTCTTGTCTTGTCTTGTTCTCGCTTCTGTGGGGGTAAGTCTGGCCGTCTTGCCGTTGCCCCGCGGGGAGTCATGTCTTGTCGTGTCTTGTCCTCACCTCCGTGGGGTAAGTCATGCCGTCTTGCCGTTGCCCTGCGGAGGGTCATGAGTCCCGGCCCTATGTCCTGTATCCAAGGAGGGGTCCCAGCTCTCTGTTCTGTGTGCGAGTCCCGGCCCTCTGTCCTGTACCCAAGGAGGGGTCCCGGCTCTCTGTTCTGTGTGTGAGTCCTGGCCCTATGTCCTGTACCCAAGGAGGGGTCCCAGCTCTCTGTTCTGTGTGTGAGTCCCGGCCCTATGTCCTGTACCCAAGGAGGGGTCCCGACTCTGTGTTCTGTGTATGTGTCCATGGTTCCATGTACCTGCTCTCCCAAGACCGAGGCTCTGTTTTCCATGCTCCCCCTCTCCCTAGCCCATGTCATGTCCATGCCTGGTTCTGGGGTCCGAGCCCGAGGCAAGACCCTGGTACTGGGTCCTTGCCCAGTCTCAGGCTCGAGTCCATACCCTAGCCTCTTCATGTCTCCTCTAGTTCTGGGAGCTGGTTCCGAGTCCTAGCCCAGACCCTTGGTCCCAGCCTAGTCGTAGTCCTCAGTCCTTAGTCCTTGTCCAGTTCGCTATTCCTACTCCTGCCTTGCTCCCCTGGTTTTGAACAATAAACTAAATTTAATTAACCTCACAAGATGTGTCTTGCATTTGGGTCCACCCTTGCTCCCAATGCCACCACTGTGACACTACCCTACTTCCCTATTTATTCCCCACTATGTTTAGTTGCCAATGCCCACTATTCGAGTGGTGGGTCTCCTCTCCCTACAAGGGAGAAGTTATTGCCAGCTAACTAAGTAGTTTAAAACACAGCTCATGCATTTTCAGTGATACAAATGTAAATCCAAAAAACACCCTTAAAACTCATTTTAAGACTGACAGTGGATTTCTATCTTAAACATTCCCAAATTTTCATAAAGGATTTCTATCTTATAAAACACTTCCAGATTACAAACCATCCTAAAACGCTAAGCACTTCTTAAACAGAAAGCACAAAGGATTTCTACAACATAAAAGATAAAGCATAAAGCATAAATGACAAAAGATTTCTAAAACACAGTTACAATTCCTATAGACTAAAAAGGCATACCAAAGATGCAGGTGAAGAAATCATCTGTCGCAGCTACCAAAGCTTGGGAATGGATTCACCCCTGTTTCTTTCATGTTTCTTGATGTTCCTTGCCCCATTCCTAATAAGCATGAATGGCTCTCTGCAATTTACCTTTCTCCACCACTTGAGTGACTTCAAGTTCAAATGATATTTCCTTAGATATATTTTTAACACAAATCGTCTAACAGCATCCTTTGGCGACTTGTACTTCAGCTTAATGTTCACAGTTCACAATTAGTGCTCTAAAGCTAACTTCTGAGCACATAAAACCTTCAACTATAAACACATCGATTACTGATATGCTAAATTATATTATCAATCTGTCCTGCAAGCTTCCTTGAACAAAGCAACTTAAGAGTCAGCATGTCTGTCAGAAACAACCCAAATTAAAAAATACAGGGTCTTATACTCTACCCTGATGTAAATAAGGCAAATGCAAACATTCCAAATGTAATGTTAGCATTAATTTCGAGAAGACTAGAATGTAAGAGTAAGGATGTAATGTTGAGGCTCTATGAGGCATCGGTCAGAGCACACCTGCAATATCGTTAGCAGTTTTAGTCCCTTATCTAAGAAAAGACGTGTTGGCATTGCAGAGCGTCTGGAGGAGGTTCACATGAATGATTTTGGGAATGAAAGGGTTAACATATGAGGAATGTATGATGGCTCTGGGCCTGTACTCATTGGAATTAAAAAGAATGACAGGGGATTCATTTGAAACCTATCAAATATTGTAAGGCCAGGATAGAGTAGATGTGGAGAGGATGTATCCTATTGTGGGTAAGCCTAGGAGCAGTGGGGACAGCCTCAGAATAGAGGGATGTCCATTTAGACAGAGATGAGAAGGAATTTCTTTAGCCAGAGCGTGGTAAATCAATGGAATTCATTGCCACCAAGGCTGTGGAGGCTAAGACACTGAGTATATTTAAAGAGGAGGTTGAGAGGTTCTTGGTTAGTCAGGGCATCAAAGGTTATGGGGAGAAGGCAGGGGAATGGCGTTAAGAGAAATAATAAATCAGCCATGATGGAATGGGAGAGCAGACTCGATGGGCCAACTGCCTAAATTCTGCTCCTATGTCTTTGAGATTTATGGTCTTATTGAACAATAATAAAGCAGGTGTTCTGGGCTAGCAACTACCTCTACAGATAGAGCATCTTCTATCTACGGAGCTTGTTTGCAAAGATATTCTTTGGAAAGTGCTTTGTTTTAACTTCAAACTGATTACTGCTGGCCACTTACATTTGAAAACTGAAGACTAACTTCAATTTGTGAACAGAAACTAAACAACTGTACATTACATGGAAGTTTACTTACATGTGTTTTTGATCTTACCAGTAGCAGCTGTGTTTAGAAAGGAAGGTTAATTAGCAAAAAAGCGAGAACCAGGAAGCTTTATGTCTATCACGCTATGCTGGCATCAGAAGCATGGTGACACATATGGGCTGGCCTCAACACATATTTGGACTGTGTTAATTAGTGATACAAAATATGCATTTTGCTGTAGGTTTCGATGTGTGACAAATAAAGCAAATATTTTGTAATCTTTGAAAACCACTTGTGTAAAAAAATCACAGTTGAATGGTTTTGACTAATTCTCAGACATTCTCAATGTGCATAGGCAGTTAAAATCTTCCTGTCGGCCTGATATCAGTGTTTTGCTGACTCATCCAGTCTACAATTTTAACCTGCACGTTGACTTTTTGCAGGCAAACTCAATGGGCCAAAAGGCCTAATTCTGCTCTGTTGTCTTATGTTTTTTTTAAAGTTGCCAAACAAATTTATAGGGTGGTTAAGAGGGGATATGTTCTGTTGGTCTTCATTAGTCACAGGACTGACTTCCATGATAATGCATTGCAAAGTCGAAACATTGCGTGTTCAAGACAGGATCTCAGATGGAGATAAAGTTGGAGTGATCAATTCATTGAGGAGGAAGAGCTTCAATGTCCATCCACCTAACTCAGGTGTGTGGTTGGTTTATTCTAAGCGCTGAGCTGATTTGGAGAGGTTGAGAACGGGTTTGGGCTGAGTAAGCTATGTCTAGGCCCAGAGCATATCACTGTGCTGAGGCCCGGGTCCCAATGCGAGGTACAGTCCTTTGTTTGGACAATTTAAACACTGGCCCAGATAGACTGGAAAGATAGGGTGTCATAACTGGAGGCAAGGGTCAGGCTGATTTCACTCACTCTCTCGCGATGTTCACTCCTCTTTCCACGGCGCTGAGTCTGAGAGACTTCTCTGGCTGCTGTGCTTCAACTCTGTGAGCTTCACGAAAATTTGCCCCACTAATATGATGAACTGAGACAGAGGCTTTGGCTGTGCTCTGGGTGCCCAATTCAGATCTATGGACTCAATTTGATTCAGAAAGCTGTTGCTTGCCTCTATTGTTTACATAAATTGTGCTTTTTCTCTTTCTCTGCACCTTGGGTGTTGGTCTTTTTTTTTAATTGGGTTCTTTTGGGTTTCATGCTTTGTGGCTGCCTGTAAGTAGATAAATCTCAAGGCTGTATAATTTATACATACTTTGATAATAAATGTACTTTGAATCCTTTCAAGAGTCCTGAGGTAAAGTTGCAGCTCTAGAAAACGCTGGTTAGACCACACTTGGAGCATTGTGTTCAGTTCAGGTTGCCTCATTATAGAAACACCTTTCCCCTCAAATCCCCTCATGCCTTCCACTCACCTTAAACCTGTGCCCTGTTGCATTTGATACTCTTATCCTGGGAAAAATATTCTGATACTCTATACATACCACTGATAATTTTATACAGTATATCTCTATCAGGCTACCCCTCATCCTCTTTTGCTCCAGGAAAAACAAGCTCAACCTATTCATATTTTCCTCTTAACTGAAGCCCTCTAATTCTGGTCACATCCTGATGAATCTCCTCTGCATCTATCCAATGCAAACACTTCCTTCCTATATTATGTCCAACCAGTATTTTGTAAAGTTGCAACATAATATCCCAACTTTTATATTCTCCACCCTGACTTATAAAGTAAGAATGTCAAATGCCTTACTCATTAGTATATCTGCCTGTGTTTCCATTTTCAAGGACCTATGGACTTGAACTCAAGGTCCCTCTTTTCATCAGCATACTTAGAGCCCGATCGTTTACATGTTGTCAAGCTATTTATTTCCCAAAATGTATCATCTCACACTTGTCAGGATTCAATTCTATCTGCCAATGTTCTGCCCAACTTCCCACCTGATCTACATCCTACCACAGCTGTAGCCAAGCTTCCTCAATAACCACAACACTACAATTTTTTTTCAAGCACAAACTTACGAATCACCGGAATTGGAATTAAGTTTATTATCACTGACAAATATGATTTTTTTGTTTTGTAGAAACAGTACTGTGCAATATGTAAAGAATTACTATAGATACAATAAATATATAAAAAATTAAAAATTGCAAAAAGAGAGCAAAATAGCATTCATGGGTTCATAGACCATTCAGAAATCTCATGCTGGATGAGAAGAATTGCTACCTAAAATGTTGAATGTGGATCCTCCGGCTCCTGTACCTCCTCACTGATGGCAGGAGGGCATGACTTGGGTAGTCAGGGTCCTTAATGATGGATACACTTTCTTGAGGCACCATATTTTGAAGATATCCTCCATAGTGGGGAGGCCAGTGCTCATGATGGAGTTGACTGGATATGCTGTCACGTACCCCGTGACGGGTTAAAGAACCAGCAGAAATGGAAAACACTTTGGAGTCCAGTATTGCTACTAACTAATGATATTTATTAGTAACTATGCAATACAGTAATATAAATGCAGATAAATCAAACAGATTAGCAATTGTTATATATAAGTAAGTATATCAGTAAGTGTGGAAATATATGAAAACCAAGCTTCTTCAAGTCTAGGGGTAAATAGATAGTCTTACGATGATGAGTAAAGTTCAGTTCAGTTCGTGGTATTGAGTTGAGTAGTGATGGAGAGAGAGAGAGGGAGCGATTTGAGTCTTCATGTGAGCTGACGCCGGTGATCTTCCCTTTGTCCTCCGAATTCCTTTAGAAGTCACTGACTGTGACCGCAACAAAGGTGACCGTTCTTCTGTGGTGGACCTATCAACCCAGGCGAGGGTTGGACACACAAATATCTCCCCACCGGTCACACCCTGTTCACACTGCAAGAGCCACTGATCAATCCGCCTAATCGATCCTCCAAAACCCACTTTTTCTGTGGGCACAACAAAGCTCATTCAGTGTCCAAAATCATGTGTCTCAGGTCTATCATCTGACCTCCTATTTATCTCCCCGTACTGAGTACTAACTGTCATTCAAACAGCTCCTCCCTTCTCTGTCTGTAAGAACGTACAAGCAGGCAATGTCTTTGTAGAAAGTTTAAACAAACTGTGAGCAGTCTTCGTCTCTCTTGCTCTCTCTCCCTCTCTTAAAAACAAGATGTTGGTGTTAAATAACTCTCTCTCTCGCTTTTCAAAAGCACAGTTCATAGGGGTAATTCAGGACCCCGTTGCAATACAACTTTCTGAAGTTTTTTTCAATCCTAAATCCAATATTCACTTTCAAGTTACTACTATATCACAAGCAACACAGGTCTCAGCACCAATCCCTGCAGTACACCACTGGTTATAGATTCCCACTCCCGAAAACACCCATCCACCATAACCCTCTGCTTCCTATCACCAGACATTTTGATCAATCGGCCAGGTCACTTTAGATCCCAAGTGCTGTAACCTTCTGGACCAGCCTAATATACAGGATCTTGTCAAATACAATATTGAAGTCGACATAGACAACATCCACTGCTCTGCCTTCATCAATTTTGAAGAGGACTATTCAATCCTATAGAACTAACTAACATACATTTCAATTGTACAAAAATATATCTCCACATTCTGTTAAGGAGATGCCTTGAAAAACTAAAGCTGTCGCTATTCAAAGTGTTTATGATAAGGTGGGTTTTATCTCGAAGTAGAAGCAACAGGCCACCCCACACAACAGAAGATACTACCATGGGTGCTAGTTCTAATGCTAGTTTTAGGTTTTGATGTTGTGACTGGCTTTGGTGCTGGTACTGGAGCAGGAGCTGCTAGACTGGGTGCTACTGGTAAAAATGATGTTGGTGCTGGTGCTGGTCACGCTGCATTCTACCCACATGTAACAAAATGGATTAAATGTCTTTGTTTAGGATATAACAGATTTTCACAATACTAAGCTGAATTAGAACTCTCGGGAAGATAATTCAAAATTCCTTGCAGACTAAAATAGATTTCACACTCACTTGAAAATAGTGGTATCAGATTTCCTCATGTCCAGTTTTACCTTGGCATGTGAAACTTCTCGAAACCATTATTCTACACCCACCTTCCATTCGCTTTGGAAGCAAAGAAACAGAAGTTCACTAGACCGCTCTTCAAGGCAATAGAAGCTGTCCAGTGAGGATAAGATAAATGAGCATGAAAGAATAACACTGAAACAAACACTCAGTGGCAAACTTATTAGGTATACCTGTACACCAGCTCGTTAAGGTAAATATCTAATTGGTCAGTGTGGCAGCAACTCAACACATAAAAGCATGCAGATATAAGACCGTAGGATATAGGAGCAAAATCAGGCCACTTGCACCATTTCATCATGGTTGATCCAATTTTCCTCTCAGCCCCAATCTCCTGCCTTCTCCCCGTATCCCTTCATGCCTTGACCAATCAAGAATCTATCAACCTTTTCCTTAAAAATACACAAAGACGACCTCCACAGCTGCCTATGGCAAGGAATTCTACAGGTTCTGGCTAAAGTAATTCCTCATCTCTGTTCTGAAAGGACACCTCACTATTCTGCAGCCGTGCTCTCTGGTCTGAGATCCTCCCACCAGAGGAATTATCCTCTCCACATCCACTCTATCAAGGTCTTTCGTCATTCAATAGGTTTCAATGAGGTCACCCTCATTCTTCTGAATTTTAGTAAATACAAGCCCAGAGCCATCAAACATTCTTCGTATGACAAGCCATTCAAGCCTGGAATAATTTTCATGAACTTCCTTTGAACCCTCTCCAGTTTCAGCACATCCTGCTGAAACTGCTCGCAATACTTCAATAGAGGCCTCACCCGTGCTTTATGAAGTTTCAACATTACACCCTTTCTTTTATATTCTAGTCCTCTTGAAATGAATGTCAACATCACATTTGCTATTCTCACCACAGACTCAGCCTGCAAATTAACCTTTAGGGAATCCTACACAAGGACTCCCTTTGTAATTCAGTTTTTTATATTTTCTCTCCACTTAGTAAATTGTCAACCCTTTCATTTCTTCTAACGAACACTTCCTAACACTAACAAATCTGTCATTTCTTTGCCCATTCTCCTAATCTGTTTAGGTTCTTCTGTACCCTCTTTACTTCCTCAAAACTACATGCCCCTCCACCTATCTTCATATCATCTACAAACTTTGCAAAGAAACCATCAATTGCATTGTCCAAATCATTGGCATATAACGTAAAAAGAATCGGTCCCGATACAGACCCTTGTGGAACACCACTAGTCACCAGCAGCCAACCAGAAAAGGCTCCCTTTATTCTCGCTCTTTGTCTCCTGCCAATCAGCCACTGCTTTATCCATGCTAGAGTATTTCCTGTAGTACCATGGGCTCATATCTTGTTAAATGACCTCATGTGTGGCACTTTGTCAAAGTCCAACTGAAAATGCAACTACACAACATTAACCAATTCTCCTTTGTCTATCCTATTTGTTCTTTCTTCAAAGAATTCCAACAGATTTGTCAGGCAAGATTTTTCCTCGAAGAAGCCATGGCATATTTTATCATGTGCCTCCAAGGCAAGGTCAAGAGGTTCAGTTGTTGCTCGCACAAAACATCGGAATGGGGGAAAAATGTGATCTAAGTCACTTTGACCTTGGAATGATTGTTGGTGTCAGACAGGGTAGTCTGAGTATTTCAGAAACTGCTGATTTCCTGGGATTTTCACACACAGCAGCCTCTAGAGTTTACAGAGAATGGTGCAAAAATAAAAGAAGGGGGTGGCAGTTCTTTGGGGGTGAAAACACCTTGTTAATGAGAGAGGTCAGATGAGAAACACCAGGCTGGTTCAAACTGACAGGAAGGGGACGGTAATACAGTGGTTACAGAACAGATACTCTGAACACACAACATGTCAAAACTTGAAGTGGATGGTCTACCGCACAGAAAATCACACTGGGTTCCACTCCTGTACATAATGAAATGGCCACTGACTGTATCTGAAGAAGCCTGATAACTTGTTACTCTAAGAATCTAAAGCAAGTGAGAGCAGTCTCAGAACAGAACTGAGGTTGAGTGGTATTTCTTTATTCAGAGGATTGTGAACCTTTGAAAGACTCCTTGCAGATAGTCATTGACCAAACATGTTCAGTGTGATCCAGAAGGTCATGGAAACTCAAAAGATATGGGCATGAGGGAGTAAAGATAATCTGAGGAAAATGGTCAGGCATGATCCTGTTGAGTGATTGAGTGTGTTTGAAAGAGCATGCAGCATATTAGTAAATCCTTCTGCTTCAACAATCGAGTGATAAGATTTACTGAAACTAAATGGACCAGTATCCTTGTGGGGATATCCAGGTCTGATCCTCCAAAGCCTCTCTGCAATCTGTACAGCACCTAAGAGATGTGATGGGACAGTGTCTTCTTGCTCTGTGGACGTGGATATGACCTGTTTAATAAACGTGCAGCTCAAAGCAGTTTGCTGCTTCAACACAAAATCCCTGAGCAAATGTTTAGTTCCGCGTTTAGTATATATGCATTTTCCCAAGGGAGAAATGGATGAATGGGTCTCCAAATGCACTTTTGTCAGCTACATAATACAACAAATCATATTCCTCAAAATAGCCAACCATATGGTGGTAAGTTTCCTGAAATGTTCATGCATTTTATGTCCTTTATTATTGTTATATTTTGTAACTCCAATAAAAGGAAAACAAGGGAGCCAGGAATAACTTGTGTACATTCCCATTTTTACTTTAAGTGAGATGCAAATGTATCACATGGTTGCATCATGATGTATGCAATTCATGTATTTTTACATATAACCTGTAATGAATTATTTAAACAAATAAAGAACGCTTACTCAAAAAATATCTTGTATTTATATTACTCAAATATTATTGAAATATTAAATACACAACACTCCTCCCTGCTTAGCTATAAATTCCAACTCAATAGAGCATGCATCTCAACTATATACACAGTATATTATATAATATAACTAATATATACAGTGGCATGCAAAAGTTTGGGCACCCCGGTCAAAATTTCTGATACTGTGAATAGCTAAGCGAGTAAAAGATGGACCTGATTTCCAAAAGGCATAAAGTTAAAGATGACACATTTCTTTAACATTTTAAGCAAGATTACTTTTTTTATTTCCATCTTTTATATTTTCAAAATAACGAAAAAGGAAAAGGGCCCAAAGCAAAAGTTTGGGCATCCTTCATGGTCAGTACTTAGTAACACCCCCTTTGAGAGGTATCACAGCTTGTAAACGCTTTCTGTAGCCAGCTAAGAGTTTTTCAATTCTTGTTTGAGGGATTTTTGCCCATTCCTCCATGCAAAGGCAATGGCAATCCACTGCTGTAACTTGCCTTGTACGTGGTTCCTCACTATGTTAGAGAGGCGTGCAGGGAAATCGTCTACTAACTGGAGAAACTCCGGATGCGACATACCTTTCCTTTCCTTCCTTGCAAATGGCTTCTAGTTCTGTGAGGTTCTTGGGCCTTCTTGCATGCAGTGCTCTTTGGAGGTCTATCCACAGATTTCGATGATCGGGGGTCTGTGAGGGCCATGGCAAAATGTTCAGCTTGCACCTCTTGAGGTAGTCCATTGTGGATTTTGAGGTGTGTTTAGGATCATTATCCTGTTGTAGAAGCCATCCTCTTTTCATCTTCAGCTTTTTTACAGATGGTGTGATGTTTGCTTCCAGAATTTGCTGGTATTTAATTGAATTCATTCTTCCCTCTACCAGTGAAATGTTCCCCGTGCCATTGGCTGCAACACAAGCCCAAAGCATGATCGATCCACCCCTGTGCTTAACAGTTGGAGAGGTGTTCTTTTCATATGTAAGGGGTTTCTTTTTTTTTATGTCACTGCGTAGTCTAATTAAAATGGCTTCTTTGTTATGTTATAATTGAAAGGGCTTCTTTGTTATGTTAACTGATGAGAAAGTCCTCCCACTAGCATTCTGTTTGGATCACATTACTGATAAAAGGGTGTTATGAACCAATTGGGATAGTTATTATGCTTTTGGTGTGTCTGTAAGATATTGTATGCGCAGGGTTTTGGGGGAGAAGGCGGGAGAGAGAGGCAGAGGATAGACCAGGTGCGGTGAGTCCGCTAACGGGGTCGGACCCCGAGCTGGGTGTTCGACGAGGAGAGGAGACGGAGATGGACTCGTGAGAAGCGTCTGGTCGACCACTGTTGTTGGTCCCAGGCAGCTGGTCAAGGTGGTCCGAGGGGTCACAGGGTGAAGAAGAAGGGTCCTGAGCTCCAACTGTTTGTGCATGAAGAAATTGAACTTTGATAAGTGTGGCACCTTTTTATTTTCCTGTTATATTTTATTCTCTATTAATTATATATTTCCAGTAATATCTATAAACTGTAAATCATTTAATCGTATCTGGTGTATTGTCTGTTATTTGGACGGAGTGGGGTACATCACATAGCATCCACACAAACTAATTACCCAGTTTGGCGGGGCCGAGAGCTAGTTCCCTAGACGACAGCGAGCTGAGCGACCCTGAGGTTGGCCAGGGAGGCTACACATGAAATTCTGCACTTTTTTTCTCCAAACATATCTTTGCCCATTGCAGCCAAAAAGTTCTATTTTAAATTCATCAGTCCACAGGGCTTGTTTCCACATCGGGCTTGTTTAGATGTTCCTTTGCAAACTTCTGACACTGAATTTTGTGGTGAGGATGAAGGAAAGGTTTTCTTCCGATGACTCTTCCATGAAGGTTATATTTGTACAGGTGTCACTGCACAGTAGAACAGTGCACCATCACTCCAGAGTCTGCTAAATCTTCCTGAAGGTCTTTTGTAGTCAAACGGGGGTTTTGATTTGCCTTTCCAGCAATCCTACAAGCAGTTCTCTCGGAAAGTTTTCTTAATCTTCCAGACCTCAACTTGACTTCCACCGTTGCTGTTAACTGCCATTTCTTAATTACATTACGAACTGAGGAAAGGGCTACCTGAAAACGCTTTGCTATCTTCTTATAGCCTTCTCCTGCTTTGTAGGCATCATTTATTTTAATCTTTACCAGATTTTTATTTTCAAAGTTCAAAGTAAAATTTATTATGTAAGTACATGCGCATCACCACATAAAACCCTGAGATTCTTTTTCTGCAGTCATACTTAGCAAATCTATAGAACGTACCTGTAAGCTTTAAACATCAGAAACTATAAACTCTAAATAAACTATGCAAATATAGATATAAATAAATAGCTATCAATAATGAACATGAAATAGCAATATAACCGATTCCTTAAATGAGTGTAGTTACCTTCTTTTGTCCAAGTGCCTGACGGTTGAGGGGTAATAACTGTTCTTGAACCTGATGACGTGAGTCCTGAGGCACCTGCGCTTTCTACCTGATGGCAGCAGTGAGAAAAGAGCATGGCCTGGTTGATGAGGATCTCTGATGACGGATGCTGCTTTTCTACAGCAACATTTCATGTAGATGTACTCAATGGTTGGGAGGGTTTTACTCGTGATGTACTGGGCCAAATCCACTCAAGGGCATTGGTGTTCCCATACCAGGCCATAATGCAGCCAGTCAGCACACATTCCACCACACATCATAGAAGTTTGCCAAGGTTTTCGATGATATGCCGAACCTCCACAGACTCCTGAGGAAGTAGGGGCGCTGTTGTGCTTTGTTCACAATAATATTTATGTGATGGATCCAGGACAGTTCCTCTGAGATAGTGACACCCAGAAATTTAAAGTTACTGACCCTCTCCAGCTCTGATCTTCCGATGATTACTGGCTCATGGACCCCTGGTTTCCCTCTCCTGAAGTCTACAATCAGTTCATTGGACTTATTAGCAGTGAGTGAGAGATTATCATTATTACACCACTCAGCCAAGTTTTCAATCTCCCTCCTGTGTGCTGATTCATCGCCCCCTTTGATATGGCCCACAACAGTTGTGTTGTCATCAAACTTGTATATAGTGTTGAATTGTACTTAGCCACACACTCACAGGTGTAAAGAGAGTAGAGTAGGGGAATAAGTATATATCCCTGTGGTGCTTCTGTGCTGATGGCATGATTTTCAAAAACGGTATGAGGATTACTGCTCTTTTTGAAACTGCAACTTGACTTTCTTTTTTATCTTTTTCTCTTCCCTGCACAGTTCATTTAAGATTGTCTACCTGTCATGCTCTTTGTATGTGTCCAATTTTGTTGCATTTTCTGCAAGTTTTACCTTCAATCCTACATTGGTCTGTTGCTGCCACAATGGTTATACAATTTATTTGGCCAGGCCTGTTTAGACGTTGCAATTTTGTTCACGTTCACTTTCATTCCTGACTGTAACTCAATTGCGCTTCTGTCTCCTGTTTCCATTGATACAGCTATTTCATCTGCTCTTTTAAATGTAACTTGTGATTCAGTCAGGAGTCATTTTAAATGTTTTCTTGCAGGATTCCACAAACTAACTGATCTCTCAGTGCATCATTAAGCACATTACTGAACTGATAATGCTCGGACAACCTCCTCAATTCAGCCATGTAAGCTGAAATGGACTCCCCTTCCTTTTGATTTTACTAAAGGATTGTGCAATCAGCAATGACTTTGGTTCTAAATGTTCCTGCATTACTTTCATGATTTCAGCAAAGCTCACTTTGGCTGGTTTGGTTGGAGCAGTTAAAATCCTAAGCAAACTGTCCGCCTTTAAATCTAATGCACTCAGCAAAAATAGCACTAGCTATTTCATTTGCTTCAAAACAATGTTCAATTTGTTCAGTATACACTACGTAGGTATCTGTTATGTAATCAAAAGCATCAAACTTTCCGATGTAGCCAACCATTTCTGTTCTTTTTTATATTTGCGATTAATATCACCCATACTCACTGTTTATGAACCTGTGAATTCCTCTGTTTTATGGCCTTCCTTTTAACTCAACTGTGTCTGTCCCAGCAAAAGAAGTTATTGTGGCTCTGTACTTTAAACTCAACCACTTCTTACTACGCTTTTTTTACTTGAAAGTCTCAGGTAGGGAGTCACCTCGGGTTCATTTAAAACTTCCTCGTAGCCTCTGTTATGTTTTGTAACTCCAAAACATAAAAACTATTCGAAAGGAAAATAGGAGAGCTGAGAACAACTCATGTATGTTCTTAATTTTACTTTTGGCAAGATACACATATAGCATGTGGTAGCATCATAAAGTCATAGAGTCATAGAGAAATGCAGCATGAAACAAGCCCTTCATCCCATCTAATCCATGTCAAAACCATTTAGATTCCCTATTCCCTTCAACTGGCACTGGGATCATAGTCCGTCATACCCCTAACATCTACATACCCCCATCCAAACTTTTCTTAAACATTGAAATCGAGCTCACATGCACCACTTGCACTGGCAGATCACTCCTCATTCTTACAACCCTCTGAGTGAAGAAGTTTTCCCTCATGTTCCTCTTAAGCTTCTCATCTTTCACCCTTAACCCATAACCTTTAGTAATACTCCCACCCAACTTCAGTGAAGAATGCCTGCTTACATTTACCCTATCTATACCCATAATTTTATACACCTCTATCCAATCTCTTCTCAGTCTTCTACGTTCTAAAGAATACAGTCCTACACAATCTTTCCTTATAACTCAGGTCCTCCAAACCTGATAACATCCTTGTAAATTTTCTCTGTACTCTTTCAATCTTAGTTACATCTTTCCTGTAGGTAGGTGATCAAAACTGTACACAATACTCCAAATTAGGCCCCACAAATGTCTTATACAACTTCAACGTAATATCCCATCTTCTGTATGCAGTACATTGATTTATGAAGGCCAAAGTGTTAAAAGCTTTTGTTATGACCCTCTCTACCAGTGATGCCACTTTCAAAGAATTATGGACCTTTATTCCCAGATCCCGTTTTTCTACCACACTCCTCTGTACCCTTCCGTTCACTATGTAAGACGTACCCTGCCTGTTCCTACCAAAATGCAAAGCCTTGTACTTGTCTGCAGTAAATTCCATCTGCCATTTTTTTCCAGCTGATGCAGACCTCTCTGTAAGTTATGGTAGCCTTCCTCACTGTCCACCATCCACAGTCTTGATGTCATCTGCAAATATGCTGATCTGGTTAACCACATTATCATCCAGATCATTGATATAGATAACAAATAACAAAGGATCCAGTACCAATCTCTGTGGCATACCACTAGTCACAGGTCTCCAGTCAGAGAGGCAAACCTTTACAACCACTCTCTAGCTTCTCCCACAAAGCCAATGTCTAATCCAATTTACTTTCTAATCCTGAATGCCGAGCACTGAGCCTTCTTGACCAGCCTCCCACACGGGATCTTGTCAAATGCCTTACTAAAGTCCATGTAGACAACATCCTCTGGCTTGCCTTCATCCACTTTCCTGGTAACTTCCTCAAAAAAACTCCATAAGCTTGTTTCGACATGACCTACCATGTATGAAGCCATGCTGACTATTCTTAATCAATCCATGTCTATCCAAATACTTATATATCCCATCCCTTAGATGTATGAAAAGATATAGGTTTTACACATACAGGTGTCCCCCTCTTTTCGAATGTTCGCTTTACAAAACCTCACTGTTACGAAAGACCTACGTTAGTACCCTGTTTTCGCTTTCAGAAGGTGTTTTCACTGTTACGAAAAAATAAGCAGCGCACGGGGAAAATCAGCATGAGATAAAAGACAGCGCGCGCCCCAAGCAGCCGCTCTCCCCCGGATTTGGAACTGCATTCTCGCCGGTACTGCTTAAACACGTGCCTGTGAGCAGCCGTTTGCAAGATGAGTGCTAAGGTATTGGAAAAGCCTAAAAGGGCTCGTAAGGGGGTTACACTTAGCGTAAAACTAGACATAATTAAGCGTTTCGATCGTGGTGAACAAAGTAAGGACTAAGTGAGTTTGGCTTGTGGAAGCTGACGAACATGATGTTGAAGAGGTTTTGACATCCCATGACCAAGAACTTATAGATGAAGAGCTCATGCAATTGGAAGAGGAAAGGATAACAATTGAAACTGAATACAGTAGCGAACAGACCGAAAGTGAAGTCGTCCAGGAACTGAACGTGAAGCAACTGCGTGAGATTTCCGCTGCAATGATAAAGTACGACTTTAATTTTGAAAGGGTACATGGGTTTAGGGGATATTTGCAGGATGGTTTGAGTCCTTACAAAGAACTGTATGATAGAAAAATGTGCGAGGCTCAGCAGTCAAGCAAGCCTTCCGCATCAGCCACAGCAGACGGCAAACCTCGACCTTCGACATTGAGGCAGGCAGTTGTAGGAGAAGATGAGCTGCCTGCTCTAATGGAAACAGACGACAACGAGATGACACCCCAGTGTCCCACCACCCCAACACCCAGGCCGCAGACAGATACTGTACCGATTCGCGGAGAATGCAAAGGTAGCTGGGAGGCACACAGCACATCTTTAAGAAAAAAGCCGAAATAAACATGCTAATTAATTAGGTGCTGCCCGACAGGTAATTAATTATCATATTTATTTCAGCTTTTTTCTTAAAGATGTGCTGGATGCCTCCCGGCTACCGCTGCACCCCTGCATGTTTCGCGGTTCGGTATCTGTCGGCGACCTGGAGGGTGGGGGCCACTGCACCACCCTGCCTGCGACGACTCAGTCTAACACACCATCAGTGTGCTTGGCGCTGAACCAATTCCGGTAAGTGATACTACACTGTACATACATTAATTCTACTTTATATGGGCTGTGTGTATTTTAACGTGTTATTTGGTATGATTTGGCAGCTTCATAGCTTAAAGTTTACTGGAGAGCACTTGCGCTGTGTTTCTGCCGAGAGCGCTTGCGCGAGATTTTCGCTACGGAGAACAGTGCAGTGATGATTGTGGAAAATTATTTCTACTTTATACAGGCTGTGTATTTATCATATCATTCCTGCTTTTACTATATGTTACTGTTATTTTAGGTTTTTATGTGTTATTTGGCATGACTTGGTAGGTTATTTTTTTGGGTCTGCGAACGCTCACAAATTTTTCCCATATAAATAAATGGTAATTGCTTCCTTGCTTTACGACATTTCGGGTTACGAACTGTTTCATAGGAACGCTCTACCTTCGGATGGCGGGGGAAACCTGTAGCCCATAATGAACTATTTAAACAGATAAAGCATGCTTACTCAAATGGTTTCGGGCAGGTGGGGCTCGTCAGCCTTGGACGGCAGCCCGCCTAGGAGAAGGAAAATGCTGATTTTGAACCTCTGCTGCGTTATGGCCATACCCACCCATGGGAAAGGCTTCAGGAGTAAACTGCAAGGAAGAAATTTGTTGTTGGGCTCCCTAAGGCAATTTGATGTTTACAAATTCACTCTGGCAGCCTCTGCGACAACACTGGTGCCAGGCTGTATCGGCGCTTGCCCTTCCCTTGGACTACATCAGTGACGTGGAGAGGGGGAACCCTCTGCATGGACATCAGCTGGTTCTTCAAATCTTCCTGCCCAGTCTTGTGCCCTGAAGAGGACACAGTCCACCAGAGGAGCAAACCCATGATCCCCTGCCATCAACAGCTGCCTACTACCACTCAAATAGGCTATTTACAATATTACTCAAATAGTAATAAACTATTAAATGCACATCAATTATTTAATTTAATTTTTTTTTCTTAAAGACAAAGAATAGTTTCTCTTATGGCCCCTTGATATGTAGGAAAGGTGTGAGAAATATTTAAAATTAAGAAAGAGAATATGACACTGACCCTGCAGGTGTGCAAGTGTGGACCAGCCAAATGTTCAGCTATTGAGCTTATTAACATGCTTAAAGCATGCCTCTGCAATGCAGTTGTGACATTGCTTTACATTTTATTGATGCATTGCAGGTCCCTTGGAAGCTAAGGATTCTTTTATTCATTCATGGAACGCAGATGTGGTTAGCAAAGCAAGCATTTATTGTCCATCCTTAAATGCCTTCCAACTGAGCATATTAGGAGCTATATAGATCCTACCCTGAGGATATTTGTGCATTAGGTTGGCAATACTTGTCAATTTGCATAGCAGAGTGACAGGCAAAGTATGTCAAGCAGGGTGAAGTATGCACTATACGGAATATGACATTAAGTTTGATGCAGGGATCATGTACAGTATCTATCCAGGCAAATTGGACTAAATGTCTCCACCTAACTCAGTGTGAAATTAGGTCTGAACACCAGCAAGAGCCTTCATACCTGAGCAATTTAAAGTGAGCCTTTGTTTTGCTGGAGGTTCAGTATAGATTGATCTGTATGGTCAATCTGTAGGGTCAGGTGAAGCACTTGTCTAAGCTCTGCCAAGCGGGATCTCCTAGTGACATTTTAATTCCACTTCCCATTCCCATTCCCATTCCGACATGTCCATCCATGGTCTCCTCCACTGTCGGGATAAGTCCACACTTCGGTTGGAAGAACAACACCTTATATTCCATTTGGGTAACCTCCAACCTAATGGTGTGAGCATCGATTTCTAAACTTCCAGTAATGTCTACCCCCCACTTCACCATTTCCCATCCCCTTGTCCTCTCTCATGTTATCTCCTTGCCCACCCATCGCCACACTCTGGTGCTCCTCCTACCGGCCTCCACCCTTTTCCTTTCTTCCATGGCCTTCTGTCCCTTTCACTAATCAACTTCCTAGCTCTTTGCTTCATCCCTCCCCCTCCAAGTTTCACCAATCACCTGGCTTTTCTCTCTCCCCTCCCCCCACCTTTCATTTCTACTCCTCAGCTTTTTCCTCCAGTCCTGCCAAAGGGTTTCAGCCCAAACGTCGATAGTACTTGTTTCCATCGAAGCTGCCTGGCCTGCTGAGTTCTTCCAGCATTTTGTGAGTGTTGCTCGGATTTCCAGCATCTGCAGATTTTCTCTTGTTTGTAATTTTAAACAAATCTATTAGTAACACCAAACCTAAACTTGGAGAAATGAATGCAACCCTCATTCATTGTTTTACCCCCATTTTAAGCATGTAGGTTTCTATCCGGTATAACAAGTATTTCTTATTTATGCTGAAAGTTGATCTCACAGTAAAATTAATACTTTTTAAAAAAAACTTCTAAAATGTTTCCCAACATATCCAATAGATGTCAAAATTCCACTATGATAAATATCCTACAGATGAAATTATATTAAAACAGAAAATAATACAGCACAGGAACAGATCCTTTGGCCGATAAACTAGCAATTAAATGCCTAATGAAACTCAACCCTTCTACACACACAAGGTCCATAACCCCTGCACTCCCTGCCCATGCCTGTGCCAATCTACGAGCAACTCAAACACCTCTATTGTATCTGCCTCCACAACCACCCCTCGCAGTGGATTCCAGTCACCCAACACTCTGTGGAAAAAGTTTGCGCCATACACCTCCTTTGAACTTACCCTCTCTCATCTTAAATACACAATCAGATTCAAGTTTACTGTCACTGACCTAAGTTGTGAAATTTGTTTGGCAGCAGTACAGTGCAAGTACACCCTATCCTCGTTATATGCGTCTTCAGACAATGCGGATTCACAGTTATGCATCAAACCTATTACTACCAACTTCTCCTTATATGTGTCCAAACCTCACAATTATGCGAGGCTGTTGGGACGAGAAGCACCACTTTCCCGCCAATACAAGTCATATGCGCATGCCTCACAGTCTCACTCCCGCCAGTCTCACATAGGTTTTGGCAGCGTGTGGATGTGCGATCTTGCGCTCCTAAACTTCTGTTGTTATTACCTACGGTGCACTGATTTTATGCTTGAAATGTTTAACTATGCCTCCTAAATAGAGAACCGCTTTAACACTTGAAAAAAAGTTGGAAATTATAAACAGGGCCATGTCAGGTGAAGGTAACACAGCTCTGGGACGCTACTTCGGCCTGAGTGAGTCCACAATCAGAAACATCAAGAAAAATGCTGAGAAAAAAAAAAGTGCAGTGATTGATTCATCACAAGTGTCTTCAAGGATTGTTACCCAATTATGACAAAAATGGAGAAAATGTTGAGTTTTTACATTCAGCATGAAACGAAGAAAAAAACAACACTCAGTTCCAATCATCTTTGTGTGAAAGCTTTGGAAATTTATGATCGCCTTTGTTCAGAGGCTAGTGAGGAAGTGTCAAGTGATATTGTTAGCTTTGATGCAAGTAGGGGATGGTTTTCTAAGATTGTTAGTTGTCTCAGGCCTCACAACTTAGCTGAGCATGGTGAGCGAGCTAGTCCTGACCATGAAGCTGCTGAACGCTACCCTTTGCAGTTGTGGGCTATGATAGCTGAGTTAGGCATCAGACCAAAGCAGGTGTTTAATGCAGATGAGACTGGGCTTTTTTGGAAGCGTATGCCGAAACGCACTTACATAAGTAAGGATGAAAAGACTACGTCAGGTTTCGAAGCAGCAAAGGATAGGTTGACTCTGCTTTATGTGTTGCAGTGCCGAAGGAGACTGTAAGATGAAGACTCTCTTAGTTTACCATTCACTAAACACCCATACCCTTAAGAGTTTGAGTAAGAATATGCTTCCTGTCCACTGGGCAGCTAACAAGAAAGCATGGGTCACTGGTCAAATCTTTGAAGATTGGTTTGCTAATCATTTTGCTGTTGAGGCTGAACTCTACTGCTGGGAACAGAATCTTGCCTTTAAAGTTCTTT
This sequence comes from Mobula birostris, assembly GCF_030028105.1. Classification (NCBI taxonomy): domain Eukaryota; kingdom Metazoa; phylum Chordata; class Chondrichthyes; order Myliobatiformes; family Myliobatidae; genus Mobula; species Mobula birostris. The sequence continues at coordinate 37,328,437 of NC_092372.1, read as the reverse complement.
TGTTTCTTGACTATGTGCCAGCCCATCCTAAACATTTGGACAGCATTCATCCTAACATAACAGTGTGTTTCCTGCCGCCTAACACAACATCACTGATTCAACCACTCGACCAAGGTGTGATATCCACATTCAAGGCATAATTTTTATGGCGAACTATCTCTCAGATGCTGCAAGCAACAGACGATTTTGAAAATCCCGGGAGTTTACCAACGGTGAGGAAGTCCTTCAACATCAGACAAGTGTCGAGTTGCAGGTGAAGGATTTCATGGTGAAGCAAATGGCAGAATTTTTTAAGGCTGCGGAACACTTGGCACAAATGGCGATGGACATGGACTCAAGTTTAGAATGGAGTCAGCATTTCAGTCTTTCCCTGCAGTCAATCCTTCTTCCCTACAAGCAAATTTATGATGAAAAACAAAATGCTGACAAGCAAACAACCCTCACCACTTCCTTCAAACTGGTGTCATCTCCTGCTGCCGGCAGTTCTGAGAGTTCCGTGAGTCTTCCTTCACCCCTTACTGTCCTTGAGGAACCTTAAGCTCTTAAGTTAATCTTTTGAGTTAAGTTAAAAGACATCTTTCTTCATATTGTCAATCAGTGATTGAGATTGATTGATAAAAACAAATAAAAATAAGGCAGGAGCAAGTGGAGCAGCCTTTCTTGGAGTGGAGAGTGTTAGAGTGCTTATTTGAGATTTTAGCTCTTCAAAGATTCAGTGAGGAGAGGCTTGAGTGAGAGAAGGCAAAAATGCTGTAGGTAAATTTATTTTTCTCCAGTTTGCTTACAGTGGCATGCAAAAGTTTGGGCACCCCAAGAGATTTGAGCTCTCAGATAACTTTTACCAAGGAGTCAGACTGTAATTAGCTTGTTAGGGCTATGGCTTGTTCATAGTCATCATTAGGAAAGGCCAGGTGATGCAAATTTCAAAGCCTTATAAATACCCTGACTCCTCAAATGTTGTCTCAACAATCAGTAGCCATGGGCTCCTCTAAGCAGCTGCCTAGCACTCTGAAAATTAAAATAAATGATTCCCACAAAGCAGGAGAAGGCTATAAGAAGATAGCAAAGCATTTTCAGGTAGCCGTTTCATCAGTTCGTAATGTAATTGAGAAATGGCAGTTAACAGTAACGGTGGAGGTCAAGTTGAGGTCTGGAAGACCAAGAAAACTTTCTGAGAGAACTGTTTGTAGGATTTCTAGAAAGCCAAATCAAAACCCCTGTTTGACTGCAAAAGACCTTCAGGAAGATTTAGCAGACTCTGGAGTGGTGGTGCACTGCCCTACTGTGCAGCAACACCTGCACAAATATGACCTTCATGGAAGATTCATCAGAAGAAAACCTTTCCTACATCCTCACCACAAAATTCAGCGTCAGAAGTTTGCAAAGGAACATCTAAACAAGCCTGATGCATTTTGGAAACAAGTCCTGTGGATGGATGAACTTAAAATAGAACTTTTTGGCCGCAATGAACAATGGTATGTTTGGAGAAAAAAGGGTGCAGAATTTCATGAAAAGAACACCTCTTCAACTGTTAAGCATGGGGGTGGATCGATCATGCTTTGGGCTTGTGTTGCAGCCAGTGCCATGGGGGACATTTCACTGGTAGAGGGAAGAATGAATTCAATTAAATACCAGCAAATTCTAGAAGCAAACATTACACCATCTGTAAAAAAGCTGAAGATGAAAAGAGGATGGCTTCTACAACAGGATAATGATCCTAAACACACCTCAAAATCCACAATGGACTACCTCAAGAGGCGCAGGCTGAAGGTTTTGCCATGGCCCTCACAGTCCCCTGACCTTAACATCATCGAGAATCTGTGGATAGACCTCCAAAGAGTAGTGCATGCAAGATGGCCCAAGAGTATCATAGAGCTAGAAGTCTTTTGCAAGGAAGAATGGGTGAAAATCCCCCAAACAAGAATTGAAAGACTCTTAGCTGGCTACAGAAAGTGTTTACAAGCTGTGATAATTGCCAAAGGAGGTGTTACTAAGTACTGACCATGCAGGATGCCCAAACTTTTGCTTCGGGCCCTTTTCCTTTTTGGTTATTTTGAAACTGTAAAAGATGGAAATAAAAAAAGTAATCTTGCTTAAAATATTAAAGAAATGTGTCATCTTTAACTTTATGCCTTTTGGAAATCAGGTAATTTTCTACTCGCTTAGCTACTCACAGTAACAGAAATTTTGTCTGGGGTGCCCAAACTTTTGTATGCCACTCTATTGTTCCCTTCTTTATATTTGCACAATTAGAACAGTAGAGATGCCAGGCAGGAGTGTTGAATGCTCCTCTTGCACAAAATAGGAAGGCAGGGAGACCTCCAGTGTCCCTGACAAATTTTCCTGCAAAAAAGTGCATCCAGCTGCAGCCTCTAACACTTGGCATTAAGGAGCTGGAGCTGGAACTAGAGAACTCTGGGTCATTCAGGAGGCGGAGGGGATGATAGATAGGACATATAGCGAGGTAGTTACACCCAAGGAGCAGGACACAGAAGTCAGGAAAGGGAAAGAGATTAAACAGCCAGTGCAGCAGGGTACCCCTGTGGCTATTCCCCTCAACATCAGGTATACCATTTTTGATACTATTGGGGCGGGGGGTTGTCACCTAGCAGAGGAAAGCCACACTGATCTGGTCTCTGGCAGTGAGTCTGGCTCTATGTCTCAGAAAGGAAGTGAGGAGAAGAAGTAAGGTGTGGTGACAGGGGTTTCGTTAGTTGAGGGAACAAACAGGAGGTCTGCAAATGAGAACAAGATTCCTGGATGGTATTTTGCCTCCCGGGCACTAGGGTCTGAAACATCTTGGATGAAGTCCTCAGCATCCTTAAGTGGGAAGGTGAGGAGCCGGAGATCGTGGTCCATGTAGATACGAATGACATAGGTAGGAAGAGTGACAAAGTTCTGCAAAGGGAGTTCAGAATGTTAGGTGACAAGTTAAAGGTCAGGAGCTCCAGGGTTATGATCTCAGTATTGTTACCAATGCGATGTGCTAGTGAGGACAGAAATAAGAAGATAATACAATTTAACACATGGTTAAGGAGTTGGTGTAGGAGGGAGGGCCTCCAATTTTTGGATCTTTGGGCTCTCTTCGAGGTAAGGTTGGACCTGTGCAGAAGAGACAGCTTACATCTGAATTGGAGAGGGACTAATATCCTAGCGGGAACATTTGCTAATGCTCCATTGTGGGGTTTAAACTAGAGATGCAGAGGGATGGGATCCAGAGTGCTAGAACAGATAGTGGAGAGGGTGTGGGGACAGATGTTATTAAGGCTTCAGACAAAGTCAGGAACTGATAGGTTAAGCAAGCTGCGACTAAAGTTCCGAAAAGCATATATCTCAATGAAAGAAGTATTGTAGGAAAGGCAGATGTTCTCAGGACATGGATTAACACATGGAATTATGATATTGTAGCCTTTAGTGAGACCTGGTTGCAGAAGGGGCAGAAATGGCAGCTCAATATCCTGGGGTTTCATTGTTATGGAGACAGCAGATCAGTGGGGATTAAGGTGGTAGGGGTCGTGTTACTGGTCAGGGAAAATGTCATGGCAGTGCTCCATGAGGACAGAATGAAGAACTCATCACTTTGAGGCCTTATGAGTGGAACTGAGGAATAAGAAAGTACGACCATATTAAGGTGGCTATGGAATAGACCACCTAACAGTCCATAGGATTTAGAGGAACAGATTTGTGGATAGATCAGACTCTTGCAAGAAACATCATATACGTTTGTAGTTACGAAAGTAGGTGATTTTAACTTTGTATATATTGACTGGGACTCCCATACTGTAAAAAGACTAGATGGGAAAGAGTTTGTCAAATGTGTTCAGTAAAGTTTCCTTAATCAATACATAGAAGATCCAGTGACAGAGTTGATCTCCTATTAGGGACAATTAGGGCAGAGAACAAAAGTTTGTTCTGGGGAACACTGCATCTAGTTATCATAATGAAATTAGTTTCAGTAAGTATGGAAAAAGATGGGTCTAGTCCATAGATTGAGATTCTAAATTGGAGGAAGTCCAATTTGGATGGTATCTAGCAAGTGTGGATTGTGACAGGCTTTTTTTCTGGCAAAGGTGTACTTGGTAAGTGGGAGGCCTTCAAAAGTGAAATTTGTAGAGTACAACGCTTGTTTGTGCCTGTCAGAATGAAAGGTAAGGATAACAGGCTTAGTGGACATCGGTTTTCAAGACATATTGAGGTCCTGCTTAAGAAAAAAAGAAGGTGCACCACAGGTATAAGCTGGTAGGTACGAATGAGGTACTCAAGGAGTATAAGAAATGTAAGAGAACATTTAAGAAAGAAATCAGAAGGGATAAAAGAAGGCATGTGGTTGCTCTAGTAGACTAGGTGAAGGAGAATTCTAAGGGATCCCATAAATATGTTAAGAACAAAAGGATTGCAAGGGATAAAATTGATCCTCTGAAGAACTGAATGGTAATCCATGCTTGGAGCCAACAGAGATGGAGAAGATCTTAAATGGATTTCTTGCATCTGTATTTATGTGGAAGATGGACACAGGGTCTGCAGAAATGAGACAAAGCAGCAGTGAGGTTATGGACCCAATACAGATTACAGAGGAGGAGATGTGGGAGGCTAGTGCAGAATTTGTAGGGGCCCTAGCAGAGATATTTAAAGCAGTCTTAGCAACAGGTCAGGTACCAGAAGATTGGAAGAAAGATAATTTTGTTCCACTGTTTAAGAAAGGCTCTAAAAATAAACCAGGAAATTATAGGCCACTGAGTCTAACATCAATTATGGGAAAGTTATTGAAAGATATTCCAAGTAACTGGATATATGAATATTTGGATAGACATGAACTAATTAGAGATGGTCAGCATGGCTTTGTGTGTGGAAGGATATGTCTAACCAGTCTTACAGAGTTTTTCCAGGAAGCTACTAGGAAAGTTGATGAAAGAAAGTTGATGGTGTCTGCATGGACTTTAGCAAGGCATTTGACAAGGTTCCACATGGGAGGCTGGTGAAGATGTTTCAGTCACTCAGCAGTCAAGATGAGGTGGTAAACTGAATTGGGCATTGGCTTTGTGGGAGAAGCCAGAAAGTGGTAGTAGATGGTTTTCTCTCTGAATGGAGGTGGTGGCTAGAGGTGTGCCACAGAAATTGGTGCAGGGTCTGTTGTTGCTTGTCATCTATTGAATGATCTGGAGGAAGATGTGATTAACTGGATCAGCAAATTTGAGGATGATACAAAAATTGCGGGTATACTGGACAACAAGGAATACTATCGGATATGAGCCAGCTGGAAAAATGGGCTGAAAATAGCAGATGTAATTTAATGCAGACAAGTGTGAGATGTTTCGTAAGACCAAGCAAGGAAGGTCTTATACAGTGAACAATAGGACACTGAGGAGTGCAGTAGAACAAAGGAATCTGGGAATACAGGTCCATAATTCATTGAAGGTGGAGGCACAGGTAGATAGGGTTGTAAAGAAAGGTTTTCACACATTAGCTTTCATAAATCAATGTATTGAGTACAGTAGATGTGATGTCATGTTGAAGTTGTATAAGACATTACTTCCTACAAAGCAAAACCCAATAGCATGAATGGCAGCGATGCTTCATTACCAGATGAACTCAACGCCTTCTATGCACACTTTGAAAAGGAGAACACAACTACAGCTGTGAAGATCCCTGCTGCACCTGATGACCCTGTGATCTCTGTCTCAGAGGCCGATGTTAGGCTGTCTTTAAAGAGTGTGAACCATCACAAGGAGGAAGGTCCCAATGGAGCACCTGGTAAGGCTCTGAAAGCCTGTGCCAACCAACTAGTGGGAGTATTCAAGGACATTTTCAACCTCTCACTGCTACAGGTAGAAGTTCCCACTTGCTTCAAAAAGGCAACAATTATACCAGTGCCTAAGAAGAATTTTATGGGTTGCCTTGTAGCACTCACATCGACAGTGATGAAATGCTTTGAGAGGTTGGTCATGACTAGACTGAACTCCTGCCTCAGCAAGGACCTGCACCCATTTCAATTTGCCTATTGCCACAATAGGTCAACGGCAGATACAACCTTAATGGCTCTCCACATGGCTTTAGACCACCTGGACAAGACAAACACCTATGTCAGGATGCTGTTTTGACTATAGCTCAGCATTTAATAGCATCATTCCCACATTCTTGATTGAGAAGTTGCAGAACCTGGGCCTCTGTACCTCCCTCTGCAATTGGATCCTTGACTTCCTAACCGGAAGACCACAGACTGTGCGGATTGGTGATAACATATCCTTCTCGCTGATGATCAACACTGGCACACCTCAGGAGTGTGTGCTTAGCCCACTGCTAGGAAAAGAATTGGCAGGTAAACAAATACACTCAAAAACTTCTATAGTTGTACCGTGGAGAGCATTCTGATAGGCTGCATCACTGTCTGGTATGGAGGGGTTACCGCACAGAACCGAAAGAAGCTGCAGAGGGTTGTAAATATATTCAGCTCCATCTTTGGCACTAGCCTACAAAGTACCCAGGACATCTTTAGGGAGCGGTGTCTCAGAAAGGCAGCATCCATTATTAAGGACTTCCAGCACCCAGGGCATGCCCTTTTCTCACTGTTACCATCAGGTAGAAGCCTGAAGGCACACACTCAGCGATTCAGTAACAACTCTTTCCCCCCTGCCATCCGATTTCTAAATGGACTTTGAAGCTGTGGGCACTACCTCACTTTTTTTAACATACAGTATTTCTGTTTTTGCACTTTTTTAAAGAATCTATTCAGTATATGTAATTGATTTACTTTTTTATTTATTATTATCATGTTTTATTTTACTTATTATGATTTTTTTTCTCTCTGCTAGACTAGGTATTGCATTGAACTGTTGCTACTAAGTTAGCAAATTTCACGTCACATGCCAATGATAATAAACCTGATTCTGATTCTGATTCTGATTCGGAACGTGATTCTGGAACTGTGGGAACCTTTGGTTTGCAGTTTGGAGATCATTAGGGTGTTTCAGCACTCTGTAGAGAATTTCAGGAGGCAGAGACTGCATGTACAAACCTCGTTGCAAGAGGGCTGCAGGAGGAAACTTCCTTTAGATCGTTAGTGGGATCACGTGCTGCCGTTGTGACCAGAGGATGATACTGAGGCTTTTTGCAGTTTGGATATGGACTTGGACTATGGACTCTTTTTCAGTCTTATAGTTTCTTACGTTCTGTGTTTTTTCGCCTGGTCTTTCTTGTTTTTTTTTGTCAAGGATTTGGGGGTCGATTTGCCTGTTCCATTTTTGCGCAGGGGGGAGAGATTTCGGGGTTGATGTTTGTGCTACCGTTCTTTTCTATCTTGGTTTCATGGCTATCTGGAGATTAAGAACTTCAGAGTTGCATGCTTTGATAAATAAATTAATCTTTGAACATTTATTACTTTCAAAAAATATCATGGTTGATTTTCAGCTTACCTAATATAAGCATTATTATCACTGACAATATTCTCCACTATGGAACTTGTGTTTTTATTGTCAGCTTGGATTAGGAGAAATATTCTTGGTTTTAAGTAAGACTATTTCTGCTCAAGCCCTCCTTAAGGAAGATGAGCAGATAATTTGGCCTTGTACTTCAGTGCAAGCTGGAGTAACGTTTATTCAAAAATGTTGCCTATTGGATGAGATATCAAATGGAAGCCAATCAATTCAGTGAATCTAATGAAGTAGATAGAAGATAGCCCCTGGCACATTTTGAATAAGTATTGTTGTTTTCCATTGGCTTCAAATTCAATGGGAAGTTACAAATTTTTGCCAAAAATTAGGTGCACAGTAAATGATAGGGCACTGAGGAATGTGAGTGAACAGAGACATACTGGGGTTTCCAGATCATAGTTCCATGTAAGTGTTAAACAAAGAATGCAAATGGCATGCTTTCCTTCACAGTTTGGGGCACAGAATATAAATGTTAGGATGCTAAGTGACAATTTTACTAAATACTCGTTAGGCCCCACTTTGTCTGCAATTCAGGTGCCAAACTGTAGGAAGGATATGATCACACTGGACAAAGGGCAGAGGAGATTCAACAGGATATTGTGTGGATTATAGGACTTTAGCTATGGGGAATAGAGTGGATAGCCTGGGCTTGTTTTCCCTGATGCAGAGGAGGCTGAGGGAGAGCTGAAAAAGGTATATAAAATTATGAGGGATATAGGTGAGGTAGGTATATGGTCAAGCTATCAAAAAGGGCATGGGGTTAAGTTGAGAGGGATGTGTCCTGTAGGGCATTTGAAGTGTTTTTGTTTGACGGAGGATGGTTGATATCTGGCCTAAGGAGGTTGTGGAACCAGATATAATTGTTTTTAAGAGCATTTTGACAGGCACTTGGATAGGCAAGGTACAGACCCAAGGCAGCAAAATGGGATTAGTCAACATGGATGTGAGGAACCAAAGAGCCTGCATCTGTGCTGTGCAACTCTAAGACTATGAATCAGTCTGGGAGAGAGGAATGAGTGTCCAGAACAGCTAAACAAGGCTCTGATGCTTACCCCTATTCCTACTGCTGTTCCTGCCTCTAATGCTTGTACCATGCGACACAGAGAGAACTGGATTCGCAAAAATTAGAAAGTCAGTCATTCAGTATTTATGATTTGTGTTTAAATACCCGTATATTTTCTAACATTTATCTTTCAATAACAATTACTCCAGGGTAGAAGTTTACAAGTCCCCTTGCGATTGTTCGGAATTCACTAAAAAAAAATCAACTTATGCGTCAAGTAAGTTTCATTTCATGGATCTTGTTGGAATGATTCTAGAAAAAGGTGTTAATTATGTAGAAATTATACTTGATTGGTGCAGACTTAGAAAAGGCTTGTGTTATTGAAGAAGTCTGAGGATAAAACACTGAAGTTCAGATGGCCAAAGCTGATCGTTTGCTGGAACTAAATGAAACTGGAAAATAATAACTATTGAACTAGTAATTGGACCAAGTCTAATTTGAATTGAAACTTCATACTGTTTCCAATGTTCTCACTTATTGAAATAACTTGACCGATCAGGAAAAAAAGTCTCCTGATCTCGCTTTCATTCAAAAATATAAAAATGAAATGATTTTTGAACAAATTTTGAGCTATTTGGACAATGCATGTAGACATTACTCTCAACATGAATTATCCAGTTCACAGTAACAACCTTGTTCAAAATTCTATTTCATTCTTCACTCTTTAATCAATTATTTAATTTAAAATTATGATTAATTGGGGATGATGTGCTTCAATCATGAATTGTGGAAATAATTTTATGTTGTTATACTTTTTAAGTAAATAATGTTCACCTGTCTTCTATTTTAAATCATTCTTGGATTGTAATTAGCAGAAAAAGTTTGTTCCCTTGTTTCACCCTTTTCCTTTCATTCATAATTGTAGACACTACTATGTTTTATTTCTGTCAGTTCATGTTCTTAGATGGGTGAGTAGGGCAACCTGTCCTATTTTAAAAACAAACTGAAATAAACTCAAAAAGTGAGGAGATAATCAACAACTCATGCAGCATCTATGAAGAGTGAAATAGAGTTAACATTAGAGAACTATAAACACAAAATAATCTGCAGATGCTGTAAAAGATCAAAGCAGCACTTTCAGTACGCTGGATGAACTCAGCAGGTCGGGCAGCATTAGTCAGAAACGATGAGTCGACGTTTCAGGCCGGAACCCTTTGTCAGGACTGAAGAATGAAAGATGGGGAAGGATTTGAAGAATGCTTGTAGCGTCAGTTGAAAGACCAGAAAAACCAATAATCTGGAGGCTGGTGGGGTGGTAGGTAAGGACAAGGGGAACTCTGTCCCTGTTGTGGTGGCGGGAGGATGGGGTGAGGGCCGAAGTGCACGAAATTGAGGAGATGCGGGTGAGGGCATCATTGATGACGGTAGAAGGGAAACCACAATCCTTAAAGAAAGACAATATTTGAGATGTCCTACATTAGAGAACTATACCTCTTCAAAAGATAAAGGTTACAGACCTGAAAAGATAATTCTGTTTCTCTGTTCACTGATACCATCCATCCTGCCAAGCTTCTCTAAAACTTTCTGTTTTTAATTCAGTTAATCTGCCTCTGCCGATTTTTATCTTAATTCGTTGCAAACTGGACAGAAAAAGATAACTGCCAGCTGGCTGCCAGTTGAAGAACATGAGACAGACCAGAAACTTCTTTCCAGCACTTAGGTAATTGGCAAGAAGTCATGGACTTTGGGTGGGATGCCAAAACCTATATAGAGTCCATTCACACACTGATAATCCTGACTAAGGCCTCCTTTACTTTCATGTTGCAGCTGGATGTAGATTAGAGAAGAAACATCTCATATTCTCCTGAGTAGTCTTCAACCTGACAGCACCAACATTGATCTCTCTTCCAGTAACCACTCCCCTTTGTTTTCTTTCCCCCAACCCATTTTCCCTCTCTTTCCATTTCCTTTATCCTTGTGGTACGTGGCCAAGTGGTTAAGGCATTCGTCTAGTGATCTCAAGGTCGCTAGTTCAAGCCTCAGCTGTGGCAGTGTGTTTGTGTCCTTGAGCAAGGCACTTAATTACACATCGCTCTAGTGTCTGTGCGAGGAGTGGCGCCCCACACAGACTTCCAATCTGCACCTTGAAAAAAAGGCATGAAAATGCTCGACGCAGGCTTCTCTCATGGTCTGAGTCGACGTTCCCCCTCCCCCCGACGTTTCCCTCCCTATCTTTGTGGTTCTGTTACTACTTTTCCTTCTCATCCACTACTCTTCACCTTCACCTTCCACCCTTCTCTGGTTACTTACCCCCTGCCCTTTATTCCATGGCTGCTGTCCCCTCTGATCAGATTCCTTCTTCTTCAGCTTCTTCCACCTATCTCTCCCAATTTCTCACATCATTCCCCTTTTCCCCATCCCCCAAACTCCTGCCATCCCCCTCTCACCTGGACGCACCTATCACTTACCAGCTCTTGCTCCTCCACCTACACTTTTATTCTGCCTTCTGCTCACTTTCTTTCCAGTGCCGATGAAGGGTCTCGTCAACTGTTCATTTCACTCCATAGATGCTAACTGACCTGCTGAGTTCCCAAAGCGTTCTGTGTCCGTTGTCCAGATTACCAGCGCCTGCAGTTTCTTTTGTGTCTCCACTTCCTGTTTTGGGCCAGAATACTATTCCTGCGGCTCCTAAACCTACAATACAGAGTTTGAAACCCACATTCCAGTAAACTTGCTTTCACACCTTAGTGTACTGAGCCTCGATGTGAGAACCATCATCAGCCATCATGCAGGAACATTGCATATATGTAAATACTATTCTGCTTCTTTGCACAAGGTACAATCTTCATTTGTAGAAATGTTTGACTTTTGTATCAGGTATAATCCTTTCCTCGTCCATGTTTTCTTAGTGAGGGGGTATTCACATTTCCCCTTTCAATTTTGAGCCTTTTTCTCTGAAACTAGAGAACATCCTAATAACCTGCACCAATTTTCTTCCTTTAATATGGAGTTTAACACTACACACAATATTTTGAGTTCTAAATAGGTGCTACACCTGCCTGTCTGTAACAGGTAGTCAAAACTGTCCAACACAGTACCTGTACCAGCCTACCCACCAACAAGGACATATATACAGAAAGGAGCCAAATAGGCCAGCAATATCATGAAGGATTCACCCACACAGCTCATCGACTGTTTGTCCCACTCCCATCAAAGAGAAGGCCAGGTAGTAACCACACCAGGACCACCAGAATCAAAAACAGTTGCTTTCCCTAAACATTAAGGCTGATCAACACCTCCACCTATTAACCCACCCCACCACACCCTCAACCACCGCTACTTTATCATTTCCTGTCAGAGTCACCTTATGTACAGACATCAGTCTGTGCTAGCATCACTTGATCAACACAGAGTCAATCTATGTAGTATATAAGCTAATTTATGCATTTATATTTATTGTGTTATTTATTATTGTGTTCATTTACTTACTGTGTTTTATTTTGTGCTGTATCAGATCTGGAGTAACAATTATTTTGTTCTCCTTTACTGGAAGTGACATTAAACAATCTTTATCTTGATCTCTTGTTCTAAAGTGAATCTCTGCTACTATATTCAAATCTATATACAGTGGTGCCTAGATATGTGCAGATTGCTTGAATTTGCTCAAAGCCATTGTTGCAGCCCTGTTTCCTAGGTAGTCTCCCACTCAACCTTACTTCCTTTACGTACTGGCTGCAGTACCATTATTGTTTTATGCTCCCTATGTTCCTTTATTCTCTGCATTACTTAACATATCTTGCTGTATAATATCACTTCACCAAAAATGCAGTATACATGTTCAGAAGAGAATTTATTTTTAAACTTTTAATTCCCTCATTTGACATTCATGCAGCTTTTCGATGCCCCTTTCCCACAGGTGTAAAAAGACAAATTTTAGGAACAGCTACTTCCAGTCATATTATTTCTGTCATTTGCATATTCTATTAACATTGACAATGGGGGTGGGAAAACCTCATCTTCTTGCAGCTGCTTTTTCCAAGATTTAGTATGCATTTCTGAGCCAAGTCAATAGGTTTCTCAACTCTGTTCTGCTGTTCGGATAAATTACATGCTTGCTGTCATTTCTGATCCAGCATAGAACTAACCCAAATATTTTTGAAAATTTCAAGCAGATGATGGTACGTTTAGTGTATGAATTTAATAAGACCGACAATCATATTACTGCAAATGATAGTTTGAGAATTTTGGTTCCTAAATTTTATCCTTAAGATTTTTGTTTTTTGGTGACTTAGAAATCACTTTGGAAATAGGTAGGAATAGGTTAGTGACCCAGCAAATTTTTTCCATCATTCAGTGAGATTATCGCTGATCTTTGACTTAACCCCAAATGAATTTCTTTCCCCCATGTCAATTAATCCCTTATATTTACAAAATTCTTCGGGCTAATATTTAAATTAGCATTCACAAAGCATCAATTGTCTTTTGCAGAAGTGAGTTGATATAGTGAATACATACAGAAAAGAGACTGGGCTGTGTCCACAACTCTCTACAGTTTCTTAACTTCTTGGGCAGAGCAGATACCATACCAAGATGTGATGCACATTGGATAGGATGACTTCTATGGCGTATCTATAAAAATTGGTGAAGATCAACATAGACATGTCAAATTTCCTTAGATTTCGGAGGAAGTAGAGACACTGGTATCCTTTCTTGGCCACTATGTCTACTTGATTGGAAAGAACAAGTTATTGGTGATAAGGAAAAGTGTCTTTTCTTAATCCTTCAAGAGCCAGAATTCTGGTGTGGTTGAAATATATTGGAAGCTAATCATCAAAGTTCATCATACAGTGAATAAAATATTGGAACTAAGATTAATGAATGTGCGAGTCAATAGCAATAATCTCTTCTCATATTTACTACCTGATGCTTCAAAGACCAGTAGTAAATATCATCAGAAATTTGATGCTATTTACTATTTAGTAAAAGAGTAAGACAACTGCACTACTCCAAAGAGCGCTATATGAGGTCATTCTTACCCTCGGCCATTAGGCTCTGTAATAAGTCAACCTATAGCTAGGAAAGTGATGACCTCCTCTCCTGTTAGACTAGTTTAGGTAACTTATTTTTTATTCTTTCTTACTTCCCTTTTAATATTTGTATATGTGCACATCTATGCCCTTGTAATGCTATTGTGACACTGCAATTTCCTTTGGGATCAATAAAGTATCTATCTATCTACCAGAAACAAAATTTTGAATTAATGAGAATGTAATAACAATCAATAAAAACAGAAATAGACATGTGGCCTCTTAGCTCTGCTTTGCCACTGAATAAGATAATGGCCAATGAAATCTTGGTCTGAGCTCTCCATTCCTGTCTGTTGTCCTTCACCCTTGACTCTCCAAAAGGCTTAAAAAACCTACTTTGAATATAATAACTGAGAGCTCTTTGGATTTTATAAAAAACACACAAATTACCAACCTCCTGAGAGAAGGAAATCTTCTTTATTGCTATCTTAATTTTTCCCTCATTCTGAAACTATGCCCCCCACCTCTGTTCTGGTTTGCTTCAAGATCATTCTCTATCCAAAATCTATCCTGCCAGGCTCCTTAGAATTAATATGTTGTTCTCCCATTCTTCTGATTTCCCACAAGAAAAAGAAACCCAACCTAATCCTCAGTTCCTCATGAGATAATCAATTCATCTCCCATCAATTCATTGAGTCAACCTTCTCTAAATTGCTTCCAACATATATACATAGAAATCTGTATGCAGTACCCGAGGAGTGCTCTCACCAGCATCCCCTACAATCATAGTAAATCTTCCCTATTTTTATATTCTATTCCTTTTTTGCAAAAAAGGCCAGCATTTAATTAGCCTTCCTAATTACTTAGGGTGCCTCTCTACTATTTTTCCGTGTTTCATGCACACAGCGGCATTCTGCAGTCAATTTACAATTGGTTGCTTTCATCCTTAGCTTCAGGTGCATTCCTCCACTGGCATCTGAGACCAGCATGATAAACAATTAGCAGGTGTTGTGTTCAGCATGATCTGCTGAGAAAGGAGCTTGTGTCAATAAATTAAACCACTGAAACCACTGTACTTTTCCCTGTTTGTTGAAACATGACCTAGAAAAAAACATTTTCTGCTGTGTGCAGATGGAAAATGTTATGAAAGACCTTGATGCAATAATAGCAGTGGACTGGACTCCCAAAAACACATTTCAGTGTCATTTGACTTACGAATTTGATATCTGCTTGTAGATAAAGTGTAATATTGGAGAACTGCAGCTCACTTCACCCAGAAATTATTATGAGATATCATTTGCACTCCATAAAGTGTGCATCTTTTAAGGCAAAAAACTTCAAAGGTCCTGATTATTGTATTCTTCTGGAATAACATGATAAGGCAAGGAAAGAGAACAGAAATGTAAATAAAATCTTCTACTTTTCTTTTGAAAAGTCAATAGAATAAGCAATTATCAGCAACAATTAAACTAGTGTCTCTCCAAAATAATGGAGGAAGAAATTCCAGTGAAAGATTTTATCATTTTATACCCATTATCCCATAACCTATCTTCAAGTTTTCATAATTTTTCAAAGTGTTGTTTTATAGCAAATTGTATATGTACTTAGTATTTCATTAGCTCACAGAAAACTAGATACTACTCATTTTACAATGTTGCTAAATTCTTTCACATATAGAGTTAAGGAGGTTGAAGCAAGCTAAAGGCAAGCAATATGTTAATATATTTTCATAACGATACCTACCTTACAATTTTGATTGACGTAAAGAATCGGCGGGCTGCAGTGAAAGGTGTCAAATGCTGCCAGATTTATTCAGAATCTCCTCATGCCAATAATTTCATGCATCGGTAAATGAGCTGCATGCCATTCAGAGATATCTCAATACCAGAGGCTTATTTATAACCCTGACATGAAAAAAAATGATAGGAACGAAGCCTTGGGTCTTCTTGATAAAATGCTTTAGTTAGGGTATTGGACAAGTGAAGAAAATCTCTTCAAGGATAATAGTCCAAAGATGCTGAATTTATTTTTGTTATGTTTGATGAGATAACGCAAAGTTCAAAGGAGAAGCAACTGGCGGTGCAGACAGCCAATATTTGTGAAAACTAGTAAACTAACTGCTTCAACAGCAAACAAAGGCACTTGCTGGAATGTTGCAATTCAGCCAACAGCAAATAGAAATATACCACATACATCTACACTGAAGTGAACTTTTAGCTGAGCTGGTTTTCATATAGTGAACCCACAAAAAGTATCCAGCCCAGATGAGGTACTTGGCCGAGTACTAGCGATCAGTGCTGATCAACTGGTTGGAGTGTTTACTGATAACTTTACCCTCTCACTTTGGCAGTATGGGGTACCCACCTGCTTCAAGCAGGTTTCAATTATACTGATGCCTAAGAAGAATGTGGTAACCTGTCTCAATGACTGTCATCCAGTAGCACAAACATCCACAATGATGAAATGCCTTAAGAGGTTGGTGATGAAACATATCAACTCCTGCCAGAATAAGAGCGAATTGGATCCTAAACAACAGGAATTCTGCAGATGCTGGAAATTCAAGCAACACACATAAAAGTTGCTGGTGAATGCAGCAGGCCAGGCAGCATCTCTAGGAAGAGGTGTAGTCGACGTTTCAGGCCGAAACCCTTCGTCAGGACTAACTGAAGGAAGAGTGAGTAAGGGATTTGAAAGTTGGAGGGGGAGGGGGAGATCCAAAATGATAGGAGAAGACAGGAGGTGGAGGGATGGAGCCAAGAGCTGGACAGGTGATAGGCAAAAGGGATACAAGAGGATCATGGGACAGGAGGTCCGGGAAGAAAGACAGGGGGCGGGGGAACCCAGAGGATGGGCAAGGGGTATATTCAGAGGGACAGAGGGAGAAAAAGGAGAGTGAGAGAAAGAATGTGTGCATAAAAATAAGTAACAGATGGGGTACGAGGGGGAGGTGGGGCATTAGCGGAAGTTAGAGAAGTCGATGTTCATGCCATCAGGTTGGAGGCTACCCAGACAGCATATAAGGTGTTGTTCCTCCAACCTGAATGTGGCTTCATCTTTACAGTAGAGGAGGCCGTGGATAGACATGTCAGAATGGGAATGGGATGTGGAATTAAAATGTGTGGCCACAAGCGGAACAAGTGCTACACATGCCCTTACACTTCCTCCCTTACCACCATTCAGGGCCCCAAACAGTCCTTCCAGGTGAGGCAACACTTCACCTGTGAGTCGACTGGGGTGATAAACTGCGTCCGGTGCTCCCGATGCGGCCTTTTATATATTGGCGAGACCCGATGCAGACTGGGAGACCGCTTTGCTGAACATCTACGCTCTGTCCGCCAGAGAAAGCAGGAACTTCCAGTGGCCACACATTTTAACTCCACATCCCATTCCCATTCTGACATGTCTATCCACGGCCTCCTCTACTGTAAAGATGAAGCCACACTCAGGTTGGAGGAACAACACCTTATATTCCGTCTGGGTAGCCTCCAACCTGATGGCATGAACATCGACTTCTCTAACTTCCGCTGATGCCCCACCTAACCCTCGTACCCCATCTGTTACTTATTTTTATACACAGATTCTTTCTCTCACTCTCCTTTTTCTCCCTCTGTCCCTCTGAATATACCCCTTGCCCATCCTCTGGGTTCCCCCCCCTTATCTTTCTTCCCGGACCTCCTGTCCCTTGATCCTCTCGTATCCCTTTTGCCTATCACCTGTCTAGCTCTTGGCTCCATCCCTCCCCCTCCTGTCTTCTCCTATCATTGTGGATCTCCCCCTCCCCCTCCAACTTTCAAATCCCTTACTCACTCTTCCTTCAGTTAGTCCTGACGAAGGGTCTCGGCCTGAAACGTCGACTGCACCTCTTCCTAGAGATGCTGCCTGGTCTGCTGCGTTCACCAGCAACTTTTATGCGAATTGGATCCTCTCCAATTTGCCTACAGTCACAGTAGGTCAACAGCAGATGCTACTTTATTGGCTCTTCACCCAACCTTGGAACATCCAGACTATGAAGATGCATATATTAGGATGCTTTTCATTCACTACAATAGGCATTCAATACCATCATCCCCTCAAAACTCTTTAATAAGCCTCAAGTCTTAGACCTCAATACCTCCTTGGGGAGCTGGGTCCTTGCTTTCCTCACTCCCCAGTCAATTCAGATTGGCAAAAACATTTCCTGCATGATCACCCTCAGCACAAGTGCACCACAAGGTTGTATGCTTAGCCCTCTGTTCTATTTGCTTTATAATTATAACTGTGAGGATAAGCACAGCTCCAATACTATATTGAGGTTTGCCAATGATATCACTGCCATTGGCCAAATCAAAAGTGGAGGTGAATCAGCATATAGGAGGGAGACAGAAAATCTGGCTGTGGTGCCACAACAAAATCCTCTCACCCAGTGTCAGCAAGACCAAGGAGCTGATTATTGACTTCATGAGGAAGAAACCGGAGGCCTATGAGCCAGTCTTCATTGGAGGATCAGAGGTAGAGAAGTTCAGTAACTTAAATTTTTTCAGTTTTATCATTTTAGAAGATCTGTCTCGCGTCCAGCTCATAAGTACCATTATGAAGAAAGCACAGCAGTGCCTCTACTTTCTTAGAAGTTTGTGAAGATTCAGCATGTCTTCTAAACCTTTGACAAACTTCTGTAGATGTGTAGTAAAATGTATATTAACTGGTTGTGTCATGGCCTGGTATGGAAACACCAATGCCCTTGTACATAAAAGTCTACAAAAGGTAGTGGATATGGTAAAGCCCTCCCCATTATTGAGCACATCTATACAGAATGCTGCCACAGGAAAGCAGCAACCATCATCAATGATCCCCACCACCCTGGTCATGCTCTCTTCTCGCTGCTGCCATCAGGAAAGTGGTGCAGGAGCCTCTAAACCTGTACCATCATGTTCAGAACAATTATTATCCCTAAATCATCAGGCTCTTGGACCAGTGAGGATAACTTCATTCACCTTCACTTGTCCCAACACTGAACTGCTCCCACAGCCTATCGACTCACTTTCAACTTCCCTTCATCTTGTGTTCTCAACATTTATTGCTTATTTATTTGCTGTTAGTGTTTCTTTTTTTTTCTTTTCTATCTTTTTGTACTTTTACAGATTTTTTTCTTTTTGCACATTGGTTGTTGTTTGTCCTGTTGGGTGTGGGTTTTTCTATGTTTCTATGTTTCACTGATTCAGTTGTGTTTCTTGTATCTACCATGATTGCCTGCAGGAAAAGGAATCTCAGGATTGTATATAGTGACACATATGTACATTGATCATAAATACACTTTGAACTTTAACAACTGCTCATGTGACGGCCAACATCACCTGATGCATATTTAGGATTTCCAAGTAAATGGGGACACTGTGAGCTGCAATCTGCAATTATCTATTATTGTTCCAGATGCATGATGATGCTAGATTCCTCAGTGAAATTCTCTCATCATTTAGTGAGTGGAATCCACATGAAAATCACACACCAGGTAGGCCCTGTCAGAGAGATTCCCTCACATTGATCCCAGAATGGAGAAATAGCTGTGCTTGACTAACTAGAAAATGTAACTTCTGTACGTTGTCAATATGGAGCGTATTTATTTTAATCTTATTTTGGTTGATTAATATTGTAATAATTTCAATAGTTGTCTTAATGCTTCAGGATGATCTTAAATGTGAGAAATAGTAAATGCCAAATCAACTTTATAAAAAGAGGTAGTAAACGTGACTCTTATCTCCCAGGCTACAGAATTAAAGAAACGCCAGCACCCTCATCAAGTGTGACTCCTGTTCACTTCTTTCATATTTCCTGCACAGAACCTCAAGGATCTTTCCCTTCATTACTATTGGGCTTTCCCTTCCACAGGGCTGTTCATCATCTAAAGAGTAAAACTTTGTTGCATCTTCTTTTTGCTTGCACTCACGCCTTTAAAAGCTGCTATGACATCCAGGTTATGCCCTGCTCTGATTTTTGACCACCTTTTCTGGTTTATCCTGCCAACCTGCATGTTACGGCAAACAAGATGATAACGCGGCAAGCATGGAAGATCCATACCCATTCCCTACCTTCTTACTGGAGCCTTGGCATCTAACAAAAAGAAAATGGTGTGTGTGGAATCAAGTTCCATATATTGTAAGTACTCATCAATATGGCAAAGGTCACTGGTGGCAACACAGGAAGACACACAGAAATCAGCACAAGTACCAATTTTGTATGTTCTCCCCATGACCGTGTGGGTTTCATCCAGGTGCTCTGGTTTCCTCCCACATTCCAATGACATACACATTAGTAGGTCAATTGGTCATATGGATGTAATTGGGTGGCATGGGCTCATTGGGCTGGAAGGGCCTGTTACCATGGCTGACATCATGTCAACCTTTCTTTCCTTTACCCTTTCAGCACTGAGCCACCAACTACTTGAACATGACAGCTGCAGCTGATCTACACTTACTTAACTAATTACCCTTTATGCTTAATCCACTCCCTTTTTCCTGAATCAAGTCTTTGGCTTATTATTATCACATGCATTGAGGCACATTCAACATCTTCTCTTGCATACTGTTCACACAGATCATTTCAATCTCCAGTGTTTTCAGGTAAAACAACAGCAGAATGAAGAATAAAGTGCTGCAATGCAGAGAGACAATAAGCTGCAAGGTCACAATGAGGTGGATTGTGAAGTTAAGCGTCGATCTTATCGTGCTAGAGAACCATTCAATAGTTGTATAAGAGGAGGATAGAAACTGCACTTGAGTCTGGCGGTATGTGTTTTCAGGCTTTCGTATCTTCTGCTCAATGGGAGAGAGGAGAAGAACGAATGTCAGGGTGGTTGGAGTCTTTGATATTGTTGTCTGCTCAACCGAAGCAGCAGGAAGAGTAGACAGAGTCCATGGGGGGAAGGTGACTAGTTGCCCACTTCAACCAAGCTGAAAATTGTATTATGAAGGCCTTGCCCTGAACTATAGGTGGTATCCATCTGTTTTACTAAAAACAATGTACCCAGCACTTGAAAATCCAAGACAGAAATGATTGGAATAAAAGGATGGGAAATACAGATGAACATAAAAACTTCTTACAAAGGTCACTACAAATGAACTCTGAACTCCAAATGGATATTGCACATAGTTGTAATACAAGTACAAATAGAAATCTAAATGTCGTTAAAATTTTTTTGATTTGTCATGCCAAGCAACAATGAAACAGTGGAATAGAAATAAAGGTCTCAAAGTCCTGCAATAAAAGAAATCAACCTGCTTCTCCAGAGCAATGCATTAATCCTAAGGAAAGGGAATCACTATATTTCAGAGAAAAGGTCGAATTGTTCTTTTGTTGTATTAGTCTGATGACAGACAAAGCCTTTTCCAATCTTGTACTTAGCTAAATTCTGTCTGTCTGAAATGTAATTTTAAGGCAATGAACAATTGAAACAAAATTAAACACATGGATTACTGCTTTCTATTCTATCTGCCCAAGAGAGAAGAGGATGTTGGCACCAGAATAAACTTCCTGCAAAAGAGGAATAGGATTACAATATATAGTGATTGTAGGACCCTGAGTACTCATATAATTGAATGCCTCCACTGAGAAGTAATACAGAATAAAACTTCAAGCAGGAAGCAATGAGCAGAAGTGTGTTTAATTTGTCCCAATTGAATTTAAATCTCCGGAAATCTCATAAA
Organism: Mobula birostris; assembly: GCF_030028105.1. Lineage (NCBI taxonomy): Eukaryota > Metazoa > Chordata > Chondrichthyes > Myliobatiformes > Myliobatidae > Mobula > Mobula birostris. Next base: position 37,307,304 of record NC_092372.1, on the reverse strand, counting down.
ATGCAGCAGGTGGAAAAACAGCAGATGGCATGTTTCAAAAGTAGAGCAGAACATCACCTGGCTCACATTCTCTACTCTGATATAATTGAGCAAAGAGTCCAAAGCTTCTGCAACACCAAAAGTTCAAAGTTTAAAGTACGTATCTATCACCGTATACAACCCTAAGATTTATTTCCTTGCAAGCAATTACAGTAAATACAAGAAACACAATAGGATCAACGAAAGGCCACGACCTACAGGACGGATAACAACCAGTGTGAAAAAAGACAACAAACTGTGCAAATACAAAAAGAGAGAGACAAAACAAAAGAGGTAATAATAAATAAATAAATAAATAAATAAGCAATAAATATCAAGAAGATGAGATGGAAGAATCCTTGAAAGTGAGTCCAGAGTTTGTGGGAACAGTTCAGCAAACAGGGTTGATTTTCTGATCTATGAGACGATTGTCTTCATGTATTGAGATTAGTGAGCTGGGATTTCACTAAGATATCAAACATGAAATCCACGCCGATATATCAAATATTGTAAAACCCATACACTCACGGGAAGGACATAAAAACTTCTTACGAAGGTCACTAGAAATGAACTCTGAACTCCGACGCCCTGAGCTGTAATTGCGTCGCGCTAACCGCAAGGATACCATGGTAATAAATGTTAGACAACACTTAGAATATTGTGGTCAATTCTGTTTGCCTCAACAGTGCTATATGTTCTATATTCCACATGGTTTTCTGGTTTGCAAGTGTTTATATGAAAGATGTTTGGTGCTAAACAAAAGAGAATCTTTCCTATTTGGGAAAACTGAGTTGAGTTAATTGAAATTAATTTCATGTACACTAAAATGAATCTGATATCAGGAAATGCAAATTTTCATACCTCAATAGTTATCACTGGAGTAGAATATAGAAACATAGAAACATAGAAAATAGGTGCAGGAGTAGGCCATTCGGCCCTTCGAGCCTACATCGCCATTTATTATGATCATGGCTGATCATCCAACTCAGAACCCCGCCCCAGCCTTCCCTCCATACCCCCTGACCCCCGTAGCCACAAGGGCCATATCTAACTCCCTCTTAAATATAGCCAATGAACTCGCCTCAACTGTTTCCTGTGGCAGAGAATTCCACAGATTCACCACTCTCTGTGTGAAGAAGTTTTTCCTAATCTCGGTCCTAAAAGGCTTCCCCTCTATCCTCAAACTGTGGTCCCTCGTTCTGGACTTCCCCAACATCAGGAACAATCTTCCTGCATCTAGCCTGTCCAATCCCTTTAGGATCTTATACGTTTCAATCAGATCCCCCCTCAATCTTCTAAATTCCAACGAGTACAAGCCCAGTTCATCCAGTCTTTCGTCATATGAAAGTCCTGCCATCTCAGGAATCAATCTGGTGAACCTTCTTTGTACTCCCTCTATGGCAAGGATGTCTTTCCTCAGATTAGGGGACCAAAACTGCACACAATACTCCAGGTGTGGTCTCACCGAGGCCTTGTACAACTGCAGTAGTACCTCCCTGCTCCTGTACTCGAATCCTCTCGCTATAAATGCCAGCATACCATTCGCCTTTTTCACCTCCTGCTGTACCTGCATGCCCACTTTCAATGACTGGTATATAATGACACCCAGGTCTCGTTGCACCTCCCCTTTTCCTAATCGGCCACCATTCAGATAATAATCTGTTTTCCTATTTTTGCCACCAAAGTGGATAACTTCACATTTATCCACATTAAATTGCATCTGCCATGAATTTGCCCACTCACCCAACCTATCCAAGTCACCCTGCATCCTCTTAGCATCCTCCTCACAGCTAACATTGCCACCCAGCTTCGTGTCATCCGCAAACTTGGAGATGCCGCATTTAATTCCCTCATCCAAGTCATTAATATATATTGTAAACAACTGGGGTCCCAGCACTGAGCCTTGCGGTACCCCACTAGTCACCGCCTGCCATTCTGAAAAGGTCCCGTTTATTCCCACTCTTTGCTTCCTGTCTGCTAACCAACTCTCCACCCAAACCAGTACCTTACCCCCAATACCGTGTGCTTTAAGTTTGCACACTAATCTCCTGTGTGGGACCTTGTCAAAAGCCTTCTGAAAATCCAAATATACCACATCCACTGGTTCTCCCCTATCCACTCTACTAGTTACATCCTCAAAAAATTCTATGAGATTCGTCAGACATGATTTTCCCTTCACAAATCCATGCTGACTTTGTCCGATCGTTTTACCGCTTTCCAAATGTGCTGTTATCACATCCTTGATAACTGACTCCAGCAGTTTCTCCACCACCGACGTTAGGCTAACCGGTCTATAATTCCCCGGTTTCTCTCTCCCTCCTTTTTTAAAAAGTGGAGTTACATTAGCCACCCTCCAATCCTCAGGAACTAGTCCAGAATCTAACGAGTTTTGAAAAATTATCACTAATGCATCCACTATTTCTTCGGCTACTTCCTTAAGCACTCTGGGATGCAGACCATCTGGCCCTGGGGATTTATCTGCCTTCAATCCCTTCAATTTACCTAACACCACTTCCCTACTAACATGTATTTCACTCAGTTCCTCCATCTCACTGGACCCTCTGTCCCCTACTATTTCTGGAAGATTATTTATGTCCTCCTTAGTGAAGACAGAACCAAAGTAATTATTCAATTGGTCTGCCATGTCCTTTCTCCCCATAACCAATTCACTGTTATATTCCCTGTTGATCTTATACTCTATTATGACGGAAGCTGACTATTTAACTCACTAAATTTATTCTGGTTTTCAATGTAATCCCATTAATTCCATTCTCTTATTTATTTCCCAGTAATCCTTTCTCTCCCCACATGCCCATCTGCACGCCCATCTCTCCTATCTGCAACCTATTAGAAATAATTAACAATAGCCAATGAACCTATCAACCAGAACACCTTTTGTGATATGAGGGAAGATTGAAGCAACCAGAGGAAGCCCACCCTCGTTCTGTCCTTCATCTCGTTATAGTTTGTGTAGCCTTTCTGTGCACTAATTGGATGTTGTGTTTCTCTGAATTACTGTAGCAACATTTCAAGAAAACTTAAATGCTGAAAAGTGAAATGGAGAATTCTGGCATCGTGAAAGAAAAACTGAATATTACTAGCATGGGGAATAAAGGCTAGTTGGGGTTAAAAGCCCTTGTCCATTATTTCTGTATAATTTTCTAATTCAAGCTACATCCATCTTCACTGGATAAAGTTTATCCTTTTAGGTAAAAAGGAGAAGTATATTTTGACATGTAATCTCGAACTGCATTTCTATTCACAAAACTGATTAATTGAGTTAATGATAATGCTAAAGAGAATAAACTCCTTAAAACTTTTCTCCAATGTCAACACTCCCTATAAAATAAATGAAATATTAGAAAGCCACTCAACACTGTACTTGATTAGCTGCTCTGAGCACGAGACTGCCATCCATCTTCTTCTGGAAAGTGTTTGCCAAAATTATGTGGAAACAGATGCAATTGCCTTTGTCAAACTTCATCCTAAACAGCAGTCTGATACTGTGTTCTCTGGGCTCTTCTCAGAGACAGATACTAAGACAAACACCAACAGCTGTTTGGAGATAACAATATGACGAAAAATATTCGTTGATCTTCTGGCCTTTCAGTAAGATGAACTATCCACAATCCAATGTTGCAGACCAACTCATTCCAATGTTCAAATCTATGCAATGAAGGATGCACCGAAGCTCGGTACAGCTGCAGCAATAAATTTTGAGAAAAGAACATAGTTTGAGTATTGCCCCCGTTTCCAGACATTGATGTACAGGCTGTAACCCATGTTGAACAAAACACCCTCAGACTCTCTGCTCAAAGACTGTCATGGGCTGAAAGTTGGTGTCATACTGCTCTGGTATAAAGAGAATGATAAGGTCTGTACTGAAGGTAACAATAAATGAAAGCATTGTATTGCATATATGCAACATTTATGGATAGAGTAATTCTTTTGAAAATATCAAAATTATATTCCAAATCTTTATTTATACTGCCCAACTAAAGCTTATGTCATTTTTGTGAATCAATATGTGGAGTCAAGATGACATATATAGGTTTGAAACTCATTCTAACTGTTGTTACTGCTAAACTTTTCCACAAACACAGATTAGAACTGTTGACAAGCAAGGATGGACCTGTCACCTCTGGATATGAGGCCGGTGTACTACAGGAAGCTGCCACTTGGCCACCTCCTGATTCATTCCCCGTGGAATCGCCCACATCGTAGTAAACTTTTGTGGCCTTTTAGAATTCACCATTGCTTCATGGGAACTATGTTTGGCATGTCGAGTACTTCTCCCTTCAGTTAAAAGTGGTTGTCAACCTTCATTGAAATAGTAAGTCCCGATTAATATATACAGTACACTAAGTGACCACTGAGTGCACATTCATGGTCTTCCACTACTGTAGCAAATCCACTTCAAGGTTTGATGTGTTGTGTATTTAGAGATGCTCTTCTGCACACCACTGTTGTAACATATGCTGCCGCCTTCCTGTCGGCATATGGCCATTCTCCTCTGATCTCTCACAGAACTGCCAATCACTGGATGCTTTATTTTGTATCTATCACCATTCTTTGTAAACTCTAAAGCGCGTAGTGCATGAAAATCCCGGGAGATCAGCAATTTCTAAGGTACACAAACCACCCTGTCTGGTACCAACAATCATGCTATAGTCAATGTCACTTCGATCACATTTCTCCCCATTCTGATGTTTGGTCTGAATATCAACTGAACCTCTTGACCATGTCTTCATGCTTTTATGCACTGAGGGGCTGCCACATGGTTGGCTGATTAGGTATCATCATTAATGAGCAAGTCTACCTAACAAAGTGGCCACTGAGTGTCCATACACGAATTTAAGATGTTTTAAATGTTTCTGAATAACAGAACTGACATATGCTTTGGAGGACAATTAGCCAGACTGGATGGCTAGGGTGGTCCTGGACAGGTTCTGCCATTCGAGTGCTGGTCATAGCTTGCGCCCCATGGTGGAACTGAAGCATTGAGGCTTCCAGTCCCATGAGTTTCACAGCGGCTGCATTTGCATGAGGGTCAAACACAAGGCATGAGTCAAATATGTCCCAGCCCATTGTTGCATAGATTTATCTCCGCTCTTTGAAAAATAAGTTCACAATTCTGAGAATCTGCCAATACAATAAATTGGCCTCCTTACCATTTAACCACATTCTGATTAAAATTGCAGTGTGACATTGGTTGTAAAATCTACTACCAAAAGTACCTTCCAAGAGGTAAATGCTCTTCTTAAGATATTGGACTGTATTTTATTGGTAAAAGCTAGTGGTCTCAAAGAACAACATACCCTGCAGTTCTGCATAGATTGGTTGCCTGAAATTTACTCGACAATAGAGTGCATTGTACTTGTCAGTTTGTTCTGCTTCTGGGCTCCACATCAAGACTAGAGGTAGAAGTCAATCTTATTGTGACTGTCAATCTCGATTTGACCTGATACAGCATCTGCTAACACAGTGATTTCAATAGGAAATGTAGGTCTACAATGAGGAAAATGGGAGTTTAACATCCATCTTTTAATACTTGGTTTAGTTTAGTGCCTTTAATTAGTTGCAATTGACATAAATGTTTTTAGATAATTGCATTTTTTAAATTAAGAGAGATTATATTAACTTTCTAAATTACTTACTGCATTTTAAAGAGCTTTGTTTCTGAATGTCAGAGTCTTTTACAAACTTCCACAGTTGTGACAGCTGTCAAAGCTGCCAGAGGTATTTCAGAAATAAAGATTCAATACAACTCAGGCACTTAAGGGTAAGAACCCATACAAGATAGGTTTGGGCTGTGGGCAGCAATCACAGATGATGAATGCATGCCAGGAAAATTTGCTCCAATAATTGTGACCATTATGTATTGGTCCAAATTGAATCTATGGAGAATTCCAGCAGTGATGGGTGGGCAAAATGAGTATTCCTCACCTATCACTCACCTCACACTACGAATTCTTTTCCACTTGGAAGGAAAAATTAGTATTGTACAAAAGATGGTAAACCCAGTATCAACCATTTTGCCCTTATATATGAACCTCCCTTACTATAAAACATACTCTTAAAGATTATAATGATCATTGTACAAGACCCTTTTAGTAGCCTTCCACATAACACATCAAGGGGGTACTTGACTTTGACAGCATTCACTGAAGACTTACTACTTTGTCAAATAAAATCAACCTCAGCAAGCCATAGATTGAGCAGAGGGCTGCTTTAATAGAATCTCCTCCATCACACATCCTTTCAGAAACTACACCTGAAAACTGTGCCTACTGCAAAATAAAATGACTCCTGTGCAATTTACATCAGGTCAACAAATCACAAGTCCAATGATGAATGGGATTATACATTAACATGAATGTTGACTTTCAAATGCAGTCCACAACTTTTATTAACTAAACCTATTTTAGATTTTTCATCAAATGGTGGCATAACAACATAAACTGCTAAAACAATCTTTCAGCTAAACTAGTTTGCAGAAAGTCTATGCTATTTTCTACTGGGAGAGAAAGAAACTTGGGAGAGACTTCACAGAAATATTCTGCAGTCATTTCTCTTTAAACTATTGGAAGCATAATGTTGCAAATTTTCAAAATTCCCTCAGATGTACCAGTGGAATTGTGTGGAACTACCTTTGCTTACTGCAGTATCAGTGTATTAGTTTGTGATTCTTGTGCAAGTGTGATGAAGTGTACAACTTCCACACAGCAGATTGCTGGAGGTATACCAACTACACTCTGACTTTGGACTTCTCATGGAATTTCAACTCCTGCATATTTCCCAACATTATGTTGGGGCTATACTGGGGCATGGATCTCCAAGAAGCATTGATGATGTCAACATTGCTATACGCAATGTACACAACATAATATTTCTGCTCTGTGTTGATTGTTAGTCTCATGCCTTTACAAATGTAATCTCAATACTAATACCTTTTTTAAAAACATTTCATGATCTCTAAATACAAGTGAAATCCAGGTTCCCTCCCTCTGGGTGATTCCTCTATACTTGCTTAGATGAAAAGATGGGTCTCTGCATTGGTCAGAATCAGCAAAGACATAGATGCTGGTGAGAAGCTCTTGGAACAGTAACTTATATTTTGATCGTTCTTTACAAAATTAATTCAGGCACGCTTAATTGTTTCTAGTACGTCTGAGAATTTTTATGTACTTTTTGCAATGTTAAGGTAAAATTTAAAAAATAATAGTAATAACTATTTTAATCATTTTAACATTCAGAAACATTTATTCTCTTTGACAACTATTTGTGTCACACTTTGATAAATTTTCCTCAATGCACTTGGTGAAGGCTTGCTTCAGTTTGAGTTGAAGGACTTGTCTCTTCAACATTGTTAATGACTCTAACTACGAAACAGGGTTTCCTATCAACATTTTACAGATAGTTCCGAAGCTTTTCATTTTCATTCTTGCTTTAAATGCCAGCAGAAGGCACAAAATGCACAATTCTAACTGAAGCTGACAGATCACTGATTAGAAAATAATTTCTCCACCTTCTCACTTGAAAGCAGCACAAAGAGTGGTGTATCATTTTTTTTCAATCTGAGCTTCATAGCATAGAATTCCTTCACTAATGTCAAAAAAAGAACAGATATATAAATAATCTTTTCAGAAGCTATAGGTGTCCATCTTGTGTGTTGATATGTGAAGTCTTTTCTCTCCTATTCTACTAACTGAAGATATTATATCATATCATTGAATGGGAAAAAAAGAGAAGAGTGAGAAGTGTAATTATTGTTCCAGTGTTACATATTGGCAGACCACTTAAAACATTTAACGTCATTTGTGCACAAAGTCTGTGCAGCAGGATCTGGACTCCAGATATCTTAGACATCTTTGCCATTGGATCAGCCCTGACTCTGTCAACTTCATATCATTGCTGGTGTGCAACAGCTAGAAATAAATTCAAGTTTACTATCACTGACATGCATAGTGAAATCTGTTGCTTTGCAGCAGGAGGACTGTGCAAATCATAAAATATATTTTATTTCATGATTTATATATAGAGCAAAAATAGTAAGGTCATGTTCATGGTTCATTACTCCAGTCAGAATATGATGGTGGAGGGGAAGAAGCTGTTGCTAAAATGTTGTACATGGGTCTTCATGTTCCCGTGCCTCCTCTCCGATGGCAATAATGAGAAGAGGGTGTGTTCTGAGCGGTCAGGTCCGTAACGATGGATGTCACCTTTTCGAGGCATTGCATTTTGACGATGTCCTCGATGGTGGGAAGTTGGTACCCATGTTGGATCTGGCTGACTCTACAACCATAGGCAGCTATTTCTGATCCTGTGCAGTGGCCCCTCCACAATAATCTATTGTGGAACTCCTCAACATGTTTGCCTAAGTCATAAAGGTCAATCCACTCCTATTTATAAGCTGGGTTTTAAAATCCAATTCATCACTTTAGACTGTTACTGGCCCAAGAGCTTCTTACCAGCATCTCCGAACTTGTTAATTCTGACCTATCTGAAGATTTACCTTTACATCTAGTGCAAGTATACTGGAATCATTCAGTGGAAGAAAACCTGGTTTTCACCGCACTTGTTTTTTCAGGGACCATGAGGCATCTTAAACTACTCAGGTGTGATCTGCATTAAAGATGTACATTTCTGATGGGAAATATGGTGAAACCAGAATTGTAAATGCATTAGCTTATATGAAACTAACAACCAATGCAGAGCAGAACGATAATGTTCATCATTACCTGTGTACAGCTAATTTGATGCCAGCACTTCTGTTTGGAGCTCCGTGCCTCAGCATAGACCTTTCACTCATACTGCTTCCAGATGATGCATATTACTTTGAACAAGTGCTCAGTGTCTCATCATCTACAGGTCTACCTCCTTCATATCTAAATTACTTGTACTTGCCTCGAAAACCAATCGTTTCACTGATAGGAGGATTTTGTCCCTCATGTAACACTCACTTTCCAAGCATTACAGACAATCTTGGACCATGCTGTACCTGCAAGCTCCCATTATGGTACACTTTTTAAAGTCTTGCCTTCCCAGAACATAGTCAGTCTAGGACGCTCAGTATAGAGTTAAGTTAATTACATTGAATCATTCACTGCTGTTCATTTTGTCACATCCGGGAATTGTTCCTGTCTTACAGTCCAAATGCTCTTCCTATCGACTGAAAGATTACTGTGGCAAAAATTTTAATGGTTGGTTCTTGACTGTCAGGTAAATTATGCTTTTTCACCTTGGTGACACGAAAATGTTTTTCCTCAAATTACAGAGCATAATTAACCCATAAGAACATGGTATATGAATTCATAACAAATAGTTTTTACTGCATTTGCGGGCAGCAGCGGAGGTTCCTCATTAACTCCGCTGCTGCCCGCAAATGCAGTAAAAACTATTTGTTATGAATTCATATACCATGTTCTTATGGGTTAATTATGCTCTGTAATTTGAGGAAAAACATTTTCGTGTCACCAAGGTGAAAAAGCACAACTGTATTGATGTGTTGCAATACAGTTTCCTACCTAGCTTTTTCTATAAAATTATACATGCACCATAATCTATTCATTACTGTGAGATCTTAATACCATGAAATAGTAATAACATTCACAAATCTTCTTTGTGTGCCTTTTATTTATCAAATTTGTACAAAGCCTCTTATTTGATTCTGCAAAGACCTATGAGAAACTCAGCAATGTTTTTTCTTCCCCTAAGCCAGTTTTTAATGCTTGAAGCAAGTCACCTACTAAATTTTTTACCTGTCTGCAAACAGAAACAGGGTCACGCAGTACATTTCCTGTAACTTGTTTTTCAGTGACTTATGCAGCTGATGTTATTGTATGCACACGTGTGTTGGCACTGATACTGCTGACTGCACAAAGCAAAACTTCTATTTTTTTTTGGAACGGACATAAAACAGGTGCTTAAAAATGGAACGATGTCCACTTGAAATGCCAACATAATTCATATTTCTGATCTCATCCCATGATAAGAATGTAGTTATAATCTTTCAAGACTAAACTTATTACATCTCATGTCCCATTCAACTGACAATGTTATAAGTAGATTATTCAAAAACAGAGTAATATAGGATAATACTTTATATCAATAAACAAAAACCTTTCATACCAACTCCATATTCAGTGTTCAGCCTACAGGTAAGCCCACAGTGTTCTCATTATAAATCAATATTGGCTTGAGTTTTAATTAGGGAAACATCGATTGCACTTAAAAATTAAAGATCCAAGTAAAGATTAGCTGTTAATTGGGCTTCTCTAATTTTGTTATGATGCAAGAGCTCTGAGCTCAAAGGGTTTGGAAGGTTGCTAATTTGGCAAAAAAAAAACTAATTTGGTGATTTGTTGATGGCTGGATAAGTTTAATGGCACAGTGGGGGATGGACACTGGACACTGAGAGGCTGTAAAGTTGATTGTGGAAACACAGGAGCATGAGGCACTGGAGGAAGATTGGGTAATGGAATTACCAACACAGAGTATGAATCTTTGAGAGCTGCGTTGGTATTGAAGATAAATGGAGGTCTAGAAACCATTAAAAAGTATACCTAAATGTGGACCAGAATACTGGTCAAAAACAGAAACATTTAGAAGCTAGCAGATATAAAAATGCTATTAAACCTAAATTACCAGATCAATTATTAAGTTATGCTCAACAGATTATTCTTACTCTTTCATGGGGTGTGGATACAACTTTCAAGTCCAATGCTTATTTGCAGCTCCAATTGTCCTTAACAAGGTAGCAGTGAGCTGCCTTTCTGTACTCTGCAGTCCATGTGCTGAAGGCATTCTCAGAGTACTATTGGATACAAAGTGCTTAGATTTTGATCCAGCGGGATGAAGGTTTATCAATAGATGTCCAAGTCAAGGAGGTCTACCCATTAGAAGGGAGCTTGAATATGATGGTGTTCCAAACTGCCTGTTGACCTTGCCTCGGTGGTGATGTCAAGGGTTCCAAAGCTACTGTTGATGAAGAATTGGTTACTTGCAATGGTAGTTATTGTGATTGAGTCACACTGCAGCCATAGTGTACTGGTAGAAGAGAGAATGAGAGTGTAAGGTGTTGGATGAGGACACCTTTGAGCTAGAAGATATTGAGTTTCTCAAGTGCTGGCATTACATTAATCCAGCCAGATAAATATATTCCATCACACTCCTAACCTGCGCTGTGCAAATGCATCACCCATATAGATAAACATAGAAAATTCCCTTTGTGGGGGTAGGAAAGATTGCACATTATTTCTTAAGGCAAGATCCTGAAGCTCTGCATAAAATTGTTTTTTTAAGCTGATCATTTACAGCTCACTCCTAAAAGTTAACATTGATTAAATGTTATCATGGGCGCCACAGTGGTGTAGCGGTTGGCACGACACAATTTAAGCTCAGGGCGTTGGAGTTTAGAGTTCAATCCCAGTACAGTATCTTCTGTAAGGAGTGTGTATGTCGTCCCCATGGAATGTGTGGGTTTCCTCCAGGTGCTTTGGCTTCCTCCCACAGTCCAAGGTAAATTGGTCATTGGTCATTGTGATTAGTTTGGGGTTAAATGGGAGGTAGGGGGGTGCGGTTGCTGGGCAGTGCAGCTCAAAGAGCCAGAAGTGCCTATTCGACACGGTATCTCTAAATAAATAAACTAATTGGGTATACAGGAATTAATCATAAACACAAGAGATTCTGCACATACTGGAAATCCAGAGCAACACTTACAAAATGCTGGAGGAACTCAGCAGGTCAGGCAATATCTATGGAAATAAATAAACAGCGACTGTTCATTCATTTCCATGGATGTTTCCTGACCTGCTGAGATCCTCCAGCATTTTATGTATTGCTCTGATTATAGAGGATGGCCCTTCAGCCAGACTGAGAAAGAGTTAAGCAAGTTGGTTTGATGGTAGAAACAGTAAAGGAGGAGTATAAGTGAAACAAAAGGACTTTCCCTGATAGGGTGAGACAGGATGACCTAATGTGGGAGATATAAAATCAGATTTAACTTCTGTGTGAGTATAAATGTGCTGTTATTGGAAAGGCAGTGCCTCAGGTTTGGGGATGAATTTCTTCCAATCTGATTTTGTGGGTTCTGAGGAGGCTGATCAAGTCAATGTGGAAACCGTAGATTCTTCCACAGATGGGGTAGATGATGGTTGATGGTTAGGTGATTTTTACAGCAATGCACTCCTTCCATTTATACAGATTTGCTGTCTGTTTCTGGTGCATGCCCTCAATAGTAGCTCAAGTCCTCCTTCTCCAAAACAGTTATGACCAGAGATTCCTAACAGGAAACTTGTACTTTTTTTTCAGGAAGGCTTTATCTACTGCTTTAAGTGGCTTTCTCCTTCCACACAGTGCTTGGAATGGAGTGCCTCCTTCTGGAATTTAGTGTTTGATATAGTCAAATGATAGTCACTAGGACCTCAGCACTGGGGAGGTTGGCCTTGGAGAGGATGCTGACTTTAGTTTGCTTATCCTTCCAATAAATTAAGCTGATCTTGAAGAGACAGCATTGATGGTTTTCCTCCAGTTCCTTTAGATGACTGCTGTAGGTTGCCAAGGTCTCAGAAAGACAATAGATTTTGTGCTAATCTGAGGTCTTAATCTGAAGATACCTTTTTCTTTAATTTACCAAAGACAATGTCAGTGTGTTAAATGTGTTGTCTGTTTTTGCCAACAATTTGACCTTGATGTATGAGAAATGACTTGTGACTTTCCAGGATCTCAACAACACAAATTTTATTGTTAGAGGACAGTGTGTTGCATCAAGGGCAGGCTAATCTACATGACCATCTTCAACCTCACTAAAGCCTTATGACTCCATTATTCAAGGTAACATCTTCCTCAAATTTGGCTGCATGCGGAAACTTATCTCTTGGATAGACAGCGACTGATTAGGGACAGTCAACATCGTTTTGTGATAGGTCGGGTGTGCCTAAACAATCTTACAGAGTTTTTCCAGGAAGTTACCAGGAAGGTTGATGAAGGCACGGCAGAGGATTTTGTCTACATAGAGAAGGCCTTTAATAAGGTCCTGCATAGGAGGGTGGTCAAGAAGGTTCAGTCACTTGGCATTCGAGATCAGGTAGTAAATCGGTGACATGGGAGAAGCCAGAGAGTGGTAGTGGATGCTTGCCTCTCTGACTGGAGGCCTGGAACTAGTGGTGTGCTACAGGGATCGGTGCTGGGTCCATTGTTGTTTGTCATCTATATCAATAATCTAGATGATAATGTGGCAAACTGGATCAACAAACTTGCGGATGACACCAAGACTGGGGACATCATGGACAGCAAGAAAGACTATCAAAGATTGGAGCAGAATCCGGACCAGTTGGAAAAGTAGGCTGAAAAATGACAGATGAAATTTAATGCAAACAAGTGTGAAGTGTTGTACTTTTGGAGGACTAACCAGGGCAGGTCTTACACAGTGAACGGTAGGGAAACAAGGAGTGTGATAGAACAGAGGGATATAGGAATAGAGATCCATAATTCCTTGAAAGTGGTGTTACAGATAGATAGGTCATAAAGATAGCTTTTGGCACATTGGCCTTCACAAATCAATGTATTGAGTACAGGAGTTGGATGTTATGTTAAAATTGAATAAGACATTGGCGAGGCCTAAATCGGAGTATTGTGTGCAATTTTGGTCGACAACCTACAGTAAAGATGTAAGTAGGACTGGAAGAGTGCAGAGAAAATTTACCAGGATGTTGCCCGGACTTGGGAGCCTGAGTTATAGGGAGAGGTTGAACAGGATAGGGCTTTATCCCCTGGAGCATAGCAGATTAAGGGGAGATTTGAATGAGCTGGTGGGGTGGGGGGGGGGCAACTGCACAGGACCGGAAGAAGCTGCAGAGTGTTGTAATCTAGTGGGCTCCATCTCGGGTACTAGCCTACAAAGTACCCAGGACACCTTCAAGGAGCAGTGTCTCAGAAAGGCAGTGTCCATTATTAAAGACCTCCAGCACCCAGGGTATGCCCTTTTCTCACTGTTACCATTAGGTAGGAGGTGCAGAAGCCTGAAGGCACACACGCAGCAATTCAGGAACAGCTTCTTCCCCTCTGCCATCCGATTCCTAAATGGACATTGAACTGTTGAACACTACCTCACTTTTTAAATATATATTATTTCTGTTTTTTGCACAATTTTTAATCTAGTCAATATACGTATATTGTAATTGATTGATTGATTCTTTGTATTATTATTACTTTATTTTTTTTCTTTTTCTTCTATATTACATATTGCATTGAACTGCTGCTGCTAAGTTAACAAATTTCACGACATAAACCTGGTTCTGATTCTGAAACTATGAGAGGTATAGTTAGGGTAAATGCAAGCAGGCTTTTTCTACTGAGGTTGGGTGAGGCTACAACTAGAAGTCATTGGTAAAGGGTGAAAGGTGAAATCATAGTCATAGTCATAGTCATACTTTATTGATCCCGAGGGAAATTGGGTAATGATTAAGAGGAACCTGACAGGGGAGGGCCTTCTTCACTCAGAGGATGGTGAGAGGATGGAATGAGCTTCCAGCAAAAATAGTTGATGTGGATTCGATTTCAACACGTAAGAGAAATTTGGATAGGTATGTGAACATGAGGGGTATTAAGGGCTATAGCCTGGATGCAGATCATTGGACCTAGGCGGATAAATAGTTTGACATGGATGAGACAGATCGAAGTGCCTGTTTCTGTGCTGTTGTTTTCTATGACTCCATCCCATTGGTTCCACAGAAATTCAGGATGCACTCTGACTAAGTTGCAATTGAAATGCTGAATCTGCAGAAGTTGCAAAGTAGAATTACTATAACCATTTTGCTGACATTGACCACATGACCAGAATAACTTCTTTCTGTATCAAAAGTTTTCTTAGATGTTATATTTGTTATGTTCATGTAATTGCTTTACAATATAAAATTCATGGAATTGCCAAAGCACACACTGCCCTCTAGTGTTAATCCAAAATTATTCGGTTCGTTACCCTAGTCCACCCAAGTTCTCTCTCCTTTGTTCACCCTTCCCTTTCTCGAGGGCTTATTATCACAACTTAATTCTCTCCCCCACCTAGTGGACACTGATTTTTTAACATATTTTACAAATATAATTATCATTAGGATAATTAAATCCATTTTAAGATGCTGAAATGCATCACGTTTGTGCTAAAATATATTTAGCCAGAAGCATACCTAAAAACCACCAAAGTTTGCAAATCAGGAAAATCAGTTAAAACAGTTACTATTTTATTACATTATGCAAACAATGAACACTGTACATCACTAATCCCTGCGCCATTCACTGCAGAAGACGATTATAGCAACTGTAAGCAGCTTTGGCCCCCTTATCTAAGAAAAGATGTGTTGACATTGGAGGTGGTCCAGAGAAGGTAGATGACAATTATCCCAGGAATGAAAGGGTTAATGTATGAGGAGCGTTTGATTGCTCTGGGTTTGTATTCACTGGAGTTTAGAAGAATGAGGGGGGATCACATTGAAATGTATCGAATATTGAAAGGCTTAGAGTGGATGTGGAGAGGACGCTTCTTATGTGGGTCGGTCTCAGACAACAGGGCACAGCCTCGGAATGGAGATTCATCCATCGGGAAGGGTGATGAGAAGGAATTTCTTTTTTCCATGGACAGCCGTGGAGGCCAAGTCATTGAATATAGTTAAAGCAGAGGTTGATAGGTTCTTGGTTCGTCAGTGTGTCTAATG
This sequence comes from Mobula birostris, assembly GCF_030028105.1. NCBI lineage: Eukaryota > Metazoa > Chordata > Chondrichthyes > Myliobatiformes > Myliobatidae > Mobula > Mobula birostris. The sequence continues at coordinate 37,291,576 of NC_092372.1, read as the reverse complement.
TCATGGAGAGAAGGCTGGAGAATGGGATTGAGAGGGATAATAAATTAGCCATGATGGAGTGGCGGAGCAGACTTGATGCGCCAAGTGACCTAATTCTGCTCTTATGTCTTATGGTCTTATAAACCCCACCTATTTTAATCTAATTCCTACTTCCACATTCTAGATAGTGGGCGTATTCAAAACTATGCATCATGTTCTTAAAGTATAAATATATTCAGTATCCTTGAAAAGGATATGCAATAACTATCACTGTTATTAACAAAACAATACCGTAACAGTCACATTCATCTTCCTTGTGCAAGCTATATTGCCATCTACAATTTTTGCCTTGATTCCCACTGAATCTAATCTTAAAAAGAATTGAATTTACTCCATGTAATATCAAGAAATGGTTGATAAAACTGGATAAGTAAAGGCTAAAGGCCCTGGTAATATTCCAGTTCTGATGTAGACATACCCCAAAATTCAGCTCCAAATCTTATTAAGATCTTGAACAAAATTGACAAAAGACTTGAATTCCAGAATTGAGGTCAGTGTGATTGGCCTTGCCATCAAGACTGCACATGACTGAGTGACTGGCATCAAGGAGCTTCAGTAAAATCATTGTTGGGTCAAATCTAGAACTACTTACTTAATAGAACTGTGGTCTACCATCACTGTAGTAATTCAAAAAATCTACTCATTAAAACCTTCTTCAAGACAATTAAGGGTGGCTAATTCACATTGGCCAATGCCACTGATACATTCATCCAACAGAAGAACAAAATCAATATCATCTCACTACTAAACCCACAACACAACATATTATGGTTCCTAAATATTGAATGAAGGGGACAAATCAGAACATGTGCTATAAGTTATATATAAGAAACTGAAGTCTGGAGATAAACAGGGACCAAGATTGGCAAGAGTGGAGTCGGGTGCATTGTACATGAATTTCAAATTGCATGCTGTCGATGTCAGATATGAAGATAACCATAGAATCCATAGGAATGTGGTAAGCTGCTTTCGAAACTGGTTCAGAAATTAAAAGGTAAGATTTAATGAATGTTTTATAAGTGAAGGTTTATTTCCAGTAGGGTTCTACGAAGTCAGAATTTGGTCCCTTATTGATTTAAAGTTGCTGACCCACTCCACCTCCAATGAGGACTGGCTCATGGACCTCAGCTTTCCTCCTCCTGAAGTCAATAATCAGCTCCTTGATCTTCCTGACATTGTGGGAGAGGTTGTTGTTGTTGCAACACTCAGCCAAATTTTCAATCTCCCTTATATATGCTGATTCACCACCATTTTTGATTCAGCCAACAACAGAGGTGTCATCAACTAATATGAATACGGCGTAGGAGCTGTGCTTAACCACACAGTCTGAAGTATAAAGCAAATAGAGCAGCGGGCTAAGCACACAGCCGTGTGGTGTACCTGTGCTGATGGAGATTGTGAAGGAAATGTTGTTGCCAATCCAAACTGACTGAGGTCTGCAGGAAAGGAAATTGAGGATCCAATTGCACAAAGAGGTATTGAGACCAAGGTCTTGAAACTTATTTACTAGTTTTGTGAGAATGATAGTACTGAGTGCTGAGTTATAGTTGATTTAGAGCATCCTGGTATATACATCTTTGCTATTCAGATGTTCCAGGGTTGAATGAGAGGCCCATGAGATGACATCTACTGTGGCCCTGTTGCACCAGTAGGCAAATTGACGCAGATCCAAGTTGCTTCTCGGGCAGGAGCTGATATATTTCATCACTCACCTCTCAAAACATTTCATCCTTGTGGATGTAAGTGCTACTGGATGATAGTCATTGAGGCAGGCTACCATGTTCTTCTTAGGCACCAGTAGAAATGACACTTACTTGAAGCAGGTGGGTACATCATACTGCTGAAGTGAGAGTTAAACTCCTTGATAAACTGCAACAGTCTATGCAAAGAGCAGAGCAATAACCAGTTTTATTAAACAGTGCAGTGAATCTTAGTATAATAACGTAGAAAATGAAAACCGCAAAAGTCTGCTAATGAATCACACGCAACTTAGTTTGTCTAATTCTCCAATTACTTAACCACTGTGGAGACTCTTTCACACCATTATTTCCCATTACTTAAAATTATTAATTACATGGATTAGAGTGACTTTGACTGAAGTGGTAATTATATTTGAACAGTAGCTATTAGATCATGGATACTTTAGCAGTTTCACTGTTCCAGCAGCATTCTTCATGGCTCACAGATGTATTTTTAATGCACCTAATGCATCGGAGGTTAACAATATCCATTTTGAAGTTGGGCTTTCAAGACAATTAAAATAAGAAATGGTTTTAATATTCAAAGTTAATGAAAAGTGTGTTTACCTCAGATCTTGCTTCATTGAGAAGTTGCAGAACCTGGGCCTCTGCACCTCCCTCTGCAATTGGATCCTCAACTTCCTCACTGGGAGACCACAATCTGTGTGGATTGGTGATAACATCTCCTTCTCGCTGACGATCAACACTAGTGCACCTCAGTGGTGTGTGCTTAGCCCACTGCTCTACTCTCTATATACACATGACTGTGTGGCTAGGCATAGCTCAAATACCATCTATAAATTTGCTAACGATACAACCATTGTTGGTAGAATCTCAGGTGGTGACGAGAGGGCGTACAGGAGTGAGATATGCCAACTAGTGGAATGGTGCCACAGCAACAACCTGGCACTCGACGTCAGTAAGATAAAAGAGCTGATTGTAGACTTCAGGAAGGGTAAGACGAAGGAACACATACCAATCCTCATAGAGGGATCAGAAGTGGAGAGAGTGAGCTGGCTTCAAGTTCCTGGGTCTCAAGATCTCTGAGGATCTAACCTGGTCCCAATATATGAATGTAGTTATAAAAGTGGCAAGGCAGTGACTATTCTTTATTAGGAGTTTGAAGAGTATAATGTATTTGATATAATTCTTTTTTCTTGAACTCTGTATTCTCCTAGGTAGGAAATTAATAAAAAGTATTGAAAAAGAGATTTGGCATGTTAACAAATACACTTAAAAACTTCTATTGTTGTACCGTGGAGAACATTCTGACAGGCTGCATCTCTGTCTGGTATGGGGAGGGGGGCTACTGCACAGGACTGAAAGAAGCTACAGAGGGTTGTAAATCTAGTCAGCTCCATCTGGTGCACTAGCCTACAAAGTACCCAGGACATCTTCAGGGAGCGGTGTCTCACTAAAGCAGCTTCCATTATTAAGGACCTCCAGCACACAGGGCATGCCCTTTTCTCACTGTTACTATGAGGTACGAGGTACAGAAGCCTGAAGGCACACACTCAGTGATTCAGGAACAGCTTCTACCCCTCTGCCATCTGATTCCTAAATGGACATTGAATCTTTGGACACTACCTCACTTTTTTTTTAGTATACAGTATTTCTGTTTTTGCACGTTATTCAAAAATCTATTCAATATACGTATATCATAATTGATTTACTTATTTATTATTTTTTAAATGTTATTTATTATTATTATTTTTTCTCTGCGAGATTATGTATTGCATTGAACTGCTGCTGCTAAGTTAACAGATATCATGTCACATGCAGATGATGATAAACCCGATTCTGATCTTACAAAGTACAAAAAACATGAGTTCACCTCAACTTGTTCCCCTACATCCAATAAATACAAACTCAGTGGTATTTATGGTAGGATTTAAGAAGAAAGCTGTAGTTGCAATGCTTACTCCAATAATTTGCAACTTTTCCTATTACCTTTGCAATTGTTGAGGAATTCTTGCCTTATCAACATTTAAAAAGAAAGCAAATAGAAAAAAAGACAATCAGCAGCCAGATGTGCAGATGGAAATAGCTATAGTTTAGTCACAACTTCACAGCTGGATGCTATACACTTCTGGCATGAGCATGAGAATTTGAGTGCGTCATTAAGGCAGTTAACGCATGTTCCCCTGAAGAACTGGTACATTTAGATTCTTGCAAGTTAGCTTTCTCTTTGCAGCTGCCTATTTGCTTGTTTTGTAACTGAAACAAATTTAGAAGCTAATTTATCTGCAAATGTCTATCCTTTCACAAGTACAAAATAAAACAATAGCTTCTATTTTTAAAAAAAAATCTGCAGTTAACACCATGCAAAAGATTAAAAAGTTTAAAGTAGCAAAGCATCACACACACACACACCCACACCTACACAGTCCCGAAGAAGGGTCTTGGCCCAAGATGTCGACTATCCATTAATTCTCTGAGATGTTGCTTGACCTGCTGAGTTTCTCCTGCATTTTGTGTGTGTTGCTTTGGATTTCCGGGGTCTGCAGACCTTCTTGTGTTTATGCTGTAGTTGTACCATTAGAGTACACTTACATTGTGTATGGTATTGAACTGTAGCTCATGGATTATTAGCAGATTCAAAATGTAGTCAATGGTTAGCTTTGCAATGCCAACTGTAAGATCGGGGTTTGATCCCGGACACTGTCTGTAAGGAATTTGCACATTCTCGCCTGACCACAATGATTTCCTCAGGGTCCTCTGGTTTCCTTCCACATCACAAAGATGTACAGTTTGGGTCAGTAAGTTGTGGTCACCCTATGTTGCTGCCAGAAGCATGACAACACTTACAAGCTACATAGCACATCCTCACTGATTTAATTTTACAAAAATGGTGCATTTTAATGTGCTTGTGACAAATGAAGCTAATCTTATCTTATTAATGTAAATATTAATGGATGGCAGAAGTTTCTGCTCCAAAATAAGCTTTTTTCAGTTGGCAGTACAAAAATATTATACCTAAAAATTAAATGAAACACAGTATCATGACATATATGAATAAATTAAGATTTTCAAGCTGTAATTGTCATCTTGCAATGCACAAGGCCAGAAACATTGTGTGTTGTAATCATTGGAGAACATCCACCAACAGAAATTTAATTGTAACAAATAAATCAAGTCTGCCCACCATTCCATCAAGTCTGATTCATTATCCCACTTAATCACCTTCTCCCCGTAATCTTTGATGCCCTGACTGATCAAGAATCTATCAACCTATGATTTAAATGTACCCAATAATTCACAGCAGTCTCTGACAATTAATTCCACAGAATCGCCATTCAATGGCTAAATAAATTCCTCCTTATCTGTTCCAAATGGATGTCCCTCTCTTCTGAGGCTGTAAGCTCTGGTCTTACACTTCCATACTTTAAGAATCATCCTCTCCGCATCCACTCTATCTCAGGTTTCAATATTTGATAGGTTTCAATGAGATCCCCCTCGTTCTTCTAAACTCCCATGAGTACAGGCCCAAAGTCACCAAACGCTCCTCTTACATTAACCCTTTCATTCCCGGAATCATTTGCGTGAACCTCCTCTCGACTCTCTGCAATGCCAGGACATCATTTCTTAGATTCAGGACCAGAACTTCTCACAATACTACAAGTGCAGTGTGACAAAAGTTCAAAGTACATTTATTATTGAAGTATGTATACTTCATACAATCTTGAGATTTATCCCCTTGCAGGCAGCCACAAAACAAAGAAACCCAAAGGAACCCATAACAAAATGAAGACCATCAAACACCCTATGTGCAGGGAAACAAAGTCATGCAAACAATAAAAGTAAGCAAACAGCATTCAGAGCAAAACTGAATCCATAGACGTGGAACCCGGAGCAGCTGGGGCAGACCACAGCCTCGGCCTCAGTTCAGCACAGAGCCGAGTAAATGTCGTGGAGCAGCTATCACAACTGGTTCAACTCTCGCCTCGTCTTGAAACCCTGCCTTTTCAATCCATCTGGGCTGACACTTAAATTGTCCAAGCATCGGGTCGCTTCTTGCACTAGGTCTATGACTGGGAACCAGGCCCTGTCATATTGATACAATCTGGGCCTGGACTCTGCAGCTACATTTCGGCCCATCTCCGATCTTTACAAATTGGCCTGGTGTGTAGTAGATCAATCAGACCTCGCTCTCATTTTAGGTGGATAGGCCTTGAAACTGCTTTTCCTCTGCTCTGACTTTGCTGTGCTCTGCTCACCCCGACTTTGCCTTGAACATGTCTCAATCTCACCTTGACTTTGCTTCACTCCCGCATGCTTCAACCTTCAACACAGTCTCGCCTTCGCTTACCTCTCCATTGCCATGATTATTTACCATAAATTTTACAAGAAAAAGTGTTACTAATAAAGACCAATGCCTTATATAGCCTCTGCATTACATCTTTGCTTTTATATTCTAGTCCATTCGAAATGAATACTAACATTACACATGCCTTCCTTACCACTGAATCTACCTGCACGTGAAACTTTAAGGAATCCTGCAAAAGGACTCTCAAGTTTCTTTGCACCGCTGATTTCTGAATTTTCTCCTCATTTATAAAATAGTCTACACCTTAATTCCTTCAACCAAAGTGCATGACCATACACTTCCTTACACTATATTCCATCTGCCACTTCTTTGCCCATTCTCCCAATCTGTCTAAGTACTTCTGCAGACTCCCTGCTTCCTTAACACTACTTGCCCTTCCACCTGTCTTTGTACCATTGGCAAACTTGGCCCCAAAACCATCAATTCCATCATCCAAATTATTGACACGTAATGTGCAGTGAAACCACTCCAACACTACCCCAGCTGAACAGCAATGGTCACTGGCAGCCAACTAGAAAAGACCCTTTAATCCCACTCTTTGCCTCCTGCCAGTCAGCCAATTTTCTATCCACACTAGTATCTTTCCTATATTACTAAGGACTCTTGTCAAGCATCTTCATGTGCAGCACCTTGCCAAAGACCTTCCAAAAATTCAAGTAAACAAAATGCACTGTTTCTCCTTTGTCTATCCTGCGTATTATTTCCTCAAGGAATTCCAACAGATATGTCAAACTAGATTTCTCCTTAAGGAAACCATGTTGACTTTGGCCTATTTTATCAAGTGCCTCCAGGTATCCTGAAATCTCATCCTTAAAAATGGACTTCAACATCTTCCCAACCACTGAAGTCAGGCTAACAAGCCTATATTTCCTTTTTCCTGCCTCCCTTCTTCAAGGGTGGAGTGCCATTTGCAGTACTCCAGTTCTCCAGAACCATTGTTGAAAGATCAACACTAATGCCTCTACAATCTCTTCAGCTACCTTGTTCAGTACCCTGGGCCGCAATCCATCTGGTCCAGGTAACTTATCTATCTTCAGACCATTCGGCTTCCTAAGCACTTTCTGCTACATTAACTTCCGTCCCCTGACACTCCAGAACATCTGGCATACTCCACAGTGAAGACTGATGCAAAATGCTTACGGAGTTCATCTGCTATTTCTCTGTTCCTTGTTATTTCCACCATCAATTTTCAGCAGTCTCTTATCAATTCTCACCTCTCATCTACTTTTTATATATCTGAGAAAAGCTTTTTTTTTAATCCTCTTTTAAATTATTGGCAAGCTTACCCTCACATTTCATCCTTTCTCTCCTTCTGGCTTTTTTTTACCTGCCTTCTGTTGGTGTTTAAAAGCTTCCCAATCCTCCAAATTCCTCCTAACATTTGCTATATTATATTCCCTTCCTTTTGCTTTTAAGCCATCTTTGACTTTGCTGGTCAGTCACGGTTGCTTAATTCTTTGGATGCACTTCTTCTTTGGGGTGTATCTATCCCACACTGTCCGAAATGCTCCCAGAAATTCCAGCCTTTGCTGTTCTGCTGTCATTCTTATTGGTGTCCCTTTCCAATCTGCATTGACCAGCTTCTCTCTCATGTCTCTATAATTCCCTTTACTGTACTATAATACTGGTATATCCAGCTTTAGCTTCTCCTTCTCAAACTGTAGAGTGAATTCTACCATATTATAATCACTGCCTAAGGATTAAGATCCCTAATCAAATTTGGTTCCGTACACAACCCTCAATCCAGAATTGCCTTTTCCCTAGTGGATTTAAGCACGTGCTACTTTAAAAAGCCATCTCATAGGCATTCTACAAGTCTCCTCTCTCGGGATCAAGCACCAAACTGATTTTCCAGATCTACCTGTATATTCAGATTCCCCATGACTTTCGTAACATTGCCTTCTTTACATGCATTTTTAATCTTCCATCGTAGTTTTTACCTCATATCCTAGCTACTGTTCAGGGGCCTGTAAATAACGCCCATCAGGGTCTTTTCACGCTTGAAGTTTATTAACTCTACCCACAAGGATTCTACATCTTCCAGTCTGATGTCATCTCATTCTAAGGATTTGATTTCATATTTTACCAACAGAGCCACCCACCCCCTCTGCCTTCCTGCCTGTCCTTTCAATAAATGTGTATCCTTGGATGTTAAGCTCCCAACTATGATCTTCTTTCAGCCATGTCTCAATGAGGACCACAATGATATAACTGCTAATCTAACTGTACAGCAAGAGCATCTACCTTATTCTGTATACTGCATGCATCCAAATATAACATCTTCCATCTTGTATTCATTGCCCTTTTCTATTTTGCCCCCATTTTACTCCAACTCGTCCCACTGAACAATTTTGCCCTATCATCTGCCTGTCCTTGCTCACAGTCTCACTACACATTGCATTAACTTGTACAGCAACAGCCCCATCCTCAGCCCTATCACTCCGGTGTGCCCACAGTACTGCTTAAAACATTAGCAAGTTAAATGGAGGAGATTCACCAAGAAACATGTCATAATAGACTGTCACTCCATTTATCAAACATTGCTCATCGTTTTGTTTTAGAAGGCACTGGTGAGGTCTCACCTTGAGTATTGTGAACAGTTTTGGGTTCCTCATCAAAGAAAAGATGGGCTGGCATTGGAGAGGGTTCAGAGGAGGTTCACAAGGATGATTTCGGGAATGAAAGGGTATCATATGAGGAAAGTTTGATAGCTCAGGGTCTGGACTCACTGGAATTTAGAAGGATGAGTGGGGATCTCATTGAAACCTTTTGAATGTTGAAAGTTCTAGATAGATTAGATGTGGAAAGGATGTTTTCCATGGTGGGGGAGTATAGGACAAGAGGGCACAGCCTCAGGAAAGAGGGGAGTCCATTCAAAACAGAAATGCAAAGAAATTTCTTTAGCCAGAAGGTGGTGAATTTGTGGAATTTGTTACCACAGGCAGCTGTGGAGGCCAGGTCGTTGGGTGTATTTAAGGCAGAGATTGATAGGTTCTTAATTGGACACAGCATCAAAAGTTACAGGGAGAAGGCCGAGAAGTGGGGCTGAGGAGAGGAAAAAAGGATCAGTCATGATGGAATGATAGTGCAGACCCAATGGGCCAAATGGTCTAATTCTGCTCCAATGTCTTAGGGTCTTATGGTCTTACAGATGCCACCTTTCGTGTAAGACGTTGCCTCGCAATGTCTTATTAAATATTTTCCCTCTGTGTTTTGATGACCCAATTCTGCAGAAAAGATTGAATCTCTATGGGTTGAGTTAAGAAATGGCAAGGGTAAAAGGACCCTAATGGCAGCTGTATACAGGCCTCCAAACAGCAGCCGGGATGTGGATTACAAATTACAGCAGGAGATAGAAAAGGCATATCAGAAAGGTAATATCATGATAATCATTGGGGATTTTAACATGAAAGTGGATTGAGAAAACCAGGCCAGTACTGGACCTCAAAAGAGAGAATTTGTAGAATGTCTAAGGGATGGCTTTTTAGAACAGCTTGTTGTTCAGCCCACTAGGGGATCAGCTGCGCTGGATTGGGTGTTGTGCAATGATCCAGAGGTGATAAGAGAGCTTAAGGTTAAGGGACCCTTAGGGAATAGTGATCACAATATGATCGAGTTCACTTTGAAATCTGAGAGGGAAAAAATAAAATCTAATGTGTCGGTATTTCAGTGGAATAAAGGAAATTGCAATGGCATGAGAGGAGAACTGGCCGAAGTTGACTGGAAAGGGACATTTGCAGGAAGGACAGCACAACAGCAATGGCTGGAGCTTCTGTGAAAAATGAGGGAAGTGTGAGACAGATATATTCCAAATAAGAAGAATTTTTCAAACAGAAGAAGGACACTACCATGGCTGACAAGTTAAGTCAGAGCCAAAGTAAAAGCAAAAGAGAGGGCATACAAGGAAGCCAGAAATAGTGGGAAGATAGAGGATTGGGAAGCTTTTAAAAACTTGCAGAAGGAAACTAAGAAGGTCATTTGGAAGGAAAAGATGAATTATGAGAGGGAGCTGATGACTAATATCAAAGAAGATACTAAAAGCTTTTTTAAGTATATAAAGGGTAAAAGAGCGTTGAGAGTAGATATAGGACCAATACTAAATGACGCTGGAAATATTGTAATGAAAGGTGCAGAGATGGCAGAGGAACTGAGTGTGTATTTTGCATCAGCCTTCACAGTGGAAGATGTCTGCAGTATACCGTACATTCAAGAGTGTCAGGGAATTGAGGTTTGTGCTGTGAAAATTATGACTGAGAAGGTGCTTAGGAAGCTTAATGGTCTGAGGGTGGATAATTCTCCTGGATCTGATGGAATGCACCCTCGGGTTCTGAAGGAAGTAGCTGGAGAGATCGCGCAGGCGTTAACGATGATCTTTCAAGAATCGATAGATTCTGGCATTGTACCGGATGGCTGGAAAATTGCAAGTGTTACTCTGCTATTTAAGAAAGGTGAGAGGCAGCAGAAAAGAAACTACAGACCTGTTAGCCTGACATCAGTGGTTGGGAAGTTGTTGGAATCAATTGTTAGGGATGAGATTATGATGTACCTGGTGGCACATGACAAGATAGGCCAAAGCCAGCATAGTTTCCTGAAAGAAAGATCCTGCCTGACAAACCTACTGAAATTTTGAGCAAATTCCAAGCAGGGTAGACAAAGGAAATGCAGTGGACGTGGTGTACTTGGATTTTCAGAAGGCCTTTGACAAGGTGCTGCACATTAGGCTGATTAGCAAGATAAGAGCCCATGGAATTACAAGGAAGTTACTAGCGTGGGTGAAGCATTGGCTGGTCAGCAAAAAACAGAATGGAAATAAAGAGATCCTATTCTGGCTGGCTGCCGGTTACCAGTGGAGTTCCACAGCAGTTGGTTTTGGAACCGTTACTTTTTACAATGTATGTCAATGATTTGGACTACGGTATTAAGGGAATTGTGGCTAAATTTGCTGATGATACAAAAATAGGTGGAGGAGCAGGTAGTGTTGAAGAAACAGAGAGCCTACAGAGAGACTTAGATAGTTTAGGGAAATTGGCAAAGAAGTGGCAAATGAAATACAATGTTGGAAAGTGTATTGTCATGCACTTTGGTGGAAGAAATAAACAGGCAGACTATTATTTAGGTGAGGAGAGAATTCAAAATGCAGAGATGTAAAGAGACTTGAGAGTTCTTGTGCAAGATACCCTAAAGGTTAACCTGCAGGTTGAGTCTGTTGTGAAGAAGGCGAATGCAATTTTGGCATTCATTTCTAGGAGTATAGAATATAAGAGTAGGGATGCAATGTTGAGGCTCGATAAGGCACTTGTGAGACCACACTTGGAGTATTGTGTGCAGTTTTGTCCTCCTTATTTTAGAAAGAATATACTGATATTGGAGAGGGCTCAGAGAAGATTCACAAGAATGTTTCCAGGAATGAGAGGGTTACCGTATGAGGAACGTCTGGCAGCTCTTGGACTGTATACCCTGGAGTTCAGGAGAATGAGGGGGGACCTCATAGAAACATTCCAAATGTTAAAAGGCCTGAAAAGATTAGATATGGCAAAGTCATTTCCCATGGTAGGGGATTCTAGGACAAGAGGGCACAACTTCAGGATTGAAGGACGTCTTTTTAGAACTGAGATGTGGAGAAATTACTTTAGTCAGAAGGTGGTAAATCTGTGGAATTTGTTGCCATGAGCGGCTGTGCAGGCCAAGTCATTGGGTATATTTAAGGCAGAGATAGGTTTGTGATTAGCCAGGGCATCAAAGGGTATGGGGTGAAAGCAGGGGAGTGGGGATGACTGGATGAAGTGGATCAGCCCATGATTAAATGGTGGAGCAGACTCGATGTGCCGAATGGCCTACTTCTACTCCTATATCTTATGGTCTTATGGTATTTCCCCTGTCTGCGCTCCTCATGATTTTATACATCTTTGTAAGATCACCCCTCAGTCTCCTACGCTTTGAAGAATTTTAATTGAACTGGTTGAAACAGCAACACTAAGATTCCATAAATCGCGTACAGAGCCTTACGCACTGTGTCCTAAAGTGGATGCTGAACTGCAGAGCTTGGAGACGTCTGACACTGTTTCCAAGGCTGAGTGGAGCAATTGGGCCATGCCCATTGTCCTGGTGATTAACAAAGGGAAAGCTGGAGCTATTTGCATATGTGGGGATTTCAAGGAGAGCATTAACCCAGTGCTGTGTACTGTGCAGTATACAATTCAATCCTGGCCTTCATTGACAGGCGGGGAGAGGTTTTCAAAGATTGACTTGTCACAAGCCTATCTACAAATGGAGATTGAGGAGCCAAGCAGGAAGTTCCTCAAAATGAACATTCACAGGGGACTGTGCCAGTATAATCATCTCGTTTTTGGCTCCAGCAATTTGGCAAAGAGTAATGGACCAAGTGCTCCAAGATATCCCAGGAACACAATGTTACCTTGATGAAATTATTATGACTGGCACCTCCAGAACCTTGGTAAATTGCCGACCAGGCTGAGTGAGTATGTCTGCATGTAAAGAGAGAGAAATGTGAATTTTTCAAGAATGAAATCTCATATTATTGACAAGCATGGCTTACATAAGTCACAAGAGAAGATTGAAGCAGTGCTACAGGTACCCAAACCAGAAACTGTATCACAACTCAGGTTATACTTGGGCCTTGTAAGCTACTACCACCAGTTTCTCCCAAACATTGCTGCAGTGCTGCATCCATTGAATCTACTGTTACAGACGGGAGCGAAGTGGGAATGGTCAGAAAGATGTGAAAAAGCATTCAAGGAAACAAAGAGACTAATAACATCTGATGTACTGCTCATGTATTATGACCCATCTCTGCCCATCAGACTGGTGTGTGGTGTGTCCTCTTATGGCATTGGAGCTGTTTTATCAAACGTTATGAAAGATAGATTTGAACGCCCGATCACGTTTGCTTCAAGATCACTGATGAGTGCAGAACGCAACCACCCACAGATCGACCCAGAGGCCCTTAGTCTAGTATATGGAATAAAGAAGGTCCATCACTACCTCTACGGACAAAAGATTACGCTAGTGATGGATCACCAGCCTCTTGTGTCCATATTCAATCCCAGGAAGGGAATTCCAGTGATGACTGCTACCTGCTTACAACCTTGGGCACTATTGCTAGGAGCTCTCACTTATGGATGGGGTACCAAACAACACAGCAATGCTGATGCCTTGTCACATCTTCCACTATTAGTAACTGAAGAAGAAAAGTCGTCATACTGTGACCCTGCAGAAGCGTTCCACACAGCACTGATGGACCATTTGTCGGTAACAAATTCTGAAATACAAAGGGAAACAAGGAATGACCTGACATTGTCAAACATCCATGAAATCACCACGCAAGGATGGCCAGCTCATGGTAACCCTATGTTTCCAGTGTTCTCAGTGAGACGAGACCAACTGTCGGTATGTCAAAGAACGCTGATGTGTGGATTTCGTGTTGTGGTTCCCTCTAAACTGCACACCAGAGTGTTAGAGAATCTACATGATGGGCACCTGGGTACAGTCAAGATGAGAGTCTTGCCCAGAGCTATGTGTGGTGGCCGGGATTAGATAAACAGATTGAAGACTTGGTCAAAGCTGTTCCGGAATGTGCTCCCAGAAGCCCCATCACTCCCGTCGGAGCTGCCATCGTCACCATGGCAAAAAGTACATATTGACTTTGCTGGACCATTCATGGACTCCATGTTTCTGATTGCTGTGGATTCTCATTTGAAGTGGCCGGAGGTTATACCAATGAAGTCAACCACCTCAGCAAAGTCTGTCTCCATTCTAATCTATCTTCACCGGAAACAGCTTACCAGAACAGATTGTGAGTGACAACGGACCACAATATACGTCAGAAGAATTCCAACCGTTTATGAAGAAAAATGGCGTCAGTTATTTCAAGTCAGCTCCTCACCAGCCAGCAACGAATGGGTTTGTTGAAAGATTTATCCAAACCTTCAAATATTAAAGCGATGGACAAAGGGGACATTTCTCTACAGCACAAGATAGACAACTTGTTGCATATCGCAACTCTGTTCATGCAATGACAAATCAGGCATCTGCAAAGCTGTTCGAGACCAGGATTCTGAGATCTCGTATAGACCTCCTGAAACCAGGCCTATGGAAGGAAGTGCAAAGTAAGCAGTTCAGCCAGTTGCCAAGTGAAGCAGCAAGGGGCTTCGAGATTGGACAGGAAAACCCAGTGCATGATTACCGAGAAGACAAGTGGACACCTAGTAGGACAGCTCCAAGAACTTGACCACTGATGTACACAGTGGATGTTGGAGATCATTCGTGGAGATGTCATGTGGACCAGATACTGATGCTCAAGTGAAGAACACACCTGAGTTGATTGCATCCAACAAAATGGACACATTACAATCAACACACATCGAAGTTGCTGGTGAACGCAGCAGGCCAGACAGCATCTCTAGGAAGAGGTGCAGTCGACGTTTCAGGCCGGGACCCTTCGTCAGGACAATCACCAGACATACCTCTCAGTGATGATGTCACTGACAGTAATGTGACACAGGAAACTGAGAAAGTTGTCTTAGACAAATCACCAACCAAACCCAGTGACAATCCATAGCTTGAGGCACAACGAGAACATTATCCTTGACAAGACACCTGCGAAACCTGATGCCACTCCACAGGTCCAGAGGTGCTATCGTGAAAGAAACCAAGCACCACCCAAAAGGCTGAGCCCTTAGAACTGTGAAGTAAGTAATGGACTCTTACAGTGAAAGCATGTTTATTTGGAATACGGCTTATGAAAGGAAAATTGAATGTTGTGCACATATACAGTTTTATGTTGCATTAATCTAAAGGAGGAGGAAGTGTAATGCATGTATCTATTTCTTTAGAGCAATGACTCCCCTTTAGTGGTACATATTGTTCTGTTGTCTGCGCATATGCTGCTGTCTAGGCATGCATATTGCTTTCTCTCTCTCTCTCTCACTGCAATGTGAAAGCGCCAGTTGAAACCACCTTCTGCATGAGTGCTTTTATTTAATTGATACGTAGTTGTGCACAGACACAACATCTGTAACGCTATAACCATCAGGCATGGATAACTTCACTTACGAAAACTCTGAACTGATTGCTCAATCTACATACTCACTTTCAAGGACTCTCAGAATTACTTATGTTTTTGCACGACTTGTCTTCTTTTGTGCAATGCTTATCAGTTTTTCATAAAGTCTGTTGTATTTCTGTAAATACCTGCAAAAATTGATATGATAACATATATGTACTTTGATAATTAATTTTACTTTGACTTTGCCAATTTTAATGTCACCTGCAAGCTTATTAACCAGAATTTTTACATTTCTATCCATATCTTTGATATAGATGACCTCACTAACACTTGTTGAAAATTAAAATCCCTTATGATGATAACCCCATTATTGCTGCAATTCTGCACATTCTTCCTACATATTTGACCTTCTAATTCATGTTAACTATTTGGGGGCCTATTGAACAATCCCAATGATGCGATCATACCTTTCTTATTTCTCAGCTTCACCAATAGTCTCAGTGGATGATCCTTCAGTAATTTCATCTCTGACTGCTGTTGTGACATTCCCCTCAATTTAAAATGCAACTCCCCCTCCTCCAACTTTATCATGCTTAAAACACCAATACATGAGAAACTTAAGCTGCCAGATCTGTCCTCCCTTTAACAATGTTCCCAGAATGGCAATAAAACCCCAATGCTAAATAGCTATCCAGCTCTAAAGTATATCCATCTTATCTGTCGGTGGGGGGGGGGGGGGGTGTTAATCACGACTGGAATATAGGTGATAAGTCAACTGTAAGTCATTTATCAGTGGCTAATACGCTCAATTTCGTTTCTAAAAGGGTTTATCTAACGAATTTAATATTAAACACACAGTGCATATTTTCCTCTCATGAATATAGTGATAAGTCAATTATAAGTCATAAGGGGGTTCCTTATGTCCAGTCTATTCTGCAATTTAGTTTTTGTTGCATTCATTGCAGAAAACCTCGCTTCACAGCGATATGATGTTGGAAATGGAAGCAACGTTTTCAGTGCTTTCGTGGCTATCTCAGGATATTCAATCTTGACTTTGATCCGGAATGCCGGCAGAGATGTTATGTCAAACAAACTTTTCGGCCCACCGTCATTTGCAAGCTCGAGGAGTTGATCTACTTCCTGCGCTGACATGGATGATTCACCGGGGACATTCACAAGTGGGTCACGGACCCATTCCTTTGCATGTTTTGGGTCACTTACGGTTGGGAAGTAACGCTCGAATTCTGTCGACAGTGAAGACAGGTGTTCATGCACCAGCTGTGAGCCTCAGTCTCTCCCAAATTCCCAGCTAATGTTGGGAACGTGTCAAATATGCCCCTGTCCACTCGCTGTCCCCACAGTTCCAGTTTGGCTGTGAAAGTAGACACTTTATCTGCCAACTTGAAGACAGTTGTCACATTCTCCCCTGAAGTGACAAATTGAGTTCATTGAACAGGTTGAAGATGTAACACAGATAAGTGAGTTTTGCTATCCACTCCTCGTCACTGAAGTGTGCTGCCAGTGGTGACTTTTTTCCTGAAAGAAATCTCTGTAGCTGCTCTCTTAACTCAAAAACTCTGGACAGGGCTCTCCCCCTTGATAGCCATCTGACTTCAGTGTGTAAGAGAAGGCATTTGTGCTCTGCATCCATTTCCTTGCAAAGCTGCTCAAACAGATGTGAGTTAAGGGCTTTTGCTTTGATGTGATTGATAACTTCAACAACATCACTCAATATGCTTCAATTCCAAAGAAGCAGCATACAAATTAGCCAGAGAAAGTGGCTCACCTGAGGACTGGGAGAAATTCAGAGTTCAGCAGAGGAGGACAAAGGGCTTAATTAGGAAGGGGAAAAAAGATTATGAGAGAAAACTGGCAGGGAACATAAAAACTGACTGTAAAAGCTTTTATAGGTATGTAAAAAGGAAAAGACTGGTAAAGACAAATGTAGGTCCCCTACAGACAGAAACAGGTGAATTGATTATGGGGAGCAAGGACATGGCAGACGAATTGAATAATTACTTTGGTTCTGTCTTCACTAAGGAGGACATAAATAATCTTCCAGAAATAGTAGGGGACAGAGGGTCCAGTGAGATGGAGGAACTGAGCGAAATACTTGTTAGTAGGGAAGTGGTGTTAGGTAAATTGAAGGGATTGAAAGCAGATAAATCCCCAGGGCCAGATGGTCTGCATCCTAGAGTGCTTAAGGAAGTAGCCCAAGAAATAGTGGATGCATTAGTGATAATTTTTCAAAACTCGTTAGATTCTGGACTAGTTCCTGAGGATTGGAGGGTGGCTAATGTAACCCCACTTTTTAAAAAAGGAGGGAGAGAGAAACCGGGGAATTTTAGACCGGTTAGCCTAACGTCGGTGGTGGGGAAACTGCTGGAGTCAGTTATCAAAGATGTGATAACAGCACATTTGGAAAGCGGTGAAATCATCGGACAAAGTCAGCATGGATTTGTGAAGGGAAAATCATGTCTGACGAATTTCATAGAATTTTTTGAGGATGTAACTAGTAGAGTGGATAGGGGAGAACCTGTGGATGTGGTATATTTGGATTTTCAGAAGGCTTTTGACAAGGTCCCACACAGGAGATTAGTGTGCAAACTTAAAGCACATGGTATTGGGGGTAAGGTACTGGTGTGGGTGGAGAGTTGGTTAGCAGACAGGAAGCAAAGAGTGGGAATAAACGGGACCTTTTCAGAATGGCAGGCGGTGACTAGTGGGGTACCGCAAGGCTCAGTGCTGGGACCCCAGTTGTTTACAATATATATTAACGACTTGGATGAGGGAATTAAATGCAGCATCTCCAAGTTTGTGGATGACACGAAGCTGGGCGGCAGTGTTAGCTGTGAGGAGGATGCTAAGAGGATGCAGGATGACTTGGATAGGTTACGTGAGTGGGCAAATTCATGGCAGATGCAATTTAATGTGGATAAATGCGAGGTTATCCACTTTGGTGGCAAAAACAGGAAAACAGATTATTATCTGAATGGTGGCAGATTAGGAAAAGGGGAGGTGCAACGAGACCTGGGTGTCATTATACACCAGTCATTGAAAGTGGGCATGTAGGTACAGCAGGCGGTGAAAAATGCGAATGGAATGCTGGCATTCATAACAAGAGGATTCGAGTACAGGAGCAGGGAAGTACTACTGCAGTTGTACAAGGCCTTGTTGAGATCACACCTGGAGTATTGTGTGCAGTTTTGGTTCCCTAATCTGAGGAAAGACATCTTTGCCATAGAGGGAGTACAAAGAAGGTTCACCAGATTGATTCCTGGGATGGCAGGACTTTCATATGAAGAAAGACTGGATGAACTGGGCTTGTACTCGTTGGAATTTAGAAGATTGAGGGGGGATCTGATTGAAACGTATAAAATCCTAAAGGGATTGGACAGGCTAGATGCAGGAAGATTGTTCCCGATGTTGGGGAAGTCCAGAACAAGGGGTTACAGTTTGAGGATAAAGGGGAAGCCTTTTAGGACCGAGATTAGGAAAAACTTCTTCACACAGAGAGTGGCGAATCTGTGGAATTCTCTGCCACAGGAAACAGTTGAGGCCAGTTCACTGGCTATATTTAAGAGGGAGTTAGATATGGCCCTTGTGGCTACAGGGATCAGGGGGTATGGAGGGAAGGCTGGGGCGGGGTTCTGAGTTGGATGATCAGCCATGATCATAATAAATGGCGGTGCAGGCTCGAAGGGCCGAATGGCCTGCTCCTGCACCTATTTTCTATGTTTCTATGTTAATATGCTGTTAAGATCAAGTGACATTTTTCGGCTAGCCAGCATTTCTCTGTGTGTGACACAGTGTGTAGACTGGCAGTCAGGAGAAACCTCTTTGACTCGGGTAGTGAAACCAGACTCGTTAAGCCGTTCCTACAGCTGTGCTTCGATGTCCTCCACTATGTCATTGATTCTCCTTGAAACTGTGTCATTTGATTAGCTGCAGCTTCTCCCAACAGTTCATGGCACATGTCCTTGGCAGCAGGCAGAATCAATTCTTCACCAACAGTGAAAGGCTTCTTAGCCTTAGCAATACGGCTAGCCACTAAGTACGGCGCTGTCAGAGCAGCAGCATTTGTGGAGGTGGTGGCCCTCAGCATTTGCTTCTGTCCCGCTTGCTCACGTTTCTTCCGCTCAAAAAACTCAACGGGTTTGTCTTTAAGTGCAGGGTGCTAGGACTCAAAGTTCCGAGGCAGTTTTGAGGGCTTAATTCCCTCATTAGACAGCTTGTCTCCACATATCACATACAGGAGGCTTGGAGCGTGCAAGTCACCTGTCACAATAAAGCCATATTTTATATACGACTCGTCGTATTTTCTGTTGAAGGAAGCTTTCTTTTTTTTTGCAGTCTCAGCCTCAGCTGTCTCTGCATTATCATCAGCATTAGGCCTTTTACGTCCCCTACCATCTCTTCCAAAGAAACCCTCAAGCCACGTTTGTTTTTTACTCATCGAGTAGTTGTAGGTTAATGACCGACTGATGACCACGCGTGCGTTCAAGTTCAACAGTGGGCGTGACAGGGAATGAGGAAAGGTGCAGTTGACTCATATTGTTTCCTCGCAGCACGGTAGCACATGCTTTGCGGCTCGGTGGTTGGAGACCACTGACATTTTGGATCTTGGCACAAGGGAAGCAAAACTATTCCAGAGTCTCTTTTGTTGCCACAGAATCTCCCATCTACCACCAGCTCTACACCCCCACCCCTATGCATCGAGCTCCTACTCGTCATGCTTAAATAACACATTTTAATGCATTATTTCTACTCTAGTATCCTGTTGAAATGAAAATTACCCAGTGTTTGAACTTGTACACTAGTTCTTCAAACTGGAGGATTTATATAGCTAACAACAGATTTCACTTAAGTATAGTATACACTCTTGTGGCCATTTTAGTAGGTACACCTCCACACTCACACATTAATGCAAATATCTAATTGCCCAATCAATGCATAAAAGCATACAGATGGTCAAGAGGTTCAGTTTTTCTTCAAATCAAACATGAGAATGGGGAAGGAATGTGATCTAAGTGACTTGAAACTTGAAATGATTTTTGGTGCCGTATGCCTTGCCTTGCCTTGCGCCCTTAACTCCTGGTGGAGTCATTGGGACGCCGTCATGACAAGCTTTGCACCAGTCTGTTCCACCTGTCGCGGTTGTGTGCCAGAGCCTGGGTCACCGCAAATGTTTTCCCTGTCCATTCTTTAATGTTGTCCGTCCATCTTTCCCTCTGTCTGCCTCTCTTTCTTTTCCCCTCCACAGTTCCTTGTAGAACGGTCTTTGCAAGGCCACTGGATCTGGTTATGTGGCCGTACCATCTCAGCTTTCTTTTCTTCACCGTTGTGAGAAGGTCTTCATGGGGGCCAACGTGGTGCTGGATGGTCTTGTGGACCTGCTCGTTTGTCAAGTCAAGTCAAATTTATTTATAAAGCACATTTAAAAACAACCCATGTTGACCAAAGTGCTGTACAAACCACAACAGGTAGCTAAAATCACAAATACAAGAAATGTGATGCGGTCCAAGTATGAGATGCCCAAGATGTTGCAATAGCATCTCATTTCCAATGGCTGTATCTTCCTCTGTAGCTCTGCTGTGAGGGTCCATGTCTCGCATGCGTACAGGAAGATGGAGAATACCAATGCACGCAGGAGTCTGATCTTGTACTTCATGGTGATGTTGCTGTCCCTCCATATTGTCTTGAGTTTGGATAGTGCAGTCATTGTCTGTGCGGTTCTTGCCAGGACTTCTGGTCTTGATCCTTCATCACTGATGATTACCCCCAGGTACTTGAATTGCTGCACTGTCTCAACTTTCTGACCATGGATTGATGTCTGTTGAGGTGGCACCATTGGCATTTGCCATGAGCTTGGTTTTCTCGGCTCTTATTTCCATTCCAAACTTTGTGGAGGCTCTGTCAAGATGGCTGACCAGGTTGGCCAGTTCATCCTCTTTTCCTGCAATTCGATCAATGTCATCAGCAAATCTTAGGCTTGTGATGTTCCTCCCTCCGATGCTGACTGTGCCCACATGATCTTCAAGGGCAACACTCATGATCCGTTCCAGGAAGACGTTGAAGAGAGTGGGGGAGAGGAGGCAGCCCTGACGGACTTCTACAGAGGTATGGAACCACTCCCCGATGGTGCCCTGAGCGAGCACTGCACTGGTTGCCTTGGCGTAAAGCTGATGGATTGAATGAATCAGCTTCTGCCCCATGTTGAATTTCTTCATGGTGACCCATAAGGCATCATATCAGACTCTGTCAAACGCCTTCTTGAAGTCTATGAAGACGTGGTAGAACTCTCTCTGGTGCTGAAGGTGTTTCTCACAGTGGGTGTGGAGTTTGAAAATCTCAGTGGTGCTTCTGCCCTTACGGAAGCCTGTATGTTCTTCGGCAATGATGTCTTCTGCCTGAGGTCTCTGTCTGTTCAAGATGATTCTGAGCATTACCTTGCTTACATGGCTGAACAAGCTGATGGTACAGTAATTCTGGCAAAATTGGAGATTGCCTTTCTTGGGAAGCACAATGATCAACGACTGAGTCCAAAGTGTCGGCCATTCACCTGTCTGCCAGATCTTATTGCAGATGGTGGTAAGCATGTCTATCGTGGCCTCTCCTCCATGCTTCAGCAGTTCAGCAGGGATGTTGTCAACTCCTGCCGACTTCCTGCACTTCAGTGATCGTATTGCGACTTCAAATTCTTCACGCATGATTGGATAGTCATCCTCATTGGAAGACTCCTGCACATTCAGCACACTTGGATCCCCTTTGCTCAGGTAGTTGTACAGTTCTGAACAGTACTCTGTTCACCTTTCCATTATTTCCTTTCCTTCTGTGAGACTTTTGCCATTTTTGTCTTGGACGGTGTTCACTTTGGCTTGTTTTTCTTTGGTAAGATCTTTCGCCAGTTGGAATGCCTTCCTTGTGTTGTTGTTGGAGAGACTGTCTTCAATGTCTGCACATTGTTCAGCTATCCATTTTTGCTTTGCTTCCTTCATTTCCCTCCTGATTTCCTTGTTGATTTTCCTGTATTCTGTTCTTCCCTCTGCTATGTTTTTATCTTTCTTTAATTTCCTTCTTGTGTCACACATATCCAGTATCTTGTTAGTGACCCATGGTTTAAACTTGTGGTGGCTTTTCCCCAGAATCTTGCTTGCTGTTTCCGTCATCACTGTGTTAATTTGTGGCGGTCTCTAGGTTTCCATCAAAGAGGAGTATTGGTGCAAACTTCCTCCCAATTGTTGCCTGAAATTCTTCCGGGGTCATTCAGTTTTTAAGGTCGAATCTCAGCCAGGTGCTTTTTGGCTTGTTGATTTTTTTTTAAGCGCACTCTGATGTTCATCATGACGTCATGGTCACTGCCCACGTCTGCTCCTGGGAATGTTCTGGTCTTCGATCTGTCACACCAGATTTGTGCCGTCTTTGCACCAGGATGTAGTCAGTCTGGTGATGTTGACCACTGGGGGCATGCCAGATCCATCTTCGGGATGCTTTGGGCTCTCCAAGTGTGTTCGACAGCACCACGTTGTTATAACTGGCAAATGCCAGCAGGCATAGTCCCCTCTCATTGGAGGTGTCATTGTATGAGAGGCCGATGAGATACCCCCTCTCATCTTGTGCGTCTCTGCCCACCTTGGCACTCCAGTCACCCAGAATGATCAAAATATCTATTTTGTCCACTTTGTCGATGACATCTTGTAGTTTCTTATAGAATTCTTCAATGTGTTCATTGTCGTAGTCTGTTGTTGGGGCATAGACTTGAGTCACTGTGATGTTGAATGGCTTTACTCACAGGCAGGTGGTCATGAGCCTGCTTGACACTGGTTGGCATCCTAGGACAGTGTTCTTGATGGATTTGTTGACTAGGAACCCTACACCATTTTCATGTCTGTTCTCTTCTCCGCTACAATAGAGTATGTGTCCTTCCTCAGTACGCACTTCTCCAGCATTCTTCCATCCGGCTTCACAGAGCCCGAGGAGGTGCCAGTTGTATCTTTCCATCTCATGCGCGAGTTCCTTGAGTTTCCCTATTTGGTTCACCGTTCTTACATTCCATGTGGCGATTGTGATGTTCTCTTTGCCACGGATCTTCTGTGTCGAATCACCAGTAGCACATTTATCACGTCCACCCTGGTGTGAGATGGATAGCAGGGTCATTGGTAACCCAGGCTGCCACCGAACCGGTATGAAGTTGCTTTTTGGTGTGCTCATCATGCGGCATGTCTTGGGCATCTGAAACCTGGCAGACCCCATCCCTCTCCAGGTTTGACCACAGCCGATTTCCTCCAACTAGGTGGCTCACCTTGGTCGTGAACACGTGGCCGTTATAGTTCATCTGAGAACCTTTCCGTCCCGGCCGGTGACTTCATCATGGAAGTCATTCGCTCAGTGGTGCCGTGTTAACACCACCCCCTCACATGGTTTAGCCTGCCTGCTTAAGCAGTTTACTGGGGTATGGGGCTTGGAGCCAACACGTGAGATTTAGGAGATGGATGAGAACCGGTGATGCCCGTCCACCCTGTCTGGTAGGGAGCAGCATGCTAGATATCAAAGGTACTACCTCTATCCAGTGCCCTCTATCCCCCATATGGGTTGATTTGAATATCTCAGAAGCTGCTGGTCTCGTAGGTCTTCACACCCAGTCTCCAGAGTTTACAGAGAATGGTACAAAAAACAGAAAAAAAAACATGCAGTGAGCAGCAGTTCTCTGGGTAAAAAACACCTTTGTAATGAGGAAGGTCAGAGAAGAATTATCAGACCAGTTCAAAATGACAAGAAGGTGACATTAACTCAGATAACTACACATTACAACAGTGGTGTGTAGAAGAGCATCTCTGAACATGTGGTACCTTGAAGTCGGTGGACCTAATAAAGTGGTCATTGAGTGGGCATTGCTGTTTTACTGTGACTGTATAGCCTTCTGCACACAATGCAAATTTCAAACACCCACAGTCACTTGGTTTCTCAATCACAAACGATATCTGCCCTTCATTTATCTTCAATCATATGAATATGTTTTGTTTGTCACTGCTGTTTCTAAGATATCAAGATCAAAAATTTAGGGCAGGGGTTAGAACATTCCTTACAACCTAAGGTTAGTGCCCCTGCTTGGAACTGCCTAGATCCAAGAATTCCATTTATCTGTATTGCTTTTAGTGACCAAATAATCACTTATTAGACTCAGCACCCTATTCAGTTGTTCAGACATGGTGAATCATAAAAGATCGAACTCTATAGCAATAGACAGGTTCTTCAGCCCGCAATGTCAATGCTGAATCCCAGACTAAATTAAACAAAATCAGTTTTGTCTATGCATGATCCACCTCCCTTCCCATCCATCCCATTCACCGCATATTTACGTCTAAAAGCTCCTTGAACACCACTATTCTGCTTCCACCACAGCCCCTGGCAGCTTGTTCCAGGCATCTGCCATATTTTGTGTAGAACAACTTGCCTTGCACATCTCCCTTAAATGCTCCTCCTTCCACTTAAATGCATGTCCAGTTGTGGTATTTGATATTTTTCCTCTGGGATAGAATGATTCAATCTACCCGTATCTATGCTTTTCAATTGTAGATGACTGGAGGTGTTGTATTTGAATACATGCAGTATACAGTATACAGAATAAGGTACATGATCTTCCAGCAGAGTTTTGAGATGAGTTATGACATTATGAGCATTACTGAGTTGTGGCTGAAAGAAGAACATAGTTGGGAGCTTAACATCCAAGGATACACATTGTGGCAAAAAGACAGGCAGGTAGGTAGAGGGGATGTCACGGCTCTGTTGGTAAAAATTGAAATCATATCCTTAGAAAGAGGTGACAAAGGAACTTCGACTCAGACCATGAGAGGCCTGCGTCGGGCATTTTTATGCTTTACAAGGCACAGTTTGGAAGTCTATGTGGGGCGCCCCTCCTCGCACAGACACCAGAGCAATGCGTGATTAAGTGCCTTGCTCAAGGACACAAACACGCTGCCACAGCTGAGGCTCGAACCAGCGACCTTGAGATCACTAGACGAACGCCTTAACTACTTGGCCACTTGCCTCACACAGGACCAGACAATATAGCATCCTTGTGGGTAGTGTTAATAAACTGGAAGGGTAAAAAGACCCTGATGGGAGTTATATACAGGCGTCCAAACAGTAGCCAGGATGTCAGATACAAATTACAATGGAAGATAGGAAAGGTATGTAAAAAGGGCAATGTTACAATAGTCACAGCGACTTTCAATATGTAGGTAGGCTGAGGAAAATCAGGTTAGTGCTGGATCCTGAGAGAACTTGAAGAATGCCTTGGAGATGGCTTTTTAGAGCAGCTTGTGGTTGAGCCCACTAAGGGAAAGGCAATTCTGTATTGAAGTTTGTGTAGTGAACCAGACTTCATTAGGGACCTTAAGGTAAAGGAATCTTTAGGAGACAGTGATCAAATATATATATAATAGAATTCACTCTATATTTTGAGAAAGAAGATAAAGTCAGATGTATCAGTATTGCAGTGGAGTAAAGGGAATTACAGAAACATGAGGAGCTGGCCAAAATTGACTGGAAGGGGACACTACTAGAGGTGACAGCCGAACAGAAATGGCTGGAACTTCTGGGAGCACCTCGGAAGGTGCCAGTTAAATATATCCCAAAGATGAACAACTCCTAAGAGAGGATGAGGTAACCCCTTGTCTTACAAAGGAAGGCAAAGACAGCACGTAATGTGGCAAAACTTAGTGGGAAGTTAGAAGATTGGGTAGTTTTTAAAGACTAACAGAAGGCAACTAAAAAATTGAGGAGAGAAAACATGAAATTTGAAGGCAAGTTAACCAATAATATAAAAGAGGATATTCAAAAAATTTCATCGGATAAAGAATAGAAGAGATATCAGACTGCTGGAAATTGATGCTAAAGAGGTAGTAATGGGCGAAAAAAAATGGCAGACAAATTTATTAAATATTTTGCATCAGTCTTCACTGTCGAAGACACTAGCATAATGCCAGAAATGCTGGAGTGTCAGGTGGCAGAAGGAAAGGGTGCTTGGAAATCCGTTGTCCTTAGGTAGACAAGTCACCTGGAGCAGATGGACTACACCCCAGGGTTCTGAAAGAGGTAGCTGAAGAGATTGTAGAGACACTAGTAATGATCTTTCATTTCTGGAGGGCTGGAAAATTGCAAATATCACTCCACTCTGAAAAGGGAGGAAAGCAGAAGGAAGGAAATCATAACGCAGTTAGCCTGACTTCACTGGTTGGTGAAATGTTGGAGTCCATTATTAAGGATGGGGTTTCAGGATTCTTAGAGGATGTGATAATAAAAGGGAAATCTTGCCTGACAATATGTTGGAATTATTTTATGAAATAACAGGCAAATCAGACAAAGGAGTCAGTGGTTATTTTTTACGTGGATTTTCAGAAGGTTTTTGACAAGGTGCCATACATGAGGCTGCTTAACATGGCATTACAGGAGAGATGCCAGCATGGATAGAAATTTGGCTGACTGGCAGACAGGAAGCAAAGAGTGGGAATAAAGGGGGCCTTTTCTGGTTGGCTGTCGGTGACTAGTGGTGTTCCACAGGGGTCGGTGTTGGGACCACTTTTCACGTTACGTATCAATGATTTGGATAGCTGGTTTTGCGGCCAAGTTTGTGGAGAATACTAAGATAGGTAGAGGAACAATACTGAGAAAGCAGGGAGTCTGGAGAATGGGCAAAATGGCAGATGGAACAACATGGGGAAGGATCATGCACTTTGGTAGAAGTTGTAGACTATCTTCTAAACCAGGAGAAAATTCAAAAATCTGAGGTGCAAAGGGACTTGTGCAGGATTGCCTAAAGGTTGACTTGCAGGTGGATAGGTGGTAAAGAAGGCAAATGTAATGTTAGCATTCATTTTGAGAGGACTAGAATACATGAACAAGAATACTGAGGGTCTACAAGGCATTGGTCATACCCCACTTGGAATATTGAGCTGTTTTGGGCCTTGTATCAAAGAAGGGATGTGCTGGCATTGGAGAATGTCCAGAGCAGGTTCAAGTGAATGACTGTAGGAATGAAAGGGTTAACATATGAGGAGCTTTTGATGACTCTGGGCCTGTATTTGCTGGAGTTTTGGGAGAATTGGGGGACGGGGGGGAAGAAGAGGAATTTCATTGAAACCTATCTATTATTGAAAGGCTTAGATAGAGTGGATGGAGAGAGGATGTTTCCTATAGTGGACGAGAACCAGAGGACACAACATCAGAATAAAGTGATATCCATTTAGAACCGAGATTAGAAGGAATTTCTTAAACCAAACGGTAGTGAGTCAGAGAAATTTATTGTAACAGACAGCTGTGAAGCCAAGTCATTGAGTATATTTAAAGCGGGGGTTTAGAGGTTCTTGGTTAGTCAGGGCATCAAAGGTTACAGGGAGAAGGCAGTAGAATGGGGTTGAGAGGGATAATAAATCAGCTACGGTGGAATGGCAGAGCAGAATTCATGGGTTGAGTGGCCTAATTTTGCTGCTCTGTCTTAAGGAAATTCAAAACTACACTCCACGCTACATTTTGAAATTCATAAGCAAATTATATTTGTAATATTTTAGATATAAACACTAGAAACAGTTTAGTAACCAGAAATATATTCTTCACAACTACTAATTTTCTTGAGTACGAAATAATAAATAAAACAATCTGCCTTATGCAGGAATTGTTTCGAAACATTTATTTTAGATAGCTTAGCACAAGTAGTTTTTGAAATTATGATTGTGGTGCTATTCCTTCAATGTATATTTTAAATTAATTTCAAAGTCATGAAGTTTTACATTCATTTTATTTCAGTTTCAACTGATTCAGGCCTATTAAGCAAAAACCGAACAAGCAGATCCACAACCTCATTATTCAACCCTTTCACATCTCCTCCCTCAATAGTCTCATACAGACGCATACTCTCCATTCCCCAGCAAATGTTCTTTCGGAGATTATGCTGATCTGCTTGAACAGTCAGAGCTAAAGTGTTCAACTGATAGCAAAAGAAGGAGAAATAAACTCCATCTGTAATTACAGCTTGAGAGACAAATGGTCTGGTCACATCTGCCTCACTCCAGAATCCTGAAATAAAACCAAAAACAAATTAAGTGGTTGCCAAGATTTTGCTGATTGCCTACAATTTTTTATAAAAAAAGTCAAGAAAAATTAGACATTAGGGTTAGCCACACCCAAAACATGCTTTGGACTAGTGAGGGTAACGTAATGGTTAGCCCATACTTTACAGTACAGGCAACATGGGTTCAATTCCCACTGCTGTCTGTAAGGAGCTTTTATGTTCTCCCTGTGACCCTGTGGGCTTCCTGCGGGTGCTCCAGTTTCCTCCCACGGTCCAAAGTCATACCAGTTGGTAGGTTAACTGGTCATTGCAAGTTGTCCCGTGATTATGCTCTGATTAAATTGGGGGATTACTAGGCGGGGTGGTTCAAAGGGCCAGAAGGACCTATTCCATGCTGCATCTCAATAAATAAAATAAACTTCAATAATTGAAAATAGATCAATTCTGACCAACTGGAACATCATTCCCAAACACCCTTAGAGATTCTAAGGTTCAGGTAACAAAGGTAACTAAAATAAAATCAACGCAGAAAACAAAATAGATTTCAATTTATCGCTGAATTGTGGCACAGGTGTTTCATTATTTTGTCATCAGTCCAAGTATCACACATCACATTCAAATATCAAGTAATCAGTCCATTTGTGAAATATACAACCCAATAAGTACTGCAAAAATAACCTGTATTTAAAATTTTGAAAAACAATTACTTAACCTTGGTTGAAACTACAAGTTGTGCATGCATAAAATTTCTCCAGTTCCAACCAACACGATAAAGATCAGGTGACATCAGCCAAAAATATTTTTTTCTTCTAATTCAAAAAGTTATAGGTTCAGTACCAAGCCAGAGACAAAAAAAAACAAAACTGAACCATGATATTCCAGAGCTGTATTAATATACAAGTTAGAGCTGCTGTATTCTGGATTAACAATATACTAGCTGAAGGTGGGTGCCATATTTTACACTCTACTTTTAAAAGGTGCTTATCTGACAACTTAAGGGAATGCAAAAGATTCTTTGACACAATTGCCAAGACTATGAGGAATATTTCCATAAATATTTAAACCCAATCAAGATCACAAAATTTGATTTAATTGCTTTGCTGTTAATAGTGCAATACCCTATCAGTTTGCTGCACTGCCTAAAAATTATTACATTTGAGAAGTGGCCTCACTGGGATTGGAACATACTGAGATTGTAAAATTCAAAAGAATTCCTTCACCTTCCAAGGACAATTTGATGCTTTTCCCCCACAGAACACTTTTTTTTGCCTTGCATTGCCCCTTAAATTTTAAGCAGAAATGAGAACAGTAATCCCCCCCCCACCTCCCCAGAGTACAAATTAGTCAACCTTTGCTAATCTACAAGGAAATGGAATTCTGTATCTTTCTTCAAAAGATAATGACTCTAATTGTCATCTCCCAAGGTTGGTGGAGGTGAGATCATCAGTTCTATTTAAAGCAGAGATAAATATTTGAAGGACTGAAGTTAGCATCATGTACAAGTGTCACAGGAAAGGGGTTGAGGCCAGCATTGATGAGCCATGATCATCATGGTATGACGGACTCAGAAGGAAATTATATCAATGAAAAAGCACACACCTTAAATGATGAAATATCGAGCTCTGCATCCTTTCAAAGGAACAAGTTACTTGTTCTATAATTACTTATGTCAAGCGAAAAAAAGAGTACCTTTAGATCTACAAAATGCTGTTTATAGCATCATTTAATGCACATAATAAATATATGGCTATTCAAGAGAATTTTCTGAAAAGTAATGTTGCAAAAAAAATCCACTTTTACAAATTCAAAATAAATCATTTTCTTCAACATTACTGAATATTTAAATTTAGATGATTAATATTTCAATTTAGTAATGTCATCAAGCCCAAACTCTCCAACAACTTTCAGAAATCATATTCCACAAGCTGCAATTAAACTTACTATTAGAGTAATTCAGTTTGCTTTTTTTCAATAAGGTAGGAAACACCAGTCTTCTGCATTTCTTGCTAATCTTCAAGAACTAACGCAAGTCTGAAACTATTTTAATTTCACTCAGCACAATAAAAAAGTGCAATTTGCAACCATAATCAAAACGAGTGAAGCAGATTCCTGTAGAATTTTAGTACATTAAATATGCACTATATCTATCTTTATAAAAATCTGTTTTCCCTTTGGATTCAATGAATTTGTAAAATAAAGATAGTTAGAGGATGAATAATGAGAATCTTTGATGAATTAGCATCATCTAACCTTGATAGGCTGCCTGAGCTGCAGTCCAAGCAAACAGACTTGCAATGCCATTGGCTCGCAAACGCACTTCAATTTGATCAGCTAAGTTGTCCCTTAGAAGTCTTTCTCGTCTCAACTTTTCAGAAGCAAAGTGAAACTGGGTATGCCCATAGCAGGCAGGATCATCGATCTTTGAACCTACAAGTAGAAGACAAAACAAACAAACAAAAAGTCTTGCATTAGCTCAAAGTAAGATTGCAATACAGTAATTTAGTGGAATTCCCTCTCAAATCATACATAGGAATACTACCAATCTATAATAAAGCATATTAAAATGTGTAAAATATTCAACTTTGTAAAACAAATCATGGAAATAAGTAAAATGCATGCAACTAAACTGCAAATTAATTTTATCCCTACCTGTGAAAATATTGTTGTCATACTGCCTTTGAAATAAAGGAAGTGGGCTTGGTTCCAAATGAATAACAGGAACATCTTCAGTGATTTGATTTTCTAGGGGCTCAAACTATGAAGGAAAATAAAATTAATTTACAAAGCATTTTTCAAATTGCATTTTACTTTTAAGGATGATTTACAATTCACTATCAACCACTTATTAACCATAGCATAGATCTAGAAAACTAATGTCAATCCAGAGATAAAAGTAGAAAACATCCATTCTAATTTGTATCAATTGCTAAAGCATTAATTTATGTACAAAGATTTAATTAAATATTAATCAGAAGAACATACTCAATTTCTGGAGCAATCAACTAAAAATGATTAACACAGGACTGAATACTGTCAAACTCTGATAACAGGGCATGTTGCTCTGGAGAGGAATTTTTCTGCATTTTTTGTATATTTATTGGAGTACAACTCTTAATTCTACTTTTTTTTAATGATACTCAGCAGCATTAATAATATTTCAATAAACCAGTTAAGTTTCAAGTGAGTGAGGGAACTGGAGTCTAGGCAGGCAGCCGAACAATCAAATAGCAGACATTCACCACATCTATTAAATTTAGTCCTTAGATCCAAATTCCTGGAGCAGCCCAGAGTAGGTCCAAAGCCTCGCTATCTAGTTCATCATATTAGAAGGGCAAATCACCATAAAGTTTGCAGGCATGAAGCACAGCAGCCAGGGGCAGTCTCACAGCGTTAGCATTGCAGAGAGTGAACCCCAGTCTTTCTGAGATTGTCCGAACCTTGCACTAGGACCTGCGCCCCACCACTGGCGAATCGCCCTGGGCCTAGACTTCGCTGCCGAAGGAGCTGTTCTCAACCTCTCCAGCCTCATCCGACTCCCGACACCCTGCCTTTCCAGTCTAAATGGGTGGCATTTGGATTGTCCAAATAGCGGATTGTACCTTGCATTAGGACCCGGACCTCACCGCGGCAAATTGCTCCGGGCCTTGAACATGCCTCCCAACGATTCGCTTCGCTTTGGACCTGGATTCCGCTGCCAAGTTACCCGTTCTTGACCTCTCCAATTTGGCTCGGCATTTAGAATGATCCTCCCTCGGACCTGGGTTAGTTGGACAGATTTCTGAACTCTTCTCTCCTGTCCTTTTCCCTCTAAATCATCTGCGCCAGCCAGCGTGACTCCAACTACAAATGCATCGATTTTGCAGCGCACTAGCAGAACACACCCCGTGAATTCACTTTGCCTTTGCTCACTTCCTCAGAGAATGGGATGACAGCTTACCACAATTTACTTTTTAAAAAAAGGTTTTAATCAAATTCCTTTGCTTTCAAACTACTAGTGAGCTGTCACACTTCTTCAGTAGCACCATCTGTAATGGGAAGTGCTATCCTGTGCTTGAGAGTCAGACTGTATACAATTCCTTTATCATTTGGCTTTTCTGTACTACAAGGTAACAGATGCCACCAAACTATATGAAAATTTGCAGTTAAAAACAGATGTGTATGAATCTTAATTCTATTACCTCAGGGAGTTGTCGATGTACCCGAATTTGGCAGTAAGGTTTGTCTTCAATCTGGAAACGAATAGGGTCAACCTGTCTTTTCCGGTGCCCTCGGGGAACTGTTCGTTCACCCCGAAACCAATAAAAACCAACTTGTGGTTCATGATCTGTAAGAATAAAAATTATTTAGCTATGCCAACATACAAGTGCAATAACATTATTTTTCAAAAAATTTCAGAACATTGAAATAAACTAAACTACATCTGGGTGCACAATGTAGAAGATTATGAAAGATTCATGGGACAGCTTTATCAGCCAGGTACGTGGGCTGAGGAATAACAAATGGCTTTCAATCCCGATAAATGCAACGTATGGTATTTTGCAAGGTCTAATCACAGTAGGAATTGTAGAGAATAGTTAGGTCCTAAGGAACAGTGAGACCTAGGTGTACAAGCGGCAACGCCACAGGTAATCAGGGTGGTGAACAAGGTACTTAGTCACCAGCCTTCATCAGTTAACATATTTAATACAGGAGTAGGAGGCTATATTGCAGTTACATAAGACTTTGATGGGTCCACACTTAAGAATATTGTGCACAGTTTTAGTTGCCTTGTTATAGATAAGATGGTATTACAGTACAAAGTGAAGAGATTCACTGGAATGTTACTTGCACTTGGGGGCCTGAATTACAAGGAACGGTTGCGTAGACTAGGACATTATTCCCTGAAGACCAAGAGATTGAATGGCAACTTGCTAGAGGTACAGTATATAAAATCGTGAGGGGGACAGACAGGGTGAAAGTACAATCTTTATATCAGGGAGAAGGAAAGGTACGTCGCATCCGGAGTTTCTCTAGTTAGCGGATGACTTCCCTCTACGCCTCTCTGATGTAGTGGGGAATCGCGTACGAGGCAAGTTACAGCAGTGGTTTGCCATTGCCTTCTGCTGTTCTCAGGGAGCAGCTGCTTAAAAACAAGAGGACACAGGTTTAAGTTCAAAGGTGAGGGATTAAAAAAAGGAAATCAGAGGCAGTTTCTTCATGCAAAGGGTGGTGTCAATGTAGAATGAGCTACCAGAAATAATGGTTGAGACAGGCACATCAGCAACTTTCAAAAACCATCTTAGAAAAGCACATGGATAGGCAACAGTGTTGGCATGGGAAGTTAACCAAAAGGCCTATTTCCAATGCCGTATGATTCTGACACTGCATCTTTCAATGTGGAGAGCAGAACACTGACACAGTAAAATCTTTCCATTCTAGCTTGAAATTCTATTCACGTGGAAAGTCTTGTGTAGTTTTAAACTACCTAATGTTTTCCTTTGTCCATTCCTACAATGAAAGTTACTAAAAAATTCACACTATCAGACTTGTAAATGCTTACTAAAATATGTAAACCAAATGTAACAAAGTCAAAATCAGCAAAATGTTTAAGGTGACCTTCCATCTAAGAAAACAAAGGTTTTCTAAGGAAAAAGGCAGTTAAAGAATCAAGAATGCAAAAGGTTTAAAGCAGTAATGAAGAACTGAGAGTTCTGGATGGTAATTACTTACAGTACTGTGCAAAAGTCTTAGGCATCCTAAATTTTGATATAAGTTTTGTTTTAGATGTTTATTTTTTGTTTTCTGTATGTGTGTCAGCAGAAAAGTTAAACTTTTAGATTTCCAAACATTAATTTTCCAAAAACTGCTATTTTTTTTTTGTATTTTGGTAAACAAAGTAACATTAAGTAATTGACCATTTTTCAAATAAAAACGATTACTTTCAAGGTAGATAGCCCAATTCATGATTAAACAAAGACAACAAACAGGATGCTAATGATCAATGACATGAGTTGAATAAACTAATCTGATAAACTGAAACAAAAACAGGTGTAGGAGGAGTCAAGCAGAGCGAAGGACAATCAGACAAAAAGGTGAAGGTGTGGCAGAAGTGACAGTTTAACGTTCAAATCACCAATTCTTACACCTTGGCAGCAAGAGTGAGCACAAGAAGACACAAGGTAGTCAACATGCATCAAGCAAGGTCTCTCCAGAGCAGAAATTTTGCAGCAGACTGGAGTTTCAAGAGGTACAAGCTTTTCTGAAGAAGCACAAAGAAACAGGCAAGGTAGATGATCAGAATTGCAATGGTTGGCTACGGAAACTAAGGGCAGCAGACTAGAGATTGACGTCCCATTTAAATCAGGAGAAATCCAGCACTGCTATCTTCTCTGAACTCACAGAAACCATTGGAAACCAAGTACACCCCTCCAAAAAAAAGTCCAGAGAACTCTTGTCAGAAGTGGTCTTCATGGAAGAGTTGCTGCCAAAAAGTCATTCCTCTGAAATGAAAACAAACCAAAGCTGAGATTCACCTTTGCACAAAAACACAAGCATTGTGGTGTTGAGCAATGGCAGCAAGTGCTCTGGACTGACGAGTCAAAATCAGAAATATTTTGCTCAAACAGGAGGCAGTTTGTCTGTAGAAGAGCTGGAGAGCGCTACATGGACCAGTGTCCACAGCCAACAGTGAAACACGGTAGGGGTTCCCTGCAAGTTTGGGGCTGCATTTCTGCAAATAGAGTTGGTGATCTGGTCAGAAGTAATGGAATCCTCGATGCTCAGAAGTACACACAAATTCACATCCATCGTGCAATACCATCGGGGAGGCATCTGATCAATCCCAACTTCATTCTGCAGCAGGACAATGACCCGAAACACATGGCCAGGGTCATAAAGAACTATCTTCCAGGAGTTCTGCAACAGATGGCATGGCCTCCAGAAAACCCAGATCTCAACATCATCAAGGCCATCTCCAATTACCTGGCGAGCCAGAAGCAAGCAAGATAGACAAAGTCTGTAGAACTGTGTGACAAGTTCTCCAAGATGTTTGGAACAACTAACAACTAATTTTCTTATAACACTGTACAACAGTGTACATAAGAGAATTGATGCAGTTTTAAAGGCAAAGGATGGTCAAACCAAATACTGATTTTTACTATTTACTGTTCTTTATAGTTTTTTTGATCTTGAGAAATTTTTCATTTCATTACTTTTGAAAGCATCGTCACTTTACTGATTTTTTATGAGCCTAAGACTTTAGCACAGTACTGTAAACGTGTAAAGCAACAGTTTGAAAACAGTTCACATAATCAATATTATCAAAGAACTATTACACAGCTTTAAATAATCACTACTGATCACTTTGCATTTCAATATGGCTTTCCTATTTTGGATGGATTCTGCATCAGTCAACCATCTCACTGTTTCCTCCGATGCTGCTTAACCAAAGTTGCTCCAGCAGTTTGTGCTTTATTCCAGACTCCAGCATCCGTTGTCTTCTGTGTTTCAATGTTCTTGTTGATTCCTTAACTCCCCACACCCAGTATAAAAGGATTCCTTCACCAAATCTGAAAGTGATGATTTACCCTCAACCCAGTTGGTGCCTTACTTGTTGACTGTTCCCTCAGCCACTGAAGTGTGTTGAAAAAGGTTGGAACTTTTCCCCCTTGCGATGTAGGTGGCTGAGATTTATAAAATCATGAGAAGTGTAGATAAGGAAGATCAACACCAAAACAGTTAGTCTAAAACTAGAGAACTTAGAGTAAGATAAAAGAACTGGCACTCCCTCAATGATCCAACTAGGCAGAAGGTTCGTGACTGGGTCAGTGTTGTCAAAAATGAACATTCGTCTCCAAAGACTGGGTTTGATGGCCCGGCCGGGCCTGTACTGTGTGTGTAACAGTGACAGGACTGCTACTTCTAAACCTCAGATGTTACCCGGGCGGGGGATAAACGCAGCGTCCTTACCCAAAGTGGAGCGTTCGAGCAGTGGGTTGCGGCCGGCTAAGGAGCTGACGAGCTGCGGCACCAGGTTGCCGATGAGGGGCAGCACCGTCTGCTCCCGTTCGCGGTACAGAGCGGGGCGCCGCTTTTTCAGGTAGAAGTTCTCCTGCAGCAACGCCTCGCACACCAGCGACTTCGCCTCGGCCAGGCCGGGGTCGGGGCCGGGCGGTAAGCCGGCGGGCAG
Source organism: Mobula birostris (assembly GCF_030028105.1). Lineage (NCBI taxonomy): Eukaryota > Metazoa > Chordata > Chondrichthyes > Myliobatiformes > Myliobatidae > Mobula > Mobula birostris. The sequence goes on along the minus strand of NC_092372.1, from coordinate 37,255,210 downwards.
CCCCTGCACGAAGGCGGTCTTGGTGAAGTGTTGGAACCAGCGGTCCGCATCCAAGCCAAGCGTCTGCGGGAGGATCACGTACTTCGGCCGCTGCAACTTGGTCAGCAGCCGGATCTTATCGGCGGGCGACTGGCAAGCGTGCACCCGCTGGTGGAACTCCTCCAACCGCCGCCGCTTAGCCGCCTTGCTCTTGGCGGTCAGGGATGGCAGCAGCGGTGGGTAGCGGGCGGTGACGGGCCCTCCCTCCGCCGCCGTTGCTGTTGCCGCCGAGCTGAGCGCAGCGCGACCCCCGCCCCATGTCCCCAACAACCGCGGCAACCTGCTGGGCGCCGCCATCTTCCGTCCGACCGACGTCATCCAGCCTCGAGCAAATCTAACCAATAGCCACTACACCACTCTTGCAAGGTGACCAATCATCTGCAGAGTCTCAAGACGCCAGCGACGTCAGCCGCGGAGCCAATCTGACCAATGGCCAGTCACCCACTCTTGCAAGGTGACCAATCATGTACAGAGTATCAGGAGCTCGGTAACGTGAGATGCAAGGGTAAAGTGCTGCGGAGTCTTGCGCCGCAGATTCGCAAACTTATAGGAGGAAGAAAGTTGCTTCGCTCCGGTGAGGTGATAATTGTACCGGGCTGAAAACCAGACAGGAAATAATTTCATAGAACATAGAAAACCTACAACGCAATACTGGCCTTTCGGCGCACAAAGCTGTGCTGAACATGGCCTTACCTAAAAAATTACCTAGGGTTACCTCTTTTTCTGAGCTCCATGTACCTATCCAGGAGTCTCTTAAAAGACCCTATCGGATCTGCCCCTATCACCGTCGCCGGCAGCCTATTCCACGTACTCACCACTCTCTGAGTAAAAAACTTACCCCTGACATCTCCTCTGTACCTGCTTCCAAGCACATTAAAACTGTGTCCTCTCTGACTATCCACATGATCAGTGTCTCTCATCATCTTACACACTTCGATCAAGTCACCTCTCATCCTCCGTCACTCCAAGGAGAAAAGGCCAAGTTCACTCAACCTGTTTCCCCAATGTTCCCCAATCCAGGCAACATCCTTGTAAATCTCCTCTGCACCCTTTCTACAGTTTCCACATCCTTCCTGTAGTGAGGTGACCAGAACTGAGCACAGTACTCCAAGTGGGGTCTGACAGAAAATAATTAGCTCGACCTATTTGTCACTGAGTAGACGGCATTTTACCTGGAGAGTATTGTGATGGTGGGGCTTCCCTGCTGTGGGTGAAAGGCCTGCCAGGTTCTGCTCGCAGGAGCACCCGGGTCTGTCCCTTACTCGGGGCTGTCCGATGTACCAGGTTGGAACCTGCTGAACCCCAGAGTGCAGCCACCCCACCCCCACCACAGATATGTCAGCAATTTAACTCGATGCCACAGCTTTTACTGTGAGCACTATTAACCGATGCTGGTTTATAACTTTCAGTCGTCAAGTTTTAAAAGTGATTTGCATGAACATTAGGTTCCTTCGGAGTAGGAAAAAAATACATCTTTATTTTAGAGCAAGTTGCACAAACAATGAAGAAACCAGCAACACTTAAGTGTTAATAATTTGTGTAAAAGCCTCGCTCGCATATTAGATTAGATTATGAGGACACTCACTCCTCGTTTATTGTCATTTAGAAATGCATACATTAAGAGATGATACAATGTTCCTCCAGAACGATATCACAAAAAAAACAGGACAAACCAAAGACTAACACTGACAAAACCACATAATTATAACATATAGTTACAGCAGTGCAAAACAATACCATAATTTGATAAAGAGCAGACCATGGGCACAATAAAAAAAAAGTCTCAAGTCCTGATCGACTCCAATAGTCCCCGATAGCAGGCAGCAAAAAGGGAGAAACTCCCCTGCTATAAACCTCCAGGCACCGACAACTGCCGATGCATTGGAAGCACCCTACTACAGCCGACTCTTGAGTCCGTCCAAAAACTTCGAGCCTCCGATAAAGCCTCCCGAGCGCCTTCAACCTCGTCCTGGCTGCCGAAACAAGCAAAGCCGAGGACTTAGAGGCCTTCTCCTCCAGAGATTCCAGACCACACAGTAGCAGTGGCAACGAAGTGGGCATTTCAGAAGTTACTCCAGATATTCCTCCATACTCTCACGTCTGTCTCCATCAAATCATAATTGTGCACGGTCCCCTACTTAAGAAATGCAGATATCATTCCTGGAGTGGCTGCACGCGTTGCATTGCACCGCCATTTTCTCCTCCCGATGAGTTTCATTTCCTAAGTCACAGTCATCTATTGGTTGAGTTGGAAATGAATTTATTGGAACTCAATGGTTGTAGGGTAATAACCGTTCCTGAACCTGGTGGTATGGGCCTAAGATTTTAGTGGCTCAATTCAATGATAGCAAGAAGAGGACATCAATTGAAATGAGAGGATCCTTGATAACGACCACTTCTTTCTTGTGCCATTGCTCCCTGTAAATATATTCAATGGTGGAGAGGGCTTGGTGTGTGCTGGACCAGGCTGTACCCACCACTTTCTGTAGCCTTTTCCGTTCCTGGTCATTGGTGTTTCCATACCAGGCCGTGATGCAACCAGTCAGGATACTCTCCACTGTGCATCTATAGAAATATGTCAAAATTTTAGAAAAATATGCCAGATCTCCATAGCCTACTAAAAATGTAGAGGGGCAACCATGCCTTCTTTGTAGTGGTACTTTACTGGTCCCAAGACAAATCCATTGATATGCTAACAGCAAGGAATTTAAAGCTACTGAACCTCTCCAACTCCGATCCCCTAATGAAGACTGGTCCATGAACCTCTGGTTTATTTCTTAGGTTTGCTGATAATGAGTGAGAGGTAGTGCCATTGAACCAGATTTTCAATCTCACTCCTATAGGCCGATGGGTCACCACCTTTGATTCGGCCAACTACAGTGGTGTCATCAGCAAACGTAAATATGGTATTGGAGTTGATTTAGCCACACATATGTAGGTATGAAGTGAGTAGAGCAGGGGGCTTAGCACACAGCCTAATGGTGTATTTGTGCTGATGGTGATCGTGAAGCAGAGAGATTAGTTTCGAAGGGCTGACAGTGTTGAATGCTTGTCTATAGTCAATAAAGAGCACACCAAGGTATACATAGAACATAGAAATCTACAGCACATTACAGGCCCTTTGGCCCACAATGTTGTGCCGACCATGTAACCTACTCTCAAAACTGCCTAGAATTTCCCTACTGCACAGCCCTCCATTTGTTCGTTGTTCCAGGGTTGAGGAAAGAGCAAATGGAATGGCATCTGCTGTTGACCTTTTGCTGTGTGGAGAGACAAACTGGAGTGGATCCAAGTCAGATCTGAAACAGGAGTTCACATGCTTCATGACCAACCTCTCAAAGCATTTCATGTAAGTGGTACTGGTACTGGTAATCGGACTTCAACTACTGCACAGAGTCTTGTCATCTTCAGAAGTTTTCGGATGACTCTGCCATAGTTGGATACATCAGCAAGGGAGATGAGGCTGAGTACAGGGCTACGGTAGGAAACTTTGTCACATGGTGTGAGCAGAATTATCTGCAGCTTATTGTGAAAAAGACTAAGGAGCTGGTGGTAGACCTGAGGAGAGCTAAGGTACCGGTGACCCCTGTTTCCATCCAGGGGGTCAGTGTGGACATGGTGGAGGGTTACAAATACCTGGGGATACAAATTGACAATAAACTGGACTGGTCAAAGAACACTGAGGCTGTCTACAAGAAGGGTCAGAGCTGTCTCTATTTCCTGAGAAGACTGAGGTCCTTTAACATCTGCCGGACGATGCTGAGGATGTTCTACGAGTCTGTGGTGGCCAGTGCGATCATGTTTGCTGTTGTATGCTCTGGTAGCGGGCTGAGGGTAGCAGACACCAACAGACTCAACAAACTCATTCGTAAGGCCAGTGATGTTGTGGGGATGGAACTGGACTCTCTGATGGCGGTGTCTGAAAAGAGGATGCTGTCCAAGTTGCATGCCATCTTGGACAATGTCTCCCATCCACTACATAATGTACTAGTTGGGCACAGGAGTACATTCAGCCAGAGACTCATGCAACACAGAGCGTCATAGGAAGTCATTCCTGCCTGTGGCCATCAAACTTTACAACTCCTCCCTTGGAGGGTCAGACACCCTGAGCCAATAGGCTGGTCCTGGACATTTCCTGGCATAATTTACATATTATTATTTAACTATTTATGGTTTTATTACTATTTAATTATTTATGGTGCAACTGTAACAAAAAACAATTACCCCCCGGGTCAATAAAGTATGCCTGTGACTACATTTGGGACTACTTCACTGATTTACTTTAATAATGGCCTAATAGCCTCCATGAAACTGAATAAACAGGTCTCGGCTTGAAATGTCGACTGTTGATTAATTCCCATAGATGCTGCCTGACCTGCTGAGTTCCTCCAGTATTTTGTGTGTGTTGCTCTGGATTTCCAGCATCTGCAGAATCTCTTAATAATAGCCTATATATGACCCTCAGCCATAGCCCCCTTATTTGGTTCAGTCTTAGCAGCCTCTTCTGTTGAAGGGCAGTTAAGAATTCACATCCCCAAAATGTTAATATTTCACGTTATAATTTCCGGTGCACCAATAATTTTGTCTTTGTTCTTCGATTTGTATTTTTTTTGCATTGTCTACTCTGCAGTTCTTAACGCCACCACTAGAGGTCACCATATGCCTGATTAATAATAAGAATTCAAATCGACATGCTCATTAAATTACGTGAGCAACCCATTTTGGCCCAACCTGTTTAAATCAGTGTCTAGTACTGATATGAGTAAATGATTTTAATAATGTAATAATAAATGTATATATAAATTGCTTTCTTATCAAGCATGTGACTAAATGGGATCTATCGTGGTATAATTCTAAATCTGGTAACTCCTGATTCTCAATCCTGCACTTCCTTCAATCGCAGGACTTTGCAGAGAGTGTCGCGGACAGCCCAGCTCATCTACAGATGTAAACTTCCCACTACTCAGGGCATTTACAAAGACAGGTGTATAAAAAGGGCCCGAAAGATCTCTGGGGACACAAGTCACCCCAACCATAAACCGTTCCAGTTGCTACCATCTGGGAAACAGTACCACAGCATTAAAGTCAGGACCAACAGGCTCCGAGACAGCTTCTTCCACCGGGCCATCAGACTGCTTAACTCATGCTGACACAACTGTATTTCTATGTTATATTGACTATCTTGCTGTACATAATATTTATTATAAATGACTATAAATTGCATATTTAGACAGAGAAGTAACGTAAAGATTTTTACTCCTCAAGTACATGAAGGAGGTAAGTAATAACGTCAATTCAATTCAATTCCAACAACATTGTGTGAATAACTTCAGGAGAAGGGCTGTAGCAGTTCACGAAGATGATTGATGCTCATCTTCTCACTGACAATAATAATCAGCTTTGTCCATAAATGACTATTTAAGCAAAAACATTCTGTAATTCTTCTTTCCATGTCCACATTTCCAATTTACTATTAGCATTAACATTGCTGGGTGATTTTAAGACCCCCAGTTCTTAGAACCACCTCATAGATCTGATTTAATGATCTGGAGACATGAGCTCAAATCCCAGAAAGGCACCTGGGAATTAAAATGCAATTAAATAAACCTAGAACAAAGTTTATTATCAGTAATGGTAACTGCAAAATTGTTGGGCTGTTGCAAAATTCCATGGGGTCCAATCACTCGAGTCGAGTATGATCTTCTCCTAGGGAGTTGTCTTTTGGTGCTTCCTCAGGTGGCTGTAGAGGCCGATCTGGGATTCTGGTACAGAGCGAGCAAGAGCATGTGGTAGCTGTGGTTAGTGCTTGGGTTTTTTTGCAGCTGCCGCTTGTTCTCTGAGGCCTAGGGGTGGTCGCTCATGTAGCGCAGCTCCCTCTTGAACAGATTTCTTCCAGGTGTATCTATCGGCTGCAATATCTCAGTTTTTAGATGTAATGTTGAATTCCCATCAGTGAGACCAACTCTTCACTGCCCTCTGAGATATCTCACTAAATTAGTTCTGGAAGAAATCAGGAATTCCACTGAACCAGGGCTGTTGTAACAGTTAATTTTATAACAGCTTCAAATAGTTACAGGATCGTGCACTGTCAGTTCCCTGGTACAAGTATTTGAGGCACATAGTTACTTTATGTGCCTGGTCTTGCAATATAGGAATGGCGGCAGTTTCTAGCTTAGCTAATAATAAAATTATTATGAGTTATTAATGTACTTGATTGTGTCTGAATATTCTGTATCTGAACCTAACAGAAGATTATGCTCCATGTATTAAATACGTTAAAGGATGATTTCCTCTAGAAATGGATTCAAAAATTTGCTATAACAAACTTGTAGGAACTTCAGTTTCCAATTAAGTAAAACGAGTCAAGTAATAGTCTTAAATTTACAGAAATGGACATTTCATGACATGCCCTGTGAATCAGGATTTTTCCTCGCCCATCATCTGGAAGCATTTTTGCAAACCAAGCTGCTGGAAGTGCAGGTTGATAATAAGGTCAATAGAGCATTTGGGGTGATGGCAAACAACAGAACCAACTGCTTGTCTCCTTTACCAATTATACTTAATAACAGGAGGAAAAGGAATAGTGGAGACGGAAATTGGGTAAAATAGATTTGACGGAGAGTGTTCGGTAAATGCACCCCTTACACATACACATTTACACACACACACACACACACACACACACACACATTGCCTTGTTATTCTGCATTCTGCTGTGGGTGTGCTGAGTGTGCAAACTTCAATGTCTCCCCCAGCATATTCTTATAATGAGTTTGGTTTATTCTGCTCTCCCACCATGCATGGTACGATATTCAATTTCTTTAGCAACTAGGATGTGTAAATGTGTATATATTGTTTGTATATACTGTACTTAAGGTAAATACCTCTGTTTATTTTGTAATATGATTGTAACCACATTGTGGGGTGCATCATATTCTAATTCATCATTGTGGGGTTCATCATATTCTAATTCATGTGTAGTCTTAAGTTAATTTTTTGGGTGGTTAAAGATGTATGTCCTAGTCCCTTAAAAAACGAGGCAGTTCACTCTCAGTAGGAGAGAGAGGGAGAGAGATCGAGTGACCAGGAGTTCACACTGGACAAAATTATTATGTAGACATTTATTATGTTTTCTGGTAGATAACTTTTTGTAAATATTGTCAGGTTTTTTTTGCTATTTTCACTAAATTTTGTAAGTTTTCATTTTTGACACACCTCAGCTAATAGTGCTAAGTGGCTCCAGCCATTTTTTTCTCAGTTTATAACCCACCTATCATAACAATAGAGTAATATTAAAATTGTAAGGAGAAGGAAAGTAGGATTGGATAATGAGAGAGGAAAGGTCGTGTAGAAACCTCTAAGAACAATTTACAGACTGAAGGAATGAGACTCCAGCTACACTTGCTTCGTTTCTGGACCTCCAAGGTTGAATGTCATTGCAGGATCATAAATTATGCTCTAAAAAGTAGTTTTTCTGCTGCTAAATGCCAGTACAAACATTCTGTGAATAATTTGATTAATTCTAACGGCACACTTCCTGCAATTTTGTGGAACTCATTGGGAGGTTGATGGCAGGCTTAGTTTTCTGCAAGGCTATTATTTGCGCAGTGGCATTTACAAAGCAAAGGGTTGAAGGGTTACCACAGGCAGACAGAAATGCAAAGCTGAGGTTACAAACAGATCAACCATTATCTTAGTACTTGGCAGCAAGGGGTTGAGTGGCCTACTCCTGCTGGCTTGTTAGTTCACCCAAATATGCCAATATTCTGTGCTGTTCTGGTGATCAACTACTCCTGGTGTATTGCTTTTCTTTTAGAAAATAAATAGAAGAATTCAGATTTAACTTGGTATTTTTCCCCAAGAATATTATTTTCTATTCCTCAAGAATATATTATCTTGGGAATTTATTCCCAAGAATAATTCAAACAAGTTTCCCATATTTTCACCAATTAAAAACACACGTAGGAGTTGCACATTACATTGAAGCTTTTGAGCATTTGGAGGTGCATGGCCTGATTAGAGATATTCAGCATCACATTGTAAGGGTTAAATTGTACCTCACAAGCCTGATGGACGTTTTTGAGGAAGTGGCAAAACAAATTGATGAAGGTAGAGTGGTGGATGCAGTTCAACAAGGTTCATTTCACCATGGTAGGCTCATTCTGAAAGTCATGGCTGTGTGGATTTGGAACTGGTTTGCCCACAGAAGGCCGAGGATGGTAGTAGATGGAGCATATTCTGACTGGAGGTCAGTGATCTGTTCTGGGACCCCCGTTTTTGTGATTTTTCTAAATGACTTGGATGAGGAAGCGGAAGGGTAGGTTAGTGAGTTTGCAAATGACACGAAGGTTGCTCGTGTTGTGGATGGTGTAGAAGGTTGCCATAGGTTACAGCGGGACAGTGATAGGATGTAGAGCTGACTGAGAAGTGATAGATGGAGTTCAATCCAGAGAAGTGTGAAGTGAGAATCCTTGGAAGGTTGAACTTGAACCCAGAGTACAAGGTTAATGCAGGATTCTTAGCAGTGTGAAAGAACAAAGGGATCTTGGAGTCTACATCCATAGATCCCCCAAACCTCCCACACAACTATTCAATAAGAATAAGAATATGTTTGGTGTCTCAACCTTTATTAGTCAGGGAAATGAATTCAAGAGCTATGAGGTAATGTTGCAGCCCTATAAAATTCTAGTTAGACTACTCTTGCAGTATTGTGTTCAGTTCTGGTTCCCTCCTCATAAGAAGGATGTGGAAGCTTTGGAGAGGGTGCAGAGGAGATTTACCAGGATGCTGACTGCACTAGAGAACATGTTTTATGAGAAAAGGTTGAGCAAGTTAGGGCTTTTCTTCTTAGAGTGAAGGAGGACGATGGGCAACTTGATAGAGATAGAGGGGTACAAGATGATAGGAGGCATAGATATGGTGGACAGCAACCACCTTTTCCCCAGGTGTATATGGCCAATACAAGAGGACATACTTTAAAGGTGATTGGAGGAAAGTATAGGGGGGGGATGTCAGAGGTCAGTTTTTTTACACAGAGAGTGGTAAGTACATGGAAGATACATTAGGGGCAATTAAGAAACTTAGATAGACACATGGATGATATAATATGGAGGATTATGTAGGAGGGAAGGGCTAGATCGATCTTAGGGCAGAATAAAAGGTTGGCACAACAGCATGGGCTGAAGGGCTGGTCTGTGTTGTAAACTATGTTCATAGTGAAAAGCAGATTATTTAACAGCAAGATAATAACATTTGAAGAAAGACTCAATGCTGAAAGCAAAGTTATTTGGAATATAATACAAGCAGAGGTATGACATATTCTTTAGGGGTTTTTCTTTCAAAAAACTTATATCCTGCCACATTTGTGTGCACTGCCTACTATGATACCAAACAGGTCTGATCTGATTCCTGTTAACCCATTTGTCTAGAAATTTATTCCACCTTCACATTTGTTTTCAGTGCTAGGATCAATTCAGATCTTCCTCAAGAATATATGAAATTGGTCAATTTGAAATCGAGTTAGTTGTTTATCGGCAGAGAGAATCTTTAGGGTGCAGCTTCTCTCTTTCCAAATGGGGTCACACTCAATTCAGTACAGCTGCAGATACTTTGCAATGCAGCCATATGAGAAAGGCATCACCTAAAGGCATACCCCCCGTGGCATACAGACAGCAACACTCATTACAACTTAATTGGGAAAGAGTGAGATTGCAGGAGAGAGGGAGATAGGTCCATGATTTCCTGAAAGAGGCATTGTAAGCCAGAGATGTGATATGACAGGAGGGAGGAGCAATTGCAGATTATTGCAGACTGGCAGGAGATCTTACCAGGTCTCATACAACACTATTGTATTGAAGTCCTTTTGCATGAAGAGCCAGTGTACAATTTACCTTGCCAATTATCTACTACACTTTCATGTTAGCTTTCAGGGATGTAAGTAAAAGGACGTCAAGGTCCCTTTGAACATCAACTACTCCCAGTCTCTCACCTTTTTAAAAAGTACCGGTGCCTCCCAACCCCATCTGACCAGTGGTCTGCTTGGATCAGTGCATCCTATACTTTGAGTGAATTCTGGAATTCGGGAATCTCTTTTCTACCTAAGGCTATGATCTTTTCAAAACCACAATCCCTCAACTGATGTGACTCACTCCAGTAAAGAATTAACTAATAACATAATTAAATCCATGTAAAGACTTTGAGTTTTTGATACCTGTTGTATCAGCTACTGTTCTAAGTTGTAAATTGACTACTTTCAATAAGACATGTTTTAAATAGCTGCACTTCTTTTGCTTGCCAAGGCATATAACACCACTAAAGAGCCCACAGTCATGATATATAATACAAGCCTAGAAAATGAATTAAGGAAAAACATTGCTTTTGTTTTATATAGAGTGAGCCAAAGTCAAAATCGTTTTTTTGTCACAAGCACAAGTATGTATATGCACAGGTGCAATGAAAACTTGCAGCATCATCATCATAGGCACATCAGCAGTATCAGATATACAGCATTCACAAGAAAAACATCAATTAACAATGCAAATTATACGAGAAAGAATGCAATTAGAACAAAGGAAAAACCAAGTCCTTTGAAGTGCAAAGTGATCAAGATGTTGCCCTACTGAGTTATTGTTTCCTAAGGCTGTTATAGCTGGGGGTGGTAGTGGGGATGGACTTCTACCAGGTATTCAATGCTCTCAATGGCATGCGTCTCAAATAGCCTCTGACAACAAAGTCCAGCTCCCGGCCGTTTCTACCGACAGGAGAAGGGGCAAAGTCGGGTTACTGGCATCTTAACACCAGTTGCTTCGGTCAGATGAGCTTGTCAGCTGTAGTTGGTAGCTCATCTAGGAGAAGGAAAACTCTGACCTCAAACCACCCCAAAATCTTGACTGAAAATATATAAGCTTATTAAGGGATTAGACACGCTGGAGGCAGGAAACATGTTCCCGCTAATGGGGGAGTCCAGAACCAGAGGCCACAGTTTAAGAATAAGGGGTAGGCCATTTAGAACGGAGTTGAGGAAAAACTTTTTCAGCCAGCGAGTGGTGGATATGTGGAATGCTCTGCCCCAGAAGGCAGTGGAGGCCAAGTCTCTGGATGTTTTCAAGAAAGAGATAGATAGAGCTCTTAAAGATAGCGGAATCAAAGGTTATGGGGATAAGGTAGGAACTGGATACTGATTGAGGAAGATCAGCCATGATCACAGTGAATGGTGGTGCTGGCTCAAAGGGCTGAATGGCCTACTCCTGCACTTATTGTCTATTGGCTATTCTCTATGGTCGACCCTGACCAACGGAGGCCTCTGACTGAGGTATTGATTAGGGTTGCATTGATTGAACATAGAACAATACACCACATCCCTGTCGTGATTCACCTGAGCATGAATGTCACTTCATGTATGCATGACTTAGCAATGCGATCAGGAGGTCCTGAGGGAGGAATAAACGTGTACTATTGACTCTTATTATTTTAGAAACCACAACATACAAACAACTGCTTTATGCAGCATCCCATATGGTAGAAGGGAGCATGTTTGCTGATCATGCAGAACGCAGACCTTATCATGGAAAGGTCATTGATAAAGGAGATGAAGATCGCTGGGCCAAGTACAGGTTTCTTATGATCTCCTGCAATCATGTCCTGCAACTGACATCCAATAAGCACACCTACCTTTTTTGTTGTACAAGGTCTGAATCTAATCAAGTGAGTCAGTTTTAATAGGACACAATTAGTCCTGTTAATGTTTAGGATGGCCACTCCCATTTTACCGCTAGATTGCATCTCTTTCGGTCCATGATTGAGACAAGGCTGTTAGAAAACATGGTGTTAGTCATTCAGCCGAAACTCAAGCCGGACATTAGCAAACAAGTTATTGCTAAGTAAGTACTGATTAAATGGTCAGCTAGGACCATACTGCAGTGTAGTGGTATGTGTGAGCAAGTGAAATACCAAATTGTTTGCTTATTTACTGTCCTTTGGGATATTCAGAAACTTCGCATTTATGTGTATGAGAAAAAAAATCAACGTCCCAAACTAGTTGCCAAAAATGAAGGAAGTTTGTTAGAATGAATGGAATTGTACTTAATGGTTTCACAGGAATTCTTTAATACCAATAAGCTCAATTGAGAAAATGTAGGGCACAATAAAACAGTCAGTTACTTTCAGATTTTCTTGAATTTTATGTTTTTGATTTTCAGTGTCAAACCCTCCTCAAAACCTGGCAGCTTGTTAATCCTATCCTTGATAACAACCAACATTACGAAATTAGCAACACTCACAACAAGCTGGAGGAACTCAGCAGGTCGGGCAGCATCCGTGGAAAAGATCGGTCGAAGTTTCGGGCCGGAACCCTTCGTCAGGACTGTAGAGGGAAGGGGCAGAGGCCCTATAAAGAAGGTGGGGGAGTGTGGGAAGGCTGGTAGGTTCCAGGTGAAAAACCAGTAAGGGGAAAGATAAAGGGGTGGGGGAGGGGAAGCAGGGAGGTGATAGGCAGGAAAGGTGAAGAAAGAATAGGGGAAAACACAACGGGTAGTAGAAGGAGGTGGAACCAAGAGGGAGGTGGTAGACAGCTGGGGGAGGGGGCAGAGTGACATAGGGATAGGGGAAGGGAGGGGGAGGCAATTACCGGAAGTTGGAGAATTCTATGTTCATACCAAGGGGCTGGAGACTACCTAGACGATATATGAGGTCATACCAAGGGGCTGGAAACTACCTCATATACCGTCTAGGTAGTCTCCAGCCCCTTGGTATGAACGTAGAATTCTCCAACTTCCGGTAATTCCCTCCCCCTCCCTTACCCTATCCCTATGTCACTCTGCCCCCTCCCCCAGCTGCCTACCACCTCCCTCTTGGTTCCGCCTCCTTCTACTACCCATTGTGTTTTCCCCTATTCTTTCTTCACCTTTCCTGCCTATCACCTCCCTGCTTCCCCTCCCCCACCCCTTTGTCTTTCCCCTTACTGGTTTTTCTCCTGGAACCTACCATCTTTCTCCTTCCCACCCTCCCCCCACCTTCTTTATAGGGCCTCTGCCCCTTCCCCCTACAGTCCTGACGAAGGGTTCCAGCCCGAAACGTCGACCGATCTTTTCCACGGATGCTGCCCGACCTGCTGAGTTCCTCCAGCGTGTTGTGAGTGTTGCTTTGACCCCAGCATCTGCAGATTATTTTGTGTTTAGCATTACGAAATTAGATGTAAAGGCAAAAGCAACTTGTTTTCAAACACACACCATTCATTCCCATGTCTAATTAACGTTAAAAAAAAACTGGAAGAGACAGACAGCATGCAAAATAGTGACACATGTCTGGAACTGGTCAGAATCAAAATCTGGAGCCAAAAGGGAAGAATCTCAATTTTGAGCATATGCCTTCAGGTTACATCGGTGACCCCTGCTGGCTAGTCAATAGCTAACAGCGCCCTTAAATGATGTGGTCTCCCTGATACAAAGTATTGGATCATAAAGTATCTTTCGGAAGCTTGACTTAATCCTGAACTTTCGTCACCAGATGGTCATATCGAAACTCTCTCTTCACTTAGTCACCTCTTCTGATGTCATCCATCAAGGATTGTTGTGGGTTGATCATTCTCCTTCCATGTTCATAGAAAACATTTTTTTAGCATATGTGTAGAAACACTACCATTTAGCTACAAAAATTTAAAAAACATTGAAAATCAGGGAAATATGAATAACAAAATGATAGAAAGGCTGTATCTAAATAAAGTAAAATGTGAACACTCCCCAGCCTAGTCCTGAGCTCATATCTTTGTCCAGTTTCTCTTCTATCTTTCTTCATTTTCCCTGACATGGCCTATCCTATTGAGCCTACTCCCACCTAACTATTGGCCAACTAACTTTACTTTTAGGCCCTAATGTTAGCAGATGTTATAAATGACTGCCTCCTTTATGGTGCTGGGGCCCACACTCTCAAAACTGCTGCCAGTACTCTTAATATCTCACACTTGGTCAACTGAGGTTGTTATTAAATGCAATAGAGTAAAAATATATAATATCCAAAATATACATTGCAAATTTTATTTTTTTAAATGAAAATATGTCAAATACTTAAAAAAGTAAAACTCAATTAATTAAAAAAAATCAAGAACCTAATATCTACCTTGACAGTTGTCAATATACCAGGTCTAACCTGGTTTCAGTTAGGCAGTAGATTCAAGGTGATACAGAGTTATAGAATATACAGCGTCGATTCTGACTTTTATACCCACTGAGGCCAATTATGCTAATTCCATTTTATTTTCACCATGAGGAGTCTGAAGTCAGAGTGCATTCCGAAGAAAGGCTGTTAAACTATATCCAGCCATTTCAGGACCTCCACATTCAAACTGAATGCCTGAATCGTAACTTGCATCAGACAAAAATAGAAAATGCTGAAAATACACGAGTAGCATCTATGGAAACAGAAACAAAGTTAACGTTTTAGGTCTGAGGTACTTCATTAGAACTTTTCTACAAATATTGCTTGACTTAAAGAGTTCATCCAGCATTTTCTGTTCTTATTTCAATTTGCAGCATCTGCAGCTATTTTGACTTTAAGTTATCACATGGACTTGTGCTGGCAATTTCCCACAAACTCCAAGCTGTCAACTCTTTCTCCCCCAGTAATGCTTCAGGTGGCTATTTCTTGAAGTTTGTGTTTTGACCTTGCCCACCTTTTCCCCCACATCCACTTGCCGTAGCCTTCCAAACTACTCCACCCTTTCCACCCACTTTTTACTCCCTAGATTCCTTGAATATTACCCCTGCCAAAATATATTATAACATGTTTAATTATTCTTAAAATTCCATGTTTGAACCCCTTCACCCAAGCTCCTGTCTTTGCCCTCATACTTAAGTGGTCCTTATCAAAGTCACAAATAAACTGCAGAAGGATCATTATACCCTTATGGTGGCATGGTAGTATAGTGTTAGTGTAACAGTATTACCGTCCCAGTGACCTGGGTTTAATTCTGTTGCTGTATTTTACCCTGTGAATGCATGAGTTTCCTCCGGGTGCTCCAGTTTCCTCCCATGACCAAATGCTCAGAGCCAATTTATTATCAAAGTACATATATGTCACCATACAGAACCCTGAGATTCGCTTTCTCATGGCACACTCAATAAATCCTTAATAGAATCAATGACAGACCGCAACAACTTGGGCTTTCAAACAATGTGCAAATAAACAACAAACTACAAACATGAAAATAAATAAACAATAATAATAAAGAAATAAGCACTAAATGTCGAGAACATGAGATGAAGAGTTCTTCAAAGTGAGTCCATAGGTTGTGGGAACATTTCAACGATGGGGCAGATGAAGTTATCCCTTTTGGTACAAGAGCTTGATAGTTGAGGGGTAGCCGCTGTACTTGAACCTGATGATGTGAGTCCTGAGGCTCCTGTACTTTCTTCCTGGTGGTGGATAATGGATGTTGCTTTCCTGTGACAACACATCATGCAGATGTACTCAATGGTGGTGAGAGCTTTACCTATGAGGAACTGGGCCGTATCCACTACTTTTTGTAGGATTTTCCGTTCAAGGGCATTGGTGTTTCCATATCAGGCTGTGAAGCAGCCTGTCATTATACCCTCCATTACGTATATATAGAAGTTTGTCAAAGTTTTAGACGCATGCCAAATCTTTGCAGACTCCTAAGGAAGTAGAGGTATTGCCGTGCCTCCTTCATAATCGCCACGTGCGTGCTGGGCCCAGAACAAGCCCTCAAAAATGATAACAGCGAGGAATTAAAAGTTGCTGACCTTATCCACATCTGATAAGCACAGGCTCATGGACCTCTCGTTTCCTCCTCCTGACGTCAATAATCAGCTCCTTGGTCTTGCTGATATTGAGTAAGAGGTTGTTGTTGTGGCACCACTCACCCAGCTGGATTTTCAATCTCCCTCCTATATACTGGTTCATCACCACCTTTGATACGGCTAATGACCTTTGATTCAACCTATGACAGTGGTGTCATCAGCAAACTTGAATATGGTAATGGGGCTGTGCTTAGTCACACAGTCATAAGTGTAAAGTGAGTAGAGCAGGGAGCTGAGCACACAGCCTTGTGGTGCACCTGTGCTAATGGAGATTGTGGAGGAGACGTTGTTGCCAATCCAAACTGGCCGGGGTCGGCAAGTGAGGAGATAAAGCATCCAACTTCACAAGGTGTTATTGAGGCCAAGGTCTCGAAGTTTATTGATTATTTTTGAGGGGATGATGGTATTGAATGCCAAACTGTAGTCAATAAAGAGCATCCTGATGTGTGCATCTTTGCTATGAGATGTTGCAGAGGTGGGTGAAGAACCAATGAGGTGGCAACTGCTAAGGACCTGTTGTTACTGTAGGCAAATTGGGGCAGATCCAAGTTGCTCCTCAGGCAGGAGTTGGTATGTTTCATCAACAACCTCTCAAAATACTTCATTAGTGTGGATGTAAGTGTTACTGGATGATAGGAATAAGGCAGGTTACCACCTTCTTCTTAGGTACCGGTATAAGTGATGTCTGCTTGAAGCAGGTGGATACTGATGTGATCTCAGTGAACTCTCTAGCCAGTTGATTTGCACAGGTCTTTAGTACTTGGCCAGGTAACTCATCAGGTCTGGATGCTTTTCACACTCCTGAAGGCTGTAAACAGGTTGGCCTCAGAGACTGAAATCACAGGATCATCGGGGGCCGTGTGAGTTCATGATGGTCCCTCCATGTTTTGATGGTCAAAGTGAACATAGAAGGCACTGGGCTCATTTGGAAGTGAAGCCCTGTTCCCCTGTTCTCACCTATGTCGCTTGATTTACTAGATAGGAGGTAATAATATTCAAGCCCTGCCAGAACAGTTGAGCATTCTTCATTGATTCAGGTTTAGTCCAGAAATGCCACTTTGTCTATGAGATGGTTTTCTGGAGATTGTACCTGGACCTCCTGTAGCTTTCTTGGTCACTGGACTTGAATGCCTTGGATCTGGACCTCAACAAAATGTGGATCTCATGGTTCATCTGGGGTTTCTGGATGGGGAAGTCTCTGAATAATTTTATGTGTTCACACTCATCTACAACTGTTTTAATAAAGTCCGTGACAATCATGGTGTATTCATTCAGATCCACAAATGAGTCCTTGAACATGACCCAGTTGACCAACTTGAAGCAATACTGTAGCTGCTCCTGTGACCAACTCTTTGGTGTTCTAATCTCTGGAGCTTTGCTATTTAGCATCTGCCTGTGTGCTGGTAGGAGAAGGGCAGCCGAGTGACCAGATTTATCAGATCAGAAAGCCATACGGGTTAGTAGGTTAATTGGTCACATCGGTATAATTGGGTCATGTGAGCTCTTTGGGTCAGAAACGCCTGTTACTGTGCTATGTTTCTAAATAAATTAAATTTGAAAAAATAAAATGTTATGGACTCCACAATATACACACCACCTTCCAACCCTTCTCTTCATCAGAAAAAAGAGTGAAGTTGACCTCACTACATTTGCCAAAGCTGGGAAATAACCTGCAATACCTACTTTTCTGGCTTCGGATGAGTAATTCTTTTCTCGCTTCGGATGAGTAATTCTTTTCTCGCTCACACAATTATCTAAATACACTACCTTCTCTTGCCCTGGTGCTAGCAGATTTCTGGTCTGATACAATATAGTTACATATCTATTCAAATACTGGGAAGACCAAGCGTCCCACTGGTGGGCCGAAGGGTGATGAGACAATTCAAAGTATCTCTCCAAGATGACTTTCTGACTATAAGTCCTCTCCATCATCAAAATTTATTTAAATAGAAGCAAAGGTGAAGAAGTTCAATTATAAATATCAGGCCTAAAGAAACAGCGATTCCTTTCTGACAGAAGATAAGATTAAAGGTAAGTTTAATAGAGATATTCAAAATATGACAGGTTTTGCTGAAGTAGATAGGATGAAATATTTTCCACAGAAAGGTTGGTCGGTAACCCAGTGACTCAGAAATTAAAATATAGAAGCGAAATGTAAAGATAGCCTTGATTAGAATCAGGTTTATTATCAATGAAATATGTCATGGAATATGTTGTTTTGTGGCTTCAGTACAATGCAAAACAAAAATGCTATAAATTACAACAAGAAGGTAAAATAAAAATTATCAGAATCAGATTTATTATCAGGGGCCCGTGATGTGAACTTTGTTAACTTAGCAGCAGCAGTTCAATGCAATACATAATCTAGCAAAGAAAAATAGTAATAATAATAATAAATAGACAAGTAATCAATTACGTACATTGAATAGATTTTTAAAAACATTCAAAAACAGAAATACTGTATATTTTTAAAAAAGTGAGGTAGTGTCCAAAGATTCAATGTCCATTTAGGAATCGGATGGCAGAGGGGAAGAAGCTGTTCCTGAATCACTGAGTGTGTGCCTTCAGGCTTCTGTACCTCCTACCTGATGGTAACAGTGAGAAAAGGGCATGCCCTGGGTGCTGGAGGTCCTTAATAATGGACGCTGTCTTTCTGAGACACCACTTCCTGAAGATGTCCTGGGTACTTTGTAGATTAGTACTCAAGATGGAACGGACTAGATTTACAACCTTCAGTAGCTTCTTTCAGTCCTATGCAGAAGCCCCTCCATACCAGACAGTGATGCAGCCTGTCAGAATGCTCTCCACAGTACAACTATAGAAGTTTTGAGTGTACTTGTTGACATGCCAAATCTCTTCAACCTAATAAAACTGCCCTACCTTCTTTATAACTATATCGATATGTGGGACCAGGTTAGATCCCCAGAGATCTTGACATCCAGGAACTTGAAGCTGCTCACTCTCTCCACTTCTAATCCCTCTATGAGGATTGGTATGTTTTCCTTCGTCCTACCCTTCCTGAAGTCTACAATCAGCTTTTTCATCTTTCTGACGTTGGGTGCCAGGTTGTTGCTGCAGCACTACTCCACTAGTTGGTATATCTCATTCCTATGAGCCCTCTTGTCACCATCTGAGATTCTCCCAACAATGGTTGTATCATCAGCAAATTTATAGATGGTATTTGAGCTATGCCTAGCCACACAGTCATGAGTATATAGAGAGTAGAGTAGTGGGCTAAGCACACACCCCTGAGGTGCACCAGTGTTGATCATCATTGAGGAGGATATGTTATCACTAATCCGCACAGATTGTGGTCTTCCAGTTACGAAGTTGAGGATCCGATTGCAGAGGAAGGTACAGAGGCCCAGGATCTGCAACTTCTCAGTCAGGATTGTGGGAATGATGGTATTAAATGCTAAGCTATAGTCTATGAACAGCATCCTGACGTAGGTGTTTGTGTTGTCCAGGTGGTCTAAAGCCGTGTGGAAAGCCATTGAGATTGTGTCTACCATCGACCTATTGTGGTGATAGACAAATTTCAAAAGGTCCAGGACCTTGCTGAGGCAGGAGTTCAGTCTAGTGATGTCCAATCACTCAAAGCATTTCATTATTGTCGATGTGAGTGCTACCGGGTGAGAGTCATTAAGGCAGCCCACATTATTCTTCTTTGGCACTGGTATAATTGATGTCTTTTTGAAGTAAGTGGGAACTTCCGCCCTTAGCAGTAAGGGGTTGCAAATGTCCTGGAATAGTCCTGCTAGTTGGTTGGCACAGGTTTTCAGAGCCTTACCAGGTACTCCATCGGGACCGTCCACCTTGCGAGGGTTCACTCTCTTTAAAGACAGCCTAACATCGGCCTCTGAGACAGAGATCACAGTCATCAGGTGCAGCAGGAATCTTCACAGCTGTAGTTGTGTTCTCCCTTTCAAAGCATACATAGCAGGTGTTGAGTTCATCTGGTAGTGAAGCATTGCTGCCATTCATGCTATTGGGTTTCACTTTGCAGGAAGTAATGTCTTGCAGACCCTGCCAGAGTTGCTGTGCATCCGATGCCACCTTCAACCTTGTTCGAAATTGTCTCTTTGCCCCTGAAATAGCCCTCCGTAAATCATACCTGGTTTTCTGGTACAGGGCTGGGCTGCCAGGCTTGAATGCTACAGATCTAGCCTTCAGCAGACAACATACTTCCTGGTTCATCCATGGCTTTTGGTTTGGGAATGTACAGTAAGTCTTTGTGGGCACACACTCATCCACACAGGTTTTAATGAAGTCAGTAACAACTGTAGCATACTCATCCAAGTTTGAAGATGAATCCCTGAATACAGTCCAGTCCACCGATTCAAAGCAGTCCTGTAGGCGCTCCTGTGCTTCCCTTGTCCAAACCTTCTTGGTCCTCACTACTGGTGCTACAGTCTTCAGTCTCTGCCTATACTCAGGGTGTAGAAGTACAGCTAGGTGATCGGACTTCCTGAAGTGAGGGCGTGAAATAGGACGGTAGGCATTCTTGATGGTGGTGTAGCAATGGTCCAGTGTATTGTTTTCTCTGCTATTACAAGTGATCTGTTGATGGTAGTTGCATAGTGATTTTTTTCCAGACTGGCCTGGTTAAAATCTCCCAAAACGATGGTGAAGGCACTATTTAGGGTGCGCTGTTTAGTGCATGTTGATTCCATTGCTCAGATCATCTAAAGCCTGCTTGACGTCGGCCTGAGGTGGAATGTAAACTGCGATCAAAATGACCCCAGAGAACTCTTGCGGTAGGTAAAAAGGATGGCACTTTACTGCTAGATATTCCAGGTCTGGTGAGCAGAATTGCGACAGCACTGATATATTTGTGCACCAAGAAGAGTTGATCATGAGGCATACTCCTCCACCTCTGCTTTTGAGAGACTCTATAGATCTAACCTGACGGTGTATAGTAAACCCGTTGATCTGGATCGCTGCATCCGGTACAGAAGGGGTTAACCAGGATTCTGTGAAACAAAGGACATATGTGGTCCTAACGTCCCTCTAATTCAGCACCCTAGCTCAGAGATTATCAATTTTATTCACCAGAGACTACATGTTCGCCAGCAAGATAGTCGGTATAGGGAGTTTTAAAACCCCGTTTCCTAAAATGAACTCATAACCCTGATCTACACCCGTGCTTCCTCCGAGGTGTCCTCTGTGGGCACTTCCAGTGTTGTTTCTATCGGTTTTAAGCAGCAATTGTTCTTTTAAATTCATTAAGACATCTCTGTTGACTGTGCGGACCTTGGAAGCAGTTCTGCTTTCTAGCAGTATCAGGCTGAAACGGGCTGCCACCTGAGTCGCGCCAAGGCTATTTAAATAAATAGTGCGAAAAAGAACAAAATAATGAGGTTGTGTTCATGGGTTCATAGATCGATCAGAAATATGATGGTGGAGGAAAAGAAACTGTTCCTAAAACATTGTGTGTTTTAGTGCTTCAGGCTCCTGTACATCCTTCCTGATAGTAGTCATGAGAAGAGTGGAGGGATGGCAAGTGCTTCCTGAGGCATCTCCCTTTGAAAATGTCCTCAGTGACGGAGCCAGCCAAGTCTACAATCCACTGCAGCTTTTTTCGAACCTGTGCACTGGAACCTCCATACCTGGAAGTGATGCAGCCAGTTAGAATGCTCTCCGCGGTACACCCGTAGAAATTTGATAGAGTCTTTGGTGACATACCAAATCTCCTGAAACTCCAAATGAAGTATAATGACTAGCATGCCTTCTTCAATATTACATCAATAGGTTAGGGCAGGATAGATCCACTGTGATGTTGATGCCCAGGAACTTGGAGCCTCGCACTCTTTCCCTAATTATCCCTTGATGAGGACTGTTGTGTGGTGTATCTCTAAACAAACAAATAAATAAATAAAATTTTCCTGACCTCCCCTTCCTGAAGTTCGCAATCAATTCCCTGGTCTTGCTGACATTGACTGCAAGGTTGTTGTTGTGACTCCACTCGATCATCCACTCTATCTCACTCCTGTACACGTCCTCGTCACCATCTGAGATTCTGCCGACAACAGCTGTTCCCTAGGTGAATTTTTAGATGGTGTTTGAGCCGTACCTTGCCATATAACCATGAGCATAAAGAGAGAAGAGCAGTGGGTTAAGCACGCGTCCTTGAGGTGCGCCTGTGGAGATATTATTTCTGATCCGCACTGAATGTGGTGTCTCAATGAGGAAGTCAAGGATCCTGTTTCAGAGGGAGGTACAGATGCCCAAGGTTTTTGAATCTTGTTGATTTGTATTAGAGGACGATGATGTTGAACACTAAATAAACAGCAGCCTGACTTAGGCTGAGTGGAGAGCCAGTGTGAGTGGATTCACTGTAGTTCTGCTGCAGTAGGCAAATTGCAGCAGGTCCAGGGAGGTCCTTGCTCATGTGAAAGTTAATTCTAGCCATGACCATTCTCTCAAAGTGCTTCATCAGAGGAAATGACAGTCATTGAGGCAACCTACCCTGCTCCTGATGCCCTTTTGGAGTAGGTGGGAAACTGCAGCTGTAACAGTGAGAGGGTGAAGATATCGTTGAACACACCAGCCAGTTGGTTGGTGCAGATTTTAGAGCACTGACAGGTACACCATTGGGACCTGACCCCACATGAGGGTTCAATGTCTTGAAAGATGTTCTAATGTGAGCCCCTGAAACGGATATCATCGGGTCGTCAGATGCTGCAGGGCTTCACAAAGGTATAGTTTTCCTCTCCCTTTCAAAGCACGTATAAAATTTGTTCAGCTCATCAGAGGGTGAAGCATCACAGCCATTTATTTCATTTTACTTAGAGATACAGTGCAGAACAGAGCCTTCAGACCCACCGAGCGGCACTGCCCAGCAAGCCACCAATTTAACCCTAGCCTAATCACAGGGCAATTTACAATGACCAATTAACCTACTAGCCGGTACATCCTTGGACTGTGAGAGGAAACCGGAGCACCCAGAGGAAATGCACACACACATGGGAAGAATGTACAAACTTCCTTGCAGAGAATACCGGAACTGAATGCCAAACTCTGATGCCCTGACTCATAGAGGAGGAGAAGATGGCGGCGCGACGGCAGCGCGCACGGCCTCTTCGGTGAATGATATCTGTTATCTGTCAAGTAGGGGACCGTGCACAATTCTGATTTGATGGAGATGGACGTGAGAGTACAGAGGAACATCTGGAAAACTTCTGAAATGCCCGCTTCGCTGCCGCTGCTACTGTGTGGTAACCGGAATCTCCAGAACAGAAGGCCCCGAATCCTCGGCTTTGCTTGTTTCAGCAGCTGGGGCGAGGTCAAAGGCGCTTGGCAGAGGATGGCGCTCAGGAGGCTGTATTGGAGGGGCTGGTCGGAGGCTCGAAGTTTTTGGACAGACGGACTCAGTGTCGGCTGTGGTCGGCTGCTTCCAAGGCATCGGCAAGTTAACGGTGCCTGGAGGTTTATGGCAGGGAGTTTCTTCCTTTTGCCGCCTGCTATCAGGGACTCGGGAGTCGATCGACTCAGGGAATTTGAGACTTTTCTTACCGTGCCCATGATTTATTCTTCATCAAATTATGGTATTGCTTTGCACTGCTGAAACTATATGTTATAATTATGTGGTTCTGTCAGTGTTAGTCTTTGATTTGTCCTGTTTTCTGTGTGTCCTGTTTGTCCTGTTCACTCCAGAGAAACATTGTATCATTTCTTAATGCATGTATGCATTTCTAAGTGACAATAAAAGAGGACTGAGTGTTCTCATAATCTAATAGCGTCTGTTAATCGCTAGACTACCACGGCAATTTGATATTTGGTTTTGCCTTATAAGAAGTACACCCTGCTGGAGCTGACGTGCATCCAATTGCATCTCTATAAGTTGTTAAGATCTGAAAAAGGAGCAGGTTAAGTAATAATGTAAAATTGAATTGAGAAGGAGAAGTGTGCAGAGCAATTAGAAAGACCAATGAAGTGGGACTAATAACTTTAACAAAGAGCCACCAGAGACTCTGTGGTAGATATTTCCTCTTACTTTGTTGTGTAATTTCTCAAAAATTGCTTTTGCACAATGCAAAATCCAGGCTGATGAAAAAATAACTTAAGATTAGAGTACTGAACATTAAGGACATTGTCTTTGAAACATTAAATACTTCCACCTTGCTAGGTTGGTAAGTAAGGAATAGACTTAAATATCAGAGAGAAGGTTGGAAGATTTTATTGGCAATGATTATTAAAACTATGTATTTTTCACTAATGAAGCCATATCAACCAGGGGAATTAAGGGAGGATTAGATAACCACTTAAAAGAAACATTAACTGACGCAAAAGAGGGAATTGAAACCAAGTAGCTAATTCTGTCATAGACATAGCACCGAAACATTTAGAATGGGCCAAAGTACTTCTGATCTGCTCCTTCTGAAATATTTGGCATCCTTCTCCCCCTCGGCATTGGGTTGCTTACTGTTAGTAACTGCAGTGCTTTGTCCTCTTGGTTTTCTGTGGTTGTTACTATTCCTCATGCAGTTCATAAGCAATGCCTCAGTAGGAGGGAAAATTGTCCACCTACAGTTTTGCTAATTTCTCTTGGTCACTTTATCAGTATTATAAAGAAAATAAATGCAACATTTAAAAAGTAGATTGCTTTCACATTTTACTGAAGAAAATACAAATTTAAGCAGGATAGTTGGAACTGTTTCAGCAAATAATGGAATAAGTTACCGTATTTATAATACTCAGCATTTTGCATATATCTCTGTTATGAACATCTGCTGGATTTAGTTAACAGCAAGATGCAGTCATGCAATATCAAAGGTGATTTTTCTTAGACTAAAAGCTAATTAAACATGTGAGGACGAAGTATTTGGCTTTCAGTTCTTATTACCATCATTAAAGGGTACCTACCATTAAGTATTAAAGGATCACTTTTGCATGACAAAGGAGGATCAAAAAGCTGGTGGAAAATTTCTCTTTAGCAATTTCTTAAGCTTCATCTAACACCGTACAATTTTTATCAAATCACAGATTGTAGGTGAAGGTAAATGTGGCTGATATTTTCACAATGGTGATGATACATTCAGTCCTCAGGTCCATAAACCATTATAATTCGCTCTATCTTGCACTGTTTCACCTATTTTTAATGGTATTTGGAACACAGTGAGTAAGTAACTTGAAATAATATATTAATTAAGAAACAGCAAATACGTATGCTGTATGAACAACATTTAATTCCTTTATAAAGTGGGATCAGATTTACTTATTGATTCATTCCCACAAAAGCCGATGTTTGGTTTCTTGGTTGCATGAAAGTAATTCTTTGAACATGGGAAATACCTCAGACTCACCATCATCATCAAAGCAAAGGATTAGCACAGGTGGTGAATTGATTAGCTTGTAGATGGTTGTATCACCTGATTTGAATGGGGTAATACTGTTGAGTGCCGGATGAAATGTGATAGGAGGTATTATTCCCAAGCCATGGCTTTACCAGTGGAATAAAAATAGTATCAGGCTTTTGAACTTGATATTCAAGAAGCAACAAATAGGTTTGCATTTGAATAGGAAAGAAAAAAGAAAACAGTTGAACCATTACTAGTTCCACCATATTTTTGAAACAAAGAAATAAAAGCTAGAAAAGTTGAAAGGAAGCTGCGGTCATAGGGGAATCTCGAACTTGTCAATCTCCATAAGCTAATAATATTAAAGGATGGCTAGCATATTTTAAACTGCTGCACACAAAATATAATATTCTTGTGAGAAATATGTTTCTTGGGCAAAATTTCTCTTGAAAATCAGGTGTGACACAATTCTAAACTTAAAAGTTTACAACCTATTTAGTCTGTGGGAAAAGCTTGGAACACTAAGACTAACTTGATGCTCTCCTACCACCCCTCCAGCCTCTGCATGCAGCACATAATTCTCTGTAAATTCCATCATCTCCAATAGGTTCTCACCACCAAGCACCTTTCCCTTGCACCTCCCCCCCACGCTTTCCACATTCTGCAGTGATCACTCCCTATGAGACTCCCTTGTCCAGTCATCCCTTCCCACTGATCTCTCTCCTGATACTTATCCTTGCAAGCGGAACAAGTGCTACAGCTGCCCCTACACCTCCTCCCTCACTGCCATTTGGGACCCCAAAGGTGAGGCGACACTTCACCTGCAAGTCCGTTGGGGTCATCCACTCTATCTGGTGCTCCCGGTGTGACTTCCTGCAGATCGGTGAGACCCAGCATAGATTGGGAGACCGCTTCGCCGAGCATGTTTGCTCTGTCTGCCTCAAAAAGTGGGATTTCCCAGTGACCACTCATTTCAATTCTACTTCCCATTCCCATTCCAACATGTCAATCATTCGTCTTCTGTACTGCCATGATGAAGCCACACTCAGATTGGAAGAGCAACACCTTATATTCCATCTGGGTAACCTTTAAGCTGATGACACGGTTATCGATTTCTCGAGCTTCACCATTCCTTATTCGTGTTTCCCTCTCACACCTTCTCTTCTTACTGGCCCAACACTTCCCTCTGGTGTTTCTTCTCCTTCCCTTTCTTCCATCTCCTATCAGATTCCCCTTTCTCCAGCCCTTTATTTCTTTTTTCACCAATCATCTGCCCAGCTCTTTACTTCACCTTTCCCCCTCTTTTGGTTTAACCTATCACCTGTCAATCTGTACTACTTCCTCTCCTCCTCCCACCTTCTTATTCTGACGACTTCTCCCTGCCTTTCCAGTCCTGATGAAGGGTCTTGGCCCAACACATCGACCGTTTACTCTTTTCCATAGATGCTCCTTGGCCTGCTGAGATCCTCAGCATCATTTGTCATTTGGATTTCCAGGATCCGCAGACTTTGTTGTGTTTGGGGGGTAAATTGATGTCTCCTGCAAAGAACTGAATAATCCCTGTAGCTCAATGGCACTGCTAACACGGCTTCAGCTTCACAATTTCAGTGGCCAAAGTTCAGTCCGAATCTTTGTGGAGGTTAGGACTGTATTGAGTTTGCATGTTCTTCTTGTGACCAAGTAAGTTGTCCCCTGAGGCTCAAACTTCCTTCAGTACTCCATAGTGTACCGGATGGGCACAGGAGTACATTCAGCCAGAGACTCATTCCACTGAGATGCAACACAGAGCGTCATAAGAGATCATTCCTGCCTGTGGCCATCAAACTTTACAACTCCTCCCTTGGAGGGTCAGACACCCTGAGCCAATAGGCTGGTCCTGGACTTAATTCCTGGCATAATTTACATATTACTATTTAACTATTTATGGTTTTATTACTATTTAATTATTTATGGTGCAACTGTAA
This sequence comes from Mobula birostris, assembly GCF_030028105.1. NCBI lineage: Eukaryota > Metazoa > Chordata > Chondrichthyes > Myliobatiformes > Myliobatidae > Mobula > Mobula birostris. The sequence goes on along the minus strand of NC_092372.1, from coordinate 37,228,096 downwards.
CGAAAACCAATTTCCCCTAGGATCAATAAAGTATGACTACGACTATTCACAGAAATGTGTGGATTGATAGGCCATGTTGCTTAAACTAGAGAAAGCTAATGGAAATGTGAGGGAAGTAGGTTACAGGGAAAATTCAGAGGGAATGGTTTGCTTTGAGAACTGGCATAGACTTGATGGGTGGAAATACCCTCCTATTTTGAAAAGAAATACAAATGTCAATAGAATTTTCCCAGAAATCTCTTATTTACAGCGTTCAGGCTGTTATTTTCTGACACATCAAAGTCATCAGTGGAAGGTAAGAGCATGTTGTCTTGCTGGTTGCTTCATAGCTCTTCCAATTCCCTTGGGATGAGAAGGGAAAATAGGATTGTAATCCCTGCATTACAGGGACTGGGGACTGTGTTCCTAGAAAACAGCCAATCTCACAATTTTCCATAATTGTGAGGCATGATATCTGTGCACACGTTATTTACCCTTTTTTATATAGATTCCATGAAATAGAATTTCATTCCCAATCTCCAATATTTGGGTGTTGATTTTACGAGTTCTTTAAGGGCAAATTCCCATTATCGGAATGGCAATACTGTGGGAGTCACCTGTAAACTGATACGAATACTGAAGAATATGTACCCCAAGATGACTAGTTGTGAGATCTAACTGAATGGCTCTCTTTTTGCTTCTGTGGAGATATAAATATCATGTCCATCTGTTGGACCTGTCTCTATACAATGCCTGTTAAAATTATTCACCCCCACTGGAAGTGTTTATGTTTTACTGTTTTACAACATTAAGTCACGGTGGATTTAATTTGGCTTTTTGACACTGATCAACAGAAAAAGACTCTTTCATGTCAAAGTGAAAATAGATTTTACAAAGTGATGTAAATTAATTACAAATATAAAACAAAATAATTGATTGCACAAGTATTCACTCCCCCTTTTAATATGGCACACCAAATCATCACTTATGTACCCAGTTGGTTTTAGAAGTCACATAATTAGTTAAATGGAGATCTGATTTTGGAGACCTGGGTGCAGTCAAGATGTTTCAATTCATTGTAGTAAAAATAAACCTGTATCTAGAAGGTCCAACTGCTGGTGAGTCAGTATCCTGGCAAAAAGTACACCATGAAGACAAAATAACCCTCCAAGCAACTCCGTAAAAAAAGTTATTGTAAAGCACAAGTCAAGAGATGGATACGAGAAAATTTCCAAGACACTAACTATCCCTTGGAGTACAGTTAAGTCAGTCATCAAGAAATGGAAAGAATAAAGCGCAGCTGTAAATCTGCCTAGTGCAGGCTGTCCTCAAAAACTGAATAACCATGCAAGAAGGGGACTAGTGAGGGAGGCCACGAAGAGACTGATGACAACTCTGGAGGAGTTACAAGTTTCAGTGGCTGAGATGGGAGAGACTGCACACACAACAGTTGTTGCCTGGGTGCTTCACCAGTTGCAGCTTTATGGGAGAATGGCAAAAAGAAAGCCACTGTTGAAAAAAAAAGCTCACATGAAGCCTTGACTAGAGTTTGCCAGAAGGCATGAGGGAGACTCTGAATTCAGCTGGAGGAAGGTTCTATGGTCTGACGAAACCAAAATTTTTGGCCATCAGACTAACGGCTATGTTTGGCATAAGCCAAATACCACACATTCTCTAAAACACACCATCCCTACTGTGAAGTATGGTGGTGGCTGCATCATGCTGTGGGGATGCTTCACTGCAGCAGGCCCTGGAAGGCTTGTGAAGATAGAATGAATGCAGCAAAATACACGGAAACCCTACAGGAAAACTTGATGCAGTCTGCAAGATAACTGCGACTTGGGAGAAGATTGGTTTTCCAGCAAGACAATGACCCCAGCATAAAGCCAAATCTACACAGGAATGGCTTAAAAACAACAAAGTTAATGTCCTGGAAAGACCAAGTCAGAGTCCAGACCTCAATCCCACTGAGAATTTGTGGCTGGACTTGAAAAGGGCTGTTCACTCATAATCTCCATGCAATTTGATAGAGCTTGACTAGTTTTGTAAAGAAGAATGGAGGGAAATGCAGTGCCCAGATGTGCAAAGCTGATAGAGACCTATCCACACAGACTCAAGGCTGTAATTGCTGCCAAAGGTGCATCTACTAAATATTGACTTGAAGGGGGTGAATACTTAGGCAGTCAAATTATTTTTGTGTTTTATATTTATCATTAATTTAGGTCACTTTTGAGAGATCTGTTTTCACTTTGACAAGGAAAAGTCTTTTTCAGTTCAGCAGAGTCAAAAGAGATGTGGTTGAGTGCAGTGTCATTCTAGAACGAAGGAGATGTCCTCTTTTTTTAAAGAAAGGAGATTTCCTTCCTCCACCATCAACACTGTCCTCAACTGAATCTCTTCCATTTCATGTCCTTTTGCTCTTACCCCAAACATTTTTATGTGGTCAGATCATTTCTTATTCAGCTAAGCTTAAAAAACAGACTAAAGTAGAATTAGATAAGATTTCAAAACAAATTAAAGACTTAGATAATATTTATGCAATCTCCCCTAATATTGATTTATTCAAAGGGTGGAACTTCATTCGCAATATAATCTATCATTAACTCATCCTAATGAAGGCTATTTGCTTAAGCTAAAGAGCCAATTTTATATGTTTGGAGATAAAAATAACAAACTGCTTGCATCTCAATTAAAAATGGCTAGAGCCAAAAGGCAAATTTTGAAAATCTGTAGGAAAGATGATACCCTGACTTGGGAATATGAAGAAATAAATAAGATTTTTCAAGATTTTTGTACTGAACTTTATAAATCTCAATGTCCAGTAGATTCTTCTAAAATGAACACTTTCTTATGAAAGATTGCTCTTCTTCAAATTTCTGTTGAGGATCAAAAAACTCTTGATGCCCAAATTCTCTGAAACTTCCACCACATCCAACAGGATCCCACCACCAAGCAATCTTGCCCTCCCCACCACTTTCTGCTTCCACAGGGATCGCTTCCTATGCAACTCCCTTGTCCATTCATCCCTCCCTACTGATCTCCCTCCTGGCACATATCTTTGCAAGCGAAACAAGTGCTACACCTGCCCCTACACCTCCTCCCTCACTACCATTCAGGGCCCTAAACAGTCCTTCCAGGTGAGGCTATACTTCACCATTTGAGTCTGTTGGGGTCATTTACTGTGTTTGGCGCTCCCAATGTGGCCACCTGTATATCAGTGAGACCTGACATAGATTGGGAGACTGCTTCACTGAGCATCCATGCTCCATCCACAAGAAAAAGCTGACTCTCTAATTGGCCACTCATTTTAATTCCACTTCCCGTTCCCATTCTGATATGTCCATTCATGGCCTCTTCCACTATCTTGATGAGGCCACGCTTAGGTTGGAGGAACAACAACTTATATTCCATTTGGATAGCTTCCAACCTAATAGTATGAACATTGATTTCTCAAACTTCTAGTAATGCTCCCCAACACCCCCCGCCTTTCCATTTCCCATCCTCTTTTCCCTCTCTCACCTTACCTCCTTGCCAGCTCATCGCCTCCCTCCGGTGCTCCTCCTCCTTTTTTCTTTCTTCCATGGCCTTCTGTCTCCTTCACCAATCAACGTCCCAGCTCTTTACATCATCCCTCCCTCTCCCAGTTTCACCTATCACTTGGAGGTTCTCTCTCCCCTCCCCCCACCTTTTAAATCTACTCTTCAGCTTTTTTTTCCCAATCACTGCCTTACAATACCTGACAGAAAATGCATGCTCAGCTTTATTTTGCTCCGTCCTAAACTGGCTTAGAGTCATATAGCACCACAGCACAAAACCAGGCCTTTAGTCCCATCTAGTCCTTGCTGAACTATTAATCTGCCTCGTCCCATCGACCTGCAACCGGACCATAGCCCTCCATACCCCTCCCATCCTTGTACCTGCTTCTTCTCCTGCACAAGTATAGGTTCCCTGCTATTAGTGGAATCACATCCAGCAATCATTTGTATTTATACAGCTTTAACATCTAATATCCATTCATATGATTGTTATCAAACAACATTTGACACTCAGCTGTGTAAGAAAATATTACGCTTTGGAAAGGGAAGTTTAGTGTCTAAGATGGAGAAGTGAATTCAATCTAGAGGTTTGTTGATGATTGTAAACTTTGGATTAGACATTGGCTTTGTGGGAGAAGCCAGGGAGTGGTAGTATATGGTTGCCTCTCTGACTGGAGGCCTGTGCCTAGTGTTGTGCCGCAGGGTTTGGTGCTGGGTTCTTTGTTGTTTGTCATCTATCTGAATGATAATGTGGTTAACTAGATCAGCAAGTATGCGGATGACACCAAGACTGAGGGTGTAGCGGACAGTGAGGAAGACTATCATGGCTTGCAGAGAGATCTGCATCACCTGGAAACACAGGCTGAAAAATAGCAGATGGAATTTAATGCAGACAGTGCAAGGTGTTGTACCTCGGTAGGACCAGCCAGGGTAGATCTTACACTGTGAATGGTAGGGCACCGAGGAGTGTGGTAGAACAAAGGTATCTGGGAATAAAGGTACATAATTAGTTGAAAGTGGTATCACAGGTTGATAAATAATGCTTTTGGTACATTGGCTTTCATAAATCAATGTATTGCGTACAGGAGATGAGATGTTATGTTGAAGTTGTATAAGATGTTGGTGAGGGTTAATTTGGAGTAGTGTGTGCAGTTTTGGTCACCTACCTACAGGAATGATGTAAATAAGGTTGAAAGAGTGCAGAGAAAATTCACAAGAATGTTGCCTGAGTTATAAGGAAAGGTTGAACAGGTTAGAACTGTATTCTTCTGAAAATAGAAGATTGAGAGGAGATTTGATAGAGCTATACAAAATTATGAGGAGTATTGATCGGGTAAACACAAGCAGGCTTTTTCTCCTGAGGTTGGGTGGGACTACAACCAGATGTCATGGGTTAAGGATGAAAGGTGAAAAGTTTAAGGGGAACATGAGGGGAAACTTCTTCACTCAGAGGGTTGTGAAAGTTTGGAATGAACTTCCAGCACAAATGGTGCATGCAAGCTCGATTTCAATGTTTAAGAGAAGTTTGGATGGGTAAATGGATAATAGGGATACAGAGAGCTATGGTCCCAGTACAGGTCGATGGGAGTAGGTGATTTAAATGTTTTTGGCATGGGCCAAAGGGCCTGTTTCTGTGCTGTACTTCTCAATGACTATGACTAAGTAGTGTGGGAAAATATCTGTGGAGAGAAATGAGTTAACAATATCAGATACCCTGGGAATAAGGAAGTTGAAAGGTCAGAAGTTTAGTAGGTGCAATGGCTACATGAAAACAAACCAAAACCGCTGAGAGACTAAGCCATGGTACTAAACACTGTATGACGCACTTCTAAATAATGTATTTTCAAATAGAGAAAAGTACGTTTGATTCTTTATTACAAAACCAGTAAAGATGAACAATTTTGTGGCAATAAAATGAACGAACAAAACTGGAGATATAACAGTCTAATTCGCAGTCTAATAGCAACAATAGTGATACTAAGTGGTATAATAGTGTAATTAGTGGTCTAATGGTGTTCCAGTTAGCAATAGAATAGCATTCCAATTAACAATCTAGTTATCAGTCAACAAAAAAATCTTATGCCCTGTGGTTCACTCACCCTCCACTAGACTAAACTAAACAAATAAGACAAAGCATGGATACATTAATGTACCCATTTGCTTCTACCATGCCTCAACCCACATGACAGATTACCATAATAAATGCACCACAAAATACAATAGTGACAGTAAGTAGATACATGGCTCCTACAGACAGAAAATAGATACATGGCTTCTACATCCTAGCCCCTTAATTATTACACTATAATGATTGAAACTACATACTACTAAAAGAGGAGACATGACATCTTCTAGGACAAGCATTCAAAAAGTTCAAGGTCCAACATCTTAACATTTACACAGATGTCCTCACTCTTCTTTCTTCTTCCAGTCATGTAACAGACATCAAGGTCAGAGGTTACCAGCACTTCACCCAGAACAGAGTGATCTTTACCACCATTCTCTGTCAAGTCAAGTCAAAGTCATGAAGCTTCTAGAGCTGTAGCTCCTCAAACCTCTACCTCATGTAAAAGACAGATCTTGGTTATAGGTCTGTCCAGACAGCTGGTCTCAGTCTTGATGCCCACCTGCTGCACAAGTCTTCTTTCTTGAAAAACTAGAATGACTCTTTCCACAATCCATGAATTTTGAGGCCCTTTGTCATCAACTATATGCTCAATGTCTTCCAGGAGGAAATTCTGTTTTATAACTGGTCATTTCTGATGTTCCTGTAACTGTGGTAAATACTCCTTGATTCACCGTTTCCAGAAAAAGTTTGACATGTATTGGACTTGCTTCCATCTACGATGAGCATAAATGTCCTCCTTTTGGAACTCTCCTAGTGGTAAGGATGCTGAGGTTTTAAGAAGCAACAGATGGTTGGGTGTTAGTGCTTCCAAGTCAGTGGGATCGGAGAATGCTTTAGAAATTCTTGGATGACCATTGATGATAGCTTCTACTTCACAAAGATATGTGTTAAAACCCTCTTTGTGAAGATTCTATACCTTCATGGTGCAACTGAGGACCATTTGCACACACCTGATCAATCTCTCCCATGTTCCCCTATGATGTGAACCAGCTAGGGCTGTGGGGAGCAATGGGGGAGTTAAAAACAACCTATTTCCTTTTTGAAGAAGTCCATCATTGATCCGTGAATGATTCCATTTCTCAATGGCTTCTCGCAACTCACACTCAGCTCCAACAAAGTTTGTCGCATTATCGGAGTGTAGTTCTCGTGTCCTCGTCTTGCTATAAAGCATTGAAGTGCATTAACACAGGAACCTCTGTCTAAAGAAGATGCCACTTCAATATGAACAGCTCATGTAGCTAGGCAGGCAATTATGACGCCATACCTCTTCACTGTACTCCTCCAGCTCTTCACCTTAAAAGGTCCAAAGTGGTCCACTCCTACACATGTAAAAGGAGGTTCATTTAGAGACACTCTGTTCAGAGGTAGACTTGCCACATCCTGGCATCCTGGAGCTGAATGCAAACATTGACAAAGAGCACACTCAGAAATATTTCTTCTTATAGCTGTACTAGCACCAGGAATCCAGTATTTTTGGTGCAACTTGGGCAACATATGGTTACGGCCACCATGTCCCACCTCTTGCCGTACATGCCTCAGAAAGATGTCTGAGATATGAAGATTCTTTGTCAGTATAGCAGCGTGTTTAGACTCTTCAGGCATGGCTGCTTTACTAAGCTGTTCACCCACTCTCAAGACACCATCTTTAAGTACTGGATTGAGCTTCAAAATATGGCTGTTGCTCTTTAAACTTTCTCCCCTTTGCAAACTTGAGAATATATTTGGTAATCTTTCTTTGGCAAAACCCAATGATCACCATTCCAGCCGCTCTGAGCTCCTCCACTGGTAGACCATTTCAGCCGAACTGATCTTTGGCCTTCTCAGTCTCTAAAGAATACCCTTGTTCTTCATCCAAGTCAGACTGAGGAAGTGTGATGCTTAGTTGCTTCCTCTTCCAACTAAGAAACAAGAGCAACTTCTCAAATCTAAGAATCCAGGCCACTGTTTTCCTCAAAATGGTCTAAGATGAGAAATGTGTATTACTGCATCTACCACCTCTTCATTCAGCATGGCAATCGTTGTAACACTCCTCTTGACTTCCTGATCATCTAGCAGAAATTTTCCAGTACAATCAGGATTGACAGGCCTTTCCATTTCAGGCTGAGGAAGGCACCAGAGCTCTAAAACCCATGTCTCATTCTTCAGGAATGCTTTTACCTTCAACCCTCTAGAGGCCATGTCTGCCACATTGGTTGAAGTATTTACATACCTCTATTGAAATGCTTGTGAGACCTACTGATTCCCATTGTTGTGTGGACTATCCCTCTTCCCACCCTGTCTCCTGTAAAAATGCTGTTCCCTTTTCTCAGTTTATTTGATTCTGCTGCATCTGTTCTCAGCATGTGGCTTTCCATTCCAGGACCTCAGAGGTGTCCTCCTTTTTTAAAGAATGGGGTTTCCCTCCCTTTAGTATTGATGCTGCATTCACCTGCATCTCCTCCATTTCCTATACATCTGTACTCACCCCATCTTCCCACCATTGTAATAGTGATAGAGTCCTTGTTCTTACCTACCGCACCATCAGCCCCCTCATCCAACATGTTATCCACCACAATTACCAAAGGGACTCTACCAGTAAACACATCTTTACCTTCCCTCCCTTCCACTTTCCACAGGGATTACTCCCTCTCAGATTCCCTTGTCCATTCGCCCCCCCTCTTTAATCTCCCACTAGATATTTACCCCTGCAAGCAGCCAAGATTCTGCACCTGCCCGCAGACCTCCCCCCTCATCTCTATTCAGGGCCCTGAGCAGTTGTTCCAGGTGAGGCAATGCTTCACTTGCGAATCTGCTTGGGTAGTCTATTTTGTCCAGGACTACCAATAAACCCTCCTCTACATTGATGAGACCCGTCATAAACTGGGGGCCTGCTTCATCGAGCATCTCTGAACCATCTGCGCGGGACTTCCAGGTGGCCAAACATTTTAATACCGATTCCTATTCCCATTGCGACATGTTGATCCATGGCCTCCTCTTGTGCCAAGATGAGGCCACCCTCAGAGTGGTGGAGCAACAGATGTTCCTTCTGGCCACCCCCCCCCCCACCCTCATAACATGAATCTCGGTATCTCCTTCTGTTAAACCAATTACAACCCCCCCTCCCCCACCCCACTCTGACCTTTTACTTCTTCTCACCTGCCTGGTTTTTCCTCCTGGGTCCCCTCCTCCTTCCTTTTCTGCTATTGTCCACTTTCCTATCCTATCAAATTCTTTCTTCTTCAACTCTTGACCTTTCCCACCCATGTGGCTTTACCTATCACCTTCCTGCTAGCCTCTTTCCCCACCCCCTACCATTTAAATTCAGGCATCTTCCCCCTTCCCTCTTAGTCCCGAAGAAGGGTTCAGCCCAGAACGTCAACCACTTATCTTTACCATAGATGCTGCCTGACCTGCTGAGTACCTCCAGCATTTTATGCGTGTGGCTTTGGATTTCCTGTATCTGCAGGTTTTCTAATGTTTGAGATCTTAAGAATTTCTGAAACACTCTTTGCAATGGAGATTTGGAACCTGGAAGTTTAATTCTTGATATACTTCAGTGCAGAAGTACTATTCACCCAAAACACTGAGTCATGAATCTTGATTTGCAAAGCCCTCCTCCACAATGTATCCATACGGCTTGCCAGTGTTGCAGCACTGAGCTCCATACGAGGGATGGAAACGGACTTCAACAGAGCTACCCTAAATTTTCCCATGTGCCTGAGGGCATGTGTTGTGCAACAATAGGTAGGTAAGTGCTCCTTGACCATCTTCATTTGTGCCTTAAAGTAGTGTAACTGTGCAGTAGTAACGTCTCCAAAATTCAGGGGTTTCAAACATCTAACACCATTACAGTCTTCCAACTGGCAAAGTTCTTCCACCCAGATTGTCCACTCATGAGTGGTTGATGTTGGTATAATGTCATCCCAACCAAGCCCTTTCTTACATAGATATTGTAGGATTTTCTTTGCTGATAGCACCAGCAGACTTAAGATTCCTAAAGGATCACAGGTGGAACTAACTGTGGAGATGATCCCCCTTCTGGTGAGTGGTCTATCTTGCATCATGATCTTAAACTTCAAAGTATCAGACTGAATGCACCAATTGCAGACCTAGTACTCTCTCCACTGAAGGAATATCTTGATCCAAATCCAAATCCTTCATGTCTTTCGCTCTTTGCTCTTCAGGTATCACAGCTAGCACATTATGTCTGTTGCTTATCCACTTTGTGAGTCGAAAACTGCCTTTAACACAAATGGATGCAAGGTCATGATAGAGAGACACTGCTTTTTCCTCAAGGGAACCTTATCCCCCATCTCACAGCTGAACAGTTCTTCATTGTTTTCTGTGCATTTCCTAAGAGAAAAATTGGCACAGCTCAGTGATAAAGTTGCTCCAAAGAGATGTACCACCATTCTAAGAGGGACATGATGGCTGAGGTCACCATCAGGCCACCAGAGAAACCTCAGCCGATCTGCATCTTCCGCTGGTACTTTTAACCTGATGAAATATTAATTCAATATCTGCTATAATTACCAGTAGTTCCTTTCTGATATTTGCTTTTGACTCCAGTTAGTGAGTTAGTAAGATCTGATCCCTGTAAAAGTGAAGCGTTAAGTGATGTTCCCAGAAAAGTCGTTCCGCAGTCAAACACAACACAAAGTTTCCCTTTTCTGGGTTGATAAACACCATGATATGGAATATACCAGACTTTCTTATCACTGCATTCTAGATCCTCTGCTGGCACGCTTTTGGCACAATCTTTGGAGATGACATCCTTTATGAAATCTGTGTAGTCAGTGAGAAAGTCCAAATCCTTCTTTAAACTTTTCCTTAGATTTAAAGCATGCTATTTGCAATCTTCCTGTTATTTGGCATGCTAACCTCCTTCTTCCTTAGAGATAAACTAATCTGGTGGTGGCCATCCACCAGTTTTGCAGAATTTGCAACCAGCTCTTTGAACTTGTGGTCTTCTCTTGGCAAACCAGGTTGTTCATCCTGACTGGATTCAGTGAAGTTTGCCTTGAACTTCTGCTGCCAAAGCTCATCAAAATTCTAAACTGAGATCCTGTTATCTGTTAGTTCTGGCTATGAACAGTCTCTTCCATCACCTTTGTCTCTTTTCAGTGGTCCATTCACAATCCAACTTACCAATGTTCTAATTGCATAGGGTCCATCATTAACCCTGCAAATCACTTGCAATGGCTCCAATGGTTTAGGCACACTTGTCCCTATCAGCAGCTTTGTTTCTGAATCAATCTCTCACAAATGGACTTACCTCAGGTGTGACCATCCCTGGAGATCCCCCTGTTGAGAAATGTTCTCTTTGTGAACAGATATACTTTTTCTGTTTAAAGATGTTAAGTAGTTCATCTTAGATAGTTTTCTCCATCTAAGCCAACCATTTCCAATCCTGAAACAATGTAGCTACTCACGACCTTCTCTTCACCCATGGTGCGTAAGAGAATGTGTGTACTTTTTCCTGTGAGTCTGAGTATATTCATGAGGCCCACTATGCAGAACACTGCTGTACTTCCTTGATCTAGGAAAGCGTAAGTAACTACTTCTTTTATGCTTCTTAGACTTCACTTGCACTCAGTTTATGGGAAGTTTACAATCATGATCACCAGGCTCTCTAAGTTCATTGGATAATTAGACTTACTGCTGTGTCTGATTCTTTCACAGCTTGTTTTGATTTTGCACCCTTTTTGTTGGAGTAAATATGAGGTATGCTGGGATGCTTGCCACTGCATACCCTGCCTGAAAGATGCTTCCTGCAATCCTGGCTGATGTGTCCTGTACACAAACAGCCAAAGCAGACACAATTTTCCTTTTGGAAGGCAATCTTCTCACTATGTGCCATTTTTTTTTCCAGCTGAGGGCACAAATCCCTTGCAGAACAGACAAACCCTTTTGACTGACAAGACTATTTTCCTTCTATTAGTTCCAGGTTCAGTTATAGCTTTATTTCTCACAGTAGCCTGTAGTAGTAGCCTTAGGGAAAACATTGTGACTTAGTGCTGTTCACACCTTTGCTTATTGCAGATAATGCAGTATCCTGTATATTCTCAAATATCGGGTGTGTAGCAATCTTTACTTGCCTTTCAATAAAATCAACAATGTCAGTGAATGTAATCTTATGGTTGTCCTTTTCTTGCAGTTCACAGACCACTGTTCTCCATTTATTCCTCAGCATATAGGGCATTTTCTTTATGACAATTGACATATTGTCAGGCATGTTGAGCTCACACGTATACTGCATTTCTTCCATGGCAGCCTCTAAGAAGAAGACTATAGTCTTGAACTGCTTTCACATCTTCAGATTTGACAGGTGCCCAAGAAAAAGCCATTTGCCCGTAGGTGGACATAATTTTCTGTTCATTTCCCAAATGTTCCTGTAGTAAAGCCTCAGCTGTTACATATCCTTTCTTAGTATCAACATGCTGGCAAATTTTGACAAGTTCTCTAGGGCGACCTCTAGTGTACTGTTCAAGGAAATAGAGACAGTCACTATAGCTGCCAGTCTTGTTTTCAACACTGTTATCAAAAGCCTTCATGAATGTTTGATACTGTAATGGATCGCCACTGAAGATTTGAATTTCTCTGTTATGCAAAGATGAGATGTGTTGTTGTGCCAATAAGGTTGTTACTTCATTTTGCTGTATTTAAGGTTGTATTCATAATATCAATAATACTATTCTGACATCATCTGAAATACGAGTGTTTCCATGCTACGTGAATGTCCCCATGAGCCCTTTGAGCTGTTGGATATGACATAGGTTTGGAGTGTCTCATTAGTGCAGGCTAAGAGTAAGTACCCTGAACCGCCTCTTGGGGGTCTAGCTGATGTTTCATAGACATTTGAGGAACAAATGTATCAATATTGATATTGCATGTTTTTGTTTCTTTCTGTGCCCTATAAATATAGGAACTCATGCCATGGAACTATCCTATTGAAGGACTTTCAACACTCACCAATACTTGAAGCCCTTAGCACATTAACCTTGGCCACCTGTGCAGCAATTTCATCCTCCAACTTAAGCTGTTCCTTCTTTTTATGTAGCTGCTCGTCTTGCTCTGCCAGTGCATACTTGTTCTTCATTAATCGCTGACATGCAATTAATGCAGCTAAATCAGCCTCTGTTTTAATGCATGCAGAGGAAGTAGTAGATACAGAAATTGTATTTCTTGCATTAGAAGTTAGAGCACTGACAATTAACACACTGCTATTCAGTCTCACATCATCTTGTAGATCCTCTGCTATAAGCATTGTCAAAGGTTGCCTTGGAATTTGAGAAACATTATCTGATGGAAGGTGAGACACATATCCTGTTGTTGCAGCAACGTGACCTTCAATGGGACATGTTTGGTTTAACCATTGTTTTGTATTCTCTATGAATATTGGTTCTGTTTTATCTCTTGTTCAGCCTTGGGAAGTAAAGACATTAGCATATGATGTTGCTTAGCACCAACTTCACAGAGAACAGTCAAGTCCTCAAGACAAGATTGCACTTGCAAGGCATTTTTCCTTAATTGTCATAAGATCCTTAATTGTTGGTATTAAAACATTAATTTTGTTCATATTTGTTTCATACTCCTTTTGAAGACTGTCAATTAGATTTGCCCTAGTTTTAAATTTAAATTCTCTTTTGCAACCCCAGCTCCAAGGTCACTGGCACTAGTTCCATACTTCAATACACTCATGTGACTTTACCTCATTGTGCAACTTGCAAATAACTTTTTGTTCACCCACAGCACCGGCAATATTTGATTCAATAAATATAGACAACAAACAAACTGTCCTGTGTGCACAGCACTTAAACCAATGTGAACATACAACTTTCAATTCAAACATCGGCAACCAGAATATTTGAGCATTTTGCTAAAATGAAGCAACCAACTTTCAGGCAAACACCACATGATCAAGCAACAGTCCCTAATAGAGAGGCCATTCAACATTTTGTTCCAACTACAAATAAACAACATGAAACAAGAAAAGTTCATTTACTTACTGCAAGCAGTTTTGCCGTAGTCAGGTGCTTGTTTGGTATAACTAATTAATAGACTAAGCCAGGGTACTCAACACCGTGTGATGCACTTCCAAATAACACATTTCCAAATCAAAAACTGTATATTCAATCATGTATTATGAAACTAGCAAAGTGGAATGATCTTGAGGCAATAATAAACCAACAAAACTAAACTAGCGATATAACAGTCTATTTAGCAATCTAAATGCAATATTAGCGATACTAAGCTAATAATGTAATTAGCAGTCTAATTATGAGTAAACAGTATAATAGTGTAATTAGCAGTCTAATAGTGTTCCAATTAGTAATCTAGTTAGTGGTTAACAGAAAAATATCATTCCCCATAGCTTACTCACTCTCCACTAGACTAACCTAATAACTAAGACCAAACGTGAATACTTAGCTATACTCATTTGCTTCTACCATGCTCCAACCCATGTGGCTGATTATCATAATAAATGCATCACAAAATACAATATGGACAGAAAGTAGATACATGGCTCCAACAGACAGAAAATAGATACAGTACATGGCATTAACAGTAGGAATAGATCAAGAGAGAGAAGGTGGATCTCAGGGAAACAACAAGGTCAGGCGGTATCCATGGAGATCAGAAAGAAATTGGAGAATGATGCCAGTTGTCTGCCAGATCCATTCATCAATGTTCCAAGAACATCAATGAACTCCATTTTAGGGAAAAGGTTAGGATAAGGGAGAAGAATGTTTCTAATGGTAAATTCAGAGGTGTAGATAATGTCATGGTTGAAAATATCAGTGGCACATGAACATTGTGCTAAATACAGAGCAAAAGGTCAGTTGAAAATTATAACATAGCTCTGGACTGTATTCAGCCTATGATCAAGAATAAGTGTATGATTTTAACTAACCATAAGTAATAATAATATCAATGTAAAATGACTATGAAAAGAATAATGAATGATTACAAGTTACATTTCAATTTAACATTTATTTTAGACTTGATCTTTGGATTATTTTGATGGAAGCCACCTTTTTTTAAAGAATTTATTTACTTTCAAGTACAAGTCATTTAATTAAATTAAGAATGACAGAGAGGAGAAGACCTGCACAAGTTTGGTGCCTAAACAAGTTAAATTACATTAAATCTGGAAAACCCCCAATTTTCTTTTGGTTTCTTTATAAAGAACTCCTTTCAAGGTTTGTCTGGCCCAGAATTTAGGGGCAGATTCCACAACACATTAAAATGAAAACTGACTGCCTATTCATCTAGCACCTGAAGGGATGAATAGATGTATTGCAGGGTTTTTTTTGTTCTGATCTACTACCACATGAAAGCACCTGAGGATTAGTTCATGTAAACCAAATAGCACCTGCAGGTTTCTAGCCATCTGAAGAAAGTTTGTGAAAATAATATATCAAAAACTAACTTGGCTGCATCAATGAAGTACTAAAGCTATATTTCAAAAGGATGTACTATATTAGGCATTGCTGCATTATATTCCTGACACTACCCTTTGCTCTGCGAATTATTCAATGTACAATATTTGTATAAAAAAATTAAAATCTAGTTTTTGCTACTTTGCATAAATGTTAAAGAAATAAAGATTTTACAAAGTGTTGGGATTGGGATTGCATATTGAATAATCATTTTTCAATGTTTAAGGCAGTGAAAAGAATAAAATTTAATGGTGCATGTATAGTAAATGGCTACCAAAATTTTACTTCCAGTAAATTTGTAAATTGAATATTTAGTCAGAAAAAGTTAAAAATGTCCTTGTTGCGATATATAAAATCCTGAAAAGGATTGATAGGTATTTTGAAAGGCTATTTCCTCAGAATTTGAGTTTGAGTGGGAGTTATGGCCATGTGATGAGGGGTCTGAGGAATAAAGTGATAAATGTTTTTACACGAGTTGTAAACTTGTGGAATTCCTGCCCTCAAGGAATATAGATATTGAATGATTTAGTATATTTGAAACAGTGCAACACACACAAAATGGTGGATGAATTAGCAGGTCAAGCAACATGAGAAAAGTATAAACAGTTGATTTTTCGGGGTGAGACCTTTCTTCAGGACAGTATGGGACAGATTTTTGGATGTGAAGAGAATTAATGAACACAGGGATTGAAGGTGAAAAATTAACCAGAATCTTACTGACTGGTTGATCAGTCTTGGTGGGCCCTCCAGTCTATTGCTTTTTCCTAACATTTGATGGCAAAAAAAAGTTGTTTCTACATTGTTGCAATTCTTTCTAAAATCATCTGAAGTAACAAAATGTACTCATTTCTTTTTCAAAAAATTCACAAAACAATTTCTCTGATGAGGTAGAAAATCCTTGATTTTGTAAACTGAAATCTACCTATTCTTAAGTAGTGAAGAAATGAAGTGTAAGCACAGATATTTTTCAAAAATTACACACAAAGTCCATTTTCTATCATTATAACCAATTCGCATGGTTTATTGTTCTAGAGGGTTGTACATCCTGGGTCTGATATGTTTCACTTCGTACCTGATTGGCTATAGAGAAGTTTGGAAAATTCTGAAATCTTAGAAAGTGAAGTATAAATCAGAATTGTATACTTTTTTGTTCATCTGTGTCTTAGCAGGCTCTTTTTTCACTCTGCAGACTACTGGCAAATTACTTATCTTCAAAGTGAAGCACAGTAATGCAAGTAACCGTCATTAGATTTTTTGTTCCCACAGTTCAGGTGACATTTGCCATACCGGCCAGACAAAAAGTGCATGTTTGCATAATGTTTTAAGTTGCAAATCAAAGATTGAGTGAGTAATTTAATTCTGCAGCCATGCAGGTGCAGGAAGCAATTGACTAAAATGAAAGCTTGAAAATTTCACACAACAACCTCAACAATTTCATTATCAAGAAGGGATTAAATTTTTCCGTGACTATCAAGAATGTGATGCCTGCGTGTTAAAGCCTGTTACCCAGAATACAGCCACTTGCAATCTACTACACCAACTCTGATAACTTAAAGCCATGTAGATGGATAATTAATTAATAATGAGACTATGCTGATATCCGCAGTTAGGCATCTGTCAACTGAGGGATGATGAAAACAAACACCCCTATATGATTTAACATTCGTACGGCCAGATTTGGGAACAGCTTCTTTCCAACTGTGATAAGACTGCTGAACGGATCCTGACCCGGATCTGGGCCGTACCCTCCAAATATCCAGACCTGCCTCTCGGTTTTTTTGCACTACCTTACTTACCCTTTTCTATTTTCTATTTAAGATTTATAATTTAAATTTTTAATATTTACTATCGATTTGTACTCCAGGGAGCGCGAAGTGCAGAATCAAATATCACTGTGATGATTGTACGCTCTAGTATCAATTGTTTGGTGACAATAAAGTATAAAGTAAGTATAAAGTAAGTAAGTGTGATTTCAGCAGAGCAAGAGACTCCAGAAACACTGACTTGCTGCATAATACAGCAATAAAAAAATACCTGTTGCTTTCAAAAATTGGAGGAAGGAAGGCCGAACCACCAATAAGAAAGCTCAGAAAGAAAGAAAAATAACTGTTGGCCCAATATCTTCAGTGAAAAAGCTTGCATGCCGGAGTGCCTCCCCGCAGCCCCAGACACTCGTTCAAAGTCAAAGTTTTTCTTATTTACTTTTAAAGACAGCATTCCAGCACCCAGCTCCAAAATGCTAAAAGCAACCCTAGAGTCACCTTTTAAATACAATGTATATATCCTTAAAATGGTTATTTTGACTTCCATAATTATGCATACCAACGAGGATTCAAATATGACAAAATTGTGAACTATTCATTTGCTTTATAGGGTCTGGTATGAAACTAGGCAATACACATTCCACAGATATGAACAATTAAATTAATGCGATAAAGATAGACAATTCCACCTAAATATGTTAGTATTGTTACTTACTATTTTGTGGTTATGACTCATTTAGGTAAGCATTTTCACTGACAGCAGGATGGAATCTCCTGGAACTCAATAAGTTCCACTGCTGCCAAAAGTGAATCTGTGACTACAAATTTCTGGTTTCTAGCACAACTCCCGATGATTGAAACATTACTCACAACACTGAAATGAAAAACATATTTACATTTAGGGATGGAATAATAACCCAAAAAAATGTATTAGCTGTTATTTGACCAGTGTGTACAATGTACTTAGGATACAGTTTTCACTCATAGTGCCCTGTTTCATCAGGGCCCATAGTGCTAAGTTTAATTTCATGTGCAACGAAAATAATGTATTGGAAGATTAGGATAGATCTAATTTAATTGTTATTCAACACTTAAACTGTGTGCATCTGTTTGGCATTTAATAACAAGGTGTTGCTCCTCCACCCTAAGTGTGGTCACATCGCAGCAGTAGAGAAGGCCACGGACTGACATGTCGGAATGGGAATGGAAGTAGAATTGAAATGGGTGGCCACCAGGAGATCCCACTTTTTCAGGAGAATGGAGCATAGGTGTTCAGTGAAGCAACATACACAAAGTGCTGGAGGAACTCAGCAGGCCAGGCAGCATCTATGGAAAAGAGTAAACAGTCGGTGTTTTAGACTGAGGCCCTTCATCAGGACTGGAAAAAATAAGATGAGAAGGTAGATCAGGAAGGTGGGGGTACAGGAGGAAGTAGTACAAGGTGCTAGGTGATAGGAGAAACAGGGAAAAGGAGAGGATTGTTCTGCTGTGCTATACCTACCCCTACACCTCCTCCCTCACAACCATTCAGGGCCCCAAACAGTCCTTGCAGGTGAGGCAACACTTCTCCTATGAGTCTGCTGGGGTCATCTACTGTATATGGTGTTCCCAGTGTGGCCTACAGTATATAGGTGAGACCTGATGTAGATTGGGAGACCGCATCACTGAGCATCTACACTCCATTCTCCAGAAAAAGCAGGGTCTCCCGGTGGCCACCCAATACAATTCTACTTCCCATTCACATTCTGACAGGTCAGTCCATGGCCCTGTCTACTGCCACGATAAGACCACACTCAGGTTGAAGGATCAACACCTTATATTACAGCTGCGTAGCCTCCAACCTGATGGCATGAACATCGATTTCTCAAACTTCTAGTAACTGCTCCTTCCCACCTCCACCATTCCCATTCCCACTTCCCTCTTTCAAGTCATCTCCCTCCCTACTTGCCCATCATCTCCCTCCGTTGCTCCTCCCTTTTCCCTTTCTTCCATAGACTTCTACCCTCTCCTATCAGATTCCACCTCCTCCAGCCCTTTATCTCTTTTACCATTCAACTTCCAGCTCTTTACTTTACCCCTCACTTCTCCCTGTTTCACTCATCTCCTACCACCTTATACTTTTTCCTCCCCTCCCCCACCTTCTCGCTCTAACTTCTCATCTTTTTCTCCCCCAAACCTGATGAAGGGACTCGGTCCGAAACGAAAATCTCTTTTACATAGATACTGCCTGGCCTGCTGAGTTCCTCCAGCATTTTGTGCATGTTGCCTTGATAATAAGAGACATAGCATGGTGGTGGATGGTTGGCTTTATGATTGGAAGCCTGTAACCAGTGGGGTGCCACCGGGTGCCATCATTGCTGCTTGTTACATACGTAAACATCTTACATATGAATGCAGAGGTATGAAGAGTAAATTTGAAGCTTACACAAAAATTAGTGTATTTATTGATAGTGAAGAGTGTAATCAGGCTACAGAATGATATTGATCAGTATCTCATGATAAAATAGGCCATAGTCAGCATAGTTTCCTGAAGGGAAAATCTTGCCTGACAAATCTGTTGGAATTCTTTGAAGAAATAACAAGGATAGGCAAAGGAGAATGGGTTAACGTTGTGTACTTGGATTTTTAGAAGGCTTTTGACAAGGTGTCACACATGAAGTTGCTTAACAAGTTACAAGTCATGGTGTTACAGGAAAGTTTCTAGTATGGCTAAAGCAGTGGCTGGTTGGCAGGAGGCAAAGAGTGGGAACAAAGGGAGCCTTTTTTCTGGCTGGCTACCACTGACGAGTGGTATTCCACAGGGGTCTGTGTTGGGACCGATCATTTTACATTATATGTCAATGATTTGGATGATGGAATTGATGGTCTTGTTGCAAATTTGCAGATGATATAAAGATTGGTGGAGGTGCAGGTAGTTTTGAGGAAGTAAAGAGGCTACAGAAGGACTTGAATGGATTAGGAGAATGAGCAAAGAAATGACAGATGGAATACAGTGTCAGGAAGTATATGGTCGTACACTTTGGTAGAAGAATTAAAAGAGTTGACTATTTTCTAAATAGAGATAAAGTACGAGAAACTGGGGTGCAAAGGGACTTGGAGGTCCTTGTGCAGGATTCCCTAAAGCTTAATTTGCATGTTGAGTCTGTGGTGAGGAAGGCAAATGTAATGTTAACATTCTTTGCAAGAGGATTAGAATATAAAAGCAAGGATGTAATGTTGAGATTTCATAAAGTTCTGCTGAGGTCTTACTTGGAGTATTGTGAGCAGTTTTGGGCCCCTTATCTTTGAAAGGATGTGCTGAAACTGGAGAGGGTTCAAAGGAGGTTCACGAAAATGATTCCAGGACTGAATGGCTTGCCATATGACGAATGTTTGATGGCTTCGGGCCTGTACTTACAAGAATTCACAAGAATGAGGGTAACCTCATTGATTCATATTGAACAGTGAAAGACCTTGATAGAGTGGATGTGGAGAGAATGTTTCCTATGGTGCGAGAGTCTAAGACCAGAGGCTTTGTGGCAAAATTTGTGTATGATACGAAGATAGGTGGATGGGTAGGCAGTGCTGAGGAAGCAATGCAATTGCAGCAGGACTTGGACAAATTGGAAGAGTAGACCAAAAAGTGGCAGATGGAACACAGTTTTGGGAAATGTATGATAATACATTTTGCTAAAAGGAACAATAATGCGGACTATTATCTAAATGGGGAGAAGGTTCAAACACAAGAGTTTCAGAGGGACTTAAGAGTCCTTGTGTAAAACTCCCAGAAAGTTGATTTACAGGTTAAGTCTGTGGTAAAGAAGGCAAAAGCAATGCTGTCATTTATTTCAAAGGGAATAGAATATAAAAAGCAAGGAGATAATGCTGTGCCTTCATAAGACACTAGTCAGGCCGCACTTGGAGTATTGTCAACAGGTTTGGGCCGCATATCAAAGAAAGTTTGTGCTGTCATTGGAAAAAGTCCAGAGGAGGTTCATGAGGACGATTCCAGGAATGAAGGGGTTAACATATGAGGAGCAATAGGCAGCTTTGGGCTTGTACTCACTGGAATTTAGAAGAATGCGGGGGATCTCATGGAACCTACTGAATGTTGAAAAGACTAGACAGGGTGGATGTGGAGAGGATATTTCCTATGGTGGAGGTATCCAGAACTAAGGGGCACAGCCTCAAAATTGGGAGGGGGGCAACCCTTTAGAATAGAGCTAAGCAGGAATTCTTTTAGCCAGAGAGTAGTGAATCTGTGGAATGCTCTACCACAGACTGCGGTGGAGGCCATGTCTGTGCACATATTGAAGGTGGAAGTTGATCGTTTCCTGATCGGTCAGGGCATCAAAAGATATGATGAGAAGGCAGGTGTATGGGGTTGAGTGGGATCCAGGATCAGCCATGATGGAATGGCGGAGCAGACTTGATGGGCTGAATGGCCTAAATCTGCTCTTATATCTTACGGTCTTATGGACACAGCTCAAAATAGATGGGCATCTTTTTAGAGCAGAGATGAGGAGGTATTTCTTTGGCCAGACAATGGTGAATCTGTGGAATTCTTTGCCACAGGCAGCTGTGGAGGCCAAGACTTCGTGTATATTTAAGGCAGAGGTTGGTAGATTCTTAATTGGTCAGGGCTTGAAGGGATAAGAGGAGAAAGCAGGAGATAGGGGCTAAAAGAAAATATGGATCAGCCATGATGAAATGGCGGAGCAGACTCAATAGGCCGAATGGCCTACTCCTGCTCCTATATCTTATGGTTGAACGTGAATGATATGATTGCAGGGAATTTTGAGGGAAAATATAGACCTTGATATACAAAGATTCACTGGAGGTAGAGGCACAAGTAAATAGGTGAAGTAAGTATTGAGGATGCTGGCCTTCATTTACCAGAACACAGGATATAAGAGGAGAAAGGGCTTGTATAACACGATAAAACAAAACTGGTTAGGCCACAGTGAGAATGTTATGTGCGGCTGAGGATGTCACACTATTAGAAGGATGTGATTGCTCTGGAGAGGGTGCAGAGGAGGTGATTAGTATGATGAGAGGACAGATAGGTTGGCTTTGCATTCCTTAGAGCACCTGAGGTTCATGGATGGGGCCCAGAAGACGGTATAATGCAAAAAATAACAAGCAGCATGGATAAATTAGATAGTAGGAAGTTTCGCCCCATGGCAAAATCAGAGGGCATAAGCTTAAGATGATGAGCTGCAAGTTTGGAAGAGATCTGCAGTAGCATCTTTCCACCTGCTTGACAGGATGGTAGAAGCTCACAACACTTAAACATCTGGATGAGCATCAGGACAGAGGTGAACCGCCGAGAAGGTGTTGGAAAATAAAATTAGTACTGGTAGGTACACTTGGAAAGTGCATAGACATAGAGGGCCAAGGAGCCTGTTTCTCTGCTGAATAATTCTGACTGTGAATCTTCTACTGAGATCTACAATGTATTTGCTGACTTTGCCTGTAAGTTGGCAATTCCTAAGTGATACTTCTTTTACCCTTTCTTCTACCACTTAGAACAAGGACAGAATACCTTTTGTTCTCTTCTTCCACCCCACCATTTTGCAAATTCAATGGGTCATTTCCAGTACTTTCAACTCTTTGGCAACTATCAGAGACACCTTTCCCTATACCTTCCCCTTTCACCCTGGTGGGACAAATTCTCTTTTCAGCTCTCAAGTTCACCCTTCCATCTGCACCAGTGTGGACTCCTCACAACGCCTTACAAGCAATAGTACCCACCCTTTTAGCTTTTTCCTTCTGACCATGCAAGGAGGCATACATTGAGGAAATGATTCGTTTGTACTTCTTCCCACTTGCTGTGTTACATTCAGTCTTCTTATGATCACTTACTGAATATTTGTGAAATGAAACCCAAATCAGTTGATCACTTGACAGAAAACTTTCATTCAGTCTTCGAACAGAAGTGAGCTTTCAGTTATTTGTTACTTTGTACTCCATTGAAGTGCCTCTTCAATATCTTTATTTTTGGTTTCTAATACCACTCCAAAGAAGCCCAATATAAGCTCACAAAGCAGCATTTTATCTTCTGACTAGGAACATTTCAGCCCTCAAAGTTCCCCTTTGAATTCAGTGATTCCAGAAGTGGGACAGAATTGGCCAGTTCTGATGAAGAGTCATCAACCTGTAATGCACATGCATTTTTCCTTTCCACCAATACTGCCTGACACACTGGCTACTTGTAGCAGTCTCTCTAAGTTCAATTTACATCGGTAGTGCGCAAGTGGAATAGGTCAAAAGCTTTAAGTTCCTCAAGGTCAATATCACAAATGACCTGACTTGGTCCAACCAAGCACAGTTCACTGCCAAGAAGGCCCACCAGCGCCTTTACTTCCTGAGAAAACTAAAGAAATTTGGCCTGTCCCCTAAAACCCTCACGAATTTTTATAGATGCACCATAGAAAGCATTCTTCTAGGGTGCATCACAACCTGATATGGAAGTTGTCCTGTCCAAGACCAGTAGAAGCTGCAGAAGATCGTGAACACGGCGCAGCACATCACACAAACCAATCTTCCGTCCGTGGACTCACTTTACACCGCACGCTGTCGGAGCAGTGCTGCCAGGATAATCAAGGACACGACCCACTCAGCCAACACACTTTTCATCCCTCTTCCCTCCAGGAGAAGGTTCAGGAGCTTGAAGACTTGTACAGCCAGATTTGGGAACAACTTCTTTCCACTGTGATAAGACTGCTGAACGGATCCTGACCCGGATCTGGTCGTACCCTCCAAATATCGGGACCTGCCTCTCGGTTTTTTTGCACTACTTTACTTACCATTTTTTTATTTTCTATTTATGATTTGTAATTTAAAATTTTAATATTTACTAATTTTAACTATTTTTAATATGTTTAATATTTAGTATTTGTAATCCAGGGAGTGTGAAGCGCAGAATCAAATATCGCTGTGATGATTGTACATTCTTGTCCGAATTGTTTGGCAACAATAAAGTATAAAGTATGAAGTATGAAGTTCAGATATCAAACAACTCAGATCGTATATAGCACAGTTGGAGTTATGGAAGTAAATAACATGGTGCATTGGGCCTTTTAGCCCAGCGTGTCCATATTGATCAACGTGCCAACTTAAGCTAGTTCTATTTGCTTGTATTCAACCCATAATCCTCTTAACCTTTCCTTTTCATGTACCCGTCTAGTCATAGTCATACTTTATTGATCCCGGGGGAAATTGGTTTTCATTACAGTTGCACCATGAATAATAAATAGTAATAGAACCATAAATAGTTAAATAGTAATATGTAAATTATGCCAGTAAATTATGAAATGTCCAGGACCAGCCTATTGGCTCAGGGTGTCTGACCCTCCAAGGGAGGAGTTGTAAAGTTTGATGGCCACAGGCAGGAATGACTTCCTATGATGCTCTGTGTTGCATCTCGGTGGAATGAGTCTCTGGCTGAATGTACTCCTGTGCCCACCCAGTACATTATGTAGTGGATGGGAGAAATTGACCAAGATGGCATGCAACTTAGACAGCATCCTCTTTTCAGACACTGCCGTGAGAGAGTCCAGTTCCATCCCCACAACATCAGTGGCTTTACGAATGAGTTTGTTGATTCTGTTGGTGTCTGCTACCCTCAGCCTGCTGCCCCAGCACACAACAGCAAACATGATCGCACTGGCCACCACAGACTCGTAGAACATCCTTAGCATCGTCTGGCAGATGTTAAAGGACCTCAGTCTCCTCAGGAAATAGAGGCGGCTCTGACCCTTCTTGTAGACAGCCTCAGTGTTCTTACCAGTCCAGTTTATTGTCAATTCGCATCCCCAGGTATTTGTAATCCTCCACCATGTCCACACTGACCCCCTGGATGGAAACAGGGGTCACCGGTACCTTAGCTTTCCTCAGGTCTACCACCAGCTCCTTAGTCTTTTTCACATTAAGCTGCAGATAATTCTTGTAAACATTCTTCTAAATGTCTTCTAAACATTATGATTGCACCTGCCTCTGACTGCTCATGCCCCGTTTAAATTGTTCCCCTCTCGCTTTTATCCTATGGCATCTAGTTTTAGACTTTCCTACCCCAGAAAAAAAGACTTTGACCATTCACCTCATCCATGCCACTCATCATTTATGTTGAACAGCTGGTGTTTCAGCCACAGACATGAAAACCATCATGCAGGGGAAACATTGAGATTCACAGGAATGATCCCAGAAATGAAAGGATTAATGTATGAGATGTGTTTGACGGCTCTGAGCCTGTACTTGCTGGAGTTTAGAAGAATAAGGGAGGGTTCTCATTGAAACCCATCGAATATTGAAAGGCCAAGATAGAGTGGCCATGGAATCCAGGACCAGAGCGCACAGCCTCAGATACAAGGATGTCCTTTTACTACGGAGATGAGGAGGAACTTCTTTAGCCAGAATGTGGTGAACCTGTGGAATTAACTACCACACATGGCTGTGGAGGCCAAGTCATTTAAAGTGGTGATAGGTTTCTTCAAGAGCAAGGGCATCAAAGGTTACCGGCAGAGGCAGGAGAATCATGTTGAGAGGGAAAATAGATTAGCCTTGAAGCAATAGCAGAGCAGGCCTGATAGGCTGAATGGCCTAATTCTGCTCCTATGTCTTATGGTTTTATGTTCTTCTAAAAGGTCATTCCTCAGTCTTCTGTGCACTAGAGAAAACTTGCACTATGGTGGAGTGTGAAATATCCAATATCTTCTAATAATTTAATCTGTCCAGTAATGGTAACATTCATGTGAATCTCTTCTGTACTCTTTCAAGCATAACAACATTCTTCCTATAGCTGGGCAATCTCAGTGAAGTCTTGCATAACTGTATCATGGTATTCCAGTGGTGTACTCAGTGTCTGACTGATGAGGGCAAGAATGCCAATGCATTCTTCACCACCTTGGCCATTTGTATTGCCATAAGGAACAACATACTTTGCCCATCGTTCTCTCAGTTCTATTTTCCCTGCTTTATATATCCTACTCTGTTTTAATATCAAAAATTCAGCACTTTGCAGCTGTCCATCAGCCATTCCTTGGGCCACTTTCCTGACTGATCTTTGTTGTAATCTTAGACAATTTTCTACACACTCCATTTTGGTGTTTCCTCCACAAATTTACTAATCATGCCACTTATAATCTCTTTGAAAAGATTTACATAGCAATGGACCCAGCACTGATCCCTGCAGCACACCACTGGTTATCGGCCTCCAATCTGAAAAACCCTCCACTACAATCTTTCTGACCATACCAATTTTGTACCTAACTGGTTTTCTAAACTTGAATCTGAACCGTTCTACCCTTCTGGATCAACCGGCCATGCAGAACCTTGTCAAAGGCCTCGTTGGGTCCATATGGACAACATCTACTTACTTGACCTCATCAATTTCTTTGGTCACCTCTTCAAAAAACTCAATCAAATTCATGAGATACAATTTCTTATGCAGATTAACCTTCCATTTTTCGTTAACCTCTAATCAATCAAGGTGAAATGTCTCAACCCGAAATGTCGACTGTTCAGTTTCCTCCAGTGACAGAGATTCTGTATAATAGATATTGTTATTAGTGTAATACCCCTTATTTAAGACCATGTTTTATTTTATTAATACGGTTATGTTGTTGGGTATTATATTTTCTGCAGATTTTCTCAAAAAGGTCGAGGGGTGAAGCGAAGTGATGATAGCACTAAAAAGTGACTCTTTTGCTTGCATCTTCAGAAACATCTCTATTTCCATCTTTAATATCTCTACTTTGCCCTGTCAGGGTTCTTTTGAAGACCCTGACCTGGAGTTATACGCTGACTACAGTTCTTTGCGGGGAAGGGACCCGCTCTCAGAGTTTCACAACTGGCCATTGTTTGGCATGCCAAGGGCTCAGCCTAAGAGCACAACTTGCCTTTGGAGGCCTAGCATCTCGGGGCTGTGGAGACGGGCGGATCGAAGATCAGTGTCCCGGACCAGTGTGTTGTGGGAGCTGGAACATCTTTGGCTGTGTACCCAGAGACCTGAGATCTTCCAGCACAGAGCTCGAAAAAGCAACACACTAGACTTTTAATGTCATAAACCAGCAAGTTGTTTGTTATGTCTCCCCTCTCACTGTGAAACGGGGACACCTCTTTCTCCCTTATTAGGGAGAGAGAGTGCCTGTGGTATGTCGATTACCGGGTGAACAATGTAGACTTTGGAGTACTGAAAGTCTGTGTGTTTGCTGTTGCTTTGCTCACACTTGAGTGCTCAGTGGCAGATACCGATGGCACTATATTGCTGGTGGGGGGGAGGGGGGATTGTTGCTTGCTGCCGCTTACACTCAGGAGGGAGGGAAGCTGGGGGGAGCTTTGGGGTTCTATCATTTAACTGTCAGTCATTCTTTGGGACACTCCTTTGTTTTTGTGGATGGTTGCAAAAAAAAAGCATTTCGGGGGGGAAGGGGGAAGGAGGACACTGCTGTCAGAAAATCCTCATGCTGATAATGGTCTTCAGAGAACATGCAGATAACTTTTAGTTAGCTAGTTATCACATGACCTTGGAGACAGTTTGACGCTTGTCCTTGAACCATTTTTGGTTATTTATTTGTATTTGACATGGACTGTGTTTTCAGGCAGAATTGTTCGATACCGTGAGTAAACAAAGTGAAGCAAACCGGATTGATTACGCAACAATAAACTCCAAAGATTAGGTGCGCACTATGGACTAATTAACATATGTGTAATGGGCCCTCTTCTTTTATTTTGTTTGTTGTGGTTTATACAATTTTAATCTAAGTTTATAGAGGTGTGAGGTAAATTATTGCTTCCTGGTAAACAGTAAACTTGCATGGTTGTTTCAGTGTTCATACAAGTGATGACCTCATTTTCCCTTAAAGGAGCATTCAAACTGTTATGTTTTGTGTTTACCTGAATCATATTTACCCTAGATGTGTTTGTTTATTGGAAATGGCCTTTTTATCATTATTCCCCGTGCATTGTTGAGTTATATTGCTATTAGCTTGTATTCATAGTAACAGCTAACTCACTGCAAGCCTACAGTGAGAGGGTTACATCAGTATAAACTTTCCATGTTTCCCAGCATCCAGACAAGGAGATCCTCCAGTTGAACTTGTGCAAGGTTAACCTGGGCTCCCAGTAAAAGACTACACTCCAGACAAGCTGGATGCTACATCATGGACCTGTTGTGCAGAATGCCAGCAAACCTTGAGTTATAAAAGATTGGATAGAATGGGGCTTTTTAATATCTTAAATCCTTGATTGTCCAACACGACTTGATGTGAAGAAGGCACTGTATATGCAAAGGTAATTACAGTACACCCAACGCGTTAATGAATGAAAATGAGAAGGAAAAGTAATTACTTTAAAGATACCTTCTAGATAGACATCAAATGATATAACAACAGCATCACACATTGAGAGACTGAAATTCCAATATTTGATTTCCTGACAAAGATTTATCATAGGATGAATTACCACCTTTGAGGAAGATTACCTTACCTTGGTCACAATTAAGTCCCAGAGGGAAAAAGACCAACAAAAATCTCATAGTCTAATCCTGTCTTTTACCTGTAAAATCTGCCAATTAGTATGCATATCCAAGATCAAATCCCACAATCATTTAGGAGTGCATTAAAATGGTCATTCTAAATCGCAGAAAATTACTGTTTATTGGACATTACTGGGTGCAATCTACTGCCGTGGCTTAAAACTCCAAACATACTTCAACAGAATCCTTCCGAGGCTAGATATCTGAAGTAAAAGAATTCTCATGCTGTGATCTTCACATTGGAGAGAATAAGGTAGCAGTGCGATTTTGTGCAACACCTTTGAGCCCACGAGCATGATGCTAAGCCACTAGCTCTTTTTAATTTAATTTTACACCCATCCCACCGTGATCTCCACTATTCCAAAGAAACACAATGAAAATTTATGAAGGAATGGCTTGTGTTTTCATAAGAAACTTTACAGATCTTCTTCATTTTTAGTTGTTGGTACATGATAGTTTAGCTTTGACCTGCACAATGAGCTCAGCATGCTTCATTGTAAACAAGTGACAATGGAACATTTAGATAAGGCGTTCTTGCATCATGACTGGTGTTAAATTCGTGAGCAAAGTTCCTAAGATGACCCACCCTTTCAATACCATGCCAAGAGCATGTTATCAACCCCACAATATAAGAATTCAACCTGAAGGAAAATCCAGAGGCATCATCACAAAAGCATTAGGTAGATTTGGAAAGCACGATCCTAAAAGATTTAGTGCAAAATGTACAACTTTGTCAGAAAACCTAAATGGCCAGATTCAGACTGGCAACTGGCTTTACATGTTGCTTGACGTTCCTGTAAATTAATTGAATCTGCTGAAATAACTGCAAATTTCTGGACCAAAGATTAATGTTGTGAATCAATTATCTATTTACGTGCTTGAAATGCACTAGAGTGATACCTCTAAAGTTTACAAATGAAAGGTAAGGAATAGTGCTTAAAGAGACAAACTGTAATGACCAATAGAAAGAGAGGAGATCAGTACAGGGCTCACAGTTTACTTTTGCTTCTATTACTGATTTAACCA
Source organism: Mobula birostris (assembly GCF_030028105.1). Lineage (NCBI taxonomy): Eukaryota > Metazoa > Chordata > Chondrichthyes > Myliobatiformes > Myliobatidae > Mobula > Mobula birostris. The sequence goes on along the minus strand of NC_092372.1, from coordinate 37,198,727 downwards.
GTGGAAAGATACTTAAAAGTTTTCCTTCTAATTATGCACAAAGGGAACCAGTACCTTTGAAATACTTATGCATGTTTAAAGTAAATATATAGCATTGGTTTTCTGGCCTTCATTCTCCAACTGTAACCTAGTTCTTAAGGATATAGAAACTAAGAAGTAAATACAATTTAAATAAGTTACTGCGACATATTGAAGCTACTTTGTAAGTGAGCTAAGATTCTGAGTAATATCACATGGTTTGAAACACTGGATATGTTATACCGCCCTTTTAACATTACACCACTAAAGAGCTGGAAATATAAATCCACAGTATCAGAACATCGCAAGACTTTGAACTCACCTGATATATTATCCAGGCATTTCAAATAGGGAAGGGTATGTAAAGAAGAGGTAGAGAAAAAAAAACGTGCATGTGTTTATTAAAAGTAGAGACGATCTCTATATTATTTGCAATATTTGCAGCTGCCAAGTAGAAGATTAAAAAAAACTGATTTGTATCCAAAGTGTCACCAGCTATTTCTCATACAACCACATCAACAAAGAAGAGAACTGACAGGTGTATTCAGCGGTGTTAACATGATACCTGATTCACTGGCCCATTTCATTGATATCTATAGTTTAATCATCAGTGAGGATTTTTTTGTGCATTGGTTCATGGGTACCACATCAAGCAGACACAAGCCTCTTGATTTTTGTCTGGGACAAAACAGAAAGCTGATACTATGTACGTGTGTGAAGCTTCACACAAAATTTATGATGCAGTGATAAGAGCGAGAAAAAAGTATTGGTATCAAATGCCAAATGATAATCAAATGTTACAGGAGTTATAAAGACAGTCACAGTCAACAAACTGTTTTTCAATGTTAAAATATTTACATAGAAAAATATTTCTCAGATCAACGAAATTTAAAATGTTCTCATGATTTCTCTACTTGTCAATGTAAGTGGTGATGGTGTGAGGGAATTTCATGCATTCTGCTTGGGTACCTACTGCCACTACGTGAGGATCCAAGGTAGGTAGACATCTGCAAATTAAGACTATAGTGTGTCTCATTTGCACTTTGATATTGAAGATATTTTGTTATTTTCCATTCTGAATGTTGAACGTTTACTATAAAATTATTGTATTCATCATGTATTTGCAATAAAGAGCTAGCATTCCCAAGAACATTTATAAGGAGCACGGCCTTATAAGAATGCAGCATTTATCATTAAGGACCCTATCATTGAGGCCATTCTCTCTTCTCACTACTACTATTGGGCAGGAGGTACAGGAGATTTAAGACCCACACTACCAGGTTCAGGAACCACTATCAGGAACCAGAAGGCTTCCGAACCAGTGTGGATAATTTCACTCACCTCAGTGCTGAGATGAAGTGCTTTGAGAAGTTTGTGATGAAACATATCCACTTTTACCTGAGGAGTGATTTGGATCTACTCCAATTAGCCTCTCATCACATTTCATTGGCCATTTCATTGGCTCTTCAATCAACCTTGGGACATCTGGACAGTGAAGATGCATACATCAGGATGCTCTTTATTGACTACAACTTGACATTCAATGCTATCATCCCCTCAAAGCTTATCAATAAGCTCCTAGGCTTAGGCCTCTATACCTCCATGTGCAACTGGATCCTTGATTTCCTCACTTGTGCACCCCAGTCCGTTCAGATTGGCAACAGCATCTCCTCCACAATCTCCATCAGCACAGGTGCACCACAAGGCTTTGTGCTGTGCCCCCTGCTCTACTCGCTTTATACCAATGACTGTGAGGCTAAGCACAACTCTATTGTCATATTTAGGTTTCCGGATGACACCACTGTTATCAGCAGAATCAAAAGTGGTGATAAATCAGTATATAGGAGCGAGATTGAAAATCTGGCTGAGTGATACCACAACAACCTCTCACTCGATGTCAGAGAGACCAAAGAGCTGATTATTGATTACAAGAGGAGGAAACCGTAAGTCCATGATCCAATCCCCATTGGGGGATCAGAGATGGAGAGGATCATTAACTTTATATAGCTCGGTGTTATTATTTCAGAGAGTCTGTCCTGTGTCCAGCACATAAGTGCCATTACAAAGAAAGTATGGCAGTTCCTCTACTTTCTTGGAGGTATGCGATGATTTGGCAAGTCATCTAAGACTTTGACAAACTTCTGTAGATGTGTGATGGAGAATATGTTGACTGATTTCATCACAGCCTGGTATGGAAGCACCAATGTCCTTGAATGGAAAAGCCTACAAAAAGTAATGAATTCAGCTCAGTCCATCCTAGGTGAAGCCCTGCCCGCCATTGAGCAGATGTTCAAGAAGTGTTGTCACAGGAAAGGTCATTAAGGACCCCCACTATCCAGGTCATGCTTTCTTCTCACTACTGCCATCATGAAGGAGATACAGAAGCCTGAGGTCCACAGCACCAGGTTCTGGAACCGTTAACACCCCTCGACCATCAGGCTCTGAACCGGAGCAGTTAACTTGATCCAGCTTCACTCACCCCATCACTGAGCTGTTCCTACACCCTATTGGCTTACTTTAAAAGACTCTTCACCTCATATTCTTGATACTTATTCCTTATTTATTATTTATTTTTTCTTTTTGTATTTGCACAGTTTGTTGTTTTTTGCAAATTGATTTTCCGTATTGTATGCAGTTATTCATTGATTCTATTGTATTTCTTTATTCTTACTGCGAATGGTCGCACGCAAGTGATTCCTAGTGTTGTATATGGTAACATGTATGTACTTTGATAATAAATTTAGATCGACTTTGAATTCACTTTGACTAGTCTTTATATAGAAAGACATATAAGTAGTTACTTTAATCCTTTCCTTTAGCATACTATTGATCATAACATGATTGTTTTGTCATCCATTATTTTTACCATTCTGTACAAATGTCTTGTGTTGGTATATTTGTCTAAATTAGGCAAGGGATACTCTGACTAACCTTCCTTGAGCTCAACTAAGCACTATTTCATATTTACAGGCACATCCACAGTGATCTCCTGTCATCTGTGTTCCCAATCCCACAGCCACATGCCATGCAGTGATTCTTATTGGGTTCAGGATCATCATGTGGTCTGTGGCTTATAGTGCCATTCCTCCTCCACCACCACCACACCACACAATCTCACCAAACCGAAGTCATAGGGTGCCCAGAGCCAACTCAGGCACAATTACACACTGAAGTGACTCGCCACTTCAAACAAGAATGGACAAAAAGATGTTGCCTTAGCCACTGATGCTAACATCCCATCTGAATAATTAAAAAAAATCTTAAACCAAGCATTGCCCATTTGTTCAGACAGGTTTAAAGGGTTCCGTAGTTCAATTAAAGCCATTGTCCTGAGCAAATATGTTCTTCTACAACAATGATAACAATAATTGACCTTAATTGCAACTTGTTATTGTGTTTCATTTGTTACTGCAAGTTTTTCCTCAAAAAGTCTTTACTCTGTGGATGTACCAAGGCGCTCAAAGATGTATGTCTTTTTCATTTCTGTAGCTATACGTATTTAGAACTAGAACATCTACAACAACTACATCTGTCCAATGAGTACATATCATAATTATAGGCATGAACGGAAATCACCATTAATAACTATAAAAACAAATATAATAATGGATAAATGTTCATAAATAATTTATTTTCTTACTCTAGGTCAGAAGACCATAAAAAGAAAGGTCATTTATCAAGGATTAATAATATCAAATTGTAAGAAATATGTCTCAAAGGATTGATATTTATTTAGAAACACATCACAAATGATTCTGTGCTAATCCTATATATTATGATTGGAATTCAATGCTTTTATTTGCTTTTTACGGAAATATACTCAGTGGCTTTTCTCACTGGGAGTGAAGCCAAAAGGTGTATTTATGACAGTGACCTCTTTGATTTTTTGATATACTGACTATTGCAAAACACACCAATGATTTTATTAGCAAACAACAGGAATTCTGCAGATGCTGGAAATTCAAGCAACACACATCAAAGTTGCTGGTGAAGGCAGTAGGCCAGGCAGCATCTGTAGGAAGAGGTGCAGTCGACGTTTCAGGGGTCTCGGCCTGAAACGTCGACTGCACCTCTTCCTACAGATGCTGCCTGGCCTGCTGCGTTCACCAGCAACTTTGATGTGTGTTGCAATGATTTTATTAGCATTGCCAGATGCATGACACAGTCAATGAATGATTTTGCTTACAATTCACCTTTATTTCTTCTAGACATGCTTTTTAGAATTTAGATATACAATATTTAAGTAAATAGATAGATAAATGCTTTATTGGTTCAAAAGGAAATTACGGTGTCAGAGTAGCATAGTGCACAAATATACACAGATTAGAAGAGAAGGAAGAAAGAATTAAAAAGTTATCTTAAAAATAAGATGTACAAGATTTACAAGTCAAAGATTACAAGATTTACAAGATTTGCAAGTTCACACTGATAAGATGGCAGTGCAAGAAATACCGTAATATTATTCAGTAATGGATGCACATTCACACCGTCCCGATAAGAACTGATGGTAGTATTGCACAGGGTGTCTACGATAGCAGGGTATGGTAAATAGATCTAAACAGAGTTCTAGTAAAGAGAAATGGGGGGGGGGGGTGTCAACACTTCCCCGGTTATAGGTTGACTCATTATAGAGCCTAATGTCCGAGGGCAAAAATGACCTCATTTAGTGCTCTTTGAAGCAGCGTAGTTGTCTTAGTCTATTACTGAAGGTGCTCCTCTGTTCACCGAAGGTGGCATAAAGAGGCTGAGGAAAATTGTACAGAATTGCCAGGATTTTCTGGAGGGTCCTTTGTTCTATCACAGCCTCCAGTAGCCAGTCTAGAGACTTCATGATGTGTGAGGTCAGGGCCACTGGACAGTAGTCATTCAAGACTTTCAGTTGGCCCTTCTTGGGTACTGGAACCACACATGATGTTTTTCCACACAGCCAGGACCTTTTCCAGGCTGAGACTCAGATCGGAAATGCACTGGAGAACTCCACACAGCTGCGCCGTACACTTCTTCAGGACCTCTGTGTAAAAAAACTTACCCCTGGCATCCCCTCTGTACCTACTTCCAAACACCTTAAGACCGTGCCCTCTTGTGTTAGCCATTTCAGCCCTGGCAAAAAGTCTCTGACTATCCACACAATCAATGCCTCTCATCAGAGGTCATACGCCTCTATTAGGTCAGGGCAACACACCTCTATCACATCTCCTGATCTAAAGACTCTATTTTTGTGATTGAGAAGAGCCTTCAGACCATTGGTGACCCTGGGTTTGTTGTTGGGAAGCAGCAAACAGTTCCTGATGGTATTACAGTGCCACACTGAACTTGATGTAGTCAGTGATGCAGTCAGTAAGATGTTAATGTCCTCCCCATATGGTTCACAAAGCACATTCCAGTCAAAGCTGCCTTTCAAGGCCTCAATGGCCTCTGGAGACCACTTCCTTACTGTCTTATTAAATTAGGCAAGTTTTGATTTTAAAGTCTGAAAAATAATCTTAAATCAAGATTCAAGGTTTTTTTACTGTCATTTTTTGGCAGACGAGTGTAAAGGAAAATGAAATGATTGATCGTCCAGGTCCAATGTAGCTTAAAAAGCACAATAAGCATAAAGAACACAATAAATAGCAATATAAAATCAATCCTATAAAACACAATGTACAAGGAGCTGTTTGAACGTGGCATATATACATAAGATGATCTTATATACATTGATTGATTGTAGGTACAGTACATAAGTGAGTCTATGCAGGAGTATCTGTCCATAAGGTGACTGACAGGAAGTGATAAAGTCACAAAGTGACAGGAGATACATGATAATTCCTGACCACAGATCCATCCTTCAGCAGCTCTCTGTGAAAGACACAGTTGCTTCAAGGTGTTCTGCCATCATTTTCATTGGTGTAATTAAACTTCTGCTTCTCATTGCAGTATAATGGGTTCAGTACTGTAACATGAAATTTAGTGATGGGCACATGAAGGAGAAAATCTTTTTAGATGCCCGTATAAGAACTGTAAAAAGTTTTTAGAAATAAAATATTGATGCAAGTTAAGAGATTACAAATGCACCCCATTGTTTAGATGGCAGAGCACCATTTAATATTTTTATTGCAGTTTTCCAGTGTTTGAGCTGTTTGAGGTTAAGGGGGCTGCACCGGATCATTGTCAGTAGTCTGTCCTCAAGACACCTGTGACTAATGCATAAAGGATTGCTTTCCACAGGTATCATTCTGCCACGAGTACAAGTATTGTGTTACCTTATACAAGAGGGAGAGAAATGTTACTACATGTCATGGTGATACACCTGCCATGAGAATGTGCTCGTGTGCAAGATGAGCATATGAAGCTTGGAGTAGTGAGAAGTATGTGAAGCTGTTTTCTGGATGTTTGATTATTGGGTGTGAATTCTGATGAAGTTATTTTGCGTGGAGCAGTGTGTAAAGCTAATCTCAATCAGATGTGTAAAGTTCTTAAATTTCTGGTGGCACTACATTTATGTTCCTGGAGCTTCTCTCCTAATGTTCACATCAAAATCTGACCACTTTTGCTGTCACTTGACTGTGGATCCGAAAGGCTTCTGAGACCTTCTAGGATAGAGGAGATCAGTCTGTTTCTGCACTATACCCACCGAGGCATCTGTAACTGTGTCTGAAAATCAAAGTGAGCATTCTCTCTTGTCCTCTGCCCAGTCTTACTTCAGATTTCTGTAACTTCGCAATGCCCTTCAATGTAGCAGGCTACAATTTGTGATGTAATGGGGATCAGAATCAGAATCAGGTTTAGTAGCACCAGCATGTCATGAAATTTGTTAACTTTGCGGCAGCAATACAATGCAATACATGATAAATAAACCAAAAAAAACTGAAATACAGTAAGTATATATGTATATTAAATAGTTAAATTGTGATAGGTAGTCAAAAAACAGAAACTGAAAAAAAGTAGTGAGGTAGTGTAATGTGTTTAATGCCCATTTAGAAATTGGATGGAGGAGGGGAAGAAGCTGTTTCTGAATCATTGAATGTGTGCCTTCAGGCTTCTGTACCTCCTCCTGATGGTAACAGTGAGAAAAGGGCACATCTTGGGTGGTGGGGGTCCTTGATGATGGAAGCTGCTCTTCTGAGGCACCGTTCCAAGATGATATCCTGGATACTATGGACGCTAGTACCTATGGTGGAGCTGACTAATCTTACAACTCTCAGCAGTTGTGTGCAGTAGCCCCACAAACCCCCACCTCCTCTAACCAGACAGCAATGCAGCCAGTCGGAATGCTCTCCGTTCATCTGTAGAAGTTTACAAGTGCTTTAGGTGTCAAACCAAATTTTCTCAAACTACTGATGAATTATAGCCACTGTCTAGCCTTCTTTATAGCAGCATCAATATATTGGAGCCAAGTTAGATCCGCTGACATCTTGACACCCAGGAACTTGAAAAATGCTCACTCCCTCCACTTCTGATCCTTCTGAGGCCTGCTTTGTGTTCCATTTACTTATATGGTGGGGACTGCTCACAAATTTGGCCTCATGAACTCAATCGGTTTCTGCACAACACGCCAATTGTCGCCTCTATTCGCAGGCCTGCTGTTTGCAAAGTTGACCATGCCTGAGGCACTGGACTGAATTGACCTTACACAAGGAAAGGCTCTTCCTTTGAGTGTTTCTGAAGCAGAATGCACAAGAGAAAGGGAAAGAGGTACAGACATATTGATGGCAGTTCATAAGTCAGGAGTGACCAGGGTGATTGGTGAGTTGGCTTCCTTCATTCAAGGGTTAGAACTGTGGGAGCACACAGTACATAATTATACTTATCAATGATTTGGGTGCTTGTCAATGTGATACCATTTGAGGGTCTGTGGGTGGATCAGGATCTAGGGTTAAGGTAATGAGCTCTGTTGGTCCAATCAGGTGATGGTAGGGCCTATGGTTCACAAAATCAGTGGGTGATGAATCAAATAATTGTTCAGTGAATGAGTAAGGAATTTTGATATACATAGGCATGGTGGTACAGTATGTTGGTGTTGTGCGGTTGGGGAGAATTGGTAGTCACAAGTCCCAAGGAAAGCTGATAGGAGTATCACTTAAGGGTGACTTACCTCTGTCAGGTTTCCACTGCTGAGCTGGGACGTGCTCAAGGAGGCCCTCTTTATATTGTGCCACTGATTAGTGGAGGGCAGAATTACAATGGCACTTAACAGCGACTCCATTGACCTCATCTGCAGAAGCAGCTTAATTTTTTCCTTTGATGTCTCTCCTTTTCCTTTTCAGTGGGGTTCTGTCAGGGACCCTGGCCTGAAGTTACACTCAGACTTCAGTACTTTGTGGCAATGGTACCCACTCCTGGGGGCACATGGCCACCTGCTATCAAAATCCCAAAAATGTGGCCCATCAGGCGAGTGTTCCTTTAGAGTTCCGAGGCTTCATGGCCCTATGCACGAGCTGTTTCTAAGCCAATGCCACTGACTGAAGCATTGTGGGAGAAAACAGAACACCTGGAGCAGAGAATCAGCTGTCAAGGATCCCCCTTCCCCTCTCTCATTGGTGGGGGATAATTTGCAGCCAATTCCTTGGGAATAGGACATAGGGCCAGAACTCTTCTTTAACACAGACACTAAACACAGGGACACAAAGAGACAGCTCCAACCTCAACGATAGATAGTTCCTTATCTTGGCGTGGCAAGGCTCCAGTCTCACTCCGGCGGTTGAACTTGATGGTGTTACAGGTGAGGTTGCGGGCAAGGTAGCAGGCAAAGGTAACAGATGAAGATTACAGACAAAGCTTGTGCCAAGATAACTGTTGAGATAAACTGCCAAAGTAACTACCAGGGATTCAAAAGGGAGGAGAGAGGGGGCAAGAGAGAGAACAGTCCAGTAGCCAATCCCTGGTTTGCAAAGGTATTTATGTGCCAGCCCAAAATGAGAATCAGCTGCTCCAATTACAGAGCACAACAGAACCAGGGAAAACAGGAAAACCTGGAATACCGATCAACAGACCGGACCATGAACCGGAATGTGGACATCACTGACCAGACCATAACAACCACACCCCTCAGTGCCCTACTGTTCACAGTGTAAGACCTCACTGTTGGTCCAACCAAAGTGCATCGCACTAGTCTGCATTAAATTCCATCATTTAAGGATTCAGATCCCTCAACAAGCCATGATAGCCTTCCTTGCTGTCCACTACAACCTCATTCTTGGTGTCATCTGTACATTTTGCTGATCCAATTGACCACATGATCATCCATTACATTGATAAAGATGACAAACAACAAAAGACCCAGCATCAGTCGCTGTAGCACACCACTAGTCTCCGGCCACCAGTCAGAGAGGCAACCATCTACTACCACATTCTGGCTTCTCCCTCAAAGCCAATGTCTAATCCAATTTACTACCTCATCTAGAATGCCGAGAGACTAAACCTTTCTGACCAGACTCCCATGCGGGACCTTGTCAAGTGCCTTGCTAAAGTCAATGTAGACAGCATCCATTGCATTGTTTCATCCACTTTCCTGATACCTTTCTCAAAACACTGTCTAAGATTGGTTAGACATGACCTACCATGCATGAAGCCATACTGACTATCCTTAATCAGTCCATGTTTATCCATAATCTTACATATCCGGTCCCTTAGAATACCTACCAACATTGGAAGAGGCCGAATGGAGTAATGATGGCACTAAACAGTGACACGTTTGCTTGCATCTTCAGAAACAGCTCTATTTCTATCTTTAATATCTTTATTTTTCACTTTCAGGGTTCTTTTGAAGACGCTGACCTGGAGTTACACGCTGACTTCAGTTCTTTGCGGGAATGGGACCCGCTCTCAGGGTTTCATAACCGGCCTAAGAGTCCGGCTCGGATTTGGAAGCCGAGGATCTCAGGGCTCTGGAGACAGGCGGATTGAGGGTTGAGGAGACCTGTTTGTTGTCGGGGAAGTTGGAATGTGTGCCTGGAGACCTGAGATCTTTGAGATTTTTGGGCACAGACCTCGAAAAAAGTGACATAATGGACTTCTAACATCGTAAACCAGCGAGTTGTTTGTTATGTCTCCCCATTCACTGGGAAAATGGAGACGTGCTCTGGATGATTTAAATATCTCTGCTAGGGTCCTGGCAATTTCTGCATTTGCCTCCCATAGGATCTGAGGAAGCATGTTGTCAGGGCCCAGGATTTATCCACCCCGATTTGCCTCAAGATATCAAACACCTCTTCCTCTGTAATCTGTACAGGGTTCATGAAGTTGATGCTGCTTTGCCTTACTTCTATAGACTCTGTGCCCATCTCCTGAGTAAACAGAGATGCAAAAAAAAATTAATTACGAACTCCCTCATCTTTTTGGGTCCACACATAGATTACAATTCTGGTCTTCCAAGAGACTAATTTTGTCCCTTCCAATTCTTTTGCTCTTAGCATATCTGTAGAATCCCTTAAGATTCTCCTTTACGTTGTCTCCTAGAGCAGCTTCACGCCTTCTTTTACCCGCTTGATTACTTTCTTAAGTGTTCCCTTGCATTTCTTACACTCCATAAGCACCTCATTTGTTCCTACTTGTCAATACCTGCTATGCGCTGCCTTTTTTCTCTTAACCAGAGCCTCAATATCTCTTGAAAACCAAGGTACCCTACATTTATTATCTTCACCTTTTATTCTGACAGGCACATAGAAGCTTTGTACTCTCAAAATTTTACTTTTGAAGGCCTTCCATTTACTAGGTACATCTTTGCCAGGAAACGGCCTGTACCAATCCACACTTGCCGGATCATTTCTGATATCATCAAAATTGGTCTTTCACCAATTTAGAATCTCAACCTGCTGACCGGGCCTATCATTTGCATCATTACTGTAAAACTAAATGTGGTCAATGTGGTCACTAGATGCAAAGTTTACCCCTACACAAATTTCTGTCACCTGCCCTCTCTCATCCCCTAATTGCAGATCCAGTGTCACACACTCTCTCATTGGGACTTCAACGCACTGATGAAGGAAACATTCCTGAACATATTTGACAAACTCTATCCAACCTAGTCCTTTTAGAGTATGGGATTCCTAGTCAATATATGGAAAGTTAACATCACCTACAATAACAACATTATATTTCTAAGGTTGTGCTGGCATTGGAGATGGTCTAGAGGAGGTTCACAATAATGATCCTGTAAAAGAAAGGGTTGACGTATGAGAGCATTTGATGGCTCTGGGCCTGTACTAACTGACGTTTAGAAGAATGGAGGTGGGGGTGGGGATCTCTTTGAAATCCATTCAATAACGAAAGGTCAATATAGAGTGGACATGAAGAGGATGCTTCATAAGGTGGGAGAGTTTAGGGCCAGGTGGCACAGCCTCAGAATAGGGTATCTCTTTAGAACAGAGATGAAGAGGAATTTCTTTAGCCAGAGGGTGGAGAATCTGTGGAATTCTTTGCTGTGGAGGTCAGGTTATTGGGTATATTCAAAGTGGAGGGTTCTTCATTAGTTAGGGCATCAAAGGTTACAGGGAAAAGGCAGGAGAGTGAGTTTGAGAGGAATAATAATTCATCTGTGGAATAGCGAAGCAGACTCAAGAGGACAAATGGCCTAATTCTGCTCCGATGTCTGATGGTCTTATGGTTATACAACTGGCAATGAAACTGGCATCAAATTTCTGATGCAAAACACACAAGATGCTAGAGGAGTTTAGCAGGTCAGGCAGTATCTGGGGGAATGACATTTCAGGCCGAAATTCTTCATCAGGAACTGAAAAAAAGGACCAAATAAGAAGTTGGAAGGAGAGGAAGGAGTGAAGGTGACAGGTGAAATCAGGTGGGTGGGGGAGGGGGAGGAAGTAATAGGTGAAAAAGGTAAAGGGCTGGAGAAGAAAGAATCTGTTAGGAAAGGCAAGTGAAGAATGGGAGAAAGGGAAGGAGGATGGGAGAGGTGATAAGCAGGTGAGATAGGAGGAGAGGTAAAAGAGGAGTCAAAGTAGGAAAAGGAAGATGCGAGAAGGGAGAGGGGAAAATTGCCGGAAGTAAGAGAAATCAATAATCATGCCATCAGAGCGGGATACTCCCAGAAGTTAAGATATGGTGTTGCTCCTACAACCTCAGAGTAACCTCATCATGGCAGTAGAGGAGGCTACTGACCGACATGTCGGAATGGAAATGGGGATTGGAATTAAAATGGCTGGTCACAGGGAAATCCTGCTTTTTGCGGACGGTGATCAATTGTGGACATTTCGGAAGTCATTCAAATTGATGCCACTTGAGGGCAGCAGTTCTTCTGAGTCAGATTCATATTTTAAATACAAACGAAATTTGTTGAATCCCAAAAAAATATTTATATATCATTCTAAATAATGTGAGCAGAAGTAAAAAAACAAATCAGGAAATCAGTGTCTGAGTTAGTTAGTTTCTTTCCAAATTGAGTTCAGCATTCTGAGAATTCACACATTGCACTGTAAACTCTACAGAGAAGAGGAGAAACATCTCTTCAAAGTACTCACATGAAATGGATACACATGTAACTTCATACAAAGATGTCTATGAGTTTGACAACGTGCCAGCCAAGAAGAGACCAAATGAGTTGTCCTTCCATACATTCGAAATATCCCAGAAATGACAGCTGACTGCTCCAAGTACATAGAATTACGGTCACGCATAAACCAACAGCATCATTGAGGAGAGTACTCTGCAGACCTAAAGCACAAACCAATCTATTGGATAAGACCAATGTGGTCTACAATCTCCAGTGCAGAGACTGCAGGAAATATTACGTCGGCTAAACTGTGAGAAAACTATTCACAAGGATCCACAACCATTAACTGGCTGTTAAGCGCCATGATCAACTCTCCCTAGTCTCTACTTGTGAAGATCGTGAAGGGAAAATATTCGACTGGACATCAGTAAAAGTCATGACACAAGCAAACACATGGTATGCAAGGGGATTTCTAGAAGTGCAGGTCCTCTGTGAACAAGTTTGTAAGCAAATGCGTAGACCTTGATCCCATTTATAAGCCAATGTGGGTAAAATTCCAGAAAACGCACAGAGTTTGCCATGCAACCAACCAGCAATGAGACTCCTTCCCTACGTCACAATTGAGATTCCGCAATGAAGACTGATTGATAAATATATAAAGGACAAGCATTCGGAGGACACACCCCAAGTGAACAGCGTGTTGATGATGTCTCCTTGTATGGTGACGAAACATTTGCAAATGGATTGCCAAGATCAGAGAACAGCTCAACCCAAACACCAACAATCTGAGCTACATGGTTTCGGAGCTATTTCCACTTTAGTGTGTTAGACTTTTTTTTTAATAAACCTCCGTCCTGAGAGTAATTAGTTTCATGCCAAAGTGACAAATGGTCAAGAGCAGTGACTAAATGGAAAAAATGTACTTGCAGAGTTTATTCTATTCTTATGAATGGTGTATCAAAGGACCAACTAAATCCCAGTTCACCTTTTTCCATCCTTATCAATACCCTTTCCTGTGCATTTATCCCATATAATTTGCCTAGAAGCCTCATCTGCCTTTACACCTTCACCATCATCACCACCAACATTCTCACATGCTCTTCCCATTAAAAGCAACACTGTTTGTGAGTGTTCTGGTTCCATTGTTCACACTTCTCTATAACAGGGAGTCCAGGCATGGATTGGATAAGGGCTATGTGAAACAATTTTGTTCAGACTTCCAGTGAGACCTGGTGCTTCCAGTGCTTATCACTTTACCTGCCTATCTCTTTTCACTTCCATCCTGATATAAAACCACAAGAAAGAAGAGCAGAATTATGCCATTTGGTCCATCGAGTCTGTTCTGCCATTTCATCATGGCTGATCCATATTTTCTTTCAACCCGTATCTCCTGCCTTCTGCCTGTATCCCTTCATGCCATGACCAATCAAGAATTTAACAACTTCTGCTTTAAATATAGATAAAGACTTGGTCTCCACAGCTGGCTGTGGCAAAGAATTCCACAGATTCACAACTCTCTGGCTAAAGAAATTCATAGAAATACAGAAAACCTCCAGCACAATACAGCCCTTCGGCCCGCAATGCTGTGCTGAATACGTACTTACTTTAGAAATTACCTATCGTTACCCATAGCCCTCTATTTTTCTGAGCTCCAAGTAACTATCCAAGAGTCTCTTAAAAGACCCTATCATATCCGCCTCCACCACCGTCTCCGGCAGCCCATTCCACGCACTCACCACTCTCTGCATAAAAAACCTATCCCTGACATCTCCTCTGTATCTACTTCCAAGTACCTTAAAACTGTGCCCTCTTGTTTTAGCTATTTCAGCCCCGGGAAAAAGCCTCTGACTATCCACATGATCAATGCCTCTCATGATCTTATACACCTTTATCAGGTCACCTCTCATCCTCCACTGCTCCAAGGAGAAAAGGCCGAGTTCACTCAACCTATTCTCATAAAGCATGCTCCCCAATCCAGGCAACACCCTTGTAATTCTCCTCTGCACCCTTTCTATGGTTTCTACATCCTTCCTGTAGTGAGGTGACCAGAACTGAGCACAGTACTCCAAGTGGGGACCAGGGTCCTGTATAAAAATAGAACATAGAAAACCTATGGCACAATACAGGCCCTTTGGCCCACAAAAGTGTGCCGAACATGTCCTTACCTTAGAAATTACGTAGGGCTACTCATAGCCCTCTATTTTTCTAAGTTCCATGTACCTATCCAGGAGTCCCTTAACAGACCCTATCGTATCCGCCTCCACCACCGTTGCCAGCAACCCATTCCATGCACTCACCACTCTCTGTATAAAATACTGACCCCTGACATCTCTTCTGTACCTACTTCCAAGCACCTTGGAACTGTGTCTCTTCATGCTAGCCATCACAGCCCTGGGAAAGAGCCTCTGACAATCAACATGATCAATCCCTCTCATCATCTTGTATGCCTCCATCAAGTCACCTCTCATCCTCCGTTGCTCCAAGGAAAAAAAAGTCGAGTTCACTCAACCTATTGTCATAAGGCATGCTCCCCAGTCCAGGCAACATCCTCGTAAATCTCCTCTGCACCCTTCCTATGTCTTCCACATTCTTCTTGTAGTGAGGCGACCAGAACTGAGCACAGTACTCCAAGTGGGGTCTGACCAGTGTCCTATAGAACTGTAACATTACCTCTCAGCTCTTAAACTCAATCCCACAATTGATGAAGGCCAATGTAACTGTACGCCTCCTTAACCACAGAGTCAAACTGTACAGCAGCTTTGAGTGTCCTATGGATTCAGACCCAAGATCCCTCTGATCCTCCACACTGCCAAGTGTCTTAACATTAACACTATATTCTGTCATCATATTTGACCTACCAAAATGAACCACCTCACACTTATGATGGACCAGATGGAATGCACCCACGTGTTCTGAAGGAAGTAGCTGTGGGGATTGCGGAGGCATTAGCGATGATCTTTCAAAAGTCGATAGATTCTGGCATGGTTCCGGAGGACTGGAAGATTGCAAATGTCACTCCGCTATTTAAGAAGGGGGCAAGGAAGCAAAAAGGAGATTATAGACCTGTTAGCTTGACATCAGTGGTTGGAAAGTTGTTGGAGTCGATGGTCAAGGATGAGGTTACAGAGTACCTGGAGGCATATGACAAGATAGGCAGAACTCAGCATGGATTCCTTAAAGGAAAATCCTGCCTGACAAACCTGCTACAATTTTTTGAGGAAATTACCAGTAGGCTAGACAAGGGAGATGCAGTGGATGTTGCATATTTGGATTTTCAGAAGGCCTTTGACAAGGTGCCACACATGAGGCTACTTAACAAGATAAGAGCCCATGGAATCACGGGAAAGTTACATACGTGGATAGAGCATTGGCTGATTGGCAGGAAACAGAGTGTGGGAATAAAGGGATCCTATTCTGGTTGGCTGCCGGTTACCAGTGGTGTTCCACAGGAGTCCGTGTTGGGGCTGCTTCTTTTTACATTGTACATCAACGATTTGGATTATGGAATAGATGGCTTTGTGGCTAAGTTTGCTGATGATACGAAGATAGGTGGAGTGGCCAGTAGTGGTGAGGAAATGGAGAGTCTGCAGAGAGAGTTGGATAGATTGGAAGAATGGGCAAAGAAGTGGCAAATGAAATACAATGTTGGAAAGTGTATGGTTATTCACTTTGGCAGAAGAAATAAACGGGCAGGCTATTATTTAAATGGGGAAAGAATTCAAAGTTCTGAGATGCAACGGGACTTGGGAGTCCTCGTACAGGATACCCTTAAGGTTAACCTCCAGGTTGAGTCGGTAGTGAAGAAGGCGAATGCAATGTTGGCATTCATTTCTAGAGGAATAGAGTATAGGAGCAGGGATGTGATGTTGAGGCTCTATAAGGCGCTGGTGAGACCTCACTTGGAGTACTGTGGGCAGTTTTGGTCTCCTTATTTAAAAAAGGATGTGCTGACGTTGGAGAGGGTACAGAGAAGATTCACAAGAATGATTCCGGGAATGAGAGAGTTAACATATGAGGAATGTTTGTCCGCTCTTGGACTGTATTCCTTGGCGTTTAGAAGAATGAAGGAGACCTCATGGAAACATTTCGAATGTTGAAAGGCATGGACAGAGTGGATGTGGCAAAGTTGTTTCCCATGATGGGGGAGTCTAGTACGAGAGGGCATGACTTAAGGATTGAAAGGCGCCCATTCAGAACAGAAATGTGAAGAAATTTTTTTAGCCAGAGAGTGGTGAATCTATGGAATTTGTTGCCATGGGTGGCAGTGGAGGCCAAGTCATTGGGTGTATTTAAGGCAGAGATTGATAGGTATCTGAGTAGCCAGGGCATCAAAGGTTATGGTGAGAAGACGGGGGAGTGGGACTGAATGGGAGAATGGATCAGCTCATGATAAAATGGCGGAGCAGACTCGATGGGCCAAATGGCAGACTTCTGCTCCTTTGTCTTATGGTCTTATCTGGGTTGAACTCCATCTGCCACTTCTCAGCCCAGTTTTGCATCCTATCAATATCCTGAGGTAACCTCTTGACAGCCCTCCACGTTATCCACAACACTTCCAACCTTTGTGTCATCAGCGAATTTACTAACCTATACCCCCACTTCTCATCCAGATCATTTATAAGCATCACAAAGAGTAAGGTTCTCAGAACAGATCCCTGAGGCACACCACTGGTCATCGACCTCCATGCAGAATATGACCCATCTACAACCACTCTTTGCCTTCTGTGGGCAAGCCGGTTCTAGATCCACAAAGCAATGTCCTTTTGGATCCCATGCCTCCTTACTTTCTCCATAAGCCTTGCATGGGGTGCCTTATCTAATGCCTTGTTGAAATCCATATACGCTATATCTACTGCTCTACCTTCATCAATGTGTTTAGTCACATCCTCAAAAAATTCAATCAGGCTTGTAAGGCACAACTTGCCTTCGACAAAGCCATGCTGACTACTCCTAATCATATTATGCCTCTCCAAATGTTCATAAATCCTGCCTCTCAGGATCTTCTCCATCAGCTTACCAATCACTGAATTAAGACTCACTAGTCTATAATTTCCTGGGCTATCCCTACTTCCTTTCTTAAATAAGGGAACAACATCCACAGCCCTCCAATCCTCCGGAACCTCTCCCGTCCTCATTGATGATGTAAAGATCATCGCCAGAGGCTCAGCAATCATCTCCCTTGCCTCCCACAGTAGCCTGGGGTACATCTCGTCTGGTCTCGGTGACTTACCCGACATGGGACTTTGGAGGATGTGTCAATTTAAGTTTTTGCTAACTTGTATTTGTCATCTTTGTAACGTATTATTCTGCATGATGTAAAACGCCAATTTTCATGGCAATTATACATTTATACCCCAGGTCATAGGTTAACGGTGAAAGGTGAAACATTTAAGGAGAACCCCGCGGGGAGCTTCTTCACGCTGTTACGTACCCCGTAACTGGGTTGCCAAACCAGCAGAAATGGACCACTCGTTGGAGTCTGGATTACTAGGAACTAATAAAGTTTTATTAAAGAAATAAGTAACACTGTACTCTAATCGTAAGGATATAAATGCAACAGATTAGCAATGATAATACAAATATACACAGAACTAGGGTAATAGGAATCAAACCAAGCTCTATCGCAGTCTAGGGGTAAAATGATCAGTGTTAAGTGACGCAGAGTTCAGTTCTGCTTAGTACAATTCGCAGTAATCGCTGTTGTGCCATTGGAGAGAGAGAGAGAGAGAGAGAGAGGGGGGTGCAATTTGATTCAAGCAGACCTTTGATGTCTTCGCAGTTGGTTTTCGGGCAGACCCTTTTATGTCTTCTATCCCACTGTGGTCACCGACTGTGACCCCTCCGTTCCAGATACGACTGTTCTTCCGCGGTGAACCCGGCACCCAGGCAAGGGCGGACGCACACACCAGGTTCCCACCGATCGTACCTTTACACCCTGTAAGTCTATGGTCGGTTCCCGCGAACCGGACCTCCAAACTCCCACCAACTTGTGGGGGCACACCGCTCTTTCAGGGTCTCGTTATCTCGTGATCTCGTGGTGTGTGTCCATGCCTAGCGAACCTGCTCTTTTTATCCCCCTGCTGGGGTATCTCCTGTCTATCAAACTTCAAACAGTTCAGGTTCATAGTAACCAGTCTGTCAATAGCTGAATTGTGTTTCTTTTCCGTTAATCTCTCTCCTCTCTCATTAACATTTTGAACATTTCTCCATTGTCTCTCTTATCTCTCTCAGTAGCATCCATCGTCTGATAACTTGGTTTGGCGTCACAATGCAAAGAATGTGGAACAACATGCTAATGCAGGTTTGATTTCAATATTTAATTGAACTTTGGATAGGTACTTGGATGGGAGAGGTATGGAGCACTATTGTCCAGGTGCAGGTTGATGTGGCTAGGCAGAAAAATAGTTCATCAAAAAATAGATAGTCTGAGGGACCTATTTCAGTGCTGTACTGATCTATGTTCACCATTCACCTCCCATGGAATGACCTCACAGGAAATGAACATGTGGACGAAATGCGGAGAATGAACAGGGCTCTCACAGTTATTTAGGCCTATAGATTACTTGACCATCTCCATGCCATATTATTAATGGTACAGTAATAAGCAATAATTGGCTTAATGTTAACCATCTAATCAGAAGAATGAGAATGTCGCATCATGGAGTAAAAATGATTGATTGGTTGACAGATTGATAGATTGTGAGAGACGATATAAAATCTACAGAGTAGCTTTTCTAATAAATGTTTCTCTTTGAGCATTACAAAACTGAACAGTGTTCCTTCTTTCATTATATTGAAAATAGCTGTTATTCCTTTAGCTGTCCAGTCCTTAAATCTGGCATCCAGTTTATTTGGCGTAAGATCCAAGTCAAGAGGAGGAGAAGATGGCGGTGTGACGCAGCATGCGCGGCCTCTCCGGTGAATGATATCTGTAATCTGTCAAGTAGGGGACCTTGCACAATTCTGATTTGATGGAGACAGACGTGAGAGTATGGAGGAACATCTGGAGAAACTTCTGAATTGCCCGCTTTGCTGCCGCTGCTACTGTGTGGTCCGGAATCTACATGTATATGGTTATGAGGATACGCAGTCCCCTTTTATTGTCATTTAGTAATGCATGCATTAAGAAATGATATAAATGTTTTTCCAGAAAGATATCACAAAAACATATGACAAACCGACTTAAAAACTAACAAAAACCACATAATTATAACATATAGTTACAACAGTGCAAAGCAATACCGTAATTTGATAAGAACAGACCAAGGCACAGTAAAAGTCTCAGAGTCCCTTGAAAGTCCCATTATCTCATGCAGACGGTAAACCTCCAGCGCTGCCAACTTGCTGATGCAGTATCCCGGAAGCATCCGACCACAGTCCGACTCCGAGTCCGTCTGAAAAACTCCGAGCCTCCGACCACCTATTTGACACCAAGCACCGAGCACCATCTCTGCCGAGCGTTTCGACCCCGGCCCCGGCAACAGGCGATACGCAAAGCCGAGAATTTGGGGCCTTCGCCTCCGGAGGTTCTCGATTGCACAGAATCTCCGGAGGAGAAGGCCCCGAATCCTCGACTTTGCTTCTTTTGGTGGCCGGGGCGAGGTCGACGGCGCTCGGCAGAGGATGGCGCTCGGGAGGCTGTCTCGGAGGGGCTGGTCGGAGGCTCGAAGTTTTTGGACGGACGAACTCAGTGTCGGCTGTTGCTGGGTGCTTCCAATGCATCGGCAGTTGTCGGTGCCTGTAGGTTTATGGCAGGGAGTTTCCTCCTTTTGCTGCCTGTTATCGGGGATTCGGGAGTCAATCGTGACTTTGAGACTTTTTTTACCGTGCCCACGGTCTGTTCTTCATCAAATGATGGTATTGCTTTGCATTGCAGTAACTATACGTTATAATTATGTGGATCTGTCAGTGTTAGTCTGTGGTTTGTCCTGTTTTCCTGTGATATCACTCTGGAGGAACATTGTGTAATATCTTAATGCATTCATTTCTAAATGACAATAAATGAGGACTGAGTGTTCTCATAATCTAATATGCACACGATTTAAGAAATGCAATGTCTCTCTCTAGTTTATATTCTTTTATAATAGTTTTCCATATTTTAAGAGTCCATTTCGCCCATGGGTTATCAATAGTATTTATGTAACTTTGTAGGTTATTATCAGCCAAAATTGCCTGTATGGGGATGGAAAGTATCCTCTCCTCAATGTTTCCCATTGAGCGTCATATGATGTGTTGCACCAGCATATCACAGCTCCCAACTGTGCTGCAAAATAGTAATCTCTAAGAGAAGGTCGGCCTTATCCCCCTTTTCCTTGGCTAATTGCAAAGTTTTGAGATGAACCCTAGACCTTTTACCTTACCATACATATCTTGATAGCATCTTGTTCCTTTCATTGAATTGATTTTGGTAAATCTCTATTGGTAGGGTCTGAAAGAGATATAGTAGTCTGGGCAGTATATTCATTTTAATGAATTCAATCCTTGAACTGAGACCAAGAAAAGGAATTAGGTTCCATCTTGTTATATCTTCCTTAATTTTTTTATATATGGGCTGATGGAGAAGTTGTGGAAATCAAAATTCAAACTATTATCATGTTTTCTGGGAATGCCCCGTTATCAAAGACTATTGGAATGGGAT
The DNA here is from genome assembly GCF_030028105.1 of Mobula birostris. Taxonomy (NCBI): domain Eukaryota; kingdom Metazoa; phylum Chordata; class Chondrichthyes; order Myliobatiformes; family Myliobatidae; genus Mobula; species Mobula birostris. Next base: position 37,177,644 of record NC_092372.1, on the reverse strand, counting down.
ACACAATGCCCTACAAGACGTCTTTACATGTGAAATACCCATAGAGAGTAAGACCATATATTTTGGGTATATACCCCAAGAATGGTTGAAAAGAGATAAATATTTAATGAATATATTGCTGGTGGCTGGTAAAAAGACCCTTACCAGGAAATGGTTATCACAGGACAGCCCAACTTTAAATGTATGGATGGAAATTACATTGGACATTTACAAAATGGAAAAGATAACAGCATCTGTTAATCATAAGTTGGAACAATTTGATTCATACTGGGAAAAATGGTTTAACTACATAACACCTCATAGACCTGATTTTCTTCTCACAAGTCAATGAATATGTTGTAAAAAAAAAGATCACTCCCTACTTTGTACATAGTTTTCTTCTTTCGATTGTTCTATGATTATGTATATATACAGTATCTGAAATACATCTTATGGAAATGTTTGTTTGATGATGAACTTCAATAAAAAATAATTACAAAAAGAAATCTGCAGAGCAGAATGTTGAGTCCATCTGGGTAGAGATTAAGAATAGTAAAGGGAAAAAAATCACTGGTGGGAGTTGTCTATAGACCACCTAATAAAAATATTGCAGTGGCAGAGGCAATTAACCAAGAAATAACTGAGGCTTGTGAGAATGGGACAGCAGTTGTCATGGGGGATTTTAACTTCCACATAGATTGGATGAATCAGGTTGGTCAAGGAACTCTTGAGGAGGACTTCATAGAACGCATCTGTGATGGCTTTCTTGAGCAGCATGTTAGTGAACTGAAAAGGGAAATGCTGTCTTAGACCTAGTCCAGTGCAATGAGACAAGTAAGATTTATGACCTTGTAGTCAGGGATCCTCTTGGAAAGAATGATCATAGTATGATTGAATTTCGCATACAGATGGAGGATGACATAGTTAGACCTAAAACTAGTGTATTATGCTTGAACAAGGGAGACTACAACAGGTTGAGGGAGGAGTTGGCTAATGCTTGAAACTCATTAAGGAAGAAATAATAAAACATTTAAAAGGAGTGGTTCCATTAGACAGACACAGCATGGATTCAGAAAAGGCAGGTCCTGTTTGAAAAACTTACTGGAGTTCTTCGAGGACATAATGAGTGCAATGGATAGAGGGGAACAGGTGGCTGTGGTATACTTGGATTTCCAGAAGGCATTTGATAAGGTGCCGCACAAGAGACTTATAAATAAGATATGGATGCATGGAGTCGGAGGAAGTGTATTGGCATGGATAGTGGATTGTTTAACTGATAGAAGGCAGAGAGTTGGTATAAATGGGTGTTTCTCCGGTTGGAAGTCAGTGGTGAGTGGGGTGCCGCAGGGGTTGGTGCTGGGCCCGCAGCTGTTCACCATTTACATTGATGATTTGGAAGAGGGGACTGAGTGTAACGTAGCAAAATTTGCTGATGACACTTGTCATGAACGCCGTGACCGAAATAAAGAACCAGCAGAGAAGGAAAACACTTTGGAGTCTAGTATTGCTATTAACTAATAATATTTATTAATAACTACACAATACAGTAATCTAAGTGAAGATAAATCAAACAGGTAAGCAATGATTGTATAAAAGTAAGTATATCAGACAGTGTGGAAATATATGTACGAGAAACCAAGCTTCTTTAAGTCTAGGGGTAAAGAGATGCAGTCTTATGATGTTGAGTAAAGTTCAGTTCAGTTCGTGGTATTTAGTTGAGTAGCGATGGAGAGAGAGAGAGAGAGAGTTGAGTCTTCAGGTGAGCTGTTGTCGTCGATCTTCTCGTCATCCTCCGAAATCCTTCACAAGTCACCGACTGTGACTTTAACAAGGGGGACCGGTTTTCCTGTGGTGTAGCTATCACCCCGGCAAGGGTGGACACATAGACAACTCCCCACCAGTCAACCCCTCCTCCTTCACTGGAAGAGCAATTGGATCAATCCGCCCGATTGATCTTCCAAAAACCTACTTTCTCTGCGGGCACAACAATGCTCATTCAGTGTCCAGATCATGTGTCTGAGGTCTGTATCATCTGACCTCCTATTTATCTCACCGGCTGAGCATCACCTGTCATTCAAAGATTCCCTCCTTCCTTTGTCTGTGAAGAAATGCAAGCAAGCAACAAGTCCTTGAAAGTAACATCAATAATGTGCTGTTGGTCACCATACCAACCTTCGAGCTGCTCAGTGCTATCTCCAAAGTAGAAATCCCAAAATTACCTCCCGTGCCCTAACAGAACAGTCCAATCGTCAATGTTTCTCTCTCTCTCTCTTTTCAAAACAAACCATCGGTGATAAATAACTCTCTCTCTCTCTGTCTTCAAACAGTTAATAGGGGTACTCCAGGATGATAAATAACTCTCCCTCTCTCTCTCTTCAAACAGTTAATAGTGGCACTCCAGGATCTCCTCACACACTAAACTGAGTGGAAAAGCAAATTGTACAGAGGATGTGGAGAGTCTGCAGAGGGATATAGATAGGTTAAGTGAGTGGGCCAAGGTCTGGCGGATGGAATACAACGTTGGTAAATGCAAGATCATCCACTTTGGAAGGAATAATAGAAGAGCAGAGTATTATTTAAATGGTGAAAAATTGCAACATGCTGTTGTGCAGAGGGACTTGGGAGTGCTTGTTCATGAATTGCAAAAAGTTGGCTTGTAGGTGCAACAGGTTATTAAGAAGGCAAACGGAATGTTGGCCTTCATTGCTAGAGGGATTGAATTCAAGAGCAGGGAGGTCATGCTGCAACTATACAGCATACTGATGAGGCCGCACCTGGAGTACTGTGTGCAGTTCCGGTCTCCATACTTGAGGAAGGATATACTGGCTTTGGAGGCAGTGCAGAGGAGGTTCACCAGATTAATTCCAGAGATGAAGGGGTTAACCTATGAGGAGAGATTGAGACACCTGGGACTATACTCTCCGGAATTCAGAAGAATGAGAGGGGATCTTATAGAAACATATAAACTTTTGAAAGGGATAGATAAGATAGAAGTAGGAAAGTTGCTTCTATTGGTACGTGAGACTAGAACTAGGAGACATTGCCTCAAGATTCAGTGGAGAAGATTTAAGACAGAGATGAGGAGAAACTGTTTTTCCCAGAGAGTGGTGAATCTGTGGAATTCTCTGCCCAGGGAAGCAGTTGAGGCTTCTTCACTAAATATATTTAAGATACAGTTAGATAGATTTTTACATAGTAGGGAAATTAAGGGTTCTGGGAAAAAGGCAGGTAGATGGAGCTGAGTTTATGGACAGATCAATCATAATCTAATTGAATGGTGGGGCAGGCTCAATGGGCCGGATGGCCTACTCCTGCTCCTATTTCTTAATTTATGACAAGGAATTTAAAGTGTTTTACTCCATCATTTATTTCCTCCAAGTTTGTATTTAGTTTACAACAACTGAACTATTCCCAGGATTCCAAAAAGTCAATGTCACATTACAAAATTCAAGGGGTTAGAAACGTGGTCACATTTAATTAAAAAATTACCAGGCAGTTTTTTGGCATTGACATCTTGAGCATCAAGGATCTTGGATGGACACTTGACTTAAAATTGGAAGTTTCTTCAAATTGTTTTCATTTTTAGCATGGAAACGAGAAGACTAACTCCCATGTTAGGTCACCTGGCAACAATATACACCTTAGAGTAAACATTCCCTCTTTCTTGTAAAGTGTAAACAGTCGACGATTTAGACCTCAGGCCTTGATGAAGGGTCACGGCCCAAAATATTGATTGCTTACTCTTTTCCATAGATGAAGCCTGGCCCACTGAGTTCCTCCAGCATTTTCTGTGTGTTGCTTTGGATTTCCAACATCTGCAGATTTTTTGTGCGTTAGTGATTTTCTCCTCCCTTTCCTGCTTCTTCAATGGAAACCTCATAAAGTTCATTTCTCATGCTGCTTTGGGTTTTAGTAGCTTGGCTAAACCTATAGAGATGAGTTCAAACCAATGGACAGTTAAAGTCAAGGGTATAAGTCTAGAGTTAAAATGCTAGTATCAGTAAGGGACATTTGAAACTGTTAATTAATAATTATAAGATATTAAGAGAATAAAGATCCACTGCTGTTTCTGGTCAGAGTCATGGAGCACTACGGCATAGAAGTAGGCTCTTTGCCCATTTAGTCTGTGTGAGCCTGGTCTTCTGCCTAACCCCACGGGTACCACGGTAGTGCAACGGTTGGCACAACGCTGTTACAGCTTGGGGTGATCCAGAGATCAGAGTTCGATTCTGGTAGGAGTCTAAATGTCCTCTCCATGGAACGCGTGGGCTTTTCACGAGTGCTCCAGTTTTCTTTCACAGTCCAAAGGTGTACAGGGTCGGTTACTAGGTTATGGTAAATTGTCCCGTGGTTAGATTAGGGTTAATCGAGTTTCTCGAGGGTTGCTAGGGCAACGTGGCTCAAAGGGCCGACTGCGCAATGTATCAATAAATAAATGAAATTGAAGTATCTCTCGAATCCATATACTTATCCAAACTTCTCTAAATTGAACCCACACCCATCATTTCTGCTGGCAGCTCAATCCACACTGGCACCACTCTCTGAGTGGAGAAGCGCGCCCCCCCCCCCATGTTCCCCTTAAATGCTTCACCTTTCACACTAAACTCATGACCTCTAGTTCTCATCTCACCCAACCTGAGGGGGAGAAAGCTTACGTACTTTTATTGTATCTATACCCCTCATAATTATGTGTACCTCGATAAGATCTCCCGTCATTCTTCTGCACTCCAGGGAATAAAGTCCTTACCTTTTCGACCTTTCCCCAAAACTCAAGTCCTCAAATCCCTTCAACATCCTGGTTTAAAACCATCTGCTTCATAAATGTACAAGATGGCCTCCTTTCCCACTCTAGCCTCCAGAACCATCTATATGACCGGTTCCTACTTGAACTCTGAAATGAAGCTGGCAAGCCACGCTGATCAACGAGTATTTCAGGGTGGATGTTAAATGTTCAACTTCTTAATAACAGGGAAGCAAGTGTGACACTCTGGGAAAGGTTTCACTGCTAATGTATTGGTTTTCCTGTCGAAGCAGAGTTTGGGTTACGGTTAGAGATAACGGGTGCTTTGGAAAGTGAGCTGTCCAATGAAGGGTGTGTGTTTTTCGTGTTGCGTGCCTGACATTGGGGTGAGCTGGGTCTTTTGTTCAGCGGGAGGTGAAGGGAGAAGACACCAGAGAGAAGAGGTCGTAGGACTCGACCAGGAGCGAGGCCATGATTCGACGAAGCTCAGGGAGATGGAAGGAGGATCGGTGAAGGGGAAACCATGAGCTCTAACTTGGGCACATTAGACTGTTTCATTAAAATGGGTCCTTTTCTTCTTTTTTGCTTTTTCTTTACTAACCCTTTAGTTGGATTAAGAATTATAAAGCTCAATCGTTTAATTGTATGTGGTGTACTGTCTGTTATTTCATGGTACTGATTTGTAACGGGGTAACGAATCACGCAGCATCCACACAAACGGGGTTTCGGGGTGGGCTCGCACCTCAATCTCACACATTTGCCGGGGCCGGAGATTGTCTTCACTAGCCTTACGCAGCCGATGGAACCAGAGCATTTCACAAGGTTAAAAGTTAAATGTTTTCTTTTTGTTGGAGTTGGAATTGGAATTGGTTTGATCTTGCCTACTGAGTTACAATGAGAAGCTTGTCTTGTATACTGTTCAGACAGATCAAATCATTACACCGTGTATTGAGGTAGTACAAGGTTAAACAGTAACAAAGACAAAACTCTTTCTGGTTATAGCTGTAACCCTATTGTAACTATTTGCACAATTTAGTCAGAAACCTCTAGTTTGAACACTTGCCATGTAGACTTGAGCATTAAACTCGGAGCATCCCTCTGATACATTCAAGAGAGAATAATATAGTGTCCTTGGACAGTCGTGCCTTTTGGAAATAGTGGGCCCTCCACTTGTGCAGGATACTGAAACACTCTTTTGAAGGCCGACCGAAGAATTCACTTCTGACTAAGCATATTACTGCCTTCCAGACTCAATGCCGGTCAACAGTTTAAGATAATCAATATTTCTTTAATTTTTGTTTTGTCTTTCCAGTATTCATTCCGTATTCCTTCATTAACTTCAGTTAAACTGCACCGCTTCCCTAGGAGAAGCCCTTGTTCGTGTCACTGCCCTTGGAGAGGTCACAGGTTCATGTCACTGCCCTCGGAGAGGCCACTGGTCCATGTCACTGCCCTCAGAGAGGCCGCTGGGTTCTGTTGCTCTTGGAGTTGTTATCAGAATTCTGAGATTTATGGATTGGACTGCAGTTCATTTTGGGCTCTTTCAGTTCTATCTTGTTTGTGACTTGCGGGCTAGGGATTTCAGTGATCTGTTAAATTTTGTGCAAGGGGAGGGGTTGGAAAGATTTGGGGTTTGAGAGTTTTTACTTAGTTTTCTTTTTGTATGGGGGAGGGGGCAATTCATGTATTTCTTTCAACTACTTCTATGGTTTTCTGTATTTTATGGCTATCTGGAGAAGACAAATTTCGGAGTTGTATTCTGCATACATATTTTGGTAATAAAATGAACCTTTTAACTTTGGAACTTCCTCAAGCTTTTTTCAATATCACTGAAAAAATAACTGAAAAATATTACTGAAAAAATCAATATCACTAATTTCAGAGTTCCAGCATGTAAAGTTTTATTTTGAATTCACAGTGCTTCCTTTTGAATTCTGACACCCATTTAACCTTCAATTAACATCACTGCAAAGTGATAGCATGACTCTTCATCTAATCTATTCTGTCCAAATTACAAACAGACAACTTTCCCCCACAGATGCTGCCTGACCCCTTAAGAAATTCCAGCAGTTTGTTTACAATCCAGATTCCAGCATCTGATATCTTGTGAGCCTCTATTGCAGAATGTGGTTGGTTATTGTTAAATTGATTGCCATATTTGCCTCCAGTACCAAGCTGTATTTCAAAACATCTTCATTACCTGTAAAGTGCTTTAAGTAATACACAAGACATAAATATTGCTATGTAACTTCAGTAGACAATCTGGACATCAGAAGTTTGGAGAGGAAGGTATTTCAATCAGGTCAACAGCCCAAGGATAAAAGGCAGGAGTGTTTCACAGCAGCGTAATAGAGCACTGACCAGCAGCCAATCAACGTTTGGGAGTAATTAATAAGAGACGTTTGGGATTAATTAATAAGAGCAAATTAAAGGAAGGCAGGGGCAAGCGCAGCAGCCGTTGTCTGTGTGGACATAGTCAGAGTGGTGATCCTAAAGCTTTAACTCTTCGTGGCTTCAATACAGAGAGGTTTCAGTTCGAGAAAGCAAAGGAAATGGTATAGTAAATGGTATAGTAAATGGCGGTTGTGTGTCCTTCATGCCGGATGTTGGGAGACCCAGAGTCTCCCAGGGAACTACACATGTGTGAAGTGCATCTGGCTGCGGCTCCTTGAGGACCATGTTAGGGATCTGGAGCAGCAGCTGGGTGACCTTCAGCTTGTACAGGGGAGTGAGGAGATAATTGATCAAAGTCGTCACCCTGAAGTTGCAGGAGGTGAGTTGCTGGGTGACCATCAGGAGGAATGGATATGGAATAGGCAGTTAGAGCAGAGCACACCTGTGGCCATTCCCCTCAAAAACAAGTATACCGCTTTGGATACTCCTGTGGGGGATGACCTCCCGGGGGAATGCCATGGTGACTGGGATACAGGCACTGAGCATGGGTCCGTGGTGTAGAAGGGAAAGAGAGTGAAGAAGGGAGCGATAGTGATAGGGGACTCAATAGTGAGGGGAACAGACAGGAGATGCTGTGGAAGTGAACGGGACACCTGAATGGTATGTTGCCTCCCAGGTGCCAGGGTCAGGGATGTCTCAGATCGCATCCACAACATTTTGGAGGGAGAGGGAGCAGCCAGTTATCTTCGTACATATTGGTACCAATGGCATAGGAAGGAAAAGCAAAGAGGTCCTGAAAAAAGAATTTAGAGAGCTAGGTAGAAAGCTGAGAAGCAGGACCTCCCGGGTGGTAATTTCTGGATTGCTGCCTGTGCCACATGCCAGTGAGAGCAGAAACAGGATGATTTGGCAGATAAATGTATGGCTGAGAAACTGGTGCAGAGGGCAGGGCTTCAGGTTCTTTGATCATTGGGATATCTTCTGGAGGAGGTATGACCAGTTCTCTTTTCAATATTTTTACTGATATTATATAAATTGCATGAATACATTTACAAAATTCATAAAGATACAAGTAAATAATACAAATTACATTACATTTAAATCACAGTAATATGATCACAGTATCCCATATTCCAAATCAATCATGTAGAAAAAAAGACTGAATTATGAAATGAAATAAAATAAAATAATCATATTTTATTAAAACGAATTACCCCCGCTACCAAAATGAGCTGGTTGGTTAAAAAAAAAGAGAAGAAAAAAGAAAAATATCTTACCATATGATATTAATATAATAATGGCTCAGATCTATACTTGAATAACAGTTCAAAGATTATGAAAATAATTTAGAAAGGGTCCCCATAGCATTAGAAAATCATGTTTAGAATCAGAAATTGAACAACAAATCTTCTCTAGATCAAGGCACAACATAACATCAGATAGCCATTGAACATGAGTGGGCGGGGCGGCCTCCTTCCACTTGAGCAAGATGGCCCTCCTGGCCATAAGATTCATAAAGGCCAATATCCGCAAATTAGATGGCTTCAATTTTGTAGCACTATCCTCAACAATGCCAAACATGGCCATCAAAGGATTGGGCTTAAAACTGACATTGAAAAGTACAGAAAAAGTTTGAAATACATCTTTCCAAAATTTGTCAAGGCTCGGACATGTTCAAAACATATGAATTAGTTTGGCCACTCCATTAGTACACCTATCACAGTAAGGGGGAATATCTGCGTAGAAACAGGAGAGCTTGTCTTTAGACATATGAGCTCTATATACCACTTTGAATTGTAATAAAGAATAACGAGCACATAATGATGAAGAACTAATCAATTTTAAAATAATCTTCCAGCTCTCTTCAGATATGAAAATCTGTAAATCTTTTTCCCAACCTCCTTTAATTTTATCTAAAGAGGCTTTTTTTCGTCCCAACAGTAGAGCATAAATGTAAGATATTGAACTGTTATCAAAAGGTTTCAGATTAAAAATTGTATCTATTATATTCTTATCTGGGCTTGTAGGAAATGTATGTAATTGAGATCTTAAAAAAATCTCTAATCTGTAAGTACCGAAAAAAGTGAGTATTGGAAAGGTTAAATTTTGTTGAAAGTTGCACAAAAGAAGAGAGATTCCCTCCTTCAAACAAATCCTGAAATCGTTTAATACCCAATCTATCCCATTCTTTAAAAGATAAGTCAATTAAAGATGGTTTAAAAAAACAATTAGAGAAGATGGGATTTGAGAGGGAGAATCTCAGTAAACCAAAATGTTTTCCAAACTTTAACCAAATCCTCAAAGTATGTTTGACCACCACATTGTCAGTTAATTTATTTAAAGACCTTTAAATGAGCTGTTCAAAAGTGACAGGTTGCACCTGAACCCAAGGGGGACCAATATTCTTGCGGGCAGGTTTGTTAGAGCCGTTAGGGAAGGTTTAAACTAATTTGTGGGCACATGGCCAAGTGGTTAAGGCATTGGCCTAGTGACCTGAAGGTCGTGAGTTCGAGCCCCAGCCGAGGGAATGTGTTGTGTCCTTGAGCAAGGCACTTAATCACACATTGCTCTGCGACGGCACTGGTGCCAAGCTGTATGGGTCCTAATGCCCTTCCCTTGGACACCATTGGTATCGTGGAGAGGGGAGACTAGCAGCATGAGCAACTGCTGGTCTTCCATAAAACCTTGCCCAGGCCTGCACCCTGGAGAGTGAAGACTTTCCAGGCGCAGATCCATGGTCTCGCAAGACTAACGGATGCCTTTACTTTACACTTGCTAGGGGGTGGGAACTGGAGTGATGGGACTCAGGATAGGACAGATGGTATAAAGATAGTGTGCAGTCAGACTGTCAGGAAGGGCAGGCAGGTGATGGGACATAGTTGCAGCCAACAGGGTGAGTATCAGTGCCTTAGGAATACAGAATCAAAAAGGCTAGCAAATACGGTACTCAAGATGTTGTATCTCAATGCGTAGAGTATAAGAAATAAGGTGGATGATCTTGTTGCACTATTACACTTTGCCAGGTATGATATTATGGCCATGACTGAATCGTGGCTGAAGGATGGTTGTAGTTGGGAGCTGAATGTCCAAGGTTACATGTTATACAGGTGTCCCCCGCTTTTCGAACGTTCATTTTACGAAACCTCACTGTTAAGAAAGACCTACATTAGTACCCTGTTTTCGCTTTCAGAAGGTGTTTTCACTGTTACGAAGAAAGGCAGCGCACGATAAAAGGCAGCGCACGGCCCAAGCAGCCGCTCTCCCCCAGATTCGGAACTGCATTGCTTAAACACGTGCCTGTGAGCAGCCGTTTGCAAGATGAGTTCTAAGGTATTGGAAAAGCCTAAAAGAGCTCGTAAGGGTGTTACACTTAGCGTAAGACTAGACATAATTAAGCTTTTCAATCATGGTGAACGAAGCAAGGACAAAGTGAGTTTGGCTTGTGGAAGCTGACGAAGATGATGTTGAAGAGGTTTTGGCATCCCATGACCAAGAACTGATAGATGAAGAGCTGATGCAATTGGAAGAGGAAAGGATAACAATTGAAACCGAATGCAGAAAGTGAAGCAACTGCGTGAGATTTTCGCTGCAAAGATAAAGTACAACTTTAATTTTGAAAGGATACGTAGGTTTAGGGGTATTTGCAGGATGGCTTGAGTCCTTACAAACAACTGTATGATAGAAAAATGCGCAAGGCTCAGCAGTCAAGCAAGCCTTCCACATCAGCCACAGCAGACGACGAACCTCGACCTTCGACATCGAGGCAGGCAGACATAGGAGAAGATGAGCTACCTGCCCTGATCGACGATGAGATGACACCCCCGTGTCCCACCACCTCAATACCCGGGCCTCGGACAGATAATGTACTGATTCGTGGAGAATGCAGCAGTAGCCGGGAGGCACACAGCACATCTTTAAGAAAAAAGCCGAAATAAACAAGCTAATTAATTAGGTGCCACCGACACATAATTGTCGGTCCAGATCAGTGCCGATTTCCAATTGCATCGCCTCTGATCTGGGCCGACAATTACGTGTCAGCGGCACCTAATTAATTAGCATGTTTATTTTGGCTTGTTTCTTAAAGATGTGCTGTGTGCCTCCCAGCTACTGCTGCGTTCTTCGCAACAATGTATCGTGTCGGCGGCCCTGAGGGTGGGGGCCACTGCACCACCCCAACCTGCGACAACTCAGTCTAACACACCATCATCAGCGTGCTCGGCACTGTTTTCCCAATTCCGGTAAGCGATACTACACTGTACAGACATTATTTCTACTTTATATAGGCTGTGTATTTTTATGTGTTATTTGGTAGATTTGGCAGCTTCAGAGTTTAAAGGTTACTGGAGAGAGTGTTTTTGCCAACAGCGCTTGTGTGAGATTTTCTGCCGAGAGCGCTTGCGTGAGATTTTTGCTACAGAGATCTGTGCGGGCAATCGTTGTAGAGAAATATTTCTACTTTATATAGGCTGTGTATTTATCATATCATTCCTACTATTACTATATGTTACTGTTACTTTAGGTTTTATGTGTTATTTGGCATGATTTGGTAGGTTACTTTTGGGTCTGCGAATGCTCACAAAATTTTCCCATACAAAATAAATGGTAATTGCTTCTCCGCTTTACGATATTCCGGCTTACGAACCGTTTCATAGGAACGCTCTACCTTCGGATGGCGGGGGAAACCTGTATATCAATAAAGTATCTCATTCAGAGCTTTAAAGTAACTTTATTTTTCATAAACACCTGTAGCATTATGTTTAGCCTATAATACTTACAACATGCTAAAACCTAAAGACTGAGTATATATTAAAATAATACTAGAAAAAAATGTTACTAACTAATGGAATCTATGGAGGATGAGGCCCTGAGGGAAATGCAAGTCCCACGGGGGAAACAAACAGCAAAAAGTTCTAACATGTGCCCTGTGCCTTTGATCTTCTGCATGGGGTAGGGGTGGACTTGGGGGCTGTTGTTGGAGACAATGAGGGAAGTGGCACCCTCTCTCCCTGGCGCTCTGCCGTCACACACTCCTAGTTGGATGCTGGACCAGTCGCTTTCTCTTGTTCATGCTGCAGCCTCTCTGCTTTAGTTTGGCAAGGCCATGGATCCAATGCCAGGCCTCGTTGGTGTCGGTGGCCACCAGATCCAAGTTCTCCCTCGTGCCCTTAAATATGATGGTGAAACAGCTGTCGCTGGGTATCTCCATGGCGTACTGCTTCATTCCTTCCGTCTGGTGACCTGGTCTCAACTCCTTGATGTCGTCGATCGAGACTGCAAGGGGTTGGGTGTGGGGAGGGAGTAAAACAGCAGCAGAGATCAGAACAAGAGATTCACTCACAGATTCACAAGCACAAGAAATTCTGCAGAAGCTGGAAATTCAGAGTAACACACACACAAAGTTATTTAGTTACAGTACTTTATCTATTTAGTGATACTCTGTGGGTCTGGCCCTTCTGCCCCAAAAAGTCACATCGCCCAACACCCCACCTATTTAACACAGGGAAATTTACAATGACCAATCAGCCTTCTTTGAACTGCAAGAGGAAACCCACGTGGTCACAGGGAGAATATACCCAGCGGTCCACCTGTTTAACGCCAACCTAATCACAGGACAATTCACCTGTGTTCCTCTGTGTGTGTATATATATATATATACACACACACATGCATATACATAAATATATACACACACACACACACACACACACACACACACACACACACACACACACATACATATACATATATATATATGTATATGTATATGTGTGTGTGTGTATATATATATAAACAGTTATGGATGCTGCCTGATCTGCTGAGTTCATTCTGCATTTTGTGTGTGTTGTTCTACCATCTGCAAAGGCATCATTGTGTTGCTAAACTGTAGAAATTAGGGTTGTGAGGTGTGGGGCTTCAGGTTTCTGTAGCTCCTGCCTGATGGATATGACTCATGTCATGTTTGTGGGAAACCTGGATGAACAGAGGACGGAGGGGAAATGGAAATGGACCAGGAGGTGGGAGACAAAGGAGCTTAGGAGGAGCATATTGCAACATACGGGTCATATCGTCTGAAAGTTCTTCCCCCTGTGGACTGCTGAAACAATCGGAGAGCTGTTGTCCTGATCAACACACACACACACACACACACACACACAGAGGAACACAGCAGGGCGGGTGAACTTGGCTGGCGTTAAACAGGTGGACCGCTGGGTGGTGTGGCCTATTGGGCCAGAAGTACATGTCTTCACTCTATCTCCAAATAAAATAGAATCAATAAAAGATAGAATCCAGGTCACTGGTGCAATAAAGATCTCCCAAAATATCTCCCGGGAATATTGTGGGCTAAGATGGAGATGACTAGATTTGCAACCTTCTGCAGCCTCTTTCGGTCCGGACTGCCCAATCAGACAGATGTCATACATAGTGGCCTTTGCAACTAATAATAGTGCTGCTTCGATGGGAAGAAGATACAGAGGGTTCATTGCTCATTGAAAAATGCTCTGCCTGACATAATTTTCATACTCTGTGTCATCCATCTTGCGAAAATATTGGGAGAATGTTTGTAGGATAGCTTTGCTGTGTGATACATAGAAACATAGAAACATAGGAAATAGGTGCAGGAGTAGGCCATTCAGCCCTTCGAGCCTGCACTGCCATTTATTATGATCATGGCTGATCATCCAACTCAGAACCCTGCACCAGCCTTCCCTCCATACCCCTGATCCCCGTAGCCACAAGGACCATATCTAACTCCCTCTTAAATATAGCCAATGAACCAGCCTCAACTGTTTCCTGTGGCAGAGAATTCCAAAGATTCACCACTCTCTGTGTGAAGAAGTTTTTCCTAATCTCAGTCCTAAAAGGATTCCCCTTTATCCTCAAACTGTGACCCCTAGTTCTGGACTTCCCCAACATCGGGAACAATCTTCCTGCATCTAGCCTGCCCAATCCCTTTAGGATTTTATACATTTCAATCAGATCCCCCCTCAATCTTCTAAATTCCAACGAGTACGAGCCTAGTTCATCCAGTCTTTCTTCATATCAAAGTCCTGCCATCCCAGGAATCAATCTGGTGAACCTTCTTTGTACTCCCTCTATGGCAAGGATGTCTTTCCTCAGATTAGGGGACCAAAACTGCACACAATACTCCAGGTGTGGTCTCACCAAGGCCTTGTACAACTGCAGTAGTACCTCTCTGCTCCTGTACTCGAATCCTCTTGCTATAAATGCCAGCATACCATTCGCCTTTTTCACCGCCTGCTGTACCTGCATGCCCACTTTCAATGACTGGTGTATAATGACACCCAGGTCTCGTTGCACCTCCCCTTTTCCTAATTGGCCACCATTCAGATAATAATCTGTTTTCCTATTTTTGCCACCAAAGTGGGTAACTTCACATTTATCCACACTAAATTGCATCTGCCATGAATTTGCCCACTCACCCAACCTATCCAAGTCACCCTGCATCCTATTAGCATCCTCCTCACAGCTAACACTGCCGCCCAGCTTCGTGTCATCCGCAAACTTGGAGATGCTGCATTTAATTCCCTCATCCAAGTCATTAATATATATTGTAAGCAACTGGGGTCCCAGCACTGAGCCTTGCGGTACCCCACTAGTCACTGCCTGCCATTCTGAAAAGGTCCCGTTAATGGCTGTCAACTTCATCACATCCAACACACTTTCATATCATTATTTTCAACAACTTTGTGAGGAAAGTGAAGAAGATATTGAGTGGCGACTAATACACACTGAGGTACGATGCTTATCAAAAGGTAATTGTCTTTGTTGGTTTGTTGAAATTTGGGACAGTATTGTAGTATTTCTAGGAGGACAAATTGTCACTGCTAAGTCTGACATATTTTACCTGTCAGATATATTGAAAAACTGAATTTACTAAACAGGACAGTTATGAGGGAAAAAACTGCAATCTCACATCCTGCAAAGAGGCTATTACTGTTTTCCATGGAAAACTCAAACTTAGCAGCAATAATATTGGATGACACAAGTTTATGCCATTTCCTTCCCTGGCCACTCTTATAATGGAACTACAAAATGATGATCTATAGACCATAAGACCATAAGACATAGGAGCAGAAATAGACCATCTGGCCCATTGAGTCTGCTCCACCATTCAATCATAGCTGATCTATTTTTTAATCTCCCCCTCAACCCCAATTCCCGGCCTTCTCCCTGTAGCCTTTGATGCCATATCCAATCAAGAACCGATCAATCTCCACCTTAATCACACCCAGTCACTTGGTCTCCACAGCTGTACGTGGCAACAAATTCCAAATACACCACCCTTTGGCTAAAGAAATTTCTCAGCATCTGTGTTTTGAAAAGGCGGCCCTCTATCCTGAGGCTGTGCCCTCTTGTCCTAGACTCTCCCACCATGGGAAACATCCTTTCTACATCTGCTCTGTCTGGGCCTTTCAATATTTGAAAGGTTGCAATGAGATCCCCTCTCATTCTTCTGAATTCTAGCGAGGACAGGCCTTGAGCCATCAAACGTTCCTCGTATGATAACCCTTTCATTTCTGGAATCATCCTTGTGAACGTCCTCTGAACCCCCTCCAATGCCAGCACATCTTTTCTAAGATGAGAGGCCCAAAACTGTTCACATTACTCAAGGTGAGGCCTCATCAGTGATCCGATTATGTACATTGATCACTTGAAACAACAGCACACTGATATGGAATTTTGGTTCCGAGACCTGCTGGAGATGCACACTCTAACGCAGCATGCAACGTTTCTGAATAACTAGTGATATTTAAAATAGGTTTCCACAGCTCTGGATGAAAGCAATGTTGTTTATAATTGGATTTCCCACCTCTTATCGAGTTGAATGTTGCTTTAGTCAAGTTCTTCACCTGCTATCAAAAGCTCATAGCCCTCTTGATGTTGTGAAAAGAGGTGATCTTCGATTATTTTTAATCAAGTTGCAGCCAGATATTGAAAATATCTCTTGTTTGCATCACAAACAAAAGTAAGAGGTCAGAAAATGATGTCAAGTCTAGTTCATCCTTGGGAGCAATTTCCAAATGCCTGAAAGTACCACGTTCATCTGTACAAACAATAGTACACAAGTATAAACACCATTGGACCATAAAGCTATCATACCGCTCAGGAAGGAGACGCATTCTGTCTCCTAGAGATGAACGTATTTTGGCGCGAAAAGTGCAAATCAATCCCAGAACAACAGCAAAGGACCTTGTGAAGATGCTGGAGGAAACAGGTAGACAAGTATCTATATCCACAGTTAAACGAGTCCTATATCGACATAACCCGAAAGGCTGCTCAGCAAGGAAGAAGCCACTGCTCCAAAACCGCCATAAAAAAAGCCAGACTACAGTTTGCAAGTGCACATGGGGACAAAGATCTTACTTTTTGGAGAAATGTCCTCTGGTCTGATGAAACAAAAATTGAACTTTTTGGTCATAATGACCATCGTTATGTTTGGAGGGAAAGGGTGAGGCTTGCAAGCCAAAAAACACCATCCCAGCCGTGAAGCATGGGGGTGGCAGCATCATGTTGTGGGGGTGCTTTGCGGCAGGAGGGACTGGTGCACTTCACAAAATAGATGGCATCATGAGGAAGGAAAATTATGTGGATATATTGAAGCAACATCTCAAGACATCAGCCAGGAAGTTAAAGCTGGATCGCAAATGTGTCTTTCAAATGGACAATGACCCCAAGCATACTTCCAAAGTTGTGGCAAAATTGCTTAAGGACAACAAAGTCAAGGTATTGGAGTGGCCATCACAAAGCCCTGACCTCAATCCGATAGAAAATTTGTGGGCAGGACTGAAAAAGCCTGTGCGAGAAAGGAGGCCTACAAACCTGACTCAGTTACACCAGTTCTGTCTGGAGGAATGGAACAAAATTCCAGCAACTTACTGTGAGAAGCTTGTGGAAGGCTACCAAAAAAGTTTGATCCAAGTTAAACAACTTAAAGGCAATGCTACCAAATATTAACAAAGTGTATGTAAACTTCTGACCCACTGGGAAAGTGATGAAAGAAATAAAAGCTGAAATAAATCATTCTCTCTACTATTATTCTGACATTTTACATTCTTAAAATAAAGTAGTGATCCTAACTGACCTAAGGCAGGGAATGTTTTCTAGGATTACATGTCAGGAATTGTGAAAAACTGAGTTTAAATGTATTTGGCTAAGGTGTATGTAAACTTCTGACTTCAACTGTACACCTGTAACATATTTAACATACAATAATACCTGTAACCTGTTAAAACATAAATATTGACTGTGTATTAGAATAATTAGTATAATGTATGGATCATATGGTTTATCACAATGACTCCCCTTGGCACCTTTTATTGACTGATAACGTACTCATGCACGTTGATCTGGTGTATTGCGCACGTCTTGCGCCATTCGCCATCTTGCTGCAAAGTGAACACACCAGTTAACCTCACCTCTGCGTGCGTGCTTTTATTTAATTCATCTGTAGTTGTACAGACACAACAAACTGGTGAGGAGTACAAACCTGAATGTCAGCAAATATCGCCAACAGCTCTGACAGTTTTGAGATGACAAGAATTTGGAGGAAGGGAGAGAGACAGTGAGAGGAAAGAATAAATCAGTATGGAGAAGGCCATCACGGACGTTAGCAAAGGGATGTGTGAGTAATAAGGTACACAGCGAGAGACACATACTAGCAAAGTTCAACGGAAAATAACGTGTTGATTGCTTTAGTCGGGAAAGTTGACGAATTTGATAGCGCTAATGAGGATTGGGAATCATATATCAAGAGGGAGCTGTATTTTAATGACATGGATGAGGAAACAAAAACCTCCATGTTTCTTAGCTTAATGGGTGATGACACATACAGGCTCCTACACAAATTAGTAACTCCGGAAAAGCCAGCAAGCAAGACGTTCAACGAAATTGTTGCAATTTTACAAAATCATTTGAGCCCTAAACTGCTGGTAATAGCTAAGAGATTTAGATTTCACAAAAGGAACCAGTCAAAGGTTGAAAAGTGGAGAGTCAGCACATTTTGGACATGAATAGTTGAGAAAATTCCAACTAGACTGGCACACAATCAATGCCCTCAGTGTGGCATCAACAGGCAACTGCAGCCCTAATGGTAGCACTAACCAGAGACTGTCATAGCTGCTTAATGCTAATGAGAAGGTGTTTGAGAAGGGATTGGTAAAATCAAAGCCATGAAGGCCAGAATTGAACTGGATGAAGCAGCAACACCAAGATTCCATTAAGTGCATCCAGTGCCTTGTGCACTACGTCTTCAAGTGGATGCTGAACTGCCGAGTTGGAGGTGCCTGGCATTCTTTCCAAGGTTGAGTGGAGTGATTGGGCCATGTCCATTGTCCTGGTGATCAAGAAAGGGAAGGCTGGAGCTTTTTGCATATGTGGGAACTTCAAAGTGAGCCTCAACCCAGTGCTGCGTACTGTGTAGTATCCCCTGCCACGTATGTGCATATTTGCTAGGCAGGGAGAGGTTTTCAAGGATTGACTTGTCACAAGCCTACCTGCAAATGGAGATTGGGGAGTCAAGCAGGAAGTTCCTCACAATCAACACTCACAAGAGGCTGTTCCAGTATAATCGTCTCGTCTTTGGCGTCACATCAGCTCCAGCAATTTGGCAAAGAACAATGGACTAAGTGCTGCAAGATATCCCAGGAACACAGTGTTACCTTGATGACATCATCGTGACAGGCAAGAATGATCAAGAGCACCTCCAGAACCTTGGTTAAGTGCTTACCAGGCTGAGTGAGTATGGTCTGTGCACAAAGAGACAGAAATGTGAGTTTTTCAAGAATGAAATCTCATATTGTGGACATGTCAATGACAAACCTGGCTTACGTCAGTCACAAGAGAAGATTGAAGCAGTGCTACAGACAGCCAAACCAGAAAATGTGTCACAGCTCAGTCATACTTGGGCCTTGTAAACTGCTACCACCAATTTCTCCCAAACATTGCTACAGTGCTGAATCCATTGAACACGTTGTTACAGACAGCAGCAATGTAGTAACGGTTGGTAAGATTCGGAAGAACATTCAAGGAAACAAATAGAATAATAACATTAGATGAACTGCTCACCCATTATGACCCATCTCTACCCATCAGACTGGCGTGCAATGTGTCCCTTATGACATTGGAGCCATTTTGTCACACATTATGGAAGATCGATCTGAACGTCCAATTGCATTTGCTTCAAGATCACTGACGAGCACAGAACGCAACTAAGCACAGATTGACCTAGAGGCCCTTAGTCTATTATAGGGAATAAAGAAGTTCCACCACTACCTCTACAGACAAAAGCTTATGCTAGTGACAGATCACCAACCCCTGGTGTCCATTGTCAATCCCAGGAAGAAAATCCCAGTGATGTCTGCTACCCGGTTGTAAAGTTGGGCACTTTTCCTAGGGGCCCACTCTTATGACATAGAGTTCAATGTTACCAAACAATACAACAATGCGGACAGCTTGTCATGTCTTCCTTTGTTGGCAACTGAAGAAGAAATGTCTTCATTCTGTGACTGAGCAGAGGTGTTCCACACAGCATTGGTGGACCAGTTGCCGGTAACAAGTTCTGAAATACAAAGAGAAACAAGGAATGTCCTGACATTTTCAAAAGTCTATGACATCACCATGCAAGGATGGCCAGCTCATGGTGATCCTATGTGTTCCGAGTTCTCAGTGAGGCAAGATCAACTGTCGGTATGTCAAAGAACACTGATGTGTGGATCTCTTGTTGTGGTTCCTTCTAAACTGTGCACCAAAGTGTTAGAGAATCTGCATGAAGGACACCTGGATACAGTCAAGATGAAGAGTCTCTCCCAGAGCTACATGTGGTGGCCAGGAATAGATAGACCTATTGAAGACTTGACCAAAAGCTGCTTGGGATGTACATATTGACTTTGCTGGGCCATTCATGGACTCCACATTTCTGATTGCTGTGGATGCTCATTCAAAATAGCCGGAGGTCAAACCAATGAAGTCAGCCACCTCAGAAAAGACTGCTTCCACTCTGAGGTCTATCTTCTCTTGAAATGGCTTACCTGAACAAATTGTGAGTAACAATGGACCAGGTAAGTTCAGACTATTCATGAAGAAAAGTCACATCAAACATTTCAAGTCAGCTCCTCACCACCCAATAGCCAATGGGTGAGCTGAAATGTTTGTCCAAACCTTCAAGAAATCCATTAAAGCGATGGACAAGGAGGACACTTCTCTGCAGCACAAGGTAGACAACTTCCTTTTTGAATATTGGAACTCTGTTCATGTGATGACAGATTAAAAACCTGCAATTCTGTCCATGAGCAGGAATCTGAGATCTCATGTAGACCTCGTGAAACCAGATCTACAGAGAGAGATGCAGAATAAACAGTTCAACCGGTTGTCAAGTGAACCAGCAAGGAGCTTCAAGGTTGGACAGGAAGTCCTAGTGCGTGGTTACCAAGAAGAAAAGTGGACACCAGGTAGAATATCTACAAGAACTGGACTACTAATGTACATAGTGCATGTTGGAGATCATACATGGAGACGTCATGTGGACCAGATACTGGATGCTCAGCCAAAGAGCACACCTGAGTCAACTACATCCAACAAGATGACACATTACATCCACTGGACTTACCTCTCAGTGATGATCATGTCACTAACAGCAACGTGACGCCTGCAACAAAGGAAGCTGTCTTTGACAAGACACCAACAAACCTGATATCTTCAGTATAGTGAAGTTAGTTATGGACTGTTATTGTGAAAGCATGTTTACTTGAATATGGTTTGTTGAAGGGAAATTGAGTGTTTGTTACATATACAGTTTCACGTTATATTAAAAAAGGGGGAGGAAGTTTAATGATTGGATCTATTTCGTTTAGCGCAATGACTCCCCTTAGCACTACTTATTGACTGATAACTTACTCATGCCCATTGATCTGTTGTTCTGTGCCTTGTGCTGTTTGCTCTCTCTCTCTGCAAAGTGAACACACCAATTAACCTCACATCCACGTGTGTGCTTTTATTTAATTGATATGTAGTTGTTCGGAAAACAACAATTAATACAGTTGACCAAACAAAACTTTAGCAACCACCAGAGACTCCGGAGGGTGAGGGACACCAAGGTAAATAAGCAGGCTGCAAGCAGAAAAGGCTGAGAACCACTGGGCTACACAGCAGCAGAATACCATGAACATACACTCATTGGCCACTTTGTTAGATACAGGAGGTACCTAGTAAAGTTGGGATTGAGTGTAGAATATACAACAATACAGCCCCTTCGGCCACTATGTTGTGCTGGCCTTTTGGCCAACTCTAAGATCTTTCTAACACTTCCCTTCCATGTAGCCCTCCATTTTCCTTTCATCCATGTGCCAACATATGAGTCTTTTAAATATCCCCAATGTCTCTGCCTCCACCCCCACCCTGGAGGTCCAATCCACGTACTTACCACTCCTGAATTAAGGTTCATCTCTCCAAAGGGTGAAGGACTAGGAATGGATCCAAGCAGAGAGATGAAGTTTTTCTCACTCTTATCATTTATTCTCTTTTAGGTACAATCACTTCACAATGTAAAGGAGAATACATCAGTCTGGGTTTAAGGCTTGAACGTTCATGAGGTCAGAAACATTAATTATCCTGTTTTCCTTGTGTCACTATTCTGTAGCTGAACGCCTGCATCAGAGCCAGTCATTGCTGGGATTTGCACAATTTATATCAATTCCTTTGGTGGCAAGGTTACCAAGTCTTTCGATTTGTTTCATTTCTTGTGGAATGAATTATAGATCTGCCTTCAGTCAACCATAATTGATTAATGTGCAAGCATTTTACAGATGACATAGACATTGTGCGCACAGTTTCCGATTGCTAAGAATAACCATGCTATCTTTCAAGCGCAGTTGTTGTGTGACAGTGTGACATGGATGGTGTGGAGGTGGGCAGAATTAGGCAGGGGAATGGCGTTGAGAGAGATAATACATCAGCCATGATGGAACGGTGGAGAGGCCTGATGGGACAAATGGCCTAATTCTGCTCTGACATATTATAGTCATAGAATTACAAATAGTTCGAAATACATTTATTATCAAAGTATGTACAAATTATACAACCTTGAGATTTGTCTCCTTAGAGGCAGCCACAAAATATGAAACCTGAAAAGACCCACTTAAAAAGACTAACAAACAAATCAAAAAAAAGCACAAACATGAAAACAATAAAAGCAGGCAGCAGCATCCGGAACAAAAGTGAGTCCACAGGCACAAAGCCCAGAGCAGCCAGAGCAGGCGCACAGCGCGCGGCCTCAGTCTCAGATCATCACATAGCGGAGCAAAGGGTCATGGAGCTTGCAGACATGAAGCCCGGAACAGTACATAGAACAGCAGAGGCTCTTCAGTGCACAATGTGGTGCCAACCTTTTAACCTTCTCTAAGAGCAACCTAACCCTTCCCTCCCACACAACCCACCATTTTTCTTTTCATCAATGTGCCCATGTAAGAATCTTTTGAATGCCCGTAATGTATCTACCCCGGCAGCACCTTCCAGAGACTAAACACTCTCCGTGTGAAAACCTACCATTGGATTAGGCTGCAGAATTTTTACTTATCTCATTTTTTTTGTAACTTTCTATGCTTGAGTATTTTTGTATAGTCCTCTATTATTGTGTAATTCTTCAATGAATTTTCAAGTACATGTAGTAAAGCTGGTTCTGTATTTTTCTAGCTTCTCAGTTTTTCTGTTAAGATTGTCATACCACTGAAATTCGCTATTTTAAAGTTTATTTGTTATCACTGGAGAGTCGTTCCCTTTTTACTCAGAGCAATATTTTTATAACAAAAGAGAACCACAACTTCTTTGCTTTGTCCTTTTTCTTTAGTTGTTTGCTCTTTATTCCTGCAACATTTTTCACTGCTGCTGTTATCTTGTGGCTGTTGTTATTTTGTGGCTTGTTGCGTTCTGTGTTGTTCCACTGAGCACTGCGGGCATCCAATGTTGGCGCTGGAATCTGTGGCGACACTTGCGGGCTACCCCCAGCACATCCTTAGGTGTGTTGGTTGTTAATGCAAGCAATGAATTTCACTGTTCGCTTGATATACGTGTGATAAATAAATCTGAACCTGAATCATTCTTGACTTCCGAACCTCTGAATCGCAAAAAACACCAGGGCACTACCTTTGACACTTGCACCCCCGCCATGCTTTCCTACAATCATTTAAAGTTATTCATTCTTATACTAGTCATTGCTGCCCTGTTTTATGTGGAATTATAATTGTAATTCCTCCAAGAGTACCACAACCTTATCATAGGGTTTCAAAGCTCAATTACCCAGAGATCTATGTTGGCTGGAGTCAGGGTGTTGTGCCTGGCTCTTGGCAATGCCACCCATGCCAATAGGTCAAAGGGTAGAGGCCAGACTAAGAGTGGTCCACCAATCCTTCAAGTTTGTGGTTTCAGCTCAGGGCTAACAACCCTGACTGGTCAGAAATAGTGCTACAGAAACAGCAATGAAGAATCCTTCTATATCTGTATAGACAGACAGAGATGGAGGACCTTCATTGCTGCCCTAAATGCCAGCGGCACAAGGGGCAGTAAGTGTAATTGTAATTGCATGACCTTCTTTCTGGGTCTTCTGTGCATCTGACTCCTGGTCTTGTATGTAATGGTCCAACACTATTCCAGCATGGCTCTTCTCCCAGTATTCTCTCTATACACTTGACCTAGGTACGGTGCGGCCATCTACCCAGCAGCAAGGCCGGGCAGTTTCGAAAGGCAGTGGAATCCAACAGTATGAATCCTCCTCAGGAAGTTTTAAGTTTGATCACATCTAGCTTGATGGTTCTCTTTCCCATCTCCAACCATCCCCACACTCCAATATGGCTATGACTCTCACTAAACTCTACATCTCACAAAATAACTTCCAGGAAGGCTCATTCCAAGGTTGCTCTGTCTACATATTGCTTCAAAGGGTTATCCTGGATTCACCTCAAAAATTCCACCTGTCTATAGGAGAAACAAGATAGGATATGTGTGGCCGAAGAGATGGTGCAGGAGGATGGTCTTTATGCTCCTGGATCATGAAGTGTATTTCTGCAGAAGGTGGACACTATACAAGTGGAACAAGTAGCACCTGAATAAGAATGGGGCCAATACCCTAGCGGGAAGGCTTGCTGGTGTTATTGGGGTTGGTTTAAACCGAGTTGGCAGAGGAAAGGGGCTCAGACTAGATGTCCAAGTGGGGACATACAGTCAGCTAATGGAGAAAAATGGCCAATCATCAGAGAAGCAGGGTAAAAGTGCATGAGAGAAACCAGAGATAGTCAGCAGAGATTGTTTGAAAAATTTGACCTGCTATTTTTGAGGAGATATGGTTTACATATGGACCCGAGTAAGGCTTTGGACATGGTCCATCATGGTCCAAAAGGTTGGGGCTCATGGGATCCAGGTCAAGTTGAGAGCGCGTGCAGCCTCTCCGGTGAATGATATCTGTAATCTGTCAAGTAGGGGACCGTTCACAATTCTGATGTGATGGAGACAGACGTGAGAGTATGGTGGAACATCTGGAAAACTTGTGAAATGCTCGCTTCGCTGCCGCTGCTACTGTGTGGTAACCGAAATCTCTGGAGCAGAAGGCCCCGAATCCTCGGCTTTGCTTGTTTCAGCAGGCGGGGCTAGGTCAAAGGTGATTGGCAGAGGATGGAGCTCGGGAGGCTGTATCGGAGGGGCTGGTTGGAGCCTCAAAGTTTTTGGACGGACGGACTCAGTGTCGGCTGTGGTCGGCTGCTTCCAAGGTATAGGCAAGTTGATGGTGCCCGGAGGTTTATGGCAGGGAGTTTCTCCCTTTTGCCACCTGCTATTGGGGACTCGGGAGTCTTTGAGACTTTTTTTTTTTACCGTGCCCATGTTTTGTTCTTCATCAAATTATGGTATTGCTTTGTACTGCTGTAACTATATGTTATAATTATGTGGTTCTGTCAGTGTTAGTCTTTGGTTTCTCCTGTTTTCTGTGATATCACTCCGGAGAAACATTGTATCATTTCTTAATGCACGTATGCATTTCTAAATGACAATAAAAGAGGACTGAGTGTTCTCATAATCTAAAAAAAAATTGAATCTAAACTAGCTTGGGAATAGAAGATGGAGGGTTGGAGTAAAGAATTGTTTTGACTGAGGACGTGCTGGGGCAGCTTGACCCAGCAAGGTCAAGCTGCCCCAGTAGCTGCATCTACTTGATGCTTTCCAAAAGCTCCAGTTCTGTAATACCTACATGCTCAACCTTTTCAGTCCACTATAAATCGCCAAGGTCCTTTTCTGTAGTGAGTACTGAAGCAAAGTATTCATTAAGTACCTCTGCTATCTCCTCCGGTTCCATACACACCTTTCCACTGTCACAATTGATTGGTCCTATTCTCTCACATCTTATCCTCTTGTTCTTCACATACTTGTAGATGCCTTGGGGTTTTCCTGAATCTTGTCCACCAAGGCCTTCTCAAGGCCCCTTCTGGCTCTCCTAATTTCGTCCTGACTGCCTTATAATCTTCTAGATCTCTTATCATTACCTAGTTTTTTGAACCTTTCGTGAGCTCTTCTTTTCTTCTTGACTGGATTTACAATAGCCTTTGTACACCACTGTTCCTGTACCTTATCATCCCTTCCCTGTCTCATTGGAACGTACCTATGCAGAACTCCATGCATATATCCCCTAAACATTTGCCTCATTTCTTCCGTACGTTTCCCTGAAAATATCTGTTTCCAATTAATGCTTCCAAGTTCCTGCCTGATAGCCTCATATTTCCCCTTACTCCATGTAAATGCTTCCCTAACTTTTCTGTTCCTATCCCTCTCCAATGCTATGGTAAAGGAGATAGAATTGTGATCACTATCTCTAAAATGGTCTCCCACTGAGAGATCTGTCACCTGACCAGGTTCATTTCCCAATACCAGATCAAGTACAGCCTCTCCTCTTGTAGGCTTATCTATATATTGTGTCAAGAAACCTTCCTGAACACACCTAACAAACTCTACCCCATCTAAACTCCTTGCTGTGGGGAGATGCCATTCGATATTTAGGAAATTATGACACCTTTCCTCAGTATGCCTCCCTATCTGCTTCTCAATGTCCCTGTTACTATTGGGTGGTCTATAAAAAATTCCCAGTAGAGTTATTGACCCCTTCCTGTTCCTAACTTCCACCCACAGCAACTACATAGACAATCCCTCCATGACTTCCTCCTTTTCTGCTCAACAGTGCCACACCCCCACCTCTCTTGCCTCCCCCCCTGTCCTTTCTGAAACATCTAGGGCCTGGCACTTGAAGTAACCATTCCTGCCCCTGAGCCATTCAAGTCTCTGTAAGGGCCACAACATCTTAGCTCCAAGTACTGATCCATGCTCTAAGCTCATCCGCTTTGTTCATAATACTCCTTGCATTAAAATGGACACATCTCAAACCATCGGTCTGAGCGCATCCCTTCTCTATCACCTGCCTATCCTCTCTCTCGCACTGTCTACAAGCTTTCTCTATTTGTGAGCCTCTTACTCTGTCTCTTCAGTTTGGTTCCCACTCCCCAGCAATTCTAGTTTAAACTGTCCTGAATACCCTTTGCAAACCTCCCTGCCAGGATATAGTTACCCTGGGATTCAAGTGCAACCCGTCCTTTTTGAACAGGTCACACCTGCCCCAAAAGAGGTCCCAATGATCCAGAAATCTGAATCCCTGCCCTTTGTCCAATATCTCAGCCACACATTTATCCTCCACCTCATTTTGTTCCTGTACTCACTGTCGTGTGGCACAGGCAGTATTCCCAAGATTACTACCTTTGTGGTCCTGCTTCTCAACATCTTTCCTAACTCCCTGTAGTCTGTTTTCAGGACCATCTCTCTTTTCCTTCCAACAGTACCACGAACTCTGGCTAGTCTCCTTCCCACTTCAAGATATCGTGGATCCGCTCAGAAACATCCCTGACCCTGGCACCTGGGAGGCAAACTACCATCCATGTTTCTTTCCTGCATCCACAGAATCGTCTATCTGACCCCCTAACTATAGAGTCCCCTATCACTGCTGCCATCCTCTTCCTTTCCCTACCCCTCTGAGCCACAGGGCCAGAGGCACAGCCACTGTTGCTTCCCCCAGGTAGGCTGTCTCCCCCAACAGTACTCAAGCAGTAGTATTTATCGTTAAGGGGGACAGCCAGAGGGGTACTATCTAACATCTGACTCTTGCCCTTCCCTCTCCTGACTGTTACCCACTTATCTGTCTCACAAGGCCCTGGTGTGACTACCTGACTATAGCTTCGCTCTATCACCTCTTCACTCTCCCTGACCAGACGAAGGTCATCGAACTGCATTTCCAGTTCCCTAACATGGTCCCTAAGGAGCTGCAGCTCGATGCACCTGGCGTAGATGTGGCCATCCAGGAGGCTGGGAGTCTCCATGACTTCCCTCATCTGACACCAAGCACAGAACAGCGGCCTCAGACACATACTTCCTGTCTGTATTCTACACAGTGAACCTACCTCACCTCAACCCGATATCGCCAAAGCCCCATTGAGCCAAAGCCTTCTTACTCTGTCACCTGCTCTATAAAGCTGTGTCCTTTTAAATGCTTCTTGCTTTTAAACTCTTCTCACTGTTCTACCTGGCTGACATCCTGATCAAACCGCTGAAGAGATAACCATCCAGCTGTAACATTACCTCTCAGCTCTTAAACTCTATCCCACAGTTGATGAAGGTCAGTGCACTGTATGCCTTCTTAACCACAGAGTCAACCTGTGCAGCAGCTTTGAGTGTCCTATGGACTCGGACCCCAAGATCCCTCTGATCCTCCACATTGCCAAGAGTCTTACCTTTAATACTATATTCTGCCATCATATTTGACCTACCAAAATCAACCACTTCACACTTTTCTGGGTTGAACTCCATCTGCTACTTCTCAGCCCAGTTTTGCATCTTATCGATGTCCCGCTGTAACCTCTGGCAGCCCTCCACACTATCCCCAACCTTTATGTCATCAGCAAATTTACTATCCCATCCCTCCACTTCGTTATCCAGGTCATTTATAAAAATCATGAAGAGTAGAGGCCCCAGAACAGATCCATGAGGCACACCACTGGTCACCGACCTCCATATAGATTCCTCCTCATCTCTGTTCTAAAAGGACACCCCTCTACTCTGAGGCTGTGTCACCTGGTCTGAGATTCTCCCACTATAGGACACATCCTCTCAACATTCACTCTATCAAGTTTCTATGTCTCTATGTTTAACTTCCAATACTGTTCCAACAGAACTCAACATAAGAGCTGATCCTCATTTCATCTTCAAGCATTCCTTCCAACTTCATATTTGTGATGCAGCTTTGACATTAAGGCAGAGAGGAATAATTCTGAATATATATCCATGATATCAGCTTGGTTCATTCCTGTATCCATGATAACAGCTCAGGCTTTGGCTTTTGTGATCAAGCTACCCATCAGTGGTAACATCTGAGTCAGAAAGTGTGGCCCCATTTTAAATTGTTATACACATAATCAAGTCCAACACTTCAGCATTCAAGATTGTTTATTGTAATTCTTCAGTACAATAAGAACAAGTGTAAGTGTGAATGAAATTATTGTTACCCCAAATTAAAAACACAATAATCATAAAGAACACAAAAAAGACCATAAATATAAATACATAAGATTAGCTTATATATACAGTATTACAGTATAGATTAATTGTATGTACATAAAGTGACTCTAGGTACAGGAGTGTCTGTACATAAGGTGACTCTGACAGGGAATAGTAAAATAGTGGTGGGAGGAGGGTGCAAAGGGTGGGTTAATGAGCAGAGGTGCTGATCAGCCTGATGGTTTGGGGGAAAGCAACTGTTTTTGAGTCTAATAATCCTGGAAGGTTTGTTAACTAAGACAGTAATTATTCTCCCAGGTGGATGTAAGACAGCCCACATCATTATATAATAATATTAGAAGCAGGAGAAGGCCATTTAGGAACTTGTGAATTATCTACCATTCACTAAGTTTATGTCTGATCTTATGCCTCAGTCCCACTCTACTGCACTGACCCCAAATCCTTTTATTTGCAAGATTTAAAAATCTACCCATTGAACTGAACATATTTAGTTAACATAAGACATCCTGTGGGTTCTGGAAATCCGGAGGAACAAACACAATATGCTGGAGGAACTCAGCAGGTCAGGCTGCATCCATGGAGAGGAATGAACAGCTGACATATCAGTCCGCGACCCTTCATCAGTTCTGGAAAGGAAAGGGTGAGGAGGAAGACACCAGAATAAGAAGGTAGGAGTAGGGGAAGAAGTACAACCTGACAAGTAGGAGGAGGAGAAGGAGTACAAGCTGGCAAGTAAGAGGTGAAAACAGGTAAGGGAATCTCCTTTCCTATCAGATTCCTACCTCTTCCACCTGTTGCCTGCCAGCTGCTCACTGAATAACACCTCCTCACCCACCTATCTATCCCCTTCATCTGGTTTCACCTATCACTTGCTACATTGTGCTCCTTCCTAATACAAAAATTCACAATACATTCCATCAGCATTTCAGCAATGCAATGGTGTTGTTTCTATTCAGATCATATGCATAAGAAAAAAATATTAAAACATGTTGAAACTAATCAGAGTTTGTAGCCTAGCATTCTCTTGTATAATTCTAGGAGTTCAAAGTGACCTCTTAATATTGTTTTTTTCCTTCCTTTTAGGAATTGCTGCCCATGCTCCATCTCAGTTGTTCATTCCTTGTTATATTTCACTATTACATTCTCACTTCTGTTCAATTATCTGTTCTCAAGCTGGATTGGCTAAATCTTTATGTGATGTAAATTTCAAAACTTATGGTCAAGTTGTGAACTGGTTAGTGCATAACTAGAATAGTGCTTTCATTCATCTGAACATATGTAAATGCTATTTTAAACAAAAACAGATCATGGCATTGCAGGTCTCATATTTATTTTGATAGTTGTATTATACTTGTTCTGATCAACATTTGGAACTGCAAAATGGATTCCTAAAGCAGAACAGCTAGCTCAATGATTGATGTAAATGAGACCTTGAAAAAAGTAATGACTTTAGATAAAGTAGGTAATTGTTTCCAGTGCCAGGACAGTTAATAAGATAAAAGTTTGAGCTATTTGCCCTAAAGACACTGAAGATGGGATCGTGAGAATTATAATTCATGAAGCCATCAGGATAATTTGAAATTGATCATGAAAGGTCAATAATGGACAAATGATTTTGCCTCTACAGATATTAACATCCTTGCGAGTAGACCTAAAGAGAAAGGAAATCATGTTAAAACCAGATTGCAATCTCATTACTGAAGGGTTAAATTTGTAGTGCCATCTGCACAAGAGTATAGTAACTTAATCTCTAGTGTATTACTGACTAATAATATTATTGTTTATAGAATATAAATTTTCATTTTTCTGGTTTCATCTCCGTATTGACTTGATCTAAATTTCCAAATGTTTAAAGAACACTTTATCCTAATGGTTCCATGGGAAAAGAGCTTGGGGCATCATGGAGCCATTTTTTATTTATTTATGCTAAAAATTTCCAACCACAATGTCGCTTTAATGATGATTTATATTTTGAAGTATTTTAAGAGAATTGCCCATGACTTTCGATTTCCTATTTAAAACATTAATTAAATGACTTTTCTCAGGAATATGCACTATAAAGTAATAGACCTTGCAGCTCACCTTCAAGCTGTTAAAATTAGGTTTCCTATACCTTGGTGGTATATTGCAAAAAGGTGTCAAAATTAATATTTATATTAGTTATGGTGAATGATTTTGAAAATTACTTGCTTTTCCAAGGCTACAATAAAAAAGTTAAATGCCAAATGCTATATATATCTATGATGTATATAGCTCATCAACAATTATTTATCTTATCCAATATTTGGTGTAGTCGTCCAATGTGAACGCTTTAATGAAGGAATCATTTCATTTTTAATAATCAGAGTAATTCCTGAGTAATTTATCGTAGACTTTTTTTGTTTTTTTATATAGTTTCTCTTCTTTCTGCATTCATTATTTAAGATGCACCTGAAATACGCTGGTATTTCACATAGCACTGGGGAAGTGTTCCAAGGAATAAGAGCAGGAATGGAATGAGTTCACAGAGGGATCACTATAGTATTATATAGATGGAGATGTTATAGTGACAGCACAATCAACGCAGAAAAATCTCTGGGCTGGGGAGAACCAAGGCAAGAGAGTAGGGGACAGTAGGCTCATCACATGCAACAGAGAGAACATAGGATTCAGCAGTCAACATATCAAACTCTGCCAGTACAAAACAATAGGCTACACTCATTATACCAGACAAAATGCAGTGCTGAGCTCCACATCTTAGCACTGAACATTCACACAGTTCACTCAGTCTGTCCATCACTAGCCCTCATACAGGCAGCTTCTCCACAATGCCTTGATCACACTGTCTCATTCATGTGGAAGCACTGTGCATCCTCTCTTTTATAAAGTACAAAGAGCATGTACCCCTGACTGTTCATATTGGAGGTCCCATCAGCATTTTGCTGTGTAATGCTAGTGCAGGTTATCATAATATATAAAAAGGCTAAATTGTTTTGTTTAGTCTTATTGGAATTTCATGACTACCTGTTACCTGAAAACTGAATCCGTTGTATTTGCAAATTTGCAGAGAAAAATACTTTGGGTGGCAACTTATTAAATGGGTCTGGGGTCCAATTTGGAAGGGAATATTAGCTGGAGTTAGCACAACCTTTTGCAATTGGAATTGGTTTATTATTGTCATTTTATCAAGATACAGTGAAAAGCATATGTATCTTGTATACTGTTCATACAGACACTCATCAGATCTTTGCACTGTGCATTGAGGTAGAACAGGGTAGAAAAATAACAATGAAGAATATAGTGTAACAGCTACAGAGAATTTCCAATTAGGTAAACAATAAGGTGCAAGATCATAACAAGGTAGACTGAGTGGACATTGTGAGGTTTTGTATGAATTATTGGCTTCCTTACAGGCAAGGTGGATTGAACTTGCATGGACTTTGCCTTATGAGTACCTCATACAAACCAAAAGGTATTCCGCTTTCTCAGGCAGCAGGTGGTGCATCATTACAGTGATTGTCCACTGTCCTAGCTGTATCAATTAACCTTTACAATGCTCCAGTAGTATTGTGGGTCCAGTACTTATTTAATTATTTTGAAATCAGGTTTGAAGTAATCCAGAGAGTGAAAACGTTGCTTGATGGCATTGATGAGAGCTGCTGGAAGAGGGGACAATTTCCCAGATGTTCAAAATAGATGGTTGACAGGAGAGTAGTTAATTGTGCAGCAGGTGAGACGAATGATGGATCTACTCGTACATGTCGTACATGTCGTTCTAAGATTAAGATTTTTATTTACCTTAAAATGAGTTAAGCAATTAAACATCTTCTTGACCATGTTCTTGCAGCAACATTCCTGATTTTGATCTTGCACCATAACTTGTTATCAAGTAACTTGTGTAGTGAAAATTCTTAATACAAAATAAATTTTTGTATTCAATGAAAATTATGACATCAACAAAATAAGATGAGCAACTGCCACGTATTTACTATGTAGCTTTAAACAAGATCATAGGAAAGCAGCATCCATTATCGGAGATTCTTATCACCCAGGCTCTTTTCTCGCTGCTGCCATCAGGTAGAAGGTACAGGTGTTGCTAGACTGTCTTTGATTCGGCCAACGACAGTGGGGTTGTTGGCAAACTTTAATATGGCATTGGATCTGTGCTAAACCTCACAGTCGTGAGTGTAAAATGAGTAGAGCAGGGGGCTAAGCACACAGCCTTGTGGTGCACTATGCTGATGGGGATTGTGGAGGAACTGTTGTTGCCAATCAGAAATGAATGGGGTCTTCAACTGAAGAAATTGAGGATCCAATTGCATGAGGAGGTATTGAGGCCAAAGTCTTGGAGCTCATTGATTAGTTTTGAGTGGGATGATAATATTGAAAGCAGAGCTGTGGTCATTGAATAGCATCTTGATGTATGCTATCCAGATGTTGCAGGATTGAATGAAGAGTCAATGAAATGGCATTTGCTGTGGACCTGTAGCTCTTGTAAGCAAATTGGAGTGGATCCAAGTCACTTTTCAGGTAGGAATTGATATGTTTCATCTCCAACCTCTCAAAGCACTTCATCACGATGGATGTAAGTGCGACTGGGCGATGGTCATTGAGGCAGGTTCTTGAGGAATGTGGGTATCTCAAGCTGCTGAAGTGAGAGGTTAAAGATATCAGTGTACCCTCCAGCCACAGTTTGAGCTAAGCATTTATCTCTCTGATCCCACTTACCAGTTGCCAAGTTACATATGTTTTAGGGAGGGAGGGAGGGAGGGAGGGGAGGGGAGGGAACGTCGACTCAGACCATGAGAGGCCTGCGTCGGGCATTTTCATGCCTTATAAGGTATGAAATTATTAGGTAATAATCCAGAAATTATCATCCTTGTGTATCTGTTCTTCTGTTTCGGTTCTGAGCTCCTCATAATTGCTCAGTAGAAACTCCTTCCTAGTCCTACTTACGTTGTTAGTGCCTACATGGACCATGATAAACGGATCCTCACATTCTCAGCCTAAGTTATTCGACCAAGGTTTTCCCTGTAGAAGTGGGATGCAGGGGACTCATTGCTACATCTACGACCAGTCTATTGAAGAAGATGGGGGTGAGGGGTCACTCCCTCCAACAAGAAATCAAGTCCTTGTCAAATGCAGCAGAAGAAAGCAGCAATTGGATTTGGATTAAAAGGAAATACAACAACTAGGCTGCAAGATGAAGACAGGAGGTTATGGAACTGAGGGGGTTGTATCTAAGACGCCAGGTAGCACCGTTGAGCCCTCTGGAGACATCGTGGGCTTATCAATGAAACATCAAAGAAGGAGGGTTTCCACCTGGTGACCCCGATGACGTACCTACCCTCCCTCCTTGTCACCACTCCAAGCCCATTGCCAACATCGAGAGTGCCAACTTACCATAGGGATTGAAACATCAAGTCCCAGTAGCTCTACTACCTCAAACCGGAAGAAGTGTCCTTAATCCTGTATTACAGGTTAGGCAATTAATGCAGTGTTCAGTTCCCTCTGTCTTTGTGGCAGAGAACAGTTCCCCTTCCCCAAACATTTCACTTTTCTCCCCCCATTTGAGTCTGAGACAGTATTCTCAAGTTAATAACAGTTACTTTGTATAAACATGAGTAACAAGAGAGAGGAAAATTTTTATTGGCCATCATATTTTAAATGTCAGCAAATCATTTTCTCTACTTTCCAATTTTCTCCCCTTTATTTTGAAGGTAGAGATCCATTAGCATATAATTCAGTGGTTTCCAATTATCATTGTTGTTGTTCGTCCTTCGTAGTCGAAGATGACCATGGCTTCAAACTCAAATGGGAGATTGGTGGCTGTGGGTCCGGAGGTGACTGATGAGGCCAATCCGGGCCCTGACGGCTCGCCCACATGTGGGACACAAGTGGGTGGGTGCTGTCGTGGCAGTGGATGCTGCTCGGGCCTTGCGCACAGCACGCTTTCGTTGCGCCTCGATGATGCGCCTGACTTCAGCTGCATGGGCTCCTGTAGTGATCTTGCTGCGCCAAGCTGGACGGTCGAGGGCAAGCGTCTCCCACATGTTGATGTCGACACCCAGGCCTTTGAGGGATGCTTTAAGGCAGTCTTTGTAACATTTCTTCTGCCCCCCGACTGAGCGCTTGCCCTGACACAGTTCTCCGTACAGCAGCTGCTTAGGCAATCGGCTGTCTGGCATTCTAACCACGTGTCCAGCCACCTGGCTTGGGCTTTCAGCAGGAGGCTGTAGACGCTGCAGAGCCCAGCTCGTTCCAGGATTTCCGTGTCGGGGACTTTGTCCTGCCACCTGATGTGGAGGAGTCTGCGGAGACAGCTCAGGTGAAAGTGGTTCAGCTGTTTGGCGTGTCTGCTGTAGACAGTCCAGGTCTCGCTGGCGTAAAGGAGGGTGGTAAGGACCACTGCACAGTAGACCTTCAGCTTGGTGGTAAGGCTGAGTCCTCTCCGCTTCCAGACGTTCTCACGGAGTCTGCCAAAGGTGGCGCTGGCTTTGGCAATCCTGTTGTTGACCTCAGCGTCTATGTTCACTGTGCGAGAGAGTATGCTGCCCAGGTAGGTGAAGTTGTCGACTGCCTGGAGGTTCTGGCCCTTCACCGTGATGCGCGGCTCCTGGTATGGCTTTCCTGGGGCAGTCTGGTACATAACTTCGGTCTTTTTGGTGCTGATAGTGAGACCGAAGTTGTCGCAGGCTTGTGAGAAGCAGTCCATTTCATGCTGCATCTCCTGCTCTGTGCTGGCGTTGAGTGCGCAGTCATCAGCAAACAAGAAGTCTCTGATGACAGTCTCTCGCACCTTTGTAACTGCCTGCAGGCGCCTAAGGTTGAACAACCTGCTGTCAGTCCTGTACCTGACGTGGATTCCTTCTTCGTAGTTACGGAAGGCATCTGCCAGCATGGCAGAGAATACTATACTGAACAGAGTCGGGACAAGAACTCAGCCTTGTTTGATGCCATTTGTCACTGGGAAGGCCTCTGACTCACCGCCGTCATCCAGAACTTTCACCATCATACCGTCGTGGAACTGCCGGACGATTGTGATGAACTTGCTGGGGCAGCCAAACTTCTCCATGATCTTCCACAAGCCTTCTCTGCTGACCGTATCGAAAGCCTTGGTTGACAAAGGTCATGAAGAGGTCGCTGTGTTGCTCCTGGCATTTTTCCTGGAGTTGGCGCGCAGCAAAAATCATGTCCGCGGTCCCACATTCAGCACGGAAGCCGCACTGGCTTTCTGGGAGCAGACCTTGCTCAAGATGTTGGAGAAGGCGGTTGAGCAGGACGTGAGCCAGAATCTTCCCCGCAATGGACAAGAGGGAGATGCCTCGGTGGTTGTCACAAGACTGGCGGTTGCCTTTCCTCTTGTAGATGTGGACTACGCTGGCATCTTTCAGCTGTTGCGGGACCTGTCCCTTTTTCCACATGGACTGGAAGAGTACAGTCAGCTTTTGCATCATGACAGGGCCTCCTGCTTTGTATACCTCAGCAGGGATTGCATCGGGTCCTGGCGCTTTGCCACAGGAGAGTTGCTTCACTGCCTTCCTGACTTCATCTACTGTGGGGAGGGTGTCGAGGTTCTCACCTGGGGCAGGCGGGCAATGGCCTCGTCGTTGATGTCGGCAGGGCGGTTAAGGACGTTGTTAAAGTGCTTAGCCCACCGATCCAGAATCTGCTTCTTCTCTTTCAGCAGCTGCGTCTCATCTGCGTTGAGGAGGGGTGAGGAGCCGGAAGACTGGGGTCCGTATACAGCCTTAAGCGCATCGTAGAAGCGCTTTATGTCGTGGCTGTCTGCATAGCCCTGGATTTCATCGGCCTTCTTGCTGAACCAGCTGTCCTGCATTTCGCGAAGTTTTTTCTGCACCCTTCTTCTTGCGTTGGTAAAGGCATCTTTCTTGGCTAGCGACGTGGGGTCATTCTGATGCACTCTGTAATGTTGATGTTTCTCCGTTAGTAGCGCCTGTATTTCTTCATCATTCTCATCGAACCAGTCTTGGTTTCTTCGGGTTGCTGGTCCGAGATGTTCGAGGGCGGTAGTGTAGATAGCATCTCTGAAGGCCATCCACTGTTCCTCAATGCTGGTCCCGTCATCCTGTGGTGTGTCTGGCAGTCTGCCTTCAAGGTCATCGACAAATTCTTCTGCAACCCTGCTGCTTTTCAGCTTGGAGACATTCAGCCTCTTCGCAGTCTTCTGCCCTTGGGGTCTTCTCATGGGCAGAATGCGAAGCCTGAACTTGGACACAATGAGGCGGTGGTTGGTCCAGCAGTCGGCACCACACATGGCTCTCGTCACTCTGACGTCCATCCTGTCCCTCTTCCTGGTGATGGTGTAGTCAATCAGATGCCAGTGCTTCGAGCGTGGGCATCCATGACGTCTTCTCACGGGTGGGTAAATGGAACAGGGTGTTGGTGATGACAAGGTTGTGTGTGGCACATGTCTTGAGGAGCAGAAGGCCGTTGCTGTTACACTTGCCAGTGCCGTGTCTTCCAATGATCCCTTCCCAGGTTTGGTAGTCTGTCCCTACTCTGGCATTGAAGTCCCCGAGAACCATGAGCTTCTCTGACTGTGGGATTGCTGAGATGAGGGCGTCGAGTTCTTTATAGAATCTGTCTTTAATGTCATCTGGGTTGGTCATGGTGGGAGCGTAGGCACTAATCAGCGTAGCACTCTTCTTGTTTGCAAGTGGGAGCTGAAGTGTCATCAGGCAGTCGTTGATGCTCTCTGGGTTCTTGGTGAGTTTACGGGCGAGGTTAGAATTGATGGCAAATCCCACGCCTGCTTCTCGTCGTTCAGCGCTGCTGCGACTGCTCCAGAAGAACGTGCATCCACCACTACGTTCTGTCAGCTGGCCCTTGTCTGCTAGGCGCGTTTCGCTGAGAGCTGCTATGTCCACGTTGTAGCGAGCTAGCTCTTTTGCAACCAGTGCAGTTCTTCTCTCTGGTCTGTCTGCCTTGATGTTATCTCGCAGAGTTCTCACGTTCCATGTGCCAAGGTTGAGCACCATCACTTTCTTCCTCACTGCTGTAGGTCGACCGCCATGAGGGATCCCCACCAGCCGCGGCAAGCTGGCCAGGGTGAAGTGAAGCAGACTATGTTTGAGGCACCTTTTCCAGCCCCTTCCTCCATGGAGGTGAGCAGAGTGATCCTAAAGAGGGCTGCTCAGACACCCAGGAGGCTGCCGAACTCAACTGCTGCTTCGGTCCAGTAGGGAGCGACCCTATGCCCTGGGCCACCTGTGTGCA
This sequence comes from Mobula birostris, assembly GCF_030028105.1. NCBI lineage: Eukaryota > Metazoa > Chordata > Chondrichthyes > Myliobatiformes > Myliobatidae > Mobula > Mobula birostris. Next base: position 37,139,699 of record NC_092372.1, on the reverse strand, counting down.
GGTTTGTGACTACAGCTTCCAGTGGTGTATCCGTACCTGCTGCTTCGCCACTCCCCCATCGCCACAGGACTTTAGGTTGCGCGTTGGGTTTGAAGTCATGACTTGTGCTTGACTTGGATTAAAGTGAGGGAGAGTTGTGCAGGTCGTCAGCCTCACTCGCTCGTCCCGGCCTATCTGGACCCAGTGGCAAGACATAGTCGAGACGGCTGGAGATAGGTCAGGATGCAGTGGATGGCCAGCAGTGTTCTGTGTGTCTCACTGTGCCCTCTTAGCGCTTCACGACGCATTGCTGAGAATCGCCTTTCTGCCCGTTGAACCAGTGATGGTTTCTTCCGCGCAGTCCGCCGAATCCAGGCTTCACACACTAGGTAGACAAGCCCTGAGTGTTGTGGGTCTACGGCGGTTCTTGCGGCGTGCTCACAAGCCTCCCTACGCATTGATGGGCATCCTCATCCGCTTTGCAGCCGTTGGGAGATGTCTCCTCTTCCGCCTGCTTCGCCGTTGGGATGATCACCTTGGTTACTGGCCTATGGAAGTGGACTCGCAGCTCGCCGCCGCGCTGGCCATACCAGGTGGCGGGGGCGGGCGGCGGCGGTTGCGATGAGTGGCAGGCCAGCTCCAGGCCTCGGGCCTCGCCCCCCCTGCCCGCCGCCGCCTCGCACTGGTTGCAGGCCGCCGACGGTGCGGTGGTGGCGGGCGGCCCGGGGCCAGGCCCCGGCCTCGACCTCACCAAAAGGTGGCATCGCGCCTCCCCGCACTGCGGCGGCTGGAAGACATATATTTATCATATATAAATACAAACTATACAACTATTAACCAAGACAATGAAGTTTTACTGGTTGTTGGTTAAAAGTTCAAAGTAAATAGATTATGAAAGTACATATGTGTCACCATATGCTACCTTGAGATTCATTTTCTTGCAGGCTTCTCACTGTAAAACAAACTGTTTGCCTTGGCAACGCAGCAGTTAGTGTGACAGAATTACAGCTCGGCGCATTTGGAGTTCGGAGTTCAATTCTGTTGCAGTCTGTAAGGAGTTTGACCCTTCTCCCAGTGAATCACGTAGCTTTCCTCCAGGTGCTCCGGTTTCCTCCCACAGTCCAAAGATGTACCAGTTAGTAGGTTAATTGGTCATTAAATTGCCAGGTGATTAGGGCAAAATTAAATAGGTGGGTTACTGGGTGGTGTAGCTGATTGGGCCCAAAGGGCCTTTTCCATGCTATATCTCTAAATAGAAACAAAGCAAAGAAATACAAAAATCAAAGTAAATTTATTATCTAACAGGTATATGTCATTATATACAACCCTGAGAATTGGTTTCTTGTGGGCATATTCAATAAATCTAATAACCATAATAGAATAACCTAAGAACCTCACCCAACAAGGCAGACAACAACTACTACTACTACATCGAGTCAGGCCTAGGGGGCCGGCGTCGGGCAACCGGAGTGCAAAAGACTACAAACTGTGAAAAATACCAAATAAAATAAAATAAATAAATAAACAATCGCTATTGAGAACATGAGATTAAGATTTCTTCAAAGTGAGTTGCGGGAAAAGTTCAATGATGGGGGTGAGTGAAGTTATCACCACTGGTTGAGGAGTAAGAACTGTTCCTGAACCTGGTGGTGTAAGTCCTGAGGTTCCTGTACCATCTCCCTGATGGCAGCAGTGAGAAGAGAGCATGACCTGAGCAGTGTGGGTCATTGGGGATGAACGCTGCCTTCCTGTGACAATGCTCCATGTAAATATGCTCAAAGGGCAGGAGGACCTTACCCGTGATGGATTGGGCCATACCTATTAATTTTTGTAAGATTTTCCACTCAAAGGCATTGGGGTTTCCATACCAGGTTGTGATACAACCAGTTAATATAATCTCCACCACATATCTATTCGTGTATCTATTGACGTTTGTCAAAGTTTTAGATGTGGTGCAAATCTTTGCAAATGTCTAAGGAAGTAGAGGCATTGCCCTGTTGTCTTCATGACTGCGCTTACATGTGGGTCAAGCGCTCCAAAATGGTAGCACTGAGGAAATCAAAGGTGTTAACCCTCTCTATTTCTCATCCCCACTGAGGACTGGCTCATGGACCTGCAGATTCCTCCTCCTGAAGTCAATATGGAATCAATGAAAAACTGCACACAAAGACTGACAAACAACCAATGTGCAATAGAAGACAAACTGTGCAAATACAAATAAAATATAATAAATATATAAATTAATATATAAGACAGAGAACATGAGTTATAGAATTCTTGAAAATTTCTAGAAGGAATAAATTGTTGTGCTTTGTAACTCCAAAACATAAAACCTAATTGAAAGGAAAACAAGGGAGCCAGGGTGTGCATTTGTTTTTACTTTAAGCGAGGCATGCATGGTAGCGTCATGATGTAAGCCATTCATGTACTTTGTACATATAACCGAAAAGAGTTACTTAAACAACAAAGGATATTTAATTAAACAATATAGTTACAATATTACTCAAATATTGCTGATATACTAAACACACAACACTTCTCCCTACTTAGCTATAAACTCCAACTCAATATAGAATGCATCTCAACTATATACACAGTATAGTATATAATACAATTACTATACAGACATGGACGACATGGTAAATTTTACATTGTCCCATTCAGGCCTAGAGATTTATTCACTGTGGACAATTTCTGACTCTTGTTGGATAACGTCTTTCCTGACATTGGAGTGCCATTCAACTTGGCAGGTGAAACTTGTGCCTGAGAAACAACCGTAGGTTCTGCAGCTTCCTCCATGGTGGTTGTAGGAGTTGCCTCTGGGACTGCAGGAAGTGGTGCTGACCTTTCTTCTCCTTTTCTCATGAAATTAGGTCTCATTTATCCTCTTCCTTTTCCATAGCACTGATGTTATTCTCCTCTTTCTTTTCTTTTTCTTCTTTCTAGGATGTCAATCTCGATCTTGGGAAAGTGCATTTAGTTCACTGGAATATTCTCTTATTAATCCTTCTATTGCTCCCTTTATGATCTGATCTCTCCTCTTGGTTTCCTCATCCAGAGCATTATCAGATAAATCCTCTGTTTTTGTATCTCTGTTGACTCCTTTCTTTTGGCCCTCCATTCACCCAGCTGGGCTTTGGTCTTTGCATCTACTTTTACAAGTAGCTTTTTGTCTCCCACTTGAAGTTCATGCAATAACCTTAATGCACACAAAATAGATTCTGTTTCCTTGTGTTCACAAAATCTGAATGCTTTCAACTTTCCTGAAGCTCCTTGAAGTCTCTTTCAGCTTAAAAACAAGCCGCATTTTGCAAGTAACTTCCTGATTAACACATCAGAGGCTTTCTCAGATATGTTGTCTATAAAACCTGTTGTAGTCACTTTTACAATTCCTCTTAGCAGCATGGTCCTTTCTTGGTCAAATATGCTTTCCATCCAAAGGCACAAAGGTTGACACCAACACCTCTTTTGGATGATGGTTCATGATGTGCAGCATGCAGACAGTTGTGGCATCATCCAGCACCTTACTTAATTTGCTTTCAGTTGACTCTCTTACAGGTGATGTGGTATGCGAATGGTGGATGGATCTTCAATCATTTCGTGGTTGTCTCAGTCAATCACAGCCCCGAAGTGATGGTCCTCCTGTTTTCACTAAGTACAATCTCAATGTGTCTTGTTGGTTGTTGTACTTCACTGTTTCAAATGTCATTCCCATGGGAATTAGCTTTTCTCTAGTGTAAGTTAGTTGGATACCTACAGGGTTTATTTCAGTGTCTTTGAAATGCCATTCAGAATCATTCTGTGGAATGACTGAAACAGCCAAGCCAGTGTCCAATTCCATTTTAATTAGTTTGCCATTCACTTCTGGTGTAAGCCATATTGCTTGTCTATTGTTAGGTTACACATTGTTTTAATCTCAAGGCTACCCAGTCCTGTGTCAATCTCATCATTATCAGATTTTTCATCAACAGTATGAAGATAGTGCTCTTTTTGAAACTGCAACCTGTCCTTTTAGCTTCTTCTGTTCTTTGTGCCGTCCATTTATTTTTGTTTGCTTGACATACTCTTTGTATATGTCCTACTTTTTTGCACTTTCTGCAAGTTTCACTTTTAATTTTGCATTCGTCTGATGTATATAGTCCCCTGCCACAATGGTAACATATAGTAATTTGTCCAGCCCAGCTGGTTTCTGTTTAGACAATGCAATTTTGTTCACATTATTTTTCATTCTTGGTTGCAGCTCAATTGCTTCTCGGTCTGCTGTTTCCATTGATACAGCTATTTCAACTGCTCTTCTAAATGTAAGATGTGCTTCAATTAGGGGCTGACCTTGAATGTGTTCCTGTAAGATTCTACAAACTAATCAATCTCTCAGTGCATCATTAAGCCCATCATTGAACTGACAATGCTCAGACAGTCTCTTCAATTCAGTCAAGTTCACTGAAATGGATTCCCGTTCCTTTTGATTCCACTTATGAAGCCTAAAATGTTCTGCAATCAACAGTGGTTTTGGTTCTAAATGTTCCTGCATTAATTTTATAACATGAACAAAGCACATTCTGGTTGGTTTGGTTGGAGCAATTTGCACGTCTTTAAATCCAATGCACTCAGCAAACCTGTTACTTGCTTCTCATTTGTTATTTCATTTGCTTCAAAATACTGCTCAATTTACTCAGTATACATGAGCCAGTTGTGTGTTATGCAATCAAATATGTCTACCTTTCCAATGTAGCCAACCATTTCTGCTCTCTTATTTTATTTATGATTATTATCAGCCATTACTTACTGCTTATGAACCCATTAACTCGATCATCTTTCCTTTTGATGATCAAATTAAAAAACAGAAGAATTCATGGGCTCTATGAAAACATGCTGCTCCGTAGAGAAAAAAAAATACTGTGATTCTTTTTGAGCTTTCTCTAAAACCGGAACATCTCAGGGTACTTCAACAGGTAGGTAGTGGTCCTGGGTTTGTTTAAAACTTCCTTGTCGCCTCTTTTTTTTAAAACACCAAAACATAAAAACTAATTGAAAGGATGTCCAGGGAACTGGGAGATCACTGATGTCTACTATAAGCCTACTGACTCTCACAGCTATCTGGACTATTCCTCTTCTCACCCTGTCTCTTGCAAAAATGCCATCCCCTTCTCGCAATTCCTCCGTCTCCGCCGCAACTGCTCTCAGGATGAGGCTTTTCATTCCAGAACGAGGGAGATGTCTTCCTTTTTTAAAGAAAGGGGCTTCCCTTCCTCCACCATCAACTCTGCTCTCAAATGCATCTCCCCCACTTCACACACATCTGCTCTCATTCCATCCTCCCACCACCCCACTAGGAATACGGTTCCCCTGGTCCTCACCTACCACCCCACCAGCCTCCGGGTACAACGTATTATTCTCCGTAACTTCCGCCACCTCCAAAAGGATCCCACCACTAAGCACATCTTTCCCTCACCCCCTCTCTTTGCTTTCAGCAAGGATCGCTCCCTACGCAACTCCCTTGTCCATTCGTCCCCCCCATCCCTCCCCACTGATCTCCCTCCCGGCACTTATCCTTGTAAGCGGAACAAGTGCTACACATGCCCTTACACTTCCACCCTTACCACCATTCAGGGCCCCAGACAGTCCTTCCAGGTGAGGCAACACTTCACCTCTGAGTCGGCTGGGGTGATACACTGCATCCGGTGCTCCCGATGTGGCCTTCTATATATTGGCGAGACCCAACGCAGACTGGGAGATCGCTTTGCTGAACACCTACACTCTGTCCGCCAGAGAAAGCAGGATCTCCCAGTGGCCACACATTTTAATTCCACATCCCATTTCCACTCTGACATGTCTATCCACGGCCTCCTCTACTGTAAAGATGAAGCCACACTCAGGTTGAAGGAACAACACCTTATATCCCGTCTGGGTAGCCTCCAACCTGATGGCATGAACATCGATTTCTCTAACTTCCGCTAATGCCCCACCTCCCCCTCGTACCCCATCCGTTATTTATTTTTATACACACATTCTTTCTCTCACTCTCCTTTTTCTCCCTTTGTCCCTCTGACTATACCCCTTGCCTATCCTCTGGTTCACCCCCACCCCCGTCTTTCTCCCCGGACCTCCTGTCCCATGATCCTCTCATATCCCTTTTGCCTATCACCTGTCCAGCTCTTGGCTCCATCCCTCCCCCTCCTGTCTTCTCCTATCATTTTGGATCTCCCCTCCCCCTCCCACTTTCAATCTCTTACTAACTCTTCCTTCAGTTAGTCCTGACGAAGGGTCTCGACCTGAAACGTCAACTGTACCTCTTCCTAGAGATGCTGCCTGGCCTGCTGCGTTCACCAGCAACTTTGATGTGTGTTGCTTGAATTTCCAGCATCTGCAGAATTCCTGTTGATTACTCATGTATGATTGTTTAAAAAAAGTGAAGCACACACATATGACGTGGTGGAGTTATGATGTCTGTCATTCATGTACTTTGTATATATAACCATAACAAATTATTAAACAAGGAAGAATCTTTAAGCAAACAATATTATCACAATATTACTCAAATATTACTAATATATTAAATGCACAACAGAGAGGAACACCACAATCAAGCCTGAAGATGACAATTCACTTGTAACAATACTGACTAATGAATGATTTTCATTTTCTTAGCTGATGGTTATGTAAACCATTGCCACCTGAGTTGTAAAGGAACCAGTCAACATAAGAGTAAATCTGAGACTTTTTGACCTTCATAACTTAAAGTATTTTTACCAACTGAAATCAAAGTCAAATCAGAGAGATAAGAATAGCAAACAATCAAAGAGTCAAATTATCCATGATAGCTACAGAAAGGTTAATAAATTTCCAGGAGGAATGGTTTGTGTGAAAATAACATACCTCCTTGCCTAAAACCCATTTTAAAATATCTTTTATTATGTTACTGGATTTAAAACACCTCAACAGGACATGCAATCTAGAAAGAAAAGCATTTTATACAGTACATCACCATGTCTTGAGGATGTTCAATGTACGTATATTCAATAAAAAAATTTAAGCGGGTACAGTTTACCATATCCTGACAAAACCAAATCAAGGGAATTTCTTCCAAAATACCTGTTCCAACTTTAACACAAAGGGACCTATTCATTAAATCACATTGTAATGCCTCAAAATCACTTGTGAAAACAGAAGTGTGGTTGTTCACTTTCAACAAGCCTGATTAACTAGTGTTTTATCTTCCCATGATATGGACATTACTGGAAAGCCCAGCATTTAATGTCTATCACTAAATGAAGTTGAGTTGCCATCTTAAACTACAGCAATTCATGTGTTGATCAGACTCCCACATGTTGTTATTTTGGAAGTTCCAGGGTTTTGACCCAACAGTTATGAAGGTTTACTGATATTCTTACAGGTCTGAATGGTGTCTGATTTACAGGTGAACTTCCAGGTGATGATGCTCACGTTCTGCTTTTCTAGGTGATAAAGGTCAAGTGCTGTTAAATAATCTGTGGTAACTTGTTGCAATTTATTTTCTAGGTGGTACACATTGCAATCATGATGAATTAATGGTGGAGGAAGAGATCGTCTAATATGATGAATGAAGTTCCAGTTGAAGGTCTGCTTTCTCCTATTAATCTTTGTGATGTTTTGAAGGTATACGCAACAATTTGAAGTTTCCTTCACACAACATGCCCTCTTCCCTTTACTACCGTCAGGAAGAAGGTAGCGGAATCTGAAGACCCACATTCAACATTTTAAGAACAGGTTCTTCTCCCCTGTCATCAGAATTCTGAACGGTCCATGAACTCATGAACATCACCTCATTATTCCCCTTTCACACTATTTATTTATTCTATTTCAATTGAAACTTACAGCATGTTAATATTTTATGCTTAGCACACATAAAACATTTCAGGTCAGGTCAGGGCCTTGTCTTGCTACTGGTACCACGTAGCCCAGCACTACCTGTCTCTGGTCGGGTTGTCGGCGACTCATCCGGCACACCCCCTGGTGCACTCCGGTTAACTAGGGAGGAGGGTGTGTAGGCACCCAGCAGGACTAAAAGCAAAACCTGTCAAAGCGTGGATTAACTCTTTGTGAGTCAACGGCCACTTACTGTCTGTGTGAGGAGTGGTGTGCCACACAGTCTTCGTTTCGCGCCTTGTAAGGCATTATGATGACAGACAACCCAACAAACCCTATACTTCCAGAGCCAGGAGTGCTCAGGAACTCTGTGGAATGCGAGCAAACTGCGCCTCTTTTGCACTGTAAGGTAAAAACGATCATCTCAACCTTCAACACAAACACCATCCACCTCTTGCCTTGATGCACAGAGTTGGCATCACAGGCAAGCAGCGATGAGATCTCCATCCTGGGGATCCAAGAACACCATCATGTACACCCTGACGAAGAGATAAGGTTCACAGAGGTAGAGGGGATGCACCTCATCACCTCGTCCGCATGGAGAGAGCCGACGATGATGTCAACACAAGGTGGAGTAGGCACTGAGGTGTAGTCTCAGTCAGTGACAGAATCCTTACTGCGGAATTCGATGGAAACCCGGCGACCTCTGTCATCATCTGTTACTCCCCGCACAACTGCAGCGAGGAGAAGGAAGTGGAGGCCTTCTACAGTAAACTTCACGAAGCTGTCACTTCAATACTGGCACATAACTTCCTGGCTGTGCTCAGCGATTTTAATGCCCAGGTCGGACTGGAAGATGTTCCATACTCATACCAAGACTTTACCAACAGAAATGGACAATATCTAGTTGATTTCATCTAGGAACACAATCTCACTGCCGCCCACACACAATTCAAGAAGCAAGCTGGTAAACTGTGGACATATGAAAACAGAGCCTCCATCTATAGGAAACAGCTCTATAACATCCTCATAAGAACAAAATGGCATAATTATGTGATCAACACAGAAGCCTACAGCACATTTAACTTGGTCAGTTCTGACCACAGAGTAGTGTCAAAGCAAGTGAGACTGAGCCTGTGGCAACCCAAAGCCACAGGTCCCGAGGAGAAGGTAGACTGGAAGGCATTCTCCTCACAACCTATTCTTCAAGCCCAGTACACAGTGGAGGTGAGAAATCGCTTCGGCCCACTGGAAAGGGAGGAGGAAGAGACTGCCACCGACAGCTATCAGTGGCTCAATGACGTACACACAGTTGCAACAAAGAGTTTGCCTACTGTGAAGCGAATCAAGAAGAGCAGGATCTCGAAACATCCTGACGTCATTGCAGCAAGAAGTGTGGTCAATGCTTCTCATGCCAAACTGAGAAAGAGCGAAACAGAAGAGCTAAGAGACAAGTTCAAGACAGCAAAGAAGAATCTCTTTACCACCTACGACCGACTGAAGGAAGAGGTACTAGCTGAGAGGATTAGAGAGGTAGAGGCTGCTAATGAAGACAAGCAGCATGGAGAAGCATGACGCCTAGTCAACGAGATCAGTAGACGGAAGAAGTCCCCATCAGGTCAAATAAGTGGTAAAACAGCAGAAGACCGTGTCCAGACATGGTTTACCCACTTTAAGAACCTGCTGGAGAGCCATCCAATGATTACAGAAGAAGAAGAGGACCATGATACTAACGCAAGTCGACATCGATGACGGCCCATTCACCATCGAGGAATTGAAGAAGGACAAATATGCACTCAAACAGGGCAAGAGCACTGGACCAGATGGGATACCACCAGATGTCCTGAAGAACTGAGACCTGGACAACATCTTGCTGGACATATGTAATACGGTACTGATGAAAGGCGACAAACCAGAACAGTGGTCACTTTCAAACATAATCCCAGTCCCCAAGTCTGGATCCCTCAACAAAGACAGATAACTACCGCAGTATCAGCTTGACCTGCATCTTAGCAAAGCTGTACAATCGAATGATCAGGATTCGCACTGCTATTGACACTAAGCTAAGATTCAATCAGGATGGTTTTCGGCAGAAGTTCACAACAGTAATGCAAATACTCGCTCTCCGTCGAATCATCGAGGAAGTCAAGAAAAAAAACCTACCAGCCGTGCTTACTTACATTGATCTTCGCAAAGCTTTTGACTCCGTTCACCAAGGTAAAATGCTGAAGATCCTGAAAGCTTACGGAGTGCTTACTGAGCTTACTGAGAGCAATAGAGTCCAGCTATACCAAATCCATGGCGAAAGTTGTATCACCAGACAGAGAAACTGCAGTGTTCGAGCTCCTAGCTGGTGTGCTGCAAGGAGACACTCTGGCATCCTACATCTTTATAATTGTCCTTGATTATGCTCTGCGTCAAGCTACCAAAGATCATGACAAGCTTAGTTTTACCATAAAACCAGGGCGAACCAAAAGGGTCAGACCAGTTACGGTCACAGATCTCGATTTTGCAGATGATATAGTCCTGCTCTCTGACCAGATGGAGGAAGCACAGCAGCTACTGACAAAAGTAGCATCTGGAGTGCTATAAAGTTGGACTTCACCTAGATGCTAAAAAGACAGAGTACATGGCGTTTAACTGTGACGAAGGTACTCTCAAGACCGTAAGGAATGATACCATTAAGACAGTCTTTGACTACAAGTACCTCTGGTCAAGAATGATGAGTTTGGAGAAGGACATAAAGATATGGAAGGTGCTGGCGTGGAGGGCTATGAACGGCATGAAGGAAATCTGGAAGTCGAACCTGACCAGGGGGCTTAAAAAGAGGATTTTCATAGCAGTCATAGAGTCCATTCTCACGCACGGATGCGAGATGTGGACACTCACCAAGACTGTGCAAAAGTCTCTAGATGGTTGCTATACACTAATGCTCCGGGTGGCTCTTGACGTGAGTTGGCAACAGCACATGACGAACGTCGAGCTCTATGACAACCTACCGATGCTCTCCACTAAAATCGAGGCGAGAAGACTGAAACTAGTGGGGCACTGTCTACGCCACCCTGAGCTACCTGTCAGCCTAGTCATCATATGGGAGCCCAAGCACGGGAGGATGAACCCTGGGAGCCCTCCCCAGACCATGGTCAACACGCTTCCAGAAGACAGCGGCGCAGCTAATGTAGATGAACTGAACACACTGATGAGGGAGAGGGAGAAGTGGAGAGTCCGTCATCGTGCCCGACGCTGGCCCCCTAGGCCTGAGTCGACGTAGTAGTAGTACGCATAAAACAATAAATTTCACAACATATGTCAGTGATAATAAATCTGGTTCTGACTCGGACTTGTTTGGCCTTATTGAGGCATCAGGATATCATTTGCTGCAGTCCCCCAGACCTACCATGCCCTTGGCGACACAGTAGTGATATAGCATAAATAGAACACAGAAACAGATATTTAACCCACTCAATTCATTTGTACTCCACTTGAGCTTCCTCTCATCTTTCCTTATCTAAGTCAATCAGCATTATTCTGTTCTCCTACATTGCTTGTTCTGCCTCCCTTTATATGCTTTTATATTACAACTCCTCCCCATGCCTGCAGTGTGAGTTCCATATTTTCACTATACATTTGGTGAAATAAATCTTTTAAATTCCCTATGTGATTATCTAGTTCAAGTTCTGGGAGATCTCCCAAGATAATAGATGATAATGCCATTGAATGGAACAGGAAAGTTGGACACTCCCGTTCCTGGCACTCGGGTGTGATTGATATTAGTATGTATTAAGCAACTCAAGTCAGAATCATCTCAAATATAAGCATTAAAACACTGGTAATATTCATCAGGTTTGGCAGTATCTAAGGAGAGAGGGCAGAGTTAACATTTCAGGCCAATGGCCTTTCATTGGAACTAAAATACTTAGCAATAAATAAGTTTTATGACATCGTTCAAATAGTTAAGAGAGGAAAGAGCAGAAGAGAAAACATGATGAAAGGCTGGAGAGAAATAATGACCAAAGCCAAGGCAAAGATGAATGATAACATGAAAATAAAGAAACAAAACATGGATCAAAAGGCGTAGCTGAATTCTTATCTGAAGTTTTTGAACATTGTTGAGTGAATATATGATTTCTTTTTTGAACTTACTTTCAGCTGTATTGGAATGGTACGGAAAACAGAGGACTGAGTGATCAGAATGAGGGTGTGACAAAGAATTAAATTGTGCTGGTGAGTAAATGTTCAGAGGTCATGTATGCAAATTAGACAGCTTTCTGCAAAGATTAATGTGTTAATATTATGCAGGCACACACCATGCATAGAATTCCATCCGGGTTATCATCAGTAGCAGAGAAACAATTGGTTGCATGGCCTCTTCATTGCAAATTTTCACAAATGCCACGAGGAAAACCGTACTTCCATTGTGTAATACAGTTTATTACCGCCACAGCTAATGTTTACAGCAACATGCAACTCAAATCACGAACTTGTTAAAGAGCAGTTTTATGCTGTAGTCCATTTTTCTTGATTGTACAGATACTGAGATGATCATGGTTACTTATTTTCATGTGTTGTAGGTTTTATCCTTCTATCTGGTTCCAGTTACTGACAAGAAAAATAAACATCCCTGTTCTTTTTCTTACAGTACCCAAGTTAGTGTGCTGAAATTTTTGTCTCCTTCATTTGTAGCAGTTTGTCAGAATGAGTGGTAATGCCACATTAATCCATTTGATAAGAGGAAGGTGAAGTGCTAGTCTGTGCTCTTTAATCTGCCAAAGTTTATTTGCTTTCCCTTTTGACACTTTCCAGTATCACAGAGTAAGCTGTTCTTGGATCTCAGCCTGGATGTCCAAATGAAAATAATTATGCCTCATCCCAAATATAAGGTATGAAGCACAGTAAATGGTACATTAGAGCAAATTATTTTATCTTGAGATCAATCATCAGATCTGGTCTTAGAGGTATGATTTACCCTAAGTATTACTGTTGAGATTCCTGTGCTAATCTCTGATTCTAGGAATTTGACAGGTTACGTTTTACCTCTGATGAAGCCAACATAATGTAATATTTAATGTGGCATATCACTAGGAAAATTATTTACTGGTTTTGGCATTATTGGATGAGCATTAGCTAGTCAGTAAATCTTAATGCTTAAGTTGACATATGATGCAAAACCATGTCCTTGCTTTTGTCCACCAGCCTTTCGGAAGCAAAAACAATTCAGATATTCCACGATCACTTAGGGAGGAATAAAATCTGGAGAATTCCTTTCAATCCATGAAATGAATCATATAAACTGTCAGTGCACCATCTACTTTTACACTGTTTTGTCAGCTACAACAAGAAATTGCACTGTCTCCTTTCAAGAGCTCACAGTAACTTCATATGTGAGCCGGCAACTTGTCCCACCAGTGAAAGTGAAAATTTCCTAACGTCCAAGCTGCGGATTTGTTAACAGTGCCCTGAATGTATATTTCCTGCCGCTTTTTAACTGAGCACTTTGTTGTCATCTCTTCTGCTGTTTCCCCCCACCACTCATGTTTTAGTGGTAGGGTTAATGACTTCTGTTGCCTTCTGATGTCTTTTTTTAAAAAAAAGTATCAACTGCTTAATAACACCAATAATAACAAGTTGTTGAGTAAGATTTTATGTTACTGACCGGTAAGTTTTACCATTTAGTGCCATAAATTCTCATTCTCATACACTGTTCCTGAACGTATACTTTACTTCAGTTACCAGTATCTTAAGTATTCTGATGAAGGGTTTCAGCACAAAATGTTGACGGTTTATTCCTCTCCATTGATGCTGCCTGACCTGCTGAGTTCCTCCAGCATTCTGTGTGAGTTGTTCTTATATGCAGATAACCCTGGGCCACCAGAGAAAACCACACCAGAGTTGCTTTTGAGTGCAGCTATGAGGAAAGCTTACTGTAGCCAGTAGATTGATTTCACTAAGAGATCATGGCATCAAACTTTTCCAAGCTCCAGAATTTCACAACTACATATGAACAATGCCAATAGGCTATAGAAAAGCTGGTAGGTTACAGTATTCCAGTGCATAGTAACAAGGTACAAAATTGATCTACGAGGGGTGATTGATAAGTTCGTGGCCTAAGGTAGAAGGAGTCAATTTTAGAAAATCTAGCACATTTATTTTTCAACTTAGTCCCCTCCTACATTTATGCACTTAGTCCAGCGATTGTGGAGCATACGGATCTTGGACCTCCAGAAAGTGCCCACAGCATGGGTGAGTGATAAGTTCGTAGCCTAAGGTAGAAGGAGATGAGTTATTAACTTCTGCCTTCTACCTTAGGCCACAAACTTATCAATCATTACTAAGTGTGTAAATGTAGGAGGGGACTATGTTGAAAAATAAATGTGCTAGGTTTTCTAAAATTGACTCCTTCTACCTTAGGCCACGAACTTATCAATCACCCCTCGTATTTGAATGAATCAGTAGTTATTTTTGAATCTGTTGAGAGCTCATCCAGAAATTTCCCTTTGATTCCTATTGGTTACAGGCTTACCAGAACTCCTTCGTGCCACATTTGGTCAAATGTCATGGGCACTCAGTCTCACCTTATTTCAGAAATTTGGTCTGAGGGTGTACTGAAATGATCCAAGTGGAACCCAGGATGAGAACTAGAAATCTTGTGTTGATGAGCAACAGCCGGCTGGTAGTGTTTGAAGCGTTGGAACCACTTGCACACACAAACAGATTAAGGCAGGAGATATTCTTAAACACAAGACAATCTGCAGATGCTGGAAATCCAAAGCAATACACACAAAATGTAGAGGAACCCAGCAGATCATGCAGCATCTATGGAAAAAAAGTAAACAAGAGATGTTTCCAGTCAACACCCTTCTTCACAAATATTCTTCCCAAAGAACATCAATGATCAGAACCTAGTCTTGGTGGGGAAATTCAACCATTAAGAGCGACCTGATAGCTTGAACTGTGTAATCCTCCAGATCAAAGAAGTGAGCAAAATTCTGCAGGAAGGATCTGCATGAATTATGTATATAATGCACATTATTTCTTTCAGCTGGGTCTAGTTTTAGCATACCCTGTGCCCAATGGAGGAATTACAATGGGATGTTCTTCTGCAAATGCCATTTAATACTAGCAGTGAATCTCAATCCTATAAAAGTTTTTCCTAACTCCAACAGTGAAAATTAATATTACAGTATCTATTTGTTTATTTATCAGTGTTTCTTGGTCAAGTTTAATTTCCTATATGTCTTCTTCAAGTTTTGAAATATGCTTGAAATACCCAAAGGCCTTTTATTGGATGAGGGTGAATTGGAAAAATAGGTGGTAGCTAGCAGAATTGTCACCTCCCATCAACTAAATAACATCTTGTTAATTAAGTCTTGATAACCCAGGGGTTAATATAACGAACCCAATGTAACGAGTAGATTTAATTCACTCTTCTGCCAAATCAGGAAAGCTAGTTCAACTTTCTATTTTGAGGTCAGTTGCATGAACCGCCAGTTGTTTATTTATTTATTTTTCCAAACTTTTAAATGGGACAAATTTACAAATGCATCTGATGTTATCAGTATCCTAAAAAATGTAAGAAAATTGTTCACAACAACAATTATTTACAAAGGAATATAATTAACTTACCCCGGAGAAATGGTAGTCCAAACTGCTTTCTCACCACTGAATTTTACATCGTCCATTAGACTGTAATTTATGCACTTTTCCAATATTAATCTGCCAACATAACTTAATTATGATGTAAAACTGAAGGAGATACTATATGTAACTAAAGATAATCCAGAAGTCCAAATTGCAACAAGTATTTTGGAAGTTGTTCTAAGATATGGAATTCTATCAGGTTAAAGAGCAAGGGTCCAAAGATAAGCGCAATAAAGAGTTGGTCATTGGAGGCAGAGGAGTGGTTATGGGATTGCTTCAAATTGGTGGACTGGGTCCTGTTCAAGGACTCATCAGAGAATCTGAATGAGCACAGCACAGTTATCACAGACTTTAGAAAAACAATCGTAGACTAATATGTCCCACAAAACCATTCAGAGTCTTCCCCAACCAGAAGCCTTCGATGAACCATAAGATCATAATCTGCCGAGGGCCAGATCAGTTGCATTCAACTCGGGGGACCAAATAAGTTCCAAGGGGGTTCCATGGTGGTACAACGGTTAATGCAATGCTATTACAACTTGTGCGTCAGAGTTCAGAGTTCAAATGCAGCATTGCCTGTAAGGAATCTCTGTACATCATCCCTGTGGAATGTGCAGGTTTCCTCCGGGTGCTCTAGTTTCTTCCCACAGCCTAAAGATGTACTGGATAGGCTAACTGGTCATTGTAAGTTGTTCCATGATTAGGTTAGGGTTAAATCGGGATTGTTGTGGGTTGCTAAGGCTGTACGACTCAAAGAGACCGAAGTGCTTAGTCTGCATTGTATCACTAATTAATTAATTAATTAATTAATAGGCCCAAGAAAGCCATCTCACATGCGAATGGCAAACTTGAATCACTGAAGGATGCTTGTCAGCTGTGGAAGGGCTCGGGTGCTATTACCATAATACTCATACAAAGTGAAACCAAGTGACATTGGTAAGAACAAGGCTTCACTCCCAGATGAGTTCAATGCCTTTTATACTCACTTCAATCACTAAAACATGGAGTAACCTTTACGAACATTCACAGCCCCCAATGACCACATGATTTCAGTCTCTGAGATCGACATGAGAATTTATTTCAGGAGGGTGAACCCACAGAAAGCATCTGGCCCATATGGGGTACCTGACTGAGTACTAAAGACCTGTGCTAATCGTCTGGCTGGAGTGCTCATCAATATCTTTAGCCTCTTGCTTCGGCAGTCTGAGGTGTCCATCTGCTTCAAGCAGGTTTTAATTATATCGACGCTCAAGAAGAATGTGGTACCTGCCACAATGACTATTGTCCAGTAACACTCATATCTACTGTGATGAAGTGCTTTGAGGCTGGTGATGAAACACACATCTAAGTGGACTTAGATCCACTCCAATTTGCCTACTGGTACAACAGGTCCACAGCAGATTTGCCATTTCACTGGCACTTCACTCAACCGTGGAACACTAAACTCTGGACTGCAATGATGCATACATTAGGATGCTCTTTATTGACTACAGCTCAACACTCAATATGATCATCCCCTCAAAGCTAATCAATAAGCTTCAAGCCCTTGGCCTCAATAGCTCCTTGTGCAATTGGATCCTTGATTTCCTCACTTGCAGACCCAGTCAGTTTGGATAGGCAACAACATCTCTTCCATGATATCCATCAGCATAGGTGCACCTGTAGGCTGTGTGCTTAGCCCTCTGCTCTACTTGCTTTATACTTATGGCAGTGAGTCTAAGTGCAGCTCAAGTGCCATACAGGTTTGCTGACAACACCACTGTCATTGGCCAAATCAAAGGTGATGATGAATCAATATATAGGAGGGAGATTGAAAATCTGGCTGAGTGGTGCCACAGCAATAACCTTTCACGCAATGTCAGCAAGACCAAGGAGCTGATTATTGACTTCAACAGGGGATCACAGTGGAGAAAGTTCACAACTTCAAAGTCTCTGGCATTATCATTTCAGAGGATTCATCCTTAACCCAGCGTGTAAGTACCATTATGAAGAAAGCATGGCAGTTATTCTACTTCCCTTAGAAGTTTGTGAAGATTTGGCATGACATCTGAAACTTTGACAAACTTCTATAGATATGTGGTGAAGAGTATATTGACTAGTTGCATCACAGCCCTGGTATGGAAACACCAATGCCCTTGAGCAGAAAATGCTACAGAAAGACGACCACCACCGAGGTCACGCTCTCTTCTCGCTGCTGGCATCAGAGAGAAGGTACAGGAGCCTCAGGACTCACCCCACATTGTCTAGGAACCATTATTACGCCTCAACCAGCTGTGATAGCTTCACTCAACTTCAGTTGCCCCATCATTGAACTGTTCCCACAACGTATGGACGCACTTTCAAGGACTCCTCATCTCATGTTCTTAATATTTAATGCTTATTTATTTGTTATTATTATTTCCTTTTTTTCTTTTGTATTTGCAGTTTGTTGTCTTTTCTATATTAGTTGTCTGTTCTGTGTGTGCAGTCTTTCATTGATTATATTGTTTCTCGGACTGACTGTGTATGCCCACAAGAAAACTAATCACATGATGACATATATGTAATTTGATAAAACATTTACTTAGAACTTTAATAAGTAATGCCTGCCTAACAAAATAATTAAACACAACTGTTGCAACAATTTGTAGCAAGTATATTCTAGGAAGCCTGCATGTGTGGTCCTTTTCTGATAAACATACAATGTTAAGAAATTCCTAAATGAATTTATAGCCCATGTTACTACATGCTTTTTATTTGCACATTGTTTCCTGCATGCTGTAACATTACTGAGAGTGAAGCCAACAATTTGAGGAAATTTTTTACCAAGTTAATGAGGACAAAGCACACCTTATGAGATAATAACTCACAATTTTGGGTAGATAACAAGCTTTAAAGTAAATTACACCATCATGAAACTTGCATTGAAAGTGATAGAAGGTCTGAAAATCAGAAACTTTGTCAGACTTTGAGAACCAGACATTGATGGAAATGGGAGTTACAAGTATGGACGCTAAAGGAGGCACCAATCCTCCTGGCCAGCAGGAGAATGAGGCCTAGGATATTTCAACACTTGCAAGGCCATCAGTGGTTCCCATTCTAGGCCAGAGATGAATTAGCTGTGTATCAGGATTCCACTGGCGCTCACTGAAACAGTCTCAGGGAAAGTAAGCAACACACATCAAAGTTGCTGGTGAATGCAACAGGCCAGGCAGCATCTGTAGGAAGAGGTGCAGTCGACGTTTCAGGCCGAGACCCTTCAAGGTTAAGACTGTTAAGATTATTAAACTGATATAATACAATTGAGTGGTGCCTTCAATAAGGGAATTCATAAGTGCTCAGTGCTCTTCTTGTCAATTAGGAGCAATGAAAAATATTGGATTCTGTACCACTCCAAAGCAAGTAGCAAGATGACATCCACAGTATTATGGTCTTATAATAAATAAACAATTATTATGAAAGATCATAACTAATTTCTAAAATGGTTTCTGATAGCATATACATCTTATGAATGCTAGATTAGATTTATTCTTTCTGACTACTGGTTGTTTTACTATAATGTATTTCCATAATGCAAATTGGTTATAATATGATTGTTAGATTAAGAAACACTACTTGCATTATCTAGACTGCATCAGATAAAGTGGAATTCTGATTATGATAATTGTTTAAATCTGTACTTTGAAGACAACTACAATGTGTTCTGCGATAGTACAAATTCCTATAATGCAAGGTTTCTTAGGAATAGAACTATCATGTTACAGTAGAACTACCTGTTCATATTAATTTTTTAACAATACAGAGGTCTGTAATATACATCTCTGGTGCAGACAGAAAATATTCTCCACAATAACTGTGTAATTTGCTGCATTACTTTCAGCATTTTCAGATTATTTGGAAAGAGAAAGTCATTTCCCAGAAAGAAGAGCTAGAAAATTGACCTGTATAACAGCGCACAGAAGCACAGTCAGTAGATCTGCCGTCTCATAGCTCCAGTGACCTAGGTTTGATCCCGACCTCTGCAGTTTTCTGTGAGAGCAAGGCCTTTATATTTATGTTCCACTTCTTTTCCACATCTCAACGACAAACAGGTTGATAGGTCAATACTCCTCGTGTGTAGGTGTGTGATAGAATCTGAGGCATATGAGACTATAAGATACAGGAGCAAAACTAGGCCATTTGGCCCATCGTGTCTGCTCCTCTATTTCATCATGGCTGATCCAATTTTCCTCTCAGCTCCAAGCTTCTGCCATCTCTCCATATCCCTCCATGCCCTGACTATTCAAGAATCTATCAACTTCTGTCTTAAATATACATGAAGACTTGGCCTCCACAGCTGCCTGTGGCAAAGGATTCCACAGATTCACCACTCTCTGGCTAAAGAATTTCCTTCTCATCTCTGTTCTAAAAGTTGCCCCTCTATTCTGAGGCTATGTCCTCTGTTCTTAGACTCTCCCACCGTATGAAACATCCTCTCCACATCCACTCTATCAAGGCTTTTCACCATTCGATTGGTTTCAATGAGGTCACCCCTCATACTCCTGAATTCTAGTGAATACAGGCCCAGAGCTCTTCATATGACAAGACATTCAATCCTAGAATATTTTTTTCATGAACTTCCTTTGAACCCTCTCCAATTTCAACACATCCTTACTGAGATAAGGGGCCCAGAATTGCTCAAAATACTCAAAGTGAGGCCTCACCAGTACTTTATAAAGCCTCAACATTACATCCTTATTTTTATATTCTAGTGCTCTTGAAGTGAATGTAACATTGCGTTTGCCTTCCTCACCACTGATTCAATGTGCAAATTAACCTTTAGGGAATTCTGCACAAGGACTCCCAACTGCAATTCAGTTTTTTTGTATTTTCTCTTCATTTAGAAAATAGTCAACCTTTTCATTTCTTCTACCAAAGTGCATGGCCATACACTTCCTACACCGTATTTCACCTGCTATTTCTTTGCCCATTCTCCTAATCCGTCTTAAGTCCTTCTGTAGCCTCTCTACTTCCTCTAAACGATGTGTCCCTCCTCCTATCTTCATATTATCTGCAAACATCGCAACAAAGCCATCAATTTCATCATTCAAATCATTGACATATAACATAAATGAATTGGTCCCAACACAGACTCTAGCGGAACACCACTAGTCACTGGCAGCCAACCAGAGAAGACTCCCTTTATTCCCATTCTTTGTCTCCTGCCAATCAGCCACTGCTTTATCCATGTTAGAATCTTTCCTGTAATACCATGGAATGAGAGCTTGTTAAGCAGCTTCGTGTGTTGCACCTTGTCAAAAGCCTTCTGAAAATCCAAGTACACATCAACTACACATCTATCCTGTTTGCTATTTCTTCAAAGAATTCTAACAGATTTGTCAAGCAAGATTTCCCCCGAGGAAACCATGCTGACTGCAGCCTATTTTATCATGTGCCTCCGAGGACCCTGAGACCTCATCATTAAAAATCCACTCCAACATTTTCTCAACCAATGAGGTCAGACTAACTGGTCTATAGTTTCCTTTCTTCTGTCTCTCTCCCTTCTTGAAGAGTGGAACAACATTTGCAATATTCCAGTCTTCCGGAACCATTCCAGAATCTAGTGATTCTTGGAAGATCATTACTAATGCCTCCACAATCTCTTCAGCCACCTCATTCAGGACACTGGGGTATATACCATCTGCTCCAAGTGAATTATTTATCTTCATCTGTTTCAGTTTCCCAAGAACCTTCTGTCTGGTTATGGTAACTTCACACATTTCATACCCACTGACATCTGTAACTTATCACATATTGCTTGTGTCAATCACAGTGAGGACTGTGGCAAAATACTTATTCAGTTCATCCGCCATTTTTCTCTCTCTAGCATCATTTTCCAGCAGTCCGAAATCTACTCTCTCCTCTCTTTTACACTTTGTGTATACGAAGAAACTTTTGGTATCCTTATTAATATTAATGGATAGCTTAGTTTCATATTCCATCTTTACCTTCTTAATAAATTTTTTAGTTGCCATCTGTTGGTTTTTAAAAGCTTCCCAATCCTCTAATTTCCCACTAATTTTTGCTCTATTATATTTCCACTCTTTGGCTTTTAAGTTGGTATTGACTTCTCTTATTAGCCATGTTTATGTCATCTTTCCTTTGGGTGTACAAATCTTGTGTTTATATTCTTGCTTCCATAAATTCCAGTCATTGCTGCTCTGATGTCATCCCTACCAGTCTTCTTTTCCAATCAGTTCTGGCCAACTCCTCTCTCATGCTTCTGTAATTCCCTTTACTCCACTGTATTGCTAATACATCTGATGTTAGCTTCTCCTTCTCAAGTTTCAAAGTGAATTTGATCATATTATGATCACTTGCTCATAACGGTTCTTCTACCTTAACCTCTCTAATCAATTCTGGTTCGCAGCACAACATCCAATCCAAAATAGCTGATCTTCTGGTGGGCTCAATGACGAGTTGCTCTAAAAAGACAATTCATAGGACTCTAGAAATTCCCCCTCCTGCAATCCAGCACCAACCTGATTTTCCCAATCTACCTGCAAATTGAAGCCCCTCCCCATGAATACTGTAACATTGCCCTTTTTGCACGTATTTTCTATCTCCTATTGTAAATTGCAGGCCGCATCCTTACTTTATACAACTCCCATCAGAGTCCTAACATCTACCTAACATCTACCTCCACTAACTATTCTGGCACTCTGGTTCCCATCTCCCTGCAACTCTAGTTTAAATCCCACCATGCATCATTAATAAACCTTCCGCTAGGATTTTAGTTCCCCTCCAGTTTAAATGCAAAGTATCCCTTCTGTACAAGTCCTACCTTCCCTGGAAGAGAGCCTAATGATCCAAAAATCTTATGCTCTCCCTCCTATACCAACTCATCAACCATGTATTAATCTATATAATCTTCCTAGTTCTAGCCTCACTAGCACATGGCACAAGTAGCAATTTTGAGACCACAACCCTGGAAGTCCTGTCCTTTAAACCTACCATCTAAATCCCTGAACTCCCTATGCAGAACATCGTCACTCGTCCAACCCACGTACATGGGCCACGACTTCTGGCTGTACACCCTCCCACTTAAGAATGCTGAGGACACGATCCAAGATATTGTGAACCCTGGCACTCTGGACAGAGTATAAGATCCAGGAAACTCGTTCGCACCCAGAGAAACTCCTGTCCATTCCCCTAACTAATGAATCCCCGGCCACCTATTCCTTCTTTCCTTCTGAGTCACAGAGGCAGACGCAGTGCCAAAGACCCAACCACTGTGACTTTCCTCTTTAAGGTCATTCCACCCGCACCCCCCCAACAGTATCCAAAGTGATATACCTGATTTTGAGAGGGATGGCCACTAGGGTAATCTGCAGTGTCTCCTTGACCCCTTTCCTCCTCCTGACTGACACCCAGTTTCCTGTGTCCTGCACCTTGGGTGTAACTATCTCTATATGTCCTATCTATCACCCCTCAGACAGTAACCCATTTTCCTGTGTCCTGCATTTTGGGTGTAACTACCTCTCTATATGTCCTATCTATCAACCCTCAGACAGTCACCCAGTTTCCTGTGTCCTGCACCTTGGGTGTAACTATCTCTCTATGTCCTATCTATCACCCCTCAGACAGTCACCCAGTTTTCTGTGTCCTGCACCTTGGGTGTAACTACTTCTCTATATGTCCTATCTATCAACCCTCAGACAGTCACCCAGTTTCCTGTGTCCTGCACCTTTGGTGTAACTATCTCTATATGTCCTATCTATCACCCCTCAGACAGTCACCCAGTTTCCTGTGTCCTGCATTTTGGGTGTAACTACCTCTCTATATGTCCTATCTATCACCCCTCAGACAGTCACCCAGTTTCCTGTGTCCTGCACCTTGGGTGTAACTACTTCTCTATAAGTCCTATCTATCACCCCTCAGACAGTCACCCAGTTTTCTGTGTCCTGCACCTTGGGTGTAACTACCTCTCTATATGTCCTATCTATCAACCCTCAGCCTCCCAAATCACCTGGAGTTCATCCAGTTCCAGCTCCAAATTCTTAACACAGTTTGTTAGAAGCTGCAGGTATACTGGAGGTCTCCCTGCCTTCCCACATCTTGCAAGAGGAGCATTGCACTATCCTGCCTGCTATCTCTACTGTCCTAGCTGAGCAGCTATAAAGAGAAGGAAAAAGCTTTAAAACATGAGCCTTCCTTCCCTTTGCATTCTCTAAGGGAAGTGTCACTTCACTGAAGCTTTAATGAGCTGAGGCCTTAAGATCACCACTCCAACTATATCCACTCAGACGATGGCCACTGTGTTTATCCCTGCCTTCCTTTAATATAGTCCTACTAATTAATCCTGAACACTGATTGGCCACTATTATGCTGCCACGAGCTACTGCTGCCTTTTATCCTCAAGCTGTGGACCTGATTGAGTCCCCTCCACTCCAAACTTCTGACGTCTGGATTGGCTACTGGTCAATGCCTATTACACTGCCGCGACCTGCTGCTACCTCTTACCCTCGGGCAGTGGACCTGATTGAAGTCCCCTCCTCTCCAAACTTCCGATGTCCTGATTGGCTACTGGTCAAAGCTCTATTGATGGGAATATGGGGAAAAGAAAGTGCTATTCATCTAGAATTAGTAACATTGCATATTTTAAAGGTTAGTGTAAACTCGGTGAGCTGTAGCACTTGTTTCCATGCTGAATGATTTTATGAATCTTTCACTCTAATTTTAAGGTCAAACATGAAAGTTGTGCTTATTGAGTATTCTGCAGTGTTTCCACTTGGTCCAATATCTCCTGTTCTTTATTTACATAAATAGAAGTTATACATGTCTATAAGAAGTTAAGGTTCCTTAAGGTTGTTAAGCAGAGTTTGGTAGTGGGGATAACCTTCCACTGCCTATTAAATGCTCCTATTAGGATGCATCTCAGATAGCTTCTGACAAACAAGTCCAGCTCTGAGCTTTCACTTGTGCCTTAGGTACTAAGCAGGTGGGGAGGAGAAGGTGGCGACGCGACGCTGCGCGCGCAGCCACTCTGAAATGATATCGTATTTGTTAAGTAGCTACTGTGCACAGTCCTGATTTGATGGAGACAAACATGAGAAGCACGGAGGAACACCTGGAGAAACTTCTGAAATGCCCGCTTTGCTGCCGCTGCTACTGTGCAATCGAGAATCTCCGGAGGGGAAGGCCCCAGATCCTTGGCTTTGCCTATTGCCTGTTGCCGGGGGCGGGGTCGAAGCGCTCGACAGAGATGGTGCTTGGAGCTCGATGTCGGAGGGCTGGTTGGAGGCTCGGAGTTTTGGGACGGACTCAAGTGTCGGCTGTGGTCGGGTGCTTCCAGGGTGCTGCATCGGCAAGTTTGCGGCACAGGAAGCTCATGGCAGGGAGAGATTTCTTCCTTCTACCATCTGCGTGAGATGATGGGACATTCGAGAGACTTTGAGACTTTTTTTTTTACCATGCCCATGGTCTGTTCTTTATCAAATTATGGTATTGCTTTGCACTGTTGTAACTATATGTTATAATTATGTGCTTTTTGTCAGTTTTTTTTATTCTTGGTTTGTCTTGTGTTTCTGTGATATTATTCTGGAGGAACATTGTATCATTTCTTAATGCATGCATTACTAAATGACAATAAAAGAGGACTGTGTGTCCTCATGATCTAATCTAATCTAAGCCCGAAAGAACTGTTTCTACTGACAGGAGACAGGGCAGAGAGGGGTTACAAGTGCCTTTAAAACAGTTGCTTCGGGCAGATTGGGCTCGTCAGCCGTGGTTGGCAGCTCATCTAGGAGAAGGAAAACTTGCACTGCCTTGCAGTTATACTCACTCATCGGGGAGGCTTCAGGAATAAACTCCGAGGAAAACTCCAGAGCTGGAGTTACTGAGGCATTCCAATGTTGAGCTCAATGCTGACTGGCAACTCCTGCAAAGCTGCTAGTGTCAAACTGTATCGGTCAAGCAGAGTGGAGAAGCGGGTCCTGCTACATGGGCAACAGCTTGCTCTCCATACTGTACTGCCCTGGCTGGGACGCAACATCCATGGTTGATCCTGACCAAGGAGGGCCTCAGAAGCTATATCAGCATTTACACAGTCTTGTACGCTGATTTAACTGGTGCCAACATATGCTCAAATCTCCATAGATGAAATAGATCACAACCTGTAAACAAATAACTCAACAATCATATCTGATACAAGCTTTCATTGCCGAGAATTGAAATTAAACAATGGTCTCCTGTAAACTGTACTGGGTGTGTGGAGTTTGAGTTGGTGAGAATGCGAAATAATAGCACAGCAGAAAGCAAGTGTAATTTGGGACCAGGACACATCCTGGCAATTCAGCATTAAACTCGTGTAAATCAATCTCATCCAAGATTTCTCAGAGAAAATGTAACTATGGCAAAATGTTTAATGTAATCATGGGTTTTTACTTCATTAGGAAACATAGTTAGTGAGAAGATTGGGATGGTCTAAGGTAGTAGTCAGCAACTACAGAAGCAAACAAACTTTTATCAATGCCAGTATTTATTGATCTTTGGAAGCACTTTAGTTGAGACTGCAACTTCAAATGATTTTATTTGAAGAAGTCACAAATGAGGATACTGACTGATTTTTTGTGAATGTTTATTGAAGAACAACAGATTACAAATTCACTTGATCATTCTGTGGTGATTCATAGGGCTTCAAACCAAAGTCCTCTGCTTTAACAAAGTAGTTAAAAACAGTCTGATCAATAATCTCAGCAGACCTTGGAAACCTCTGAGTTGATTAAAGCAGATTTATGTCACATGATCCCATTAATGCCTAATTTACCATAGCATTAAGAAAAGCAAGAATGTCAATTACAGCTGATGGTAACCATGATGTAACAAAACTATAAAGCAATTTCATACAAAGTATACAAAGGAGCAAAATTAACTGATTTTCTTAAATGAGCAAAAGCTGCTGATTATAATTTTTGCTGTTTTATTTTCCGAGGCATTTTTTAATATCTTTGTAATCAAAGTATTGTTTTCACGTTTGATCCAAAGAATATACAAGTCAGAGATTGTACAATATGTTTAGTTTTGAAATTTTTACTGATGGCCAAAGGATCCCTTATTACAGACTACCATTTTCTGGCTTAAATTTCTATTAGAACACAAGAGTAATTCAGTCATTTTGATGAAAACTTACATCACTGCCAATACCATATGATTTAGCCAGGTTAATAGTCATTTGGAATAAGGAAGTCACACATAAATGACTTTAAGAAGATTTGTTCTTCCATATAAGTCACCCATTAATATGAGGTTAAGAGATATGAACTAGGGTGAACGGAATAAAATTAAGTGTAACAATAACCAACTGCAGAGAAGATGATACGAGCCTGGTGAATATGTTTTAGCAGTTCATTACATCTGTCTTGTTCAGTGCCAGAGATGAAACCGTCTGTTTCTTGTCAACCAACAATAGGAAGTGAAGTAGGATTTAGGGGCTGCTGATTTAGGGGGTAAAGGAAAAGGCCATATCACTGACAATTCTTGTCAAGTCTGTTATGTGATCTAGGCTACCTTATCCCTGGGATCTGGTAAATAAACACGCTTGGTGCTCTTTTGTATCAGATGGTGCCTGGTGGCTCAGGGGACTTAAGCATAACATTTTTAGTGACTATAAGATATAGGAAATGTCCATTCTTCTCTGTACATTGACCTTTCTAGCTGTCAGGTAACTCACTAAAGGTTAATGATAATGATACATGATCTCTTTGTTCGCACATGTGCGTTATTACGGCTGATATGGCCCTGGCAACAGTAAATTACTTTACTATTCATACTCAGTGCAAAAATTACATGTTTATATAAAGATATCACACAAATACCACATCCTTGGCTGATTTTGGCTTACTTTGACTTGACACCTATTGTTGTGGAAAATACTATAAAAAGATATTTAGTTCTCCATTGGAAGTAATCATTTACAAAAAAATAAATAGAATGCTTTTTTCTACAAGTTTCAACAAAGTATTATGATATCACTGTTAACATTGTAGTACATTTAAATTAATCGAATATTCCAAATAGCAAATTGATTATTTCACTGAGGATATGCATTCTGTATTTTTGCCAGGATATGTTTTATTCTTTTTTTATTCTTTTTACCTCAACACAGTGCTTTATTTTGAAAACTATCCTTGAAATAGTTTTCATGCACTGAATAACTTGGAGGTGGTGTGGGAGAGTACAGTGGCATGGAGGGTGCACTGTAATCTGTGCTGGGCTGAGTGTAGATCCTTGCAGGTTGGCTTTCTGTCAGTGCTGTTCTCTAGCGTTTGCTCCCCAGAACACAAGCCTGATTGAGTTAATCTGGAGGAGACAAGGAACCGTTGTACGCTTGTTCTTGCAGAAACGTACATCCAGAACAACACCCCATGACCCATCAATCTTCAGGCCATGCCAATCAGGGCCATGTGCTGAATTATTTTTTTGCAACTGTATGTACTACTAAAACTCTATGTACTATGTGCCTTGTCTGTCCATATGTTCTACGTTTTGTGACTTGGCCCCAGAGAAATGCTGTTTCCTTTAGCTGTATACATGTGTATAATTGAATGCCAATTAAACTTGAACTTTTACATATGTAACTGATGAAAAGAGAAGGGGACTTGCAATCATATAGTGCTTTTTGTGTTCCATTATCAACAATAGTGATACAATAAAGATGGAATAATTGGTCAAAAATCTCAGCCTGAATCCTTGGTTTTCCCACTGCCCATACTGACCTCCAGGTGATCCATTCACCTGGAGCTTCCTGAATCTAGAATCAGGTTGTGGGATGGATTGCTAAGACTCCTCCCCCTCCCCCCAACTACCCTCGAAATGGCTTGGCAGCCTTTGGCAAGAGCAGTGGCTGGGAGCTGAGCCTCACCTAATGTCAACTATGAAATAAATGGGAATCCTAATCCTGCACCATGTTTGACTCCACATGGGAGCCTGCAACATGTCAGAGAGACAAATACACCAGCAGGCAATTTCCTGTGGAATTGCCAGCCACGGTCAGTCTGATTCAGCCCAATCTGTTTTGTTAATAATGTGGAATAAAGGATAAATATTGTCCAGAACAGAAATACAAGGCTTGCAAGATGATGCTTCCCATAAAAATTACAAACTATGTTGTGTGCCGATTGGCATATTAATTTGGATCTTTCCAATGTTAACATTTCAAACTGCTCGAATATCACAGGCATCTCACTGGTTGAATTTCAATCATACTTTAGATTTTAGACCAGGAAAATTGGTAAATTTTATCTGTAGTATCTTCTATTCATATGATGGAATGATCAGCCTACACAAAAGCAACCACAGGTTGAATTCTGGCACAATAATATCTTATTTATTGTAGCCTCAATTGATGGAAATAGCGAACAAGTGTTACTGCCTTCATTGATGGCAAAAATTATATCCAATGATATTTTTATGGTATAAGAAATAATAAAGAATCAGATATTTTCAAGAAGAAAAATCACAGTTAAAATATCAGAAAGACCAGCAAGGCTATTTTTTAATGTTCATTCCTAGGTGCCTTCGAAAGGGCAGCATTGTCTCCACCTCATGTCTACTTGCTTCCAAGCTACTTTAAAATTGAACAATTACACATAAAGATAATGATACAGATAAAGATTAGTCTTATTTGTCATATGTACATTGAAACATATGTTGAATTGCGTTGTTTGTATCAAATCAAATCAACAGGGAATGTGTTGGGCAGCGCACAAGTGTCGCCACACTTCTGACAGCACCATAGCACGCCCACAACTCACTAATCCTAACTCCTTGGAGTGTGGTAGGAAACTGGAGCACCCAGAGGAAACCCACGTATCCTGAGGAGAATGTACAAACTCCTTATAGGCAGCAGTGGTTTGTGGTTAAAAAATTCATTTTAGCATTTTGGTGATATATTTCCAAATCAAATAGCGTGTGAGTTGGAAGGGAACTTGGAAGTGATGATGCTCCCATCACCTACTTACCTGCTGCCTTGGTCCCTTAAGGTGGTGGTGCCATCAAGAAAGCTTTGGCCTGTTGTCCAACACTTCTTGTAGACACTGTGTTATGCAGCCAAAGGAAACTATTGGTGATGTTGTCTGATGGTCACAAATGGTTGACTACTTGAGTATTCCTGGAGCTCCACCCATTTTAGATGTGAAGAATATTGACTATTAAATATTGGCTTGTTGCTTGTAGAATGTGAAAAGGCTACAGGGGTTAGTACTTGAGATATTTACTGCAGAATATCTAACTAGAAGACATGATTAAGGTCTAAGCATGCAAACCCAGGGGACCAGTAGCATGATCAATTGCAAGCTGCCCAAAAAACAGAAATTTGAAAATAGGTATTGAAAATCTGAATTATAAGTAAAAGCTTTTGGAAATGCTTGTCAGGTCTGTGGAGAGAAAAGTAGAATGCACATATTTGGGTCAATTACTTTCATCACAACTGTTTAATGATGTCAACACATTATGAATGGGTTTCATTACAAATGGCAGCTAAACACACACTGTAGTACCGCGAATTCTTGGAATTCCTGGGAGTTCACATCACAGATAACCTCACCTTGACCCTTAGTATCACCTCCATGAAGATGAAGGCAGAGCAGAGCCTCCACTTCCTGAGGAGATTGAGGTAAGCAAGGCTCCAACTCCCCATCTTAAGTGAATTTTATGCGAGCACCATAGAGAGTATCCTGACAAATTGCATCTCAGTCTGGTATGGGAGCAGCCAAGCATCAGACTGGAAGTCCCTACAAAGGACTGTGAGAATGGCTGAGAGGATCTTAGGGGTCTCCCTACTATCCATCTGGGACATTTATCAGAAGGGCTGTGTATGCACGGCCCTTAGTATTATCAGGGATCCCACCCACCCATCCGGCATCTTCTTTGACTTTCTGCCATCAGGCAGGAGACTCTGATACATAAAAACAAGATCAGTCAGGAAGGGAAACAATTTCTACCCTCAGGCCATTAGACTTTTGAACTTCATGTCACATTGCATTCGAAGTGTTACCGGTTAATCTGTCCTGTACCTTAAAAATATTTTATTTATGCACTTTACTTTGTTTATTTATGCATAATTCATCTTAGCTTTTATTCATTTTATCCAAAATGACTGTGTTTTATGTGTAATACTGTGCTTTACACCCTGGTTCGGAGAAACAAGGTCTTGTTTAACGGTATGCATGTACGTACATAGTTAAATGACGATAAACTTGACTTGACTTGACTTGTACATATTGGTAGCTTCACTGACCTTGCATCTGGGGTAACTTCATCTCGTACCTTCTCTGCTGCTAAACAGCTCTTGGGGCCTATGTAATTCAAACATACTTTGCTTTCTCTAACCCAGCAACACATCAATGATTGCAAACAGATCCTTGGAGTTAGTTGCCTGTTACCTAATTTGTTGCAAATGCATTTTGGTTGGATGTTCAGTTCTTTAAACTATGAACAATTTATAAATCCTACCTCTTGATCTGAACAGAAAAAAATTCCAACCAGTGCCTTTCCTGATAGCTGAGGGCTCAAGTTGATTTTTAATGCAGGCCAGTTTTAACATGGAATAACCAATTGGTAATTAGGTTAATGGTCACTGAGTAGCATAGTGGTGGAGCTGGTAAAGTTCTGCAGACTGGATTGATCCTGACCTCAGCTGCTGTCTGTATTGAGTCTGCATGTTCTCACTATGACTTCTTGGGTTTGCTCTGTGGGCTCCTGTTTCTCCCCACATTCTAAAGGCATGCAGCATGTTAGGTTATTTGGCCATTGTATACTGGCCTTGGTTTTCCATGTAGGTAGTATAATTGAAGGGAGCTTATGGAAATATACTGTAAGACAACAGGCTGAATGGAAAATTGCTTTGCAATTCAGTATGAATTTACGAAATCTTCAAAGTTCAAAGTAAATTTATTATCAAAGTGGTACGTGTCACCGTATACTACCCTGATATTCATTTTCTTGTTGACTTTACGGTAGGACAATGAAATACAATAAAATCAATGAAATACTACATTCAAGTAAAGATGGATTAAAAACTATGTGCAAGTAATAAAAAATAAATCAGTAAATAAATGATGAGTTGGGCATCAGAAAGACATGATCTATCCACTGGAGTTGGTGTTGCTTTATCGTGGTGGAAACACTGCTCATGTTGGCCTCCTCCAGTATGCTAGTCTTAGTGTGTCTGTTTTTTCAGCTGCTCCTCAGAATCTCTCACAAGGTTCTTTGGTGGTATTGTTCCAGGGCTTTCAGGTGTCTACTGTAGGTGGTCCATGATTCAGCTTCATACAGTAATGTAGGAAGGAGGACTGCTCTATAGACCAAATGATTTGTTTGAACCTGTATGTTGCAGTCTTCAAAGACACTTTTCCTCTACTATCCCTACTCAAGTGTTGGTTGATCACCATCTGCTTTTGAGGACAGAATGCTGCCAAGGTAGGGAAAGTGGTCCACATTTTCAAGGGCAATATCACCATCTTTTATAGAGGTCTGATTAAGTGTTCATTGATATAGGACCTGTGTCTTTTTTATATTCAAAACATGTCTCAGGGCTCTATCATTCAGGGTACCCTGGAGGTTTTCTTCTGAGTGTGGTGCGATGGCATTGTCATCTGTATACTGAAGCTCCTTGATAGTGGTGTTGCTGCTCATATTCTTCACTTCAACTTAGTGAGGTTGAAAAGCCAATTGTCTACTGTAACAAATGCCTTTGTCAAATCTATGAAAACCAAGTATAAGAGTTGCCTTTGTTCACAGGATTTTTTTCTGTAATTGATGTGGTGTGAAGATCATGTCTGCAGTACCTCTAGATGGCGGAAACCACACAGTGATTCGGGACGTACTTCTTCAGATAGTGGAAGGAGTTTGTTGACAAGGATACGTACAAGCACTTTGCTTGTTGTTGACAGGAGGGAGATGTCTCTGTAATTGTCACAATCTGCCTTGTCTGACTTCTTGAATATAGTCCCTATAAAGAGTATCCCTGAACTCTGAGGGTCGTTTTTCCGTTCCCCAGATCTTCAGGAGAAAGGCATGTACTACATTTTGTTAAGGATCTCTGCTGGAACTCCATCAGGACTACTAGCTTTGATTATTTTCAGGCTCCTAATGGCATCATGGGCCTCTTTCATACTGGGAGGTTCCCCCAAATCTTTTCTCACAAGTCTCTTGAGGATTTAGTTAGTAACCTCTGGGTCAGCAGTGCTGTTGCAGTTAAGAAATTCTTGAAAGTGCTCCCTATATCAATCATTGATATCCTTCCAGACCTATAGCAAGATTTCTCATCCTTTGAGGGCAGGGTGGCGGGGGGGCAAGGGAGGAATCCAAAGTAACTTGGACCATAGACACATTCATTCCATAGGTTGTGGAATCAGTTCAGAGTTGAGGTGAGTGAAGTTATCCATGCTGATTCAGGAGCCGAATGATTGAAGGGTAATAATTATTCATGAACATGAGAAAATCTACAGATGCTGGAAATCCAAAGCACCGCACACAAAATGCTGAAGGGACTCAGCAGGCCAGGCAGCTTCTATGGAAAAGTGTAAATAGCCAATGTTTTGGGCTAAGACCCTTCATCAGGACTGCTCCTGAACTTGGTGATGTGGGACCTAAAGCTCTATACATCATAAGTAAATATGAATTTTGCAGCCTAGGGAAAAGTATGCACTCAGAACAACAAATACTTTTTCAAGTTTTAATTCCTTTATCTGTTTTAGATGTTTAAGTACCAGAAGAGGGTCGCAAAACCGGTTGTTACCATTACAATCTCAGTTTAACTTTCGATCCACACCCTCGTGTATGGACAGAATTGCATATGCATTATAAAAAATACCAGAACTAATACGGTAGTAGCAATTCTGAAGGAAAACAATACAAAAAACATTAGAATCACACCCACCCTGCAGCTTATACATAATAGTGAAAAATGTAAGTGAATACATCTAATCTAAGATGTACACACGTGTTGAACTTCCGAACAGAGACTAAACATTCACGTTATGTGGTTACATGCACAATCAGTCCTGATACAATAAAGTTAGCCGAAAGGTACACTTTGGCACAACTTTTACAAGGTATTGCCTGGTAGTTAAATTACAGGAAGATTGACCTACTTGGAGGGTGAGGAACTTTGCATAAGCCACACAATCCAGCGTAGGTGCCTTCACTCGTGAAAATCTAAAGCATCCACATGTAAAATATGTCAAATTACCGATATTCTCGATTCGCCAACAAGCATAAATTAATTCACATGGATGTCGTCAATTAATGCTCACCTTTCCTCTCCATGCCCAATCTCGGGGAGGAACTCAATTCCCACGCCCCTCCAGCGTCTTCAGCAGAAAACAAAATGGTCCCCCTACTATCCCGCGCATGCGTAATGACATCACCGTCTCCCTTAAAGGCACAGACAACTATTCTAGCATTACCCGGCTGGATGCCTAAGTACACTTTTAATGATACTGAATAAGATCCGACGGTCACCCAGTTACATGAATATAAATCCCATCCTGCATTCGACAAAGATGAAACTGATATAGTATATTCTACTTAATCTTGGATTTCAGTTAAATTGAAGTCTTGAATTATCTATATCAATTAAAGTCCTTTCCCAAGATTGTTCCCAATTGCACCTGCATGTTCAAAGCACTTTATTGAGCATTCACAAATAAAAAGCTAAAGTTAGAAATACAGAAACAATGGAACAAATGGTATGATCTTTGACATTTGTAATTCTGCTGCTCATAATACATACATTTTTGGGACTGATTATTAAAACTACTGATAAATCTTTAATTCTACTCATTTTAATTCCACAACCAATAAGCAATTGTGATGTTTCTGCTTCTGCAGTTTTCTTAAGCTGTTTAAGTTTTGAACAACAAAGCTACAACCTGTTCTGTATGCTTATAAAATTACTCAAGATGCCAAAAGCCAATTCTATTTCACTGATTTCTGTACAATTATTTATGATTATCTAGTTTGTTGCTAATTATATTGGAGCATTACCAAGAGACCATTTAAGCTGCACCACATCTGTTATCTGTGACCTTTATCCCTTGGAAACAGGACATCAAGCTCCTTTCAGAAATCATTCTGCATTGCTGGTTTTAAAGAAGGAAGTGCAAAATCAAAGGAGACATGCCATCATCAGCGAGGACATGTCCTTTCATCTGCCACATTTACAAACTCCAGGTGTTCCAATTGGGATATGTGGAATGAAATCTGAATGATGAAACTACTATTCTCCAGGGATACTATCAATAAACTTGACACATTCTCAAAGTCAAACAGTGCAAGTTAGTTCAATGATTGAGACAACTCCAATGGCTGCAGACAAAAGGAACACAGACTTTATTCTGTGGTATACATTTTCTTCTCAGTTATCTCTCAAGTCGCTGTTTGCATTGAAAAGAGTGCATCATGAAGTCACAGATACTTTGTCTTTCAATTCATCAGCTTCCCTGTGGAAAACAAATACTGACATGAGTGACTACAATGCTTCCATCATCTGGAAGCATAGTGGTCACTCATTGCAACCTGGCTGGAATTCCAAATATTGCTGGCATTCCTGAGGCCATACAGGCCCTTATTCTCAATGCCACCAATTTTATGACTAATAAAGATGTCATCAAATGTACCAAAGAGCATATATTGTCACTTACTAGCTTAATGGTTGACATTATTTATTTTATAGCAATCCTTGATCCCACTATTACTTAAAAAGCCAAGAAAATTGGATTTCACAACAGTGAGGTATGCATTGCTTTTATCCCTTTGAAGGAACTATGGACACTATAATCTCTACAGTGGGATTAATTAGATAAATTGCCAGAGTTGAAGTCACTAAACTGATAGATTGTACTAACAGTGCAAAAAGAGATGCTAGTGCCACTTACTTATTCAGCTCCATACAAAAATCAGTCACACCATCCACTCATGTCTACTTATGCTAGAACATAGTGCACAGTTAATACACTTTGCCTCTGAAGGTTGTGGGCTCCAGTCCCACTCAGATACAAAAAAAATAGACTGCCACTTTAATGGATCAATGAGAGAGTGCGGCATTGTAGGAGATGCTGCCTTTCAGGTGTGAGTTGAACCTGACGCTCCAGCTGTTCAATCAGGCAGACATGAAAGATGTCAGAATGGTGTTATTCTGAACAGGAATGGGGATGTTCATGAACAGGTTTGGTGGAAGGTCCTGGTCCCACACTGTATATTGTTCAGTGTACCTATAGTGTTCAGACCATCATTTATCCCTCATTCTGCATTAATAGGTTTTCAGTTGATCATTAACATAGTCATTTGGCATGCTTCCTGTACAAATTGTCATCACATTTCCTACATTAAATCAGTGCCTACGCTCCAAAATCTTTCAGTAAACCGTTGTCCGTGCGGTACTTCTTAATTTTATCATGAAACAAGGTTAGGCAAATAATCTAATTCTAGAATTACTAAACCTTATTTGTTTGCTTGTATTATAAAGTTCTCAATTTTCTGTTCTGATGATATTACAGTGACATATTACAGCTAATCTTAAGTCAGCACACATACTGTATAAGCAGTAAATCTACTTCTTTCTCCACATGGATGTTGCTTGACTCATTGAGTTCTTGCAGCAAATTTGTTGTTGCACCAGATTCCTGCAACTGCAGTCTGTTGTCTCAAATAGATGTCCAATACTTCTCTATGAGTCTCCAGTCTCAACAGAATCTGAAGAAGCAAAGCATTGCACATCAATTGAAAAACAGGTCAATAAAACAAGGAACAGAGCAAAGTGAACTCATTTCTCATACAAATGCACAACTATCTTTTGCGATCCCGTCTTGTGTGCCTTCAGGCTTCTGTACCTCCTACCTGATGGTAACAGTAAGAAGAGGGCATGCCCTAGGTGCTGGAGGTCCTTAATAATGGACACTGCCTTTCTGAGGCACCACTCCTTAAAGATGTCCTGTCCTGTGTACTTTGTAGACCTGTATTCAAGATGGAACTGACTAAATTTACAACCCTCTGCAGCTTCTTTTGGTCCTGTGTAGTAGCCACCCCATACCAGACAGTGATGCAGCCAGTCAGAATGCCCTTCACGGTACATCTATAGAAGTTTTTAAGTGTTTTGTTGACATGCCAAATCTCTTCAAACTTCAAAATCAAATTTGGTTTATTACACAACAACTAATCCAGAATTATCTTTCCGCTGGTGGGCTCAACCACAATCTGCTCTAAAAAGCCATCTCGTAGGTATTCCACAAATTCCCTCTCCTGGGTTCCAGCAACAACCTGTTCTTTCTAAACTATCTGCATATTGAAATCCCACGTGACTATAGTAACATTGGCATTATTACATGACTTTTCTATCCCCATTGTAATCTATATCTCATATCCTGGCTATTGTTTGGAGGCTTGTATATAACTCCCATCAGGGTCTTTTTACCCTTGCAGCTTATTAACTGCACAAGGATTCTACACCTTCTGATCCTATGTCACCTCTTTCTAAGGATTTAATGTGTATCCTTGGATGTTAAGCTCCCAACTATCTTTTTTCAACCATGACTCAGAGATGCCAAGAACATCCTACCAACCATTCTCAACCGTGCTACAAGATCATCTACCTTATTCCATATATTGCATACATTCAAAATATACCACATTCAGTCCTGTATTCACCTCTTTTTTTGGTTTTGCCACCATGTTACACTTCAGCTCAACCCACTAACTGCAATTTTGTCCTAGCATCTGCCTGTCCTTCCCCACAGTCTCACAACACGATGCATCAACTTATATATCAACTGCCTCATCCTCAGCCCTATCACTCTAGTTCTCATCTGCTTTCCAAATTAGTCTAAACCCTCCCCAATAACTCTAGCAAACTTGCCCACTGGATATTGGTTTACCTCTATTTCAGGTGTAAGCCAACCTTTTTATACAGGTTATACCTTCCCCAGAAGAGATCAGATTGATCAAGAAATCTGAAATCCTGCCCCTTAAGCTCATTCATCTGTACCATCATCCTATTACTGCCCAGACTAGCACATGATATTGGGAGTAATATATGAGATCACTGCTCATTAACTTCTTTCCTATCTCCCTAAATTCAGTAAACCGGACCTCTTCCCCCTTTCTACATATGTCAAGAGCAATGTGCACTATGACCTCTGGCTTCTCACCCTTCCTCTTGAGCATCTTCTGCTGCCGCTCTAAAACATCCTGGTCCCTAGCACCTGGGAGGCAACACAGAATCTCCTGTTGTCTCTTTTGCGGCCACTGAATCTCTTTATACTTCGGAAGTAGGAACCCAAGGACCAGCAACCCAGGAATTATATCTAATAAACCAGGTCCTTTCAATCATCTGGGACTGAACTCAAATCCACATTGTTCTGGAGTTCATGTGTGTTACTGGATAGGAGCAGGTGGGGACACAGGTCTCTCACTGACACTGTGCACAATTTCAAAGAGTTCTTTTTAAAACCTGCTCCAGGCACAATTTTTTTGTAAAATTCCTTGAATATCTATCACAGCCTTGGACAAACATGCATACCTGAACTTAAACTACAGTGGTGTTGAGAGTGCACGGAGATTAAGTGTATCGAACTTCCTGAACTATTGGAGTGGGAGCCGTTTGTAGTCAAGTGTGAATAGCTGAATTCATTTTTAAAAGGCAGAGCTAACTTTTATGTACTTTCTGAATGGCTGGAACAAAATATAATTCCTGTGAGTGGCTTTCAGACA
The DNA here is from genome assembly GCF_030028105.1 of Mobula birostris. Taxonomy (NCBI): domain Eukaryota; kingdom Metazoa; phylum Chordata; class Chondrichthyes; order Myliobatiformes; family Myliobatidae; genus Mobula; species Mobula birostris. The sequence continues at coordinate 37,101,509 of NC_092372.1, read as the reverse complement.
TGGTCTGGATTAGAATTTTGTTAGGATTTTGACACCACAGAAGCCTTCCATACTGCTGCATTGTAACCAGGTCAATTTCTCCTGTCCAGGGTGGGACAAGGTTCCTCCAGCCGGGCCCCTGTAGTGGTAGTAGCTCCTCATGTTGCTAGTTTGCATCTTATCGCATCACACTAAATTTTCAGATCTATTGTCTGCAAACTTCTTTAAAAATTCAAAATCAATCTTTCAACTAATATCTTTCCAAAGAAAGCCACTGGACAGTAAAAGTTCTATCAAATAATACAGTGGGGTGTGGGTCAGTTACAGATATGGGCAGAGAAGAGGCAGATGGACTGTTATCAAGGGAAGTGTAAGATGTTGAACTTTAGGAGATCAAATGAATGGGAGAAAGCATAGAGTTAATGGTAAACTCTGAGCACTGAAGTACAGAAAGATCTTGAGCTTCATGTCCATAGTTCACTCAAAGTGGCGATACAAGTGGATAAGCTGGTAAAGAAGGTGGCATGTTTGCCTTCATTGGTAGGGCTATTAAGTGTAAGAGTAAGGAAACCATGCTGCATGTATAATAAAAATTTCTGTTGAACCATATTTGGAGTATTACAGGTTCTGGTCACACTATTATAGAAAGTGAAGACGATGCAGAAGAGGTTTAGAAGGATGCTGCCTGGATGTGAGGGTATGAACAATAAGTAAAGGCTGCACACACTAGGGCTGTTCTCCTGAGAGTGCCAGAGGCTAAGGTGAGACCTGATAGGGATTTTATCAAAGTTCTGATAAAAGGTTCTGGCCTGAAATGCTAACTGTTCATTTTCCTCCATTGATGCTGCCTGACTGCTGAGTGCCTCCACGGGATTGGGGAATGGGAGATGTATAAAGGCGACATGAGGGGCAACTGTTTTTCCGCAGAGTGGCAGGTGCCTGGAACACGTCACTGCGGGTATTAATGGAATCAAGCAGATTAGCGGAGTTTAAGAGGTTTTTAGATAGACACGTGAATATGAAGGGAGTGGAGGGAGATGGGTGCTGTACAGGAGGATGAATTTAGTATAAATTGTCATCAAGATCAGCACAGCATTTGGGGCTGAATGGTTTGTCCAGCGCTGTATCATCATTATATAAAAGAGAGGCTAGAGAAAAAGAAAGCATTGGATAAACAAAAACAACTAGGCAGGTAGAGGTAATGTGCTCAAAATAACACTTTCAGTCCCAATTCAGTCTCCGTTTCACAGAAGTTTTCCTGAAATAAAACATAGCATGGAAATGGATTTTAAGACTCTCCCTGGTTTGAGCAGGAAAGTCTATGCTTCACTTGCGTTGTGTACTCCCTGACAATTCTGCTCCGCCAGCCCTTGCCCCTTGCTCACCTAATACACACAGGACAGCCCAGCCCAACAGGACTTTTCTGGTTACAAGGTGGCCGTCAGAAATATCAGTTTCCTGCTCTTCCTAGACATAATGCTGAGAAGTCTGCTGGCGGCATTCATTTGAAGCTCAGGAGCAAATCGTCTGGGCATCGTATTTTTGTTGACACTAAATTTATCTGCTGAAACCAACCTTATAGTAAATTCAAAGTTGTTATTTTTAAAATAATAATTTGCCAGTTGTGTATGTTCTGCATTCTGGGAATGGTTTTAATTATTTCTAGAAGTATACTAGAAAAAAAATAAAACCAGTTCAAGTAATTTGATTGAGATTTATCCCTGACCCATCAATAAAATTGATGGGTCAGGGATAAATTAGAATTAGTTATGCTTTAAAAAAGAACATTTGCTTCTCTGGAAATCCGAAAAGAAAGCAAAATGTACACAACTGCCAAATTATTATTTTTAATTGCTTCTCTTGCTCATTTTAAAATGTGTTTCATGAGATTTTCAGTTGTAAACTAGAGTTGAATACTAAACTGGCATGACTTCCTCCAGGTGCACTTTAAAAGAGTCAAACAATTGTTTTGAAGTACTTACTTTCTTGGGGCTGGTAAATCAAACCTACTATTGTGGTCTTCATAGAGAACCGTGATTGTTTCAGCTGCTCAGCCCCTCTGCATTGTCTGAAAAGGCAGAGCGCCTTTAACTTCTGGTGACTAGCCAATACATGTTCAGATTGCTGTTCACCATTTCTGATGATATCAGCTGTCTCTGACAGTACAAGCACTGCTTTGATTGAATCCCTTCTGATTTTGGAATTGCAATTAGCAGTATACCAGCTATGCGGTAATATCAGTCATATCACCTTGCAGAGTATCTTAACCACATTAATGCATGGGTAAAAACTTGCTCACATCTTCAATTGTACAAGCTCTGTGACAGGCTATGTTGTGGTGCATTAGAAGAATATACTAGTCAATATTAGAGAGCGAGGAGGTCTGTGTGGGAGATGAAGGAAGTAATTAAAATTCCCATGCATTTTCCAGAAAGCCATTCAGACATAAAATGAGACACGACTGGGAGAACATAGAACAGTGCAGCACAGGAACAGACACTTTGGTCTATGGCTGTGCCAAGGATGATGTCAAATTGAACCAATCTCTTCTGCCTGCACATGATCCATACCTCTCCATCGCTGCACATTCATATGCCCGTCTAAAAGCCGCCCAAACGCTATTCTTATATCTGCTTCTACTACCATCCCTGCCAGTGTGTTCCTGGCACTACTTCCTGTGCAAAATAACTTGCCCCATACATCTGCTTTATATTTTTCCCCTCTACCCTTCATATTATTACCCTGCAAAAAATGCTTCTGACTCTTTACCCATATCTATTTCTCACATAAACATCTATCAAGTCTTTCCTTAGCTTCCAAAGCTCCTGAGAAAGCAATCCAATTTGTCCAACTTCCTCTTGAAGTAAATTCCCTCAAATTCAGGCAGAATCCTGGTAAACCCCTTCTGCATCCATTCCAAATCCTCCACATATTTCCTATAATGGAAAGGCTGCATACAATACTCCATTTGCAGTCTAAGTTTTATATAAATGTGTCATGAACTGCCTGCATTTGATACCTCACCTTGGTCACCTCCTCAAAGAACTTGTCAAGGTTGTAAGACATAAACAAAAGTCCAAACAAAGTCAATACTGATAGGGAAATCCCAAGGACAATGGTCAGTTTTGCATCACACTTAATATTCCTTAAGTACATTTGTGTCACAACCACAGACTCTGCTGTGGAGGTGGAGCTGAAAAGGTTGGGTAATCACCCTCATGAAAGTATGCATTCCATCCAATTAGGGTTTCTCGGTTGCTGGATTTAATTCTCTTCCTTTATTTTCAGTTTTGTTGAGGCTAGACTGAAGTAAAGTGACAGCAATGATCTCTGCTTATCTTAGTCCATGTTCTGGGAAAGAAGATTACAATTTAGATTGACACTGTAAAGGAGTGGTATTCATTTAGTATTAAGTTACTGGTTCTGAGCTGCAGTGACAGTTTTGGATCTTTTGTTAGAGAGTTTTAGTTGGCAGCCCTGTTGGACAACTGTTCATTATTTTCCTCTTGTTCAGCACAGTTCGTCTTTAAACTTAGTGAACTGTTCATTCTGCTTCTGTGTCTCTCCCTCTGCACTTGGACCTTCACCGAATGTCGTGTCAGCAAGACTCAACCATCAAAATGAACCCAGCGGAAAGAAAACAGCAGACCTTGGCCCTGGGTTCTGTTAGGAGAGAAGTCAAGATCAGTGGAGGCTGGGTTGGCTGAAGTGGCTCATGCAGTGCGACAACTGTTCTCAGAGCCCAAACCGAAGTTTGTTAGTCAGACGGAGGAGAGATTAAAGTAAATGGAGACTGGGTCGCCAGAAATGGTTCACACAACTACTTTCAGCGTGGCAGCTCGTAACAGACAGTCAAATTCAGGTGGTAGCTATTACCGCTCTCGCTGCCACTATTCTGTAACCTTCTGCCAGGACAGTCCCACTCCCAGCATCAGCATCTCCCACATCCTCTTCAGCCTTGGCCTCAGCCTCTAGTGCAACAACTCTCTTGAAAACGTTCAGATCTGAACTGAGCTCCCCTCCTCCAGACAGAAACTCCAGTCACCCCATTGACTGCTGGAACTTTATTACCCAGTGTGAGCTGACTTTCCAAGCCTAGCCAGGTCGGTTCAGCGATGAAACACAAAAACTGGCCTCCATCGTGAAACTGTCAGCCAGACCCCCACTCAGCCTGCTCAAGGCCCCAGGAGAACAAGATTCCCCTGCAGCCTAGTCTTTCCGGCAATTTGTAGTCAAGCTCAAGAGTGTGTTTGATCTTCCAGCACAGGGTCAGATTGCTGCCCGCCAACTCTTGGACCTATGCAAAGGGAAAAGGATAGTGAGGGACTACACAGCAAAGCTCTGCTCACTTGCAGTTGAGACAGTGTGGAACACGGGATCACAGTGCGTAATGAAAGGACAGCCTGGTTGACCTGATAAATCCGGCCATTTCAATAAACGGGAGGGCAGCTGAGTGGTGCAGAGAGAGAATGTCTGAGTCTCCTGTCTTTAGATCATTCTCTGTCTTCAATCTCTCTCTCTCACCACCCAGAACACAGACTGCAGAGGAGCCTATGCAGACTGGAGACACGCATCTACCTCAGGAGGAATAAGATCAGAGCCCCTCCTTCCTCATGCATAGCTGCCTCTTCAACTTTAACCTTGGCCTCTAATGCCCCAATTCCCTTGAGGATTCCTGTGCCTGAACTGAGCATTACTCCACCAGACAGATACTCCAGTGACCCAAATGGCTGCTGGAATGTAATTATCCTATGTGAACCGACTTTCCAAGCCTAGCCAGGTCAATTCAGTGATGATGCACAAAAGCTGGTTTCTGTGGTGAATCTATTAGATTCCCCACTCAGCCTGTTCGATGCCCTACGAGATAAATGTTCCCCTGCTGTCCACTCTCTAAAGAGTGATTTGGGGAATACGAACTGAAATGAAGGCCGTCCAAAGTCAGATCCAAGCCCAGGTGGGGGGCCTCCTGACTGAAAGTTTGTCCCCGTCACTGTGAACCACGGAGTGTTGGAGTGGGGTCACTCTTCCTGTCCGCATGGCCATGCATAAATTCAACAGACTCTGGAATTTATAAAGAGACAATTTTGGTGGTTGTCTATGTCCCAAGAGATCCACAACTTCATCTCTGCGTGTTCCACTTGTGCCGAGAATAAGACAACAGGTCAGAACCCTGTCCACTGCCTGCACCTCACCGCTCCTGGTCCCACCAAGTGGTGGCTTCATCACTGGGTTGCCTCCATCGGAGGGGAACCCTGTCATTCTGGTAGTTGTGGACCGTTTCTCCAATGCAACCCATTTGATTGTTCTCCTGAGTCTCCACTCAGCTTGCAAAACTGCCGCCCTCACGGCTCAGCACGTGCTCAGGCTGCGTGGCTTCCCTCAGGACATAGTGTCTGATTGAGGACCAGAGTTCATGAAAGACTTTCTGTCCTCTCTCAGGAGCCACAGCCAGCCTCTCATCAGGCTTTCATCCCAAATCTAACAGCCAGACTGAGAGAGTGGATCAGGAGCTGGAGACAGCCCTGTGCTGCCTTGTCTCTTCCAACCCCACAAGCTGGAGCTCCCAGCTGATTTGGGCAGAGATTGCTCACACTAACCTCCTGTGATCCTCCAATGGCATGTCCCCCTTTAAATGCCAAGAGAGATTCCAGCCAGCCCTCTTCCCTAACCAAGAGAACAACGTGGGAGCTCTTGCTGTTGAACACTACATGGAGATGAACTAGGGCTTCCCTGCTGTGCACTCCGAAACAGTATGCCCAGCAAATTGATTAGCTCCACTGACAGGTCAGACCTCACAAAGCAGGTCGGAAAGTTCTTCCTTTGAGAGTAGAGAGCCAAAACTTGGTCCCATGCTATGTGGGACAACTCGTAGTGGAGAAGGCTATTAACAGGCCCTTCTGTAGACAGTGCCTTCCATCATCTATGAAGTTTCACCCTGTGCTTCCCAGCTCAAGTCAATGACTTCCTTTCCCCTTTCTCCGGTCACACCCTTTCCCCACACACCACCCCTCACCCCTCGTTTGGTAGATGGGATCCTGGTCTATTCTGTGTAGTGTTTCCTGGCCTTTTTCCAGATGCAGGCAGGGGTATGGCCCAGAGGAACATTCTTGAGTTCCAGTTCACGACATCCTGGACGTCTCTCATCCAGGACTTCCAGTGAGCTTAGTTCCCTAGCACTTCAGGAGCTGTGCTTGGGGGGGGGGGCGGTACCTGTCACAAACACGGACTCCGTGCCCTTGTATACAGACAGCCAAAAGGAGTCAGAAATCACACTCAAGGAAGGACACATTCCAGCCATTTAGGATTTCTTGATGCTTGTATCTAACTCCTTTCCTTTCATTTCAGTCTTATCAAATCTTGACCGAAGCTTGGTGAAAGCAATGCTCTTTAGTCACATTCCGGGAAAGAAGATTACAATTGAGATTGATACTGTAAAGCAGTGGTATTAATTTAGTAACAAACAGGAGAAAATCTGCAGGTGCTAGAAATTCAAACACACACAAAATGCTGGAGGAACTCAGCAGGCCAGGAAGCATCTATGGAAAAAAAATACAATCGATGTTTTGGGCCAAAACCCTTTGGCTGGACTGGAGAAAAAAGGCTGAGGAGTAGATTTGAAAGATGGGGAGGCGAGAGAGAAACACAAGGTGATCAGTCAAACCTGAAGGGGGATGGGTGAAGTAAAGAGCTGGGAAGCTGATTGCTGAAAGATGCAGAAGGCCATGGAAGAAAGAAAAAGGGGGAAAAGCAAGGGGGAGGTGATGACCGGGCAAGGAGATAAGGTGAGGGAGGGAAAAGGGGATGGGAAATGGTGAAGGAGTGCAAGGTGGGGGCATTACTAGAAGATTGAGAAATCGATCTTTGTGCCATTAGGCTGGAGGCTACCCAAATGGAATATAAGGTGTTGTTCCTCCAACCTAAGCGTGGCCTCAGCACGACAGTGGAGGAGGCCAGGGATGGACATATTGAAATAGGAATGGGAAGTGGAATTAAAATGGGTGGCAACTGGGAGATCCTGCTTGTCCGGGCAGGTGAAGCATAGATGCTCAGCGAAGCAGTCTCTCAATCTAGGTCGGGTCTCACTGATATACAGGAGGCCACGCCAGGAGCACCGATCACAGGAAGTGACCCCAACAGACTCACAGGTGAAGTGTTACCCCACCTGGACTGAATGGCAGTGAGGGAGGAGGTGTAGCACTTGTTCTGCTTGCAAGGTTAAGTGCCAGGAGGGAGATCAGTGTGGAGGGACAAACGGACAAGGGAGTAGCGTAGGGAGCGATCCTTGTGAAAAACAGAAAGTCAGGAGGAGGGAAAGATGTGCTTTGTGGTGGGATCCCGTTAGAGGTGGCAGGAGTTTCAGAGAATTATGTGCTGGATGCAGAGGCTGGTGGGTTGATAGGTGAGGACGAGGAACCCTATCCCTGGTAGGGTGGTGGGAGATGGGGTAAGAGCAGATGTGCGCAAAATGGAAGAGGTGCAATTGAGGGCAGCAGTTAACTTAGTGTTAATTTACCGTTCTGAGCCATAGTAACAGCGTTAGATTTTAATTTGAGAGAGTTAGTTAGCAGATCTGCTTGCCTTGCATTTATTTTCCTTTTGTTCTGTACAGTTCTTATTAAAGCTCAGTGTGTTGTTCATTTTGCTTCTGTGTCTCTCCCGCTGCACTTGGGCCATCGTTGAACATCATGTCAATACGTATGTTTGATATCATAAATTCCTCTCTCCCATCAGCATCACACACTGCTCCATGCAATATTCTCCCAGTACCCACTAAACTTCCTATAGTTGTGACTTGTCTCCAATAAAGATCTACTTAATTATTTTGTGGTTGGTAACATCACTAGGAGAGATCTGTTCATGCTCGAGGAACTAACAGTAGAAACCGGATCCAAGGGCTGAAGGTAACTTTGTCTGAAACTGGCTCCAGGTGACTCAAATATATAAGGACATGCCATCTCCCAAAGTTTGACCATTAGAACTTAGAAACATAGAAACTGAGAAAACCAACAGCGCAATACAGGCCATTCGGCCCACAAAGCTGTGCCGAACATGTCCTTACCCTAGAAATTACCTAGAGTTACCCATAGCCCTCTATTTTTCTAAGCTCCATGTACCTATCCAGGAGTCTCTTAAAAGACCCTAAGTATCCTCCTCCACCACCGTCACCGGCAGCCCATTCCACACACTCACCACTCTGTGTAAAAAACTTACCCCTGACATCTCCTCTGTATCTACCTCCAAGCACCTTAAAACTGTGCCCTCTCATGCTAGACGTTTCAGCCCTGGGAAAAAGCCTCTGACTATCAACACGATCAATGCCTCTCTTCATCTTGTACACTTCTATCAGGTCTCCTCTCATCCTCCGTCACTCAAGGTCGAGTTCACTCAACCTATTCTCATAACTTCATGTGTCTTTTCTCAGATCAGTTTAACATAGAGGGGTTGGAGTAGAAATCTGCTTTAAATGGAGGCAATATAAGGTAGAGCCAACCGACACCTCATCAACAAAGCCTGCAGTTCGCCAAGACTCATAAAAATTCTGCATAATATGATCTAACATTGTTATTGGCCCATTTAAGTAGTTCTGGCATCATATCATAGGGGCTCAAGTTTGCTGGCACTAATTACTTATTTTGCATCTTTTCATTATGACACACACATTAAAATGCTGACCTTGGTGAATACCTTAATTGGCATTAAAATGTACAGGAATGACTTGCACATGAGATCAGAAGCAAATAACTCTTGCGACTATGATATAACAGCTTCAGGATCAGAAGTCAAACTATTTGTTTTGTAGTATTATTTATTTATTTAACAGAATCGAAATTCCCAAACAGCCACAATGAAATCTGAACTTGAATTCTTAATTTATTAGCAATACCACTGCAGAAATTGGGAAGAAGTTAAGGAAAGATACAGAGAAGTGCCATTATTGGAAAAGAAAGACTGCTGCTCTTTTGTGAGGAATGAATAGTTTGTCTTACAGGAGTAAAACCATAGCCTGAGGAATAATAATTCTGTTGACCAAAGAAAGAAAATGGAGAAACATATTACACTGTAGGTTTAAAATGATGAATCACAAGTGAAATAGAAATTTGATCACCCAGCCACTTCTTTCAGTATCATGCAACCAAAAATGATTTTTTCTCAGGATGAAATTTGATAATGATTATTTCCAAGTTATTTTGTGTCATTCTGAAATTTTGGCATGGTAGTTCAGGAGGAGAGTCATCCTTCTATCCCTCTCATGATGTTCATATCAGTCACATGTGCGTGATCATCCTAATGCTCATACAGGGAAGTTGTTGCCAATACCTTCCTTCCCAATTGTGCCTTTCCAGGAGTCACTGTCCCTGCCAACTCTAGCACTGAAGTCCCCAAGAAGAAGGACCTTATCTTCCTTGGGAATATTTGATAGTATGCGGTCTAGGCCGGCATGGAATGTCTCTTTAACATCGTCTGGTGAGTCTAAGGTTGGAGCGTAGACACTCACACTATAGCCATTTGGTTGTCAGCGAGCTTAAGGTGCATGGTCATGAGGCATTCATTGATGCCATCTGGCAATTTGGAGAGGTGACTGATGATGCTGTTCTTAATGGTGAATCCAGCTCCGTAGATTCTGTATTCGTCTGTTGGTTTCCCCTTCCAGTAAAAGGTGCATCCACCCTTCTCCTCCTTCAATTGTCCTTCCTCAGCCAATCACGTTTCAGAGAATGCGGCAAGGTCAATTTGGAGTCTTCTCAGCTCTCTTGAGATGATGGCAGGACATCTTTCAGGATGATTGTTGGTTTCACTGTCCATAAGTGTCTGCACATTTCAGGCTCCAAAATTCATATGCTTTTGTTTCAGACCACAGTTTGATGATCCCACTGGATGCGGTAATCCAGTTGACAGTGAAGAAGCAGCCCCTTTCCTCACCCCTTCCCCATATGGGGTGAGCAGAGCAGATCCTGAATAGGGCTGCTCAGTCATGGGTGCAGCTGCCGATGAGCTCTATCTACCTCAGTCCCAGAGAAAGATGACTGTATTTAACACCCACTGCTTATGTGCCAGGTTGTGGCTGGGAGCTCCCAGACTTCATTGTCCTGGTCCTGTCACCACTTCCCGATTGCCACATGGCTTTGTTCAAGTTGGCCGATCGGATTACCGAACTAGGAGAAATGTCTGTGCTTGAGGTTTTTTAACGTGGGGAGGCTGATGCACAAGCAGCTGTCACACAGTCCTGGACAGAGAACTGGCCAGAATTCAAAGGCATGGGGACCAAGATGGTTGGGGGCCCTCTTCTGCTGCAGACGTCCTCCACCTTCACAGTTGTTGTGGTGATCCTCATAGTTCTGAGATTCCGGAGACTATAATTTACTACCATCTTCTGCATGCTCCGCCATTGACGTCTTGGTTGCTAACAAGCTTAAACAACTCTTGTAAATTCAACGCAAGGATACAAAGTGCACTCCTGGGGGGCAGAAAAAGCAGTTCAAGGACAAAATCAAGATCCACCTGAAGAAGAACTGCATCAACCTGAATGGACGGGAGGAATTAGCACAGGATAGGAAAAGCTGGAGAAGGACTGTCAATGAGGGGACTGCACAGTTTGAAGAATATCTCCACCATGTCACTTCGACTAAATGGCTTCAACGTAAAGAGAGACTGGGAAAGGCACAACCAGCTATATCCACCACCACTTCAATTACCTACACCTGCCAACACTGCAATAGGACTTGTGACTCATGGATCAGCCTCTCAAGACCCACAAGTGACCAGATCAACCACGAGGAGAAGAACCATACTTGACTACAAATGATCACTGATGATGATGATGATGACAGGGAAGAACTTAGCAGAAATGTTAGAGAATCAAGCCTCTAGCAAGAATGAGGAACTGAGGAATCTAAATGTTGCAAAAAGAAGAATACTAGGGAAGTTGATGAGCTTGAAAGCTAATACACTCCAAGGACCTGATGATCATCATACCAGAGTGTTGAAAGAGATATCTGTAGAGATTGTGAATGTTCTAGTTATCATTTTCCACATTTCAATGGATTGATGGATTGTCAGGTAGCAAATGTGACCCAATTATTTAAGAGAAGGAGAGATAAAAAAGAGTACTGCTGAACTGAAAGCCTAATATCAATAATCGGATAATGCTGGGCTAGTAATGAAAGAACACCTTGAAGAGACAAATAGGATTGATAGAGTCATCATATGTTTATGAAACAAAAATTATGCTTGACAAATCTGCCGGAATTCTTTGAGAATGTGACTCATACAAAGGGGGGAACCAGTGGATGTGGTGTTTTTTGATATTTGAAAGTGTTCACTGAGGTCCCAAACAGGAGGTAATTCAGCAAGATTCAAACATATGAAATGGAAAAGAGGAGAAATAGATCTGTAGAGCTACTAGGACTTGATGTTTCAATCCCTATGGTAAGTTGGCACTCTCGATGTTGGCAGTGGGTTTGGAGTAGTGACAAGGAGGGAGGGTAGGTACGTCATCGGGGTCATCAGGTGGGCATGCTCCTTCTTTGACATTTCGTTGATAAGCTCACAAAGTCTCCAGAGGGCTCAACGGTGCTACCTGGCGTCCCAGATACTCCCCACGCTCCTGTCATCATCTTGCAGCCCAGTTGTTGTCTTTCCTTTTAATCCAAATCCAATTGCTGCTCTCTTCTGCTGCACTTGACAAGGACTTGATTTCTTGTTGGAGGGAGTGACCCTTCACCCCCATCCTCTTCAATAGACTGGTCATAGATGTAGCAACGAATCCCCTGCATCCCACTTCTACAGGGAGTATCTTGGTCTTCCGGCCATTCTGGGCAGCTTCAGTTGCCAGTTCAGAGTACTTGGTCTTTTTCCTCTCATAAGCTTCTTCGACACCATCTTCCCATGGTACTGTCAATTCCACAACATATGCCAGCTTGGCTGTTGTTGTCCACAGGACCATGTCTGGCCAGAGTGTTGTAGCCGCAATGTCTGGGGGAAACACAAGCTTTTTTTCTAAGTCCACGTCCATTTTTCAATCCCGAGCAACCTGTAGAATGCTTACATCTTTTGATGTTATATGGTGTTCTGGAGGTTGGCCTGCTGGTACAAATCGTGTGATGTGGACATTTCCTGCTGATGTTTGTGGGACAGCATTTGTGGTGATTTGCCTCTGTTCCAAGATTGATGCCAGCTGTCTGAGAACTTGGTTATGCCGCCAAGTGTACCGCCCCTGGGTGAGGCTCGCAGTGTATCCTGATAAAATGTGTCTTAAGATCCAGGTGCTTGGCGAAGAAAGCAAACGGGGTCTTCTCCCCACCACTGGTTCGGGTTCTGGGCTGTGGGTAGGAGGTCATAAGTGGTTCCGTGGTAATATAGTGACATTTAACTGAGAGTTTGTTATGGAACAGAAAACACAATGGGAATAAGTGGATCACTATGACTAGTGGGGATTACTTTTTGGGTTTCAGCTTTTCAAAAGCTATGCCAATTATGTGGCAGAGTTGACAACCACATTTCCAGGTTTTCTTATAATACTAAAATAGGTGAGATTGTGAGTTCAGAGAAAGATTTATATCTTTCTCTTATAAATATAAAGATTTAGATGAATCAACTCTTCTCGGGCTCCCAGCTGGGTACAGGTATTGACTTTAACTGAGGTTTCGATGACAAACTCTGCCATGTTCATCAGGGATGATGCCTGAGCATATCTAGCCCGGTGGTATTTATACCCCCATCATCCATCCCTCCTGATAGGTTAGTCCTCATCCAATCAGGTTTCCACTGTCCCCCACCTTGTTTACAACCAAATTCCAGTTCTTACTTAGACCAAGACCTTTGTCTTTGTTAAAATTCTTTTCTTCTAGATTTATTTCAATGGTTTCCTTCACCAGCTAGTCCCAAAACATATTGGCGTGGCACAGTAGTTCTGTGTCATCAAAGTCATTCCTCTGGTTGCATCAAGGAGCACAGGAGGTGGAAAAATCGGCGGTTGCTAAACATTGCATTTGCAATGGCCATATAATTGACTTTGACGGCACAAAACTACTGTGCCACACTAGTGGGTTTTGGGACCATTTGGTGAAGGAAGCCATTGAAATAAAATGAGAGGAAAGTAATTTTAACAAGACTAAGGTCTCATTTTAAGTAAGAACTGGTTCAATTGTAAACAAGGTGAGATAGCAGAAACCTAATCGGATGAGGACTAACCAATCAGGAGAGACAAAAGGCAGGGTATAAATACCACTGGACTAGACATGCCCAGGCATCATCCCTGATGAAAATGGCAGAGTTTGTCATCAAAACATCAATTAAAATCGGTACCTGCACCCGTCTGGAAGCCCAAGAAGAGATTTTTTGTCATATACGCTGGGAAAGCACCAGATCCTTTTTTAAAGATTTAAATCTTTAGAGGTTGTCAGGGTATTTTATTTTATAGAAATGTACATTCATAATGTATACAGTGAAAAGAATCAGAACAAATTTTTCACTTCATTTATTGTGCTATTAACTCAATATATTCTCTTACAATGGGTGAACATAACTCATATTTCCTTTTCAAAAAATGTATCCGCAATGTTTTTGGGAGACTGTTACACAGGACCTCGTCCCATGGAGGAGGGACCAAATTTCACTGCTTCCCTCAGCATGTGCTGCAGTAATACTCACTTACACACATCTCTTTATGGTGGAAGACCTTCAAGTGTTGGACAGACCAAAGTGCATCTTTCACCAAGTTGATGATGATCTTTCAGCCATAATGGACATTTGTCTTGCTATACATCCTTGGTTCCTTAAGATTGTTGTAGCCGGGGGTGGTAATGGAGACAAGCTCCCACTACCTATTAAATGCTCCCAATGGTGTGCGCTTCAAGTAGCCTCTGACAACCAAGTCCAGATCCTGGCCTACACGTGTGGCTTGGCTACTAAGCATGGCAGAACCGTTTCTACTGACAGGAGAAGACGCAAAGGCAGCTTACTGGCACCCAAAAAACAGTTGCTTTGGGCAGATGGGGCTCATCAGCCGTGGTTGGCAGCTCATCTAGGAGAAGAAAAACTCTGATCTCAAACCTTTGCTGACTTGCGACTATATCCACTCATGGGAAAGGCTTCAGGAGTAAACCCCAAGGAAAAAATCTGGAGCGGGAGTCCCTACATATTGTGTCAAGAAATCTTCCTGAACACACCTGAACACACCTCACAAACTCCACCCCATCTAAACCCCTCACTCTAGGGAGATGCCAATCAATATTTGGGAAATTAAAATCTCCCACCACGACAACCCTGTTATTATTACACCTTTTCAGAATCTGTTTCCCTATTTGCTCCTCGATGTCCCTGTTACTATTGGGTGGTCTATAAAAAACACCCAGTAGATTTATTGATCCCTTCCTATTCCTAACTTCCACCCACAGAGACTCCGTAGACAATCCCTCCATGACTTCCTCCTTATCTGCAGCCGTGATACTATCTCTGATCTACAGTGCCACGCTCCCACCTCTTTTGCCTCCCTCCCTGTCTTTTCTGAAACACCTAAAGCCTGGCAGTTGAAGTAGCCATTCCTGCCCCTGAGCCATCCAAGTCTCTGTAATGGCCACGACATCATAGGTTCAAGTGCTGATCCACACTCTAAGCTCATCCGCTTTATTCATAATACTCCTCGTATTAAAATAGACACATCTCAAACTATCGGTCTGAACGTGTCCCTTCTCTATCACCTGCCTATCCTCCGTTCCGCACTGCCTCCAAGCTTTCTCCACTTGTGAGCCAACCTCCCTTTCCTCTGTCACTGCAGTTCGGTTCCCACCCCCAGCAATTCTCATTTAAACTCTCCCCAATAGCCTTAGCAAACCTTCCCGCCTTTAAGGCATCTTTGTAATGTTGGCAACTAGCATTATCAGTGAACACAACAAATGGGACATAATTGAAACCTCCCTCCAGTGTACTTGAACTAAGAATAGCTGCTGAGACATTTTCCCAGCTTCAACTGTCGCCATTGTTCAGCCTTTCAGTCATTAATCCAGACAGCCTGGGACGAATTCAGACCAGAGCCGAAAATGTTACTGTCTGTATGGTCAAGAGGTTTATAGACTGGATCAGATTCTAACTCACACTCCAAAGCTAAAAGTAAAGTTGCATTAATCTTGTGGCTAACATTCTTATTTTTGTTTTGTCTTCTTGTTTGTATATTTAAATAGTTCCTGTTTCTTATTCTTGAAAATATCTGTGGTACAGAATCATAAACCATTGGAATTAATCATTGGCTGGGCATGAATTAGTGAACTATATTTAGACAATATATACTGTATATCTGCACACATATATACAGACTGTTGCAAGAAACATTGTTATTATAGTAGGTGATTTTAGCTTTCCACACATCGACTGGGTCAATACTGCAAAAGGACTAGGTGGGATAGAGTTTGTCAAATGTGTTCAGGAGAGTTTTCTTTATCAGTACATAGGAGTCCCAATGAGAGAGCATGCAATACTGGATCTGCTATTGAGAATTGAGACAAGGCAGGGGACAGAAGTTTGTGTCGGGGAGCGCTTTGTAAATGTCGGCCCAGGTCAGAGTTGGGCCGACATTTACATGCCGGGCAGCACCTAATTAATTAGCTTGTTTACTTCGGCTTTTTTCTTAAAGATGTGCTGGGTGCGTTCTGACTACCGCTGCACCCCTGCATTCTTCGCGGCAATGTATCGGTCCGCGGCCCAGAGGTTGGGGACCACTGCTCTGGAAGACAAAAATGATAATTCACGTGTGGAGCCAAAACAGATGGGGGAGCTCTTAAATGAATTCTTTGCATCTGTAATTAATCAGGAGACGGACAGAGTCTATAGAACTGAGGCAAATCGGCAACAACTTCATGGACCCTGTACAGATTACAGAGGAGGAGTTGTTTGCTACCCTGAGGCATATCAGGGTGGATAAATCTCCAGGGTGTGACCAGGTGTTCCCCCAGTCCCTATGGAGGCGAGTGCAGAAATGGTCAGGACCCTAGCTGAGATAGTTAAATCATCCTTAGCATGAGGGGATGTACCAGAGGATTGGATGATAGCCAATGTTGTTCCATTGTTTAAAAAAAGCTCTAAACATAAACCAGGAAATTATGGACCACTGAGTCTGACATCAGTTGTGGGAAAGTTATTGAAGGTATTTTTAGGGACCGGATAGATAAGCATTTGGATAGACATGACTGATTAAGGATAGTCAGCATTGCTTTGTGAGTGATAGGTCATGTCTACCAATATTGTAGAGTTTTTTGAGGAAATTACCAGGAAAGTGGATGCAGGCAGGGCTCTAGATGTTGTCCATATTGACGTTAGTAAGGCATTGACAAGGTCCCACATGGGAAGATTGTAAAGAAAGTTTAGTTGCTCAACATTTAGGATGCAGTAGTAAAATATATTAGACATTAACTTTGTGGGAGAAGCCTAAGAGTGGTAGCAGATGGTTGCCTCTCTGACTGAAGACAACCTGTGCAACAGGGATTGGTGCTGGGTCTTTTGTTGTTTGTCAACTATATCAATAATCTGGATGATAATGTGGTTAACTGGATCAGCAAATATGCAGATGACACCAAGTTTGGAGTGTTGTGGACTGTGAGGAAGGCTTGCAGTGGGATCTGGATGAGCTGGAGAAATGGGCTGAAAAATGACAGATGGAATTTAATGCAGACAAGTGTGAGGTTTTGCACTTTGGTAGGACCAACAAGTGTAGGTCTAATACAGTGAATGGTAGGGCACTGAGGAGTGTGGTAGAACAGAGGGGGTGGTGTCACAGGTAGATAGGGCCGTAAAGAAAGATTTTGGCACATTGGCCTTCATAAATCAAAATATTGAGCACAGGAGATGGGATTTTATTTTGTGGTTGTATAAGACTCTGGTGAGGCCTAATTTGGAGTATTGTGTGCAGTTTTGGTCACCTACCTTCAGGAAAGATATAAATAAGCTAGAAAAAGTACAGAGAAAATTTACAAGGATGTTGCAGGGACTGAAGGTCCTGAGTTATAAGGAAAGATCAAATTGGTTTGGACCGTATGCTTTAGAACATAAAAGGTTGATTTGATAGAGGTATACAGACAGCGTAAATCCAAGCAGGATTTTTCCACTGAGGTTGTGTGGAAATACAACCAGAGGTCATGGGTTAAGGATGAAAGTTGAGAAGTTTAACAGGAAGCTGAGGGGAAATTTCTTACGTCAGAGGGTCGTGAGAGTGTGGAATGAGTTGCCAGTTCAAGTGGTAAATGAAAGCTTGATTTCAACAGAGAAGTTTGGATAGGTATATGGATAGTAGGGGTATAGAGGACTATGGTCCCGGTGCAGGTCAATGAGAGTAGCCAGTGTAAGTAGTTTTGACATGGACTAAATGCTACTTTGCTATAACTTTATAAACATATATATAGCCCTCCCACTTTCATTGCCCTCCAAACTATGCAGAAAATTTCACTTTATCAGTTATAATATATTCCAAAACTGTTGAAGCAGCTATATTTGTGACCTTTATGCCAATTTTGTTGTATGGTTTGATCATATTTCAGTGGCCTATGCATCAAATTTCCAAAACTTTGAAGAATAAACTCAAAACACAATTGTACATGGAAGGTGACTATTTGGCTGAATTTGGACCTTCCTGTTTGTTGGTTTAGCCTGTGGATGCAGGTTACTGTTGGAATTCAGAATTGAAACTGAGAATCTATCAGCCAGACTTTACAGGCATAATCTCGCATCACCATCAGAACCCTTTCTGGAGTCTGCTGCTCACTTCATTATAATTACAGTGCGGACAGGGCTCAGGTTTTTGATTTATTGAGAAGACCTCAGAAATGTTCTGGGTTCATGTGATGTTGGGGTGTGATGTAGGTAGAGAGACTTAGAGTCATGACGAGATGTTTATGAACCCATCAAAACTACCCATTATTTTTGCACGCTTTTTGCACTACATTAAATCTCAAAACTCATTAAATTTAAAATGTGCACATCTTTATTAAAAAATCATTAAACCTTTTCCAACAACATTCTGCAAATAACAATCATGTACACTTAGTGGCCACTTTAATAGGTGCACCTGTACACCTGCTCACTAATGCAAATATCCGATCAGCCAATCATGTAGCAGCAACTCAATGTATAAGAGCACGCAGACATGGTCAAGAGGTTCAGTTGCTGTTCAGACCAAACATCAGAATCGGGAAGAAACATGAGCTAAGCGCATCTTACCATGAAATAATTGTTTGCGCCAGGCATGGTGTTTTGAGTTTCTCAGAAACTGCTGATCTCCTAGGATTTTTATGCATAACATTCTCTAGAGTTTAGTAAGAATGGTGCATGAAAAAATCCAGTGAGTCACAGTTCTATGGGAGAAAACGCCTCATTAATGAGAGAGGTCAGAGAAGAATGGTCAGACTGGTTCAAGCTAACAGGAAGGTGGCAGTAACTCAAATAACCAAATGTTATAACAGTGGTGAGCAGGGACACAAATTAAGTCTCCTACGTAACTTTTACAATATCATTTCATTTTTATTGACTTATTTTTCTACAATATAATTCTATTTTTAACATGTTTGCAAACATTTTTGGCCAGATTAACCAGGAATAGCTCACTACCTAGAATCACTGATTTTGGTCTCTGTGTACCTACACCTACTTGGGCCAAGTGTCTGACAACACAGTCTCTCCTCGTGTGTGCTGGTCTGAGAATTACTTCAGTTTGACTGGCTGAACACTGAACATTCTGTTCACAGCCACAGGCACAGCCCTTATGATCTCGATTTTGATATCCTTTGCCACATTTTTTTTTAACCAAATGCTCTCCATCCACCCAACTAAGGAGACCATTACTCATCCTTACATATCTCTTTTTTCAATTCTTTCAGAAGAGATCACTGAAAACCTAAGTATTCCTGGTAGTAGGTGGCAACTTGTTTGAGGTTTTCAATATATTAGTATTAAATAGAAATTGATAGAAATATGGCCAGTGAAATGGGAATCTACAATCAAGCACCATGCTCTAAAAACTAGAAAGGGACTTTCAGGAATGAAATTAGGCAACTTTTCTGTTCATGGGTGGAGAGGTTTGGAATTCTGTTTCTCAAATACTATTTTGATTTAAGATTAATTGTTAAATTTACTACATATTTTACATCACCAAGGACATGCTCTGTTCTCATTGCTGCTATCAGGAAGGAGGTAGAGAAACCTGAAGGGACACACTCAACAATTCAGGAACAGCTTTTTCCCCTTCCGCCCTCCAATTTCTCAATGGACATTGAACCCATGAACA
Organism: Mobula birostris; assembly: GCF_030028105.1. Taxonomy (NCBI): domain Eukaryota; kingdom Metazoa; phylum Chordata; class Chondrichthyes; order Myliobatiformes; family Myliobatidae; genus Mobula; species Mobula birostris. The sequence goes on along the minus strand of NC_092372.1, from coordinate 37,082,263 downwards.
CTACCTCACTACTCTTAGCAATTTTTCACTGCTTATTTAATTTAACTACTTAATAGACATATACCTACTGTAATTCACATTTTTTCTCTATTATTGTGTATTGCATTGTATTACTGCTGCAAAGACAACAAATTTCACAACATATGCTGGCAATATTGAATCAGGTGCTGATTCTGATTCTGATTTTGCTCTTTATGGTGATTTTAACTTTGTGGTTGATAAATTTCTGTAAACCAAATGAATTAATGGCAATGGGACAAATGTTCAAACGTTTATGTCATGTAGACATTAAATCGGCCATGATCTCGTCAATGGCTGGGTAAACTCATGGACCAAATGACTAAGTACTATTCCCATGTTCGTATGCCAGGAAAAGCTTCAGAGTGCTGGCAATTAGATAACTTGTTGGCTGGCAATAAGAGGCAATTAAGATAAAATCCTGTTTATTTTAACAAATATAAAATTCATCTGCTCAGTGTAATTCTACCTTAAAACAAGTTTTATTGAAATTAGTCTGTAATTTATGTCTAGCATTCTGTAGAAGCAGCTTACTCACTACCATTAATGAAGGTTGATCACAAACTACAAGTCTTGATCCAGTCATTTATCAGTCAACCCTAACAGCTCAATTTCGTCTCGAATTTGTAAAGATTAATCCCTTCAGAATTTAGCTCCAGGGTCATTTGCAATGTGGCCTGGTTTTCATTTACAGTAAAAGATCAGAATTACTTACAGTATAAACCGGCCTTACAGAGAAAGCAAACTATGTACAGATACTCATTTATTAAGTAAGCGAGGGACTTAATAGATGCTTCCGACCTGCTGATTTCTTCCAGTGTTTTATATGTGGGTGATATAAATCCTTGACCAGGTTTCATTATTTTGTCAAACCTTATCCCCTTCATCCAAGTAAATCATGTAAAATTATGAGGCAATCTCCTTGATTATAATTCATAACCAGGTCAAAATAAAGAAATGGTAAGTAATCAGCATAAAGGCAATATTGCAGTTCCACAAAATTAAAAACATTAATGTCTGCCAAGATATTGGTAAAAATGCCAATAGCTGACTTTGCATTTCTCCATATCCTTTCAGTATCTCTGGTGCCAAATGTTATTGGCACCAGTCAACTTTAAAATCACTATTTTCTCTGCCAAACTTTGCATTACTAATTACATATATAGCAATTCTAAAAAAGAAATGAAGAAAGAGCTTAAAATTAAGAATTAAGAATTATAAAGCAAAGCTTTAATAACGTGTTTATTTTACTTATTTTCAGATGCTATATTTTCAAGTCACCTCTTTTTTATATTCCTCAGATACCAAAATAAAAATAATTCAAATGAAAAAAAAAGACAATGTTATTTTGAGAGAAGCTTAATTAGTAATGCATATAAAGCACAACCTAAGCAGAGAATAGTTTGTTTTGTTTTTTTTTCCCTCCATCTACACACCTTTATCTTTAATAAATATACCACTTCAAAAAGCATTGTGTATTTCCAGGCATTTTTTAGACCCTAATATTACATACTGTATGTTTACAGTTTAATTCTTTATTGCCATACAGAGGAGATGATCTGTGATTTCGTAACATATATTGCTGAGGGACTGCGTTGTTCAATAAACTGCAATTTGCATCTATTCTCAATATACCCTCGGGTTCACTATTCCTGTAACAAGTTGAATTTGAATTTCGACAAATTAGTATGATTCTGATGCTGTTCCAACACTTTAACATCTTGTATTACACTACACCATGCCAAAAAAATAAACATACATTGAGTGAGCTTGGCACATGTGTGTGCAGTAATGAACGTGATCAAAAACAGATGCCTTATGCTACCTCTTTGTTGGTGGAAGAGATATCATGCTTCTCATTTATTTTGCATTGACATGTATTAAACGTATTAAATGTGAAATTCAGAATGTGATGTTTGACCTTTTCCCATCCATTACAGCGGGAAACAGCTGTAATTTTATTCCCCAGCGTAGCCACAGGTTGTTTCCAGTACTGAAGATTGTTTTATTTGCTAAGCTTATGGCACACAATTTCAAAATTCTTCACAAGATCTGCTTCTTATTTGTTTTTGTTTTTGTTAAAATTGTCAATATGAAGAATTCCATTCCTGGAATGATTGTTAAACTGGATATTTGAAGAACTGTTCTGAATGAAATGTTAGCACGAATTGTGACTGCAGTAAATTGAAGGATTATCGTCAAGCAAGGTAAGAAAGCAAACCATTCTGAAAAATATGAAGCAATTGTCTTCAATTAACTAACTGCTGTTTATGGATAGTTATCTTATTGAAATACATTTATTCACTCACCTCATTAGGTACATCTGTACGCTTGCTTGTTAATGCAAATATCTAATCGGTCGATCACATGGCAGCACCTTAATGCATAAAAGCATGCAGACATGGTCAAGAGATTCAGTTGTTATTCAGACCAAACATCAGAATGGGGCAGAAAGGTAATCTAAGTGTATTTGCCCGTAGAATGATTGTTAGTGCCAGTTGGGGTAGTTTGAGAATCTCAGACCCTGCTGATCTCCTTGTGGTCTCGAGTGTTTACAGACAATGGTGCAAAAAAAAAATCCAGTGAGCGGCAGTTCTGTGAGGGAAAATGCCTTGTTAATGAAAGAGGTCAGAGTAAGTTGCCCAGACTGGTTCAAAGTACAATGCATAACAAGCCTTTCCAGTCCAATCAGCCACACTAACCAGCAACCCAGCACCAATTAACCTATTAACTAGTACGCCATTGGACTCTGGTAGGAAACCGGAGCACCTGACAGAAACCCACATGGTTGACGGGAGAATATACAAACAATGCCCGAATTGAACTTCGAACATCGGAAAGCCCCGAGCTCTGATAGCATTGCCGTAAACACTGTGCTACCATGACGACAAGTTATTTTCATTAACTCAAAATGAGCAAAGTTTTGTGACATGCTTAGATGCCATTTTCATTACTTCAGGAATGTTATCTTAAGTCCAAATGTAGGATTTGTGCTTGAGGGTGGTGTATCTTTGGAAGTTTGTACTATGGAGGGCTGTGGAAGTTTACTCAGTAAGTTAGAAACATAGAAGATAGAAAACCTGCAGCACAATACAGTTTGTTCAGCCCACAATGCTGTGCCGAACACGTCCTTACCTGCTCTTATTAATTATCATTACCCATAGCCCTCTATTTTCCTAAGCTTCGTGTGCCTATCCAGGAGTCTCTTAAAAGACCCTATAGTATCCGCCTCCACCACTGTCACCAGCAGCCCATTCCATGCACTCACCACTTTCTGCATAAAAAAATTACCCCTGACAGTTCCTCTGTACCTACTTCTAAGCACCTTAAAACTGTGCCCTCTCGTGCTAGCCATTTCAGCCCTGAGAAAAAGCCTCTGACTATCCAATGCCCCTCAATGCCTCTCATCATCTTATACACCTCTATCAGGTCACCTGTCATCCTCCGTCGCTCCAAGGAAAAAAGGCCGAGTTCATTTAACCTATTCTCATAAGGAATGCTCCCCAATCCAGGCAACATCCTTGTAAATCTCCTCTGCTCCCTTTCTATGCTTTCCACATCCTTCCTGTAGTGAGATGACCAGAATTGAGCACAGTACTCCACGTGGAGTCTGACCAGGGTCTTGTATAGCTGCAACATTACCTCTCGGCTCCTAACTCAATACCACGATTGATGAAGGCCAATACACCGTATGCTTTCTTAACCACTGGGTCAACCTGCGCAGCAGCTTTGAGTGTCCTATGGACTCAAACCCCAAGATCCCTCTGATCCTCCATACTGCCAAGAGTCTTTCCATTAATACTATATTCTGCCATCATATTTGACCTACCAAAATGAACAACTTCACACTTATCTGGGTTGAACTCCACCTGCCACTTCTCAGCCCAGTTTTGTATCCTATCAATGTTCCGCTGTAACCTCTGAAAGCCCATCCACACTATCCACAATACCCCCAACCTTTGTGTCATCAGCAAATCTACTAACCCATCCCTCTACTTCCTCGTCCACGTCATTTATAAAAATCACAAAGAGTAGGGGTCCCAGAACAGTTCCCTGAGGCCCACCACTGGTCACCAACCTCCAGGCAGAATATGACCCATCTACAACCACTCTTTGCCTTCTGTGGGCAAGCCAGTTCGGGATCCACAAAGCAATGTTGCCTTGGATCCCATGCTTTCTCAATAAGTCTTGCATGGGGTACTTTGTCAAATGCCTTGCTGAAATCTGCATACATTACTAAATTAATTTTTTCCCTTATTATTAAGATCAAGAAAAATGGGAACCATACAGGAAAATTGCATTGAATAGTCCAGCTGTGATCTTGTGAGTGTTAAATCAGGCTCAGAGGGGTGAAATATCTTATCTTGTTTCTAAATTTCATGTTCTTATTTTTCTATGGTATGTTAGGACCATTGACAGCAAGATTCCATTCCAACGGTCAAAGAAAAGCACCACAACGTATCAGTAATACTTCAGCTTTGTCTAATGCTTATCAATTGAGAATCAGTGACCTACAGTTTTTCTGAAGAGTGACCCGAGATCGCATCCTCATTGCTAATTTCCATTACTGCGCATTATCAAAAGAGATTATTATTTATCTGCAAGTCAGGAATTCTAAAGGATGACTCCTTACACTCCTGCTACAGACTGTGCTTTCCAGCCAGTATCATTGCTACAAAACAGGCACAACATATGTCACTTTAACAGTCATAATATATTCAGAGTTTTTTTTACCAACATATATACATATATAGTACTAGGTTCATAATGATAAAGATATTTATTAATCTCTTTTTAACCAAGGAGACACAAGAAACTGCAGTTTCTAGAATCTGGAGCAATAGTCTTCTTCTTCAATCTCTGCCCTTGTGAAAATAGATGTAGTACCAAAACTTAAACCTGAAATTAGTCTTAAGGTCATGGAGTCAGAACAGCTCACTCTTTCCCATTGAGTTTCTCCCACAAAACAAGAGATTCTGGATTCTGAAGCAAGAGACGAACTACTGGAGAAACTCAGTGGGTTGAGCAGCACCAGTGAAGCCAAAAGGATGGCCGTAAGATATCTATATTGTTTGATGAAGCATTCTGGTTCATGTAAATAATCCATCGCTGGTTATATGTAAAAATACGTTAATTGCATATGTCATGGTGCTACCGCGTGATATGTGAGTGAGTACCTTGCTTAAAGTAAACTTGAAGTTAAACCTGCCTTTCCAGACTCCCGTGTTTTCTCTGAATTTGAATGAATCTTGAAGAAAGGTCTCGGCCCAAAAATCACCTGTTTACTCTTGTCCATTGATGCGGCCTGACCCGCTGATTTCCTCCAGTTTTTTGGATTTCCAATATCTGCAGACTCTCTCATGTTTGTGAATTAGCTTAATGTTTTGAAGTTACAAAGCAGCAGAGTGCGTGGTTAGGTGTTAGTTTAGGTCTTAGGGTAAGGGATGAGGCAGAAGTCAGAGACCGTAAATGAAGAGTCAGGGCAGGAGCCTGTGTTCAGAATCCAAGTCAGAACGCTCCATGTTTGAAGGTCAGTGATCCCAGAGTTTGGGTTGGTAGGCACTGAGAGGACTAGTGATCCTCAGGTAGATGACTCCTGGGCTGCAGCACCATATGGGTGGGAGCGATGAGGGCTGATGACCCCAAAGGTCAAGAGGGCTGGAGGTCCATGCAAGTCTGGAGGTCAAGGACCAAAGGTCAAATCCTTGATCATGAGGTTGAGGGCCAAAGGTCAAACCCATAATTGGTGAGATCTGGGGTCGATAACCAGAGGTCTGTGAAGTCTGGAGAGCAAAGCTGAAGAGTGAAGCCCAGCACTCAGTAAGACCAAAGGCCTAAGCTGCTGAGTCAGCTTCATGAAGGTCAGAAGCCTGATATCCGTCAGACCGGGAGAGGAACGAAGTTGGAGGCCTGATATCTGAGATCCAAGGACTGGAGGTCTGGAAGCAGGCTATCTTGTGGTTTGAGGTGTGCGTGTGTGCGTGTGTGTGTGTGTGTGTGTGTGTGTGTGTGTGTGTGTGTGTGTGAGAGAGAGAGAGAGAGAGAGAGAGAACGCGAGAGAGGGAGAGAGAGAGAAAGCGAGAGAGGGAGAGAGAGAGAAAGTTTGAAAGTGTGAGGTGGGAAAGGCCTTGCTTTGCTTTTGTTGTTGCTGCTGAACATTGTGGGCCTGCTACATTGATGCCAGAATGTGTGGCAACACTTATGGTGTGGCCCCAGCACATCCTTTGAAGTGCTGGCTGTTAATGTAAATGATTCATTTCACTGTCTGTTTTGATGTACGTGAATCTGAATCTGTTGTGACCCACTCAGTTTTGGAAGTTTAAATAAAGCCAACATTTTGTTTTCACCTATTCAGTTCCTTCTCAACTTATCTTTTCAAAATTGTGACTCCACCTTCCAAAAATGTAACATCCCCAGACCCAGCAGATAGACGACCACACCGCCCTACCTCAGTGACCTCAATTTACGAAGCTACATTGGTAACAGGCTTGGCACACAGCTTGGTACACAGCTTGGCACACAGCTTGGTACACTGCAGCTTGCCAGTGCAGTCTCAGCCAAACCACTCCATTTCACCACTGAATCCCCTGCCATTCTGAGTTCGTTTCCATCCTGTCTGAGGTACATGCCTGTTTGCAAAGTTCAAAATTCTGTTACTCTAGATTTCCAATTCATAACCGCAGTTGATAGAAACTAGGTCTCTAATTTGTGCTTACATAGCCTTCAGTGTTTTCCTATTGCACAATCTCCAAGTTCTTGCTTTCCTTACAAAATATATTACCACATACTCAATCGCCTGAAGTTTTTAAGTTTTCACAAGTGAGCTGATTCCAAAAACATGTCGACATCTCCCTGAAGCCTTTCCACTAACTAATTGGCACAAGTACACAATAAAGGCAGTCGTGGTTTCAAAAATGATTGTTAGTGTATACCACAATCATCTCCAGCCTGAACAACAGCTGTTCGCCAAGTCTTTGTTTTCTGTTTATTTGCCAATGTTTCTCCCATTTCCTCCTTTGTCTTAGGCAGTCTCTTAGCTCAAGGGGTGACTTGCATCCTCTCAGCTCTCTGGGTTCTCTGGTGACTGGTTAGGCTGGAATGGAACTGACAACTTCTATGACAAATGGGTCAGGAGATGCCTGAGGTCACGGGTAGGTAGGTGGAGCACGTCAGGGCTTTTTGTGTTCCTGATGCTGTGATTCACATATTCAATACCATCCTGGAATTTCCCTTCTTCACTTTGAGTGATCAGTAACCACGTGTGTAAAAGTTGCACCTCGGGATTATTTTAAATTTTTTCCCTTCTCGCCATAAATCTACACCTTTTTGTTTTAGATTCCCCTATCCCAGGAATAAAGATGGTGTCCATCTCTCTTATTATGTGTGTCCATAATAAAGAACTGCAGTTCCCAGTGTGCAATGCGGATGGTTCATCCGGAACTGGAAGTGATGTTGATGACACGCTCCTGGCAGGCTGAAGTTCCCGAGTAAAGAGGCTATAAGATACAGGAGCAGAGTCAGGCCATTTGGCCCATTGAGTCTGCACCACCATTTCTCATGGCTGATACATCCCCAATCTCCTGCCTGCTCTCCATATCCCTTCATGCCCTAACTAATCAAGAACCTATCAACCTCTGCCTTAAACATACCCAATGACTTGGCCTCCACAGCCACCTGTGGCAAAAAGATTCCACAGATTCACCACTCGCTGGCAAAAGAAATTCCTCCTCATCTCTATTCTAAAAGGATATCCCTCTATTCTGAGGCTATGTTGTCAGGTTTTAGATTCCGCCACCATAGGAAACAACCTCTCCATATCCACTCTGTTGAGGCCTTTTAATATTCAATAGGTTTCAATGAGATCACACTTCACTCTTCAGAATTCAATCATTCTTCATATGAGAAGATACACCTCCTGTACCTAATCCTAGTCGAGCAGAAGCCATTCTCTAAATCTATAAACATCCATGCAAGTTTTTCCTTTATCAAGAACAAACATAACACCATTCAATTTAATTATTTCCCTCATGAGTTTGCAAACATCCATAAGGTCACCCCTCAACCTCCTAAGCTCTAGGGAAAATAAAGTCCCAATCCACTGAGTCTCTCCGAGCAGTCCGGGCAACATTCTTGTGAATCTTTTTCATACCTTCTCTACTTAACGACATCCGTCCTATAGCTGAGCAACCAGGACTGCACACAAATCTGGCCTCATCTGGGATTAAATTCTTAGATAATCTTTCAAAGATTCTAGCCATGGATTTCAGTTAATCAAAGCTCTGCGAATACAGCACCACTGAACTCTTAGACAAAATCACATTTAATTCGCCAGCAGCAGAGTTAAAAGCGGCTCTCAACAGTCTAAGGAATCTATGGACACCAGGCCCAGTGACAGCAACCTGGCCTGGACAGCTCAGCCGAGGAAGCCGCAGAGACAGGTGGTGCAAGAGGAAGCAGAGATGCGGCAAGATCCAGGGCTGTGGCTAGGAGGAGAGTTCATCCAACCAAGCCAGTGGTACCATCATTTTTCCTGGCAAATGTCTGCTCGCTAGAAAATAAAATATGCTCACTGAGCATGAGAATGAACATACAAAAAGAAATAAGAAACTGCTGCATTCTGGTTGTCACCAAAACATGGCTAAACAACAACGTGCCCGACTCACCATTTTAACTTGATGGGATGACTCTATACTGCGTGGATAGGAACTTCCTACTGGGGAACTCCAAAAGAGGTGGACTCTGTGTGTACATTAATAAAGGTCGGTGCACAAACTCACTTGTAGTTGTCAGTCACTGTTCTGTAGCAATTGAACATCTGACAATTAAATGTTGGCCACATTACCTGCTCAGGGAGTTTACAGTTGTGTTCACCACTGTTGCTACACCACCCCTCCCCCCAGCACAAGCACAGCACAAATGCCAAGGACACACTGAAAGAGATTTACAGAATCATCAGACATAAATTTGCTGAAGACATGACTATTGCTTGCAGAATTTCAAATGGACATGTGGAGGAGTACGAGAGTGAGATAAATCAGCTAGTTGAGTGGTGTTGCAACAGCAAACTTGCACTCAGTGTCAGTAAGACCAAGGAATTGATTGTGGACTTCAGGAAGGGGAAGTTGAGGGAACAGTCACCAGTCCTTGTCGAGGAATCAGTGGTGGAAAGGGTGAGCAGTTTCAAGTTCCTGGTTGTCAACATTTCTGAAGATTTATCCTGGGACAAAAGTACTGATGCAATTACAGCGTGGTTATATTTCATTAGGAGTTTCAGGAGACTTGGCACGTCATGCATGATACTCACAAATTTCTACAGATATACCATGGAGAGCATTCTAACTGGTTACATTACCACCTAGTGTGGAGGGGCCACTGCACAGGATCAGGAAAAGCTGCAGAAGGTTCTAAGCTCAGCTAGCTCAATCACCAGCCTCCCCAGCACCGAGGACACCTTCAAAAGGCAATGCTTCAAAAATAGGCGCCATCCATCACTAAGGATGTTAATGACCTGTGGCATGTCTTTTTCTCTTTGCTACCATAAAGGAGAAGGTACAGGAGCATGAAGACACACTTTCGGGAACAGCTTCTTCCCCTCCAGCATCAGATTTCAGAATGGACAATGAACCCCATGAACAGAACAGCAAATTTCACGACATACGCCAGTGATATTAAACCTGATTCTGATTCTGAGATCAGAACCGGAATCAGAATCAGAATCAGAATCCGATTTATTACCACCGTAATGTGTTATAAAATTTGTTAACTTAGTAGCAGCAGTTCAATGCAATACTTAACACAGAAGAAGAAAAAAACCTACAATAAATAAATAATTACAGTATACATATATTGTATAGATCAAAAATTGCACAAAAACATAAATAATATATTTTATAAAAGTGAGTTAGTGTTCATGAGTTCAACGTCTATTTAGGAATTGAATGACAGAGGGGAAGAATGTTCTTGAATCGCTGAGTGTGTGTCTTCAGGCTCTTTACCTCCTACCTGATGGTAACAGTGAGAAAGGGGCATGCCCTTCGTGCTGGGTGTCCTTAATAATTGACACTGCTGTTCTGAGACACAGCTCCTTGAAGATGTCCTAGGTGTTTTGTAGGCTAGTATCCAAGATGGAGCTGACTAGACTTACGACCCTCTGCAGCTTCTTTCGGTCCTGTGTAGCAATCCCTCCATACCAGACTGTGATGTAGTCTGCCAGGACACTCTCCACTACACATCTTTAGAAGTTTGAGTGTATTTGTTGATATGCCAAATCTCTTCAAACTCCTAGTGAAGAATAGACACTGTCTTGCCTTTTACATAGCTGCATTGATATGTTGGGACCAGGTTTGATCCTCAGAGATCTTGACACCCAGGAACTTTAAACTACTCACTTTCTCCACTTCTGATCCCTCTATGAGGATTGGTATGTGTTCCTTCGTCTTACCCTTCCTGAAGTCCACAATCAGCTCTTTCGTCTTACTGACATAGAGTATCAGGTTGTTGCTGCAGCACCACTCCACTAGTTGGCATATCTCACTCCTGTACGCTCTCTCATCACCATCTGAGATTCTACCAACAATGGTAGTATCATCAGCAAGTTTATAGATGGTATTTGACCTATACATAACCACACAGTCATGGGTAGAGAGAGAGTAGAGCAATGGGCTAAGCACACACCCCTGAGGTCGTCAGTGAGGAGGAGATGTTATCACCAATTTGCACAGATCTGTACAAAACAAGCATGTGATGGTCTCTTCATAATTGCAAAAGTCTTTAATCATATTAACCTGCAGGACATTTTATCCAAATTTCACCAATTCATCACCATGACCACTAGGGGTACAAAACAGACTGAACCATGTTTATACAGTTAGACATGGTACTTACAAATCTACGCCGTGTCCTTATCTTGGCTCTTGGGCCACATTTCTATAATGTTAATCCCAGTATACAGACCACAGCTGAAAATGGTGAAACCATTTTAGAGGACCATCACTGTGAGGCAATCTCAGGATTGCTTTGAATATACTAACCGGCAGATGTTCAAGGAGGCTGCCACAAACGGAGAAGGCATAGACTTCAAGGAATATACCTCGTCCGTCACCAGCTACATAAGTAAGTGTGTAGATAATGTCAGTATCTCAAGAACTATCATTTAATGGCCTAACGAGGTGCCCTGGTTGAATGCAGAGGTGCACTCCTACCAATAGCCCAGCACACCTACTTCGAGTCTGGAGGCTGAACAGTTCTCAGAACAGTCAGGAGAAGCTTTACCTTAGGTATCAAGGGGGCAAAGATCGCCAACGCCAAAAAATTCAGGTACACCCATCCAATAATGTTCTTAGCGTTTGTAGCTGGGCATCAAGGGCAATACTGCCTACGCAAGGGAAAACAGCACAAGGAAGAACAACAGTGATTCCTCCCTCACTATCACCCTAAACGACTATTATGCACACTTTGAACCATTCAACAGAACACCTGCCGCAAAAGCTACCCCAGTTCCAGGTGAGCAGCCATTGTCTGCAACATCAACTGATGTGAGAAAGTGAGAAAGACTCAGCAGAGAGTCATCACCCATAAGGATGCTGGGTCAGACAACATCCAAGAATGAGCACTCAGGGTGTGTGCACACCTGTTCACCGATGTCTTCACGGACACCTTCAACACGCTACTCATCCAGGCTGCTCTCCCCACATGCTTCAAATCAGCCACCATCACCCCTGCACCAAGGAGCTCTAAACCTTCAGAACTAAACAACTACTGCGCGGTGGAACTGATGCCAAACATCATGAAGTGCTTTGAATGACTGTTAATGGCACATATCAAAAATTCCATTCCTGCCTTACTAGACACTCACTAAGATGCTTACCACAGAACCACTCTACGTCAGATGCCATTGCATCTGTCATGGACCTGACCCCGTGACACACCAAGAAAGTGACATTTATGTGAGAATGCAAACACGAGGAATTCTGCAGATGCTGGAAATTCAAGCAACACACATCAAAGTTGCTGGTGAACGCAGCAGGCCAGGCAGCATCTCTAGGAAGAGGTACAGTCGACGTTTCAGGTTGAGACCCTTCTTCAGGACTAACTGAAGGAAGAGCTAGTAAGAGATTTGAAAGTGGGAGGGGGAGGGGGAGATCCGAAATGATAGGAGAAGACAGGAGGGGGAGGGATGGAGCCAAGAGCTGGACAGGTGATTGGCAAAAGGGATATGAGAGGATCATGGGATAGGAGGCCCAGGGAGAAGGAAAAGGGGGAGGGGGGAGAAAACCCAGAGGATGGGCAAGGGGTATAGTCAGAGGGACAGAGGGAGAAAAAGGAGAGAGAGAGAAAGAATGTGTGTATATAAATAAATAACGGATGGGGTACGAGGGGGAGGTGGGGCATTAGCGATTAGGCCACACATTTTAATTCCACATCCCATTCCCATTCTGATATGTCTATCTACGGCCTCCTCTACTGTAAAGATGAGGCCACATTCAGGTTGGAGGAACAACACCTTATATTCCGTCTGGGTAGCCTCCAACCTGATGGCATGAACATTGACTTCTCTAACTTCCGCTAATGCCCCACCTCCCCCTCATGCCCCATCCATTATTTATTTATATACACACATTCTTCCTCTCTCTCTCCTTTTTCTCCCTCTGTCCCTCTGACTATACCCCTTGCCCATCCTCTGGGTTTTTCCCCCCCTCCCCCTTTTCCTTCTCCTTGGGCCTCCTGTCCCATGATCCTCTCATATCCCTTTTGCCAATCACCTGTCCAGCTCTTGGCTCCATCCCTCCCCCTCCTGTCTTCTCCTATCATTTTGGATCTCAAACCTCCCCCTCCTACTTTCAGATCTCTTACTAGCTCTTCCTTCAGTTAGTCCTGATGAAGGGTCTCGGCCTGAAACGTCGACTGTACCTCTTCCCAGAGATGCTGCCTGACTTTATGTGAGAATATTGTTGCCAGATTTCAGTTTTGCATTCAACTCTATTGTCTCACAGACCTTAGTGATCAAACTCCTACTCCCCAGTCTAAATACATCACCATGCAAATGTGTTCGACTTTCTAATAAACAGATCTCGGATAGTCAGGATGCACAATCACTTCTCCCCTCCCATCAGCCTTTACACAGGTGCTCCCTAGGGCTGTGTGCTGGGCCCACTGCTGTTCGCTCTGCTCACACATGACCGCATGGCCAAACCCCCGAGTAATCACATTGTTGCTTGCCAATGACATGACAGAGGTGGGGCTCATCACCATAAACAACGAGACGACCTACAGGAGGAAGTGGAAGAGTTTGAGACTTGGTGCCAGGCAAAAAACCTTCTTCCTCAGTGTCAACAGGACCAAAGATATACGTATCAACTTCCAGGAGAACTCTCACCACTCACATCCCTCCTTCAAACTCCTGAGAGCGCGCATTTCGAACAAATTTTCATAGTCACAGAACACATCCTACATAAACAAGAAAGTTCACCAACAACTCCACCTTCTGAGGAGGCTGAAGAGAGCTGGACTATGCACATCAGCACTCAGCACCTTTTAAAGATACGCAGCAGAGTGCATCCTAACAAGCTGCATCACCGTATGCACAGTGGCAGAACAGGAAGCTCTACAATAGATAGTTAAAACTGCCCAAAGCATTACTAGCACCAGGCTGCCCACCAACAACATCATTTATACCATACAGAAAGACACTGGACAAAGGCTAGCAATATCATGAAGGATCCCACCCACCCTGCTCATGGATATCAGTGAGGAGGCTACAGAGCATCCACACCAGAACCACCAGACTTTAAAACAGTTACTTTTCTCAAATAATAAAGTTGATCAACACCCTCACCCTCTAACCCACCTCACCACCACTACTTTATCAGTTCCTGTCAGAGTCACCTTACATACTGACACTCCCGTACCTAGCATCACTTTATGGATATGCAATTAATCTATGTATATAAGCAATCTTATGTATTTATATTTATTGTCTTTGTTTTTTCATTATGTTCACTTTTATCTTATTCTGTATTTTTCTGTGCTGCATCAGATCCAGAGTAACAATTATTTGTTCTCCTTTACACATGTGTACAGGAAATGACATTTAAACAATCTTGAATCAACAATTTGTCCAGTTGTAACTTGATATTCCAACTCCTGTATTCAATGCTTTGATCGTTGACACCAAGAGCACCACCAGCCTTCTTTTTCAACCTGTGTGCTTATGTAACATGCACAAAATGCTGGAGGAACTCAGCAGGCCAGGCAGCACCTACGGAAAAATGTACCGTCCACGTTTCGGGTGGAAACCCTTTGGCAGGACTGAAGAAGTGGGCCAGTCCTGCCAAAGGGCTTTGGCCCAAAACGTTGACTGTACTTTCTTCCATAGATGCTGCCTGGCTTGCTGAGTTCCTTTGGCATTTTCTGTGCGTTGCTCGGAATTTCAGCATCTGCAGACTTTTTTCTTGTTTGTGTGTCTATGTCTTCATTTTCAGAGAAGTATGTACCCATACCCCTACATCTCACTATCTTGTAACATTCTCCAGCATCTTACCATTTATGCACAAGTCCAGCCCTGTTTCAATGGAACAAAATATGGCACCTCACACTTGTCTAAGTTAAATTACATCTGCTGTTCCTTGGCCTACTTCCTCAGTTCATCTCATTCTTGTTGTAATCTTAGATAATCTTCTTTACGGTTCACTGCACCACCAACTTTGGTGTCCTCTGCAAACTTACTAACCATGCAAACAACATTTCCATCCAAATAATTAATATAGATGACAAACAGCAGTGGACTCAACACTGGAGTTTGTGGCACACCAGTGGTACAGGTCTCCAATCTGATTAACAACCGTCCACTACCACTGTGTTCTTCCAAAAAGGCAATTTTATATCCAATTGGCAGTAGGAGTGCTCTATTTCTTGAAGGAGATCCTTGAGAACATCCATGAATCTTTTCCACTCTCTGGTAATTTCTTCCAAAAACAGAGTTCGGTATAAGGTGTCTGTTTCAGGACATTAGTGTAGTGATGCAGACTGCCCAAAATAAACCATGAGAAGAATTTGATTTTGCAAAACTGGAGATGTGATATTATTAAATTTACATTGTGTGGATATGTGGGATAAAGAAAAACACCAAGGATAGTAATGATAGCAGTTTCATGGAAAATTTAATAAATTCAACAATTTTCTTAACTTCATTAAAGTAGCAGAGGAACCTCATGAAAACTTCTAAGGCTACACATAACAACACCTTACCTAATTGATCGGCACATCACCGCCCCTCCTGGCACCTTCCAGTGCATTAGAACCTACTATTGCAGACAGTAGATCAATCTTCCGGAAAGTGAACCCATGAGGGCATCTGGCCCGGATGGTATCTCTTCCCTGTACTGTCCTCAAATCTACACAGATCAGCTGGTGAGGTATTTCCAGATATTTTTAGCATCTCCCTGCTTCAATCTGATATTCCCACCTGCTTTAAGTAGACCACTACCATCCGGTACCAAAGGAAAACAAAATAACATGCGTTATTGACTACCATCCAACAGACCATAATCAGTATGGGTAAGCAGCAGAACCTCTGCCATGATTATCCTCAACATTGGTGCCCCACAGGGTTGTGCCCTCTGCCCTCTACTGTACTTCCTGTACATTCAAAGCCATGTGACCATGTTCTGCTCTGGTTCCAGTTACATTGCAGATGATACCACGGAGTAGGCCACCTCTCAAATAATATGAGAGGGCATAATTTTAGGGTGATTAGAGGAAAGTACAGGGGAATGCCAGAGGAGGCCATGGACTGACATGCCAGAATGGGAATGGGAAGTAGAATTGAAATGGGTGGCCACCAGGAGATCCCGCTTTTTCTGGCAGTCCGAGCGTAGGTGCTCAGCAAAGCGGTCTTTCAATCTGCGTTGGGTCTCACCGATATACAGGAGGCCACACCGGGAGCACTGGATACAGTAGATGACCCCAACAGACTCATAGGTGAAGTGTCACCTCACCTGGAAGGGCTGTTTCGGGCCCTGAATGGTAGGAGGGAGGAGGTGTAGGGACAGGCATGGCACTTGTTCTGCCTGCAAGGATGAGTGCCAGGAGGGAGATCGGTGGGGAGGGATGAGTGAACAAGAGAGTCACATAGGGTGCAGTCCCTGTGGAAAATGGAAAGTGGGTGGGGGGAGAGGGAAAGGTGTGCTTGCTGGTTGGATCCTGTTGGAGATGGCAGAAGTTATGGAGAATTATGTGCTGGAGTAGTGGGGGTGTAGGTGAGGACAAAGGGAACCCTGTCCTGGGTGGGGTGGCAGAAGGATGGAGTGAGGCAGATATGCGGAAAATGGAAGAGATATGGTTGAGGACAGCGTTGATGAGGGAGGAAGGAAAGCCCCTTTCTTTGAAGAAGGAGGATGTCTCATTAGTTCTGGAATGAAAAGCCTCATCCTGAGAGCACATGCAGAGGAGACAGGGGAACTGAGAGGATAGGATGGTATAGTCCAGGTAGCTGTGAGAATCAGTGGGTTTATAAAAGCTATCAGTAGATAACCTGCCTCTAGAGATAGAGACAGAAAGATCAAGAAAGGGGAGTGGGTTTCAGAAATGGTCCAGAGATAGAGACGGAGATTCTCCATAGTTATCCGTAACTTCCGACTTCTCCATGACTCCCCTGTCCATTCGTCCCTCTCCACCTATTTCCCTCCTGGTACTTATCCTTGCAAATGTAACAAGTGCCACACCCACCCTTACATTTCTTTCATCACTACCTTTCAGGGCCCCAGACAGTCCTTCCAGGTGAGGTGACACTTCACCTGTGAGTCCTTTGGGGTCATCTACCATACCTGGTGCTCCCAGTGTAGCCTCCTGTACATTGGTGAGACCCAACATAGATTGGGAGACCATTTCGCTGAGCACCTACACTCCTTCTGTCAGAAAAAGCATGATCTCCCAGTGACCACCAATTTCAATTCCACTTCCCATTCTGACATGTCAGTCCATGTTCTCCTCTGCTGCGATGAAGCCACTCTCAGGTTGGAGGATGAACACCTTATATTCTGTCTGGGTAGCCTCTAATCTAATGGCATAAACATCGATTTCTCGAACTTCCGGTAATTGCCTCTACCCCACTTCACCATTCTCCCATTCCCATTTCCTTTTCTCAACTTATCTTCTTACCTTCCCATCACCTCCCTCTGGTGCTCCTCCCCCTCTCCTTTCTTCCATGGTCTTCTACCTTCCCCTGTCAGATTCCCCCTTCTCTAGCCCTTCTTTCACCAATCAACTTTCCAGCTCTTTACATCACCCCTCCCCCTCTTTCAGTTTCACCAATCACCTGCCACCTTGTACTTTTTCCTCCCCTCCCCCTTCTTCATGCTTTTTTTCCAGTCCTGTTGAAGGGTCTGGATCTAAAACTGTTTACTCTTTTCCATAGATGCTGCTAGGTCTGCTGAGTTCCTTCAACATATTTTTTCTGACTGCTGCTGGTAATGTAAAGGGATGACTACTACAAGAGTTCTTTATCGTGCTTCAGTGGCAATGATGTATTTCTATAATGGAAACCCTATCAACATGTATATACCATTTTTTGGACTCAACATCGGCAGGAATTGTCAGAGGGGAGTAGAGAACAACAGTAGAAATTAGCCCCAAAGCATATTTCTGATGTGAACTTCCTTCAAGCCTATGACTTTGCATGTAGACATGATAAAAATTAATCTGTCAATTAATTTAACACTGACGTTTCAAATTATAAATAAACTTCACCACATTGTAAATCTTCACACGTTTAAAAACAAAGCTGAAGAATGAAATTTTAATAGTTTCCTAATGCATCTAAGTTACTACTATCTGAAAAGAGATTAAGGATATAATCTGAAATTAGGATGGCTGGTATATTGCCAAAACAATGTAAAATGTTTCTTTGTGTTTGTTTAAGGTTATATTTTGCCTAATAGGGTAGATTATTTTCTGGTTTGCACCATTGATGAAAAAGATATTGACAGAAGAAACCTGCTACATCATTAATTAGATCTGAAATCAGCTTTACATTAGCTTGCTTAGACCATGCTTTGTGAGACATTACAACTGCCGTTCCATTCAGTAGTTCTAATTTCAGACTTATATTATGGTAAATAACAAGTAGATGTGATGAAATGATGTGATATTTCCTGAATACGGTACTTTATAAAGACAGTCAGTTGAGGTCAGTTGAGGTGCACAATTAAGGAAATCATTGTGGGTGCAATGCAAGTTCATAAAAGTCATTGCTGGACACCACAGAGAACATTGCAAAGCACTAAACAAAAACAAAACTGGAAACATCTGTATTTAAAATGTTTAGGTTCGGTTGGGAGGAGGGTTAAGTTACAATAAAACACATAATAAATATTGAACTCCTACTCTGGATAGATAAAAACCATCTATAAATTTGCAAACGATACAACCATTGTTGGTAGAATCTCAGGTGGTGACGAGAGGGCGTACAGGAGTGAGATATGCCAACTAGTGGAATGCTGCCGCAGCAACAACCTGGCACTCAACGTCAGTAAGAGAAAAGTGCTGATTGTGGAGTTCAGGAAGGATAAGACGAAGGAACACGTACCAATCCTCATAGAGGGATCAGAAGTTGAGAGAGTGAGCAGTTTCAAGTTCCTGGGTGTCAAGATCTCTGAGGATTAAACTTGGTCCCAACATGTCGATGTGAATATATAAAAGGCAAGACAGCAGCTATACTTCATTAGGAGTTTGAAGAGATTTGGCATATCAACAAATACACTCAAAAGCTTCTAAAGATGTATCGTGGAGAGTATCCTGACAGACTACATCACTGTCTGGAATGGAAAGGCTACTGCACAGGACCAAAAGAAGCTGCAGAAGGTTGTAAATCTAGTCAGCTCCATCTTGGGCACTAGCCTACAAAGTACCCAGGACATCATTAGGGAGCGGTGTCTCAGAAAGGCAGCATCCATTATTAAGGATCCCCAGCACCCAGGACATACCCTTTTCTCACTGTTACCATCAGGTAGGAGATACAGAAGCCTGAAGGCACACACTCAGCGATTCAGGAACAGCTTCTTCCCCTCTGCCATCCGATTCTTGAATGGACTTTGAAGCTTTGGACACTACCACACTTTTTTAAAAAAATATACAGTATTTCTGTTTTTGCACTTTTTTTAATCTATTCAATATATGTAATTTATTTATTTATATATTTTTTCTCTTTCTCTGCTAGATTATATATTGCATTGAACTGCTGCTGCTAAGTTAGAAAATTTCATGTCACATGCCAGTGATAATAAACCTGATTCTGATTCTCTGATGTCTACTTGCAAATGTAATCATCGTTCACAGTGCAATCCAACCCTGGAAGGCAGAAGGAGATGTACCAACTATCAAGTGAACACACAATTGGAGAGTTCCCTTTACACTTTGACTCTTCAAAACAGGGGAAAAAAGCTTCGCTACAAAGAATTTGTCAGTGAGCTCATATTAATTTGCTAATCCCATTGAAATGATAAACCCTGAAAAGAATCATACAGGTGAATCAAGTCAAATATAAATGTGCTCTTTGATGCTGGTATTTGGTTACCCATTCAGCTTTTTCTAAAGCACTTGAAGTACACTAGATTTTCAAGTGAGCTGCCACCCTATGAAAATGGAGATTCAATGTGAATGCAGGATTAGCAAGAGCTCTAGAATTTTTGTTTTTATCATTTTCTATACCTGTTGTCTAGGGCTAATGAATAAATCTACCTGCAGGATAAATTCTATCTTGTACAAAATGTAACAAAATAAAGGAGAACATGATAGAAAGTCATTTTAACTATTGGTTGCTTTTAAGAGGTTCAGTGACATTAATAGTTGAGGGATTAAATGGAAAATAAAACGTAAAAATGTGCATTTGTTAACGACTCACGCTTGGAAAGTATTTTCAATTACATGTAGAGAAACGTGTTTTCACTAGATAATCAGAAACACAAAATTTAAAATATAATTAATAATACCAATAAGGATTCTGTAAGGATAATATACCAGGAACTTATGAACATACTAAGCAAAAAATTTGCTGGAGGAATTCAAAGTGTCAGACAGTATCTGTGGAGGGAAATAGACAACTAACGTTTCAGGTCAAAACCCTTCATTTGGACTGTTTGCTTTTGCTCCAGATTCCAGCATCGAGCAGATGGGGCTCGTCAGCCATGTTTGACAGCTCATCTAGGGGAATGAAAATTCTGATCTCAAATTTCCACTGCCTTGCAGCTATACACACTCATGAGGAAGGCTTTGGCAGTAAAGCCTGAGAAAGTATCTGGAGCAGCAGACCTACATTCAACACTGACTGGCAACTTCTGTGATGTCGCTGGTGCCGAACTATATCAGTCCCTACTGATCCTTAAGATCCATCAGCTGTGTGGAGAGAAGAGTCCTGCTACAGGCCTGTTATGATCAGAGATTAAGGGAGCTAGGGCTTTACTCTTTGGAGAGAAGGAGAATGAGAGGAGACATGATAGAGGTGTACAAGATAGTAAGAGGAATAGATAGAGTGGATAGCCAGCACCTCTTCCCCAGGGCACCTTTGCTCAATACAAGAGGACATGGCTTTAAGGTAAAGGGTGGGAAGTTCAAGGGGGATATTAGAGGAAGGTTGTTCACTCAGAGAGTGGTTGGTGCGTGGAATGCACTGCCTGAGTCAGTGGTGGAGGCAGATACACTAGTGAAGTTTAAGAGACTAATAGACAGGTATATGGAGGAACTTAAGGTGGGGGCTTATTTGGGAGGCAGGGTTTGAGTGTCAGCACAACATTGTGGGCTGAAGGGCCTGTACTGTGCTGTACTATTCTATGTTCTACGTTCAGTGTACATGGGCAACAGCTTGCTCCCCATATCATACTGCCCTGGCTTGTGTGTCCCGTAGACAGCCAGAACACAAGATCCAAGGTGGACGATAGTGACCTGTATTCCAAGTGGATATCGAGGAAGGAAACAAATTGGATACAATTAAAAAGCTGTTTCAAACAAACTGATTTTAGAGGTATAAAAAGGCATGGAAATTATAAAATCTGCAAACATTTAGGAATGAGAAGATACAGAAGACAAAATGATTCATTTTAACATGTAAATTGAATTTATTTCCAAAGTGCCAGAGAATGTAAAAAATAAGATCTGTTTGACTCAATAGCAATATTATGAAGAGGAGTAGGGAGTGAGAGTAATATTTTTTGCTAATGTTCATGAAAGGAAGAAAATAAGTAGATCTCTAAAGCTAGGGTTGACGATCGCCAAGTCACTATTAAAAGCTGTAAAGAAGGATCAGGAAGCAAGCACCTGAAAACTTCAGTGATGCTTTTTTCAAGTATGCCAAAGATATATAACAGCTGCAGAGAAGAATTCTCCCACACACAATAAAAAACAAGAATTGGAAACTAAAATCTTTTTAGGAGTGTTCATAAGGAAAATAATCAGAGAAATGTCAGCCCTGGGGTTATATAATGAGGTGAGTGTAGACTGGAAATATTAAAGTTGCAGAAAAAACATTTGCAGAGGAGTTGAAGCTTAGTAACTTTTTTTTCTGGCTTCACTTTTCCAAAAGGATTGGCACAAACATTTGTGAGTCTTGCGAGTATTCTTCCATGTTTCTGGCCAGCTCTCATGGATTACCAAATATTACTTATTTTGCAGTTCAGATGTGATGTTTCTCTCAGGTTAGGTAACGTCACCCTGTGGCAGCTAAGTTTGTGTGGTGTCTGTTTGCATCCCATGTTGCCAAATAATGTGGAAATTTGTGCCCATAAATGCCTAACTAATATTATTTAGGCAGTGTAAAGGAGGTAAAAATAAACACAAATATTGCTCAAGTATCTGTTTGACGTAAATTGAATTTACTCCAAAATAATTGTTCTTTGGATTTATTTTTGATAAAGGTCCTTTTCCATAATGTCATTTGGTGTTAGGAAAATAAACAAATGAGAGTATCCTAGTAAATATACAGAATCAACTGTGTGATAGTTACCATACTTCATATATTTACACAATGTTGCCCATCTATTGCAAACGGTTCTAAATGATTATAATCAGCTTTTAGGTGCTTTGCCAACCAAATAGAGTTTTGGTCTCATTTAACTTAATTCCAGTTCCTGTAAATCTTGTGCAGAACAGATCTTGCCTTTTCCTATAACTTTCGGTGGAAAGGGAGATCATGACAGGATCTTGGCCTTCACCAGGAACTGTTTTATTTTATTAACTTCGTGATCAGAAGCCACCGCTCCCCAACCTATGCTGTGCATCATCAGAGAAGGTTAATTTATGGTGGCAGGTTGTTACCTGACTGTACAAGGTTAAGATGAAGCCTTAGATCCCAGCAGAATACTGAAATTTTGTTATCAAGTATATTCTAAGTTATCTTCTTACCAAGGAAGACAAGGGTGTAGATTCAAGTTTATTTGTCATATGTGCATTGAAATATACCATGAAATGCGTAGTTTGCATGAAAAACCAACACACCCAAGTGTGTGCTTGGGGCAGTCCACAAGTATTGCCACACATTCCAGTGTCAATGTAGTATGGCCACATTGCTCAGCAGAACATCAGAGAACACACAAAGCAATAAAATCACAACAGTAAAACAAGCCCCATTCCTCCCTCCCACACACACATACGCGTACACAAACCTTTAACACCAGAACAGTCTTCCAGCCCCAGCCTGAGAAGACTCAGACCTGGGCCTGCAGGCATTAGGCCTTGACCTCCCCAGTGGACTTCCAGAGATCTGCAGCCTCAGTTCTAGCCAGCTGCAACATACCCTGAGCGAAGGGAAGTACTGACATCCTGTACACTTTACACTTTCAAGACTTTCAACAAGGTAGGTTAGTGTCATAATTTCAGTAGTAAATTATCAAGAGAAGATGAATAAAAGATTGAAGATAAGATGCATTCAATACCTATTTCTCTTTTGCTGTGGAACAATACAGTTTGGGATGGAGGAGTTGTGAATATCAGATCAGGGTGGATCTAGTCCTGCTCCTGTTTTGTAAGCTCTTAGGTCATGTCAATCAACAAACTGCATCTTTAAGACCACAGGATATAGGGGCAGTATTAGGCCATTTGATCCATCGAGCCTGCACACCATTTCATCATGGCTGATCTATTTTCCTCCTCAGACCCAATTTCCTGCCCTGACCAATCATGAATCTATCAACCTATGCCTTAACTATACATAAAGATTTGGCCTGCACAACCACCTGTGGCAATGAATTCCACAGATTCACCACTCTCTGGCTCAAGAAATTCTTCCTCATCTCCATTCCAAAAAGGATGCCCCTCTATTCTGAAGCTGTGTCCTCCAGTCCTAGACTCTTCACATCCAGTTTAACAAGGCCTTCAACATTTGATAAGTTTCAATGAGGTCACCCCTCATTCTTCTGAATTCTAGTGAATACTGGCCCAGATCCATCAAATGCTCTTCATATGACAAGCTATTTAATCCTGGAATCATTTTCTTGAACCTCCTTTGAACCCCACTCCAGTGACAGCACACTGTTTCTAAGATAAGGGGCTCAAAACTGCTCACAATACTCCAAGTAAGGCTTCACTAGTGCTTTTTAAAGTCTCAACATTATGTTCTTGATTTTACATTCTAGTCCTCTTGAAATGAATGCTAACATCACATTTGCCTTCCTCACCGCAGACTCAACCTGCAAATTAACATTTACGAAATCATGCACCTGGACTTCAAAGTCCATTTCTGCCTCAGATTTTTTAATTATCTCTCCATTTAGAAAGTATTCTCCTCTTTCATTTATCTTCCAAAGTGCATAACCTTACACTTCCCAACTATATAAATTCTAAGACCATAAGACATAGGAGCAGAATTAGGCCATGTCTCATGGTCTTACAGCATAATACAGTGCTGGGAAGTGTATGGTCATGAACTTTAGTAGAGTTTGGGGGATTCTATCTACCATTTTCATACCCATTCTCCTAATCTGTCAAAGTCCTTCTGTAGCTTCTCTACTTCATGAAAACTGCCAGCCCCTCCACCTCTCTTCGTATCGTCCCCAAACTTTGCAACAAAGCCACCAACTTCATCAACCAAGACATTGACATATAACGTAAAAAGAAGTGGCCCCAAAACAGAAACCTGTGGAACACCACTAGTCACAAGAAACCCACCAGAAAAGGCTCTTTTTATTCACACTCTGCTTCCTGCCAATCAGCCACTGCTTTATCCTGTAATACCACGTGCTTGTAACTTGTTAAGACCATAAGACATAGGAGTAGAATTAGGCCATTTGGCCCATCAATTCTGCTCTGTCATTCCATTATGGCTGATTCAATTTTCTTTTCAGCCCCAATCTCCTGCCTTCTACCCATATCCATTCATACCCTGAACGATCAAAAATATATGAATCTGTACCTTAAATATACTGTACATAAAGATTGACCTCCACAGTAGATCGTCTTTACAAAACGGTCGTTTTGCTGAACATCTATGCTCTGTCCGCCAGAGAAAGCAGGATCTCCCAGTGGCCACACATTTTAATTCCACATCCCATTCCCATTCTGATATGTCTCTCTACGGTCTCCTCTACTGCAAAGATGAAGCCACACTCAGGTTGGAGGAACAACACCTTATGTTCCGTCTGGTTAGCCTCCAACCTGATGGCATGAACATTGACTTCTCTAACTTCCACTAATGCCCCACCTCCCCCTTGTACCCCATCCGTTATTTATTTATATACACACATTCTTTCTCTCTCTCTCCTTTTTCTCCCTCTGTCCCTCTGACTATACCCCTTGCCCAACCTCTGGGTTCCCCCCCCCTTTTCCTTTTCCCTAGGCCTCCTGTCCCATGATCCTGTCATATCCCTTTTGCCAATCACCTGTCCAGCTCTTGGCTCCATCCCTCCCACTCCTGTCTTCTCCCATCATTTTGGATCTCCCCCTCCCCCTCCCACTTTCTAATCTCTCAATAGCTCTTCCTTCAGTTAGTCCTGACGAAGGGTCTCTGCCGGAAACGTTGACTGTACCTCTTCCTAGAGATGCTGCCTGGCCTGCTGCGTTCACCAGCAACTTTGATGTGTGTGGCCTATAATTTTCTTTCTTCTGCCTCCCTCCCTTCTTGTAGAGTGGAGTGGCATTTGCAACCTTCCACTCTTCGAGAACCATTGCAGAATCTAGTGATTCTTTAAAGATCATTACGAATACCCCCATGATCTCATCACCCACCCCTTTCAGAACCCTGGGGTGTACAGCATCTGGTACAAGTGATTTAATTCCTTCAGACTTTTTAGGTTCCCAAGAATGTTCTGCTTGTAATGATACATTTCATGGCCCCTGACACCAGGATATTCCACCATATTTCTAGTGTCTCCCACAGTGAAGACTGACGCAAAATATTTATTCAGTTTATCTGCCATTTCCTTGTCCCCCATTATTATCTCTCCAGCATCGTTTTCCAGTGGTCTGATCTCCACTCTCACTTCTCATTTACACTTCATGTATCTGAAGAAACTTTTGGTATTGTCTTTAATATTATTGGCTAGCTTACATTTGTTTTCCATCTTTACCTTCTTAATGACTTTTTTAGATGCTTTCTGGTGGCTTTTCAAAGCTTTCCAAACCTCTAATTTCCCACTAATTTTTGCTGTATTACATGCCCTCTCTTTGACTTTTATATTACTATTTAACTATTTATTCTATTACTATTTATTATTTCTATGACTATTACTATTTACTAATAGTAATATTACTATTACTATTTCTATTACTATTTATTATTTATGGTGCAACTGTAACGAAAACCAATTTTCCCGGGGATCAATAAAGTATGACTATGACTATGACTATGATATTGGCTTTGACTTCTTTTGCGAGCTACAGTTGTGTCATCTTTCCTTTAGAATACTTCTTCCTCTTTAGGATGTATATTTTCTGTGCCTTCAGAATTGACTCCGGAAATTCCAGCCATTGCTACTGTGCCGTCATCCCTGCCAGTGTTCTTTTCCAATCAATTCCGGCCAACTCTTCTGTCATGCCTCTGTAATTTTCTTTATTCTACTTTAATACTGATACACATGACTTTAACTTTTCCCTCTCAAATTTTAGTGTGAATTCAATTATATTATGATTACTTGCCCCCTAGTCATCATTTACCTTAAGCTGTCTAATCAATTCTGGTTCATTGCACAACTCCCAATCCAGAATATGTGATCCTCCTAGTGCGCTCAACCATGAGCTCCTCTAAAATATCATCTCATAAGTACTCTAGAAATTCACCCTCCTGGAATCCAACACTAACCTGATTATCCCAATCTACCTGTATATTGAAGTCCCCCATTACTATTGTATCATTGCCCTTTTGGTGTGAATTTTTTATTTCTCTTTGTAAATTGTTGGCCACATTCTTACTGCTGTTTGGGGATCTGTTTCCAACTCCCATTAGGATTTATTTCCGTAGTCTTATGCAGTTAAGCAGATTCATATGTGGCACTTCTTCGAAGACCTTCTGAAAAACCAAGTTCACAACATCCACCAATTCTCCTTTGTCCATCCTGCTTGGTATGTATGTATGTACGTATGCATTTATATTTATGTATGTGTGTATTTATTTTTTATTTATTTATTGAATTACAGAACAGTATAGGCCTTTCCGGCCCTTCAAGCTACAACACACCAATTTAATCCTAGCCTAATCATGGAGCATGATTACAATGACCAATTAAACCACCAAGCAGTACATTTTTGGACTGTGGGAGAACACCAGAGCACCCGAAGGAAACCCACGAGGTCACATTTGTCAGGCAAGATTTTCCCTTGAGGGAATTATTCTGACTACAGCCTATTTCACCTTGTGCCTCCAAGTACCCCAATAGTATGTCCTCAACAATCGAGGTCAAACTAACTGGCCAAAATTTTCTTTCTCCTGCCTCTCTCCCTTCTTGAAGAGTGGAGTGACATTCGCAATTTTCCACTCTTCCAGAACTACTCCAGAATCTAGTGATTCCTGAAAGATCATTACTAGTACCTCCATAATCTCAGAACCTTGGTGTGCACACTGACTGGTCCAGGTGACTTATCTACCTTCAGACCTTTCAGGGAGACTAGGGAGAACCATCTCCCTCGTAATCTATCTTCTGATTTTCATGTACCAAAACGAGTTGTAATGTAGCATGAAATACTATTCTACTTAAGGATTTAGTTGATAGTCCCTTGTAAATCTTTGCAATTTTGCCTATCTAAACTAGACAATAGCTGTTATTATACAGTGCTATTGTTTTGGTCACTTTTACCCAGTGTGTTCTCACAATATATCGTCTCTCAAGGCGATATTCATGTTCCAGATAGTCAACTCTCCAGGATAGTACCCAATAAATGTATCAGAAATAAGAGTTGATTTTTTAAACAAAAAGATATACTGCTAGTAGCTCCTCAAAACATTTTATAAAATGGACAATTATACTTGCTTACTCGCTGTGACCCATTTTTGGAACCCAGTAAAATCAATCTTTTCATTGCTCAAGCACTTACTTTATCTTGTCATCTCATGTAACTCAGGACATTATGAAGGCACTAGTCTCTTGGTGAAATGCCATCGTGAGTCTCCAACACAATGCAGAGTGATATCTGGTCGCCAATCAAGGGTGTGTTTTTTTAAGCTATTAAATATTCAAGACTTAAATTGCCCCAATTGAAAGTTAGTAGTTAAAGAGAATGCTGATTCATTATAGATCTCTTAAATTTGATTATACTGAAAGTTACCAATCTCAAAAATTACATCTTCAGAAAACTGTAAGGAGAAGACTTCATAAAATTGATTTCAACTGTACTACTTGTCTGTTGGACTGATGGTTTATACACAGTGATCCCATTGTTTTGGGCACCTCTACACTCTATGATGCCATGTAACTTAATATTATACTGTTCCTCTCTACCTTTATTAGCCTTTGATATTAGTATGCTTGCTACTTGATCTTAAGAAATGTCCTTATTAAAGTTGTGATGGATCTTGCTAATTATTGGCAGTGATTTCAATTGAAGGTATTGGTATTTAGTCTCTCAAGCTGAAATAAATCCCAGACTTCCATGATTGAACTGTTAAATATAGAGACCCACATCTTGCTGACAAATATGCAAGGACAAATCTGTCAGGATATAATCATGTCAACTCACATGGGGGTTAGCTCTTACATCCTGCAGCAGCTCAGACTTAATGCAGTATTTGAAGATTCAAAGTACATTTATTATCAAACGGGCAAGAACCTGGTCATCAGGTGTGAGGTGCTCTCAGGGCTGCTGTACTTGGCGCAGGTCTGGCCCGTCCCCCGCTCCTACAGCTCGGAAATCACCCGGGCTGTCTTCAGATTCGTCTGGGGATCCAAGATGGAGCGGGGGAGACGGACCGCCATGCACAAGTCCCTGGACAATGGGGGCAAGAACGTCCCCAATGTCGCCCTCACCCTGATGGCCAGCTTCGTGTGTGGCTGCATCAGGTTGTGCGTGGATCCCAGATACGTGGGCACAAAGTACTACTATGTGCCCAGGTTCTACCTGTCGCCCTGGCTACGAAGGATGGGTCTGGCCCCACTCCCACGCAACGCCCCCGTCAGCTGGTCGTTGCCCCCTTACCTGTCCTTCGTAGAAAAATTCTTCAAGACCAACGCATTTGACCACAGGGCCATCAGGCAGTGGTCGGCACGTAGTGTCCTGCAGGCACTGCAGGAGAAGGACGTGATGGACACAGTGGCGTGGTTCCCTGAGCAGACCGTCCAGTTCATCTGGCAAAATACCTCATCGCCAGATCTCACCAACAGGCACAAAGACCTCGCCTGGCTGGCGGTGAGAGGGGCCCTCCCAGTCAGATCCCTCCTGTACGCCCGGAACAGTTCCTCCACACCCCACTGCCCACGGGAGGACTGTAATGGGGTGGAGTCGGTGGCTCACCTCTTTGCACACTGTGGGTTCGCAAAGAAGGTGTGGAAGAGAATGGAAGGGACAGTACTAAGATTCATGCCCAGCAGCTGCGTTACCGAGGACTCTGTGATCTATGGGCTGTTCCCGGGGACGCACACGGAGACCAACATCCGGTGCTGCTGGCAGATCATCAATTCGGTGAAAGACGCTCTTTGGTCGGCCCGAAACTTGATGGTCTGCCAGCTGACGGAGATGTCCGTGACTGAATGCTGCCGACTGGCACACTCTCGTCTGCAGGAGTACGTTCTGAGGGATGCACTCAAACTTGGTGCAGCCACCGCGAAGGCCCGGTGGGGAAGGACCACAGTTTAACGTTCATCACCCGTCGGAGGGGGAGAGGTTGGGTGGGGAGGAGACCTACCCTCATCAGCGGTGTGGACAGATAATCAACATGGTGCCCAAGGAGTGGGTGCAATTGTTAATTTGGGAAAGAATTAGAGCCATTGCCTGCCTTTATTGTTGAAAATTTTGATTGTTAATAAGTCTTAACACTTGACCAAGAGTTGAGAGTAAACGAATGATTTGCTGTAAACATCTTTCATTTGTAAATGAACAGAGTCAACACAAAATTTTATTGTTAATAACTGTATTGAATAAGGACTCACAGTCAACGAATGGTTTTCTTTTTCTGTATGTAATTATTTTTATTTTGTAATATTTCTGAATAAAGTATTTTTGGAAAAAAAAAAATGTATGGAGAATACAACTCTGAGATTTGTCCTTCCACAGGCAGCCATGAAACATCATGGAACCTGTTCAGGAAAACATCAAATGCCCAATGCGCGAGAAAAGGACAGCACATAGAGTATCAAACTAGAAGTGCAGTAGTATTGAGTGTAGTTCAGTTCAATGCTGCACCGCTAGCCCACTGCAGGCTGAAGCACTCCAGTCCACATTGATCAAACCATTCAAAAACAGCAAGAAAAGAGGAATCAGAATCCGGAAACACGTGCAACGTGAACTTCAAATCCCCCCAAAATGAGTCCACAGCCTCTCCAATCAATCCTTGCAACATGGAATCCAAAACCTCTGCACTTTCCTCAGAAAGCAGCTAGCAACAGGGAGAGGAAGACAGGTCAAACTCATTGATTCGAGTTATCATTAATTTTAGTGGAATGGATTAAGAGACAAAGAACATTCAAGTTTCTTTCTTTAACTAATTTGTTTAATAGTAAATGCTGGGGAATCTCAGCATGAATCAGATCCATCACTCGACTCTATGAGGAGTCTTATGGCAGAACCAAAGTGTTCACCAGCAAGAACTTGGCCTTAAGGTTTCAGTTTGATGCGTTATGAATGTCATTCAATGTCATTCTACAAACATCACTAAACAAGTGGCAATTATCCAATGAAGGTGCAGCCTCCTGGGGGATGAACTGATGCATTATTCAGTGGTGTCTTTCATTTCATTGTGATAATCCTTCAGTTACTTGGGTAAGACTGAAAGCATAAACAACATTGAGACACAGTTACTATTGTTTCTATTGCCCATCATAAAGAGAAAAATAGTGCCCCTGTTTTGAACTTAGAACAAACATAAAACAGTACAGTATACGAGCAGGCTCTTTGGCCCATAATGTCTGCACCAAACATAATGCAATATTAAACAAAATATTTTCTTCCTGTGCATGCTTTCATATCCTTTTATTCCCTGAATATTCATGTGTTCACATATCTATCTAACTATTTAACAGCTTCATAAATGCTTCTATCATATCTGCTCCCACCACCATCAATCAAGGCACCTACCACTCCTGTAAAAATAAACTTGCTTACATATTTCTGTTAATCTCAGCATTCCCCGTCACCTTAAGTGCATGTCCTCAACACTGGGGGGGGGGAACAAAGAATCAATTGTCTACTTGTATCGCTTAGAATTTCGTAAACTTCTATCTGTCCTCCCCTCGCATCCAACATTCCAGAGAAAGCAACCAAAGTTTTCAAACCTGTCCTTATTGCACCTACTTTTTAATCCAAGCAGCATATTGGAAAACCACTTCTTCACTTTTCAAATCCCTTACATCCTTCCTGTAGTGGGGTGATCAGAAATACATTCTAAGTCTTGCCTCACCAAAGCTTTTTATATAACTGCAATATGACATCCTTACTCTTATATTCAATGTTGTGACTAATGAAGACAAGCATGCCATACACTTTATTTACCACCCTATCATGTTCTCAACATTTATTGCTTATTTATCGATTATTATTATTGTTTATTCTTTTTGTATTTGTGCAGCTTGTTGCCTTCTGCACCCTGGGTGAACATTCTCGTTGGACAGCCTTTCATTGATTCTGTTATAGTTATTATTCTGTAGATTTGTTGAGTATACCCAGATGAAAATGAACCTCAGGGCTGTATATGGTGACACATAAGTACTTTAATCATAAATTTACTTTGAACTATCTATCTTTTTGGCCAATTTTTGTAGTGTTATGGACTTGAATCCCAAGATCTTTTTGTGCATCAACGCTGTTAAGATTCCTGCCATTTACTGCATACCTTACCATTACATTTGACCTCGCACAGTGCAACACCTCACACTTGCTCATATTGAACCCCATTTGCCATTTCTCCTCCCACAAACCACGTGAGGCAACTCGTCAAGAGGAAGAAGGAAGCATATGTTAGATATAAGAAGCAGGAAGCAGGAGGGACTCATGAGAAATATAGGGTAGCCAGGAAGGAGCTTAAGAAAGGACTTAAGAGAGCTCGGAGGGGGCATGAGAAGGCCCTGGCATATAGGATTAAGGAGAACCCCAAGGCTCTGTATGCATATGTGAAGAACAGAAGGATGAAAAGAATGAAGGTGGGGCTGCTAAAGGTTAAAGAAGGTAACATGTGCCTGGAGGCGGAGGAGGTTGGGGAGGTCCTAAATGAATACTTTGCTTCAGTATTCACAAGTGAAAAGGACCTCAATCAGGGTGAGGTCGAAATAGAACAGGCCTGTGTGCTGGACGATGTGGAGATTAAAGAAGAAGAAGTGTTGGATGATCTTAAAAACATCAAGATTGATAAGTCTCCAGGGCCGGACGTGATACACCCTAGGTTGCTGTGGGAAGTGAGAGAAGAGATCGCTGGAGCAGTAGCTATGATCTTTGAATCCTCTTTGGCTGCAGGGGAGGTGCCAGAGGACTGGAGAACGGCAAATGTAGTTCCCTTGTTTAAAAAAGGTAATAGGGGGAATCCTGGGAACTATAGACCAGTGAGTCTTACGTCGATGGTCTGCAAATTATTGGAAAGGATTCTTAAGGATAGGATCTATGAGCATTTGGAGAAGTACAGTCCACTCAAGGATAGTCAACATGGCTTTGTGAAGGGAAGGTCGTGCCTCAAGAGCCTAACTGAGTTTCTTGAAGAGGTAACAAAAGAAATTAATGAGGTAGATGTGATCTACATGGATTTTAGCAAGGCACTTGACAAGGTCCCCCACGAGAGACTCATCCAGAAATTCACGAGGCATGGGATCAGTGGTACCTTGGCTGTTTGGATAAAAAATTGGCTTACAGGAAGAAAGCAGAGGGTAGTAGTGGAAGGAAAGTATTCTGCCTGGAGGTTAGTGACCAGTGGAGTGCCACAAGGATCTTTCCTGGGACCCCTGCTCTTTGTGATTTTTATAAACGACCTGGATGAAGAGGCGGAAGGATGGGTGAGTAAATTTGTGGATGACACGAAGATTGGAGGACTTATGGATGGAGCTGTAGGTTGTTGAAGGTTACAAGAGGATATAGACAGGATGCAGAGTTGGGCAGAAAAGTGGCAGTTGGAGTTCAATCCAGATAAGTGTGAGATGGTGCATTTTGGAAGGACAAACCAGAAGGCTGAGTACTGGGTTAATGGTTGGTTACTTAAGAGTGTGGATGAACAGAGGGACATTGGGGTTCAAATCTATATATCCCTCAAGGTTACTGCACAGGTTGATAGGATAGTTAAAAAGGCCTATGGGATGCTAGGCTTCATTAATAAGGGGATTGAGTTCAAGAGTAGAGAGGTCATGTTGCAACTCTATAAATTTCTGATGAGACCACACTTAGAGTATTGTTCTGGTTCTGGTCACCTCATTATAGGAGGGATGTGGAAGCTATGGAGACGGTGTACCTCTCATCCTCCTTTGCTCCAGTGAAAAAAGCACATTTCCATTTAACCTTCCCTCATGAAGCATGCTGTCTAATGTGGGCAGCATCCTTTCCTCCCATAGAGGCTGCTTGACCCACTCTGTTCCTCCATCAGAGTGTTTCAGACTCCAGTACCTGATGTCTCTTCAGCCTACATCCTACATCCCCCCGCTGCTTCCCTGACTGTACAGCAGCTGCAGGCATCTGTTGCGGGGAAGCAGATACGCGGATTCGGTAAGTGGGATACGGTAAGTGGGATAGAAGACACCAATTGCAAGTAAGCACATTAACTATTTATTTACAACACAAAGAGTGAAACACTTAACCAAGCATTTAAGTTAAGCAAGCACTTATCTAAGCCCCCTGAGTTGCAAGGCTACAATACTAAACGCTCAATAACCCTTCAAGCTAAATTCGGATACAGATACTTATCCAAACTGAGTGCCCAAAGTATCAGATCAAAACAGACACCGATCATACACACAGCAGCAATGACATACCTAAAGTGTGCTTCTCCAATTCCCAGATCTTGCTTCACGTAACTTCTCCCACATACTCCAATCCTTTGAACAATTGAATCACTGCATTTACAGTGCCCCCAAATGCCCATGGATCAGAGGAACCACAGGCCAAAGACACCCCCCCACCCCCCATGCCAGGTATGGGACTCTGTAGTAATCATTCTGACCTGTACTATCTCAAGTGGATGGGAGATGGACGATCACCTTGAGAAAGTACCATAAGAGTCTGCTCTACTTTCTCTTCCTTCATCCTCATCATCCAGCCAGTTATCCCCATTCCCATCCAAACGTTGGGATCATCTTCTCGCAGCATCAAGCTTTGAACTTTAATGAGATCCTGTTGCCAATTAATCCGTCAGGCAGCGTCTAAGCACTGCACCTTCTCTGGTCAACAGGCTATATCTGTACCATAGCTCTTTGGCCCAGGTCTGTGCTGACTGAGCAGCACCTCCACCTCATTCTCAAACCTTATTACCTCATGCTTTCTCTGTGCAATTGTCTTGTACTGATACTTTACAATGGCTGCCAGCAGACAGAAATCATCTTTCCGACAAGATATTCCCTAGGACCTTGAGAGAAGTTAGTGTAGAAATAGCAGGGGCTCTGACAGAAATATTTCAAATGTCATTAGAAACGGGGATGGTGCCAGAGGATTGGCGTATTGCTCATGTGGTTCCATTGTTTAAAAAGGGTTCTAAGAGTAAACCTGGCAATTATCGGCCTGGCAGTTTGACATCAGTAGTGGGTAAATTGATGGAAAGTATTTTCAGAGATGGTATACATAATTATCTGGATAGACAGGGTCTGATTAGGAACAGTCAACATGGATTTGTGCGTGGAAGGTCATGTTTGACAAACCTTATTGAATTTTTTGATGAGGTTACTAAGAAAGTTGATGAGGGTAAAGCGGTGGATGTTGTCTATGTGGACTTCAGTAAGGCCTTTGACAAGGTTCCACACGGAAGGTTAGTTAGGAAGGTTCAATTGTTAGGCATTAATATGGAAGTAGTAAAATGGATTCAGCAGTGGCTAGATGGGAGATGCCAGAGAGTAGTGGTAGATAACTGTGTGTCAGATTGGAGGACGGTGTGTAGTGCTGTGCCTCAGGGATCTGTACTGGGTCCAATGTTGCTTGTCATATATATTAATGATCTGGATGATGGGGTGGTAAATTGGATTAGTAAATATGCAGATGATACTAAGATAGGTGGTTTGTGGATGATGAGATAGGTTTTCAAAGCTTGCAGAGAGATTTAGGACGGTTAGAAGAGTGGGCTGAAAGATGGCAGATGGAGTTTAATGCTGAAAAATGTGAGGAGCTACATTTTGGTAGGACTACTCAAAATAGGACATACATGGTAAATGGTAGGGCATTGAAGAATGCAGTAGAACAAAGGGATCTAGGAATAACGGTGCATAGTTCCCTGAAGGTGGAGCCTCATGTGGGTAGGTTGGTGAAGAAAGCTTTTGGTGTGCTGGCCTTTATTAATCAGAGCATTGAGTATAGGAATTGTGATGTAATGTTGAAATTGTATAAGGCATTGGTAAGGCCAAATTTGGAGTATTGTGTACAGTTCTGGTCACCGAATTATAGGAAAGATATCAATAAAATTGAGAGAGTACAGAGGAGTTTTACTAAAATGTTGCCTGGGTTTCATCTCCTAATTACAGAGAAAGGTTGAACTAGTTAGGTCTTTATTCTTTGGAGCGTAGAAGGTTGAGGGGGAATTTGATAGAGGTGTTTAAAATTATGAGGGGGATTGATAGAGTTGACATGGATAGGCTTTTTCCATTGAGAGTGGGGAAGATTCAAACAAGAGGACATGAGTTGAGAGTTAAAAGACAAAAGTTTAGGGGTAACATGAGAGGGAACTTCTTTACTCAGAGAGTGGTAGCTGTGTGGAATGAACTTCCAGCAGAAGTGGTTGAGGCAGGTACGATGTTGTCGTTTAAAGTTAAATTGGATAGATATATGGACAGGAAAGGAATGGAGGGTTATGGGCTGAGTGCAGGTCGGTGGGACTAGGTGAGAGTAAGAGTTTGGCACCGACTAGAAGGGTCGAGATGGCCTGTTTCCATGCTGTAATTGTTATATGGTTATCTCCCTTTTCACCTGGGAGATCCTGCCTTATTAAGTATGGACACAATGTGGAGTCCAATTTTTCACCCCGCAGGAGTCTAATTTGTCTGACCAATCTACGGGCATCCTATGGACCACCAGTAGGTTGGTGAGGCTCCCAAATCATGCATTGTTGTTGATCTACACAGGGACACAACACTAGTCATACAGGGAGGTTCTGTCTCATATTTTACCTTCTAAAGATACTCATCTTCTGTTCAATCGCTGAATCCTGCTGACTACACCAAATCTTACGGAGAAGCAGATTCATGGATTCGGTACATGGAACAGAAGACACTGATTACAAGTATGGATGTTAACTATATCTTTTCAAGACAAACAGTGAAACACTGAATCAAACATCTAACCAAACAAGTACTTATCCTAGCCCCCTAAATTACAAGACTATGTCACTACATCAGAATAAACTCAGCTAAAGATACTTAACCAAACTGAGCACCTGGTGGCAAGACAAAACAGACACTAAACATACAGACAGTGAGTACTTACCTCAAGTGTGTGCATGGGTCTTCTGCGCTACAGCATAACCCCACTGTTTACCATTTCCACAACACCCTTGTCTACCTGGTCCACAGCAGGGCGAATGGAAAAGAGACTGCATGGTTTCCTGTGGGTTAGGTATAAACACTACTAGCGCCATGACATCATCAGCTGAATGGAAGCAAGTGAGAAGCTAACACTCCTTCCATGGGCTATTCCCACTTCCCACAGGTGAATGGCTTTGGATGTGCAGATAAGTTAAGATACTTAATGCAACAGCGCCTCCACTTCAAGCTGCTGCTACTCGTGTGCAGCTCTTGGCTCAAAGACTCAACACCACCAGTACAAAAACAATCTCTTGCCATATTTAAACTGATCTAAATCACGGGCACCACAGTAGCATAATAGTCAGCGCAATGCTATTACAGCTCGGAGCGTTGGACTTCAGAGTTCAGTTCCAATGTCCTCTGTAAGCAAGTTTGTACATTCCTTCCTGTGAGCACCTGTGATTCCTCCGGGTGCTCCAAAGACATAACAGTTAGTAGGTTGTTTGGTCATTAATGTAAATTGTCTCATGATTTGACTATGTTTAAATTGATGAGTTACCAGGAGGCGCAGTTCGAAGGGCCAGAAGGGTCAGTTTGTATCTCTGAATAAATAAATAAATTAACCAGTTAATGAAACAAAATCAGTAAACATGCAGGAAGATTTGCCATTGAACTATATTTCCCTTGGTTAGAATCAAGTCTTATTCATCATATGATGAAGTCGCATTTTACGTACTATGGGTAGATTTGGTACCCATACCTAAGCAAGAATATACTGTATCTTATATACCTTGGAGTCAATGCAGTCAAAATTCATGAGATGTATTATTACGATGAAAGATTTACCTTTTGAAAAGAGATTGAAGGACATTAGTTGAGACACAATGGAATTTAGATACATAGATAATCTATTTTAAATATCCATATTATCAGAGGAATTTACAGGTACATTTTAAGAGACCTTGTAATCTTAGAATTAAGGTGTCTGAAAAAGAGGCCAACCATTTACAGCTGAGATGAAGAGACATTTCTATATTCAGAGTACTGTAAATGTTTGGACATCCCTGTTGTGTTGAATGCTAGATTTATTGAATATAACCAAGAAAAATCAGTATTTATTTACCACTGAGGGATGCAAGAGTTATGGGTCTGGAGTTTGAGTGGAGTACACCTTGTCTCAGCAATGTGGCTGTGTGACATACACCTCTTTCTATTTTTTTTTCCTTTTTAAGCTCTTTCAGTGGTAAAAAAAAACAGCTGTCAGTACCAGATTTTGAATAATCTTTAATGCTGTTCAGTTCTTACCTTGGTTTCAATGGAAAACTGCAGGAAAACAGGGATCTGACATCAAACATGAATGCTGATTATATCAATCACAGAAATTTACTGGAACAGGTTTTATACATACAGCAAAGTTTAGTCTGAGAATCAAGCATAAAAATTAATTATCACCAACTTTAATCCTCTGTGCATACCTTCATTTGGGTTAACATTTACCCTTAAAACTGACATACCAATGCATATAACCCACACAGGAAACATGGACAATATCTGGAATAAAAACAAAAAAAGTTATGAAGGATTAAAAAACACAAGAAGATGGAGTATTAGAAAATTACTTGTTTCATAATTTAAAGCATTGCAACTAAATGGTTATAACTTTGTAAAATTCCTTTTTAACCAAACTTTTTCTATATTCAGCAGAAGATAGGGAGAATATAAAGCTTCCATTATAGTAAATAACTTTTACTTATATATTTAAGCAGAGGAGTTGACACAGTATCACAGTGGGTAGGCTTATCCAGATAAGCTTGTTAAAGTTACAAACGTGAACAAAAAACATTAGTGGCCTACTTCTGAAACAGTGGTATAATTCTGTTTCATTCGTCATATTTTGTATTCTCCAAATTTAAAATAGCAAATTTGGATTACATTTTCCAAACTAAGATGATTTCTGTTGAAAATTATAAATGTCTTGAAAATTATGCCTAAGGTTTGTTTCCAGAGTGATAGGGAGGATATCAGGAATACAGTGGACAGTGGGCTGACCGATGGGAAAGTACATTGGGTCCTCCTCACCAGGTTGTTTCACAACGGGGTCAGGGTGGAGCGGTCTTGGGTTTCTAGCATTTGGAGCTGGGTGAGAGGGTCCTTCAGGGGATGGCAGACATGTCATATTGTACACTCATAAAATAATAGAATGGTTGGCAACTCTCACTTCTACACCGAGCAGTTTCCCTGCCATCTTGCATATTTTTCTCTTCCATACCAGACCATAACATGATAACAGTATAAGATATAGAAGCAGAATTAGGCCATTTGGCCCACTGAGTCTGCTCTGCATTTCATCATGGCTGATCCAATTTTCCTCTCTGCCCCAATCTCCTGCCTTCTCCCCATATCCATTCATGCCCTGACCAATCATGAACCTATCAAACTCTGCCTTAAATATACATAAATACTTGGCCTCCACAGTTGCCTGTGGCAAAGAATTCCACAGATTCACCACTCTCTGGCTAAAGTAATTCTTCCTCATTCCATTCTAAAAATATACACCACTATTCTGAGGCTGTGGCCTCTGGACTTTGGAAACAAACTCTCCACATCCACTCTATCAAGGCTTTTCACAAGTTGATAGGTTTCAAACAGGTCATCCCTCATTCTACTGAGTTCTATGGAATATAAGCCTGGAGGCATCAAGCAATCTTCATATAACAAGCCATTCATTCCTGGAATCATTTTCGTGAACCTCCAGTTTCAGTACATCCTTTCTAATATAAGGGGCCCAAAACTGCTCACAATACTCCAAGTGAGGCCTCACCAGTGCTTTATAAAATCTCAACATTACATAATTGCCTCTATATTCTAGTCCACTTGAAATGAATGATAACACTGCATTTGTCTTCCTCACCACAGACTCAGCATTCAAACTAACCTATAGGAAATCCTGCACAAGGACTCCCAAGTTGCCTTGCACCTCAGTTTTTTGAATTTTCTCTCCATTTTGAAAATAGTCAACCCTTTCATTCCTTCTACTAAAGTACAAGACCACAGACTTCCTGAGTGTATACCATCTGCCACTCCTTTGTCCATTCTCCTAATCTGTCTAATTCCTTCTGTAGCCTCTCTACTTCCCAGAAACTACCTACCCCTCCACCTATCTTTATATCGCCTGCAAATGTTTCAACAAAGTCATCAATTCCATCATCCAAATTTTGACATGTAACGTAAAAAGAATCGGCCCCAACACAGACCCCTGTGGAACACCATTAGTTACCTGCAGCCAAATAGAAAAGGCTCCTTTTATTCCCAATCTTTGCTTCCTGCCAATTAACAACAGCTTTATTCATGCTAGAACCTTTCCTGTAATATAATGGGCTCATAGCTTGTTAAGGAGCCTCATGTGCGACACTTTGTCAAAGGCTTTCTGAAAATCCAAGACCACAACATCAACTGATTCTCCTTTGTCTACCCTGCTTGTTATTTCTTCAAAGAGTTCCAGATGATTTGTCAGGCAAGGTTTCCCTTGAGGAAACCATGCTGACTACAGCCTATTTTATCATGTGTCTCCAAGTACCCTGAGACGTCATCCTTAATAATCGATTCCAACATCTTCCCAAACACTGAGGTCAGACTAACTGGCCTATAGTTTCCTTTCTTCTGGCTTTCTTGAAAAGTGGAATGACATTTTCAAATTTCCAGTCTTCTGGAACCATCCAGAATCACGCGATTCTTGAAAAATCATTAATAATACCCCCACCATGTCTTGAACTACCTCTTTCAGAACACTGGGGTGTATGCCATCTGATCCAGGTGACAGACCTTTCAATTTCTCAAAAACCTTCTTTCTAGTAATAGTAGTTTCACGCACTTCATGATACCTGGAACTTCCACCATACTGCTCATGCTTTCCACAGTGAGGACTGATGCAAAATAATTATTCAGTTCGTCCACTATTTCATTGCTCCCCACCCCCCATGACTAGCTCTCCAGCATCATTTTTCAGCGGTCCGATGTCCTCTGTCGCCTCTCTTACACTTCATGTATCTGAAGAATTTTCAGGTATCCTCTTTAATATTATGGCCAACTTACTTTTGTGTTCCATCTTTACCTTCTTAATTTTTTTTTTTGTTGCCTTCTGGTGGCTTTTAAAAGTTTCCTAATGCTCTACCTTCCTATTAATTTTTGCTCTATGATATGCCCACTCTTTGTCTTTTATGTTGGCTTTGACTTCTCTTCTTAGCCACAGTTGTGTCATCTTGCCTGTAGAATACTTCTTCCTCTTTGGGATGTGCCTTCCGAGTTGCTCCCAGAAATTCCAGCCATTGCTGCTCTACCATCCTCCCTGCCAGTGTTCTTTTCAAATCAATTCTGGTCAACTCCTCTCTCATGCCTCTGTAATTCCCTTTCCTCTACTGTAATACTGATAAATCTGACTTTAGCTTCTCCTTCCCAAATTTCAGGGTGAATTTGAGCATATTATAATCACTCATGTCTGTGTGTTATTTTACTTTTAGATCTCTAATCAATTCCTGTTCATTGCACAGCACCCAATCCAGAACAGCTGATCCCCTGGTGGGCTCAAATGTGAGATTTATGCAAAGCCATCTCACAGGTATTCTAGAAACTCCCTTCTCGGAATCTAGCACCAAACTGATCTTCCAAATATACCTGCATATTGAAATCCCCCACGACTATTGTAACATCGTCCTTCTGCAAGCATTTTCTATCTTCTATTGTAATTTGTAGACCACCTCCTTACTACAGTTTGAGGGTCTGTATATAGCTCCCATCAGGGTCTTTTTAACCTTGCAGTTCCTTAGCTCTATCCACATCGATTCAACACTTTCCAACCCTATGTCACCTCTTTCTAATGATTTGATTTCAATTTTTTAACCAACAGATCTACAGCACCCCCTCTGCCTACCTGCCTGTCCTTTCGATACAATGTGTAACCTTAGACTTTAAGCTCCCAGATATAATCCTCTTTCAGCTATGATTCAGTGATGCCTGCAACATCATACCTGTCAATCTGCAACCATGCTGCAAGTTCATCTACCTTATTCCACATACTGCGCGCATTCAAATATAACACCTTCAGTCTTGTATTCACCCTATTTCGATTTTGTCTGCCTTTTGCACTGCACCTCATTCTGTTGACTGCAATTTTGTCCTGTCAACAGCTTCTCCTCACTAAACATTTCCTTTCTTTGGAAACTAGCTACCCCATCTTCATCCGCCTTTCCTACGATACTTCTTGCATTGAAATATATGCAGCTCGGGAAACTTGTTGCACTGTGCTCAACCTTTTGATTCCTGACTTTGTCTGAGGTCTTACTAACATATGCCTCGCAATCACTCCACTAACTGTTCTGGCACTCTGGTTCCTATCCCCCTGCAATTCAAGTTTAAACCTCAGTGTGCAGCATTAACAAAATCCGCAGTCTGTTCCTTTAACTAACAAATTTTCTATCACTAGAGTGTGCCTCTTCACTCTCCTTTTCTTCTGAGTCACAGAGCCAGGCTCAGTGCCAGAAGCCTGACCACTATTAGGTTAATCACCCCCCTCAACAGTATCGAAAGTGATACACTGTACCTGTTGTGAGGAGGATAGCCACAGGGGTACTCTGCACTGGCTCCTTAACTCTTTTCCCCTTCCTGACTGTCAACCAGTTTCCTGTGTTCTGCGTCTTAGCGCAACTATCTCTCGATATACCCTATTACCCTTTCAGCCTCTCAAATAATCTGGAGTTCATCCAGTTCCAGGTTGAATTCCTCAATGTGTATTGTTAGAAGCTGCAGCTGGATGCACTTCTCACAGTTGTAGTCATCAGGAGCACTAGCCATCTCCCTGCCTTCCCACAGCCCACAAGAAGAGCATTCTACTATCATGCCTGGCATCTCGACTGTCCAAGTTGAACAGATATAAAGAAGGGAAGCAGATAAAAAATTAACTTTGAGGTTTTCTTTCTTTGCTTTCTCTGACTGAAGCTTCCCTTCACTGAAGCCTCAACGAGCTAAAGCCTTATCACCATTCTGACTCCATCCACTCAGATGATGGCAACTATTTATCTAATTCCCTCTTGAAGTCACAGTGGACCCACCTCCGCTATATCTGCAGGCAGTGCATTCCAGTCTCCAAGCATATGCTGCATTATAAAGCTTCTCCTCACATCACCCTGAATTCTCCTGCTGTATATTGCTTCCATAACCTCTAATCCTCAATCGCCCCCACCAAAGCAAACAGTCTCCCACTAACCACTCCATCCATACCCTTCATATTTCATATAGACTATTAAATCACCTCTCAAATTTCTCTGAGGAAAATAATCCCAGCCACTGCGATCCGTACTTGTAACTGTATATCTTCATCTCAGGAAACATTCTCATAGACCTTTCATGAACCCCCTTGAATGTCTTCGCACTCTTTATATAATATGGCAATTAGACTTAATCACAATACTTAAGCAGAGGCCAAAACAGATGTTCAG
The DNA here is from genome assembly GCF_030028105.1 of Mobula birostris. Classification (NCBI taxonomy): domain Eukaryota; kingdom Metazoa; phylum Chordata; class Chondrichthyes; order Myliobatiformes; family Myliobatidae; genus Mobula; species Mobula birostris. The sequence continues at coordinate 37,039,500 of NC_092372.1, read as the reverse complement.
CAAATTTCCTTGCTTTTATACTCTACATTATGCCTTTCTGGATAAAGCCAATTTTTCTGGATGTTTATTCACTACTTAATCCATCTGCCTTACCTCTTGAATTAATGCACAGATATATTCAGCATTCTCTGTCCTCTACACCTTTCAGATGCATATATTTTGTTCTATATTAACCCTTTTCACCAAACTGCATCACATTGTATTTCTGCATAGTAAACCAGCCTGTTTATATCTTGCTGCAATATATCACTATCCTTTTCTCAGTTTACAAAACTCCCAAATTTTATGTCATTTACAGAATTAGTTGTGGCCTGTACGACCCTAACTCCCACAGCTCCTGTCCACATCATTCATTAATAAAATAAAGTAATGGCCCTGAAACTCTGATCATTGGAAAACAGCTACCCTCAAATTAAATTTTTAAAAACACTTCTTTCCTGAAATTAAACCACTTACCACTTCTAATTCAGCTAGTTAGCCTAATTTAATGTCTATTCTGCTAAGTGTTTCAACTTTGCTGATGTCATCTGAAAGTGCAAACAAAAGAGCTGGTCATCAACTTCAAGAAGCAGTATGGAGCATGTTCCTGTATGTATCAATGGTGCTGAGGTGGAGAAGGTTGAGACCTTCAGATTCTGGAGGTGTAAACATCATCGTACCACCTAGATAGCATGGCCAAGAAAGCACACCAGTGCCACTACTTCCTCTTAAAGCTAAGGAAATTTGGCACATCCCCATTGACCCTCACCATTAAAAGCATCGTAACTAGACAATAGACAATAGGTGCAGGAGTAGGCCATTCAGCCCTTCGAGCCAGCACCACCATTCACTGTGATCATGGCTGATCATCTGCAATCAGTGCCCTTTTCCTTTCTCCTCCCCACATCCCTTCACTCCGCTATCTTTAAGAGCTTTATCTAACTCTTTTTTGAAAGAATCCAGAGAATTGGCCTCCATTGCCTTCTGAGGCAGAGCATTCCACAGAACCACAACCCTCTGTGTGAAAAAGATGCATCATAGTTTGGCAATTGTTTTACTCAACACAACAAGAAATTGAAGAGATTTGTTGTCACAGCTTAGTCCATCATGAAAATCAGCCAGCTCTGTCTACAATTCTCGCTGCCTCAGAAAAGCATCATCTATCATCCGGGTATTCTCTATCCTGCCTCTTTCTGTCATTCGGAGATACAAAAGCTTCAAATCAAGCACCACAAGGCTCAAGAACAGCTTCTAACATGCTGTTATAAGACTCCAGTTAAAGATGAGCTCAACCTCACAATCTTCCTCAGTATGGCCCTTCCACTCATTGTCTACCTGCACTGCACTTCTGCTGTAACTATAATTGTGAACCTATCTTCTGCATTGTTTCTCTTTTTGTACTACTTTGATGTACTTATGTTTTGAAATTATATGTATGGATGGAGTACAAAACTATGTTTTTTTTACTGTATCTGAGTACATGTTGTAAGTATGAACTATTTCCATTTTTCATTCTCAACCATACAATCTGAAGTAGCCCCTCAACCTCACCTGTTAACTCATCAAAAAATTCTATCAAATCTGAAGCAACATGCATAAAAGTTGCTGGTGAACGCAGCAGACCAGGCAGCAACGTCGACTGTACCTCTTCCTAGAGACTTCCCTTCATGAACCCATTTGCGTCATCAATGTTTCTAAGAATTTTCCCACCACTATGATTAAACTGAATGATTTGAAGTTGCTGGTCTTATCCTTATTCCCTTTTTGAATAATGGAGTAACATTACCTGCCCTCCAAGCCTCTGGCAGCACATACATATCTGAAGAGCTGTGGAAGATTTTGGTCAGTGCCTCTGAGATTTTCTCCCATACTTCCCTTAAAATTTTGGAATGCAACTCATCCAGTCCTCATAAGCTAACTACTTTGAGTACAAAATCTTTTTTTTTAAATGTACTTCCTTGTTATTAATTTTTGATGTAGCCTGTGTCTCAACTATCCCCTCCTTTATGTTGGGAGCACTCACTTCCTGGAGAAGACAGATGCAAACTATTCATTTCATAACTTCAACACTGACCACAGCACCCACAAATGTTCTAATTTTTATGCTGACTGGGCCCCACTCCTGCATGAGATTGCTCCTTTCCAATTTACATGCCTATGCAAAACTTCTGGATACCCATTTATGTTTGGAGATAAACTTTTCTCACACGTTGTCTTTCTTATTTTAATTTTCACTTAACCTTTGATGCTTCTGTTACCAGCCTGATTCTGCTATTCACATCATTTGTCATTAGCAGCCTTTTTTTGGTCAACTTTTTCTGTTTTTTTCTGTCAAGGAGCTATGATTTGCTTATTCTTCTCTTGACCCACATGAGAAAGTGGCTGAATTGCAGCCGAACCATCCCATCTTTGAAAGGTAGAACATTCCTACATATCAGTTTTCATTGTCAAATATTAGCTCTAGTTTACTTGGCCAGACCACTCTCATTCCACAGAAATTGGTTTTACTCAAATTAATTATTTTTGTCTTGGATTGATCCTTCTATATTTCTTAGCTAATACTGTTTCTTCTACATTGGCAAGAGCAAGTATAGACTAGGTGACCATTTTGCTGAGCACCTGTGCTCTGGCCACACTCGCAAAAACTGAGAAACGCTAAGGAAGTGGCAAAAATTGCCACCCTTTGCGCCATAAGGTGCAAAAAGGAACAACGACAACAGCTCCATTGTGTAACATTCTGAAGAATGGAGTGAGTCTCGAAGAAGGATCTCAGCCCAAAACGTCAACTGTTTACTCTTCCACTGCCTGACTTACTGAGCTCCTCCAGCATTTTCTGTGTGCTGCTCTGGATTTCCAGCATCTGCAGATTTTCTTGTGTTTGTAACTTTTTCTTCACTGTTTTGTAACTCCAGTCTATAAGACCAAAAAACAATTTCTGTCTTTAACTGCTCTATAACCTCCTCACTTTCTAGCACTATTAATTAATAATGCTACTCACCTCTCCTATCTTTCCTGTGGTAGCCAGGTGTGTTAAGTGCAGTCCTGTACACGCCGAGCTAAGTTTCTGTTATTGACAACACACCCTATTTCCACATGCCAATCTGTAGCTGTAAATAATCAGTATTTATCACACTCCACACATTCACATTCATGCAGAGTTAACCAAATTTTGTTTTATTTTGTTTCCTTTTTCCCTGATGTCAGTAAAATACTTGAACTGACCTTATCTAGCCTGAACTCACTTTACCACTTCTCTAACATGAGAAAATCTGCAGATGCTGGAAATCCAAAGTCCTGATGAAGGGTCTCGGTCCAAAAAGTTGACTGCTTACTCTTTCCCATAGATGCTGCCTGGCCTGTTGAGTTCCTCCAGCATTTTGTATGTGTATGTGTGTTGCTCACCACCTCCCTGACCAGGTCTTCCTTCAATTTTGTTTCAGCATTTTTTCCTTTTATGTGACTGCCTACTGGTTACTCTTTTGAGTCTAGTCCTGTCTCAATACACTCCAATCGACAACTTCAAAGACTGCAGATAGGTTCGGGAGAATGAGGAAGGATAAATTCTATTGATCCAATGTCACAGGATGCTTTCAGAGTGCCACATCATGAAGAGGCGGCTGGTAAAGGTAGCAGTGAGACACACTGCTGCAGCTAATCTCAGTTAAATGAAGCTTCTGCTAACAAGTAAAATCTGAAGGAATTGTAATATCAGAATTGTGATGGTAATGGGACAACCGGCAATCAGTAACATTTATATCATCACTTTAAGTGTATTTAGACTGAAAGGACAATACCCAACTTACTGTGATGAGTATAGTTCCTAATTACCCTGTAGCAATTTCACAGCATTCAGCACATTTCAATCATAGGCCAATCAACAAATTAATGCTCGCATGAAGTTAAAAGTGGAGTGGTGCACAGCAGAATGTATGAGTTCAACTGAGAGTCTGTCCCAACTCAAAAATTGCCATTCATAATTATCAGTATGCACTGCTGGTCATACTGCTATTTTCATAGCAAGCTATTATAATCTCCATATCTGCAATAGTTGTCAGGCAGTGCAGGTAATTAAAATGGTTGCAACTAAAAAAGAAACCTCCTAAGTTTCCAAAATTCTGAACTGAATAATAGGAATTTGCTTGCTCAATTTAATAGGTATCAACTTTATACCATCTGTCAGCATTATAATTTATTTGAAGATTAATTTCATTTTTTTAGCCTACCTGTAAAGTAACATCACAGCACAGTTCAAAGGACTGCATTTTGCCCTACGGCAATTGCATTTGGCTCTCATATTAGGATTTCTTCTGCTCCCTCAGCTGATTATGTAATGGGTGTAGAGCTCCAGTGCTAAGACAGTCAAATATGGTTCAAATACCAAGAGAAAATAAAGGCAGGAGCTAAACTGCAGCAACAGCAGCAGAATGTCTCATCTCTGTACTGAGCTGACAAGTTGACATATCTTATGCTTCAGTTAAGAGGGCAGGTTGGAAAGTCTTGGAGGAGGAGCATCAATTTCACCCGCACCCCGCCCCCACCTTCCACCACAAATGAAATACTGTAATACTAGAGTCAATTTAAAGACTTCAGCTGAACAATGGTTGCTGTACTAACACCGATCTTTTTATTACAATTTCTGCAGTAAGGCACTCTCAAGCTATGGTCCGATTACTTAACTGTAGCAAGCTGGTGGGGCGCAGTTCACTGAGGTTGTTAACTGTGGAGACACCAACCTGCTGCCAAGAAGGATTTGCTGTTCTGTGATACTAATGAGTTCCAGATTGAGAGGCTCGACTGCTGTGATATCCCTTAACTACTACACTGCAGGGTGAGTATGTATCTGCTTTTATCTTAAAACGATTTCGAAAATATTTAAAAATGTCAAGATATTAACAGACTTATTCCAAGATTAGTTAAATCTTATGACATATATAAATTATATCTTGGAAAAATTTAGCTAGATTTTTCTTTCTGCTTTGCATCAAAAATAGTTGTGATGATTAAGTATAACTGGATGAAGTTATCGAAAGTAATTAAAGTGCAAGATTACATAGAAAGCAGCTAACAATAAAATTGACACTCATTCCAGATTAGTTAATCTCCTGACAGATCTGTTAAATCTTTTGCAGTATTTAAGAGTGTCTTCAAAGAATCTGCGTAGATTCTGCCAAGTTGATGACAGCCACTTTTCTTGGGCAAGCTTAGAAAAGAAACGTGGAATAAAAAGTTTGAAACCATTTGCTGTATTACATGATACATGTGGCATTTCCTAAATTGATACATTTTACTTTTTAGAAGAAATTGCTTTGTTTTTTCAAGATACCACTTCATATTAAATAACATAGATTAACTGTGTGAAAGGTTCATTTGCACACCTGACAGTAATGGTATTAAAGGAGTTCTTAGCCCATATTGCCTCACGTATTATCCTCAATTGTATTTTTTTTTGTGCTGTCTATGGGTACGCAAACCACATGAGACATAGTAAAGCCCTTTGGAATTCCATTCATTATTGTCACAAGGCATAGCTTTCATCTGATTTAATGTTCCATCAAACATGATTGTTCAATAAGTGAACACTTTCAATGGAAGAGAAAGTTAATGGTTTTATGGTTTCAGAGAGCTCTTCTGTTAGTTGGAAAGAAAATAAAATGCTACTAATTGAAGTACCAGATTAGAGTTATTATTACTGTCCATTCCTCTAGGCAAGTAGAATAGCATTTGCAATCTTCAGACTTGCATTCACCATATTAACAGCAAATGGATTTTGCTGAATATACCAAGCTGTTTAATGCATATTCATGCTTCAGTGTTATGAAAGGGAAAATTGCTGCATGAATAAAATACAACCAAAATTTCCAATCCTTTAAATTCTTTCCAAATGGCTTTAGATCTGTGAAGCATGGCAAATTACTTACTTCACTTTCGAAGCATTGACTCAAAATAAGTCAGTACTTTAGCTCATGTACCTGCTTTCCAAAAGATTTGGATCATTGTTTTTGGTGAAGTGACATTATTAATAATTGAAAGTATTTTGCTTTGCAGTGTATGGACATTGACATTAAATTGTTTAAAGCTATGCCAATTTAGAAATCATTTCAAACTACAGCTGGTTAAACTGACGCATGGTAACTTAGCACCTCTGTTATTATTATATGGGAAAAGGGAGTGAGATAGAAGGGGTGTGTGTGTGTGTGTGTGTGTGTCTGTTGTCTGTGTGTGTGTGTGTGTGTGTGTGTGTGTCTGTGAGTGGGGGGGGGGGCTTTAATTATCCATGCATGGCATCCGTTTATTTAATTCTACTGTTTGGCTGTTAAATAGTTACTTGGTGCAGGCAAAAGAAAAGGTAGTCATGCACTAAATACCTTTCCGTCAATCTATATTAAAATACCTTTGATGTAATACAAGTAAAATTGATTTAATTGATAAATGTTTTGCACCATGATCATTCTTTCTAACAAGTATTAAAACTTGAGTCAAACATTCATATTAAATAACACTATATAATGATAGGTCTTGATTATAAATTATCCCCATGCTTTATTTGATCACGTTTGTTTTCCACAAAGTACAGGTATCAGCAAACACCTTCAGAATTTTTAAATTTTTGTTTAGTATCAATAAGTAATTAGATAAGATGATCTGATAAAATAAACTCTTTGACTTGAGTTTCTCCCTTTTGTTTATAATCATCACATAATAGATCTTCAATAAAGAACTAAATGAACTATTAAAAACAGATTTGGCATTTTGTGGCATATGCATAGATTTATAAACCTTTAATAATGTTATCCAGTTATAATGAAGGTTCATGTGCATGGCACAGTCCACATTATCTCCAATAATGTGAAATGTCAGAATTAATTGTTGGTTCAATAATTTTACTAGTTGAATCCATGATGTTGAGATTACAGGGAATTTATTCAATTCTCAGGCAAATTGTTGAAGCTTTATTCAGAAATGAAATACTTGTCAGCAGTTATGTGCACTGCCTAACTAGATCGCTGAGTCAAACACCCAAAGAGATCACAATTTTGATCCCTGTTCTAAATTGGCTGATACTACTATCCTAGTACTTGCAAATGCAGCCATGGCTCCCACATCTTTTCATTGTCCAGTGACATTTGTTGTAAAAATTGTATATATGAACTTTTGTTAAGAACAGTGAAGAGCTTAGCTGCGTCTCATTGTGATATCACTTTTTTTTCAATAGTTAATGGCCACAAGAATCAATTTGGACACAGATATAGAAACATTTTTTCCTGTTGGTCAAGAATCATACTAATGTCACAGGTAACTATGTCTCAGGTTGATCTATTCCACCAAGTTTGAAGTTGAAGTGAGAAGAAATATACAAAGACAAATAAGATTTTCACATTCCTCAACAGGAAGAGCATATTAAATGTGAGCTAAATATAGGTTTCTTTTTCTGACTTAATTTTTTTCAAATATTAACATATAGGAACTTCACCCATTTAATGTTTAGGGCATTGGCTTTCACTGCAAACATTTCTTCACTGAAGCTCAGGCAACATTAAATATTCTCTGAAAATTTACTAATTCTGTTATAAATTGAAAGGAAAGACAATTCTATTTTATTCCTAAATATTGAACTTGAACACTGGTTTGCAAAATCACGCTTTGGTTTGAACAGCAGAGCTGTCTTGCTTGAGGTAGGATTGTGTCTAGTGGGGACTGTATGTATATCAGAACAAGCAGCAAACCCAATATATATATATACATATAGGAGCCAAATTAGGCCATCTGGCCCATCGAGTCTGCTCCGCCATTTCATCATGGCTGATCCATTTTTCCTCTCAGCCCCAATCTCCTGCCTTCTCCCTGCATGCCCTGACTAATCAAGAATCTGTCAGCCTCTGCCTTAAATACACGTAAAGACTTGTGGCAATGGATTCCACAGATTCACCACAAAATTCGCCACAAGCGCCAAGACAGGCCCTTTGGCGCTTCGACACCATCAAACACTCCTTTATCTCACTCTATTCTTTCCAACTTCCCATCAAGTGACCCCCACCACCGCCACCCGCAGTTTCTATCACTCACCAACACACCAGGAGCAACTTATCAACTGACGGGGGAGTGGGGAAACAGCATCGGAGATCGGGATGGAACCCCGGTCCCTATACTCATGAGGCAGCACCATCCGTAGGACAGTTCAACACAGGGAACAGGCCGGCCCTTCAATCAGTCATCAAATGGTACACTCAACTGATCCATTCTGCCAGCCACCATGTCCATATCCTCCCATTTCCCTCCCATTCATGAGCCGACCTAAACGTCCCTTAGAAGTCCCTCATGTATCTGCACCCTAGACAGCACCTCCCCCACCCACCCACCGCTCTTTGTGTAAAAAAAACTTGCCCCTCACACCGCCTTTGAATTTACCACCTCCACCTTAAATGGTATTATACGTTACTGTCTGTCTACTCTATCAGTCCCTCTCACAATCTTATAAACCTCTACCAGCTCTCCCCCCAGACTCTGAGCAGAGAGAACATCCCATGTTTGTCCACCCTCTCCTTATAGCACAAGCCCTCTAAACCCCAGTAAACCGCTTCCGCACCCCCTCCAAAGCCTCATCTTCCCTCCTGTAATGGAGATACCACAATTGCATTCTGATCTCCTTCGTACTGCCTCAGCGTGCGGAATGATCAGCCTGGACGGCAAGCAGACGAAGGCTAATCACTGTGACAAGTGACAAACCCATTCCAAAACGGATGGTGGCCAGAATGAATTGGGTACTGAAAGGGTCAATTGACACCAAGGGCAGCCTGACTGGTTGAGGGATGATGGAAAGGGCAGAGAGGACAGAGTAGAGGACGCATTTCCACTATTCAACAGGCTTTCAGCTGCTGCAGTATCTCCTAGTAAGATAGGAGGAGGCCATTTGGCCCACCTAACACTTGCTGTCCCAGAGATTAGATTATGAGAACACTCAGTCCTCTTTTATTGTCATTTAGAAATGCATACATGCATTAAGAACTGATACAATGTTTCTCCGGAGTGATATCACAGAAAACAGGACAAACCAAAGACTAACACTGACAGAACCACATAATTATAACATATAGTTACAGCAGTGCAAAACAACACCGTAATTTGATGAAGAACAAACCATGGGCACGGTAAAAAAAGTCTCAAAACCCCCGAGTCCCCGGATAGCAGGCAGCAAAAGGGAGAAACCCCCTGCCATAAACCTCCAGGCACCGTCAACTTGCCGATGCCTTGGAAGCACCCGACCACAGCCGACACTGAGTCCATCCATCCATGAAGACCTTTCAATCCTTCAATTTGATATAAGATACCAATTATATCCTACCTTTATAGCCCTTAATGATTCTTTCATAACAAGCTGTTTAGCTACCTTTTGAATTTTCTGACTCTAACCACCTTCTCTATCTTCAGGGATAGCTAGATTGATATAGTAACGATCTGTTTAAAATAGTTATTTCTGAATTCTTTTTTACTTCCACTTACCTGAAATTAAAGAACGGTGTAAGTTAAAGCAACACACATAAAAATTGCTGGTGAACACAACAAGCCAGGCAGCATCTATAGGAAGAGGTACAGTTGACGTTACCAGCCGAGATCCTTCGTCAGGACTAAGGGTCTCGGCCCAAAAACATCGACTGTACCTCTTCCTATAGATGCTGCCTGGACTGTTGTATTCAGCAGCAATTTTTACATGTGTTGCTTGAAATTCCAGCACCTGCAGACTTCCTCGTGATGGTGCAAGTTAATTCAATTTGTCGTCCCTGCTTCTTGCATAATTAATGAAGACCAACATTACATTAGGTGACTCAGTTTTTGAAAGGGAATAGCAGGGTAATGTTTCTGAAGTTCTAGCATCTAAAATATAATTCCTCAACCAAAAGGTTAGCTTGTTTTTTTTCCCTTTTCAGGTGCTGATTAACTAGTATATATTTCCAGGATTTTTCAGAAGGTATTTCACTTTGTAATTCTACCCTTCAATTTTACACCTGTGTTGTGAGCTTTAAGGACATCTCTAATTAATCAATCATTGAACTTTGAATTTGTTAAACAAAGACACTTTACATCATCAGGAGTTTCTGTACTTCACCCCTCAACCCAGTGCTGGTTTTCAATGTTATTGCACCCAGCTCTTCATCTACCTTCAAAGTCTGTTTACCAGCACCTCCCAAAGTCTGAGTTGTATTACATATATTAGATCTTTAATCAGGGAGAAGTACTTTGAGGCTCATATCATGTAATGAAAGCATGCTTGAGAATGTGCAGACCATGTGTCTGGCCAACCCTCTGGAACAGTGCTACTAATTGGATGTTGTGGAACAGGAGTGAGGCAGCAAACAATCGTGACTCTTACTTTAGATCTTACAAAGAATATTCTGATGTTGAAATGCATCGATTAAAATATGTGTCTTTAATAAAATGGACAGCAGGGAATGGACTGGGGTTCATTCATTTTCTGACAGTAGAGTGGTTTAAATTATGGAGGAAAATAGGGTCTTGATTTATATTTGATTTCGAGCTTCAAATATTATATTTGCCTTCAAGGAAAGAAGCAGATGGCAATTGTATATTGCAAGAAGGTTGCAACAAGGTAGCATATTTTTAAATTACATGTTGTGTAAGAATCTTGAGAACCAATTGGGCTCTTAAAATTTAATAATTATGAGGAGGAAGCTACAAAATAAGGAAAAACAAAAATGGAGTATAGTCAGAATCTTTTCCCAGGATAAAATGTTGCACACTAGAGGACACTAGAGGAAATTTAAAGATGATATGAGGGAGAAGGTTTTATGTACAGAATTATATATACTTGAATTGGGTACCAGGAGTCGTAGTAGAAGCAAGTAAGTTGGTGGGGTTTAAGAGGCAGTTAGACATATGAATATGAATGGAATGGAGGGATATGGATGATAGAGAAGAATATAAATTGGCATCAAGATTGGTTCAATATAATGGGCCAAATGACTTGTCCAGGTTTGTATTCTTCAGTATTGCATGTTATAGCCCCCCAAAATGCATTGAAATACATGCAACTAAGCACCATAAGCCCAAACACTAGTTTGCTCTAAGCCAAAAAGAACTTAAATTATAAAGTTAGATACGCACAACAATCACATTTTCAAGTATTGTGTCCTGCTCTAAGATCTCTGAGCTTTATATCTGCACCCAAAGGAATGATGATACCACCATAAGACCAATCTCTAGATTTGTCGATCTTTTTTTCTTTCCTAGAAATGTAATGCCAGTATTTGGACTTTAACCAAACTAAAATACTTGAGGTTCATAAACATCAATTAAAAGTATGTCCAATAATATGCAAAGTGTATGTTCTTGCCACCCTCTGAAACAAAACTATCAAAGATTGTGGAGCATGACATCCATCCCTGCTGGTGCCTTTGATCTTTCCTTGTGTTTCTTCTTCCTCCCTTTTCTATTTTCTTCTCAGACACCTCATTTTGATCATAGTTCTGTGACTCTACAGTGACACAGTTCAGAGGCCTATAGTCCCAACCTGATGTCTACAATAAATTCCTGACTATTTAACTGAAAACTAGCACAAGCTAAACTCAGAGTAGTTTTAAAAGAATATTTCACTCTCATTTGTGCTATTCTTCAGATTAATTAAACCAAATTCATATTTGCCCTCTCAATTGGGGAAAACTCCTCAGAGCTTTGTCCAATATTTCTCCCTCAGTAAATCTATTTCTATTTTCTAGCTCCAACATAATGAATGATTTCACCTGATATTAAACCTTTATTGTAACTTTGTAGTCCTTGTCAAGATACCATTAGAGAGTAGTCATTCCATTTCTTAAATAATAAACTCTGTATTCTGATCATGATCATATCATATATAGTGCTGATTAAAAAATGATTCAATAACATGTTGCACACTTCAGTTTGAATTTAGATAGGGCATTAAACAGAGCAAGTGGCAGAGTTTTTAAGAGATTGAATAAGTTTGATGTTTCAAGAGCATAAAATATAATTTAATAGCAAAAATATGTCACAACCTTACAAGAAAATCAGAAATTTTTGTTCAAGTCAGGCTAAATCTGCAGAGAAACTATTAGAATTAATATTTCAGGTCAATGGCATTTCATTAGAATTTTGAGATGATAGAGGGTAATCATTCTTAATTATAATAAGGGTGATATCATCTACAGTCAGGAATGGTAATCTCAATTTATCAGGAAACTTCCAATGAATATTGTGAAATTGCTGGTGTTTAAACAGTTCATGCACAAGTAAGTTAATCTGGTGAACTGATAACCAAAATGAATGAGTATTTGATTCTCAAAAATAGGAAAGCAGTTGGGCCTCTGTTGGTTACCTTGTTTGGTGATTTTCATCAACCACAATTTTGCAGAAACAGTGTGTTCCGTCTCAAAGAAACGAACTTCTGCTCTCGACGTTTTGCTGCTCTTGATTTACACTTCTGCTGCTGGCTGTTTTTGCAAAGGCATTAATGGAAAATTGTGGACATATTTTCATATGAAGTACAATGTTCCATCATTCTGTCAAAGGAAACAAAAATTAAAACTGCAGTTATTGGAAAACTGAAAATCTTGGAAAATCTTAGTAAGTCAGGCAATTTCTGTGGAAAGAGAAAATATATAATGCTTCTGGTCCAGGATCCTTCATCAAAACTGATTTATGTTATCTGTTTCTCTTTCCACAGAAGAGTAATAATTGGAGATTCCGTAGTTAGAGGAGCAGACTGGAGATTCTCTGGGCGTGAAAAAGACACCCAGAGAGTATGTTGCTTACCAGGTGCTGGGGTCAGAGATGGCTCAGAGTGAGTTCGCAGCATTCCGAAAGAGGGAGAGTGAGTCGCTGGAAGTCGTGGTACATATGGGTACCAACGGCATAGGTTAAGAAAACAGAAGAGGTTCTGAAGACAGAATATAGGAAGTTAGGTAGAAAGCTGAAAATTTGGACCTCCAGGGTAGTAATCTCTGGATTGCTGCCTGATTGTACAAGTAACTGTGAGAATAAGATGACCTTGTAAATGAATAGAGTATGTGGGCCGAGAAATTGGTGCGGGGGCCAGGGTGTCAGATCTCTGCATCATTGGGCTCTCTTCTGGGGTAGATATGACCTGCACAAAAAGGATGAGCTACAATTGAACCCAAAGGGAACCAATTGTGGGCAGATATGCTAGAGCTGTTGTGAATGGTTGAAATTAATTTGGCAGGGGCATGGGAATGGGATTGATAGGACTGAGGATGTGACATTGGTATACAAGTAGATGTAGTCTGTAGTGAGACTGTGAGGAAGGACAGGTACATAATAGGGGAAAATTACAGCCAGTGGGATGAGTTGAAGTATAACATGGGGGCAAAATCAAAAACTGTAATGAATACAGGACTGAAGGTGTTATATTTGAATGTATGTAGTATATGAAGTAAGGTAGATTATTTTATAGTGCAGTTATTGGAAGGTGTGAGGTCATGGTGAAAGTCAAAGTAAAATTTATTATCAGAGTACATACATGTCATCACATACAACCCTGAGATTCTTTTTCCTGCTGGCATACTTAGCAAACCTATAAAACAGTAACTGACTGAAAGAATATTATAGCAATGGGCTAAACGTCCAATGATATATATTGTATCGACAGGGTAGGCAGGTAAGCAAAGGGGACAGGCGGATCTGTTGGTTAAAAATTGAAATCGAATTCTTAGAAAGAGGTGACATAGAATCAGGTGGTGTAGAATCCTTGTGGGTAGAGTTAAGAAACTGCAAGAGTAAAAAGAGTGTGATGGGAGTTATATACAGGCCTCCAAATAGGAGCCAAGATATGGGATACGAATTACAATGGGAAATTTTAAAAATACATGTAAAAATGGCAATATGCCAGAAATTCTAGAGTGTCAAGGGGCAGAAGTGAGTGTAGTTCCTATTACTAAAGAGAAAGTGCTTAGAAGCTGAACAATATGAAGTCACTGGGACCAGATGGACTAGACCCCAGGGTTCTGAACAAGGTATCTGAAGACATTGTGGTGACATTAGTAATGATCTTTCAAGAATCAATAGATTCTGGAGTGGTTCGGGAGGACTGGAAAATTGCAAATATCACTCCATTTTTTAAGGAGGGAAGGAAGCAGAAGAAAGGAGATTATAGGTCAGTTAGACTGACTTCTGTGGTTGGGGAAATGTTGGAGTCCACTATTAAGATGCGGTTTCAGGGTACCTGAAGGCATGCAATAAAACAGGCCAAAGTCAGCATATTTTCCTTAAGGGGAAATCTTTGCAGACAAATCTGTTGGAATATTTTTAAGGAAATAACAGGCACAATAGATAAAGGAGAGTCAGTGGATGTTGTTTACTTGGATTTTCAGAAGGCCTTTGATAAAGTGTCATCTATAAAATATGAGCCTATGGTATTACAAGAAAGATACTAGCATTGATAGAGCATTGGCTGATTGGCAGGAGGCAAAGAATGGGAATAAAAGGTCCTTTTCTGTTTAGCTGCCAGTGACTGGTGGTTATCCACAGGCAATGTTGTTTGAACCACTTCTTTTCACGTTATATGTCAATGATTTGGATGACAGAATTGATGGCTTTGTGGCTAAATTTGCAGATAATACAAAGATATGTGGAGGGGCAGGTAGTGTTGAGGAAGTAACGAGTCGGCAGAAGGACAGACAGATTGGATGAAGAAGTGGCAGATGGAATATAGTGTAGGGAAGTGTATAGTCATGCACATTGGTAGAAGGAATAAAGGTGTGGACTATTTTCTAAACAGGGAGAAGTTTCAAATATCAGAGGTGCAAAGGTACTTGAGAGTCCCCATGCTGGATTCCCTAAAGGTTACCTACTGGAGGCAAATGCAATGTTAGCATTCATTCTGAGAGGGCTAGAATGTAAAAGCAAGGATTTAATGCTGAGGAAGGATGTACTGACATTGGAGTGAGTCCAGAGGAAGTTCATGAGAATGATTATTGGAATGAAAGGGTTAATGTCTGAGGCGTGTTTGATGACTCTGGGACCGTACTACCTGGAAGTTAGAAGAATAAGGGGAGAAGCTCATTAAAGCTGATTGAATATTGATTTTTCCTTTTGTGAAGGAGTCTATCATCTGAGGACACAGCCTCAGAATAGAGAGGACCATTTAGAACAGAGATGAGGAGAATTTCTCTTGCCAGAGGGTAGAACATCTGTAGAATTCATTGCCATAGGTAACTGGGTCTCAAGTCATTGGGTATATTTAAAGTGGAGTATGTAGGTTGTTGATTAGTGAAGGTGTCAAAGGTTATGGGGAGAAGGTGGGAGAATGGGTTTGAGATGGATAATAAATCATCCATGATGGTATGATGGAGCAGACTCAATGGAGCGAATTATCGGACTCTGCTCCTGAATCTTATGGTCTAATTAATGAATTAATTGTAAGTAGAGTAATAACAAAAAGTAAGCAACAATCATAAAGTTCCCAGATCATAGAAAAGATTGAATTAATTTTAGTTTTCTTGTTCTGATAGATATGAAAATAGGCCTGATAATTTAAATAGGCGCATGAAGATTTCAGGGATGCTGTATGTTGCCTTACAGTTCGGAATACTGCCTTAAACATGCATTTGAAAGGGCTTTTGGGGTAAAACTAGGAGAGATTAAAACCAGAATATGCTGGTGCCAGTTAACATATGTTTGCCTTCATGAGATTGAATGCAAATTTTTAGTAATTTTATTTTAATACAGTTTTAATTTCCTCTTCTTTTCTCCTTTGCCTGGTATATTTCATTTTTGGTTATAATGTTCTGAGAGGAATAGCAATAAGTGAGACGGTAAATGTTCAAACAAAAGTAAAATTCTAATTAGCAATAAAGAACTATGAACCTCAGTTGAAAAATGGTAGTTAATAGGAAACCACAGGGCAATCATAGGAAAACATTACTTCCATTCATTGATTGTTGTTTTCCAGAGGTTTATGTCTGGTTGCTGTTTTGTTATTAAAATTGCAACATTTCCCAGCATTGTTGAAATGCAAATTAACTATCTGGTGATTCATTTCCAGACCTTAGGGACTGTGGTTGTGGATGTCTCAGCATCTCTTTTATGCATTACATGAGCTATTATAAATCATTGGTCATTTAACTATCAACTTTATTCATAACATATTTCATTGATCCAGTTGTCATCTTTGCAGTTGCTTTCTTTATATGGCCACCCTTAGCAACTCCCTGTACACAAATGCTTTTGAAATAGTATAAGCTTAGTTATATAAAGCAATCTTTAAGAGAGTGACAACACTACACAAGCCTTTTTGTCCAAGTATCAAAATCAAACATGTTACATTTTCAAATAATGAATCCAGAAAGAGATAGAAACAAAATATCTAAATAAACTCTGT
The DNA here is from genome assembly GCF_030028105.1 of Mobula birostris. NCBI lineage: Eukaryota > Metazoa > Chordata > Chondrichthyes > Myliobatiformes > Myliobatidae > Mobula > Mobula birostris. The sequence goes on along the minus strand of NC_092372.1, from coordinate 37,023,155 downwards.
AGTCTTTTTGTGCATTATTTTAGCACAGGATCCCCAAGATACCTGTATTGATAGACTGCCCTTCCTGATCTGGTCCTAACTGATTGAAGCTCTCCAATAAGCTGTGAGGCAATGGTGCTTTTATTTGGGAAGGTTACTGGTGAATCCTCCACATCTCCATTTCTGCTTCAGTCAAACAAAACTCATGAGTGTTCTTTTCACGACAGTGCCTATTTCTCTAATATAGGATATCTTTCTCCCCATGGCTTCACTATCTGGAGTAATTTGAGTCATCAGCCCCCATGTGGCACTGTTCTGAAATGAACTTCATCCTCACTGTTCCTCTGGTCTTTTTCAGTGACAGATCATTTCTATCTGTGTATGGTGGTGTGCCTGTCTTCTTTTGCTGGCTTCAATTGTTCCAAATTAACTTTCTTTAGCCTATTCAATTATGGTTCTACCAGGTGTTCTGTTGCTGGGAGTGGACTTCCAGTTCACTATTTATAAATCTCTGCCCAGGTCTGCTCACCATCGCTTGAACTGAAGGATTGCATCAGAAGTCTAACTCTGATGATTTAAACTTTTGTTATAAGTCTCTTGGCAAGCTACATAGTGTTCTTTGCCTTTCTGTTACCCAGTAGATTAAGAAACACAATAAAACAAAAAATTCGACTTCTTTCTATGATCAAATTACCTGCCTGGAAATCCAAAGCCTTGAGCTGCCTTATTTATTCCACCAAATATTTTCTTATTACATCACACAGCTCATTTGGTACATATCTTCATGTTATCTCAAATGGAATAAACCTGAGGATTTAATGTTCTCAATCTACAATAACACCTAAATTTCAATATTTTGCCAATTGGACTTCTGGAGTCACGTTTCAACTTGAGAGGTTGGCTGTGGCATGGATGGCAACTCAGAAACATACAGCACACTTTGCCATGATCTACCGTTTAAAGAAAAAAGTGAAAGAGTTGTTCCTTCTCGTACTGCACAGCAGTGTTACACAGAGCAACACACATCAAATGCGGGAGGAAACCAGTTGCTCAGGCATCCTCTATGGAAATGAACAAACAATTGACATTTTGGACTGAAACCCTTCATCACGGACTGAAAAAGAAGGAGGAAGATGCCAGAATAAATCCTGGCTTCTCTCCCTTTCCTTCCCAGTCCTGAAGAAGGGTCTCAGCCGGAAACATCAACTGTTTATTCATTTCCACTGATGTTACATGGCATGATGAATTCCTCCAGCATTCTGTGTGTGTTGCTCAGGATTTTCAGCATCAGCAAAGTCTCTTGAGTTAATGTTACACAGAGAATGACTTGTACCTTCAGTCCTGTATCACAGTGTTATGCAGTGAGAAACTTGTACCACCAGTACTATCCACAATGGTTTACAGTGAGCAACCTCTGACTTCTAATACGTTATTGATATTAGATCTAATGCAAAGTTTGCAGTGACTATGAAGCAGACCTCAAATAACTCCTCACTGTATTGCAACAGAGGGAGTTGAAAATGACTGTATATCATTTTAATACCTGTTATCAGTTTTCTTTCACATTTATATTTACTTCAGTGGTGTGAAGTGGACTGTGATGTTTAGCCAAAAGTCCTTTTCTAGTTTTCTAATTCCTGTTTATTGACTGCACTAGTGTTAAAAGTGTCAGTTCAAAATCCTTAAGGCAAAGCACCAGTTCAGTCCAAAAAGGCATACAATATGCATCAATGTTAAAGCTTTACCACTTTCTAACTAGATAGTTGACTGTCAAAATTTGGGACTTCCTAGTGGCATTTTCAGTTTCGTGGAAAAATTTCTATAAAAAGTAAAACTGATGAAACCTTGAATACATTTTATAAGACTAAATTCATGCTTTTTCTGAAGTTAGGAAGGCAACTCTTTCAACTACTTACAAAGTTTCTTACACTTTTCAACAAAAGATATTGTTCATGTCCTCTTTATAAATACCAGTTTCTCATTATTCTGGTAATTTCCTCTGTATGTTCTTGTAAGTAAAACAGCATTAAAGCCAGAATAATAATTAAAATTTAAATTGTAAAAACTTTTTTTGTCATACTATTTCATGCTTCAATAAAGTTTTCACCAGCAAAGGCAATTTGTTTGCAAGCTTGCTCCTTCTGGAAGGGCAGGTATTTGTTTGAAAACATGCAATGCCCCACAATATGAACAAATCATTATAGCCCGTAGCCTCGTGATCTCAGATCATAACAGGAACGTTTCACAATACCAAAGGGGAGAAACCTATACACCAAATGGGGATAACTCATGAAATTCAATATCTAACTTCTAAACGGGTACTGTATAGCTCCGTGCAGGAGGCAGCATGATAGCAGAGCAGTTAACACGTCATTCTGCAGCGATCACAGATTGGGGTTCAGTTCCCACCACTGTCTGTAATAATATGTTCTCCCCAGAATTGTATGGGTATCCTCCAGGTACTCAGGTTTCCTCCCACATTCCAAAGACAAACAAGTTAGGGTTAGTGAGTTGTGGGCATGCTATGTTGCTACTGGAAACGTGGCAGCACTCGTGGGCTGCCCAGCACAATCCCCACTTATTTGAATTGAAGCAAACAATGCATTTCACTGTATATTTTGATGTTTTGATATCCTGCACATGAGACAAATAAAGCTAATCTTTTTTACACTGTCACAGTAGCAGAATGAGTTCACAACGGTCTTATTCTTGGTTTCCACAATGCCACTAATTATTAATTTGACATCTAGGCACAGCTAATGAACTTTGATTTTCTTCTAGCACCTAATAGCTTCCAAACTCCCATCATAGATTGAAAAAATAATGGAGTCAGTTTCCTCATTAGCACACTGAATTTCCTCATCTTCCATGGCAACATTGAACCTTTGTCTTCTAGAACATCTGATAAGGTTAACAGTATCTGATGAATTCATACTTAAAGAAAGCCATAATTGATTAGTGTTTAGCTCTCAGAAAGAGAGTAAAATACAGTCAGACTTCCGTAGTTTTATATGAGACATCAGAAGGAGCTAAAGCCTTAGTAAGAGAGCTGCTATGGTTTTCATTATTGCTTAAAGTTAATCAAAAACACTTTCACCTCCGGCTGCCAACCAAACACCACAAGACACCTTGTACACTAAGCTTCATGTATTCAGTGACTCAGAGAGGTCGGCATCCCCAACTCGAATACTGCTTTACAACCGGATGTCTGTTGGATTGAACACGGATTGCATATCTATTTCTTCTGCTTGCTATGTCCAGAATAAGGTTAGTCCTGACAGCTTTAAGTCTGTCTCCACAAAATGCTATCGGTTTATTGGAGAACTGACATCCTGGAATAGGTCTCGTACATCTTCATTTCACAAACTTGTTGATCTGTTGATAGGGAGCTCACAGCAAATTTATTTTAAGGAATAAAATGTCCCTGAAAGTAACTATCAGGGTAGAATAAATTCAATTTTGAAAAAAGAGACAGCAGTTGCCCTTCACTGGGTGGGTAACACTTGACAAGATGACTTGTGGAGTGTTATCTTTCTTTCTTTTTCCAATATTTTTATTAAGTTTCATATACATAAATACATAATTCATAAGGATACTTTTTATAAATCAAGATAAGGTAGCACAAAATGCACTATATATAAATCACACTGATACAATCACAGTGTCCATATTCATGATCAATCAAATAAAATAAATTGAATTATGAAATAAAATAATATGGTTAATTATATTATTTTTAAAAATCTACACCCACTACCAAGACAAAGCTAGGTGGTAAAAAAATCAAAAGTAAAAAAAAAAGAGTACTTTACCATATAGTGTTTTATAATAATAGCCCAGATCTATATTTTAATAACAATAACAATTCAAAGATTTTCAAAATAGTTCAGAAAGGGTCCCCATAACATTTGAAAATCTTGCTTAGAATCAGAAATCAAACAACGAATCTTCTCTAAATTTAAACATGACATAACATCGCATAACCATTGAGCATGTGTGTGGGAGGGGGCAACCTCCCTCCATTTAAGTAAGATCACCCTCCTAGCCATAGGAAAAATAAAAGCCCGTACCCGCAAATAAGGTGGGTCCAAAATTCTAGCTCTTTCCTCAACAATACCAAATAAGGCAGTCAAAGGATTGGGCTTAAAATTAACTTTAAGAAGTACAGAAAAAGTTTGGAATACATCTTTCCAATATTTTTCAAGTCTTGAACATGACCAAAACGTATGAATTAATGAAGCCTCTCCATTATTACATCTGCCACAATAAGGAGATATATCTGCAAAAAAACGAGAGAGCTTATCTTTAGACATATGAGCCCTATGTACCACTTTAAATTGTAGGAGGGAATGATGAACACAGTGATGAAGAATAAACCATTTTGAAAATAGTCCTCCAGGGCTCATCAGATAATGAAGTCTGTAAATCCCTTTCCCAATCTTTTTTAATTTTGTCTAAAGGAGCCATTCTCAGTCCCAACCACAGACCATAAATTTAAGATATTGAGCCATTATCAAAAGGCTTCAAATTAAAAATTACATCTATTATGTTCTTATCCAGGCTGGTAGGAAATATATGTAGTTTGGATCTTAAAAAATCTCTAATCTGTAGATATCGAGAAAAGTGGGTATTTGATAAGTTATGTTTCACTGAGAGCTGCTCAAAAGAAGAAAGAAACCCTCCAACAAACATATCCTGAAATCGTTTAATGCCTAATCTATCCCATTCTCTATAAAAACAGATCGGTCGTAGATGGTTTAAAAAAATTAGAAAAAATAGGACTAGAAAGAGAAAATCTCAATAAACTGAAATGTTTTCTAAACGGTAGCCAGATCCTCAAAGTGTGTTTAACCACCAAACTGTCAGTTAATTTATTTAAAGATAAAGGAAGAGAGGATCCGAGAAGAGAAATAATAGAAAATTTCGTAACAGAGTTGACTTCCAAAAAGACCCATATTGGACAATCCTCATGATTAATATAATATAACCAGAACATAAGATTTCGTATGTTAATTGCCCAATAATATAACCTAAAATTGGGTAGAGCAAGGCCTCCATGCTTTTCAATTTTTTGAAGGTGGTCTTTATTTTATCAGGGTTTTCTGTTCTTCCATATATAGGAAGAAAGAATCGAATCGAAAGAATCAAAAAAAGACTTAGGAATAAAAACAGGTACGCCTTGAAAAAGGTATATAAATTTAGGTAAAATATTCATTTTACTAGAATTAATTTGACCAATCAATGATAAAGAGAGAGGCAACCAATTAGAAAGTGTCTTTTTCACACAATTCATTAAGGTTAGAAAATTTTATTTGAATAGATTTTTATAATTCTTAGTGATTGTTACTCCTACATATGTAAATTGTTTTCTTACAATTTTAAAAGGAAGGTTAATATCGGATGGTATCAAATTATTTAAAAGAAACAATTCACTTTTATGTAAATTCAATTTATATCCCGAAAACTGACTAAAATTAGTCAGTAAAAGAAACGTAGAAGGTAAAGAATTTGTAACATTACATACAAAAAGCAATAGGTCATCAGCATCACTGTTTAGTATGGTGGGGGGGGCTACTGCACAGGACTGATAGAGGCTGCAGAGGCTCCATCTTGGGTACAAGCCTACAAAGTACCCAGGACATTCTCAGCCCAGTTTTGCTTCCTATCAATGTCCCGCTGTAACCTCTGACAGCCCTCCACACTATCTACAACACCCCCAACCTTTGTGTCATCAGCAAATTTACTAACTCATCCCCCCACTTCCTCATCCAGGTCATTTATAAAAATCACTAAGAGAAGGGGTCCCAGAACAGAACCCTGAGGCACACCACTGGTGACTGACCTCCATGCAGAATATGACCTGTCTACAGCCACTTTTTGCCTTGTGTGTAAGCCAGTTTTGGATCCACAGAGCAATGTCCCCTGGGATCCCATGCCTTCTTACTTTCTCAATAAGCCTTGCATGTGGTACTTTATGAAATACTTAGCTGAAATCCATATACACTGCAACTACTGCTCTACCTTCATCAATGTGTTTAGTCACATCCTCAAACATCAAAATGTTTAATCACATCCTCAAAAAATTCAGTCAGGTTAGTAAGGCACGACCTGCCTTTGACAAAGCCATACTGACTATTCCTAATCATATTATACCTCTCCAAATGTTCATAAATCCTGCTTCTCAGGATCTTCTCCATCAACTTACCAACCACTGCAGTAAGACTCACTGATCTATAATTTCCTGGGCTATCTTTACCCTGCTTCTTGAACAAGGGAACAACATCTGCCATGCTCACATCCTCCAGAACCTCTCCTGTCCCCATTGTGTCATAAGGGGGGTGTTGGAGGCAGACCTAAATGCAAGACACAGACACTGAAGTATTAGGAATAGGACTAGGTGTGTCAAGCAAGCAAGGGAAGTGGGGAAGAAACACCACTGGACAAGACACAGGCCCTGAACGAGGCTAGGATACAGGGCCTGGGCTAGGACTAGACTAGGAAAGCAGGACCTGGATGAGGAACTAGGAACTTGGAACCTGGACAAGGACTCCAAGCCAGAGACTGGACAGGGACCCGGAACCTGGGAATTGACTCAGGCTCAGACCCCGGATCTAGGTTAGGACAAGACATGGCTGCAGGACAAGGAGTGGCAACAGGACTGGACGTGAGACTCCTGGGCAGGACGAGGGAACCCCAACACAGGATGAGGGAACCCCAGCACCGGGTTGGGCGAGGCACATTAATAGGACGAGAACACAAAGCCTTAACTTGGTTGTGAGAGAACAGGATCGCAGAGCCTTGGTTGTGAGAGAACAGGAACGCAGAGCCTTGGTCATGAGAGAACAGGAACATGGAACACAGTGGAGCAGGATGTAGGGCCAGGACTCATACACAGAACACTGAGAGCCAGATCTCCACTCAAGGTAGCGGCAAACGGCTGGACCCACCCAGCGGAGGCGAAGGCACAAAGAGACGGTTCCTAATACAAGGTAGTGGCAAATGGCCAGACCTACCTAGCGAAGACGTGGACACAGAGACAGATCTCAATTCAAGGTACCGGCAAACGGCCAGACCTACCTCGCGAAGGCATGGACACAGAGACAGTTCCCAACTCATGGTAGCGGCAAATGGCCAGACATACATAGCGAAGGCGAGGACACAAAGAGACAGTTCCAAACAAAGAAAGAGAGTTCCTTATCTAGACACAGCAAGGACCCGATCTTGCCCAGGTGGTTGAAACTGACGGCGTTACAGGCGAGGCCGCAGGTGAAGGTAGCAGGCGAGGCTTCGAAAGGAAGGGGAAAGGGAAGGAACAGTCCAGAAACTGAAGCTGAACCCAGGAGCTGTTTACGTAGCCAGCCCAAAATGAGAATCACGTGCCTCAATTCAGGCACACAACAGGACAAGGGAAAACCAGAAAACCTGGAATACGGATCGATGGACTGTACTGTAAACTGGAATGCGGACTTCACGGACCAGACCATGACACATTGATGAAGCAAAGATCATTGCCAGAGGCTCAGCAATCTCCTCCCTCACCTCCCACAGTAGCCTGGGTTATATCTCTTCCGGTCCTGGTGACTTATCCAACTTGGATCTTTCCAAAAGCTCCAGCACGTCCTCTTTCTTAATGTCTATATGCTCATGCTTTTCAGTCCACTGTAAGTCATCCCTACAATCACCAAAATCCTTTTCTGTAGTGAATACTGAAGCAAAGTATTCATTAAGTACCTCCACTACCTCCTCGTGTTCCATACACACTTTTCTACTGTCACACTTGATTGGTCCTATTCTCTCACGTCTTATATTCTTGCTCTTCACATACTTGTAGAATGCCTTGGGGTTTTCCTTAATCCTGTTCACCAGGGCCTTCTCATGGCCCCTTCTGGCTCTCCTAATTTCATTCTTAAGCTCCTTCCTGCCAGCCTTATAATTTTCTGGATCTCTATCATTACCTAGTTTTTGAACTTTTCATAAGTATTTATTTTCTCCTTGCCTAGATTTTCAAAAGCCTTTGTACACCACAGTTCCTGTACCCTACCATCCTTTCCCTGTTTCATTGGAACATACCTGTGCAGAATGCCATGCAAATATCCCCTGAACATTTGCCACATTTCTGCCGTACATTTCCCTGAGAACATCTGTTCCCAATTTATGCTTCCAAGTTCCTGCCTGATAGTTTCATATTTCCCCTTACTCCAATTAAACGCATCCCTAATTTGTCTGTTCCTATACCTCTCCAATGCTATGGTAAAGGAGATAGAATTATGATCACTATCTCCAAAATGCTCTCCCACTGAGAGACCTGACACCTGACCAGGTTCATTTCCCAATACCAGATCAAGTACAGCCTTTCCTCTTGTAAGCTTATCTACATACTGTGTCAGGAAACCTTCCTGAATGCACCTAACAAACTCCACCCCATCTAAACCCCTTGCACTAGGGGGATGCCAATTAATATTGGGGAAATTAAAATCCCCCATCTTGACAACCCTGTTATTACTGCACCGTTCCAGAATCTGTCTCCCTTTCTGCTCCTTGATGTTCCTGTTACTATTGGGTGGTCTATAAAAAACACCCAGTAGAGTTATTGACCCCTTCTTGTTTCGAGCTTCCACCCACAGAGACTCAGTAGACATTCCCTCCATGATTTACTCATTTTCTGCAGCAATGACACTATCTCTGACCCGCAGTGCCACACCCCCACCTCCTTTGCCTCCTTCCCTGTCCTTTCTGAAACATCTAAAGCCTGGCATTCTAAGCAGCCATTCCTGCCCCTGAGCCATCCAAGTCTCTGTAATGGCCACAACATTATAGCTCCAAGTACTGATCCATGCTTTAAGCTCATCCGCTTTGTTCATGATGCTTCTTACATTAAAATAGAGACATCTCAAACCATCGGTCTGAGTGCATCCCTTCTCTATCACCTGTCTATCCTCCCTCTCACACTGCCTACAAGCTTTCTCTATTTGTGAGCCAACTGCCCCTTCCTCCATCTCTTCAGTTCGGTTCCCAACCCCAGCGATTCTAGTTTAACTCTCCCCAATAGCCTTAGCAAACCTCCCTGCCAGAATTTTGGTTTCCTTTGGATTCAAGTGCAACCCATCCTTTCTGTACAGGTCATGCCTGCCCAAAAGAGGTCCCAGTGTTCCAGAAATCTGAATCCCTGCCCCCTGCTCCAATCCCTCAGTGACACATTTATCCTCCACCTCATTCAAGCCTGAAGGCACATTCTCAGAAATTCAGGAACATCTTCTTCCTCTCTGCCATCTGATTCCTAAATGAACATTGAACCCGTGAGCACTACCTTACTTCTTTAATATATATCATTGCTGTTTTTTGCATGATTTTTAATCTATTCAATACACGTATACTGTAATTTATTTATTTGTTTATTTATTTATTTTTCTTCTTCTTCTTCTTCTTCTATATTATGCATTGCATTGAGCTGCTGCTGCTAAGTTAACAAATTTCACGACACCTGCCGGTGATAATAAACTTGATTCCGATTCTGATTTTGAATAGTAAAATTAAAAATAGTGCATAAACAAAAATAATAAAACTGAGGTGGTGTTCACGGGTTCAATGACCATGTAGGAATCGGATGTCAGCGGGGAAGATGCTTGGGTAAATAAGATCCAAGGCGATCATGGCCTGTTTTCTAACTGTATGACTATAGACAATCGTGCTACACAAGGATCAGTATTGGAACCATTGTTATTTTTACCATATATGTAAATAATGTGAATGAGAATATAAGTAGTTTGCTTATTAAATTTGCTGATGACACAATAATTGTTAGAGTTGTAGACAGCGAAGAAGGCTGTGAAAAAATACCAAGGTGCATAGATCAGTTGGAATGCTGGGTGGAACAGTGGTATTTAATCCAGCAAGAGTGAGGTCATGCATTTTGAAACATCACACTCTAACAGGATGTCTACAGTAAATGGCAGGAACCTCAGGAATGTTGATATATAGAGGGACTTTGGGATGCAAATTCATAACTCCCTGAAAAGGGCAACATAGCTGGATAATATAGTGGAAAAAAGGCATTAAGTACTGTATTAAGTACTTCATAGACTGAGACATTGAGTTTAGTAATTAGCAAATAAGAACATAGTATAAGGAATAGGAGTAGGAGTAGGCAAGCTGGCCCGTCAAGCCTGCTTCTCCATTCAACAAGATCATGGCTGATCTGGCTGTGAACTCAGATGCACCTACCTGCCTTTTCCCCATGACCTTTAATTCTCCTACAATGTAAAATTTTATGTAACTGTATCTTAAGTATATTTAACTACTTCCCTGACCAGAGAATTCCACAGATTCACCACCTCTGGGTAAAGCAGTTTCTCCTCATCTCTGTGCTAAATCTTTCCCCCCAAATCTTGAGGCTATGTCCCTTAATTCTAGCCTCACACACCAATACGAATAACTTCCCTGCCTCTATTTTATCTATCCCTTTCATAATTTTATGTGTTTTTATAAGATCACTTTTTGCTCTTCTGAATTCCAGCAAGGAAAGTTCCAGACAACTCTCCTCATAGGCTAATCCCCTCATTTCCGGAATCAACCTGGTGAACCTTCCCTGCACCACCTCCAAAGCCAGTATATCCTTCCTCAAGTAAGGAGATACAAACTGTATGCAGTAGTCCAGGTGCAGCCTCATGAGTACCCTGTACAGTTGTAGGATAACCTCCCTGTTCTTAAATTCAGTACCCCCAGAATTGAAGGCCAATATTCCATTTGCCTTCTTGATATTCTGTAATATCTGAAAATCAACCTTCTGTGATTCATGCGCAACTATTTCTGAGTCCCTCTACACAACATCATGCTGCAGTCTTTCATCATTTAAATAAAAATCTTATCTAATTTTCCCTTACAAAGTGAATGATCTTGCATTTACCAATGTGGTACTCCGCCTGCCAGACCCTTGCCCATTCACTTAACCTATCTATATCTCTCTGCAAACTCTCTGCATCCTATGCACAATTTGCTTTTCTTCTCAATTTAGTGTAATCAGAAACTTACATATGCTACACCTGGTCCCCTCTTCCACATTATTAATGTACAATAATTATATTATGATATAATTATCATAAACAATTGTAGGCTCGGTACTGATCCCTATGGCACTCTGCTGACCATTAACTGCCAACTCATTTATATCAACTGTCTGCCTTTTATTGGTTAACATCCTCTCTCCGTGCTATTATATTATCCCCAACTCTATGCATCCTTATCTTAGGGATAAGCCTTTTTTATGCCACACTATCAAACATCTTTTGGAAATCCAAGTTATACAATATACACCTGATTTCCTCTATTCAATGAGCTCATTACATTCTCAAATAATTCCAGTAAGTTTGTCAAACAGGACCTGCCCTTTATGAACCTATGCTGTGTCTGCCTGATGAACCACTTCCAACCAAATGTTTTGCTGTTTCATCCTTAATCATAGCTTCATGCATTTTCCCCATCTACAGATGCTAAGCTAAGTGACCTATAATTACCTATCTTTTACCTACATCCATTTTTAAACAGTGGCATGACATTTGCTGTCTTCCAATCACTAGGTCCAGCCTAGATTCCAGGGAATTTTGGTAAATTATCACAAATCCGTTTACAATAACTGAACAACAGGAATTCTGCGGATGCTGGAAATTCAAGCAACACACATCAAAGTTGCTGGTGAACGCAGCAGGCCGGGCAGCATCTCTAGGAAGAGGTACAGTCGACGTTTCAGGCCTGCTGCGTTCAGCAGCAACTTTGATGTGTGTTGCTACAATAACTGAAGCCATTTTCTTTCAGTACTCTGGGATGAAACCAATCAGGATCAAGGGACTTGTCTCCCTTTCGGCCTAGTAGCTTGCATATCACTAACCTTTTAGGGACGGCAATTGTGTTGAGGTCCTTGCCACCCGTCACATCCATAACACTCTCTTTGGCATGTTGCATGTTGCAGAAAAGATTCACTAGGATAATGCCCAGAATGGAGTGTTTTCCTTTCAAAGAGACATTGGATGGGGTGGGTTTATACTCATTGGAAATGTAAGGGACTGAGAGGCACCCCAGTCAGTACAGATGAAACAAACTGTGCTTTGCAACTCTGCGATTCTATGACTCCATCAGAAAGCTGAAAAACACCGACCCTACAATACCAACTGAGCTCAGGAATCCTACCTAACATGTCTCCAAGCAGGAGACCAATACCACGTTCACACAGCTACATGGGGAAGAGAATTTTTAAGCATTTGACTCCCATTGCATTATTTGTATATCGAAGATCCTGCACATTTACAATGATATGCACGAACCAAAACTCAAAAAACAAATCTTCAGATGCTGGAAATCTAAAATAAGAATGGAAAATTCTGGAAATACTCAGCATGACTGACTGCATCTGAGTGAAGAAAACAGAGTCAATATTTCATGTCAAAGACCCTTCATAAGAAATGCAAAGGAGACAAAAGAAGTTTGTTAAGCTGGAGGGAGCGACAAACAATCTCAATGAGTCAAAGAGCATCTGTGGGAGGAGAGGAATTTTCAATGTTTCGGATCAAATCTTTGCATCAGAAGTTTAGATGTCTGAGAGTCACAAGGAGAGGGCAATGTCTGTAATAGGATAAAACTGGGGTGACCATACACTGTAAAGTGGGGATACGCTGTAAACAAGGTTATCTGGTCAATGAGTAAATCGGAGAAAATGTCAAGTCAAGTCAAGTCAAGTCAAATTTATTTATAAAGCACATTTAGAAACAACCCATGTTGACCAAAATGCTGTACAAACCATAACAGGTAGCTAAAATCACAATACAAAAAACACAGATATAAACAACAAGGCACACACCTTATAGGCACAAAATAAACAACACATGAACCTAGGCACATGCCAAAAACCAGCCACATCGGGAAGATTCAAACGCTAGTGAATAAAGGTAAGTTTTGAGCCTGGAATTAAAAGGGTCAATGGATGGGGCAGATCTGATAGGGAGGGGAATGCTGTTCCACAGTCTAGGGGCTACAACAGCAAAGGCATGGTCACCCCCGAACTTAAATTTAGATCGCGGGACAGCCAGGAGCCTCAAGTCAGCCAAGCTGAGGACAAAAGAACATAGACAGAAGAATGTGACAGTTGCGAATGACATACTGGGTGTGCCTTACTGGGTGAGAGGGGTGGGATCTCATTGAAACATGGTGAATATTGAAAGGTTTAAATAGAAGTGATGTGGAGCACATGTTTCCATTAGCGGAGAGTCTAAGAACAAAGGGCGAAGCATCATAAAGGAAGGATATCCTTTTAAAATTGAGATGAGAATTTTTTTTCAGTCAGAGGATCTGTGAATCTGTGGAATTCATTGACACAGATGTCTGTAGAGGCCATGACATTTGATATATCAAAGCAGAAGTTGATATGTTCTTGATTAATAAAGGCACAAAAGATTACTGGGAGAAAGTAGAAGAATGGGGTTGTGTGGAAAAATAAATCAGCCATGATCAAATGATGGAGAAGACTAGATGGGCTGAATACCCTAATTCTACTTATATATTTTATTGCCTTAAGGTCTGTACAACTGATGAAGTAATTAAACTACAGTTTTAATAAGTAAGAATATAAGGCTGATAAGATCTTTGGTTTCAATTTCATTTTCCTGCAAAATCCTCAAATACTTAGATTCATCTGTGGTCCAAAAATCTATCCGTTGCAACTTTGCATATGCATAAATCAGCAGCCATTGCACTCTAGGCAGAGGATTCCATAGCTTGCTAAGAGAAGAAATGCCTTCCATCACCATTACTAGCCTGAGCATTAATCCCCCACCAAGAGAATTATCATCCCAGCAAATAATCTAGCAAAACAGCTCAGATTTTTATATATATTTGAAGAGATTACTTCTCATTCTTTTCAGTTCCTGAGAGCGTAGGTACATCAAGCTCAAAGCTTTTTCAGAGAACAAGTCCTCTCTCCTGGGAATAAATAGGCGTACACTGGCTCTGATGGAAGTGTGTATATCCTTCCTTAAATAAGGAGACTCAAACAACACTCCATTCTCCACATATGGTCTCAAAAATGCTGTGTCTAGCTATAGCAAACCTTCCTGGCCTTGTACTGTATCTCCCTTGCAATACTGACCAACATTCCATTTACCCTTACTGCTTGCATCTGCCTCATGCTAACTTTCGATGTTTCAGACCTCTCGGAATATCAGCATAGAATATTCTAACAGCATTCAACTAATACCAAACACTTCTTTACTTTCTTTGCTTCTTTACTTCTTATATTTTTGCACTAGGGTAATTAAGAGTTATGGGGAAAAAGCAGGTTGGTGGAGATGAGTCCGTGGCCAGATCAGCCATGATCTTATTGAGTGGCAGAACAGGGTTGATGGCCTACTCCCACTTCTATTTCTCATGTTCTTCCAAAATACACAATCTCACATTTTCCTCTTTATTTTATTCCGTCAGCTAATATTTGCCCACTCACTTAACCTGTAGAACTTTTGTATCCTTTAGCCTATTACTGTAGTAGCAGCAGAGTTGCCAAACCATTCCTGGCCCCTTTATCTGTCATTAATAAAGATTGTAAAAAAAAAATTGTCAACACCTCAATGGTCCCTGAGGCCTCCCACATGGTATTGTTTCATTGAACTGGTTTATCCCTCCTTCTCGCTATTAAACTTGCTTATATTTTCCATAGCCCCATAAGCCCTTACTTAAACTCTATAAAATCCATAGAATACAGGAATCAAGAAAAACATTTGAATACAAAAACAGAAAACAATCTTACTTTAGTTGAGGTTTAATTCCGAAGATGATATATTGCATTATTTATTTGAATACTGGTAATTAATCTATCTAATATTAATTGATCTGTGTAAATATAATCCCACCAGGGTGTCTGAATTTCATAGCTTCTGTCTTAAGTTAGCCAATGTCACCAAAGACTGAGGATCTAGGCATGGCCTCGGCCAGAGTTTACACTCATGATCGTATGATTGATGTTGAGAGAAAAGTGGGCTGAGATAAGCCATGATGTTCCCACAGACAGGTGTTACACCAGTGCTCATTGTTCACGCTAAAGCATGGTTACAGTAGCAAAGGGCCAGAGAGTAAACAGCATACAAGCATTCTCTTTAGGAAGTGGAAGGGGGAAATGAAGTAATCTCATCAAATGTTCAGTATAATTTCAGCTAGCAATAATAATTGATAGCTTCAATTAATGTTTATTAATGTTTTAATTTTTTAATAATAAGTGCAACAGCAGTAATTTAAGTTTTATACATCATCATCGCTCTCTGGTCTTCTTGCCACTTCCAAGGGTTATTCATTCCTGTCTTGATTTTGGGAGGAAATTATTGCTTATAAGTGATGCAGATTCTTGCTTCCATCAATCTACCATTTCCCCCACCCTTTCAGATGTACCTGCGTACGTTTCATGAAAATTTTGTACTCATTGCTCCCTTCCCTTTACACGAGGTAGCTGCAGGCAGACAGATATAGAGGACAAGCCTTTTATTTGGGCAATGAAACTAAGTTACCTTTTTGTTTCTCATTCAGACATCTGCTATGTCAGCTGTTTTGATCACTGAAGCAGATGAAAGCACCTAGCTAGAATTTTAAAACCCAAGAAGTGAGTCATTCTTCACAGGATGAAATCCAAATCCTGTTTTATTATGTTGTCAATACACTGCAGAGATTCACTTCAGCCTGTTAACATGATAGCAGACAGATGAGGTGAAATAAAAAGTACTAGCCTGTGAAAGCAGTGAAGGGAAATTGAACAGAACTCTCAAGTTACTCAGATAAGTCTCAAACCACAACTGGAGAACCAACCAATGGCTAAAGTGATGCAAGTTCCATTTGGCTTAACCGAACACTTTGACATGGTATCCAACTGTCTGCACAAAAGGGTAGATTTGCAGTTTCTTTTGTGAGCTCTCAATACAATGAACAAAGACTGCTTAAAAAGAGAGGGAGAGAGCAAAGGTGCACTGCAAAAAATGAAGAAAGTATTCAGCAGTTAAAGCATAAAGCCTTTAGAAGGCATAAATCATTCTATCAGAAATCCTTCAGGTTTCTGAACAGACAATGAACCAGTCCATGAACACTACCTCGTTATTTTTGCTCTTTTTTGCACTACTCATTTAATTTAATTATACTGTGAATATATAATTGCAGCTGTAGTATTTAATATTAATTACACTGTACTACTGCTGAAAACAACAAATTTCATAACATATGTCAGTGATATTAAACCCTGACTCTGATTCTGAACTGTAGTACTTGTCATCATCTAGTACTCATACTCCTCTAGTAGCTGTAAATAGATGACAAGTACTATGGTTTAGGATTAAATTAAATACCAGACAGGCATTCTTAGACATTTCTGGTTTTCTGATACGTAGCTTCTTTTTATTATATTTAGTCATGAGCACTTGAGTCTTCAATTCAACTTGTCAAACGGGCTATGCTCCCTGGAGTTTCGTATGCAGAGGAAAATTTCATTCTGTGATTAGTTTCAGTAGAGCACTAGGAAATCTCATTTTATGTTCCATCAGAAAATTTCAATATTTTTTGAAGTCATGTGTTTTGCATGTTGGTGACAGAACTATTTAACCTAAGAAAGTCACAAAAGGCAGAATTTGAATAAGAACGGATTTAACCCTTTATCATCCTCCCTCATTCAACACCTACTGATAAAGCAATCACTCTCCTCTCTTAGTTAAGGCCCAAGATATTTTGTGAAACTGTATGACAGATGCATAAAATATTTTTTCTATTTAATTTTAAATAAATGGACAGTTTTCTGCATGGAATTGGTCACTTTATGCAGCTATATTTTATCATTTCACATGAAATAGAATGGATAAGAGATTCATATTTAAAGTTTTTGAATAAAAACAGTTTCTAAGAATTAAAAATTATTCTGTTGGCAGAATTTTTCAACAATTAAAATATTCATAAATATCCCGATACTTGATGCATCTGTATATCAATTGTGCACTTTCCAGATATGGAAGCTTTGAAGAGAGAGCACAATAACACATCAAACACAAGGAAATAGGAGTAGTGGCCCATCTGGTCCCTCAAGCCATTCAATACATTCATAGCTGATCTTCCGGAGGACTTAACTTTTCTCCTGTGCCAGTTCCACACAGCCCTCAATTCCCTGAAAAGCTTGAGTTTGGAAGTCCTCACTTCTGGATTTGCCTTCTCTAACCTTCAAGACATTTGGTGGCTCTAACTCAACCAGTCTATACACTGAAGGCAGAGACATGCAGCATCACATTAGTATAGTGCAGATCATGAATATTCTCTTAAAATCCACATTAACTTGCTTTGAATTTTGTCACAGTTTGAGCTCCATTTGGATTATTTATAGTCCTTTCATTGACTGGAACCCTGCATCCACCATGATACATCGACCCTCACGTTCATCAAGAGAACAAGTATCATAGAAACACCTTGCAGAAATAAACTTGCAATTAAATACTGCAAATAAAAGTTAATCCTTTACCGATGTGACCTCAGATTAAGGGCCATAAATATACACTAATCACCAATAAGGTCAGTAAAATTTTTATAAGAATTATTTTCAGTCAGAGAGTGTGAGAACGAGTAATTCATTGCCACATTAAGTTTTTAAGGGGGATCTGTACTAATTATTGAGAGACAAAGAATTAAACAGATATGTCGAATAAACTGAAATGAAGTAGACAGAATGTGGATATAGGGTGACAGATGGTATTCCATCAAATGGCCTCTACCATATATTCTACCTGCCCTAAATCATATACAATTCGCTTTCCTTTTATTATTCTATATATAGTTGGAATTGTCTGAAGAATTACTACTCTGAAAGCTGGTGAAAATAATTAAATTATCAGCAGTGAAAGGTAAAAACTAAGTTCAAAGTTCAATATAAATTTATTATCAAAGAATGTAAATGTTACTATATACATACTTAATTTTCTTGCAGTTATTTGTAGGAAAAAATAAATACAGTAAAATTTATGGAAAAACTATACATAAAGAAAAAAGACTGATAATCAATTAATGAGCAGAAGAAAATGCATTGTGCAAATGGAAAAGAAACTGAGACGATGAGTTGCAAAGAGTTTGTGAAAGTGAATCTGTAGGTCAAAGGCTCAGTGATGATTTAAGTTATCCACACCAGTACAAGACCCTGAAGGTTGTAGGATAATAACTGTTCCTGAACCTGATGGCGTGGGACCGAAAGCTTCATTTCTAGGCCCCACATCTAAGTGAGGATGGGAAGCTATTTTTCATGGAGCTGAGAGGTCCAGATGCTTAACTTCTGTCAGAGTTAAAAATGAAAGAAATATTCAAGTCAAAAACACAATAATAAATGCCAGAATTGATGTAATTTTTTTCCTTCATTTTTGAGTACAATTTTGTACAGTGTTTTTCATGGCTTTACCTGTGAACAGAATAAATGAGAATTTGATAGGTGGAACACTTTCATTTTTCCATATTCTTCTTGATAAATCCTTGAAGACAGAGGAAACTGCAGAATTTTCCACAATGGGGCAAGAGATGTTCGATGGTCAGTTTTTCAAGAATGCACCCCTTATGCCATTTATTCGGAGATTCTGTGTGCTCTTGATTCAAAAATCATATCATCCCAAATGCTCTTTCTCCATTTCAGCTGTCATGGACAACGGATTCCTGGGAGTCAGAGGAGAGATTTCAATTTTTTTCTGATGGGCTTTTTTCTTCTGTTGGCCTGGAAATCCCAGTGACAGGGTGACCGAGTTCAGAATGGAATGTCTACTCCCAGTGTGTTTGGTGTGTATGTGTGTGACTTGTCACGCAGGGTGGAGTAGACAGAGTGTAATTCAGCCTTCAGTGCTTTGAGATGCCAGGCTGAGAGAGGACACTGTTATTGGTTCACTTATCCATCCAATGAATTTTCAGAATTTTGTTGTGATAGCATTGCTGATATGTTTCTAATACCCTAAGGTGCCTACTGTAGGTGGTCCATGTCTCAAGAGTCAGAGTCATACAGACCTCTGGCCCACTGTAAGAGAGCAGGGATCACTATTGCCCAAAAATAATCACGTATTTTCATCCAAGTCTTTGACCTCAAGGCTGTGCTGTTGCATTGAAGGAGATCAAGAGGAGCATACAAGCTCATATTCATTTTACTGGCTCTATGTTATGACAAACAGAATCACTACTTTATCCTAACTTAATCTATTTGCCATTGAAGAAGGGACAAAATACTGTTGTTACTGGTTTCCTATTTCAGTGTTTAGCTATAAAGCCTGACACGGATAGAGTCTGTAAGAAAGAGGGTCTGATTTTACATCTTGTTCTTTCTGGCACTGCAAGTTAAGTGAAATTAAAATTTAAGACAGCTCTTCTGTTTTTCCTTTAAATATACATCTGTGACCTTACTTTCAGTGGGCTCCCAAATTCTTTATCCACCACTGCTCAGCAATGAAGTTTATTCAAATGATAAAAATACTGTATAAGCATTCATTATTGTTGCTCACACAGGATGAATCAGGTGCACAGCCTACAATCAAACCACAAGTTTATCTTCAGCTCCATATCTGTCTGACTCCTCAAATCACTTGCTTCACTCCAGGAACACTAAATCACCTGACAAAGCCTTCAACCATACCATTACTTGCCATTGCTATCCCCAACTCTGAATCAGCTCATTTCCAGTACAAATACTTATATCCTTTCCAAAACAATATCCCACAGTCTATTTTTCCTTACTGAAGTCTATATATTTTTTGTCAGCATGTACATCAGTGTTAAAATGTTCATCGTGTAGTGCAGTTGGAGATTGGTAGGTATGAGGTTGTGGGCATCAGAGTCATGGCTGAAAGAAGATCATAGTTGGGAACTTAACATCCAAGGATACATATTAAAAGGGCAGGAAGGTTGGCAGAGAGGGTGGGGTGGCTCTGTTGGTAAAAAATAAAATGAAATCAAATCCTTACAACGAGGTGGCAGGATTGGAAGATGTTGAATCCTTGTGGCGCAGGTAAGAAACTGCAAGGGTGAAAATATTCTAATGGGAGTTATATATTGGCCTCTGAACAGCAGCCAGGATGTAGGATGCAAATTACAATGGGAGATAGAAAAGGCATGTAAAAAGAGCAATGTTACGATAGTCATCAGGGGTTTAAGTATGCAGGTAGACAGGGAAAATCAGGTTTTTCTGAATCCCAAGAGAGGGAATTTGTAGAATGTCTGTGAGATGACTTTTTAGAGCAACTTGTGATTTAGCCCATAAGGGAAAAGGCAATTCTGGGTTGGGTGTTGAGTAATTTACCTTAAAGTGCTTAAGGTAAAGGAACTTTTAGGAAACAGTGATCATATTACAATAAAATTTACCCTGTAGTTTGAGAGGGAGAAGCTAAAGTCAGATGTATCAGAAAACTACAGATCACTACAGTGGAGTAAAGGGAATTACAGAGAGATGAGAATGGAGTTGGCTAAAGTTGATTGGAAAGGGACACTAGCAGAGATGACAGCAGAAGAGCAACTAAGAATGCCATAAGGAGAGAAAATAATGAAATATGAAACTAAGCTAGCCATTAATATAAAAGAGGATACCAAACGTTTTTTTTTGGATCTATAAAGAGTAAAAGTGAGACGTGAGTGGATATTGGACCACTGGAAAATTATGCTGGAGAGGTAAAGACAGGGGACAAAGAAATGGCAGACAATAAATAGTTTGCATCATTTTTCACTGTGGAAGACACCAGCAGTATGACAGAAATTCGAGTGTCATGGAACAGAAGTAAGTATAGTTGCTATTATTAAAGGGGAGGTGCTTGGGAAGCTGAAAAGTCTGAGGGCAGATAAGTCATCTGAAACAGATGGACTACACCCTAGGGTTCTGAAGGAGGTAGCTGAAGAGATTGTGGAGGCATTAGTAATGATCTTACAAGAATCAATAGATTCTGGAATGGTTCCAGAAGACTGCAAAATTACAGATGTCACTCTACTCTTGAAGAGAGGAGGGAGGCAGAAGAAAGGAAATTATAGGCCAGTTAGCTTGACTTCAGTAGTTGGAGTCCATTTTCAAGGATAAATTTTTGGGGTACTTGGAGACACATGATAAAATAAGCCAAAGTCAGCTTGTTTTTTTAAGGGGAAATCTTGCGTGACAAAGCCGTTGTAATTCATTGAGGAAATAACAAGCAGGATAGACAAAAAAGAGTCAGTGGATGTTGCCTACTTGGTTTTTCAGAAGGCCTGACTAGGTGCCATATATAAGGCTGTTTAACAAGATAAGAGCCCATGGTATTACAATGGCCAAGTTTATGGATGATATGAAGATAGGTGGAGGGGCAGGTAGTGTTGATGAAGCAAGGAGTTTGCAGAAGGACTTAAACAGATTAGCAGAAATGGTAAAGAAGTGACAGATAGAATACAGTGTCGGGAAGTGTATAGTCATACACTTTGGTAGAAGAAATAAAGGGTAGACTATTTTCTAAACAGGAGAAAATACAGAAATCAGAGGTGCAGAGGAACTTGGGAGTCACTGTGGAGGATTCCCTTAAAGTTAACTTGCAGATTGAGTCGGTGGTAAGGAAGGTAAATGCAATGTTAGCATTCATTTTGAGCAGGGTAGAATATAAAAGCAAGGATGTAGTGCTGAGGATTTATGGAGCATTAGTCAGACTGCACTTGGAGTAGTGTGAGCAGTTTTGGGCCCCATATCTAAGAAAAGGTGTGCTGACATTGGAGAAGTTCCAGAGGATGTGCATAAGAATGATCCCAGGAATGAAAGGGTTAACATATGGGTAGCTTTTGATGGTTCTGGGCCTATATTGACTGGAGTTTAGAAGAATGAGGGGGAATCATATTGAAACCTATCATATGTTGAAAGGCCTAGAGAGAGTGGATACGGAGAGGATATTTACTATAGTGGGTGAGTCAAGGATGTGAGGTCACAACCTTAGAACTGAGGGGCATCCATTTAGAATAGAGATGAGGAAAAATTTCTTTAGCTAGAGGGAGGAAAAGAGGTGCTGCCATTGGAGAAGGTCCAGAGGAAGATGAAAAAATTATTCCAGGAAAGAAAGAATTAGCTTTGGAGGAGTGTTAGATGGCTCGAGCCCTGAATTCACTGGAGTTAGAAGAATGAGAGTAGATTTCATTGAAGCCTATCAAATATTGAAAGCCCTATGTAAAAGTGGATGTGGAGTGAACGTTTCCTATAGTGGAGAAGACTAGGATCAGAGGGCACAGAATAGAATAGAGGGACGTTCATTTAGAACAGAGATGAGGAGGAATTTCTTTAGCCAAAGGTAGTGACTCTGTGGAGGCCAAGTCATTGGATATATTTGAAATGGTGGATGATGGATTCTTGATTTAGTCAGGGAATAACAAGATTTGAGGAGATGGCAGGAGAATAGGTTTGAGAGGGATAATAAATCAGCCATAATGAAATGGTGGAACAAACTCAATGGGCCAAATGGCCCAATTCTGCTCCAGTGTCGGATGGTCTTAAAAGCTCTCCATGTCCTACGTACAACACAGTAGAGGAGGGTATTTATCTCAGGTCCACTGCCGGAGTGGAAGAGCCAGCGGTGGGCCACTACAATGAAAAAGAGCTTTGACCTGTGACCAGTTGGCACTTGGGATTGATTAGCAAGAGCAAATTAAAGGAAGGCAGGGGCAAGCGGAGCAGCCATTGCCACAGCGGCAATTGTAGGTGTGGACAGAGTCAGAGCAGTGATCAAGCCACAGAAAGCAAAGGAAAGAAAAACTCAAGGGTAAGTTTTTTTCCCCTTCCCTTCTTTATATCTGTTCAGCTAGGACAGTAGAAATGCCAGGCAGGAGAATGGAATACTCCTCTAGAGGGATGTGGGAAGGCAGGGAGACCTCCAGTGTCCCTGATAGCGACAAATGAGAGAAGTGCATCCAGCTGCAGCTTTAGCAATCCGCTTGAAGGAGTTGGAGCTGGAAGTGGGTGAACTCTGGATCATTTTGGAGGCTGAGGGCGTGATAGATAGGACATTTTGGAGGAGGAGGGAGAGCAGCTAGATATATTGGTACCAATGACATAGGAAGGAAAAGCAAAGAGAGAATTTAGAGAGTAAAGTAGAAAGCTGAGAAGCAGGAACTCCAGGGTACTAACTTATGGATTGCTACCTGTGTCACACACTAGAGATGGTAGAAACAGGATGATTTGGCAGATTAATGTGTGGCTGAGAAGGTGGTGCAGGGGGCAGGGCTTCAGGTTCTTGGATCATTGGGTCTCTTCTGGGGGAGGTATGACCTGCCAAAAAGGGATGGGTTGCACTTGAACCTGAGGGGGACCAATATTCTCATGGAAAAGTTTGTTAGAGCTGTTGGGGAGGGATTAAACTAATTTGGCACAGGGATGGGAACTGAAGTGAAGGGGATCAGGATATGATGGATGGTAAAAAAGCAAAGACAGCGTGCAGTCAGAGTGGCAGGAAGAGCAAAAGTTAATAGGACAAAATTGCAGCCAGCTGGATAAGGATCAGTGCATTAGGGATGCGGAATCAAAAAGCATAGCAAATACAGTACTCATAGTGTTATATCTCAGTGCATGGAGTATAACAAGTAAGGTGGATGATCTTGTTGCACTTTTACAGATTGTTGAGTATGATGTTGCGGGCATCACTGAATTGTGGCTGAAGGATGGTTCTAGTGGGCACTGAATATCCAAGATTACACATTATATCATAGGGATAGGAAGGTAGACAGAAGGGGTGGCATGGCTCTGGTGGTTAAGGATGGCATCAAATCAGTAGAAAGTTGTGACATAGGATCAGAAGATGTTGAATCCTTGTGAGTTGAGTTAAGAAACTGCAAGGGTAAAAGGAGCCTGTTGGCAATTATATACAGGCCTCCAAACAGTAACTAGGATAAGGACCACAGATTACAACGGAAAATAGAAAAGGTGAGTCAAAACGGCAATGTTATGGTAGCTATGGGAGATAAATGCAGGTAGATTGGGAAAATCAGGTTGGTAATAGATCTTGAGAGAGTGAATTTATTGAATGCCTACGAGATGGTTTATTAGAGCAGATTGTCATTGAGCCTGCTAGGGGATCAGCTATACTGGATTGGGTGTTATGTAATGAACCAGAGGAGATTAAGGAGCTTAAGGTAAAGGAACCCTTAGGAGGCAGTGATCACAATATGATCGAGTTCACTTGAAATTTTAATAATAAAGTCTGATGTAGCAGTATCTCAGTGGAGTAAAGGAAATTAACAATGGTTTGAGAAAGACATTGGCCAAAGTAATTTGGAAGGAGACGCTGGTGGGGATAACATCAGAGCAGCAATAGTTTGAGTTTCTGGTAAAATGTGGAAGGTGCAGGACAGATGCGTTCCAAAAAACAAATAAATACTCAAATGGCAAAATAGTACAACCATGGCTGACAAGAGAAGTCAAAGCCAACTTAAAAACAAAAGAGAGGGCATACAACAAAGCAAAAACTAGTGGGAAGACAGAGTGTTGTGAAGCTTTTGGAGCAACTAAAATAATCATGAGGAGGGAAAAATTGAAATATGAAAGCAAGCTAGCAAACAATACCAACGTGGATAGAAAAAGCTCTTTCAAGTATATAAAAAATAAACCAGAGATGAGAATGGATATAGGGCCATTAGAAAATGAGGCTGGAGAAATAATACTGGGGGACAAGGAGATAGCAGATGAACTAAATGAGTATTTTGCATTAGTCTTCACCATGGAAGACACTTGCAATGTTACCAGCTGTTGAAAGGTGTGAGGGATGAGATGTGAGTGCAGTTACAATTACAAGGGAGAAGGTGCTCAAAAAACTGAAAGACCTAAAGGTGCATAAGTCACCTGAACCAAATCAACTGCACACTGGGGTTCTGAAAGAGATAGCGGTAAGAAATTGTGGAGGCATTAGGAATGATCTTCCAAGAATCATTGGACTCTGGTATGGTTTGAAAATGTCAATCCACTCTTTAAGAAAGGAGGGAGACAGCAGAAAGAAATTTCTGGACTAGCTAGCCTGACCTCAATGGTTGGGAAGATGTTAGAGTCAATTGTTAAGGTTAAGGAGTACTTGGTGACTCAGGACAAGATAGGGCAAAGTCAGCATGCCTTCCTTAAAGAAAACTCTTTCTTGAGGAATCTGTTGGAATTCTTTGAGGCGATTACAAGTGGAATAGATAAAGGTGATGCAGTGGATGTTGTATATTTCGACTTTCAGAAGGCCTTTGACAAGGTGACACACATGAGGCTGCTTACCAAGTTTAGAGTCCACAGTATTACAGGAAAATTACTAGCATGGTTAGAGCATTGGCTGATTGGTAGGAGACAGCAAATGGGAATAAAAGGATCTGTTTCTTGTTGGCTGCCAGTGACTAGTGGTGCTCCACTAGGGGTCGGTATTGAGACCACTTCTTTTTATGTTGTATATCAATGATTTTTATGATGGAATAAATGGCTTTTTGCCAAATTCACAGGTGATACAAAGACTAGAGGAGGGGCAGGTAGTGTTGTGGAAACAAGAAGGCTGCAGAAGGATCTAGACAGATTTAGAGAATGGGTAAGAAAGTGGCAAGTGAAATACAATCTTAGAAAATGCATGCAACACACATCAAAGTTGCTGGTGAATGCAGCAGGCCAGGCAGCATCTCTAGGAAGAAAATGCATGGTCATGCACTTTGGTAGAAGAAATAAATGTGCAGACTATTTTCTAACTGGGGAGAAAATCCAAAAATTTGAGATGCAGAGGGACTTGGGAGTCCTTGTGCAGACCACCCTAAAGGTTAACTTGCAGGTTGACTCAGTGGTAAGGAAGGCAAAGGCAATGTTAGCAGTCATTTCAAGAGGTCTAGAATACAAGAGCAAGGATGTGATGCTGAGGCTTTATAAGGCACTGGTGAAACCTCACCTTGAGTATTGTGAACAGTTTTAAGCTCCTCATCTAAGAAAAGATGAGCTGACATTGGAGAGGGTTCAGAGGAGGTTCACAAGAATGATTTTGGGAATGAAAGGGTTATCATATGAGGAACGCTTGATAGCTCTGGGCCTGTACTTGCTGGAATTTATAATGATGAGGGGGGGATCTCTTTGAAACCTTTTGAATGTTGAAAGGCCTAGACAGAGTACATATGGAAAGGATGTTTCCCATGATGGGGGAGTCTGGGACAAGAGGGCACAGGCTAGACAGAGTAGATGTGGAAAGATTGTGGTTGGAGGGTCATCCATTTAAAAGAGAGATGTAGAGAAATTTCTTTAGCTAGAGTATGATGAATTTATGGAATTTGTTACCACAGACATCTCTGGAGGCCAGGTCATTGGGTTTATTTAAGGCAGAGATTAATAGGTTCTTGACTGTCCATGGCATCAAAGGTTATGGGGGGAATGTTGGGGAGTGGGGTATAGGAGGGGAAGAAATGATCAGCCATGATTGACTGGTGCAGACTCTGTGTTACAAATGGCCTAATTCTGCTCCAATGTCTTACGCTCTTCTGTAGGGAGATAGTTATACCTAAGATGCAGGATACAGGGCAATGGATGACAGTCAGAAATGGGAAACAAGTTAAGGAGCCAGTGCCCAGTACCCCTGTGGCCATTCCCCTCAACAACAGGCATATCATTTTAGATACTGTCAGGGGTATGACCTAGAGAGAAAAGTCACAGAGGTTAGGTCTCTGGCACTGAATCTGACTCTGCAACTTAAAAGGGAAGGGGGAAGAAGAGGCACGCTGTGGTGACAAGGGATTCATTAGCTAGGAGGGCAGACAGGAGGTTTTGCGGGTGAGAATAAGATTCCTGGATGGTACGTTGCCTTCCGGCTGCTAGGCTGCAGAATATCTTGGATCGAGTCCACAGCATTCTTAAGTTGCAGGGTGAATAACCAGAAGTCATGGTCCATGTAGGTACCCATGACATGAGTAGGTTCTGCATAGGGAGTTCACGAAGTTAGGTGTTAAGTTAAAGGGCAGGACCTCCAGGGCTGTGATCTCAGGATTGTTACCTGTGTCATGTACTAGTGATGCCAGAATGAGGAAGATTATACAGTTTAATAAGTGGCTAAGGAATTGATGTAGGAGGAAGGGCAGAAGATATTGAGATCATTGGGCTCTCTTCCAGGAAAGGTGGGATCTGTACAGAAGGGATTGTTTGCTCCTGAACTGGAGGGGGGGTGGGGGGTGGCTAATACCTGAGTAGGAAAGTTTGTTAATGCTGCACGGTGGGGAGTAAGCTAGAATTGCAGGGGGATGAGAACCAGAGTACCAGAACAGTTAATAGAAAGGTTGTGGAGGCAGATTTTGGTAAAACCTCAGACAAAGTTATATTCAGCAGGTTGATTGTGGTGTGACTAGTCTACTGAGTTGCGTATATTTCATTGCAAGTAGTATCATAGGAAATGCAAATGATAATGCTGAAGATGAGGTAGCTGGTTTACAAACAGAGACAATGTGTAGTGAGGAGAGGCTGTTGATAGGGCCAAATCACAGTCAACAGCATGAGTTAAAATGTAAAAGGTGGACAAAATCGAAAAGGGTGACTAGAGGACTGAAACTTATATTTGAATGTGCGCTGTAGCAGGAGAGGTACCTCTCTAGTATTCTAAAGGCAAGATGACAGACACATAGCTAACAAGAGAAGTCACAACCAACATAAAAGCCAAAGAGAGGGCATATAATAGAGCAAACATTAGTGGGAAGTTAGAAGATTGGGAACCAACAAAAGAAAATTAAAGAAGTCATTAAGAAGGTGAAGATGGAATACAAAAGTAAGCTAGTCAGTAATAATAAAAAGAATACCGAAAGTTTCTTCAGATACATCAAGTGGAAAAGAACGGCAAGAGTGAGATGCTGGAAAATGATGCTGGGGAGGTAGTAATGGGGAGAAAGGAAATGGCGGACAACCTGAATAAGTATTATGCATCAGTCTTCACTGTGAAAGACACTAGCAGTATGATGGAAGTTACAAGTATCAGCGGTGTCAAGTGTCACCATTAATAAAGAGGATGTTCTTGGGAAACTGAAAGGTCTGAAGGTAGATAAGTCACCTGGACCAGATGGTGTACATCTTAGTGTTCTGAAAGAGGTGGCTGAAGAGCTCGTGGAGGCATTAGTAATAATCTTTCAAGAATCACTAGGTTCTAGGATGGTTCTTAAAGACTGGAAAATTGTAAATTCCCACCACTCTTTAAGAAGGGAGAGAGGCCAAAGGAAGGAAACTATAGGCCAGTTAGTCTGACCTCAGAGGTTGGGAAGATGTTGGAGTTGATTATCAAGGATGAGAGGATGAGGTCTCATGGTATTGGAGGCACATAATAACACAGGCTGTAGTCAGCATGGTTTCCTCAAGGGAAATTCTTGCATCACAAATCTGTTGGAATTCTTTGAAGAAATAACAAGTAGGTTAGACAAAGGAGAATTAGTTGATTCTGAGTTGTTGAACTTTCAGAATGCCTTTGACAAAGTGCCACAAATGAGGCTGCTAAACAAACATCGATCGGTGGTATTTCAGGAAAGATTCTTGCATAGATAAAGCAGTGACTGATTAGCAGGAGGAAAAGAATGGAAATAAAGGGAACCTTTTCTGGTTGGATGCCAGTGACTAATGGTATTCCTCTGGGATCTGTGTCAGTACTTGTCAATGATTTTGATGATGAAATTGAAGTTGGGTGGAGGGGCAGGTAAGTTTGAGGAAATAGAGAGGATGCAGAAAGATTAGACAAAATAGGAGAATGGGCAAAGAAATGACAGATGGTATACAATGTCGGGAAGTGTATGCTTATGCACTTTGGTAGAAGAAATGAAAAGATTGACTATTTTCTAAGTGGAGAGAAAATACTAAAAACTGAGGTACAACATGACATGGGAGTCCTTGTGCAGGATTCCCTAAAGGTTAATTTGCAGGTTGAGTCTGTGGTGAGGAGGGCAAATCTGATTCATTTTAAGAGCACTAGAATATTAAAGCAAGGATAAAATGTTGAGACTTTAGAAAGCACTGGTGAGGCCTCCCTTGGAGTGTTGTAAGCAACTTTGGGCCCTTTGTCTTAGTAAGGATGTGCTGAAACTGTAAGGAAATCGAAGGAATTTCACGAAAATGATTCCAGGATTGAAAGGCTTGTCATATGGAGAGCGTCTGATGACTCTGGGCCTGTACTCAGTAGAATTCAGAAGAATGAGGAGTGACCTCATTGAAATCTATAGAATGGTGAAAGGAGTTGATAGAGTGGATGTGCAGAGGATATTACCTGTGCTGGGAGTATCTAAGACCAGAGGAAAGCCCCTCAGAATAGAGGGGCATCCTTTTAGAACAGAGATGGGGAGAAATTTCTTTAGCAAGAGAGTAGTGAGTCTGTGAGATTCATTGCCACAGGCTGCTGTGGAGGCCAAGTATTTATGTATATTTAAGACAGAGGTTGATAGACTCTTAATTGGTCAGGGCGTGAAGGGATATGGGGAGAAGGCAGGATATTGGGGTTGAGAGGAAAATTGGATCAGCCATGATGAAATAGAGGAGCAGACTAGATGGGTAAAATGGCCTCTTTCTGTTCCTATATCTTATGCTCTTTTGGTCTTATAGCTCTCTAGTAAAGTATTACGGTACTTCCTTAATGAATGAATTTTGTGCAAGGAGTAACCAGAAGCTGAAATCCTCATTTTTATTTGTCTACTTAACACAACTGCCAACAAGAAATAAGAAACATACATTATCCAATCACAAATTATTTTCTTCCCTGAAGAAGGAATGATTTTTTTTAATATAACAAGCCAACGGCTTCAAAGGACTGCATCTTGCTGGAGGAAGCCAGTGCGAAGCATGGCAATCAGTGAGATTTAACATTAATAATAAAATAAATGTTTTAAAGTCTATTAATATTTTAACAATTAAAGAAAAAAAGTAAATTAGAAACATAAAAATGTGAAGGAATGATTAAAATCATTAAACTCAGACAAAATAATTTTAAAGATCATCTCGTGTCCAAAACCCACCCTCAAAAAATTTCACTGAAATCATTGGGATTTTGGATCCTCTGTGAAATTTTATTTGATAATATCAGTGATTCCTCAGTATATTGATTTTTAGACTCAGCACGACTAGGCCTTGTCACTTCTCTCATTAGGAAATCTAGCAGTAAGCCAGACTGATGGATTTGGTTTTCCAAATCTGTATTAAGTCTTGGACTACTGTGTTTGACAGGACAGAAATCTTGGACTGTCCCCAGTTAAATGGCTGAATGTAGGAAATAATATGAAACACTAACAACAGCCACCAATGTACTGCCCATCAATACCATTATTGCTCTTGAGCCTTTTAGAGATATACATAATAGTCATTTAAATTCTCTATCATCAAGGTGGGATTTGGCACATGTCTCTAAGTCAATAATCTAGCTCACATGATTTAAAGACTTGTCACTGTATGGATTTGTAAGGATGTACTGTACATGTAAATGTTCAAGTAGAAGTTCAAATTTATTGTCATTTGACTGCACAACCAAATATACCTGTAGATCACTGTGCACCCACAAACCATATCTCACACACCAGTTCATAAAATAAAAGATTACCATAACTAAGCTAATAAATATAATTCAAAGTGCATGTAGTGTACAACACAGGTAAACAGTAAACGGCTTGCTGACCTCGTGATGGGACCTCGGTGGTGGCAGGGTATCCATTAATATCACAGCCTGGCAGTCCTAGTCCTGATGCTTCTGTACGTTCTTCCTGATGGTAGTGGGTCAAAGTGATTGTGGGATGGGTGGTAGGGATCCTCAACAATGATTTGGGCCCTTACATCTCCAACACTCCTAGTAAGTCTCACAAATATAGAGAAGGAAAATCTCAGTGATCCTCTTGGTGATTTTTACCATCCTCTGTAGGGTCTTGTGGTCCAATGCCTTGACTTGCATACCACACAATGACGCAACCAGGCAGGACAGTCCCAATGGTGGTCCTGAAGAAAGTAGTTAGCTCAAACACCATCTATAAATATGCTGATGATACAACCATTGTCGGTAGAATCTCAGATGGAGATGAAAGGGCGTACAAGAGCAAGATATACCAGCTAGTTGAGTGGTGTTGCAACAACAACCATGCACACAATGTCAGTAAGACCAAAGAGCTGACTGTGGACTTCAGGAAGGGTAAGATGAGGGAACACAAACTATTCCTCATAGAGAGATCAGAAGTGGAGAGGGTGAGTAATTTCATTTCCTAGGTGTCAAAATCTCTGAAGATCCAATGCAGCTATAAGGAAGACAAGATAGTGGTTATATTTCATTAGGAGTTTGAAGGGATTTGATTTATCAACTAAAACACTCTAAAACTTCTATAGATGTACTGTGGAGAGCATTCTAACACTGTTGGGATTTTCTAGTGCCATTGTTTAGAAACGTTCTGTTACTTTACTGATGCTGAGAGTATTTGTATACCAAAAATGTGTAATCAATTTGCCATGAAATTCAATCAAAACATCTGGGCTTCTATACAGCTAAAGTGTTGTAGAATGCCATAATATGACTTTATGTTTGGATTCGGGTTTTGCTGAGATAAGATATTCTTGACCCAAACTCAAAATTGTAGAAACTCTATCACTTTCATTGTGAACTATAATTAATTACAGGGCGTGCATTGTGCAACATCTGCATCTGATGAATTTCAACCCAAAGAACTTGATTCATGCTTTTTATGCAATTGCTTCAGTACCAGTATCAAATGCACAGTGGATCAGCCAACACAGCAACCTTTAATTTTACATTTTGGGACAGTTTGGAATTGAGGAACAATGTTTAAATCTAATTTTCAAATGTGTCCATTTTCATTATTTACTGAGTTCAAAATCAGCATTTGGTCTTTATCATACAAAATTATAATTCTTAATTAGTTGAGCTAATTAGGAATTCCAAATTAGTAAGAGATGATTCACAATTCCCCAAGTATTTAAGAATTTTGGTTTTGAAAAAGTCTCCACATGAAGCACTGTCTAAGTGTTTTTTTTCTTTTGATCAGTGACATCAGGCTAATTTTGATGCCAGTCCCAAAGTGAAGCAAATATTTGACATTGAGGTACCATTTATACCTTTGAAAGGAAAAGTGCAAGGTTTCGGTGAAAGATCTGCAAAGTTTCCTAAAATTTCAAGTGTTTACTCTGAATACAAATAGCATTGGTAATTGGTTTAAGTTTGTAGCTGCTAAAAAAAAAACAAGATTTGCTATTATCCAGTTTTTTCAGTCTCCATTCAAAACTTCCCTCCGATATGGAACCATTAGCACCAGTTAGAACAACCTTTAGAATTATGCTCTTTTCACATTCATGGAACAATAATTACAAATCCAGAATAATATGCAACATTTTGAATGGTGGTCATGTGGAAAATGAGAAATGGATGAAAAAAATCTAGGGTATATCATCACAAACAAGAGAAGATCTGCCGATGCTGAAAATCCACGGAACACACACAAGATGCTGGAGGAACTCAGCAGGCCAGGACTCCTGACAAAGGGTCTCAGCTCAAAATGTCAACTTTATTTTTTCCATAGATGCTACCTGGCCTGCTGAGTTCCTCCAGCATTCTGCGTTTGTTGCAAGGGTATATCATGCTTTCGCTAGTAACCAGTATAACTGCTAATGTACTGTAGCTTCTTCTGGATGTTTCTGAATAAAATCTAATATATAAACTCTTAGTATTTTTGCACATCAGAATAGTAATGCACATGCAGATATGCAGATGCCCGGCCACTTAAAGTACAAACTTTATTATATTTCAATAGGATAAGTTATACACTACAAGAAAAGCAGCAAGTATTCCACTGGTGTGGAACTCATGACCAGAAGGGAGAGTTGTTGTACCATTGTCAATGAAAAATGCTTACAGCATAAGCTTCACAATTTGACTTCCTTTCAAGTGTATTGCAGGGCAAGTCTTAGACAGTACTGAAAGCAGGATTCCTGCCCATCTTACCTCTGTGAACTATGGGCTGTACATAGGTTACATTTATTTCAATATTGGTAATAAAAACTGAAAAGAAGAACTTATACATATGGTCAAAAAGAACAGCCAAGGTGTACCTTTGCTGTATGGAACATAGAGCTCTGCACTTACTACTTGTTTATTTGGAGACACAGCACAGGCTCTTCTGGCTCAATAAGCTTGCATCGTACGATTATATCCATGTGACCAATTAACCTACTAACACATACGTCTTGCAATGTGGGAACAAGCCAGAGCACCCAGAGGAAACATACGTGGTCTCGGGGGAGAATGCACAAATTCCTTACAGACGGCAGTAGAGTTGAAGCCAGGTCACTGGTATTTTGATACCATTACACTAACCGCCACGCTACTGTTCCACCACAGAGTTTGGCATTATTATATATGTACTTAGGTCAAAACTGAGCATTAACGAAGGCCTGGAAAACCATTGAAAGGACCGTACAGGCAAGGAATTCTCAGTAATGTCACCGCAAAGCTGAGTGGTTTAGTGTCTGGCTTAGTGGTCAAGGTGGGATGCGTCTGTTAGTTCACAGAGAGTTAATTCTTTCGTGAAGAACGTTATTGTCTGAACTTAGATAGCAGAGTGACAGAGTCCACGGCCTCTCTGCTGGAGTTTTTGGGCTCCTTTTCTGTCTCCTATGACTCTTTCACAAAAGAGACTGCGGCTACCTCTGCCCTGAATTGCAACAACCTTCCCTATTTAATCAGAACACTTAAAAGCAATAGCAGATCTGGGGCTCACTAATCAGATCATACTATAGGTATGTATTTTATATGTACACTTACACACATACACATTATAAAAGGCTGAGAAATAAATTAATTAAGTCTTAATCATTACCTGACTAAATGCACTAACGTTTGTTATAATGACTTTCAACAATAAAAAGGTGTGGTATCTTAAGGAAAAATAATAAAAGTTAAATGCAACCCTTAACTTTGAAACCTTATATTGAGGACAAATCTTTTTTCAAAGAGGGCAGTAAAACAATTAATAATGGAGTCTATTAAGATCTGATTGTTGCCACTAAGAGGGAGGTAGAATTTCAGGCCTTTGAAGTAACTGAGCCTGAATCAGGCCTCATTACAGAGATATAATCTGCATTCATACATTTATGTTAGGAGCTGAATCTATTGGGTAAGATTGAATTCTGTTACATAGTGTATCTTTGCTCTGGAACCTTTCTCAGGCTTTCTCAATTTAATCCTGAGGTGACTCAGTAATACAATGCACTAGGACACTGAGGGATGCTTCACTAATGGTGAAAGACAGGGAGATGTCTACAACTTTTGAATGACTCATAATGTGTACTATAGGCAACATAATAAAGTGATTAGGAACATATTTTTCTATGTGTTCTGGCGCATGCTGTTTAAATACAGATTCATATTTTTAAGATCAAAACATTTCTAATGCTACAAAGTGCATGAGCTTGAAGGGAGAATGTATTCAATGTATGACTCATGTTAACAGTTACAATCTGTTCATTAAGGTTTATATAATCCTGTAAATATAAAGAAGCTCTAAGTTAGAATACCTTATATGATTTAAAAAAGGGATTAAAAGGCAGTGAATAGAAGTGTGAATGTTTCATTTATGGAAGTTAAGTACAAATGATTTATAAAATTAGGGCTTCCTTCAAAGTTAGCAGAGGTTAAAATAGAAATTAATAGTATCTGTCTGTTCTTCCTGACCAGTATATAATCTGGTTTGCAGGACTCTGCGACTGGTCTCCCTTTCAGGAACAGTCAGAAAGCAGCAAGCTCCAGGTGGCTCTCAAGTATTTTGCTGCCAAAAAAGCCCACGCTGGAAAGTCCAAAGGGGCTCCCTAGAGGGAGTTGGGTTTAGCCCGGAAGAGAGTGAGATTAGTAAAGCATGATTATACAACCCATGCTGGTGGCCGGCTGTCAGAGGGAAGAGGAACAGTAACGGCAATTAGCAAGACTGAAAGCTCCAGAAGGCTTACAATCAGTGATCTGCATAGTTCCCTCAGAAGAATTTTCTTCCAGTACATGGTTTCAGATGTCCACTGCTGCCTGACCAATAACTGGCTGACGCACCACTGTGGTAAGCACATCCCAGTTCAGTGTGGTAATCACTAACATTTTTCACTGGTTTTTGACCTGTTTAACCATAAGGAAAAACACTTCTGTCTTATTCAAAGCTACCAGCTTCCCTTGATCTGTCCGGTATCCTCAACAGATCTGAACTAACTTTGTGTGTCGTTGTCAGAGGAAAGCGAAGTTATTTCAGGACTCAATTCATCTTTCTGGAGTTACTTTATCAACTAATATTCAGAAAAGGACATTCACAGAAATTATCCTTACATGACTAATGAAATAATAATAAAAGCACCAAAGGGATATTTGAGGAGCACAGTAATTCTGCAAAGCGTGGAAAGAAGTACAGGAAATCCAACATTGGATATGATTTATCACCTGAAGTATGGATATTGATGAGTTTCATTCAAAGGATAACAGGGGTCAAACAGAGAAGACCAGTAACAAACTATCAACCTGCAGCTTAAGTGTCCTTGGTATTCCAGCATGTTTCTTTTTATGAGACTATTTCTAGCGCCGAGAGCTTCAGTACAATGTGGAAATGGATACTGACAAAGAGTGCCTCAGCCTTTACACACCTGGCTTATGTCTTTCTCCTCTTCCTGCTCTGTTCTTCGTCTGTTGCCTGCAATGACATCAGCAGAGATATGCCGTCTCCGAATATCACAAGCTCTTCGTACAGCCTGGGAAGGCATGTGCGCAGCTACAAGTACCTGGAAGGAGATGTGCGGTGGAGGAAGCTGTTCTCTTTCACCAAATACTTTCTCAAGATCGATAGGAATGGCAAAGTTGGCGGAACAAAGAAGGAAAATTCTCCCTTCAGTGAGTATGGAAATGTTTATTCATTTTCTTTCAGAAAGTTATAATATTTACTTCTGTTTGGTTTCTTTTAAAATACTGGAACAGTTGATTTTTACTTTTCCAGCAATAATGCTGTTTTATAAATATCAGCTCATTCCATGCACCCAGAGAAGCTGTAAAATACAAGTGGATGTCTGTTATTGTCAGTTATTGTCAGTTTTTGCATAATTGTTGCATAATGAGTTTCTTTTATGCCTGTTAATATTATCCAAGGGACCTCTAAATTGAAACCCAAGCCTCAAAATAATCACTGAGTGCCATTGAAGCCATTTTATATAACCTTAAGAACATTACATCTTTTATAAGTTTTAACAACAGTGCCTGGTTCTGTTTTTGATTTCTTTTTCCGCATGTTGCTTTGAGTGATTGCAGTTAAAGAGGCAAAGTTAAGGCACCACTACAGCTATTCGTCTTCTCAGATGCCTTCTTGTTGGTAACTTGATACTATTCCATGCCTGTATTGTCAGTAACATATGTGGCAATTTATGGCTCTTAGTGGTATTCTGTAATTTTATAAGTCATTGTCATAGTCCTCTGTCACATTTTAAACTTCTGAACATTATAACCAGTAAATTACATCTCAATACAAAATTATTTTGAAAATAAATTCCCTCAAAATGGTTAAGTATGGAAGATTTCATTTAAGTTCTACTGGAGTAGAATGAGGCTTTCAACCAGTTAATGGAAGTCTTTTTTTATTTCAGCACAACATCTGACATTATGATTGTCAATATTTTGGGATCTTGCCTCTGCGTTGCAATAGTTACCTTGAATGTGAGACTAGAATAGATTAATTATAGTCTCCCTGGGCCTGCCTGTCCATATGTTTTTTTTCCAAGAGTGTGCACGTCTTGATGCTGTGTTCTGAAATTTATTACGTGTGCGATATTGTATTAGATATAAAGCAGGGTCAAGAAAAACCTACTAATGAAACTGAGCAATGAGTAAAATATATAGAAAAAGAAAATGCACATTAGATTGACAACAGCTTTCACTCATAAATGAACTGATACTTTAAGCATCAGTAAATAATACTAAATGGATGAAGTGTTATTCTTTTGTAACCAATAAAAAAGAGCAGATTTCAAGGTCATTAAATATTTCTTCAGTTACTATTCATTGGCAGAAGATATTAAATCTGGAGAATGTGAACAATCCATTTAGTTTATCCAGCTCATTTTGCTGTTTGCCAACATTTTGCACTTGTGACCCTTACAAGCAATTTTATTTATTTCCTGCAGCAACATAACTTTGTGTCCTTCCAGTCACTAATCAAAAACGTGTCTACATCTTTCATCAGTGATTCACGCACCACATTTAGTGGCAACGTGCTCTATTAAACTGTGACTCTTGACTTTGAATAAACCACCTCTTCAATCATGTTTAGTGGTTTCCTACGTCTGAAATTTTACGCTAATAATCATTTATGAAGCAATGGCTATTGGGGCATAAATGAAATATTAGAATTTGAATTCATATCCATATACCATTAAAGGCATTTTTTATTGTAGAATAAATAGTAATAACATCTGAATGTACTTGTGATGATCATAATCTGCTGTACCTCGTATTGTTCATTTTTCATGAATGCAGAAGAATTCTGTCAAGTATTTCTAAGGTGTTTAAAATATATACTTCAAACCCCAGAAGGCTGAAAGAATTGCATAAAATTGTCAGATAAGTGAATTGGGAATTGATTGATTGATGTCATCTTTGCTTTCAGAATGTTAAATTGTTTGACATAACCTGAAGAAGTTCTCACTTTCTGTGTTCTCATCTCTGTGAACAACATATAGCAAGCAAAGTGCTGGGCAAACGAATAACATATGACCATATGACACTTACAGCACTGAAATGACTATTGACTAGAACATTAATCTTATGTCATTGTGATGTTATCATAATGCTCTGTAATTACAAGAGAACAAAGCCTTGTCACTGCTAGGACGACTCTTCTACCTGTTGCCATGTTATGGTTTCCAATATGTCCTATGTTGAATAGTATGTCATTTAGTTGTGATATTATATTCCTTTTTGAACAAAGGTGCAATGGGGGTTTTTTAATCTTAACTGTGTTAGGACCATTTCGAAGTTAGACAGATATTACTCTATTTTAATTGAATATAGATCATATATACATATATATATATAAAACAACTATTAGCATATTTGTTATTTGACTCAATTATAGGTGCAATGTTTATGTATGGTATAGGACAACCTAAATTCAGAAAGCCTTGCACATTGGAAGAGATATCTAGTGGTGATTTGTCACAAGTTAAGCACTGTAACATCATTTATTTTTAAAACTGACTGTCATACTAAAAGAATGAAGCTACCATGAAGCAATACATCCAAATGTTTGGCTCAGCTGATGAAAAATGGTTTAAAGGATATTGTAGAATTAGCAACAGAAATTTAACTCTTCGAGTAGTGGACTTCGCTTGTCTCAAGACGTATGGAGTATGGGTCTGTTGCAGGGACTGGAACTTTCCTCAACGTCAAAGGTAAGAAAAGCTGAAAGAACACTTCTGTCTGACCTATCTCAGTTACCTCCTACTGAATAATCAAGGCAACAATACTTCACTAAATGCTGAACATCAAGTTAGGTGTTTAATTCTGGACTGCTGTAAGAATAATTACCTCTGTATTAAATCCATTTTTAAAGTCAAATCTGGAGAGTCAAGCACAGGCCATTGTCAACTCACTGGCTTTATTGTAGTTAATAGATGAATTATGATATGTTTCAACATATCATGTCTTTGGCATAAACTACTATAAAAGGACAGAAATAAAAATTAATAAGGAGTAGACAGTCAAGATATGAGTAAAACAGAAACATGAGATATGGTAAAATATTAGAAAAAGCAGAGCAAAGCTCTTTACGAAATAGTTCCAGATCTATTCTAGTCAAGTAGCGATGAAATAATCACTGATGTAAACGCCTCTTCTACATCAAAAGGAAGATTCCTCATGAAGTGGAGTTAAGAGTAAAATTAATAATGGATCAAAATAAAACAAAATGACAGTGAGACATGTGAAGACACAAAAAAAATCGTTCTGGCAGAAATGCAGTCATTGTTTGAATTTCTTGAACTCGTTGAATGAGAAAGATGAGGTGCTATTCCATGAGTTTACATTGGGCTTTGTGATAATAGCCCAAGAGGCCAAGATGAAAAAGTCAGGGTGGGAGTGGACCAGAGAATTAAAGTGACAGGTGCCCAGCAGCTCAGGCTTATGTTTTCATTCAGAAAGAAGGAGCTCTGCAAAGGATCCGTGCAACCTCCTTTTGATCTCCCTAATTTTAGAGGAGACTGCAAAAATAATAGTAAATACAGAACACTAAATTGAGAAATGAAACCAGTAAATGGGTATTTCAGCTGGCAGGAGTGTTTGAGACCCTGGAAGAATCCTTCCATATGATTACTGAATCATACCAACAATCTCTCACCTTCACGTAGTATAGTTTTTGCCTCCTTCCTACGACCTCAAGGCAAGTAAGGTCCATTAATAATACTACTGTTCATTCTGTCACGTCTTTACGGGACATGTACTACTGACCAGTACTATACAGATGTGTCAAAACTGCTACTAGCATTGGCAATTAGGTGGACAGAGGAACAGGGCAGTAAAACCAACTTGAACCTCTTCCGTCTTAATAATTCCTGACTGACCTGCTGAGTTATGATAGCCAAAGCTTTCTTTACATTTTGTATTAAAGGCGCTCTGAATGTGAAGTCACCACCATCATTTCAGGCAATTAAAACTCACACTAAAGCAATGCAACATGGACTCGGACCCTTTGGTCCTATGAGTCTGTGCCTATCAAGGTGCAACGGGCTAGTCACAATACTTTGTGTTCAGGCCATATCTCCCTGAGACCATATACCTATAAGTTCTGTTATGTCTTACCTGATTAGGAGTGCTATTTTATTTCTAATTACTGGGTTCGTTGTTTAATTGTAAGTTCACAGCTGTTGTTGATTACTCATTACGGTGTTGTTAGCAATTAGCTTTCATCACCAGGTTGGCCATTGCTTGTATATTCATTAGTTTCTCAGAAGCACTTGTTGGAAGTCGAAGGAATTTCAATCAATATTTGAATCTGCCTTTCATTCGAACGCCGAGAAGTATTGTCTCTCTATTTTTACTATTCTATCCTGGCTCAAGAGTTTTCCCTGTTTTCTTAAGCTAGATAGATAGATAACTCCAGTCCTGGTGTAGCTGTAGTTGAAGGCAGCTTTGCAGCTTAACCACACTTCGACAACATGGTGATGAGAAAGGTTTTACCCTGCGGTAAACTTTGGTCACCAAATCATTATAGCATACAAGGAGCAGGTGTGAAAATTCAATATTTCTCAGCATTCTAACAGAAGGCAGATTCAAATATTGATTGAAATTCCTTCAACTTCTACAAGTGCTTCTGATGAATTAATGAATATACAAGTGATTATATAATGGCCGACCTGATGATGAAAGCTAATTGCTTAACAACGCCATAAAGAGGAACCAACAACAGCTGTGAACTTACAATTAGGTAATGAGATTTAGTAATCAGAAATAAAATAATGATCCAAATCATGAAAACAGAACAAGTACAAATACTATGTACCTCTCCAGTTGCTTCTTAAATGATAGTATTCTACCCATCTCAGCCATTGGCTCTGGCAGCTCATTCCATTTTAAATCTTTCCCTTTCACCCTAACTCTATACCTCCCATAATTTTAAATGGATCTGTAAGGCCATCCCTCATTCCCCTATTTCCAAGGAATAAAGACTGGCCATCCTCTCCCTATAATTTGGGTCATCTAATCCTCAAAATATCTTTGTAAATCTTTTCTGTACTATTGCAGTTCAATCACACTTCTCCTATAATAGGTGATGAAACAGGTTTTACCTTCTGGTAAACTTTGGGTTTGCAAAAAGACAGAACTCTCTCTAAATACGTCATTTTAATTTGAACTGAAGTTATCTCTGCAAAGCCAAGACACTTTGACACAGTTCCTTCTTCTCCTCATGCTTCCGTAAACACCGTTAAGAATTATTTTCTCTGTTAAAAGTTGAATAAGTGACACGTCATTAAGAGATTATATGTAATTATGTTACATCTTCCTCTGCTGTTGCATGATATTCTTTCAGGTTTAGTGGGGATGGCCTTTAACATTTTGATCATGCACTTCTTACTCAATCTTACAGATTTCCAGCCGGCTTTGCATTTAGGGTTGATGGAGATACATATGTAACAATTTCTTAGTTGTATTTCTTATGTTAACTAGAGGAAAGGGATGTTTCAACAGCTGATGCATTCTGCAGTGCAATATTATAAATCCAGCTCTGAAATAGCAATTAAGTTGTTTCTGAAAAGTAAATAATTCTTGAAACTGACTATCAGAGCAATTTCTAGAAAAAAATGCAACTTAAATATAATGCAATTTTTTAATACAAAACAATATGACTGGATTTGGTGGTTTAAGATTACTAGGACAATGCGTATCATGATATAATCTGAACTGACGGTAAATGATTAGTAACCAGCTGCAGATGATCAATAAACCTTCAGTGATCATTTTCTTTTCAATAAGGATGTCAAAATACATCAGCTACAAAGAGTTGTGCTGGCCAATCAAAACTCAGGAAGCCTCAGGCAACCAAAGTGAAAATGAAATAAAGCGGCCCTTGCCTCTCCTGTATGTCAATTATAATAAAGAACAGATAAACAGGAGTGATTTCCAAGCAACAACCTGAATTGGAGCTTTTGATATTTTGACAGACCTGATTAAGACTGTGCTCAGTACTCATTCCTGATATACTTTCATACCGTGTATGATATCAGAATTGTAACAAATATGTTTATAGAACATAGAGTTTGTGTTAATTAAAATAATTATGTGTTTTATATATTTATATGTATGCTATCTGACTATCTGACAAAGAAATTTATAAAAGTACTTTCCCTCCCATCTGTAATCATGTGCTATGTTAAATATATTTTTGAACATAACCATTCAAAATCTAAAATTAGCTCACATGTCCATTCCAGCCTTGTTGCCCATCCACACTACTTGCCAACACCTGGTCTATATTCTTCCATGCACTGTCTTTTTATGCACTGATATTAAATGTAGAGATTGTATCTGATTCCATCATCTCTACTGGCAGTGATTTCCAGATCTCAGTCTGTGTGTCACCTTTTCCAGCAAATCCCCTTAAATCTTCCTCTCACCTTAAACCTAGGCCCTCTTGTTTTTTACAGCCCTGCAATGGGGAAGATTCTGATTATCTACCCTATCAATGCCTCTTATAACATTATGTCCTTCCATCATTATGTACTTTAATCCCTTTGCCTCCCACAGTCCAGAAAAAGAAAGCCCAACCTGTCCAATCTTTCCCCATAATTAAAGTCCTCCAAATCAGACAATTAAAAGTTAAAATTTTATTTTGAACTTTTTGAATGTTGACTATCCCAGTAAATCATCTCTGCACTCGCTCTGCATCCAGAACTGCACACAATACGCCAAATCAGTCTCACTTAGTGTTTTGTGAAGTTGTAACATTAATCCTAACTTCTATATTTTCTGTGCTCCGATCTATGGAAGCAAGTATGCTATATGCTATCTTTAGCAATCTATCAACCAGTGTAGCCATTTTTAAGGAACTATAGACATGAACCTCAAAGACCTGCCATTCATTAACATAATGCCCTAATGTGACTTCCCAAAATCCACCTATCAGGATTAAATTCTATCTGCCCAACTTTCCATCTGAATTATTTCCTGCTACAGCCATAGACAACCTTCTTCACTATCCACGATACCACTAACATTTGTGCCAACTGCAAACTTAACACTCATACTGCCTATATTCACATCCAAGTTGTTAACAATGAGTGCAGCAGCACTTCTCCCTGGGGCATACCACTGGTCCAAAACATTATAATCAGAAAGACATCCTTCCACCATTATCCTCTGCATCTTGTCTATTTTGATCAAATTAGCTAGCCTGCCTTAGATCCCAAGTGCTTTAACCCTCCGGACCAGCCCACCAAATGTGGCACCCTGTCAAATGCTTACTTAAGTTAATATCTACCCCTGCCTTCATCAGTCTTCATAATTACCTCCTCAAAAAACACAATCAAGTAGTGACGCTAGTTTTCTCCCATAGAAAGCAATACTGAGTATTCCTGATCAGCTCCTGCCTTTCCAAATATGTGTCAATTTTATCCATTAGCACTCCTCCAACAATTTCCTTAGCACTGATGTAAAACTTACCAGTCTGTCATTACCTGGTAAATTCCTACTGCCCTTCCTAAATAATGGAACAACATAACTCTCCTCTGGTCTTCTGGTATCTTACTGTGGCCAATGAAGATGCACAAATCTACATCAGAGCCTTAGCGATCTTCTCCATTGCAACCTGCGATAGATCTCCCCAAGCCCAGGGACTTACCAAACCTAATGCATCCCGTGACAGCTAACAGCTCCTTCTTCTTAATATTGACCTACTGATTTCCTCATCTGATTATCTTCCACATCCTTCTCCCTGGTGCACACAGATAAGCGGCTTTCAAAGTTCAAAACTCAAAGTAAATTTATTATCAAAGTACATGTATGTCACCTTGAGATACATCACCTTGCAGGCATTCACTCACTGACCTTAGCTAGCTCTACACATAGAGTACTCTTACAGTAATTAAAAGCACCTACACTTTCCCTTGCTACCCTCTCATTCCTGATATATTTATAGACTGTCCAACCAATTTCTTTTTTTAAGCTCTCTCCTTCACAAATTCAGACTCTACTGCAATAACATTTTCTAATCAATGTGATTCTTAACTATAGAGGGATTTACGTTAGATTAAGATTTAGATTCAGATTTATTTATCACTGGTACATTGAATCATACAGTGAAATGTGCCATTTGCAACTAAGTATATGTGGGGGGGGGGAGTGGCCCACAAGTATTGCCATGTGTTCCCATGGCAACGTAGCATACCCATAATGCTTAGTGAAACAACACAGAACACAACAAACATAAAAATAACAAAAGCAAAACAAGCTCCTTTCATCCTCCTCACCATGTGCGCGTGCACACGCATACACACACACACACACCTCTAAGTTTATTCCTAGCATCCTAGCATGAAGGGGTATGAAGTATGAAGAAAATGTTAAACACCTCTGGTGTTTTGCTCATTGGATGACAGACCCCTTGGCCTCTAGCCTCCGGTAGACTATGGGAAGAGAAATTTCAGAGTTATATATTTTGATAATAAATGAACCGTTGAACCTTTGAACAAAGGGAATAACTTCACTTAACTTCACTTGTTCCATCATTGAACTGTTCCCACAACCAATGGACTCACTTTGAAGGACTGTTCACCTCATTTTCTATATATTTATTGTTATTTATTTATTATTTTTGTTTATTTCTTTTGCACTTTGGTTGAATGCCCAAGTTGGACGGTCTGTTATGGTTCTGTTATGGTTGTTATTCTATAGATTTATTGAGTATGCCCACAAGAAAACAAATCTCAAGGTTGTATATGGTGATAAATTTAATTTGAACTTTGAACTTTGGAAAGAAAGTCATTAAATCACTGAAAATATATTAGTAACTAAAATTATCATACTAAAATAATTTTAACAAGTTAGTTACCTTCTCCTTTGCCTCCTAATTTGAAGTGCTCTAATCTCTATTGAAGTCAATGAATTATATGTCAGATCTGGCACAGGATCTGAGGGGCATTTCCTCTAATGTAAATTTTGATTAATCTTCTCAAGGTCGGCTGCACTGCTTCAATAATGCAAGCCCAGATGGGAAGAGTTAACAGATTCAGCTTTTCAT
This sequence comes from Mobula birostris, assembly GCF_030028105.1. Taxonomy (NCBI): domain Eukaryota; kingdom Metazoa; phylum Chordata; class Chondrichthyes; order Myliobatiformes; family Myliobatidae; genus Mobula; species Mobula birostris. The sequence continues at coordinate 36,978,434 of NC_092372.1, read as the reverse complement.
ATGTTTAGCAAGGCCTGGATTTCAGCATTTGACAGTGAACGCGCAGAAATTTGGGACCTGCGGGTTTCGAATTGAAGGGTTCTGAATAGGCAGCAAAATCCAACTATTTGCTTTGTGCTTGCAGTGACACAACACTTAAATTGCTTTACAAAGTTGCAGTCATGTCTATTAAAGGGCTCTGATCGTATAATTGCAGGGTAAATGAGATCAGAAGTACATATTACACTATAATCTTTCAACTTTCTCAGCCATTTGCTATTAAAAATAATCTATTATGATGATTACTTAAAGCCATTCACGTTTTTGTTACTATAGTAAGAAGAATGGTAATGTTGTTCTGAAAGCAGTAATGTCATAAATCAGCAAATGAGCTACAAAAATATTCTTTTCTACAGGTTACTAGGATATTAATATTACATATCAAAATATCTTTCTCAATCATATTTGTTAAATTGTGATGGTGTTTGTACAATATTTCTGCTTATTTTCTACATTACATTCTGTGTTACCAAATTACACGATGGTATAGACATTAATGAAATTCAAATTTACTATTGCCCTTCACTTTTATTTGACGTATATGGCCAGTTTTATAACAATATCTCCTACTGCTTGTACACATTCTGATCAATAGCAGTTACTGTACTAGTTAAAATCTACCCAGTAGATCGCAATGCTTTTGGGTCTCATGCATAAAGATAATGTATCTTTGATATATTTACTTGAATGGTAATTTCCATAACATAATTAGATATAAAGAATAAATTGAGCCAAAAATTATGCCTTGAATTTATATTATGTTCTGTTTCCAGAATTGTGATTCACAAATATCATTAGATTTATCAATGTATTTTTACATGCCTTAAGCATTCTCTTCCACCATATACCTGAGAAGCAAATGTATGCTGGATATTTGCCTGTACTGTGTGTCAACTACTGTAATAGCGAGGTTTTCTGCTGGGTTTAGCTCATGTACTGCATTTACTTGCATTATTTTCACCATATCTCAATCACAAATTCATTTAATCAAATATCCTGTGATGTAATGATAAACACTTGAGACAACATTAAACCTGGAAAATTGACCAATATTTGGTAAACTATTTTTAAAGAATTTTTCAATATTAAGAGTATATACTTTCCAGATTAATTTCACCAGATCCAACCAGCTAAGGTCACAGTCTGGCAAACTGTTCATTCCCTAGGCAATTTTCATTGAATTTTGTCAGCAGTTACCAACATTTTTTACACGGTGCATTGAGCTAGAATAAGGTAAACCAATAATATTGTAGAATAAAGTATAAAACAACCAAAAAAGTGCAATGCAGGTACGCGATAAAGTGCAAAATCATAATGAGGTAGAGTTTGAGGCCAAGATTCCATCTTTTATACAAGAGGTGTTTTCCTGAGTCTGATAGCAGTGGGATAAAAGCTGAACTTGAGCCTGGTGGTACATGCTTTCAGGCTTATGAATGTTCTGCCCAGTGGGAGAGGGGAGAAGAGGGAATATCCAGGGTGGATTGGTTACGCTAGCTGCTTTACTAAGGCAATGCAAAGTGTAGACAGAGTCCACAAAGGAAAGGCAGGTTCCTGTGACGTGTTGACATGTTTCCACACCTCTCTGAGCTTCTTGCATTCATGTGCAGAGCAGTTGCCATGCCAAGCCGTTATGCATCTAGACAGAATATTTTCTATGGTGCATCAATAAAAATAGTGAGAGTTGATGTGTACATGCCAAATTTCTTTAGCCTTCTGAGGAAATAAAGGTGTTGGTAAGCATTGTTGACCATGGCGTCAATGTGTTTGGCCCAGGACATACCATTGGTGATGCTTACATCTAGGAACTTGAAGTTCTCCACCCTCTCAGCTTAACGTTGTTGGTTAGACAGGAGGAGGTGCACTCACTCCTTTCTGAAGCCAATGATCTGCTCTTTTCATTTGTTGACATTGATGGAAAGACTGTTGACATGACACCATGTCACTAAGCTCTATCTCCTGCCTGTATTCCCACTCACCATTATGTTACATACAGCCCACTATTGTGGTATCATCTGCAAACTTGTAATGGAGTTACAGCAGAATCTGGCCACGCAGCCAGAAGTGTACAGGGAGCAGAGTAATGGGCTGAGGACTCAACCTTGTGGAGAATCCGTTCTTAGCATTTTTGTGGCTGGAGATGTTGCTGCCTATCCTTACTAATTGTGGTCTGTTGGTCCGTTAGTCAAGGATCCAGTGGCAGAGGGAAGCATTAACTCCCAGGGTCTGGAGTTTGCTGATGAGTTTGCTTGGAATTGTAGTATTGACACCAAAATTATAGTCAATAAACAATAGGCTGAAATTGGTTTTTCACTGTCCAAATTACTCCAGTGTAAGGGCCAGGGAGACAGAGTACACTGTAGGCAAAAAGCAGTGGGTTGAAGTTATCTGGAAGCTGGAATTGACGTGTGCCTCTCAAAACATTTCATAATGGTAGATATTAGAACCACTAGGTGGTAGTCATTATAACAGTCCTCTCAAAGCACTTCTTAATGCTAGATATTAGAACCACTGGTCAGTAGTCATTAAGGCAAACAACAGGAATTCTGCAGATGCTGGGAATTCAAGCAACACACACAAAAGTTGCTGGTGAACGCAGCAGGCCAGACAGCATCTCTAGGAAGAGGTGCAGTCGGCGTTTCAGGCTGAGACCCTTCGTTAGGCCTCCAACTTTCAAATCCCTTACTCACTCTTCCTTCAGTTAGTCCTGATGAAGGGTCTCGGCCTGAAATGTCGACTGCACCTCTTCCTAGAGATGCTGCCTGACCTGCTGCGTTCACCAGCAACTTTTGTGTGTGTTGCTAGTCATTAAGGCATACTATTTTGTTTTACTTGGGTACTAGGGTGATTGTGGACGTTTTAGAGCAGGAGGGAACAACAGCCTGGAGCAGGGAAGGGTTAAAAATGTCTGCATTACTTCTGCCAGATGATCCACATAGAACCTAAGGATGCAGGAAGCCACCTTCGGGGCTCAATGATTTCCATAGGTTGACCCTCTGGAATATTGATCTTATGTCCACGATGGTGACTGTAGATTCGGGCACACTAGAGACTTTTAGGGTGGGTGGTGGTGTACCCATTCTCTTCTGTCAAAAACATGCATGATATGTGTAAAGCTCATTGGGAAGGGATGTGCTGCTGTCAGCAATGCTGCCCAATTTTGTTTTGTAACCTGTTGTAGTATGTAAGCCTATAAGTTCATATGAATATCTCTAATTACAGAGGTCCAAGCCTTTTTAAAATTACAATCTTCTGCAAATATTTGCCTTAGCTAATTGTTGCATTTATAGATAAATTAATATTTAACCCAAGGTCAGTGAAAAATAATTTATCACATGATAATTCTGTAGTAGTTCAGATTGCAATTACTTATGTAGGAGAATAGATCAGAGTTATACTGATAGTCATAGCGAATTCTGAAAAAATATAAGATCATAATGGACAGAATTTAGCAGGAGAAAAATGACACAACAGTACTCTGACAACAGTTTCCTCATGGTGTTAGAATGCATAGATTTGCAGAGATAAATTGAATTTCTGTCAGGATCTCTGCTGAAGCTACCTGAGCTTCATGTTCATGAGAAACATTAATTTATTGAACTTTCAGTAAATGCCCCCCTCCCTCACCTTTCCCCATTCCTGTTTCCATCTCTCACCTTATCATGTTACCTGCCCACCACCTCCCTTTGGTGCTCCTCCTCCTTCCCTTGCTTCCATGGTCTTCTACCCTCTCCTATCAGATGCCCCCTTCTTCAGCCCTTTATCTCTTTCACCCATCAATTTCCCAGATCATTACTTCACCCCCTCCCCTCTCCTGGTTTCAACTATCATCTACCACCTTGTACTTCTTCCTCCCCTCCCCCACCATCTAAGCCCAAAACGTCGACTGTTCAGTCTTTTTCATAGATGCTGCCTGACCTGCTGAGTTCCTTCAGCATAGTCTCATGTTGATGAACTGCTTAGACATAGCTTTTCTATTCATTTCTACAGAAGAGAATAGTTTTGATGGATTAAGATGAAATTAATTATTAGTTTTGAACATTTTTATTTATTTCTGCACACCAGAAAAAAAATTAAGAATATTCAACTATTCAGGTTGCCAGAGGAGGTGGTGGAGGCAGGAACTGTGTGTTGTTCTGTCTAAGAACACTGCAAGTTTACATGAAGACACTCCAAGCTATCAGCAAGGCCAATGGTGTGTTGGTTTTGTATTGGAGCAGGATCAAAGTAAGAAATCTTGTCATATTTGTACAAGGGCAGTTTTGATCATATAGCTAATGAATGATAAACTAGCTTTAGAGATGTGGTAACGATGGCTCAGTAGGCTGTAACTTGACGAAAGAGGCTGATGTGTTCAGGGTCAGCTCATGGAAGGAAGGGTGATCTCTATGAAGCATGAGAGGTGTCAAGAGGCTCATATCACTGACAGACTGATGATTAGTTGATCAACCACTTGGAACTGAGCAGCGATTTCTTAAAATTAAGGAGTTTTGATTCTTGAATGCTCAGCTCTGAATGTGGTCACCTGACTAGTATCCCTACTCAAGGCTGTGACTGATAAAATTTGAGACCCTAAAGGTATCAAGGGATGATGAGGTTCAGCAAGATAAGATGTTTCTCCGCAAGCTATAAGGTGGCCTCAATGCAACAATGATGAGACCACAAGCACTGATTCCAATACAAGTATAGCCTTCCTCAACAAAATTGTACACAGAACTCCTGCCCGGTCTCATTTATGTCCCATGCACTCGTATCAGATCTTCCCTCCTTTTATGTACCATACATCTTGCGCTGAAGGCCAGCGTTCCATTAGTATTCCTGACCATTTCCTTTAACCCCAGATCCTTTTGTGCCACATTTTTTCTCATTTATTTAAATAATAATTTAGTTTCTCATTCGTCCTTCCAAAACCAATAACATCACATCGTCCCTCATTATATTCCATCTACCAACTTCACCCACACTCAGGTAATCTGTTTTTGAGATATCCTCACAAGTTGCTCACCTGCTTATGTTTACATCATCAGAAAATCTGTTTACAATACACTCACATCCTTACATCCAAGTACTGGATTGTAATTCAAAAATCAGAGGTACAAAGATTTGGGTGTCCTTGCATAGAATTCCCTATAAGGTAATTTGCATATTGAGTCAGTGGTAAGTCAGGCAAGACAATGTTAACCTTCATCTTGAAAATATAAGACTGTAAAAAACAAAGAAGTAATGCTAAAGTTTTGTAAGGCATTGGGCAGTCCGTATATGGAGTATTGTGAGCAGTTTTAGGCACCTTATCTAAGAAAAGATGTGCTGGCATTAGAGAGCGTACGGAGGACATTCATAAGAATGAACGCAGGAATGAAAGGGTTAATGTATGAGGAATGTTTGATGGCTCTTGCCCGGTACTCATTGGAGTTTAGAAGAATGGGGGTGGGGGGGAATGTCATTGAAACCTGTTGAATATTGAAAGGCCTTGATTCAGTGGATGTGGAGAAGATATTTCCTATGATGGGGGAGTCTAGGACAAGAGGGCACATCATCAGAATACAGAATTATCCATTTAGAACAGAGGTGAGGAAAATTTTCTTTATCTAAAGTCTGGTGAATTTGTGGAATTCATTGCTACAGATGGCTGTGCAAGCCATGTCATTGGGTATATATAAAGCTGAGGTTGGTAGGTGCTTGATGAATCAGGGTGTCAAAGGTTATGGGGAGAAGGCAGGGGAAAGGGGGTGAGAGGGTTAATAAATAAACTAAGGTGGAATGATGGAGCAGACTCAATAGGCTAAATGGCCTAATTCTGCTCCTATGTTTGATGGTCTGATGTCTTATTCTCATTTTCCCTATTTCTTCTGATTGCTGATGGGACAAAGCAGAGATTTTTCATTTCTTCTTCCATGCACACAGACATTACTGACAATGCCAGTACCTGTTGCTCATCCTAATTATCCCTGAAATATGGTAGGTCTGGAGTCATGCACAAACTATACTTGTTAAGGTCAGCAGATTTTCTCCTTAAGTTCACTGATGAAGCAGGTGAGTTTTTAACAGCAGTTCAATAGCTTTGTGATTGTTGATGCTAGCATTTTAAAAAAAAAGGAAAATTAGATTCACTCAATTACCTTAATTTAAATTCACCACCTGTGATGGTGGGAATCAAACTTGCATCTCCAGATCGCAGAACACTACAATAACTATAATGCTCAGCTATGCTGCAATCCCCTCATCAATCAATGATGTGTGTCAAGCCTCTAATATTAGAGAAGTACTGACATAATGTTCTTTTCTCTCACCGGGCACTAAAAGGCAATTTGTAAAAGAAAATATTCACTTTACAGCTGTTGAAGATATAACACAGGCAAAGTGGAAAATACCCAGCTGATTCCAGTTCAGCTCCAGGTCATCTAGCATAACAGAAATGTGGCAATTGAAGTAACACAGAATATGCAGTTTTTAGTCACAGCTATATAGCATTGCAGCTACATTTTTACTTAACCCTTTAAACTTCATCAAATTGTAATATTCTTTCCACCAGTTTCTCAAAGGTTTTAATTAAAGCCCATTAGATCGGTTTTGAAACCTGAGATGCAGCACATTTCACTCTTTTCATGTTCCCACCAGTGCTCATTTCAGTCTCACTGAGTCGTATTAAGTCCCTTCACATCACACTAGTGTACTTAGTAAGAGGAGGATTTTCCCACAGTAGGTTGTTGTGTATTAAATATTTCAGTAATATTGAGTAATATTGTTTGATTAAGCATTCTTGTTCTTTTGAATAATTCATTATAGGTTATATGTAAGAGTATGTGAATGGCATACGTCATTATGGTACCACATTATACGTGCATGCCTCACTGAAGTAAAGAACAACTCTAGGCATGTTACCTCTGGGCCCCTTTCATTTTCTTTCAAATAGTTTTTATGTTTTGGAGTTACAAAACGTAACAATCGTGATGAGGAAGTTTCAATTAAACGTGAGACGACTACTTACCTGTTGAAGCGCAGAGACCTTCAAGTTAAAAAAAAGCACAGCAAGGCATTTGAATTTTTAAAAAACAGCATTGCAAGAAATGATTGAGTTTTAAAAAAGGCAGAAAATGTACAAATTCACGGGTTCATAAACAATGAGTCCCAGGTGATAATTATCATAACTTTTTTAAAAAGCGGAAATGGCTGGCTTCATCAGAAAGATAGATATGTTCAACTGCATAAAATATAACTGGACATTGTATACTGAGTGAATTGAGCAGTTTTTCAAGGAAATAAAATAGCCAATGAGAAGCAAGTGCCAGTTTTGTTGAGTGCATTGAGTTTAAGGGCATGCAGTTTGCTTAAAAGTTTAACCAAAACAGCCAAAATGAGTTTGCTGATTTTGTTAAAGTAATGCAAACCATTGTTGATTGCAGAACGTATAAGTGGAATCAAAAGGAAGGGGAGTCCATTTTAGCATACATGACTGAATTGAAGAAGTTGTCCATGCATTGTCAGTGCAGTGATGGGCTTAATGATGCACTGACAGATTGATTAGTTTGGGGAATCTTACAAGAAAGGATTTAAAAACAGCTCCTAACTGAAGGACACCTTGCATTTAAAAGAGCAGTTGAAATTGCAGTATCGATGGAAAGAGCAGACAGAGGCACACATTAACTGCAGTCAGGAATGAAAGTGAGCATGAACAAAATTGCAATATCTAAACAGAAACCAGCCTGGCCAAACAAGTTGTGTTACTGTTGTGATACGGGCTCACATACACCAGACCAAAGCAGATTTAAAGACGATACTCGCAGACAATGCGAGAAAGTAAGACACATACAAAGAGAATGTCAGGCAGATAAAAATACATGAACTGCACAAGGAAGAGAAAAAGATAAAAGGTAAAGTTGCAGTTTCAAAAAGGCACTAATCTGCGTGCTGCTGATGAAAAATCTGATATTGATGAGAGTGACACAGATTGGATAGCCTTGAGATTTATAATGTTAAAAACTAACAATAGACAAACAACATGTCTTATACCAAAAGTTAAGAGCAAACTAATAAAAATGCAATTGGACTGTTTCAGTCATTCCACAAAAAGAGTTTGAACAGCATTTCAAAGATATTGAACCAAAGCCTGCAGATATCCAACTAAGAACTTATACTGGAGAAAAAAAGTAAGTCCTATAGGAATGACAATACTGAAATGCAATAACCAACAAGCCACATTCGGCTTGTATGTGGTAGAAGAACAGGAGGGGCAGCTTTGTAGGGACTTGTTTGACAGAGACAACTACAACTTCATTGAAGATTCATCCAATATTTGCACGCTACATTCCCTACAATGAAGACAACTGAAAACGAATTAAGAAAGATACTGGGGATAATGCCACAGCAAGGTTCAAACATGACATTGGAAAACTCAAACATATCAAAGGTAAAGTAGTGTTATATGCCACACCCAAGTTTTACAAGGTCTGTCCAGTTCCATATATCATCTATGATAAAGTAGCCAGTGAGCTAGATCGCATGGAGGCTGATTGAATACTTTCCAAGGTTGAGTGGAGCCCGGCAGTAATGCTGGTGCCCCCAGTGGCCAATAAGAATGGATCTGTCAGGATCTGTTGTGATTTTAAGGTCATAATCAACCCAGTACTGCAAGTAGATCAATACCCTTTTCCCAATATAGAGGATATCTTTGCAAACTTTCCTGAGAGGGAAACACTTCAGCAAAGTGGACTTAGCTGATGCCTACCTACAGACGGGAATGGAAGAAGAGTCCAAACTGTTTCTCACAATAAAGGAATATCTACAAAATATCAAAAGACAGTGTTAAAAAGATTATGGGCTCAGAGCACAGCACAAATCTGAATTCTTCAAATCAAGCAACACTTACTGCGGCAACACCATTGAGTCACAAAGATTACACAAGTGTGGTGAGAAAATTCAGGCAGAGATGGATGCCCCAAGGCCAAAAGATGTGTCACAGTTGTGGTCCTTTTTATGATTTGCCAAAACTGGCTACTGTTCTCCACCCCTTGAACTCATTACTGCACATTGGAAAGAAATGACAATGGACAAAGCAGTTTTGGTGGCTACCAAAAAGGTAAAAGAAATGGTTTTGTCCGGTACTGTACTCACACCTTATGGTCTACATCTCTAGTGAAGCCTGCCCGTGATGCTTTGCCTTAAGATATAGGTATGGTCATGTGACATGAGTGATGGAAGTGAACACCCCTTTAGTCTTTGCATCGCAATCCATTATTGCTGCAGACAAAAACTATACACAGATTGAGAAAGAGGCCTTAACCCTGGGGTTTGGAGTATAGAAATTTTCAACCAGTACTTGTATGGGAGAGAGTTTACTCTCATTACTGATCATCAACCATTAGTGTCCATTTTCAACACACAGAACGGTGTTCCACGAACAGCAGCAACACAACTGCAGAGATGGACTCGGTTTCTTGGAGGACGCAATTACAAGATAGAATTCAAAATGATGACTAATCATGGAAGTGCTGAGGGAGCATCTTGGAGAAGGGAGAAGCAAGGTGTCTAGTTCTGTCAGAACCACTTCCTGAAGTCCCAGCATCAACAGCCAACATGGAGGAGGCCACAGAAACTGAGATTGCTTCACAGGCATGTCTTACCAGTCGAGCAGAGAACTTCCTCTTGTCAGGAAAGACATTCCACAAGAGTAAGAAAGCCTCCACAGAGATTAAATCCTTGGGCCTGAATGGGACAATTTAAAAGTTACCATGTTGTGGATGTCTATATAGTAGTTATATATATATATCTGTGAGTGTGTGTGTATATAAGCTGGTATTCATTCTATAATGATTTGGACTGTATACAGTGTACATATATAAGTTGAGATGCATTCTGTACTGAGTTGGAGTTTATAGCTAAGCAGGGAAGAGTGCAGTTTATTTAATATTTTAGTAATATTTGAGTTATACTGTAATTATATTGTTTGGTTAAGCATTCTTATTCATTTAAATAATTCATTACAGGCTATGTGTACCTAAATGGCATATGTCAACACATCATCATGTCATATGTGCACACCTCTCTAAAGTAAAGAAAGAAACTAGACATATTATCTGTGGGTTCCTGTCTTTTCCCTTCCATTAGTTTTTATGTTTTGGACTTACAAAACATAACATAGTTGCTAAGTTAAGAAATTTCACGTCACGTGCCGATGATAATAAACCTGATTCTGATTCTGAGATGACTAAAACCAGTGTGTATTGGTTCATGGGATGGTATAGAAGATTTAGACAGCATCTGAGCAAAATATTTTTCACCCTGAAAATGGTTGCAAACTGGAATGTATTTCCTTGGAAGGTGCTGGAAGATTCAAGTATCTAGTCAAGCATATGAATCGGGAAGGCATAGATGTCTGTGGACTAAGTGCTCAGATGAGTACTTAAAGGTCAGAATGCACAAGGTGGGTCAAAGAGCCTCTTTCAGTGCCAAATGCTTCGATGACTCTGCAACCTTGTGACGCTGTTTTTTTTTTATTTATCAAATTTGTTAATTCCTGAGTATTTTGAAATTCTCATTACCATTGCCATTTTCTTGAGAATTAATTAGTTTAAAGGCACAACTATTGTTAGTGTATTACAACCTATGTTTAATTTTAAATTAGTTTTTGAAGTCATTGTAATACCTCAGAAAAACACAAGTTAGTGTAGCTCTAACTTGAAAATGCAACATAAATAATCTCCCCATGAGCCAAGACACAAAGCTAGACTATTACTGTGGGTATAGAACTGGCGAGCTTTACTTGCTGTTTTATTTTCAGCTTTTATATTTATTTGGGATTGCAATATTTTTGATAAATATGCGGTACTCAAAAGCATTACTTTTTAAAGAAATGATTAGTCAGTGATGCTTGCATCTGTTTACATAAGTCCTTGTTCCTTTTGCTGTGTTCTATTCATTTCAAGTAGAGGTTAATACTGCCAGGTCAATGTGTGAAACTGTAGCTCCTCATAGTTTTTGACATTCCACATATTGACCTGGCTTTTCTTTTTGAAGAAGGTCCAGTCTTCACAGATCATATGTCACAAGGCACTAAAATTGTCAGAATCCCACTGCAGGCTTGTAGTGGCATGTTGCTTTCCCTTGTCTATAAAAAGCATTGGCAGACCCACTCAAATCTAATGAGGGCCAGACAACAGCCAATAACACTAGCTCCAGCTGAGAGAAGTGGCCCTTAAAAAAATGCATTGTATTTTAGATTATGTTTTGTAAAATGTAAAGTGAATACTTAGTCCCATTACTCAGATATTAAAATCATATTAAAAATTAAATCCAAGGTGATTGTTATCAAATGTGGCCTCTCCATCTGGGTATTTGCAAATTCTCACTAGTGCCTTTCAACAGAAGGATCTGCTTAAGGTGCTCAGTTCATAGATGGAGAAATTATCATTGTTTGAGTTGCCAGATTTGAATGATTCAGTTAAGAAGCAGTATTGACAGAGGAGTTTTTTTGGTTATAAACATAAGAGATTCTGCAGATGCTGAAAATATTGAGCAACACACAATATGCTTCAGGAACACAGCAAGCCAGGCAGCATTTACAAAGCGGAATAAACAGCCGACATTTCAAGCTGGGACACTTCAGCAGGACATGGAAGAACGGGAGCAGAAGCCAGAATAAGAAGGCGGGTGAAGGGGATGGAGTACAAGCTGGCAGTTGATAGGCAAGAGCAAGTGAGGGAGAAGGTGGTGGGGCAGTGATGAAGGAAACAGCTGGGGAGCTAAAGGTGCAGGAGGTAAAGATCTGAAGAAGGATCTCATAGCAGAAGACATTAGACCAATGAAGCAAGAGAAGGAGGAGGGGAACCAAAGGAAATTGATGAGCAGGTGGAGAAGAGAAGAGATAAGAGGGTATTTAGAATGGGAAAAAGAGAGAAGGGAAAGGGAGAGTAATTACCAGAAGTTTAGCTTTATCTGTCACATGCACTTTAAACATTGAAATATGCTGTAAAATGTGTCATCTTGCATTAATGACAAACACAGTCCAAGGGTATGCTGGGGATAACCAGCAAATATTGTCGTAATTCCAGTGCCAACGTAGCATACCCACAACTTACTAACCCTAACCTATATGTCTTTAGAATGCAAGAGGAAACGGGAGTAACCAAAGCAAACCCACGCGGTCACGGGGAGAATGTACAAATCCTTTCAGACAACAGCAGGAATTGAACTTCAATCTTCCATCACTGGTGCAGTAAAGTGTTACACTCACCTCTGAGCTCTGGTGCTGCCTATGCTGGAGGCTACCTAGATGGCAAACGAGCTGTTGCTTCTCCAACCTGACTATGACCTCATCATGTCAGTTGATGAGGCCATGGATTGACAAGTCAGAATGGAAGTGGGAAGGCAAACTGGAATTGATAGCTGCCAGGAGATCCTGCTTTTTGCAATGGAGTTAATGGCTTTCTGTTCCTTTAGCTAAAAGAAGGTGCATGCCATTTTGCCTATGACTTACAAACAGGTGAAATATCAGATTTTTAAAAGTCAAAAATATTAAATTAAAAAAGAGATTTATAAAATCAAGGTGCCCCAATGTTTCTCTTGAATATAAAAAAAGTTTGAATTTCAGCCATTAAGAAATTCCACATCTCTATATTAAATATTATCATGGATGTCAGAGGTCTGTGGATGTTTATGAGAAATAGTAGGGAGTATTGCGTAAGGATATGAACTACAAGTTCTGAAGTGTCTCTAAACAAACTTTATGGATGCTCTGAAGCTGAGTGATGAATTCTTTGCTTTGTACTTTGGAATCTGCATGTAGTTTGCAGTTGTGTGTAAAAATTGCTACCACAATATATATAGCTGCAAGCTGGGTCTTGATGACAGAACACATTTGTTGTACTTAATTTAAGGAATTATTGTAATGATATTTTACACATTATAGCTTAATAACGATTTCACATATCAAGTTGCATTTACATGGTTAGATCATGAATCACTCAACTTATCAAATCATTTAAGTTAATGTTTTAGGCATGGAAATAATCCTTAAAGTAATTTCAATATTTTAGAGCAAACATAAATGAAAGAATAACAAGCATGAATGAAACATTTGAAAATGAAGTAGTAAAATATTTCAAGCTTATAAAAAGATGGAATTTAATTGTGCTGTGCAAAATTCACAACATGGATCATAACAGATTCATTCAAAAATTGTGATTCACTTTTCTAATAAAGAATACTTTTAAATATGTTGGAATATTCTTTAAGGTATGGATAACAGATTTACATATGAGTGTGTTAATGATTTCATATTTAACAAGCTTTAACAGTACAAGTACAGTGACTATTATTGTAAAGATGAATTTTTCAAAGGAAAAACAATAGATAATTCCTGACAACACACATCAAAGTTGCTGGTGAACGCAGCAGGCCAGGCAGCATCTCTAGGAAGAGGTGCAGTCGACGTTTCAGGCCGAGACCCTTCGTCAGGACTAACTGAAGGAAGAGTGAGTAAGGGATTTGAAAGTTGGAGGGGGAGGGGGAGATCCAAAATGATAGGAGAAGACAGGAGGGGGAGGGATGGAGCCAAGAGCTGGACAGGTGATAGGCAAAAGGGGATACGAGAGGATCATGGGACAGGAGGTCCGGGAAGAAAGACAAGGGGGGGGGGGACCCAGAGGATGGGCAAGAGGTATATTCAGAGGGACAGAGGGAGAAAAAGGAGAGTGAGAGAAAGAATGTGTGCATAAAAATAAGTAACAGATAATTCTTGATGCTAACCATTGGTAGAAAATTAATGCATGTGCCAAACGTTACAGCATTAATGAAGCATTTTATCAGATTACAATTTCTCAAATTGCCTCCATGCAAATAATTATTTTAAGGTTACTGAGGCTCCTTACTGTATGTGGAAAGCTCATTTGAGACAATAAGCTAGAGGTTTAACATTAAAACAGACAGCAACTGACCCTTTCAATAAATGTTGGTAGTATTTAGCATCAAGTTATGCAAGTTATCTTTCACAATGATGGAAAGAAAACGTGACAGAAATTTCCACCCAAAATTTATATAAAAAATTACATTTATCTATCCGCAATTTCAGAATTTAAATATCATCGGGAGTTGTTTCAGTGTACACTGGCATGGGCATATTTGAATTTTAGCGAAACCCTAAACAATTGCATGACCTTAAGAGAACTTAAAGCACAAACAACAGGAATTCTGCAGATGCTGGAAATTCAAGCAACACACATCAAAGTTGCAAATTTGGGTCTTGGTTTAGGCCTTTGCGAGCCTGGTACATCTTGAATTATTCATATAGTATAGGCAAAGTGGCTTTCAAGTTGCAAATTTCTTCTGAAATCATTATTAGCATTGAATTATGCAGTTCAATCTCAGAATGCTTTAAATAATTTGGAATACTGTACCAGTTGACCATTTCTAAAGATAAAGACATAAAAGATTAGGTTCATATGCATCAAAACATTGCAACATACAGTGAAATGCAGCATTTGCATCAATGAACAACACAGCATGAATGTGTGCTAGGGACAACCTATTACCACGCTTCCAGTGCCAACATAGAATGCCCACAACTCAATGACCCTTACAAATACGTTTGCCTTTAAAATGTCGAAAGGAACTGGAGCACCTGGAGGAAGCTCACGTGGTCACAGGGAGAACTTACAAACACCTTACAGAGGTTGAAAATAAATCCCAATTCTTGACCATGTAGAGTATTATGCGAGCTGCTATCCAACTGTACCGTCCATGGAATTTCTCCATTCCATTGAAGAACTATCTCTGTTATAGACAATAGACAATAGACAATAGGTGCAGAAGTAGACCATTCGGCCCTTCGAGCCTGCACCGCCATTCTGAGATCATGGCTGATCATCTACTATCAATACCTGGTTCCTGCCTTGTCCCCATAACCCTTGATTCCCTTATCCATAAGATACCTATCTAGCTCCTTCTTGAAAGCATCCAGAGAATTGGCCTCCACTGGCTTCTGAGGCAGCGCATTCCACACCTCCACAGCTCTCTGGGAGAAGAAGTTCCTCCTTAACTCTGTCCTAAATGACCTACCCCTTATTCTTAAACCATGCCCTCTGGTACTGGACTCTCCCAGCATCTGGAACATATTTCCTGCCTCTATCTTGTCCAATCCCTTAATAATCTTATATGTCTCAATCAGATCCCCCCTCAATCGCCTTAATTCCAGCGTGTACAAGCCCAGTCTCTCTAACCTCTCTGCGTAAGACAGTCCGGACATCCCAGGAGTTAACCTAGTGAACCTATGCTGCACCTCTTCCACAGCCAGGATGTCCTTCCTTAACCCTGGAGACCAAAACTGCACACAATACTCCAGGTGTGGTCTCACCAGGGCCCTGTACAAATGCAAAAGGATTTCCTTGCTCTTGTACTCAATTCCCTTTGTAATAAAGGCCAACATTCCATTAGCCTTCTTCACTGCCTGCTGCACTTGCTCATTCACCTTCAGAGACTGATGAACAAGTACTCCTAGATCTCTTTGTATTTCTCCCTTACCTAACTCCACACCGTTCAGATAATAATCTGCCTTCCTGTTCTTGCTCCCAAAGTGAATAACCTCACACTTATTCACATTAAACGCCATCTGCCAAGTTTCTGCCCACTCACCCATCCTATCCAAGTCACCTTGAATTCTCCTAACATCCTCATCACATGTCACACTGCCACCCAGCTTCGTATCATCAGCAAACTTGCTGATGTTATTCACAATGCCTTCCTCTAAATCATTGACGTGACTTCTCCACTATTATCAATATTAATGATTACAGCATTCAATTAAATGTATACATCAGTTTCAGAGTGAATAAAAATAAATGCAGAATTGAGATCAGACATCAGTTCCTTCCACTTCACAAACAGTAAACTTCGGAAATAATTTGCAAAGAATAACTTGCATTTATATAAAATACTTTATAATTTTAGGAATTTAGAAACATAGAAAACCTACAGCACAATACAGACCCTTTGGCCCACAATGTTGTGCTGAACATGTACTTACTTTAGAAATTACTTCGGGTTACCCATAGCCCTCTATTTTTCTAAGCTCCATGTACCTATCCAGAAGTCTCTTAAAAGATCCTATCATAGCCACCTCCACCACCATCACGGGAAGCCCATTCCCTGCACTCCCTTAACCCTGACATCTCTTCTGTACCTACTTTCAAGCACTTTAAAACTGTGTCCTCTTGTGATAGCCTTTTCAGCCCTGGGAAAACATCACTGACTATCCACATGATCAATACCTCTTATCATCTTATACACCTCTATCAGGTCACTTCTCATCCTCTGTTGCTCCAAGGAGAAAAGGCCAAGTTCACTCAACCTATTCTTGTAAGACAGGCTCCCCAATCCAGGCAACAGCCTTGTAAATCTTCTCTGCACCCTTTCTATAGTTTCTACATCCTTCCTGTAGTGAGGTGACCAGAACTGAGCACAGTACTCCAAGTGGGGTCTGACCGGGGTCCTATACAGCTGTAGCATTATCTCTCAGCTCTTAAACTCAATCCCATGGTTGATTAAAGCCAATGCACCATATGTTTTCTTGACCACACAGTCAACCTGCTCAGCAGCTTTGAATGTCCTATGGACTCAGACCCCAAGATCCCACTGATCCTCCACACTGCCAAGAGTCTTACCATTAATACCATGTTCTGCCATCATATTTGACCTACCAAAATGAACCACCTCACACTTTTATTGCTAATGATTTTGACATTTGAAATAGGCAAACTACAAGGATAAGTGGCAACCAGGATGTTCACAAAAACATTCAAGAAAATCAATGAGCTTAACAGTCAGGTGACATGCTTTTTGGTAATACTGTTTGAGGTTGCTTGCTCTTCTTCAAATAATGCCATTGAATATTTTCATTTTGATTGAGCAAACAGAGTGAGGCAATGCTTAACTCTTCATCTGAAAGAAACACTTCCATCATTTCATTGAAAAGCAAATACTTGATTATGCTGGAAACCAGGAATCTGTAGATGTGAACTTCCCACTATTCAAGACATTTATAAAGACATGTGTGTAAAAGGGGCGCGAAGATCATTGGGGACCCGAGTCACCCCAACCACAAACTGTTCCAGCTGCTACCATCCAGGAAATGGTACCACAGCATTAAAGCCAGGACCAACAGGCTCTGGGACAGCTTCTTCCACCAGGACATCAGACTGATTAACTCACGCTGACACAACTGTATTTCTATGTTATATTGACTATCCTGTTGTACATACTAGTTATTATAAATATCTATAAATTGCACATTACACATTTAGAGAGAGACGTAACGTAAAGATTTTTACTCCTCATGTATATGAAGGACACAAATAATAAAGTCAATTTAATTTAATATTGCCCATCCTCCTGGATGTGACTTCCAGTTGCAAGATGGATGCAAGAGAACCTGCTAGCTTCAAAGCTATTCACTTTGAAAGACCATTATTTTCCTCTGGTTTCTGGCTCCACTTGAGCCTTGCACCTCATCACCATGTTACACGTGCAACCTTCTACAGAGTAAGTGAACATCCTTATGAGAACAGGATGCTGTCCACTGCTGCCTAGGAGTGTGCAGTTGAAAGAATTATTACCTGTTTGCAAATCTTATGCAGCTTTTGAACACAATTCACATGGATCAATAGGAGTGGCTTATTCTCTACCGGTTCAATAATGATGTGCCACTTTCATTTATTTTTAGTGGGTCAGAGTATAATTAATAACATTTTACTTCCTTCCTCCTGCTGATCTTGTGATACGTCTGCTCTTTGCCTTAGGCTACCAAGTGCCACAATCCCTGTGGGACAGGCACAGTGATTCAACATGTGCAAGAGAAGGTGACCTGCCCAGAAACTGTGCTCCTTTTCCTTAATGATTTTGGGCCAGGTTCATTTGTAGAGCTGGGTTCTTAAAAATCATCCTATCTGTGAAAATGATGGATAAAGAATTGAACAATAAATTTGAAGGAATAATACCCTGCTAAACCGTAAATATTAGAGAAATAAATCCTATGGTAATTTCTAATTCATATTCCTAGTAAATAATAGGAAATCTTTCATAATAAGCGCCATACATAACTAATTACAAATGAAGTCATAGATCAAGATGGTGAACATGATGACTCAAAATGTCTTCTCTCCTTTGATCTTTTTTCAGCTAAATAACTGAAGAGATTCAAAATGTTTGTTTCTGAGTTTGGTCAATTGTCAGTGAAATGACATAGTATTAAAGACAAAAAGACCAATTCATGACCTTTGCTACATCAGATCACTTCATCTGGTTTCCATCAGGAACAGCTTAATTAAATACTTCAATCTTGTTTTTGTCTGCCTTGGTAATGGGTCTCTTATGTTGTGTGGAAAATATGGCTTGTTGACAAACTCACACTAAAAAGACTTAAAGTTTAATTGTGCTTGAATGGCACCAATTTTATCTGCCTCAAATAGAATGCAAGCTTAACAATCTGAGGAAAATAATCAAATGTTTTAGTCAACACTATTTTTTGTAGTGATCAAATCCACTAGGGCTGATAGGCAGAGGGGCTCTGATGGCACAAAGATATATTTCCATAAAATTATTTACAAAATGATAGAAGATGCTGGAAATACATGAGAGATACAGGAGGAAAAAAGAAACATTTTAAATCCATTTTATACAGTTCCTGATTTCATCTGTGTTGATACAAAGAAATAAAAAAAATTAATGGATCAGAATTGAAGTCAAGCATGTCCTTAGACAGGAGGAATTAGAAAACAAAATAAAAATACACTGGACACGCTCAACACATCAGCCAGAATCTGTGGCAATACGAACAGTTAAAGGTTCAGGTCCAGCATCTGTCAATGTATTGGAAAAGAGAGAAACAAATTGGTTTAGGGAGCAGAGAAAGTGAAAGAGGAGGCTAGGTGGACCAAAGACAATGGATCTAATGCTATGAGATCACGTAGAAATCAAGCTTATTTTCTGTGGAATGTTTTGCTAATGTTTGGGTCATGGGACATGTTCAGTGGGTCAGATTATATATAAGGAACAACTGAGGCAAAATGATAACAAGCAAAAATGGGTGGTCTTGATACAAAAAGAGAGAAAGAGTGAGATATTGAAAGTCAGACAATTCAATACTGAGTCCTTCAGATCACTATGTGCCCAGACAGAAGAGGAAGTTTACACTAAGCCTCATTGATACAGTATGGGAGACTACAGACTGAAACATCAAAATCACAGTGGGATGAGAAGGATTAAATGTGGTCAGGTGAGAGCCCTCCATAATGTGTTTCAGGATATCATTGCCAAGAGCTTACAGTATACTATTTTTTTTATTTTATGGACCTACTGTATACTGTGCAATTGCAGGATTAATATTACTCAGTGAAAATCATGAAAGGAATTTGTTTCATTTCTAAACCCGAAAATGAAGGGTGTATGTAAATAATACAACAAAAATCTAGAAATTATTCCATTATAGATACCAAGGTCACTTTAGTAAGCAGAATGGCAATGAAATCTAAATATTTTGAAAATATCAAACAAAAGAGAATTATTGGTTGTAAGTTATTCAAAATGACTGGATTCAATTCAACCACAGAAGTTATGAAAAAAAGCTGTGGTAATGTGGATAATCTCCAGAGAAACTATAGCAATGGATTACTTACTAGGTGGCTGCTCTGTTTCCAAGTTGCATGTCAAAGGTTACCAGAATTAGACAAGTCATTAGGCTACAAAGGGATTATTAGTGCAGCAATCCAAGAGAAATATGCATTTCTTTGTGTGAAGCAACCAATGTAATGTTGGCAGCTGTACCTGAAGCAGTATGAAGCCCAAGCAGGGTTGCAGTGAGCAAATTTTGACTTAAAATGTAAATTGAAATGTCTTATTATCAGAAAAGCAGTTTTATGAGTTCTGTTGATGTGCTTGGGTTGAGAATGCCCACAAGGACATTAGGTATAAACTTACTGAGCTACAGGTACGGCTTTATCAGGAATGGCCATCATTTTTTTTTTTCGTTGGTCACTTCACTTCCACTTCAGTTGGATAGAGTTATCCCACTTATTGATTGGGGTTGCTACTTTGACTAGGAATATATAGATAGAATAGTACAACACAGTACAGGCCCTTTGGCCCACAATGCTGTGCCGACCCTCAAACCCTGCCTCCCATATAAGCCCCCACCTTAAATTCCTCCATATACCTGTCTAGTAGTGTCTTAAACTTCACTAGTGTATCTGCCTCCACCACTGACTCAGGCAGTGCATTCCACGCACCAACCACTCTCTGAGTAAAAAACCTTCCTCTAATATCCCCCTTGAACTTCCCACCCCTTACCTTAAAGCCATGTCCTCTTGTATTGAGCAGTGGTGCCCTGGGGAAGAGGCGCTGGCTATCCACTCTATCTATTCCTCTTATTATCTTGTACACCTCTATCAAGTCTCCTCTCATCCTCCTTCTCTCCAAAGAGTAAAGCCCTAGCTCCCTTAATCTCTGATCATAATGCATACTCTCTAAACCAGGCAGCATCCTGGTAAATCTCTTTTGCACTCTTTCCAATGCTTCCACTCCTTACAGAATGAAAGAGCAAGTTCATGATTTGTTTATGTTTAATTTTGTAGCTTGAATTAATTTACAGCACTTAAAAGTGTTCATTTGCAAATTTACATATTTTGCTTTAGTTTAATCAGAGACATTGGAAAATAGACAACCCCCCTTAAAATCAAGATAAAGGTTAGCTTTAGTTGTCAAATGTATGTCAAAACATACAGTGAAATGTGACTTTCTATCAATAACCAGCACAATCCAAGGATGTGTCCAGGGCAGACTACAAACGTTGCCGTGCTTCTGGTGCCAACATTGCATGCCCATAAATTACTAACCCTGATCCATACATCCTTGGAACATGAGAGGAAACTGAAACACCCAGAGGAAACTCACACAGTCATGGGTAGCACATACAAACTCCTTACAGGCAGTGGAGGGAATTGAACCTCAAAGGCCATCAAAACATTCTAGGTACTAGGCCTAAGGATTTATGCCATTACTCATGGTATGATCTGCATTTCATCATACTTTGCACCATGGACAGTTTAAGATTACCAGAGCTCTTGTATAGGTCAGGTTTAAATACAGTCCCTCTCTTATGGGGCTTGTTGTGCTGTTGTTGTTCTGTTGCTTGTTGCATTCTGGTTAGCTGTGTTGTTCTGATGAGGTTGTATAAGGCATTGGTGAGGCCGAATCTGGAGTATTGTGTTCAGTTTTGGTCACCAAATTACAGGAAGAATATAAATAAGGTTGAAAGAGTGCAGAGAAGGTTTACAAGGATGTTGCCGGGACTTGAGAAACTCAGTTACAGAGAAAGGTTAAATAGGTTAGGACTTCATTCCCTGGAGCGTAGAAGAATGAAGGGAGATTTGATAGAGGTATATAAAATTATGATGGGTATAGATAGAGTGAATGCAAGCAGGCTTTTTCCACTGAGGCAAGGGGAGAAAAAAACCAGAGGACATGGGTTAAGGGTGAGGGGGGAAAAGTTTAAAGGGAACATTGGGGGGGCGGGGCTTCTTCACACAGAGAGTGGTGGGAGTATGGAATGAGCTGCCAGACAAGGTGGTAAATGCGGGTTCTTTTTTAACATTTAAGAATAAATTAGACAGATACATGGATGGGAGGTGTATGGAGGGATATGGTCCGTGTGCAGGTCAGTGGGACTAGGCAGAAAATAGTTCGGCACAGCCAAGAAGGGCCAAAAGGTCTGTTTCTGTGCTGTAGTTTTTCTATGGTTTCTAAGATTGGTGGGCAAATTATTTTGGCACCAGGACATGTGATGACTCCTGCGGGCTACCCACAGCACACCATCAGGTGTTGTTTGTTAAAGCAAATGTCACATTTTACTGCATGTTTTGATGTTCAGTTGATAAATAAACTTGAATCTTGAATCTTGAATCCTTCCTCTGATGGGTTCTTCTGGTAGATCACCCCTCTTCTGCTCCTGGTCACTCTGGAGCCCCAAACAGACCACAACAAAAACTGTTCAGTTATTCATTGTGGTTACTTTTGTTTCTATACATGTGTGCAAGGAGTTCTCAGCTTTTAGTTTGCATTCCAAAATTGCACCAATTTCTCAATTATCCCATGAGTCCCATGACTTAGTGGCCAATTAATTCACAAATGATGAATTAGTCTCTTCATATGAAATTTTTCAAGGTGACAGGTTCAATGACATCTTTCCCCAAAGGTACAATTTATTTGTTAGCTTATGTGTTGCTGGAAGATCCTTCCAACCTTATTGGCTTATGGATTACAACAGCTAAGACATTCATATACTTTGGATCTGTTCTTAAGATCATTAATTATTTTTGCAATTATTCTTCCACCATAAAGTCACGAGATGGGTTTAAATAATCCATCAGCCCAAGCATGTGTTTCTAACGTTTTGTACAAGTAAATATATAATACAGACAGTGAAATAGCCAAGATTTCTTTTGTTTATCATATCTCTATGGTTATTACATCCACAAATAATTTTAAAACAAGCAAGGAACTTGTGTAGTAAAAAGTAACACAGTTTCCTTTTTTGGCTTAATTTTAAGGTCAATGCCAATAAAATAAGAACAGATGTTAATCCCAGGCTAATATGTCACCTAGTTTAGACTTCTGCCCAATGTCAAAAATAGTCATTGTCACAGTAAATAACAAAAGGATACACTGTATTTCCATCTTATAGAGAACTCGAAAAATAAGAGGAGAGAGACTCTCTCTCTTTGATTGTGAAATGCAAAGAACAGAGACGAATTTCTTTACATTTGGTTATTTTGTTAAGGTTTAGACAGATCCCAGAACTAGAGGACAATTTCCTTCTAGTCTGGTTCTGCAGGTTACAATCATGCTCTCAGTGAGGTGTGCCAACTTTTCACCGCATGATTTGCACCAGACAGGAACCATTGTAGCTTTGTTGCCAAAGCCAAGGACCAAAATTGGGCATTGCATGCAGCCAGGCTCAGGAGCTGGTGAGCATGCATGTGTGGTGTTTCTCTGCGAGAAAGTGTGCCAGATGGAGCCTGTGCATGTGTTCATCTTTATATGCGAGCATTAATGCATTGACGTCCATGCAGCAGAGTCTGGTCTCCAGATGTCTCCATCCCCTGGATGCTCAATGAAAACCTTGCTCTCTGAAGCTAGTGCACAACACCTACCCTGCATTATAAGAAACCACATGTAGGCAACTGCCACTCCTCCTTCTACTCAAATCATCCTTAATATTGACAGATTGAAGAAGGAAGGAGAAAGAGCTTGATGGGGTGGGTGGGTGTATGGGTAGTTAGGGAAATAGTAAGTTCCTTCGGCAACAAACAACCTGCTGGTGGAACTCAACAGGTCAAGCAGCTTCTGTAGGAGGAAAGGAATTGTCAATGTTTCAGGTTGAAATGTGTATCGGGAAAGGATCACCTTACTTCAGACTCCAGCATCTGCAGCCTCTAGTCTCTCTGCAGCATGCTGCTTCTTCTGATTATCCAAGGCTTCCTCATTCTCCTGTTGTGACACTTGTGGTTCTCACAGTTTTCCCAGATGTACCTTTCCTTTTCCGAGCATTTATAGGGCAACAGTTCCCATTATCTACTGGAGATGTGATATCTTTCATAGGAGATTTTTGAGATTGCCCATGAAGTACTTTTTTATGCTGCTGGGAATCCCAAAATTTGAGTCTGGTGTCAGACATGTAGATTAAATGATCCACACACTTGGAATAGTTATGTAAATACTTAATTTTTAGGATGTTGACCTGAGGAAAACTATTGATTTTCCTACTCTGCCAATAGATTTAGAGAATTTACCAAAGACAGCCATGATGATACCTCTCCAGCTCATTAAAGCCTACTGCAGGTTGAGGATTTCTCCAAGTATTACCAGAGAGTTTCATATCCTGTTAGAAGTGATAGCCTTGAATCTTTGCTTCCTCAGTCAGCTAAAGTCCATGCTAGTGTATTGGGAATAAGGTAAATATTAGTATCGATATCTGTCTTCACTGAAGGGCGACTCTATATATAGAAAGAGATCCATGTTTTCCAGATTCTTGCTGTAGATCCTGATTGGTATAGGTTATTGTTATATAGCAGCAGCAGAATGGTAAAGAACCTTTGCCACCCAAATATTCCATGTGAGGCTCTTCCTTTCATTCCTTTCAGTGAGGGTGGCAATGAATGATAACTTGGAACTAACACAAAGTGCTGTGGAATCTCAGCAGGTCATACAGTATCCATGGAAATGAATAAATAGTCGATGTTTTGGGCCCAGACCCTTCTTCAAGGCACATCTGGTAAGACTTTAAGAACCACAGAAGTCTACAATACGGAGGCCTAGTGTAACTTGGAGCTCATTCTCTGAATCCGCAGATATACAGACATTGTCAGAAATCATGGATTTGATGTGGAGAAGGTTGAACTGTCTTGAACCAGCCAATTAGTGCAGAGAAGATGATTGAGAGAAGAGTTTGGGACTTGTTTGATTCCAGTCTAGATCCAAATAGCATCCAAGGTGGATGTGCTGATTAGGATCATGACTTGTAAGACATAGTATAGCACAGAAAGAATGGTTGTGAATTTCTAAGGATATCCACATTTGTGAGGGATTCTCTAATATTCTTTCTTGGTTATGAAATCAAAGACTTTTGATACTACTGGTGCTGCTCCCAATATTTTTCTTGGATTCTTCATGAGTAAAGACCATGCACATTGTCTCTACAAGATGACTGAATCTGTATTGCAATTCCAGGAGGAGCTCTTTAGCCAGTGGGAGGAAACAATGAGGGGGATCTCCACAATGAATTTACCTGAAGCTGATAGCACAGCCAGACGTTCCTTTCTTTTGAAAATAGTCACAGTATGCCATTTGTGAGATCCTGATATGTGATTATCTTCTCAGATAAAGGAGATGTAATTATGGTATTAAGCCAAAAGTATTTGTCTGACATGGGTACCTCAGGAAGCCGAAAGGAAGGAGGGAAGCTCTCTGCTTCTTATTTCTATCTGTTTCTTCACAACAAGGTTTCATTTTCAGCTGAGGGATGGTCTCACCATATTGTTACATTGGTTAGCTGTGGAATGAAGTCAAGAATACTCATGTCAAGCACAATGTCTTGTCTGAGGACATTTTTGGTGTATATTCCAGCAGTTATTGATTGTATCTCTGTCCTGTCATAAATTTATGCTAATCAAAGAAGCACAGTCTGAAATAAGTTTAAAAATAATACGTAGACATTTTATCCCCAGAATAAAGGGTACATTCTGTCCAACAGTGGTTAAGTGCTTACCACACTGTCGATGGCTTCATGCACCTTTACAGGTTTTATTTACCCTTGTTTGCAGGATGCCATGGTAGCTGAGCAGTTAGTGTGACACTATCACAGGTTGGGGTGTTCTGGAGTTTGAAGTTCAATTCTGGCGTGGTTCAGAATCCCTGTGGAACGCATGCATTTTCCTCGGGTGCTTTGTTTTCCTCCCACAGTCCAAAGACATACCAGGTAGGTTAATTGGTCATTGTAAGTTGTCCCGTGATTAAGTTAGGGAGCCAACCCAGTGCCGTACTGCTAAAATTAAATAAATAGAACTGAGGCACTTACTAAAGAGACTTGAGTTACATGAAAGTGCAATGGTTACACATTTTTAGAAGGATAGAGAAGAGCCAAATATCATTTTTGTCTTCAAACCGAAGCGAAAATAAAAACACGCAATGCTGAGAACTTTTTGGCAGACTAACTAACATCAGTGGAGAATAAAAAGCACCGAGCCTAGGGAAGGAACTTGAACCCCATGCACTTATTTACACTGCTAGGACAACATAGATGGATAAGAACCACGGAAAAAGCCTTAAATCAATTGTACGGCTTATATTATTAGAATTTTCAAATCGTCCAATAAAAAAGGGAGTGTTCAATTATCTTGTTACATTACCTAAATGTGGGATGCATCCCATATAATCTATATTCCATTATCTGGAACTCCGTCCTATCATGAATTTATGCTAACCAAAGAAGGTAGGATCTGAAATACGTTTAAAAATAATACATAGACATTTTATCCCCAGACTGAAAAGGTACATTCTGTCCACAAGCTTATGATGCCGTTGATTTCTTCATACACAAAGTGACGTTCATGCATCCACGGCTATTAATGTTTTTGGAAAAGTGCTGAATTTAAACTCAGGGCATTTCAACTTTCACAACTTCTGCACTTCTGGAGGCAGGAGCTCAGAGCCTCTTTCTGCTACAGCAAGGCACCACAAGAGATTCTGGCCACCAGCAACAGCCAACTGAACTTTCATTACTGTGAACAAATGTCCTTCCAATAAAATAGAACAAGGCAAGGTAAACAAGTTGTGAATATGTAGAAGTCTCACTTGACCAAGCGGGTAGCTACAGGGGTGCACTGAGATTTCTTAATCCTGATAGGTTGATTTGCTAATTTATTTCTGACAAACCTATTTTCAGCACCATGCATCAATCTTCAATACACTTAAATATATCAGAATCAGAATCAGGTGTAATATGTGGTGAAATCTGATGTTTTGTACCAGCAGTACCTTGAAAAATAGTGAAATAGTGTACATGGGTTCGTTGTCATTTCAGAAATTTGATGGCTGACAGGAAGGAGCTGTTCCTGAAGTGCTGAGTGTGTGTCTTCACTCTCCTGCACTTCCTCCTTAATGGTAGCAATAAGAAGAGAGCATGTCCTCGGTGATGGGGTACCTTATTAATGGATGCCACAATTCTGAGGCATCACCTTTTGAAGATGTCCTCGATGTTGGGGAGGTTAGTGCCCACGATGGTGTTTTCTTCACTTTTTCCAATCCTGTGCAGTGGCCCCTTCATACCAGATGGTGAATCAACCAGTCAGAATTCTCTCCACGGTACATCTGTAGAAATTTGTGAGTGTCTTTGGTGACATACCAAATCTCCTAAAACTCCTAACAAAATATAGCCATTGTTGTACCTCCTTTGCAATTGCATCAATATGTTGGGCAATATCAATGGAGTATCAGAGATGTTGACACCAAGGAATCTGAAACTGCTTATTCTTTCCAGTGCTGATCACTATACAAGGACTGTGTATGTTCCCTTGCCTTCCCCTACCTGAAGTACACAATCAATTCCCTGGTCTTACTGATGCTGAGTACAAGGTTGTTGTTATAACACCACTCAATCAGCTGATCTATCTCTCCCCGACATGCCTCCTTATCACCATCTGAAATTCTGCCAGCAATGGTTGTGTTATCGGCAAATTTATAGATGGCATTTGAGCTGTGCCTAGATACACATCGTAGACGTACAGAGTGTAGAGCAGTGGGCTAAGCAGGCATTTTTTTTGGTGTGCAGGCATTGATTGTCAGTGAGGAGGAGCTGCTATACAGAATAATGCAGAATAATTCTTATGCCGAACTATTTATTTAAAACCATTTTTCAAATACTGCTAAATTGCAACAGTTTGGGCAAGAGCTTATGCTTCATCAAACAGGCATAAATATAAATTTGGAGGAGAAAAGCAAGTATGACCTGGAGAATAATTTGCAGTTAGCTCACCAATAGGAAGTATAATTTATGTAATAATAAGTAGAATGTTCTGCTTGCATCCTTCCTCAGCTGACACAATGAAGAACTACGCGGTGCCTTTTTATGATTTCAGGATACTCAAAGAGCATTACAGCTTTATTAAATTGAGATGTTTTCTCAACTCAATCCATTGAAAGGTTAATAAATATGCTCGACCACCATTACCTATATTAATGTGCCTATGATTTTCCACTCTGCTTTTCTGACTTCCAATAAATTATGGCTAGAACTTCCCTCCAATTACATCAAGGAATACAAGTTTCAATTGTCTTCATTTCCTTCCTACCTGACACTGAACCAAGTTTCTAACAACATATCCTCTCCATGTCCTAACCTTATCTATATACTTCCATCTCCATTATTCTGCTAGCTCACCTGCTAGAAAATACCTCTTTTGTTAAATGTAGACCTGATCATAATCATTTTTTTGATCTGCCTTTTATCTTGTGGGGTTTCCAGGCCCACTCATGTCATGAGGCCAGAAGGTCAAACCTGCGATTAGCGAGTCCTGGTGTCAAGGGTAGATACCCAGAAACTGCAGTCTGAGGACCAAAGCTGAAGATAGAACTTCATGAGTCTGGAGGTAGAAAGCCCAAAGGATCAAAGGAAAAAGTTACGAAGACCGGAAGTAGAGAGTGAGCCTGAGCCAAAGTCTGTAGTTTGGAGGCCCGATGTTTGAAATTCCAGCAGTCTAGGCCAAAGGCTGAATTCTAGGAGTCCAATGTCTGAGAGATTGAGAGAGCATGGCCCAGAAGTGGCCTGTAATGGGGTTGGAGATCTGTGTGTGTAAGGAGGTGGAAGAGTGGGAAAGGGGATTGCTTTGCTGTTGTTATCTTGTTTTATTCTATTGTTGTTGCTGCCTGTGTTGTTCTATGTTGTGTTGTTATTGTGTTGAACATTGTGGACACGCTATGTTGGCACCAGAATTGGACACATACTTGGTTGTTAACACAAACAACACATTTCACTGTACTTTTCAATGTACATACGATAAATAAAAATGAATCTGAATCAGGATTAAATTTATGAAAACCCTGCTCTCTATTTCCTAACTTTCCTACATCCCACTCATGCCTAATTTTTTCAGAAATTCATTCTTTTATTCCATGTGCCTGGAATAATCGGTCTTCCTAAAATTTCCTACCTTACAGTTCTGAGCTTTTGAACTACTTCAAATGAGTATTATGATTTTTCTGCATTGCATTACTGATTGCCATAATTTCAGCTGAATTGGACCTTTTCAGTACAAGCCCTCCATGAAGTTCTGTGGACCCTGCAGTGGAATCTTCAGAGGTTTCAAAGGTACATTTAATGTCAGAGAAATGTATACAATATACATCCTGAAATTCTTTTCCCTCGCAACCATCCACAAAAACAGAGGAGTGCCCCAAAGAATGAATGACAGTTAAATGTTAGAACCCCAAAGTCCCCCGCAGCTCCCCTCCCTCCCTCCCTTCCACGTGTAAGCGGCAGCAAGCAACTATCCCCCCCCCCCACCCCACGAGCAGAAAAAAAAGCATCGGCGTTCAACATATCACAGGCTCTCGGGAAAAGAGGTGCCTCTGTTTTCACTGTGTAAACAGAGTGGGTGAGTAGAGGATGATCTAGAGAATTAAAACAGAGCTTTAACGAGGTGAATCGATCCAGAGGGAATGACCCAGGAAGGAATCTCCCAGCTCTGGAATTTTGTCACCCTCAGCATCAGTTTCTGCTGGGTAGCTGGAACGTCAGGAGAGCAGGGTAGTGGTGGATCTGAGACCTTCCTGAGATAGGAACAGTAACGTACACTATTACTTCCACACACAACATCCGGCCAATTCTACCTACACAAATATTACAATTCCTTCAGCCCCCTGGGATACCCTGGTGGAGTCATTGGTGGAAATGTCTGGCATGGGCATCATACTGCTTATACCATAATGGTGATAACAATGTATTTAGCCCCGGGATATCACTTACTTGTAAGAGATGCTTATTTAGAAAACAGCTTATCGTAGAGATACCAGTAATATTTATTCCTGTCCTTAAAGCCACCCACAAGAAAAAAGAGTCCTGTTTGCTTTTTAGTTGCTTTGAAGAATAAATCCTATTGTATGTGTATAGTGGTTTAATGCTACCATATTCAGACAAGCCCAGTGTGATCTCATTTTACAACACAAAATCATCTTGTGAAAATAAAATAGTCCTGTAGGATTTTGTCTACAACAAAGTCACATGTGGCCGTGAAGTGATTAACCTTCATTTAGTACTGGAGCCTTGAATCCAGGGCCAAGGTGGTACAAATGATCAGGTTAATGTTATTATTATCAAGCCTATGATTTCTGCTTCCTTCATGTAAACATTAAAATATGACTTGCACATTAAGTTTAGCAATTGTGCCTTACAATTAGATCAAATGACTCTGTGATCCCTTTTTCACAATTTGTGTGCTTTAGTATTAAAAGATAACAGTGGTAGGAAAATTTCTTTGGTGTCATTATTCCACAATGATATGAGTTGATTCTCATTTTGAAACTAAGTTATAAGGAGATGTTAATATGATATGGCAAGTGATAGTTTATGAAGATGAAGTTCAAATAATATACACTCAGTGGGAACTTTATTAGATATACCTGTATAGCTGTTCATTAATGCAAATATCTAATCAGCTAACCAAGTAGCAGCAACTCAGTACATAAAAACATGCAGACATGTTTAAGAGGTTCCATAGTTGTTGAGATCAAAGATTAATTTGGAATTATTGTTGGTGCCAGACAGGGTGGTTTGAGTATTTCAAAAATTGCTGATGTGGGATTTTCATACACAACAGTCTCTAGAGTTTACAGAGAATAGTGCAAAAAAACAAAAAAAAAAATCCAGTGACAGTTCAATGTGTGAAAACACCCTGCCAATGAGAGCGGTCAGAGGAGAATGGCCAGGCAGGTTCAAGCTGACAGGAAGGCAACTGTAACTCAAATAAAATCACATTACAAGAGTATTGTGCAGAACAGCATCTCTGAATTCATAACATTTCAAACCTTTAAGTGGATGGGCGAAAGCAGCAGAAGACCACTTCGAGTTCCACTCCTGTACCTAATGAAGTGGCCACTGTGTGAAGATCAAACAGACAAGTGGATTAGGTTTAATGAATGTTGTCATAGATGGATTTTTCTCAGTATGGTCCAACTTACACATGGTAAATATTAAAGGTAATGTGCTGTAGAGCCAGTTTTTAAAAAGTGGTGAAATAACTGAAGGGCAAATGGCTTAATTTCAAAACCCAGAACAAGAAACAAAACGTAATGCCTTTCATCTGATCTGTGTTTGGTCATTTATTTTCTTCCAAGACTTCATTCAATGATTTGTGTCTCAAGCAGAAGGTACATGCAGCCGGCAATTCAGATCGCTTCGCAGCAATCACAAACAGGTCTACAAAATACTTCACATACATCACTGAAGGGCACTACATTCAGCAGGAAAGGTTGCCTTTACACAAAAAAGTGACAGAATGGATTGGTAATTTTTCACATCTCCTTTTTCCCGAATCCTGCTTACTTAGTTTAATGTCTTGCACTGTACTGCTGCCACAAAACAAAAGATTTCAGTGTAAATAAACCTGATCTGATACTGATAGTGATGTTGCAGCAATGGTTTGACACAGTGGGTGTTTTACTGTATGCCGTTGCCAATGTGCATTACCCCTAGTCCTAACAGACAACAGAAACTGAGCAGAACTGTTTCTATTCTAATCCCAACATTTACATTTTTTAAATCTGGTTCCAAATTTGCCTACCCAAAAATTAAGTGTGGGACCTGTTGGCTTCTCCTATAAGTCAGATTCCAACAACATTACCAGAGCCAAATAGTTATTTTAAGTCTGGTCGATGAGACCAAGTGATTGCAATGTAGGTAAAAAAGACATTCTGGCTTCTGTCCTCTTCCTTTCCAGTCCTAATGAAG
Organism: Mobula birostris; assembly: GCF_030028105.1. Taxonomy (NCBI): domain Eukaryota; kingdom Metazoa; phylum Chordata; class Chondrichthyes; order Myliobatiformes; family Myliobatidae; genus Mobula; species Mobula birostris. Next base: position 36,946,858 of record NC_092372.1, on the reverse strand, counting down.
GAACTTGGCCTGAAACGTCAACTGTTTTTTTCACTTCCATAGATGCTTCCTGGGGTGGCATGGTGGAGATACGTCTCTACCAAAGGAGGAGTAAGGAGCTCCTTCTCTCCACTGGCCTGCAGGTCACCCTTGGGCAAGGTGCAGCACCTGCTTATCCCCTCAATCAGGGTCACGTGAAGCCATGGAAGCAGGTGGTGAATGTTCTTATGAGCAGCTGGTGCATATCACAAGTCCTGGTTATGTGACCCCTGATGCTAGGCGGACGATCTCTGAAGTGTATCGATAATGGCTGGGGTCACATGTCTTGAAAAAAACATTGCCCAGAGGAAGGCAATAGCAAGCCACTTCTGTAGAAAAGTTTTCCAAGAATAATCATGATCAAAGAAAGACCATGATCGCCCACGTCATACGACATGGCACATAATGACCAAGTGAGATGCTTCCTGACCTGCTGAATTCCTCCTGCACTTTGCGTATATTGCAATAATTTGAGAAGCATCAGCAGTGTGGTAATCCACTTTCTCTCCTTCTAAGTGCCTTCACTGCATTTCCCAAGCACAAGTATGACAAATCCACACTTAATTCTTCATCTCCTTAATTACCTGGTTATCTCCAAGCTGTCTAACTTTAACAAGTATTTCTGAATGACTCCTTGGCCAGGAACAGTACCATGGAATGTCACTGCATCCCCAGTCCACCTTAAAAGATGCCCTTGGCTCAGTGATAGCAGTTATTCCCCTGACAAGAAGGTGTGGGTTCAATTTCCACTGAAGATTATTTGGCTAGAGTTGTCTCATAAGTTTAAGACTAAAGGAGTATGGCATGTTTAGAGGTGCCATCTTTTAGTTAAGATATTACCCAAGGGCCCATATGATGTTAATTATCGGATGCCTCCCCTGGGTGGAATGAAAGATCCCACAGCATTTTGAAGAAGAATTCCCTTCCCATAATATAATTCAACAAAGCTAGCTGGTCATAATTACACCCAGTGGCTGTTCTATTAGGTACAGAAGTGAAAACCAAAGTAATCTACCACTGCTGTTAGCCCATCCACTTTGAGGTTTGAAATGTTGCACATTCAGAACCACTGTTGTAATGTGTGGTTACTCGAGTTACTCTCACCTTCCTGTCAGCTTGATCCAGTCTGCCCATTCTCTAACCTCTTTCATCAACAAAACATTTTTGCCCACAGAACTGCCATTCACAGGATTTTTTTTAAATTTTTAGCACCATTCTCTGTCCACTCTGTCACTGTCATTGGCTAAATCAAAGATGTTGACTCATCAGCATATGGGAGTGAAATAGAAAATCTGGCTGAGTGATACAACAACAACTTCTTACTTAATGTCAGCAAGACCATGGGGATGATTATTGACTTAACCAGGAGCAAATCAGAGGTCCATGAGTCAAGTCAAGTTTATTGTCATTTCGACCATAAGTTGCTGGTACAGTACACAGTAAAAACGAAACAACGTTCCTCCAGGTCCCTGCTGCTACATGAAACAACACAAAACTACACTAGACTATGTGAGACAGCACAAGGCTACACTAGACTACGTAAAACAACATAAAAACTGCACTAGACTACAGACCGGCACAGGACTACATAAAATGCACAAAACAGTGCAGGGCAGTACAATAATTAATAAGACAATAGGCACAGAAGAAGACAAATTACAATATAATAATAAATGATGTAGATGTCAGTCTAAACTGTGAGTATTGAGGAGTCTGATGGCTTGGAGGAAGAAACTGTTACATAGTCTGGTTGTGAGAGCCCGAATGCTTCGGTACCTTTTGCCAGATGGCAGGAGGGAAAAGAGTTTGTGTGAGGAGTGCGTGGGGTCCTTCACAATACTGTTAGCTTTGAGGGTACAACGTGTGGTGTAAATGTCTGTAATAGTGGGAAGAGAGACCCCAATGATCTTCTCAGCTGACCTCACTATCTGCTGCAGGGTCTTGCGATCCGAGATGGTGTAGTTCCCGAACCAGGCAGTGATGCAGCTGCTCAGGATGCTCTCAATACAACCTCTGTAGAATGTGGTGAGGATGGTGAGGGGGGGGGGGCGGTGGGAGATGGACTTCTGTCAGCCTTCGCAGAAAGTAGGGACGCTGCTGGGCTTTCTTTGCTACTGAACTGGTGTTAGGGACCAGGTGAAATTCTCTGCCAGGTGAACACCAAGAAATTTGGTGCCCTTAACGATCTCAACGGAGGAGCTATCAATGTGCAGCGGAGAGTGGTCGTTCTGTGCTCTCCTGAAGTCAACAACCATCTCTTTTGTTTTGTTCACATTCAGAGACAGGTTGTTGGCTCTGCACCAATCTGTTAGCTGCTGCACCTCCTCTGTGTATGCTGACTCGTCGTTCTTGCTGATGAGAGCCACCACGGTCGTGTCATCGACGAACTTGATGATGTGGTTCAAGTTGTGTGTTGCAGCACAGTCGTGGGTCAGCAGAGTGAACAGCAGTGGACTGAGCACACAGACCTGGGGGGCCCCCGTGCTCAGTGTGATGGTGTTGGAGATGCTGCTTCCAACCCGGACTGCCTGAGGTCTCCCAGTCAGGAAGTCTAGGATCCAGTTGCAGAGGGAGGTGTTCAGAACCAGCAGTTTCAGCTTTCCAATCAGGTGTTATTGTGGTGAATGCTGAACTGAAGACTATGAACAGCATTTGAATGTATGTGACTTTTTTGTCCAGGTGGGTGAGGGCCAGGTGGAGGGAGTTGGCGATGGTGTCGTCTGTTGAGCGGTTGGGACGATGCGCGAACTGCAGGGGATCCGGTGAGGGGGGCAGCAGGGTCTTAATGTACCTCATGATAAGCCTCTCAAAACACTTCATGACGATGGATGTGAGAGCAACAGGACGGTAGTCGTTGAGGCAGGACACTGAAGTCTTCTTCGGTACGGGGACGATGATGGTGGCCTTGAAGCACGTTGGAACGAAGGCGCTGCTCAGGGAGATGTTAAAGATGTCAGTGAGAACATCTGCCAGCTGGTCTGCACATCCTCTGAGCACTCTACCAGGAATATTGTCTGGTCCAGCCGCCTTCCGTGGGTTGATCCTGCATAGAGTTTTCCTCACATCGGCCACAGTAAGACACAGCACCTGGTCATTGGGAGGAGGAGTGGTCTTCCTCGTCACCACGTCAGTTTCCGCCTCAAAACGAGCATAGAAGTTGTTCAATGCATCTGGGAGGGAGGCATCACCAGCATAGGCAGGTGATGTTGTCCTGTAATTGGTGATGTCCTGAATGCCCTTCCATATGCGCTGTGTGTCGCCGCTGTCCTGGACGTGGATTCGCTGGGCATGTGCATACTTTGCCTCTCTGATGGGCCGGGACAGTTTGGGCCTCGCTGTTGTTAGGGCTGCCTGGTCGCCTGCTCTGAAGGCGGAGTCACGGGTCCTCGGCAGCACACGCACCCCCACTGTCATCCATGGTCATTCATGAGCCAGTACTCATCAGGGGATCAGAGGTGGAGAGGATCAGCAACTTTAAATTCCTTGGTGATATCTTTTCGGGGGACCTGTCCGGGCCTTAGCAGGTATGTGCTGTTATGAAGAAAGCACAACACTGCCTTCTACTTCCTTAGAAGTTTGCAAAATCCAACATGACATTAAAACTCTGACAAACTTCTATAGATGTGTGGTGGAGAGTATATTCACTGGCTGCATCACTACCTGGTACGGAAACACTAATGCCCTTTGACATAAGATCCTAAAAAAAGTAATGGATATGGCCCAGACCATCATGGATAAAGCACTCCCACTTCTGAGCCCATCGACACTGAGCGTTATCACAAGAACGCAACAACCGCCATCAAGGACCACCACCATCCAGCCATGCTCACTTCTCGCTGCTGCCATCAGGAAGAGAGTATAAGATTCACAGCACTCACACCACCAGGTTCAGGAACGATTATTACCCCCCAATCATCAGGCTCTTGAACCAGTAGGGATAATTCCACTCAACTTCACTCACCTCATCACTGAACTATTCACACAATTTATGGACTCACCTTTCAAGGACTCTTCATCTCATGTTTTTGATATTTATTGCTTATTTATTATTTTTTTTTCTTTTATATTTGCACAGTCTTTTGCCTTTTGCACATTGGTGTTTGTTCATCGGATGCAGTCATTCACTAATTCTATTATTAGTGGAGAGAGTACATTCGGATTGGAGGGTTGTGACTAGTGGTGTCCCACAAGGATCTGTTCTGGGACCTCTACATTTCGTGATTTTTATTAACGACCTGGATGTGGGGGTAGAAGGGTGGGTTGGCAAGTTTGCAGACGACACAAAGGTCGGTGGTGTTGTAGATAGTGTAGAGGATTGTCGAAGATTGCAGAGAGACATTTATAGGATGCAGAAGTGGGCTGAGAAGTGGCAGATGGAGTTCAGCCTGGAGAAGTGTGAGGTGGTACACTTTGGAAGGACAAACTCCAAGGCAGAGTACAACGTAAATGGCAGGATACTTGGTAGTGTGGAGGAGCAGAGGGATCTGGGGGTACATGTCCACAGATCCCTGAAAGTTGCCTCACAGGTGGATAGGGTAGTTAAGAAAGCTTATGGGGTGTTAGCTTTCATAAGTCGAGGGATAGAGTTTAAGAGTCGCGAGGTAATGATGCAGCTCTATGAAACTCTGGTTAGGCCACACTTGGAGTACCGTGTCCAGTTCTGGTCACCTCACTATAGGAAGGATGTGGAAGCATTGGAAAGGGTACAGAGGAGATTTACCAGGACGCTGCCTGGTTTAGAGAGTATGCATTATGATCAGAGATTAAGGGAGCTAGGGCTTTACTTTTTGGAGAGGAGGAGGATGAGAGGAGACATGATAGAGGTGTACAAGATAATAAGAGGAATAGATAGAGTGGATAGCCAGCGCCTCTTCCCCAGGGCACCACTGCTCAATACAAGAGGACATGGCTTTAAGGTAAAGGGTGGGAAGTTCAAGGGAGATATTAGAGGAAGGTTTTTTACTCAGAGAGTGGTTGGTGTGTGGAATGCACTGCCTGAGTCAGTGGTGGAGGCAGATACACTAGTAAAGTTTAAGAGACTACTAGACAGATATATGGAGGAATTTAAGGTGGGGGGTTATATGGGAGGCAGGGTTTGAGGGTCGGCACAACATTGTGGGCCGAAGGGCCTGTACTGTGCTGTACTATTCTATGTTCTATGTTCTATTATGGTATGTGGATTTTCTGAAAATTCTTGCAAGCAAACAAATCTCAGGGTTGCATTAAGTGACATATATATACTCAGATAACAAATTTAGTTTGACTTGGAACTTTGAACTCTAGAGACTGTTGTGAATGAAAATCCCAGGAGATCCACAGTTTCTAACACTCTCAAACCACCCCATCTGGCACCAACAATCATCCCATGGTTAAAGTCATTTAGATCACATTGCTTCCACATTCTGATGTTTGGTCTGAACAACAACCGAACCTCTTGACCATGTCTGCATGCTTTTATGCATTGAGTTGCTGCCATGTGGTTGGCTGATTAGATATCTGCTTTAATGAGTAGGTATACAGGTATATCTTAAAAGATGTGGCCACTGTACTTGTTGTCTGTGAGTACATATTGTGTGCAAAGTGGATGCCAGGTTTCTACATTACAACTGTGATTGTACTTATAAAATTATAAGCTTCTGATGGCCTCTATTATTACAAGAGCTCCGTTCATCAGTAGATCCATTCTGATCCACTAAGTTTTTCATATATATTGCTCTTCTATAATCTACTAACAAAATTTGACAGAATTTCACAGGAAAAGTGTAGGTATGGTTAGAATGGTGTATGTTAAGGAGGATTTTAATGTTAAAGAGAGCATTTGGAAGGCATCCTGAAACTTGATCTGTTCATATCTTCAACTAGGATATCAAGATCACTCTCTGTAAAATGGATTTCAAAATACCAAGTCCTTGCTGCTATTCTTATCCATAATTCTTATTAGGTTGCACAATGTTTTCCATCAGGGCTCAGAGTCAGCGCTTACCTCCCCTTCAAGAAATCCAGTTGTAACATTAACAAGCATCGGGTCATATCATTTGTTGAGTGGGATTGTCAAAGTGTAAACATTGTTAGGGTTGCCTTTTAAGCAACTGAATCCAAGTTTACTCAGAAATTCTGTGCAAGTGGGATCAAAACAAAATAGTACAAGTCTACAAACCAATCACATTGTAGCACACATTTTCATGCTCAATTACATTTCTAAGTTGGGCGTTTTAAATGCAGAGCATGAAGAGGAAGCGTGCATAAACGTTCAGAGAAATATAGAGACAGGCCAAGGTCTGAATTATTTTAAAAAAGGGCAAAAACACTGCCAAAGTGGGAGACAAAGGAAGCGCTGGTTTGAAAACATCAAGCAGTCAGTTGGAACCACACTATCTGAGCCACTCTGGAGGTCCCAAGACCACACATGTTGGGAGCAATTAGCTACAGTTCCAACCCAAATGACCATATGAACATTTTTACGGCAAACAGAAAAGTTTAATTAAGCAGAGTTATTATCACAAATAATAATAGAAAATGCTAAAAATGTTCAGTAGATCACACAGCATCAGTGAAGAGACTAACCAAGTTCACTAAGGCAGAAAAAAGGAACTGTTTCTCACCTCAGATACCACCTGACTTTTCAGTATTCATTGTTCTCATTGGACATTAGCAGTTTCTAGACCATTTATATTTACATAATATCTCAGCTGTGCCGGTGTGAGTGGTTCAGGAGATCATTCTTGGTAAGTTTGTAATAGCTGATACTTCTTTCTTCTGGAGTGAGAGGGAAGGTGAAAGCCATATTAGTTTTAGAGTCCAACACTGGGATGAGATCTGGGAGCAGCAGGAGGTAGAAAAGGTCAGCCTTTGGCAAACACACAGGGGAGAAAAGGCAGAGGGAATATTGCTATGCACAAATAGTGATTTTGATCACTATTCTGACCTTTCTTCTTCTCATATTTCCCACTGCTGATTGAATGTTTGTCTCTGGTTCATTTATACCAAATATCATTAAGGTTGCTTTTCTTAAATCCAGAGTGCTTGTCTTCCTTTTCCCATCTTGCATTCAATCTATTAATATTTCAGTCACAATGCATATGGATTATATATTCCAATGGTCCAATCAGCAGCAGGAGCAGGCCATAGTGATGAGGTTTCTCACAGGTTGGCAATGCTTGTTTAAAAGTACAGAAGGAACAAGCATTGTTTAGAGCAGGCCAGTGGAGAGAGTAGGAGTGTCCATCTTTGGCTCAAATGAGACTTTGGCTTAAAAGAGGCATTGTCTCTGGGAACACACATCAAAGTTGTTGATGAACGCAGCAGGCCAGGCAGCATCTCTAGGAAGAGGTACAGTCAACGTTTTGGGCCGAGACCCTTCGTCAGGACCCTGACGAAGGGTCTCGGCCCGAAACGTTGACTGTACCTCTTCCTAGAGATGCTGCCTGGCCTGCTGCGTTCACCAGCAACTTTGATGTGTGTGGCTTGAATTTCCAGCATCTGCAGAATTCCTAGTGTTTGCATTGTCTCTGGGTAAGTTTCTGTTAAGGTTCCCCTTTGTTTTTCTCTCTTACTGTACCCAGCGTAGTAAATGGCTGTTGTGTGTCGTTCATATTGGATACTGGAGACCTGGGAGATCCAGAGTCTCCCAGGGAACTGCATCTGCGTGAAGTGCATCTAGCTGCAGCTCCTTGAACACCATATTAGGGATGTGGATGACCTGTGGCTTGTACAGTAGAATAAGGAGATAATCAGAGTTACAGGGAAGTAGTCACTCCTAAGTTGCAGGAGGCGAGTAGTTGGGTGACTCTCAGAAGAAATGGAAATGTGAATAAGCAGTTAGCAGAGCTTCCCTGTGGTCATTCCCCTCAAAAATAAGTATACCACTTTGAATTCTGTAGTTGGGGATGATCTCCCAGGGGAATGCCATGGAGACCAGGTTACTGGCACTGAGCAAAGGTCTGTGGTGCAGAAGGGAAAGAGGGAGAAGAGGGGACTGGTAGTGATAGGGGGCTTAATAGTCAGGGGAACAGACAGGAAATTCTGTGGATGTGAATAGGGCACCCAGATGGTATGTTACCTCCCAGTGACAGGGTCAGGGATGTCTCAGATCGCGTCCACAACATTTTGGAGAGGGAGGGGGAGCAGCCAGATGTCCTGGTACATATTGGTACCAATGACATAGGAAGGAAAAGCAAAGAGGCCCTGAAAAGAGAATTGAGAGAGCCAGGTAGAAAGCTGAAAAGCAGGACATACTGGGTAGTAATTCCTGGATTGCCGCCTGTACCATGCGCCAGTGAGTGTAGAAACAGGATGATTTGGCAAATCAATGTGTGGCTGAGAAGCTGGTGCAGGGAATAGGGCTTCAGGTTCTTGGATCATTGGAATATCTTCTGGCGGAGATATGACCTGTTCAAAAATGACTGGTTGCACCTGAACCCGAGGGGAACCAATATTCTCATGGGCAGGTTTGTTAAGGTAGTTGGGGAGGGTTTAAACTAATTTGGCAGGGTGGTGGGAACCGGAGTGAAGGGACTCACGATAGGAAAAAAAAATCAAAGTTGGCGCAGTTAGACTGTCAGGGAGGACAGGCAGACGATAGGAGATAACTGCAGCCAGCAGGGTGAGTATCATTGCATTAGGGATGCAGAATCAAAAAGGGTAGCAAATACAGTACTCAAAATATTATATCTCAGTGCAAGCAGTATAAGAAATAAGGTTGATGATCTTGTTGCACTATTATAAATCGTCAAGGATGATGTTGTGGCCATCACTGAATTGTGGCTGAAGGATGGTTGTATTTGGAGCCAAATATCCAAGGTTACAAATTGTATTAGAGGGATAGGAAGGTAGGCAGAGGAAGTGGCAGGGCTCTGCTTGTAAAGAATGGCATCAAAACAGTAGAAAGATGTGACATAGGATTGGAAGATATTGAATCCTTGTTGGTTGAGTTAAGAAACTACAAGGGTAAAGGGACCCTGATGGCAGTTATAGACAGGCCTCCCAACAGTAGCTGGGATGTGGACCACAGATTACAACAGAAGTAGAAAAGGCTTATCAAAAGGGTGATGTTATGACAGTCATACGAGATTTCAACATGCAGGTTGATTGAGAAAATTAAGTGGAAATGGATCTCAAGAGAGTAAGTTTGTTGAATGACTATGAGATGGCATTTTAGAGTGGTTTGTCATTGAGCCTACCAGGGGATCAGCTACACTGGATTGGGTGTTTTGAAAGGAACCGTAGGTGATTAGGGAGCTTAAGGTAAAAGAACCCTTAGGAATCAGTGATTACAATATGATTGAGTTCAACCTGGAATTTGATAGGGAGAAAGTAAAGTCTGACATAGCATTATTTCAGTGGAGCAAAGAAAATTGCAATGATATGAGAGAGGAGATAGCCAAAGTAAATTGGAAGGAGATGCTGGCAAGAATGACAACAGAGCAGCAACAGAGAGAGTTCCTGGGAAAAATGACAAAGATGCAGCCTGATTGAATTTTTTGAGGTTGTGACTAGACACATTGATGAAGGTAGAGCTGTAGCTGTAGTGTATATGGATTTTAACAACCATTAGATAAGGTAACCCATGCAAGACTTAATGAGAAAGTAATGAGGCATGGGATCCAAGGGGAAATTGCTTTGCGGATCCAGAACTGGGTTTCCCAAAGAAGGCAAAGAGTAGTTGTAGACAGGTCATATTCTGCATGGATGTTGGTGACCAGTGGTGTGCCTCAGGGATCTGTTCTGGGACCCCTACTCTTCGTGATTTTTATAAATGACCTGGATGAGGAAGTGGAAGGATGGGTTAGTAAATTTGCTGATGACACAAAGGTGGAGGTGTTGCGGATAGTGTGGGGGGCTGTCAGAGGTTACAGCGGGACATCAATAGGATGCAAAACTGGGCTGAGAAGTGGCAGATAGAGTTTAACCCTGATAAGTGTGACGTGATTCATTTTGGTAGGACAAATATGATGGCAGAATATAGTATTAATGGTAAGACACTTGGCAGTGTGGAGGATCAGAGGGATCTTGGGGTCTGAGTCCATAGGAGACTCAAAACTGCTACGCAGTTTGACTCTGTGCTCAAGAAGGCATACAGTGCATTGGACTTCATCAATCGTGGGATTGAGTTTAAGAGCAGAGAGGTAATGTTGCAGCTATATAGGACCCTGGTCAGACCCCACTTGGAGTACTGTGCACAGTTCTGGTTGCCTCACTACAGAAAAGACGTGGAAACCATAGAAAGAGTGCAGAGGAGATTTACAAGGCTGTTGCCTGGATTGGGGAGCATGCCTTATGAGAATAGGTTGAGTGAACTCGGCCTTTTCTTCTTGGAGCGATGGAGGATGAGAGGTGACTTGATAGAGGTGTATAAGATGATGAGAGGCATTGATTGTGTGGATAGTCAGAGGCTTTTTCCCATGGCTGAAGTGGCTGGCACGAGAGGGCACAGTTTTAAGGTGCTTGGAAGTAGACACAGAAGAGAAGTCAGGAGTAAGTATTTTATGCAGAGAGTGGTGAGTACGTGGAATGGGCTGCCAGTGGAGGTGGTGGAGGTGGAAATGATAGGGTCTTTTAAAAGACTCCTGGATAGGTACATGGAGATTAGAAAAATAGAGGGCTATGGGTAAGCCTAGGTAGTTCTAAGGTAAGGACATGTTCGGCACAGCTTTGTGGGCCAAAGGGCCTGTATTGTGCTATAGGTTTTCTATGTTTTCTACAGACCAGTTAACCTAACCTCAGTGGCTGGGAAGATGTTAAAGTCAATTGTTAAGGATGAGGTTATGTAATACTTGGAGACACAGGACAAGATAGGACAAATTCAGTAATGTTTCCTCAAGGGAAAATATTTCCAACCAAACCCATTGGAAATCTTTGAGGAGATTACAGATAGGATAGATAAAGGGGATGTAGTGGATGTTGTATATTTGGACTTTCAGAAGGCCACTGGCAGGTGCCACACATGAGGGTGTTTACCAACTTAAGAGCCCATGGGTTTATATGAAAGCATGGTTAGAGCTTTGGCTGACTGGTAGGAGGCAGCGAGTGGGAATAAAAGGATTCTTTTCTGGTTGGCTGCCGGTGACTAGTGGTGTTCCGCAAGGGTTTGTGTTGGGACTGCTTCTATATATGCTGTAAATAAATGATATAGTTAATGGAATAAGTTGCTTACTGGGTGTATCTAAGGCAAATCTTGATAGGTTCTAGATTGGACATGGCATCAAAGGTTACGGAGAGAAAGCTGGGAGTGGGGTTGAAGAGGGGAAAAAGGATCAACCATGATTGAATGGCATAGCAGAATGGCCTAATTCAGCTCCTATGTCTTATGGTCCTATATGTTTATTGGAACTTTGGAATAGAAGGAAAGGCGGCTGCTTTTCTTTACTAGTTGATGCATAGGATAGAAGAACAAGGTGATAATGCTGGAACTATATTCAGTCCTAGTTAGACTATAGTTCTGGTGTCCAAACTAAAGGAGAAATGAAATTGGACTGAGGAGGGGGATTACAAGGAAGTTGTGAAAACTGGGACATTTTAGCAAAGAGGAACAATTGCATAGGCTGGGATTGTCTTTGGAACAGATATGGCTTAAGGAACACTTTATTGAGACGTGAGAAATCATAAGAGTTAAAAAATAGAGGAAATAGGAATGACCCAATTCCGTTAGCTGAGTGGTGAAAACCGGAGAACTTTGATGTGAAGTAATTATTAAAAGATAACAGGGAAAATGGTGATAAAATGCTTTCACTCAGATGATGTTAAGGGCTCTAGAACTCCCTACCTGAAAGAATACTGACGGCAAGACATGTCATCATATTTAAAATATTCTTGATAATTTGCTTGAAGTTTCTGGGTTACAGACCAAATTCTAGACAGTGTATTTATAATGAATGGTTCTCTTTCAATAGCATAGGTGCAGTGGCATGCAAAAGTTTGGGCACCCCTGGTCAAAATTTCTGTTACTGAGACTAGTTAAGTGAGTAGAAGATTAACTGATCTCCAAAAGTCATAAAGTTAAAGATGAAACATTCTTTTCAACATTTTAAGCAAGATTAGTGTATTATTTTTATTTTGTACAATTTTGCAGTGGAAAAAAAAGGAAAGGAGCACCATGCAAAAGTTTGGGTACCCCAAGAGATTTGAGCTCTCAGATAACTTTTACCAAGATCTCAGACCTTAATTAACTTGTTAGGGCTATGGCTTGTTCACAGTCATCGTTAGGAAAGGCAAGGTGATGCAATTTTTTTAAAATTACAAGAACACTCAGTCCTCTTTTATTGTCATTTAGAAATGCATACATGCGTTAAGAAATGATACAATGTTTCTCCAGAGTGATATCATAGAAAACAGGACAAACCAAAGACTAACACTGACAGAACCACATAATTATAACATATAGTTACAGCAGTGCAAAGCAATACCATAACTTGATGAAGAACAAACCATGGGCACGGTAAAAAAAAAGTCTCAAAGTCCCCGAGTCGATCGACTCCCGAGTCCCCGATAGCAGGCGGCAAAAGGGAGAAACTCCCTGCCATAAACCTCCAGGCACCGTCAACTTGTCGATGCCTTGGAAGCAGCTGACCACAGCCGTCACTGAGTCCGTCCATGGGAAAACTTCGAGCCTCCAGCCAGCCCCTCCAATACAACCTCCTGAGTGCCATCCTCTGCCGAGTGCATTTGACCTCACCCCAGCCACTGAAACAAGCAAAGCTGAGGATTCGGGCCCCCTGCTCCGGAGATTACAGTTATCACACAGTAGCAGCGGCAGTGAAGCGGGCATTTCAGAAGTTTCTCCAGATGTTCCTCCGCACTCTCATGTCTGTCTCCATCAAATCAGAATTGTGCACGGTCTCCTACTTGACAGATTACAGATATCAATCACTGGAGAGGCCGCGTGCGCTGCCGTCGCACCGCCATCTTCTCCTCCTCAAAGCTTTACAAATACCTTGACCCCTCAAACCTTATCCCAACAACCAGCAACCATGGGCTCATCTAAGCAGCTGCCTAGCACTTGAAAATTAAAATAAATGATGCCCACAAAGCAGGAGAAGGCTATAGGAAGATAGCAAAGCATTTTCAGGTGGCCATTTCCTCAGTTCGTAATGTAAGTAAGAAATGGCAGTTAACAGGAATGGTGGAAGTCAAGTTGAGATCTGGAAGACCAAGAAAACTTTCTGAGAGAACTGCTCGTAGAATTGCTAGAAAGGCAAATCAAAAGCCCCATTTGACTGCAAAACACCTTCAGGAAGATTTAGCAGACTCTGGAGTGGTGGTGCACTGTTCTACTGTGCAGTGACACCTGCACAAATATGACCTTCATGGAAGAGTCATCAGAAGAAAACCTTTACGGTATCCTCACCACAAAATTCAGCGTCAGAAGTTTGCAAAGGAACATCTAAACAAGCCTGATGCATTTTGGAAACAAGTCCTGTGGACTGATGAAGTTAAAATAGAACTTTCTGGCCACAATGAGCAAAGGTATGTTTGGAGAAAAAGGGGTGCAGAATTTCATGAAAAGAACACCTTTCCAACTATTAAGCACGGGGGTGGATCGATCATGCTTTGGGCTTGTGCTGCAGCCAGTGGCACGGGGAACATTTCACTGGTAGAGAGAAGAATGAATTCAATTAAATACCAGCAAATTCTGGAAGCAAACATCACACCGTCTGTAAAAATACTGAATATGAAAAGAGGACGGCTTCTACAACAGGATAATGATCCTAAACACACCTCAAAATCCACAATGGACTACCTCAAGAGGCACAAGCTGAAGGTTTTGCCATGGCCCTCACAGTCCCCTGACCTAAACATCATCGAGAATCTGTGGTTAGACCTCAAAAGAGCAGTGCATGCAAGACGGCCCAAGAACCTCACAGAACTAGAATCCTTCCACAAGGAAGAATGGGCGAAAATCCCCCAAACAAGAATTGAAAGACTCTTAGCTGGCTACAGAAAGCACTTACAAGCTGTGATACTTGCCAAAGGAGGTGTTACTAAGTACTGACCATGCAGTGTGCTCAAACTTTTGTTTCGGGCCCTTTTCCGTTTTTGTTATTTTGAAACTGTAAAAGATGGAAATAAAAAAGTAATCTTGCCTAAAATATTAAAGAAATGTGTCATCTTTAACCTTATGCCTTTTGGAAATCAGGTCATCTTTTACTTGCTTAGCTAATCACAGTAACAGAAATTTTGACCGGGATGCCCAGACTTTTGCATGCCACTGTATATTGGACTGGATATCATCCTTCACTATTTTATTACAAGTTCTCTGTCTCTCATTGCTATTTATCCAGTTCATTTCCAAGAATTGAGTCAGTAATGTTTCAATGTTTGTATGGCTACAAACACAGAAAAATAGCAGAAGCTTCCCTCAAACAAATAAGCATGATTAGATACAGCAGGAGAGGAAAAATCACCTGGAATTGTCGTGATTTGTAGCCGTGTAGTGAACAGAAACAGATCAACATAAGAAAGAACAGTGATTTATCAAAGGTAGTAAAGACAGGGTCAAACCATCTGTGGGTAAACTTTTATGTAGCATGCAAAAATGTATACTAATGGTTTGTATTGTTAATGTATTGCATGTGTTGTAGTTGCAGGAAGATGGTGTGACTGAAAGCAGGCAGTAGCTTAGCCAGTAGCACTGGAATGTCTCCATTATAGATCCTACATGAGATCTCCAGCTGCTTTACAGCTTTCTAATACAGTAGCGTGCCATGAAATACCTGTTAGGAGGTTTCACTGTACAATCATCCATTCGATTCAGGTGGTAAATACCTTTTAATATCTCCTTTATCAGTTAAATAGCTCTGGCTACACATACTTGTTATTAACCCTTTGGAAGCTGGAGATCCAATTTATTTTTTCCTACACCCAGTCCTCATTAACGGCACTACAATAATGTAGAATGGTTTTCCATGAGCATTGATTATTCATACTTCTTTGGTTAAAGTAGCACAGGAGGAAAAGCTCCAAATATGAATAATGTTCACAAACAAAGAGGAAAATGTGCATTCCTGGAAATACACTTTAAATTACCTCATTAGCTGGTGACAGAATTTAATGTCTCAAGTGTGTATCAGTTACTCAGCTTCTACAACATCTGGTTTTCCCATCAAACTAATGCTTTCTTTATATACAGTAATGTCGCTAAGGCTTAGTATCCACTACAAAGGCAAATGACCAGAATAATGCACATGAACAATTTCAACTTCAAATAAAGTAGACCTTGAAACTAAGTTTTATTTTCTTGGGTGACAAAGCTATTTCATTGAGATTTCCGTTCACTAGAAACTTATATTATGCAAAACCTTTTAAAGTTCATCCTTGAAAGTTTCCACCTAACGTTCTGCTTAGTAAAGCTTGAATGTTGATACAGACATTGGTTTACTTACAAATTTTGCACCCACCTTCCATGGATTCCTGACCTACCTAGATCCTGCTTTTCCCCAGCAAAAGGTAGAATTAATGTCAGAGAAATGTGTACAATATACATCCTGAAATTCTATTTCTTCGCAAACATAAACAAAAATAGGAGTGCCCCAAAGAATGAAAGAGAGTTAAATGCCCCCCCAAAAGCCTCCCCAAAGCTCTCCCCTCCTATGCACATGCAGCAGCAAAGCGACGACTCACCACCTCCCCCCACCACAAAGACTACTCATTCACCCGGTAATTCAACATACCGCAGGCTCTCTCTCTCCCTAATAAGGGAAAAAGAGATGTCCCCGTTTCACAGCGAGAGAGGAGACATAGAAAACAACTCACCAATTTATGCTGTTAAAGTCTGTCATGTCACTTTTTCTGAGCTCTGTGCTCTAAGATCTTGGGTCTCTGAGTAAACAGCCAGCAGCCAGCTCACTGCTTTCGATCTACCGTGTTCTCACAAGATGTAGGACCAGGAGTAGGCCATCCAGCCATCAAGCCTGCCCGACCATTCAATAAGGTCATGGCTGGTCTGTCCATAAACTCAGCTCCATCTACCTGCGTTTTCCCCGTAACCCTTAATTCCCTTACTATGTAAAAATCTATCTAACTGTTTCTTAAATATATTTAGTGAAAAAGCCTGAACTGCTTCCCTGGGCAGAGAATTCCACAGATTCACCACTCTCTGGGAAAAACAGTTTCTCCTCATCTCCATCCTAAATCTTCTCCCCTGAATCTTGAGGCAATATCCCCTAGTTTGAGTCTCACCTACTAATGGAAACAACTTTCCTACTTCTATCTTATCTATTCCTTTCAAAATTTTGTACGTTTCTATAAGATCCCCTCTCATTCTTCTGAACTTCAGAGAGTATAGTCCCAGGTGACTCAATCTCTCCTCATAGTTTAACCCCTTCATCCCTGGAATCAACCTGGTGAACCTCCTCTGCACTGCCTCCAAAGCCAGTATATCCTTCCTCAAGTATGGAGACCAGAACTGCACACAGTACTCCAGGTGCGGCCTCACCGGTACCCTGTATAGTTGCTGCATGATCTCCCTGCTCTTGAATTCAAACCCTCTAGCAATGAAGCCAACATTCTGTTTGCCTTCTTAATAACCTGTTGTACCTGCAAGCCAACTTTTTGCAATTCATGCACAAGCACTCCCAAGTCCCTCTGCACAACAGCATGCTGCAATCTTTCACCTTTTAAATAATAATCTGCTCTTCTTTTATTCCTTCCAAAGTGCATGATCTCGCATTTACCAATGTTGTATTCCATCTGCCAGACCTTGGCCCACTCACTTAACCTATCTATATCCCTCTGCAGACTCTCCACATCCTCTGTACAATTTTCTTTTCCACTCACTTTAGTGCCATCAGCAAATTTTGCTACGTTACACTCAGTCCCCTCTTCCAAATCATCAACGTAAATGGTAAACAGCTGTGGCCCAGCACCGACCCCTGCGGCACCCCACTCACCACAGACTGCCAACAGAACTACCAGTCACTGGGTGTCTCTTTTTTGTTTTTCACACTGTTATCTGTAAACTCTAGAAAGCTTGTAGTAATCCCAGAAGATCAGTTGTTTACTGAGATACTTCAACCATCTCGTCAGGCACTAACCTTCATTCCACAGTCAAAGACATTTAGATCACATTTCTTCTCCATTCTGCTGCTTGGTCTGAATAACAACTGAACCTTTTGACTATGTGTGCATCCTTTTATGCATGGAGTTGCTGCCACGTGGTTGTCTGATTAGATATTTTCATTAACGAGCAGGGGTACAGGTGTATCTAATAAAGTGACCACTGATTGTATGTCGTGAAATTTGTTGCGTTATGGGAGCAGTACAGTGTGATTGTATAGAAATTACTTTGAGTTACAATAAGAAAATTATAAAAAGATAAATAAATGGTGCAAAAAAGACAACAAGATATTGAGGTAGTGCTATAGGTTCATGAACAGGTCAGAACATTGATGATGGAGGGAAAGCAGCTGGTCCTAAAATATTAAGTGTGGGCCTTATGGTTCTTGTATCTCCTCCCTGATGGGACAGATCTCCTCCCAAGAGGTCATGTCTCAGATAGTGACGTTCCCCAGCAATGGATACACCTTCATGAAGCACTGCCTTTTGAAGATATCCTTGATGTTGGGGAGGCTAGTAGCCTCAATGGAGTTGGCTGAGTTCTACAACCCTGCATTGGAGCCTCCGTAGTAGACCCTCATACAACCAGTCAGAATGCTCTCCACAGTACAATTGTAAAAATTTGCTGCAGTACTCCATTTGGTTACATACCAAACCCTGCAAACTCCTAATGAAGTATGGCTGCTGGTGGGCCTCTTCAAGCTGGCATCAACATGTTGGGCCTGGGATAGATCCTCCGAGATGTTGGTGTCCAGGAACCTGTTCTACTGCTGACCCCTTGGTAGGGACTGGTGTGTATTCAACCAACTTCCTGACTTATTGCCAACAGGAATCATAATAGGCATTAAATATACCTCTTCATTTTCAGTGGGGTTACATATTCTTGTAGGTCACAATACCAGTATTATGCCACCTTAGTATCCACAAATCAGAGAAGTTTTCTTTAATATGAAACCCAAGCTCAGGTGGTGAGTTTCCATGATACTTTCATATATTATTATACACTGGCATAGTGAGCTTCACCAGCTTTACAGCTCAAAGTAATTTATTCCAGATGTTGTCATGGTCTATTTATTTGAAGAAAGAGCCTTCAATAGGTTTTTATATCATTTAAGAAAAACGGGAAGTCTTTGAATCTTTGACTTGTTCAGTAATCAGTCAATGGCTCAATTTAACATCTCATCAAAAAGTTAGTGCTGCTGATAATACAAAATTGCTTGAGTATTGCACTGAAGTGTTAGTCTGAATCACTCACCCAAGAACTTCTCAGGCTGTAATAACCACAACCTCATTTGCCTTCATGTAGAATGTTGAAAAGTTTTTTTCCAAGTCCAGAAACTTAATTGAAAACTGTTTGCCCTATAAATTTTTGCATAGTTCTTCACTGTGGTACTGTGATTAGGTATGGTGTGTCCTTCAGATATAACTAAGCCAATTGTCATCCAAGTAAAGTTTTAGATTTAGTTTAACTTTCCCTCTCAAGGTTCAGACCAACTCTGCTCTGCCATTCAAAGAATGGATTGTTGACTTCAGAAAGGGAAAGTGAGGGAAAACACACCAATCCTCATCAAAGGCTCAGCATAGGAAAGGGAGAGCAGTTTCAAGTTCCTGGGTGTCAATGCCTCTGAAGATCTATCCTGGGCCTGACATATTGATGCAATTATGGAGAAGGTACGTCATCAGCTATATTTCATTAGGAGTTTGAGGAGATTTGGCACACTACCAAGGACTCTAGCAAATTTCTACAGATGCATCTGGAGAATATTCTGACTGGTTGCATCACCATCTGGTATGGAGGGGCCACTGCACAGGATCAGACAAAGTTGCAGAAAGTTGTAAACTCAGCCAGCTCCATCATGAGAGCTAGTCTCCCCTCCATTGAAGACATCTTCGAAAGGTGATGACTTAAAAAGGTGCCATGCATCATCAGGGATTCCCATCACTCAGGACATGGTCTCTTCTCATTACTACCATCAGAGAGGAGGCACAGGAGCCTGGAGACACACACTCAATGTTTTAGGAACAGCTTCTTGCCCACTGCCATCAGATTGCTAAACAGACAGTGAAGCAACCCATGTAACTTATAGTATTAATAAGTTTTGCACTGTACTGCCTCTGCAAAATAACAAATTTCATGACATATGCCAATGATATTAAACCTGATTCTGATTCTGGAAATTATTGCAGATCAACTTTCCCCAGGTCCTTTTTCCTCAAGCTATAACAACAAATTTTGATTATCTTACTGAATAAAAATCTATCCTTCTCATCTTTGAACAAATTCAAGGACTCAACCTTCGACTTCCATGACGTTTTGGGGCAAGAATTTCCAAAGACTTACGCCATTTTGAGTGAAGAAATTCCCCCTCTTCTTATTCTTGAGTGCCTCCTTTCTGAAACTATACTGTCTGACCCACAACTTACTCCAGAGTGCAAACAACTCCCAGTACTTACTCTGTCAATCCCCTCAATAACCTTACATGACCAATGAAACCATCTTCCATCTTTCGCAACTCCATTGAGAACACAACCAACTCACTCAACCTTTCCACATAAGACTGTCCCTCCATATGTAGAGGCATAATATACCATACCTGATCTTTCTCCAATAGTTTCTTTAAATTTATTATTTACAGGATGTGGGTGTCGCCAGCTAAGCCAGCATTTATTACCCATCCCTAGTAGTGATGTATTTGTCCTTTAATGTAGGCCTAAACTAGATACAGTACTCTAGTATCTTGTACATTTGTGATAAGACTTGCAACTAGTTGCCACACCAATATGATAGCTTTCTGGGTCTGTGTATGTTGATCCACAAATTCCTTTGTGCTGTAACTTTCTGTTCTTTATCCATATAAATATCTTTTTATTATACTTCATTCTAAAGTGAGCAAACTACATTTTCACACAGAGCTGATGGGTCAACTTTTTTACCAGTCACTCAGCCAATCATAAGACCATTAAAAAAAGGAGCAGAATTAGGCCAATATCTCTTGGTAAAATATTTGACTCCCCAAGTATGTATTTGTTTTCCTCCTCTCTACGTTTTTATATCATCTGAAAATTGGTCTACAGTATTCTTGCTTCTTAAACCGCTTCAGTTGCAGTACTGAATCCCGTGAAACCCTATTAGTCACAAATTACCAACCAGAAACTTATGCCATTATCCCTCTTCAACACGAGTGATGCCGACAGGCTCAATAAACTGATTAGAAAGGCTGGCTGTCTTATGGAAGTCCAACTGGACACACTGGAGGCTGTGGTAGAACAAGGGACCCTATAGAAACTCCTGACAATTCTGGACAGTGTTTCTCACCCTCTGCATGCCACCTTGGCTGAACAAAGGAATACTGTTAGTAACAAAATAAGATAACTACGCTGCTCCAAAGAGCGCTACATTCTTACCCTTGGCCGTTAGGCTCTATAATGAGTCAACCTACAGCAAGGGAAATAATGTCCCCTTCCTGTTAGACTGTTCGTGGTAACTTAATTTTTATTTTATCTTCTCTTCTAATATTTGTATATTAGTATATCTGTGCAGTTGTAATGCTTGGGTAATACTATAATCTCCTTTGGAATCAATAAAGCCTCTAACTCTATCTCTATCTCTATCTATTCATTGTTCACTCCTGTTAGTTTTCTATCATGCAAGGATATTATCTCCAAAACCATGAGTTCTTAAATTGCAAAGTAAAGTTTTGTGTGATGCTTTGTGATTGCCCTTTTGAAATCCAAATGCATTATATCTACTAGCTCTGCTCTATCCACTTTGAACAATGAGTCATCAAAAAAAAATCTACTACTAACTTGATCAGGCACATTGTTCTTTTCATGGAGCCATGAAAGTAGGATGACTTGGCACGTGAATGTGTGGCGGAGTAACTACCGCAGGGGACAGGGGTCCAGATGTATGGATGATTGGGATCTCCTCTGATGTGACCTGTACAGAAGGGATTGGTTGCACCTGAACCCAAGGGGTCTAATATTCTTGAGGGTAGATTGGCTAGAGATGTTGGGGTGAGTTTAATCTAATTTGGCAGTGGGGTGAGAACCAGAGTGATGAAGCTGAGACAGTTGGTTTACAAGCAGAGGTAGACTGTAGCGAGACTCCGAGCAAGGAGGGGCTGATGGTGGGGCAGGGTTGCAGGCAGCAGGATGGGTTGCTGCAAGCAGGGCAGACAAAATCAAAAACGGGGAATACAGGACAAAAGGTGTTATATTTGAATGTGCACAGAATACGGTATAAGGTTGACAAACTTGTTGCACAGTTACAGATTGGCAAGTATGATGTTATAGGCACCACTGAATCATGGCTGAAAAAAGATTATAGCTGGGAGCTTAATGTACACACTGTATTGAAAGGATAGGCAGGAAGGCAAAATGAGTGGCATGGCTCTGTTGGTAAAAAATGAAATTAAATCATAAGAAAGAGTTGACACAGGGCTGGAAGGGGTAAAACTAAAAAACTAAGGAACTGCAAGAGTAAAAAGATCCTGATGGGAGTTAAATACTGACAGACCCCCAAACACTGGTAAGGATGTGCTCTACAAATCAATGTACAATGGAAGATAGAAAATGCATGCTAACAGGGCAATGTTACAATGATCATGGAGGATTTCAATATGCAGATAGATTGGGAAAATCAGGTTGGTGTGTGTTTCCAGGAGGGGGGGTTTCTAGCATGCCGACGAGATGGCTTTTTAGAGAAGCTCATGGTTGCACCCACTAGAGGATCAGCTATTCTGGATTGGATGTTGTGCGATGAACTGGAATTGATTAGAGAGATTAAGGTAAAAGAACTCTTAAGGGAAAGTGATAACAATATGATTGAATTCACCCTGAAATTTCTGAAGGAGAAGCTAAAGTCAGATGTATCAGTATCACAGTGAAGTAAAAGAAATTCCAGAGGCATGAGAGAGGAGTTGGCAGGAATTGATTGGAAAAGAACCCTGGCAGGGATGATGGCAGAGCAGCAATGGCTGGAATTTCTGGAAGCAATTTGGAAGGCACAGGGTATATACATTCCAAAGAGGAAGAAGTATTCTAAAAGCAAGATAACACAACTGTGGCTAACAAGGGAAGTCAAAGCCAACATAAATGCCAAAGAGAGGGCATAGAATAGAGAAAAAAATGAATGGGCAGTTGGATGATTGAGAAGCTTTTAAATACCTTCAGAAAGCAACAAAAATGTCATTAGAAAGGTAAGGGTAGAATATGAAAGTATGCCAGCCAATAATATTAGAGGATACCAAAAGTTCCTTCAGGTACATAGAGTGTAAAAGAGAGGTAGAGTGGATTAACCAATTTCCCCCGGGATCAATAAATTATGACTATGACTATGACTATGACTATCAGAATGCTGTAAAATGATGCTGGAGAGGTAGTAATGGGGGACAACGAAATGGCGAATGAACTGAATAAGTATTTTGCATCAGTCTTCACTGTGGAATACACCAGCAGTATGATGGAAGTTCCAGTGGTTATGGGTTATGAAATGTGTGAAGTTACCATAACTAGAGAGAAGGTTCTTGGGAAACTGAAAGATTTTAAGGTAGATAAGACACCTGGACAAGGTGATGTACACCCCAGGGTTCTGAAAGAAGTGGCTGAAGAAATTGTGGAGGAATTAATAATGATTTTTCAAGGATCACTAGATTCTTGTATGGTTCTGGAATACTGGAAAATTGTCACTCCATTCTTCAAGAAGAAGAGAGGCACAGAAAGAAAATTGTTATCCAGTTAGTCGGACCTTAGTGGTTAAGAAGATGTTTGAGTCAATTGTTAAGGATGTGGTTTCAGGGTACTTGGAGGTACATGATATAAATAGTCTGTAGTCAGCATGGTTTCCACATGGGAAAATCTTGCTTGACAAATCTGTCAGAATTCTTTGAAGAAATAAGAAGTATGATAGACGAAAGAGAATTGCTTGCTGTTGCATATTTGGATTTTCAGAATGCCGTTGACAAGGTGCGACACATGAGGCTGCTTAACAATCTATGAGGCCATGGTATTACAGGAAAGATTCTAAAATGAATAAGGCAGTGGCTGATTGGCAAGAGGCAAAAAGTTGGAATAAAGGGAGCCTTTTCTTGTTGGCTGCTGATGACTAGTGGTGTTCCACAGAGGTCAGTTTTGGAACCGATTCTTTTTACACTATATGTGAATGATTTGGATGATGGAATTGATGGCTTTATTGCAAAATTTGCAGACAATATGAAGATAGGTGGAGAGGCAGGGGAATTTAAGGAAATAGGGAAGCTACAGAAGGACAAGCAGATTAGGAGAGTGGGTAAAGAAGTGGCAGATGGAATACAGTGTCAGGATATGTATGGTTATGCACTTCGGTAAAAGAAATGAAATGGTTGACCATTTTCTAAACGGAGAGAAAGTACAAAAATCTGAGGTGCAATGGGATTTGCGAGTCCTTGTGTAAGATTGCCTAAGGATTAAGTTGCAGGTTAAGTCTGTGGGGAGGAAGGCAAATGCGGTGTTAGCATTCATTTCAAGAGGATTAGAATAAAAAAGCAAGGGTATAATGTTGACACTTTATAAAGCACTGGTGAAGCCTCACTTAGAGTATAGTGAGCGGTTTTGGGCCCCCTAGCTTAAAAAGGTTGTGCTGAAATTGGAGAGGGTTCAAAGAAGGTTCACGAGAATAACACCAGGTTTAAATAGCGTGTCATGTGAAGAGTGTTTGATGGCTCTGGGTCTGTATTCATGGGAATTTAGGATAATAAGGGATGACCCAATTGAAATCTATCAAATGGTGAAAGGCCTTAGTAGGGTGTATGTGGAAAAGGTGTTTCCTATGGTGGGAGTGTCTAAGACCAGAGGACACATCCTCAGAATAGAGGGATGTCTTTTAGAATGGAGATGAGGAGGAATTTCTTTAACCAGAGATGGTAAATCTGTGGTATTCGTTGCCACAGGCAGTTGTGAAGAAGTATTTATGCATATCTAAGGCAAAGGTTGATAGATTCTTGACTGGTCAGGGCATGAAGGAATACGGGGTGGGGGGTGGGGGGGAAGGAGGACATTTGGACTCAGAGGGAAAACGGATCAGCCATGATGAAATGGCCGAGCAGACTCACTAAACCAAATGGCCTAATTTTACTCTTACATCTTATGGTCTTATGATGATTCTGCTTGATCACATTATGACTTTCCAAATGTTCTTCTATAAGCTTCTTAATAATGAATTCTAACACGTTTCCAATAATGTACTTTAGACGGATCTGCCTGTGGTTTCTAGCTTCCTTGGCTAAGGATTGTTGATTCATCATGCTCTTAAAAGCCCTGCTCAATTTATTTGATGTCACTGTTTTTTGCCTCCCACCCATTTCTTGGTAACCAGATGATCATAATCAAGGCATTCCAGTTCTAATGAAGGGTCTTGACCTGAAACATTGACTGTTTACTCCAATCCAAAGATGCTGCCTGACTTGCTAAGCTCTTCCAGCACATTATGTGTATTACTCTAGATTTCCAGCATCTGCAGTACTTCTTGTGTCTATTCATTAGCCTTGTAACCGTCAGTTTTAGGATCTTAAGGTGATTACCATTCAGCACGGAGACTTATTAGCCCTATTAATTTGCCTAATATAAATTATTTTGTGATGTTGTTGTCATTTAATTCTGAACTGCATTTTTAATATTAATAGGACAAAAGTTTAGGGGTAACATGAGGAGGAACTTCTTTACTCAGAGTGGTGGCTGTGTGGAACGAGCTTCCAGCAGAAGTGGTTGAGGTAGGTTCAATGTTGTCGTTTAAAGTTAAATTGGATAGATATATGGACAGGAAGGGAATAGAGGGTTATGGGCTGAGTGCAGGTCAGTGGGACTAGGTGAGAGTAAGAATTCGGCATGGACTAGAAGGGCCGAAATAGCCTGTTTCCGTGCTGTAATTGTTATATGATTATATGGTTAATAGAATATTTGTAGTATCTTTTAAGGAAATGAATGATGCAAAATATTCATTTAAACACTCTGCCACTTCCTTGTTCTCCATACCTAGTTTCTACTATTGGAGTATGTTTATCCTATATAACCTTGAGATACATCTTCTTGTAACTTGGTTTTGTGGCTGCCTGTTCGAAGGTGAATCTCAAGGTTGCAAATGTTATACATACTTTGATGATAAATGTACTTTGATCTTCACCTCCCTGGCCATGTTCTCTCAGGGCCCAATATTCTCTTTCACCTCTCTTCCTTTTCATGTAAAAGAGCTCTTATTAGTAGTGTTTTTTATATTTCTCGATGGTTTTACCTTGTAGTTTATATACTAATTCTAGATCATTTTTGTTAGTCATTCTTTTCTGAATTAATGGAAATTTGTGCCTACCACTAACTTTAGAACCCGATGGATTTTCTCCTTCAACTAATGTTCTCCTTAATTTGCCTGGTTAGCTATGGTCAAAGAGGTACATTCTAGCTGGTACACACAAAATATCCACTTAAGTATCTTCTACAATTTATCTATTTTTGTACCCAACTTATTTACCCAATATACTTCAGTTGTTTCTTTCCTTACTTCTTTCTAATTCCCCTTACTTAAGAATCAGAATCAAATTTATTATCACTGCCTTATAAAATTAAATTTGTTTTGTAACAGCAGTATGGTGCAAACACATAAAACTACTATAAGTTCCAAATTGAGAGTTTCCTGATCAGTCAGGGCATCAAAGGATATGGCGAGAAGGCAGATGTATAGGGTTGAGTGGGATCTGATGGAATGGCGGTGCAGACTCAATGGGCTGAATGGCCTAATTCTGCCCCTATGCCTTGTGGTCTAAATTAAATAGTGCAAAACAGAAGTAATGAGGCAGTGTTTATGGATTCATGGATTGTTCAGAAATCTGATTGGCAGAAGGGAAGGAATTGCTGTTGAATTATTGAGTGTGGTCCTTCTGGCTCCTGCTCTTCTCTGATGGCAATAATGAGAACAGGAATGTCCTGGATGATGAGGGTCCTTTGTGATGGATGTAGCCTTCTTGAGGCACTGCCTTTTGAAGGTGCCCTCAATGGTGGGGCGTGTTGTGCCCATGATGGACCTGACAGATGGACTATGAAGTTCTTTCGATCATGTGCATCGGAGCCTCCATGCCAGATGGTGATGCAACCAGTCACAATATTTTCCACTGTACACCCAGACTGTAGAAACTTGTTAGAGTCTTTGATGACGTACCAAATCTTCTCAAACTCCGAATGAAGTAGAGCCCCTAACATGCCTTTGTGATTCCACCAATGAACTGGGCCCGGGACAGACAGGTTATCTATGGTATTGACATCCAGGAACTACCCATGTTATTTGGTCAGAAATAAAAATAATGAAAGATATGTACCTAACCAAGAATAATCTCAACCTGCACATTAAAGAAGATCAGATAAATAATATAAACTTTAGAATCACAGAAAAGGTTTTGTATAAATAGTTATCTTAAATTAAAACTTGGGGTCAAGATACATTGCTTAGTATTTGGGATGAGATCACCAGTAAACACCAATAATTCAGTTTGCCAGTAATGCAGAGATGATCAACATATATTGATGACAGGGGCATGATGCTTCCTCAAAAGCATAAAACTACGAAAAGCACAGACTACTTTTAATTTTGATAATGTCTTAGGATAAATTAAAATTTTGGCAAAGAGCTCGTATAACTTAAGTAGGTCTGTTGAAGTAGCTTAAGTTTTATTTCAATATGAAGACAAGAGAACATTATGTCATCAAAACCATGAGAGGAAACATGATAGGAAATGAGCTTTTATGGTGCAATGAGTTTTAAGAATCTAATTTTTAATGAGATTCTATTTGATAACACTGTTACAAAATAAAGTTAAATCTTCCTTTCACACTCATTAAAAACTACTTGTGGTCCTGATTTTTAGAAAATGAAAAGCATCCTGTGTGTTTTTGAACACGTTTGCCATTTCTCTCACTCTGAGTATTTTGTGGGAAAAACCAATGCGGCCTCAAAAGTCATTAATGAAAAACAAGAACAAATGGGTTAAATATTTGGCTTCTTGTCAGAATTAGACATGTGCCAATGAAAGCAAATTACACCTTGAAATATTGTAAGGGGGTGACTCACATAACTTTAAATAATATTTACATAATGTAAAATGTAAAGTGAAAAATATGTACTGTGTGGTAACAGCATATGCATCAACTAACCACTAGGAATATCAATGTGAAATCTATGTCTGAGGCACCCATCTGAGCACTGAGCTGCGCCTTTCAAAATATCTTGTGGCCCAGGAAGAGCAAGAATGTATGTCTCAGGGAGCTGGAACACCCAGAGGAAACCCATACAGTCACAGGGAGAACGTACAAACTCCTTGCAGGCAGCAGAGGAGAATTGAACCCAGGTCACCCTCAGAGTAAAGCATTGTGCTAACCACTATGCTACGCTACCATGCAGGCAAACTGCAGGAAAAATGAGGGAATTATTCACAAAATTAATTGCTACTATTCTAAACCAGCTCACACTCCTAAACAGGAAGCACTGCACTTGAACAGTTGAACAACCTCAGCCAACAAATAAGGTTTAAAGGTGATAGCCAAAGTGATTCGTACATGATGAAATTCAACAGGTTGGCAGTTATAAGAATGAAGGGAAGGGATATAATGAAACAAAAGCAAATAGACTACAAGCTTACAAGAAAGCAAGCCTTTCTTTCTCTTAAAATCAGTGAAAGCTTAAAAGTAAAGGGAACGTGGGATCTTTTAAAGACAGTTACAGGTGAAACTAGGGATAAACATATTTGTTATAAACATAAGAAATTCTGCAGATGTTGAAAATCATAAACAACCCACACAAAATGCTGGCAGAACTCAGCAGATCTGGCAGTATCTATGGAAATGATTAAACAGTTGACATTTCAGGCCGAGACCCTTCTTCAGGTCTGGAAATGACAGGGGAACACACCAGAATAAAAAGATGGGGAGAGGGGAAGGAGGATAGTTAGGAGGTCGATTTCACGTGGAAATTTGAGAAGGATAAGCTAGTCCGATATATCATGTTATAGTGGAGAAAAGGGAATTACAGAGGTATGAGAGAGGAAAATGTCTAGTGTTGATTTGAAAAGAACACTGACGGGGCTGACAGCAAAGCAGCAATGGCTGGAATTTCTGAAAGTAGTTCAGAAATATACATCCCAGAAAGGAAGAAGTATTCTAAAGGCAAGAAGACACAACCATGGTTGACAAGGGAAGTCAAAGCAACGTAAAAACTAAAGAGAGGGCATATAATAGAGCAAAAATTAGTAGCAAGTTAGAGAATTAGGAAGCTTTTAAAAATCGTCAGAAGGCAATTTAAAAGTCTTTAAGAAGGTAAAGAAGGAATACGAAAATAAGCTAGCCATTTATATTAAAAAGGATACTAAAAGTTTCTTCCAATACATAAAGTGTAAAAGAGAGGTGAGGGTAGATATCAGACTGCTGGAAAATGATGCTGGAGAGGTAGTAATGGGGGACAAGGAAATGATGGACTGACTAAATAAGTATTTTGCATCAGTTTTCACTGCAGAAGACAGTAGCAGTAGGGTGGAAGTTCCAGATGTCAGGGGTCATGAACTGTGTGAAGTTTTTGGAAAACTGAAGGGTCTTAAGGTAAGTAAGTCACCTGGACCAGATGGTCTACACCCAGAATTCTGAAAGAAATGGCTGAAGAGATTGTGGAGACATTAGTAGTGATCTTTCAAGAATCACTGGATTCTGGAATGGTCCCAGAAAACTGGAAAGTTGTCACTTCACTCTTTAAGAAGGGAGAGAGACAGAAGGAAGGAAATTATATGCCAGTTAGTCTGACATCAGTGGTTGGGAAGATGTTAGAATCGATTGTTAAGGATGTGATTTTGGGGCACTTTGAGACACATGGTAAATAGGCTGTAGTCAACATGTTTTCCTCAATTATAAAATTTTTGGCTACCTGGGATCCATTTCTTGCCTACCTAGATGAGGCCGGGAGTAGATGAACAATTTCCCCCCAGCTAATCTCTCACGGCCCTCATTCAAGACTTAGAGTTTAGCACTTTTGAGCACTTTGTACAGCAGGCATCCCTCCTATGTTGTCACAAGGAAATCTGTAGATGCTGGAATTTCAAGCAACACACATAAAAATTGCTGGTGAACGCAGCAGGCCAGGCAGCAAGGAAGAGGTACAGTCGACGTTTCAGGCCAAGACCCTTCGTCAGAGACCTTTCGTCCTGACAAAGGGCCTCGGCCCGAAACGTCGACTGTACCTCTTCCTAGAGAATCTGCCTGGCCTGCTGTGTTCACCAGCAACTTTGATGTGTGTTGCCTCTAACGTCACGTCACTTTTTTTTCTTTTTTTTTTTGCTTATTTTATTTTTACACGTCTGAGCTTATATGTTCTTGTTGATTTTATTGCTTTTTGAAAATTTTGAAAATAAAGTATTTTAAAAATAACTTTCCATTGCTGATAAACAAATAACTGAATTAATAAATACTGCAAATATAAAAAAATGTTTCCTCAAGGGAAAATCTTGCCTGACAAATGTGTTGGAATTCTTTGAAGAAATAATAAGAGGAATAGAGAAAGGAGAATCAGTTGATGTTGTGTACTTGGATTTTCAGAAGGCCTTTGACAAAGTGCAACACAAGAGACTGCTAAACAAGCTACAAACCCATGGTAATACAGGAAAAATTCCAGCACGGATAAGGCAGTGACTGATTGGCAGGAGGCAAAGGATAGGAACAAAGGAAGTATTTTCTGATTGGCTGCTGTGTCCCACAGGGGTCTGTGTGGGGATTGATAATATTTATGTTATATGTCAATGATTCGGATGATGGAACTGATAGCTTTGTTGCCAAGTTTGCAGACAAAGCAACAATAGGTGAAGAGGCACGTAGTTTAGATGAAGTAGAGAGGCTACAGAAGAATTTAGACAGATTAGGAGAATGGGCAAAGATGTGGCAGATGGAATAAAGTATGGGGAAGTGTATGGTTTTGCACTTTGGCAGAAGAAATGAAAGGGTTGACTATTTTATAAATGGAGGAAAAATACAAAAAACTGAGGAGCAAAGGGACTTGAGAGTTTGTGTGCATGATTCTCTGAAGGTTAGTGTGCAGGTTGAGTCTGTGGTAAGGAAGGCAAATGCGATGTTAGCATTCATTTCAAGAAGACTAGAATATAAAAGCAAGGTTGTGATGTTGAGACTTTATAAAGCACTGGTGAGGCCGCACTAAAATTCAGAAGAATGAGGGGTGTCCTAATCGAAACCTATCGAAAGGTGAAAGGCCTTGATAGAGTGGATGTGGAGAGTCGTCTAAGACCGAAGGACACAGACTCCGAAGAGAGGGGCATCCTTTTAGAAGGATGAGGGAATTCCTTTAGCCAGAGAGTGGTGAATCTGTGGAATTTGTTGCCACAGGCAGCTATGGAGGCCAAATCATTATGTTTATTTAAGGCACAGGTTGATAGGGCATAAAGAGATACAGGGGAAGGCAAGAGATTGAGGCTGAGAGGGAAAATGGATCAGCCATGATGAAACGGTGATGCAGAATGGCCTAATTCTGCTCCTATATCTTATTGTCTCACGGTCTAAGGCGAAGCCATGTAGGTGGGAAAGGTAATGGACTTAAGAGGAAAGAATCTAATAGGAGAGGAAGAATGGACCGTCAGAGAAAGGGATGGAGGAATGGACCCAGGAGCAGCTGAGAAGAGGTAAGATGTCAGAATGGGGAATAGAAGAACAGGAGAAGGGTAGGGAAACTTATTTTTTTACCAGAAAGAGATATCAATATTCATGCCATCAGGTTGGAGGCTAGCCAGTCAGAATATAAGCTGTTGCTCCTCCACACTGACAGTGACCTTTTCGTGGCACAAGAGGAAGCCGTGGACTGATATTTCAGGACAGGAAAGAGAATTAAAACTTTTAGATGCTGGGAAGTTCTGCTTTTGGCGGATAGAGTGGAGGTGCTTGACGAAGCAGTCCCACAATTTGTGACAGGTCTCACCAATGTAGAAGATGCTGCATCAGGAGTACTGGACACCAGCAGATTCGCAGGTGAAGTGTTGCCTCACTTATTTGTTATGTGTGTTTTCACGATGGAGGAAGATGGACAAACAAAGTTAAAAATAACTGAATATGTTTAAAAGATAATTAATGAAGATAACATTGAGAGTTAAGCCAGAAAACAGTCCAGATGGATTCCATCCCAGAAGATTAAAAACCTAAGTCTGCAAGTACAAGATCCATAAGTTTCCAATGATCTCTTGTGGCTTTTAATCAGAAAATTATAAATGTCTTCATCATTTAAGAATGAAGGAAGAATCAAGTAATTCCAGCACATGTTGTACAGTCATCTCCATTTTTGTTCATTTCAGTACTATGTTTAATCTCTTGCACAGAACCGTTTCAAAAAAAAGCAGGAAGTCTTTATAAACTTTGTGGTAGCAATCTCCTCAAAAATTATAAAGGTTATTTGTGTAGAAGTCACTCGAGTCTCTTGTCAGAAAGATGGACTGTGCACTTAAAATACAAGCTGTCAAATCAAATTTCTATGCATCAATCAGCGTGAGGAACAGATCATGTCTGACTGAAACAGCCCCATGTAATTAGATTTTAATACTCTTAAGTCAATGCAAAATGCATAATAAATGTTTTCTTGCCAAGATGGCTACATCACAGCATCAATAAGAGAGATCAAATATTAAGATGTTTAAAATGGATTCAGATATCATATAGTATAACTGGAGATTATACCAATAGAAGATTTTATCAGTAGACCCATTGTATTTTTTCCTTTCTTTCTGAGTTTTTCTTATATTACTTAAGTATATATAATAAACAGATTTTTTTCCTGGTTTCAACAAAAGTTGTAAAGTTAAAAAGAAGATATAAATGAAAGACTAATAAAAACAGTAAAGATAAAATTAACTTCCAGCTTCTAATCAACGTAGAAAAATACGTATTTCTCTTTGAAACACACGCAAAATTTTGGAGGAACTCAGCAGACCAGGCAGCATCTATGGAAAAAAAGTACAGTTGATGTTTCAGACTGAGACGTTGACTGTACCTTTTTCCATCGATGCTACCTGGCATGTTGTGTTACTCCAGTACTTTGTGTGTGTTCCTTGGATTTCCAGCATCTTCATATTTTCTCTTGTTCGTATTTCTCTTTGAACCAGATTTTGCAGTTAAAAATTATATTATCTTTATTATTCATTCTATGAGTAACATTCTATTGGAAGGTTTTTGTAGTGTTTGTACTCAAATGTTGTGTCAGCACCCTCTCTCTCGCTCTCTCTCTCACTGATGAAATGGACATATTAAAATGGCACAAAGTCAGGATACTGCAGAATTTCTGGAGATGATGGTACATACTACCAACAGGCCTTAAAGATGAGATGGGGGAGAAAAGAAGAAACTGGAAGATAACAATATGATACCAGGCAGGCTGTATCTTTGAACTGTACTCCCATATTACCTCCAGGAAAGAATGTATTCTGCTACAAGGATAGACAACACTCCACATAGAGGGTGCAATGAAAGACAAAGAAATAGGAGAAGTGTGGAAAATTATGATAGCATCTATTCTCTTTGGTTCTATTTGGCACTGGAGGGTTAATTAAATCTCATGTTGACACATGAAAGTGTGATACAGCAGCCACCATAGGGTACAGTTCATTGAACAAAAGTCAGACCACCCCCACCATTCATAACAAAAGGCCAGTGTAGAGACCAGCTGAGACAAGATCAAAGGTGCTAGTTACCATCATTCCCAGTCAATGCAAAGTCAACATAAATACCACTTTAAAAAGAAGCTCTTTCCTTTATTCTTGAGCAAACTGTGAAGCAATTTAAAAGGCACGTCAGTCAGAAGCTAAAATCGGAGAACCATACTGAGGCTATGACTGAGTTCCCAGCAACTGAATGCTACATCCACGGGCGAGGAGAACCTATTGAATGTGGCTGAACTTACTTCATATTGATGACGGTTTTGAAAACTCTGCATAGTTTAACCCTTCTCTGTATATCTTTCTAATGTTCTTCAACCTTACAAACCTGCAGGGTATCAGGACCTTTCTAATTCTGATCATTCCCACACTTAATTGATTCACCCTTAGTCTTCAACTTTCAAGACCCAAATTATGACCCAAACTCTCCGATTGCCTGTTGTCTTTCCCCCATTCAAGAAGCTGCTTAAAATCTACAGCTCTAACAAGATCTTGGTCAGCTGCCCCATATTGTCTCATGTGCCTTAACAATAATTTTTGGTTAATAAGAATCCTGTGAAGTACCTTGAGGTGTTTTGCTACTTTAAGTTATGGATGTTTTCCTATTCCTTCCCTGGGGGAAAATTTATTGAAATTCAAACACCTAATTTTCACTAATTTTATTGCTGTAGTACATAAATTGGCATAAACATTTAACAAAATGAACAGGCAACACAAAAGACTTTAGATGCTGGAGTCCAGAGCAACACCCAAAGAGTGCCGGAGGAACTCAGCGGATCAGACAGCTTCTACAGTGGGAAATGAAGGGTCTCAACCTGAAACATCTGCAGTCCATTTCCCTCTATTGATGCTGCCTGCATCCATTAGGCACCCCCAGCTTTTTATGTGTTACTGACAAATAGACCGTTGATCATTAAATGTCTTGCAAATTAATCGAACACTATATACATTTTGCTTCTAATTCAATTCATTTAAAGTGTTTGTGGCAACAACCTTTGCTCACATACAATAATTTACCATTTAAAATTTGCTTGTAATCATAACAATGTTTGCATTTAAATAAACATTTACATGTGTGAAGTTCGAGGGAGGTGGAGTGTTTAAATTCAGATTTGCTTTAATATATGGAGAGAAATTGTTCCCATTAGGAAATGGATCAAAAATCAAAAGGCACTGATTTTTAATTATTGTGAAACACACAGAAGGTTAGGCAGTATAAAAAAATTGTACTTTCATAAATTTTGGCAACACGCACAAAATGCTGGAGGAACTCAGAAGGCCAAGCAGCATCTAGAGAAAAAAATACAGTCAACATTTCAGCCCGAGCCCCATTGGCAGGATTGGAGGATATTTTACCTATTTTCATAAATTCTACTTTCATGATTTAACGGTTTTGCTTTCCATAGGTGTTTATGACCTGCTGAGAATTCCCAGAATTTTGTTTTTATTTCCTCTATAATGTAAAAGTTATTGACTCAAAGGAAACATTCTGAAGCAGTAAACAACAGGAATTCTGCAGATGCTGGAAATTCAAGCAACGCACATCAAAGTTGCTGGTGAACGCAGCAGGCCAGGTAGCATCTCCAGGAAGAGGTACAGTCGACCATTTGGGCCGAGACCCTTCGTCAGGGCCTTCGTCCTGACAAAAGGTCTCAGCCCGAAACGTCGACTGTACCGCTTCCTAGAGATGCTGCCTGGCCTGCTGCGTTCACCAGCAACTTTGATGTGTGATTCTGAAGCAGTAAGTACTTGTGATATACAGTAGATACAATGCCTTGAAGTGAAAAATTCAATTGTGGCTTCAGAAAGAGAATTAATTGAATATTTAAAGGTAAAAACATTACAGGGTGATGGGGAAAGAGCAAAGAATGTTGCTGACTGCATTGCTTTACACAGAACAGACTGCACAGCTCAAAACAAAGGTCCCAAAGGTCATTGAGCCCAGAGAATCGATCAGTGAAGTGACCTCTTCTGTATCAATTCAATGATTCCACTAGCTTAACCAATCTCTCTCAGTGAGCACAGCTGTTAAATTTCATTATTCTCATTTTCAGTTATGTAGTCAGACAACAATGATTTTGCAAAATGGAATGCTTAGAGATTCTAGAAAACGTTTGTTTTGGAAGACTTCTTTCGTGCCAAACAGAATTAGTCTGGAGTTGTAGGAAATGTACCACAATTTCCTGATTTATGGTCCCTGCAGGGTATGCACTAGGAGTCAGTGATCATCAAATTTTTGATACCTTTGATAGGATATGGTACAGTGGGGGTAAAGTAGTGCTGGTTGTCTAGACATAATATTTTTCTGTTGACCTATAATAGAACCAATGAGTCGTAGAGTCAGAGCCTTTTCCCACCATGTCTTGTGCCAACCTGTTCACACTAATCCTCCATTAGTCCATTTTTTTGTTATCCTCACATTTTCATCAACTACCCAATCACGCACTCTCCCCCCCCCCCACCAATTCTACAGATCCACACACCGCGGCCAATTTACTGCGACGTGGGAGAGAGGAGATGTCACACTGAAATCATTGTGGCAGAAGTATAGTCAATGCTTCGTAGGCATTCACAGCAACTAGATTGCAATCAGTATTTTGGAGGTATTTGCACTTAACCTGTTCTGATAGTGTTGACTGAAAATGAATGTAAGCAAGATATAGGGAGTGTTCCCTATTTTCTGTTTCAGATAGAGCCCTGGTATCTTCAGTTCACTTGAATAAGCAGGACGGGCATCATTTTAACATATTAAATAAAAGACACCACTTTCTAATATGCAGAACTCCTTTAGAATTGTACCCAGGGGTGTCATTGTCCAGGGATGGACTTAGAGCTGCTGCTTTTGATTCAGAAGACACAGCGTTTGCAGTGAGTGAAGAGGGCATTGATCAATTTTCATCTAAATCTGTGCTACCACTTTATGTAGCTGTAGAAACCTAAGAGTTCAGCAGCTGTACAGAGATTGTTCCAACAAAGGGGTTAATACTACAGCATCTCTCAAGTACACAAGGAATACCATTTGGAAAGGGAAAGGGAGAAGGTACGTGGTAACACATAAGACCATAAGACATAGGAGCAGAATTAGGCCATTTGGTCCATCAAGTCTGCTCCGCTATTCCATCATGGCTGATTTATTATCTCTCTCAACTCCATACTTCTGCCTATTCCCTTTAATATTTGATGCCTTTACTAATCAAGAAAATATCAACTTCCACTTTAAATATACCCAATGCCTTGGCCTCCACAGCTGTCTGTGGAATGAATTTTACAGATTCACCACCCTCTGGCCAAAGAAATTCTTTCTCATCTCTGTTCTAAAGGGACATCCTTCTATTCTGAGGCTGTGCCCTCTAGTCCTAGACTTTCCTACTATAGGAAACATCACCTCTATCTAGGCCTTTCAATATTCGATGAAACCTCCCTCCCCGTTTTTCTAAACTCCAGCAAGTACAGACCCAGAGCCATCAAACACTCCTCCTACATTAACACTTCCGTTCCCAGTGTCAATGTCATGAACCTCCTCTGCACCCTCTCTCCAATGCAAGCATATAATTTCATAGATAAGTGGTCCAAAACTGCTCACAATACTCCAAGTAAAGTCAAACCAATGCCTTATAAAACCTCCACATTACGTCCTTGCTTCTATACTCTAGTCCTCTTGAAATGGATGCAAACATCATCTCTACTAAACATATACTAAAAGTTCTTTCACAGATGCTGGTCAAAATCCAACAACTCTTTATGCAACAGTGCTGTACCTCAAAAAAGCAGTTCTTTACTATACCAGCAAAGGGATCTATGTGTTAACTTTGCCAGTAACACTCCATAGTCCAAAGACGAATTTTAAAAATATATTAGAGGAAGGAAAAACACCTGCAGCTATCTCTGGTGACATGACTTTGTTGCTCTCCTCACTTGCATACTTCTACCGGCACAATACAGTCACCTAAACTTTCCAGAAATGATAAGTGCTCAAATTCGTGGAGTATGTGGGGGATAGGTGGGTCAAATAACTGTTGTCAAGAGCTCCAAGGACTTCTAAAATCATAGGAGTGGTTCAGATTGTCAGTCAGGCACTTCTCATAAAGCAATTCTAAATCATTGTTGTTTGAATCAAGGGTTATAAATCATGGAAATGGAAGGGGGAAGGAGAGATGGGGGGGGAGAAGGGAACGTCGACTCAGACCATGAGAGGCCTGCGTCAGGCATTTTCATGCCTTACAAGGCGCAGATTGGAAGTCTGTGTGGGGCGCCACTCTTCGCACAGACACTAGAGCAATGTATGGTTAAGTGCCTTGCTCAAGGACACAAACACGCTGCCACAGCTGAGGCTCGAACTAGCAACCTTCAGATCACTAGACGAACGTCTTAACCACTTGGCCACGTGCCCAACACAAATGGAAATGGAAACTTGAGCCCAACCTGTCCCTGCCACACCAGTGATTACTCATCTGCCATTATTAGCCCTTATCCCTCTAAATCTTTCCTATCCATATACCTGCCAAAATGTCAGTTGAGTATTATAATTCTGCCCACCTCTACCATTTCCTCTAGCCGTTCATTTCATGCACCCACAACCCTCTGTGGGAAAAATTTGTCACTCAAGTCCCCTATAAATATTTCCCCTCTCACCTCAAATCTATGCCTTCCAGTTTTAGACTTCTCCACCCTGGGAAAAAGCTTGTGACCATCCACCTTACCTCTGTCCTTCATGATTTTTATAAACTTCTGTAAGATCACACTTCGTCCTCCTCGCTCCAGAGAAAACAACCCCAGGCTATCCAGTCTCTCTTATAACTCGAGATCCCCAGTCCTGACAACACCCTTGTGAATTTTCTCTGAACCCTTTCTAGTTTAATCACATTCTTCTTATACACAGCAAACAAAACTGCACACAATGCTCCAAGTGCAGTCTCGACAATACCCTGTACAGATGTAATATAATGCCCCAAGTCTGCTGTAAGGACATAAGAACTAGAAGCGAGACTGTCCATCTGGCCCTCTGGTCCATCGCCTCACTGTGTCTTGGCTGTTCTTCCAGCTTAGCTCCACATTCCTGCACTTTGCCTAATGTTGCTTGATACCTACAGAAATCTGAATAAATTCAGTGTCTAGTCCACACTGCCTTCTGAGGTTAAAGAATTTCAAAGGTTCAACGTTCTACGAGTGAAGAAATTTCTCCTCATTTAAGTCTTTTCCCTTTCCCAAGGTTCAACAATTTCACGGGACAGCCTGAATGGGCCAAAGGATCTTCACCTTCCTGTGGTTGTTAGTTTGTTAGTAGAGTATATTACATACCTTATAAACTTAAACTCTTCCATTTAAGGTGTAAATATTAGGAAAATCATATGCATTTTCAAATGTAATATAGTCAATTACAATTCTGCGTAATACTCTCTGCAAGCTCTATTCATACAACCCTAGGGCAGTGGAAGGCAGAATTATTTAATCAGACCCTTGCATCTTAACAGGAAAATTCTGAAGTTTGTACTCTATTCAACAATGTGAACATATATGAAAATGTTTTTCTTCACTCCCTCTATTTTCCTCAGTGTTGACCTCCATAAGTTATCATTCTGTCTATTTTCAAAAGGATTAGTTTCCACTAAGGACAGCAACCAATAGGTTAGAATAATATTGTTTTCTCTGAGGGTTTGAAATTCCTCTCTTTTCTACCCTTTATTGCCTCCCTGCTTTCCTCGCTCAGATGTTCCTCTATAGCCTGCCAGGAAAAGATAAATGGTAAAAGGTGATATTAGCCCAGCTGATAATGTCAAATGAAAAGAACAGGGAAACCAGAGCACACTCAGTTCACTTAGTGCCACAACTTCTGTCACGCTGCTCCACTGATCTGCACTAGAATGTGCCAAGTATTGACTTACAGCACTTAGGCCTCAGTTATGTTTACTAGTAGCTCACACCATGCATAGAAAGCCGGAATTAAGGAGCCGAGGTAAGGAAACAATCAACATTCATTTACAGCCCTTGCTTGCTTCACTTGTGGGTGAAGAGTTTAATGATAAATTGCCCTTATCTCTGCCGGCATTTTCACAAATGGAAATTTGGCACAATGGCTGAAAACTTCACATATCCACCTCACATTGCACTTTTACAAAATTTGTTTTAGCTGCTGGAAACCATTATTCTCTCTCATCAGTCAGCTCTGCTAACAATATTTTCTGATATGATCCACATGTTTAAAAAGATGTGCAAGTATCTTAAAGATATGTATTACAAAATTCTGAATGTAACTGTTCTCAATCTTTATATTTATTGATATAAAATAATTATTCATACATTTTAAAAAATTAGCATACTCTTCGCCAGAGTACTCTAGGTCTGTGTGCTGAGCCCACTGTTGTAGACTCTGCTCACACATGACTACATGGCCAGACACCCAATTAATCACATTGTCAAGTTTGCCGGTGACACGACAGTGGTGGGGCTCAACACCAACAATGATGAGAAGGCCTACAGAGAGGAGTTAGAAGAGTTCAAGGCCTGATGCCAGGCAAATAACCTCTTCCTCAATGTCAGCAAGACAAAAGAGACAGTTATCGACTTACGGCGCCACTCACACCCCTCTTAACATCGGCGAGCAATTTCAAACCCCTTGAAGTGCATGTCTTCCACAACCTCTCATGGTCCCAGAACACATGCTACACAGTCAAGGAAGCTCATCGATGACTCTACTTTCTGAGGAGGCAGAAGAGGGCCGGACGATGCATATCAATACTCAAGACCTTCTACGGATACGCAGTAGAGAGCATCCTAACATGCAGAATCACTGCATGGTACGGAAACTGCACTGCACCGGACAGGAAAGCTCCACAATGGATGGGCAGTCAAAACTGCCCAACGCCTCATCGGCACCAGCCTACGCGCCATCAAGGACACATATACAGAAAGCTGCCAGGGAAAGGCCAGCAATAAATCGAAGGATCCTTATCACCCTGCTCATAGATTGTTTGTCCCACTCCCATCCGTGAGGAGATATCAATGCCAGGACCACCAGACTCAAAAACAGCTACTTTCCCCAAGGAATAAGGCTGATCAGCACTTCCACACACTAACCAACCCCTCCACACCCTCAACCACCACTATTTTATCATTTCCCGTACAGACCTTCTGTACAGACACTCCTGTACCTAGTGTCACTTTGTCAACACACAATCAATCCATGTATCTAAGATCTTATGTATTGATATTTGTTGTGTTTTTTTTTAACCATTGCACTCTTCATTCTATTGTGGTTTTTTGTGCTGCATAGAACCTGGAGCAACAATTATTTCATTCTCCTTTACACTCGTGTACTAGAAATGGCATTAAACAATCTTGAATCTTTTAGTCTACTTTTAGCATATTTGTTAAAACCTACCTCTTTGCGCCATATCTATTTATCTTAATACTCTTGATAAATAGTGCAAATGTGGTCTGGTAGGGCTTCTGTTAAGCACCTTGCTTTGCCACATTAAAATGCCATTCAATTTTTGTAGTATATCATATATGAGATCTTGTAAGTACAACAAAATAACACCTAACTCATTCTCCAAAGAAAATGCTAAATTCTACCTCTTCAAACAGTTAATGTTATAATTGACAAACCTTTTCATATCATTTTTGAACCTATATATTTGTAAATTAACTTATTTTTGATCTAACTATATCTTGCCTTTAGGAAATGTCGTATTCTTTTTTCTCCCATATAACCGCAAGCAGGTGGTTATAGAACTTCTTTCAAACTCTACCTTCATCTGTTCTTCAAAGTAGTAACAAAATCCCCGTCATTTTTGTTGTGTGGAAGAATCATATGAAAAGGGAACAATGCAGTTGCTGAACCATTGATAAAAATGAGGTACTTCGGTCACCTGTGTATGCTCCCTGCTAAATATGACCGCAGAGGTAAATAGCAAAGCTTTGTGTTCAATTTCAAAAGGTATTTGGATCTGTGTCACAGTGCAATTGCCTTATGTATTTTTCTGTTCTGAGTGCAGTCAAATAAAATGGGAGAATGGGAGGAAATTTGACAGTTTAAAAACCACTTCAAAGTTTTGCAACAAAGCACCCTGTACAAATGCTTCAAAATGCTCTGAATTGCATCTGATTTTCCAGTCTGAGGTATCAGAAATAGTGTATTACTCCCTGAGAGGTCAGGAGAAAAGTTTTTTTCTCTCTCAAATGTGAGATGAGTTCGCATTCTCAGGAATTACTTGGCACTGAGGACTTTTCATGCTGCCTCTTTGTTTCCCGAAGACTGCTTACCTTTGATCGCAAAGGATTTAAAAATCTCTCAGCATCTTTAGTCATCTCATTTCATCTTCCTTCTCTTCTGTGCTTGAGTTCTTGAACCTGAGGGTTGGGAGGGGGAAGCTATTAACTTACATCTCCAAAGATAGTGGGGAACCTGATACATTTGGAAAGGCAGAAGCCCTGCAAAATAACTCTTTACTCTCTCTTAACCATTTCTAATATTGTTACACCACATTAATGAATAAATTATTAAGCAGCTACTACATATTACCATATCATGTATAATTAGATTTAATCATCTTTGTTTTTATATTGAGTACTACCTGACGCTGATGTCTATCAGGGATGTCAAGTATGTAAATATTCTATCAAATGCAAAAGGGCGATGACTTCAAAGCATTATACCACATGTTTCTTTACTAATGTTGTATAGGTACCTAAAAAGAATTGTTTTATTTTTTATATCATAAAAACTCTTATAAATTGGCATTGGTTAATTCCAGGTGTTTATTACACTGTTTTCCTTGCATTCCCTAACACTTCTAAAAGAAGATAGAAATACGATCCTTAAAGATGCTGAGATAATAGTTGATGAACGCTAGCCAATTAATTTGAATAGAGAGATAAGCTATTGAACTCCTGATTACCCTGTAACTATTGGATGTACAGATTACCTCAGAATTCATATGAATATGACAAAAGGAGTAACACAACATTTGCCTTATATAACATTCCCAGTGATGATAATTACTGTGAGACAATACAGTCAATATGCATTTCATAAAGTCATAAGATATCAATAGAAACAGAAATGAATGCAGCAGCATGGGCATATGTGGATTGTAAATATTGCAGGTATTCATTCTGCAAGTTGTGTTCTCATATAATTAGAAAAAAAATCTACTTCTGAGATATGGTTAGGAAAGGCAGAGTATGATTAAAATGACACCTGGTAGATGAAAAGTTACAAATGTCTATCGAGTTTGCCATCTGCCATCTTGGTTGTCACGTGATCCAACAAGAAAGATCTTTTTCTCTGATTATAGCAATCTAATCCAGACTAAATAACAAGGCAAGGAATACTCACTACAGTGATGAAATCTTTAGGAGCCACAGTTCTTATATTTATATATGTATACATATAGGTAAATGGCACTTTTTGCATGTATATCTACTTACAGACACTTTTGACAACAGGAGGTCTGACTGGAGATTTCCGATTTAGTATAAGAGCAAAAGCAGCAGCTACCACATAAATGACTATCTCTGTACTAATAAATACCTCATTGGCATTAAATGTGATAAGGAAAAATAAAAATATACAAATCATGCTCTAAAAAAAGCACTCTAGCCTATTCCTAATTCAAAGCAACATAGTATGTGGGTCTCACATGAAGGGTCTTGGGCCAAAACATCAACTTCTTATTCTTTTTTATAGATGCTGCCTGACCTGCTGAATCCTTACAGAATTCTGTATGTGGTGTGTTGGATTTCCAGCATCTGCAGAGTCTCTTTTGTTTATTGTATGCGGCTCTTTTTGCCGTAGCAACGTGCTGCAATGTCGCTTGTGTGGCTGCAATCCTTTTCTTTTCATGGGTCAGGCAGCATGTGGGAAGAGAAAGGTATAAGTCAATGCCTTGATTTGAAAAGCCACATCAGGACCCCACCCACACAGGGTCTCGACCTGAAACGTCAACTTCCACCTTTTCGCTTCCATGGATGTTGCTTTATGCACTGAGCTCTCAAAGCACCTATTTAGAACTTAGAACAGTACAGCAGGCTACAGGCCCTCTGGCTCACAATGTTGGACTCCAAGATCAATCTAACCCTTCCCTCCCACATAAACCTCCACGTTTCTTTCTGCAGTCTCTTTGGTCCCCTTTCGCATGGACATTTTTAATGATCTGCAAGGAGATCCTGTCTCAGATGGGATGAGTTAATGCCACTGCCTGGGCCAACAAGAGGAGCCATCTGTGATTGCTGCCTGTGAGTGTGCTATGCGAGAGGCATGACAGTTCTCAAGTGGCAGGGGCACAGGGTTTTTACAACCCATTGAAATGAATACTGAGTTTTTCAAGTTTATGTAACTCCCCTACTTTTTCTTTTTTTTACCCTTTTCATTCCTCTACCCCCTTTCACCTTCTTATCCTCCTGTCCTGCAATTTTTGTCCCTTTTCCCATAGTCCTGAACACTCCTTCACCCATCTTCACACTTGCTTCTCTTGCTGTATCCATGCAGTGCAGTTACAGAAGCTTCCTCCCATGTGGCTCCATTTGTCATTCACCTCCCCTTTACCAACAGTCATCTCACCTCCTTTACTTATCCCAACCTAGCTCTGACAGTGCGTTGTATCCCTGTTTATCCCACTTCAGCAGCTGTCTCTTATCTTCACGGTCCCCTCTCACCA
The DNA here is from genome assembly GCF_030028105.1 of Mobula birostris. Taxonomy (NCBI): domain Eukaryota; kingdom Metazoa; phylum Chordata; class Chondrichthyes; order Myliobatiformes; family Myliobatidae; genus Mobula; species Mobula birostris. Next base: position 36,903,429 of record NC_092372.1, on the reverse strand, counting down.
TCTTTTATTTCCTTTTTTCTCTCTCTCTATTTCTCACACCAACGTCATGCAAGTGTCATAGACTTCCAACTCCACCCTGCTCATCTCTCCTACCTGACATTATCAACCTGTCATCTCACACCCCCTTCAGTCCATTTATTGCTTTGAAATCCTTTCTCACCACTTCTCCACTTCTCCCCTCCGCTCACCTCCCCTACTTTCAGTCCTGATGCAGGATTTTTACCCAAAATGTTGACAATTTCTTTCTGCCCACCGATGCTGCTCAACCCTCTGAGTTCCTCCGGCAGAGTGCTTCTTCTCTTTCATGTGTTTCTGCATCCTCTGTCTTCTTAGTGATGTGATATGTAGCAATATTGCTTACTGTGCTAAGTGCTTGAGGTCTCATTGGCTGTACTGGTCCTCTGTCACTCTTGGAGTCCATGTGAAAAACACCACAGCCATGCCTCTAAAGTAAGGACTTCTCCAATATTTCCCAAATATTTGTAGGTTAAACAGTTTGGTGTTAGTGCTTTGCCCAGCACATGTTTAGTTAACTAAAATAAGGGAGTTGTACAAATTTTGGTCACAAGTATCTTACCCATCCATGATACCTCCTATTCCACCAAGAAGGGGTCTTTGGCCAAAGTTGTTGCAGCTGGGATGTTGACCTTTGAGGTTTAAATCAGCAGAACTTCAACCCAGGTAAAAATTAACTTGCCACAGTAGTTTCATACTGGAAATCTATTGGCAACTAGCATTCAGGCCAGAATCCCAAGGTACTTCAAAGGGGCGTGGGGCAGGGGGCGGATGAGCTGATTTTAATAACCGGCTGATGACAATTGGGCGACAAGCGATGGGTAGAGAAGTATGAGCGCCTGGAGATAGTCACGAGTTGGTGGGTGTGGTAAAAGGTGTTAGAAAGGGATGATGAAGAGCAGGGCACAGATGGCAGCAGACACTCCCGCCCCTAACACCAACAAGTTCAGCCGCAGCCCCCACTTTCATTCCACCGACAACTAGCTGGATCATGTGGCAAGCTGACCAAATCTCAGAGCCTGGATAGGAGTTAATGCCAGTGCCAGCTGGGGCCTCAGTTAAACCAGCCATGTCTCTTCTCATGAGCTCAGCAGGGTCCTTCCTGCTCCTCCTAGGTCCCTAACTAAGTCATTAGTACTTCCTATGCCATTTTGCAAGCCGTTTTCAGAGGTCACAAGACCAGTTAAAATTGTCCTTGTGAGTACCCAGCAGGAAATGAAAAATTAATATTGAGGCCATATGTTTCAGGCATATGTTTTTGGAGGTTTTTGAAGGAAGGGAAAGGCATAGATTTTATATAGCATAACCCACTGAGCTAACATACACATGATTTCATCTGGTGGTTTTAATTAGAAATGTTACAGTGTCACAGAAATCAGGGTCCTATCAGGAACAGTCACTTTGTAGACGTGGTCACTGCAAGTTGTGATAAAACATACATGTAGACAAGAGAGGGATCCAGAATGAATAAATAAATAAATAAATAAAGTAGAAGATCTTTCATCAAACCTACAAATATTCTATAATGTCTCAGAGGATGTGAAGTACAAAATACAGAAGTAACGTAGTAGCACCATCACCTCAAATGTTTCATGGAAGTCTAATGAGTTATTACTGTTCTTGACCTGACCATCTGCTTGGATAAGTTTTATTGCATTATTTTTCAGTCCAAGGGTATGAAGGGAGGATGCAAGCAAGTAATAATATATGAAGGTAATTAAGGGCAGTGTAATCTTTTTTATTGCCTTTTCCCATTAAATCCACCTAATTTTGCTCTCACCAAACATTATCATCATCTGCCCTAGTGTATGTCTTTAGTTTGCTCAGTTCATTATTGCAATGGATAGTGAGGTGAAAGGAGCAATCACTCATAGTAACTAGCTTGCTGTCTGAACTTAGTGAGCGTAAAGTCGAGTTTAATTATATCATAGGGTCTAAAGCCTTGACCCCATCTCCCTCTTGAGTTTAAGGTAGATGACTTGTGGGGAGTAACACAATGCACATGTTGTGACAGGAAGCAGCTGCCTCAGCTCTAGCCGCTCTGCTGTACGAGCTTTATAAGAAACTGCAAAACACCTTGTAAGGAAGTTCTGTGGAGAAGTATGTCTGTAAAGGTGTCCATTTAGAGAGCATCTAACTGTGCGGAGATAGAAACGCTAAATCTACAAATGCAATAAAACATGCATTTCAACTGACAAGAGAATTTTCAGTTGTTTGAGATGTTGACAAAGAGATCTTCTGCAGCAAATTGAGTCTTTGCCATACTCAGCCAGAAAATGTTCTCTTAGACAATCTGTAAGTGGAAGCAGATGGTAAGATCAGTAAGGTAATCACAGTGACCAAGTTACATTGTGAAACAGACAGTTGGTAACACATTTAATCATTAGTAGGTGCCAGTATACTGTGAATGACAGACATCCCCAAGGTTCCTACATCTTGCATAGTTTGCCATTAATTCAACCAGCTTTCTCACAAAATGCCAAACAGTGAATTGGGTCTTGATGATTTAATCTCCTTCCTTAGACACAGGGAGCTTGATGTTCCCACAAGCACGCCACATTTATCCCACAGGCAAACAAAAAGAGCACCTTACCCCTATTTTGTAACTAGATACAAAAGTTGAAAATGGACTCTGAGACCTAATAGAACAGGTGTCACAATACTCTTAGAACACATATGTTTCATTGTAACGTGAGATTTCTGAAAATGATACATTCCCTGTGGATTCCCCGATTTCCTTTATTACAGAGAATAATGATGACCAAGTGGTTTGAGGTCAAAACATATACCTTAACTATCCAGTCACAACACAGCACAGTTCTTACTCTTACCTAACTTTAAAATGGAAAATCAAAGTCCTTTGCATCCATTAGAAAGATGAGCATTTTGCTTCAAAGGACACTTCATTGTACTTGGGTCTGGCTCTGATCTCAAGCATGCAGAAAACAATATATTGCCCTTTATCCTCCTTTTACTATTTTTAAGTTATAGATATTTTCCTTCCCTAGTTGCTGAAAGACCTACAATGCTGTGAAAAAGTCTTAGGCACATGTTTAAAAAATTCTGTAAAACAAAGATGATTTCAAAATTATTTGAAATGAAAAATTTACTATAAAGAGCAGCAAACAGTTAAAAAGAAACTGAATCAAGTTAATATTTGGTGTGACTATCCTTTGCCTTTAAAACTGCATCTGTTCTCTTAGGTACACAGTCATGAAGTTTTATAAGAAAGTCAACTGGGAGGTTGTTCCAAGCATCTTGGAGAACTTGCCATAGTTCTTCTGCGACTTTGGCTGTCTCACTTGTCTCTGTCTCTCCAGGTCATCCCAGACAGCCCCAATAATGTTGAGATCAGGGCTCTGTGGAGGCCATAACATCTAAAACTATATTAAAAACCTTGAGTGCCTAAGAATTTTGCACAGTACTGCAGGTTTATGAATATTGGGTAGGAAGAACAATTGATATGGTAGTAACGCTTACTTGGTCAAATAGCCTATTAATCCTCATTCTTTAGATTTCTATATAAGTACCTGCAGGCTGGCAGAGGTACTGGGAGCAGTCACAGAGGGCCTCTTATAAGTAGCACATTGTACTCATATCAGAACAGAACGATTCCTATAAGGAATCTTTAATTGGTATGGAAATCATGATCTGGATTAAAAACGCAAACACGAGGAAATCTGCAGATGCTGGAATTTCAAGCAACACACATCAAAGTTGCTGGTGAACACAGCAGGCCAGGCAGCATCTATAGGAAGAGGTACAGTTGACGTTTCAGGCCGAGGCACTCCGTCAGGACTAACTGAAAGAAGAGCTAGTAAGGGATTTGAAAGTGGAAGGGGGAGGGGGAGATCCAAAATGATAGGAGGAGGGGGAGTGATGGAGCCAAAAGCTGGACAGTTGATTGGCAAAAGGGATATGAGAGGATCTTGGGACAGGAGGCCTAGGGAGAAAGAAAGGGGGAAGGGGGAAGCCCAGAGGATGGCAATAACGGAGTACGAGGGGGAGGTGGGCCATTATTGCCCATCCTCATGTAATTAATATATGAAAGTCAGTTTGATTCACACAGGACCATCTTTTGAGATATATGTAATTAACATATCAGGTTCAGGTAAATTCACACAGGCTTTGTCCAGATGAATGCGTCATCAGAATCCGACCGATGAAAGGCATCATGTTCTAATGATAGTGCTGTTTAAATATCAGACTTGGTGGTCATACTGGACTTTATATTAAGTGTTGTGCGATTTACATATGAGTTTCACAGTAATTCACAAGCGAACTACTTTGAGTTGTACTTAATAACAATACAGGTTCAGAGCTTCTAATGTGAGAAATAACCGATTTTTGTATCATTCACAAATGGTGTGTAATGGTGACAGAGCAGCTCTGTCACAAGTAATTTTTCCTCTCGCCCGCCTCTCCCAATAGACTGGTAATTCCACCTATCCCTGTCTGGCAGTGCTGACATTGCACAAGCTAGGCTAATGCAGAGCATGGACACTTCTGTTTGTACTTGCACACTCCAGGACAGTGGCATTCTATGACGCGTCCCGTTTGTTGTTGCTTCCAGTTTCAGGGAGGGAACCTGACAGATGGGTGGGGTGTCCAAAAAAAAAAGGTGCCTGTTTGTGGAGGCTCAGTGGAAGAGGTTCATTTTGGAGGGTGGGGAGAGTGCTAGCCCCTGGAGAATGGTTAGTTGTCGATAGATTTTGATGCGCGGTGAGGTAACTTACATATCAGAATCAGGCCAAATAACGGAGATGATCTGAGTTGTGTATGGCTCATGTGTCCGAATCTGACAAGTTCATATTGTGCAGCTTAAGGTCATTATGTAAATCATGTGTCCGGAGCAGACTGACTTATGACTAATTTTCTAGATCAGAAATCTTTGCCTAGGGAACTGATTAGTGCATCAAGAATATGACACATAATGTGGTATGTTTGCATTGCTTGATTTGAGTGTTCTACATGTATCGAGATCATACTGATTCGCACTGAACTAGTTTAAGCAGAGTGGAGTTTATGTAAGAGAGCAGATAAAGGGAAGAGTGAACAATTCTGAATGGTGTTCGGTTTATAAATCTGATTGCTGATTCACGTGGGAAATGACCTGTTACTTTTTCATATATGTGGGTTGGTCTCTTACACTCGGATTTCACCAGACGGAAATCAGGTTTTCATCTGGCTTGGTATTATTAATGTTTCAGAATCAGATGGATTCAGGTTTGTTCTGATTAATGACCAAATCATGCGTCACGGTGTCACAAGCTCAAGAGAAGTTTCCAGTTGAAGTATAGATCAGATCACACTGATTAACTCTGCTGATATGCACTAACTTGTTTTATGTCTTCACTAAAGCAGGAGATGCTGACCATTTTCAGCATTTTTTTGTTTTGATTTACAAAGGTTTTGTTTAAATTGGTATGTAATTAATAAAAGGGGATCATGTTGATTCTCAAGTAAAATGTTCTGGTTCGTGTATAATTCAAATCTCAGCATCAGAGGCATGAGAGGGGAACTGGTCAAAGTGATTCATTGAAGGTAGCATCACAGGTAGATGGGTTCATAAAGAAGGCATTTGGCACATTGGCCTTCAGAGATCAAAGCACTGAGTACAGGAGTTGGGATATTATGGTGAAGTTGTATAAGATCTTGGTGAGACCCAATTTGGAATATTGTGTGCAGATTTTGTCACCTGCCTACAGGAAAGATGTAAACAACATTGAAAGAGTACACAGAAAATTTACAAGGATGTTGCTGGGACTGGAGGACCTGAGTTATAAGGAAAGATTGGATAGGTTAGGACTTTATTCTTTGGAACGTAGAAGATTGAGGGGAGATTTAACAGAGGTTCTGTATACAAAATTATGATGACTATAGATTGGGTACATGCAAGCAGGCTTTTTCCACAGAGGTTGGGTGGGACTACAACTAGAGATTATGGGTTAAGAGTGAAAGGTGAAAAGTTTTGTGGGAACATGAAAGGAAACTTCTTCACTCAGAGGGTCGTGAGAGTGTGGAATGAAATGCTAGCACAAGTGGTGCATGTGAGCTCAGTGTTTAAGAGAAGTTTGGATAGGCACATGGATGGTAGGGGTAGGGAGGGCTATGATCCCAATGCAGGTCGATGGGAGTCGGCAGATCAAATGATTCAGCATGGACTAGATGAGCTGAAGGGCCCGTTTCTGTGCTGTACTACTCCATGACTCTATGATTGAAAGGGGACACTGGCATGGATGATGGTAGAGCAGCAATGGCTGTTTTTTCTGGAAGCAATTCAGAAGGCATGGGATTTTCAGACCACTGGAAAATGACATTGGAGAGATAGTAATGGGGATAAAAATAGCAGATGAACAGAATAACTATTTTGTGTCAGTCTTCACTATGAACAACACCAGCAACATATCAGAAACTCAAGAGAGTCTGGGGGCAGAAGTGAGTTTATTGACTGTTACAACAGGGAAGGAACTTGGGAGACTGAAAGGACTGAAGGCATGGTCACCAGGACCAGATGGACTACACCCCATGATGTTAACAGCAAATTTTACAATGTAATCCAGTGATATTAGATGTGATTCTGATTCTGAGGCAAAGCAAAGAAAATTACAGCCTGAGTCAGGATGAACAACTGCTCCTCTCTCCTCATTAACCACAGCAAGGCTGTGCGCTGAGCCTACTGCTGTACGCTCTGCTCACACTCAGCTGCATGGCCTAGCACCTGAGCAATTACGTTGTCAAGTTTGCTGATGACACGACAGCGGTGGGGCTCATCACCAACATCAATGTGGTGGTCATTACAGAGGAGATGAAAGAACTCGACATATAAACCCTTCCTCAATGTCAACAAGACAAAGGAGATGGTTACCGACTTCAGGAGAACTCACACCACTCACAGCTCTCTTTTCACATTACATCAGCGGTACAGCAGTGAAAACAGTGATCGGTTTGAAACTCCTGGGAGCGCACATCTCGTACAGACTCCTATGGTCTCAGAACACATCCTATACAGTCAAGAAAGCTCACCAATGCCTCTGCTTTCTGAGGAGGCTGAACAGAGCTGGACTTTGCACATCCATACTCACAACCTTCTATAGGTATGCAGTGGAGAGCATCCTAACAAACTGCATCAGTGCATGGGATGGAAACTGTACTGCAGCAGACAGGAAGTCTCTACAACGGGTAGTCAATATTGCCCAGCGTGTCACCAACACTAGCCTACCTACCGTCAAGGACGTCTATACAGAACGGTGCCAGAAAAAGTCCAGCAATATCATGAAGGATCCATCCACCCTGCTCCTAGACTGTTTGTCCCACTCCCATTAGGGAGGAGACTATGTAGCATCCACACCAGGACCACAAGACACAAAAGCAAAAGCAGTAAGGCTGATTAACACCTCCACCACTAACCCACCACTAATTTATCATTTCCTGTCAGTCACCTTATGTACAGATAATCCTGCACCGGGTCACGTTATATACATGCAATCAATCTTGTGTATTTATATTCATTATGTTTTTTCATTATTGTGTTAGAAATATAGAAACATAGAAAACCTACAGCACAATACAGGCCCTTCAGCCCACAAAGCTGTGCCGAACATGTCCTTACATTAGAAATTACCTAGGGTTACCCACGTACCTGTCAAGGAGTCTCTTAAAAGACCCTATTGTATCCGCCTCCACCACTGTCACCGACAGCCCATTCCACACACTCACCACTCTCTGCGTAAAATACCTACCCCTGACATCTCCTCTATACCTACTTCCCAGCACCTCAAACCTGTGTCCTCTTGTGGCAGCCATTTCAGCCCTGGGAAAAAGCCTCTGACTATCCACATGATCAATGCCTCTCATCATCTTATACACCTCTATCAGGTCTGCTCTCATCCTCCGTTGCTCCAAGGAAAAAAGGCTGAGTTCACTCAACCTATTCTCATAAGGCATGCTCCCCAATCCAGGCAACATCCTTGTAAATCTCCTCTGCACCCTTTCTATGACTTCCACATCCTCCCTGTAGTGAGGCGACAAGAACTGAGCTCAGTACTCCAAGTGGGGGCTGACCAATGTCCTATATAGCTGCAACATTACCCCTCGGCTCCTAAACTCAATCCCGCATTTGATGAAGGCCAATGTATTGTATGCTTTCTTAACTTATTGTGTTCTTTTGTGCTGTGTCAGATCTGGATTAGCAATCATTTCATTCTTCTTTACACCTGTGTACCAAAAGTGACATTAAACAATCTTGAAATCTTGAAATCTTAAAATCTTGACTTCAGTGGTTGGCAAGATTTTAACATCCATTATTAAGGATGAGGTTTTCAGGTACATGGAGTCATAGAATAAAATAGGCTGAAGTCAGCATGGTTTTCTTCAGACGAAACCTTGCATGACAAATCTGTTGGAATTCTTTAAGGAAATAACAGGCAGGAAAGACAAAAGGGAGTCAGCAGATTTTGTCTATTTGGATTTTCAGATAGTCTTTGATAAGGTACCGCATATGAGGTTGCTAAGAAAGTTAAGGTTCGATGGTATTACAGGGAAGTTACTAGAATTGAAGAAGACAGCCTGACTAGGAGGAGGTAAAGGGTGGGAATAAAAAGGCCTATTCTATTTGGCTGCCGGTGACTGTAATTATTCAACAGGGGTCAGTGATGCATCTGCCTCTTTTCACATTATATAATCAGAGGTGGAGAGGGTCAGCAACTTTAAATTCCTCAATGTTATTAGTTTGGAGGACCTGCCCTGGGCCCAGCCTTTAAATGCAATTATGAAGAAAATACAGCAGGGCCTCTGCTTCTTTAAGAATTTGTGAAGATTGGGACATCTAAAACTTTGACAAACTTCTATAGGTGTATAATAAAGAGAGTATTGACTAGCTGCATCACCTCCTGATATGGAAACACCAATGCCCTTGAATGGAAAATCCTACAAAAGGTACTGGACATGTCCCAATTCATCACAGATAAAGCCCTCCCCACCGTTGAGCACATTTACATGAAGCATTGTTGCAGGAAGGTCCATCATCAGGGACCCCCACCATCCAGGACCATCTCTTCTTGCTGCTGCCATCAGGAGGAAGGTACAAGAGCCTCAGGACTCACACCATCAGGTTCAAAAACAGTTATTACCCCTCAACCATCAGGCTCATGAACCAAAAGAGATAACTTCACTCGCCCCATCATTGGAAAGTACCCACAACCTATGGACTCACTTTCAAGGACACTAAGTCTCGATATTTATTGCTTATTTATTTATTATTACTATATTTTTCTTTTTATGTATTTGCACAGCTTGTTGTCTTTTGCTCACTGGTTGAACGTCCAGGTTGTTGTGGTCTTTTATTGACTCTGATATTTTTATTATTCTATGGATTTATTGAGTATGCCCATAACAAAGTGAATCTCAGGATTGTATATGATGACATAAGATCATAAGATATTGGAGCAGAATTAGGCCATTTGCTTTGCCATTTCATCATGGCTGATCCAATTTTCCTCTCAGCTCCTATCTCCAGCCTTCTCCCCATGTCCCTTGATGCCCTGACCAATCAAGAATCTATCAACCTCTGCTTTAAATATACATAAAGACATGGCTTCCACAGCTACCCGTGGCAAAGAATTCCACAGTCTCACCATTCTCTGGCTGAATAAATTCCTTTTCATCTCCGTTCTAAAAGAACGCCCTTCTATTTTGAAGCTGTGTCTTCTGGTCTTTGGAAACATCTTCTCCACATCCGTTGTATCTATCAAGGACTTTCACCATTTGATAGGTTTCAATGAGGTCACCCCTCATTCTTCTGAATTCTAGTGAATGCAGCCCCAGAGCCATCAAAAGCTTTTCATATGACAAGCCATTCAATTGTGGAATTATTTTCCTGAACATCCTTTGAACCCTCTCCAGTTTCAGAGCATCCTTTCTAAGATAAGGGACTGGAAATTTCTCATGATAGTCCAAGTGAGACCTCACCAGTGCTTTATAAAGTCTCAACATTACATCCTTGCTTTTATATTCTAATCCTCTTGAAATGAATGCTAACATTGCATTTGCCTTCTTCATCACAGTCTCAACCTGCAAATTAACCTTTAGCAAATCCTGTATAAGGACTCCCAAGTCTCTTTGTGCCTCAGTGTTTTGTATATCCTCTCCATTTAGAAAATAGTCAACCCTTTCATTTCTTCAACCATATATGTTCTTTGATAATAAATTTACTTTGAACTTTGATCTGGATGACAGAGTTGATTAGCTTTCTGGCCAAGTTTGCAGATGATACCCCGATAGGTAGAGGGGCAAATAGTGTTGAGAATGCATGAAGTCTGCAGAAGGACTGGGACAGATTAGGGTGATGGGCAAAAAAGTGGCAGATGGAATACATTGTTGGGAAGTGTATGGTCATACACTTTAGTAGAAGGAATAAATGTGTAAACTGTTTTCTAAATGGGGAGCAAATTCAGAAACCAGTTTCAAAGAAACTTGGGATTCCTAAAGGTTATATTGCAGGCTGCCTCGATGATGGCAAGTACAATGTTAGCATTACGGGGAACCAGAGAATAAGGGGTAGGCCATTTAGAACGGAGTTGCGGAAAAACTTTTTTCACCCAGAGAGTTGTGGATCTGTGGAATGCTCTGCCTCAGAAGGAAGTGGAGGCCAATTCTCTGGATGCTTTCAAGAAAGATTAGATAGAGCTCTTAATGGTAGCAGAGTCAAGCGATATGGGGAGAAGGCAAGAAAAGGGTACTGATTGTGGATGATCACCCATGATCACAGTGAATGGCAGTGCTGGCTCGAAGGGCCGAATGGCCTACTCCTGCACCTATTGTCTATTGTCTATGGTCTATTGTCAGTCATTCGAGAGACCTAGCATATAAAAACAAGGATTGATGCAGAGGCTTTATAATCAGAACCAAGGTTATTATCAATGTCACATGTCATGAAATTTATTGTTGCCATTGGTTAGAACATATTTGGAGTAATATGAGCAGTTTTGGGGACCATGCCTAAGAAAGGGTGTGCTGGCATTGAAGAGGATCTAAAGGAAGTTTAGGAGAACGGTCCCAGAAATGAAATAATGTTTGATAGCTCTGGCCGTGTTCTCACTGGAGTTTAGAAGAATGAGGGGGAATCTCATTGAAACTTGCCAAAATATTGAAAGGCCTGCTAGGGTGAACGTGAGGAGGATGTTTCAAATAATGGTAGAGTCTAGAACCAGACAGCAGAACTTCAGAATAGAAGGATGTCCTTCTACAGCCGAGATAAGAAGAAATGCCTTTAGCTAGTAGGTGGTGAATCAGTTGAATTCATTGCCACAGATGTCTGTGGGGAAGTCATTATATTTAAAATGCAGGTTGATAAGTTCTCTATTAGTAAGGGCATCAAAGTTTACGGGGAGAAGTTAAAAGAATGGGGGTTGAGAGGGAAAATAAATCAGCCATGATAGAATGGAGGAACAGACCCGATGGGCCAAATGGCCTAATTCTCCTCCTATGTCTTATGGTCTTACAAGGCTGAAGTATGCAGGAAATCATTCTGTATAGCATGTAACTCATGTTTCAAACTCACTTAAATTCACAGGGGGAGGTCTGACTATTGTAATCCATGTATCAGGATCAAATTAAATCCCAAGAAGTGTTGACCTGCATATTATATCACTCGTGTTTCAAGATCAGAATAATTTACATGAATGATCTTCTGAAGGCTTTGTCAATCTTCCACCTAGATCAAAATGAGATACACAGGGGATGTTTTAATTAGTGTGTGATTCCTGTGACAGAATCAGATTGATTAATGGAGGTTACGTTCTGATTCCTGAATGATGCATTCGTCACAGACGGATGGATTCAAGAGAAAATTAGATGCTTAGTGCGTGAATCATGTATTAGCGTTAGACCTGCTCACTTCGGAATATTTCAGATAATGTGCATTTCAGGTATGAGGTCTATACGTATTCTCACAGAGTTGTTTCAATAAGTCTGCCGCTCATAAAGCAGATCTAACCTGCCTCACAAGCTTCTGCAAAAGTTCCTTGACCTGAATGGATAACTGTCATTCAACAGAAACTGCCTTCTGTGCTGACTACTTCTACGATTGCCTGTTTCGATTCAGATAGTGTTTCAGTGTGTAATTCACAGAGTGTTTCAGGCTGATGCATGATGTTCTCCTTCACATATGAGGATCAGAAAGATTCACAGATGAATATTCTGATTGGTTTATATTTCATGTTTGAGAATCAGACTGAGTCATATCCTTCGGCAGATAGAACTGAAACGTTAACTCTGTTTTTCTTTCCACAGATGCGTCCTGGCCCGCTGAGTATTTCCATTATCTGTTTTGATTCACACGGGTTTTTGTTCAGATTAGTGTGTAATTCATGTATCAGGATCAGACTGATTCCAAAGGTAAGTACTGATTAGTGTGAACTTTATGTATCAGGATAAATTTTGTTCCTAAGTATCTTTTCCCCCATTAGTATCTGATGCATTTGTAAGGATACTGCATATTCACGGCAGGAATGTTCTAATTAGATTGCAAGTTTCAGGATCAGTCTGTTTCACGCGGAGGATATCCTGACTGAAATATAATTGAAGCATCAGGAATCCACCTGATTCTACACTTAAACGTCACCATTCTTCATGTCCACTGCCCGCTCATGATCATCAACTTTCTCCTCCCCACTGATTCGATCTCCACAACCACATTAGGATTAACTCACTCCATGGACCTAATCGAACCTGAAGTCTTATCCCACAATATGAAGTAACCCATACTGTCAAAGGTGCTCAAATTAATAGAGATATTTAAGGAAAGTCAAAATAAATATAAATAACAAAGAAAATAAATTATTGAAAATACAATAAATGTATATAAACACATTTAACAGATGTAATTTAGAAACATTCATATTAATTGAATTGAAAGCAAAATCAGTATATCATTATAGATCATACCCAGTCTCTGCAGGGAGTCCAAAACTAGAGGGGATAGGTTTAAGGTGAGAAAGAGGAGGCTTAAAGGGTAAATGAATCACAGAATGATTTGTATCTGGAATGAGTGGCCAGTGGAGGTGGTAGAGGCAGGAGTAGTAATTAGATTTAAAAGGCATCTTGACAGGTACTTGAATGAACAAGACATGGATAGATATGGAATTAATGCAGACAAGTGTAACTATGAATAAGCATAATGGTAGGTATATACATGATGGGCCAAAGGGCCTGTTTCTGTGCTGTACAGTTCTATGACTGTGAAGGCCAGATATGAAGTTTATCTAGCTGAGATTAGCAGTGGAGCAGAAAGTTCATTGTATCGATGTCTCATATCCAGCACGTTCTGTACTTCCCTGTTGCACTGAAATATACGAAGTCTTGCCGGATTTAACAGGTTGGATGTGAGATGATATTTTGTCTCACCTGAGTTTTCAAGAACTAGGGACATTAGACTAAAAGTAGGTCATTCCGAACAGAGGTGAGAAGAGATTACTTCATCTTCCAGACAATGAATCTTTGGAATTTTATTCCCCCAAAAATGTTCAGTTACTGAGTATATTTGAAAACGAGATCAACGAGCCTTTGGGTATTAAGAGGTTCAAGGGAGATGGATTTAGTGCATGAAGAAAGCTATAACATTAATGAAGGCGGAGGAGGCATGAGAAGCTGAATGGCCTATCCCAGCTTCATTTCTTATGTTTGTAGTGCTGCACAAATGTGGAAGTCAAAGACGCACAGAACAATGGAAGATGACTGGACAGCAGCTTCATAGGCAATACTGTATTAGAACTTCATCTCACCCATTAACTTTGTTTCTTTCAGTATGTAATTCAACAATGAAGTAGAGAATGAGGAGTAATGCTCTGACTAGTGTGTAAATGATGTATTGAAATCCGATATATTCACATGCTGAATACTCCAAAAAATGCTATGTTCAAAATTCAGACTGATTCACACAAAGACTTTTCTGATTAATGTATAACTGGTGTTCACGATCTGACAGGTTCACATGGGCAATGCACGCATTAATGAGTAATTCATAAATCAAGACTGGATTTAGTTTGATTCAGATTTCAGGTCCAGGCTGACTCATATATGCTTCTAAAGATGGATGACAGACCTAAAGCATTACTTCTATTTTCTTTTGACAGACTGACACCTATTAGCATTTTCTGATTTTATACACTGTTTGAATCGATGTGTAATGGATGTATCAAGATCATACTGATTAACATAGAGAATATGCTGATTAGTTCAGATTCATTTATCAAAAACTTAATGATATTCAGAGGGAATTTTCTGATTAGCGAATAAACCACACATCAGAATCAGACTATTTCAGTGACGATTTCGATGTGCGTGAGATTCACATATAGGCATCTCACAGTTTTACTGGGCATTCTCTTTTACATATCAAGATCAGAGTACTGTGTACTCGTCCACTGATCTGAAATGTTATGTTTTTCTGCCCAGGGATGCTGTTTGTCTTCTTATCTATTTCTAGTATTTTCTGTTTTAATTCAGACAAACTTTATTTCTGATCAGTGTATAATTAATTTATCAAGATCAAAAAGCATCATATGATGATTAGTATATATTTCAGAAGGGAATACAGATTCACAAAGAGTTGCGTTCTGATTCATATATCGTTGATGTATTAGGATTGAACAATCTGAATAGTGTCTAGTTTATATGCCAAGATCAGACTGATTCAAAGAGGAAATACTCCAACTGGTATGAAATCTATAAATGATTCACAAAGGCTTACGTTCTGGTTGCACTGTAAGTATTTTTCAAGATCAGTCTAATTCACACCAGGACTTTATAATTCACATCTCAAATGAGAACTAACTACTCAGGGTTACATTGTAACTAGTGTGAAATTCATTAATTAGTTCTGATTCACATGTAGAAAGACCCCAATTCTTGTACCAACAGTTTTGATTTGTCTATCAAGAGATTCAAATGAAGAATATCCTGATTTGTGTATAATTCCTCTAGCAGAATCAGGTTCACAGGCGGAATAATTTGATTAGTTGTAAATCATGTATCAGATCAGTCTGATTCACACAGGTATTGTATTGATTATTCTGAATCTTCAAGACCAAGAGCAAATATACTAGTGTATTCTGACAAGTATGTGGTTCGTATACAGAAATAATTTTGACTCATTTTGCATATATTCTGATAAGTGCATAATTCATATATCAAAAACAGAATGGTTCACATGACAAACGATTGGTGTTTAGATTTTATATTAGCATCAAACTGATTGGATGTTTTGATAGATGTCTAATTCCTGTATTGAGTCACCTCAGTTATGCACACTTTGTATGTCTGATCAATCTCAACCACAAGAGGAGTGTTCTGATCAGTGTGTAATATCTGTCTCGGGATCAAATGGAAGCTCAGTAGAAATATTATGTTTCGTGTGTCAACCATATAAGAAGAGCAGACTAAATCACAAACAATTTTGCACTGATTAGTGTGCAGATCACACAGGAGATGGTCTAGCTTTTGTCTAATTCTGACATTGGATCAGACTGATTCACAAGGGGTTGTTATGATTTATGTTTGAATTATGTGTTAATAACAGAGAGGTCTACATAAACAATGATTTGATTGAGATTGGAAGGTACCTTGGGCAGCATAATTTGATCACTATGTAAATCATTTATCATCATCAGATTGACTCTCATAGGAAAGTATAAGTGGTGTACCTGGATAAGATACACTCGTGTATCCTAACAGAAATTATCTGAATCATTCAGCCTTTACTTTTTCCACCTATCACCTCCCAATTTCTTACTTCATCACTCTTCCCCCACCCACCTGGCTTCACCTATGACCTTTTAGCTTGTACTCCTTCCCCTCCACCCACCTTATTCTGGTATCTTCCCCCTTCCTTTCCAGTCCTGATAAAGTGTCTCAGCACAAAAAGTCGACTGTTTATTCATTTTCGTAGCTGCTGCCTGGCCTGCTGAGTTCCTACAACATTTTGTGTGTGTTGCTCTGGATTTCCAGCAGCTGAAAAATCTCTTGTCGTTAGTATCTGAATAATGTGGATTCCTGTATCAAGAACAGTCTAGTTCACACCAGATTATGTACTGCTTTAAGTGTATAATTCACGGATAAGGTTCTGATTTAATCACAGGAGTGATGCTAAGTGTGTTGTCCGTGTATTGGGATTAATCTCAGTCAAGTGCTTTTTTCACGTGGCAAGTGTTCTGATTACTGAGTAACCCCCCATATCATGACAGGCTCATTAATGCACGGTTTTGATCTGAAATATCAACACTTACTTCGCTCTCCCCACCACCACCTGCCGCCACACAGATGCTGCTTAGCTCTCAGAGTCCTGTCAGTAAAGTCGGCCCTCCTTATCCGTGAGGGATTAGTTCCGAGACCCCCTGCGGATACCAAAAAACACGGATGCTCAAGTCCCTTATCTAACCTGGCCTAGTGAGGGTGGACTTTAGGACCCAGGGCAGCACAGGACCTGCCACCCTCAGTGTTTCCATTCCGTTGACTTATAATATCAAATACAATGTAAATGCTATGTAAATAGTTGTTATACTATTCAGTTATACCATACATGTTCAGTACAGATGCAACCATCGTAGCTCTTCTGGGAACGCCGATGCCGATTCTCCCGTGATCTTTAAGTTCTTGAGGCTGTAATGCTTTACACAGCCAGTCAGCCATCCATAGCACTAACACTTCCACGAATTTCAGCTTCTTTCTGCTTTATTGTACGAATACTCGAATCGTTCTTACCGACCTGACGGCTCACTTTGGAATGCTAAATGCCACTTTTCAAAAGATCTAATATTTCCAATTTCTCGGCGAGAGATAGCACTCTTTAGCCTTTGAGGAATTGCTTTGACCACGTAATTGCTTTTTAGGAGCCATTTTTTCCAGAAAAAAAGTAGCGAACAAATGAGATGTGAGGTGAACAATGCTCGAACAACGAATGCTGGAGTGAAAACTCCCAGGTTTTCACAATTCGCGGTTGGTTGAATTCGTGCATGCGGAACTTGCAGATAAGGAGGGCCGACTGTAAATTGTTTGTTACAGATTCCAGATTCTGCTTCTCCTGTCTCCAACTCACAGAGTGCTATGTTCAGATTAGTGAGAACATCTCATAACAAGGTCAGTCTCATTGCTTGTTTCGTTTGTAATTCATAATGCAGGTCAGACTGATTCTCATGGGACATGGTATAAATAATGTGTGATATATCCAACAGAACAGAAAGATTCACATCAAACTTCAAAGTTCAAAGTAAAATTTATTATCCGAATGCATATATGTCACCACGTCCAACCCTGAGATTCTCCTTCTGCGGGCATACTTAGCAAATCTATAGAATAGTAACTGTAAACAGGATCAATAGATAACAAACTATGCAAATGCAAAGATAAGTAAATAGCAATAAATAACGAGCATGAAATAACAGGAGAAAGATTCCTTAAAGTGAGAACGTTGACTGTGGGAACACCAGAAGTAGAATGAGTGTAGTTTTCCCCTTTTGTTCAAGAGCCTGATGGTTGAGGGGTAGTAACTGTTCTTGAACATGATGGTGTGAGTCCTGAGGCCCTTGTAACTTCTACCTGATGGCAACAGTGAGAAAAGAGAGGGAAAAGAGGCCTGGGAATATTCGCTTAGGGAATGATGTGTCAATTGCAAAATCCTTATATCGAAATCAGAGTGAGCTACAGATTAAATAAGCAGTTTAGTTTATAAGTGATAGATTACATGAATCTGATCCATATAGACATTGTCCAAACTGGTAAATAAATCCTGCTTCAGAATTGGATGCATTCATGTGGAATGATCTGACTAATGTATAGTCCAATTATTTGGGATCAGACTGATTTCACAGGAGGATTATTCTGATTAGCATGGAGCTCCATATCAAAAACAGACTAATTTAATAAAACAGGCTATCCTGCTGACTCACTTTCGCGCTATTTATTTACTCACTCCATCGATCGGTGATGTTTATCAGGAGCGCTGCGTACGCAGGGCACTTAGTGTTATCAAGGGTCCCGCCCATCCATCCAGCAGCCTCTTTGGCAGGACACTAAAATGCATAAAAACAAGGATGGTCAGGGTGAGAAACTGTTTCTTCCCTCAGGCCATTAAGCTTTTGAACTCCCTGTCACATCCTGTTCAAAGTGTCACCAGTTAATCTGTTCTGTATCTTACAATGTTTAAGTTATGCACTTTACTTTGCTTATTTACCTGTAATTCATCTGTAGATTTTATCTTTACTTTCATAAGTTGTTGTGTGTTACACCTGTGCCACATGTACTATTGTGCTTTACTGCCAGGTTTGGAGAAATTTATCTCATTTGATGGTATACATGTATCTAGTTAAATGACAATAAACTTGACTTGACGTATTATTTTTTGTAACTTAGAGTAATTTTTATGCATTGTACTGTACTATTGTCACAAAACAACAAATTTCACAACTTCTATCAGTGATAATACACCTGACTCTGACTCGGATTTGCAAGGAATTATGTTCATATAAGAATTTGTTTCCTGTATTGTCAGTTTTACATTGGAGCTGCTCAGGTTAGTGTGTGAATTATGTATGAGAATCAGACTGAATCACACACGGTGCGATCTGAGTGGTGAGTAATTTAGTGTATCACGAATAGATGGTTTCACATGATAAATGATCAGATTAGTATGTCATTCATATCCCAACATCAGACATGTGTGGAACATCTTAATCAGTGTATGAATCAGATATCAAGTTCACATTAATTCACTTGAGGGATGTTCTGATTATTGTATTGGTCATGAATAGTAATTGGAGTCAGCCTGATTCTCAAAGGAATCAGTCAGGATAGTGAGTAATTCATGAATCAGTGTCAGATTGATTTTAATGGGGAGTATTCTGATTATTGTATGATTTGCCTATAAGAATTAGAGAAATCCATTGCAACATAATTTGATTAGTGTTAAATCACATATCACCAAAAGACTGATTCACAGAAGGGATTACTCTGATCAGAATATAAATTATATAACTGAATCATATGCATTCACATGTAATTAGCATGAATGTTCTAGCATTCTAGTATGAAAAACAGATGGATTCACAAAATGTTATATTCTAGTTAAGTAACTGACGATAAGTGTATTATATGGAGCAAATAGATTTACACGTTATAATGCTCTAATAAGCATGTAATTTCTGTATCATGAACTATCCATCTCATGTAGGAAATGTTCTTATCAGGGTGCACTTTATGCATCAGGTTTAAATAGATTCAGACATCCCATTAGTGAGTAAATCATATACTTGGATCAGACAGATTCACTGGCGGAATATTCTGATTAATGGCTGTTCATGTACTGTAATTAAACTGACCTGCATAAGAATTATTCTGATTAGTGTGTGATTCATAAATCAAGATTGGACCGATTCATATGCAGGGTAGCTTGATTTGTGAATAAATCAATTGAATACCAGGATCTGATTAAATCAAATCAACAAGGATTTGATTAATAACGCAGACACAAGGAAATCTGCAGATGCTGGAAATTCAAGCAACACACACACAAAATGCTGGTGAATGCAGCAGGCCAGGCAGCATCAATAGGAAGAGGTACAGTCAACGTTTCGGGCCAGGGCCCTTCATCAGGACTGGAGGAGGGTTGAAGATGGTAGAAGAGGTCATCGGTAGGGGTGGGAGTGTCCTTGCCGATGGAGGAGGGTTGAAGATGGGAGAAGGGGTCATTGGTAGGGGTGAGAGAGTCCTTGCCGATAGGTCCTGATGAAGGGTCCTGGCCCGAAATGTCGACTATACCTCTTCCTATAGATGCTGCCTGGCCTGCTGCATTCACCAGCATTTTTTGTGTGTAAGACTTGACTAATGACTGATTTACTTGAGGAATGTCATGATTATCTTGTGTATAAGAACTGGCCTCATTTGTATGGGAACTATCCCGTTTATTACATAACTGAATTATGACGATCAGATTCTCATTGGTGCATAATTCTTTTATCAGGATGGGACTGATTCAGCTGATTGCTTAATTTATTCTGTAAAAGACATCAGCATCAGACTGATTAATTATTCTAATTAGTGTGTAAATCACCTATCAAGAACACACTAATTCAAATGAGGATTGTTGTGAAATAGGCATCCATTAGTCTCGTGAGACCATGGATTTGCGCCTTGGAAGGTTTCCAGGGTGCAGGCCTGGGCAAGGTTGTATGGAAGACCAGCAGTTGCCCATGCTGCAAGTCTCCCCTCTCCACACCACCGATGTTTTCCAAGGGAAGGGCATTAGGACCCATACAGCTTGGCACCAGTGTCACCGCAGAGCAATGTGTGGTTAAGTGCCTTGCTCAAGGACAGACACGATGCCTCAGACAAGGCTCGAACTAGCGACCTTCAGATCACTAGGCCGACGCCTTAACCACTTGGGCACTGTGATATATACAGTATATATAATAGATATACCGTACATATATAATTATATACTATGTGCATTGGAATCAGGTTGATTCATACCACAGGGGAAGAAAAATTTTGAACTGAACTCAAAATACTTCTGCTCTCACAATAGGATTTGTATTCTCATTCTCTGGATTATTAGTGCAGACATATAAAAGGTCTATCTAGTAGCCTCCTTCTCCTTTGGCAATACCTCCTGGTCACAACTAATTAGCTATTCATTTGTAAAATTTCCGCAGCCATTCAAATGGTAAGATTTGAGATAAGTATACAATTCATGTATCAAAATTAATTTTGGTCACAAGGGGAATGTTCCAATTAATGTATAATTCATACAAGAACAAATAGATTCTCTCTCATGTGGAATGTCTAGATTAGCATGTAATTTATGTCTCAGACTTTATTCTAATTTGTGTGTAATTCAGTAGAGGGAGAGGGAGGTTTAATGTACTTGGAGAAGGAAACCATTTTTATTTAGTTTCTCTCCTGGTATCAGTGTTCACTCTGAAATTATAACCGTGTTAATTCAGTGATATCATCTGCATGGTCACAAATGTTTGGAGTTTTCTCCCCCAGCCCAGTGAGCTGAAGAGGTTGAATATGTACATCCAAGGTAGAGAGATTTTTAGTCTGTGGGGGTTGTCAAAGCCCATTTTCTGTTTTACTGATATCAGCTTTTTATTGTGAGGATTTAATTGAAATCAACTCAAAATTCTTCCACTGCCACAATGTGATTTGCACTCTCATCCTCTGGATTATTAGTGCAGACACCTGAACTGTCTATCCAGTAGCCTCCACTCCATAGTCAATACCTAATGATCGCGAGTGTTTACATCCCGTCTAGTTCTTTGGATTCTGAGGTGGCTGCTAAGACCAATGTCAATATCTATAGGGCATGTTGAGTGCCTCTTCCACCATTTCAACCAGGTTTCCATGTGCTCCAATATAGATACTTGAGGTTCTTAATGCCATCCCAAATCTTCCCTTGTCATTTTGAGTGATAATGGGGCTCAGATTCTCATAAGTTGGATGGGGCCTTACACTTTTTAAAAGAGGCTTTGAAAGCATCCTTGGATCATTTACTCTGTACTTCTGACAACCCTTTACTGTGACGGGCTCAGAACAAAATACCTGTTCCAAGGCTTCGGTGTTGGGAATATCGATGACATAGCATGTCGATCAAGAGCAGGCTGAGTGAAATTAGAGTCTCAGACCCGGGGTGATGGCCTGGAAGAAATAACTGACATCAGATTGTTACCGTGCTTTTGTAATTTGCAGAAAGGATGTTCGTAATACCTCTCAAATGACTTGAAATGCCTGCCCTAAGTGATCCGACCTACAGCAGCATTCAGAAGGGTAAAGATAACCACTGCCCAGCAGATTATGTTTTGTTCAAGCTTGTGGTCTTTATCTTCAAACACTCTTACCCAGGGATCTAAAGGCTGTGCTGGTCTTGTGCAGTGGTGAATCGTGTCATGAATGCCTGCCCAAGCTTTTGAAAATAAACCATCTTTTCCATGTTCTTCTTGCAGATTTGCAAGGAATGATGTCGTGTGTTGAGGAATGGAATTTGTGGAGAGACTTTGTCTTTTTGTTTTATGTGAAGTCTATTTTCTCGTACTTCAAGAAATATATCAGTGACAGTTGGAGCTCATCTTTCAAATATCTGCATAAACAAGTGTCATTGCAGTGACATAATTGCTTCATTTATTGCTCGACAGGAAATCCATTGAGCGAATAGAAATGACAATATACAGTATTTCTATAATTCTTCATCAGTTAAAAACCCATTCTTAGAATCAAAGCGCCAGAGATAGTGTTTTTCGTAACATAATTGATTTATTCATTGTTCAATAGGAATTCTATTGAGCAATAGGAATATCAATACATTTTGACGATTTTACATGATAAAAGGCCACTCCCAAAGTCAAAACATTAGAGATAGTGATTTTTATTGCCTGTTCCTATTTGTTTTAATCTTGGGAATGAATTTACAAAACTAACCTTTTCAAAATCATTCTAACTAAAACTCAGCACATCACTTTACTGGTTCCTCTTTCTCTCTCCCCAGTAAGAAAAGGTTTGCCAAGGATATTTTCACAAAAAATTTTTGTGCTAGGTTCCGAGTGGTAAGTGAAAGATGCAATATGTGGAAATTTTTTCGCAAAGGTTGACCTCACAACCTACCTAATAATGAAGCACACTTGTAGGTGGGTGAAATATCTATTGTGGACACCTGTCACATATAATGCAATATTTATAAAGCACATGAAATTGAACAGGGTAAAAAATTTAATTGAGAAATTACTTTTTAAAATCATAGTAGAAGTAATCCATCAACATACAGTTAACTGACAAACTTGTTAAAGCATTAAATCTACATTGTATAAATGAATTATTATTCAA
This sequence comes from Mobula birostris, assembly GCF_030028105.1. Taxonomy (NCBI): domain Eukaryota; kingdom Metazoa; phylum Chordata; class Chondrichthyes; order Myliobatiformes; family Myliobatidae; genus Mobula; species Mobula birostris. The sequence goes on along the minus strand of NC_092372.1, from coordinate 36,880,545 downwards.
CAAGAATCAGGTGTTACAGGAGTTAAAGTTGAAGTGGCCCTTACTCCTACAGTTCTGCTTCACAGCAGCATTAGAATCAAGTGCCTGCTCAGACGATTCCATTGTGTGGATGGAAGCTCAAGCCCTCTTCATTCAGGAAAGTGTCTGCGGCAGAACCTACATTCAGTCGAAGCTGAAGGAGCAGAAACAGAGGCTATCCAAAGTGAAAAAAAAAATTGCAATTGTCTTGAAATTAGTCTGATTTTGCACCAATGCAGCCTGGCAAAATGCCTTTCGATCAGACAAAGCAAACACTATTTCTATAGGGCCAGCTATGAATTTGGGCTAGCACTTGTTAGTCAATCTAGCCATTTATTCGGCCATCTGACCATTAAAATAGCAATTTAGATTTCTATTCCATTGTTGTTTATTGTACTTTAACTTTTGTTATCTTCTGAATACAATGAAATATGATGCGCCTGCTTTCTCTGTATGTGAATAACTGCTCCTACTCCCTTTTTTCTTGTGTTCTTGCATTTTGTCAACTTCTGGAATGCACTTGACTGTTATAGAACATCGAACAGATCAGAGTCTCTATCTTTGGCAATGATGTCTGTACTGAGTGTGATCTTAAAATGACAATGATGACCAGTTATGATAAGAAAGTAATATCTTCCTCCTCCACAGTAACAAAATAGATGGTTAAAATTATAATAATTAACTTGATACCCTGCTTAATTAAAAAATGTGCAATTGTTATGTTGAAGTTAAATATAATTATTAATATCTCAAATATAACAGCTTAAAACAAGCCCACAGTAGTTCTTGCACACAAAAGTGGAGCGTGCGACATTTATATCTCTTTAAGCCCCATGGAGTCCCAGGATAATCTGAGAAATCGTTAGCTAAAATTGCTACCAACTACCACTTGTCGTTTCCCATGACTTATGCTGAACTTTACCATTTGCCTGCAGTTGGTTGAAGTTGTTGTGAAATATGAATGCATCAACAAAGAAAATTACTTTGTCACTGCAGAATTCAGTTTCTTAGCAGTCTGCATTCAATGTGTCAACAAATACACAAGACCACAAATTAAGTTCATTAATCAATAATCCAAAACAAAGCAAAACAATATGCAAGCAGGTTTGGAGGCTCTGAAAATTGGGTCCTTCTTCCGTATTGACTTTACTTGATAATGTCTCTGAAAGATTATTTCATCACGACACAAAGTGGACATGTATGTAAGTCAGATGACAAACAGTATGTTTGCTTTAATGCAAGCAGACACAAGTAAGAAAGCAAGAAGTTGATGCAGTAGCACAGGGCTAAAATGTTTGAAAAAATGTGAAAAACAGTTTTATTTTTAATTCACACTTTTGATGCATGCACAGATGATGTCGCTTTACGCTACAGAAAATCGTACTTGGTTACCATTTTTATTTTCTAGGAGGTCACATGAGGGTGCCTGCTTTGAAACAATGTAAAGAACAAGCAGTCTGTAGCAAAAGATTGAAAACTAACCACACTTATCTGCCTTGTAAATAAATTATTGCCAGATATAAAATAAAAGCAAAAATTGCTGAAACACTCAGCATGTCACAAGTTTCTGTGGAAGAACAAATTAAGTTGATATTTCAGGTCAAAATTCCTTCATCAGAGTGGTCATTATCTCTCCCAGTCCTGACGAAGAATCCAGCTTGAAGCCTCAACTCAACTTCTCTTTCTACAGATGCTGCCTGACATACTGAGTGTTTCCAGCATTTCTGTTTTTTTCAGATTTCTGTATTTGTTTTTTTTTATTCTTTTACTTCTTTTATGTACACTTAAATTGTCTTAATTGACCTACGAAAATCTTAAAAATCGGTGACAAGGAGAGCAACAGACTTAATATATCACTAGAATGGCGCATGCCCCAGGATATTACCATTGAATAGGAAAGGATGAATCTGGTTGCCCGAATGAATAATGCTGGGAGCCTCAACTTGTGTGACCAAGCTAAAAATCATTCAGCTCACATTCCAAACTATGCATGTGTCGTAAATATCATGGAGATTGAAGGAGAAGATGAGATTGTTAGAACTCATATTGTGAAGGATCGCAAGCATAAAAGAATAGTTTGGTGTAGACTGGATCAAAAGCAAAGCGAACTAAGTTGTGCATTATCTGGAGGATTAATCCAAAGTTTCTAAAAATAACTGAAATTTTTAATTTTGAGACAAAACCCAGTAGTGGGATGAGATAATTAGTGAGTTATTTTTTATTTCAATTGTCATTTTAAATTGATAGATAATTTTGCAAAAACTAGATCATTGATTCCTGAGAAGGGTCTCGGCCTGAAACGTCGACTGCACCTCTTCCTACAGATGCTGCCTGGCCTGCTGCGTTCACCAGCAACTTTGATGTGTGTTCATTGATTGTGTAATTACAATAAACTGTTAATTGTCAAGAGCAAAGAAAATCATCTAGCTTTGGATGATGAGTTCAGGAAATTGCATGAAGCATCTTCATTTGTAACGAAAAGTAAAATATCTTAAAGGTTATTGATATTGAAAACATTAAGAGCCTTCACCAATGCATAAAAAGAGTGAAAGAAAATATAACACAACTAACTTTATAGCTAGGTGTTGGTTCAGTGTTCCACATGATTCCAGATCTTATAATCTTGCTCAGAACACTGCAACAACTGTTGAAGAAATATAAAAAATGGATATAGAGCAAAGAGCCACAAAATGCATATGTTGAAGGCTGAGAAATTGAAGACAGTCTTACTTGATAATATAGGAGACATGAATTGAAGTTGATGAGTGATGCTGTATTGTGTTGTAGATACAGTAATATACCACAGGATGGATAACGGGCAAGAGAAAAGAACATAATTTTTGCTCCTCACGCCATCAGAAAGAGCAAGAGCACTTTGCAGCTTTGAGAAGGAAGCATGGGATATGCTCCATCAGTTGTTTTACCCAAGAAATTTACCAATGAGCCCCGTACATCACAGTTGCATTTTGGATGCAACGAGGTGCATCAAACAAGCAGAAAAAAGAAAATTTGGCCAACTTCATTTGGAATACACAGGAATAGTCATTATGGCACTGAGCCTGGCTCTGTGGCTCAGAATGGAAGTGGGTAGAAGAGACAAGCTGTAGTGATGGGAGATTTGTCAGATAGGGGAACAGAAAGGAGGTTCTGTGGATGAGAATGAGATTCATGGATGGTTTGCTGCCTCCCGGATTCCAGGATCAGAGACTTTTTGGATCGAGTCCTCAGCATTCTTAAGTGGGAGGGTAAGCAGCCAGAGGTCATGGTCCACACTGCTACTGATGACATAGGTAGGATGTGTGACAAGGTTCTGCAAAGCGAGTTCAGGGATTTAGGTGCCAAGTTAAAGAACAGAACCTCCAAGGTTGTGATCTCATGATTGCTACACATGCCATAAGGCCAAAAATTGGAGTATCATACTGTTTAACACATGGCTAAAGAATTGGTGTAGGAGGAAGGGTTTCAGATTTTTGGATCATTGGGCTCTCTTCCTTGGAAGGTACGACCTATACAGCAGGGACAGCTTGCACCTGAACTGGAGGGGAACTAATATCCTAGCAAGAAGTTTTGCTAGTGCCACGCAGGGGAGGGGGGGAGGGTGAAGGGTTAAATTATAGCTACAGGAGGTAGGAACTAGAGCACTAGAACAGATAGAGGAGTGTTTGTAAAGAAAGATGTTCTTAAGCCTATATACAAAGTCAGGAATCAAAAGGTTGAGCAAGATGGGACTAATATTCTGAGCTGAGTAGATTTAAATGCACGGAATATTTTAACACATGGAATTATGGCATTGTTACCGTTAGTGAGACTTGGTTACAGGAGCAGGACTGGCAGCTCAATGTCCCATGGTTCCATTGTTTTCGATGCGATACGACGGGAGGGATTACAGGGGGAGGCGTGGCAATACTAGTCAGTGCTCAGTCAGGACAGACTGGAAAGCTCGTCTAGTGAGGCTTCATGGGTACAACTGAGGAATAAGAAAAGTATGACCACATTAATATTATAGACTATCGACAGTCTGTGGGATTTAGAGGAGCACATTTGTAGAGAGATTGCAGACTGTTGCAAGAAACATAAGGCTGTGATAGTAGGTGATTTTATCTTTGCACATATTGACTGGAGCATCCATACTGTTAAAGGGCTGGATAGAAAAGAGTTCGTCAGATGGATTCAGGGAAGTTTCCTGTGGTGGTACATAGAGGTCCCAATGAAGGTGTGCAATACTGGATCTCCTGTGAAGGAATGAGACAGAGCAGGTCCTTGGGTTGAGATTCTAAATTGGAGAAAGGCCAATTTTGATGGTATCAGAAAGGATCTGGTAAGTGTGGCTTGGGACAAGTTGATTTCTGGCAAAGGTAAGTGGAATTTTGAGAGTACAGAGTTTGCAGGCTTCTATCAAAATAAAAGGCAAAGGTGATAGGTTTAGGGACCTGAGTTTTCAAGAGATACTGAGGCCCTGGTCAACAAAAAGAAGGAGGTGCATAGAAGGTATAGGAAGGCAGAAACAAATGAAACACTCTGGTTCCGTCAGCTGCGTAAGTCTAGGGAAGATAATATCTGGCCCTGCCAAACGTGTGAGATTGAGGTGTGAGCCCAGCCCAAAATCCCCTGAGTGTGTGGAGGCTGCGTGACTCGCTTCCCTGTTACAAATCAGTACCACAAGATAACGGACAGTACACCACATACAATTAGATGATTTAGCGTTATAATTCTTAATTCAACTAAGGCGATAAGAAAAGAGCCCATTTTAATGAAACTGTCTAATGTGCACAAGTTGGAGCTCATGGTTTCACCCTTGCCAATCCTCTTTCGATCTCCTCGGGCTTCGTTGGATCATGGCCCCGCTCTGGGTCGAGTCCTACAACCTCTTCTCACCAGCAATTTCTCCCTTCATCTCCCACCGAACAAAAGACCTGGCTCACCTCGGTGCCAGGCACACAACACAAAAACACACTCCCTTCATTGGACGGCTCATATTCCAAAGCACCCGTTATCTCTGACCATAACCCAAACACTGCTTCTACAGAAAAACCATTACATTAGCAGTGAAACCTTTCCCAGGGTGTCACACAAATGTCGTACTTGAAAAATATAACAAATGCATGTGAACACTTAAGGAGGAAATCAGGAGGGCTAAAAGATGACATGAGGTTGCCCTAGCAGACAGGGGAAGGCGAATCCTAAGGGCTACGACAGATATATTAAGGGCAAAAATAGCAAGGGACAAAATTGGTCCTCTGGAAGATCAGGGTTGTCATCTATGTGTGCAGCTGAAAGAGATGGGGGAGATCTTAAATAGATTGTTTGTATCTGAATTTGCTTGGGAGATGGACACAGTGTCTATGGATGTGAGGCAATGCAGCAGCAAGGTTATGAACCCTATAAAGATTACAGAAGAGGAGATATTTGCTATCTAGAGGCAAATTAGGATGGATAAATCCGCAGGGCCTGACAATGTGCTCCCTCAGACCTTGTGGGAGCTTAGTGTAAGAATTAAAGGGGCCCTAGCATAGATATTTAAAACACTCCTAGCTACTGGCGAGCTATCAGCTAATGTTGTTCTATTGTTCAAGAAAGGCTCTAAGAATAAGCCAGGAATTTATAGACCAGTAAGCCTGATATCAATAGTTGGAAAGTTATTCTAAGGGAATGGATTTGGATAGACAGGGACTAATTAACGATTGTCAACATGGCTTTGTGCATGGTAACCAATCTTATAGAGTTTTTTGAGTAAGTTTCCAGGAATGTTGATGAAGGCAAGGCAGTGGATGTTGTCTACATGGACTTTAGCAAGGCCCTTGAGAAGGTCCTGCATGGGAGGTTAGTAAAGAAGGTTCTGTTGCTTGGCATGCAAGACAAGGTAGTAAATTGGATTAGACTTTGGCTTCGTGGAAGAAGCCAGGGAATGGCTGTAGATCACCGGCTTTCTGACTGGAGGCCTGTGACTTGTGGAGTGCCGCAGGGATCGATGCTGGGTTCATTGTTGTTTGTCGTCTATATCAACAATCTGGATGATAATGTGGTAAACAAGATTAGCAAATTTGCAGATGACACTAAGATTAGGGTTGTAGTGGGCAGCAAGGAAGCGCCTCAAAGCTTGCAGCAGGATCTGAACCAACTGGAGTAAAGGGCTGAAAAATGGCAGATGGAATTTAATGCAGACAAGAGCAAGACATTTCACTTTGGGAGGACCAATCAGGGTAGGTCTTACATGATGACCGGTGAAACAAAGGGATCTGGGAAAACAGATCCATAATGCTTTGAAAGTGGTGTGAATGGTAGACAGGGTTGTAAAGAAAGCTTTTGGCACATTGGCCTTCATAAATCAATGTATTGAGTACAGGAGTTGGGATGTTATGCTGAAATTGTATGAGGCACTGGTGAGCCCTAATTTAGTATATCGTGTGCAGTTTTTGTCACCTACCTACAGGAAAGATGGAAATAAGATCGAAAGATTGCAGAGAATATTTAGAAGGATTTTGCTGGGTCTTGAGGACCTGAGTTATAAGGAGAAATTGAATATGTTAGGACTTCATTCCCTGGAACTAGAAGATTGTTGGGAGATATGATCGATGGATACAAAATATACAAAATATAAAAGGTATACAAGATATTAAGAGGAATAATAGAGTGGATAGCCAGCGCCTCTTCCCCAAGGCACCACTGCTCAGTACAAGAGGACATGGCTTTAAAGTAAGGGGTGGGAAGTTCAAGGGGGATATTAGAGGAAGGTTTTTTACTGAGAGAGTGGTTGGTGCGTGGAATGTACTGCCTGAGTCAGTGGTGGAGGCAGATACATTAGTGAAGTCTAAGAGACTACTAGACAGGTATATGGAAAAATTTAATGTGGAGGGTTATATGGGAGGCAGGGTTTGAGGGTCGGCATAACATTGTGGACCAAAGGGCCTGTACTGTGTTGTATTATTCTATGTTCTATGTCAAATTATGAGGGGTATTGATAGGGTAAATTCAAGCAGGCTTTTTCTACTGAGGTTGGGTGAGACTACAACTAGAACCTATAGGTTCAAGTGGGGTGAGAATACGGAATGAGCTGACAGCACAAGTGACTGATGTGGGGTTGATTTCAAGCTCTAAAAGAAATTTTCATAGCTAGATGGATGGAAGGAGTATGAAGGTCAGTGTGCAGGCCATTTGGACTTGGCAGATTAACGGTTTGGCGCAGACTAGATGGGTTGAATGGCCTGTTTCTGTGCTCTAGTATTCTACGACTCTGTGATAGCAATCACGATAAGCCTTTTTTACTGGCCTTATAGCGATCAAATCATTGTTCAACAATTGAAGTATTAAGAACATATAGTAATCAGAATAATCCTTCATAAGTGGTTTTGCAATCACGGACTATACATTTTCAGAAAGCAGATGTACTGTAGACTTCTCTGCAAAATTAAATTTTATCAACTAGCCAATGATCTGTCGAGGTAAAATGAAAATGGATTCCTGAACCACTGCTGAACAGACTATATTTAGTCCATATCAGTCCAAACTATATTGAGTCCAAATTTGCTCTTAAGGACTTAACTAAGGAGTTTTTCTTGTTAATGACCCATATTTGCCCTTTGAGAAACTTTCTGGAATAAAATTGTATCAAATATAATTCCTTGATACTATCTGACTTCAAGTGAATCAGCTGAAGTTTCAGTCAAATTGTGAAGGAAATTGCCTAGAGGCGCGTGTTACAAGAGCACTTAAAACATTTGGAGAATTCTTGTATTTAATAAATATCACTTGGCCTATTTCTTGTGAAAGTACAGAACAACCCTGAACATCATCACAAGTTCACACTAGTAGAACTCATAATGAGATTGTGAATAAGCAATGTTTTGAAACTCTAACTTAAGAGTTAAGCAACTTTGTCTTTGCAGTATCCAAGAAAGAACACATTTTCAAGTAAAATGAGTGTTCATGTTCTTAGTCCATTTACTAAGGTGAGCTCATTTGTAGAACCAAGCGATATTTGTTGAAATTAATAATAAAAATCTGAAAATTTAATTCAGATCAAATGCTCTCTGCTAGAGATGAACCAAGTCTGAATTTTGAAACATTTGATAAAGAAATTGTTTGTGAGTTAGATCTAGTGGAGGTTTGAGGCAGTGAGTAACAGATCAAATCAGGTCCCAAAAAGAACTTTTGAGTTCGAAACTCCAAAGTTGATTCAACACCAAAACTTGTAAGGAGATCAGGAAAATAATGAAAACGTGTTACTAGATGAAATTTATAGTTGTTTTTCATTAAATATACATTTTCATTGCTTTTTAGCTCTGCTTTTTTAAAACAAGGGAAACAGAGTGTATTTCACGCAAGCAACATGCTATATTTTCCTAAATTTGTATGTATAATTTGATCGTCATCCTATTGGACCGTATAGACATAAGACATTCCTGCTTCTCAAACAATGCAACAGATTGGCAGACATTTCTCTTTATCCAAGCGCTGAAAAACTAAATGATGAGGCCTCTCTCAGGTTGGAGGAGCAACATCTCATATTGTTTGGGTAGCTTCCAACCTGCGCCATGAACATTGATTTCTCCAACTTCTGGGAACCTCTCCTCCTCCCTCCCCCTTACCTCCTTTTCTATTTCCTATTCTGAATCCCCTCATATCCCTTCTCCTCCTTACCTGCACATCATCTCCCTCTGTTGTCCCTTCTCCTCCCCTTTCTCCCGTAGGCCACTCTCCTCTCCTATTAGGTTCCTTCTTCATCATCCCTTTATCTTTTCCACCTGTCATTTCCTAGCTTCTCACTTCATTCCACCACCCCCCCCACCCACCTACCTTCCCCATCATCTGGTTTCACCTGAAATGTTGACTGTTTATTCCCTTCCATAGATGCTGCCTGACCTGCTTCATTTTGTGTTTGTTACTCTGGATTTCTAGCATCTGCGGAATTTTTTCTGTTTAAAACTGAATATGTCTTTGTTTAGTATGATAACTTGAAAGAAAACTTCTACATCTCTGGACACTTATTTAATCTGCTTCAGTATATTTTAAGGATTTTACAACTACGAATGAAATAATGCCAACCAAAATTGATTTCCAGGACATCCTGAACTGCCATTGTTATTTCAATGGAGAACATATGCCTCAGGTGCAAAGTGATATTGTTACAGTTCTTTTTCAGATAATTTTCCATATTTGAATAAGTAATTAATAAACTACTTGCTCTGAAATATCGCTCCTCCACTGTAGTCAGTATGGTAACAAATCATTTGTGTTTTGTTTCAGGTATACTGAAAATTACTTCTGTGGAAGTTGGGGTTGTGGCTATTAAAGCAATTAACAGCAATTATTATTTGGCTATGGACAAGAAAGGAAAGATCTATGGCTCAGTAAGTATTCTTTAAAAGTATTTCAATTATAAAGTATTTAAGAGAGATTACTGTGATTAATGGCTTCATTATCCACAGATTATAATGAGGTCAATAATTGACTTAGTTTTTAAATAAGACAAAACCTAAATCACAGAACATATCAACTGTCGGATTACTGCTGGTTTGGTTGGATTGATTAGATTAGGTTTAATTGAACTAATTGCTTGAAAAATTACTGTGTTAACTTTAGCCCTCTTGTGGCTTCAGGGGTACTCTATGATCTAAACAAGCCTTTCCTCTGTTCAATGCATTGAATTTTTTTTTAAACTATTCAGTTTTTATTCCCTATTTATCCTGAAAATTCCAACTCATACTCAGTTATAGATCCAGTGAGTGGGTGATCCCATCTGGAACAGCCTCCTTCTCCAAGTGGACACACTTCATATTTGACTTTAGAACTTTTGAAATGCACCCCAAACTAATTGAATTTGCCTTCAGAACAACAGTTTGGAGTAGGAATCGTACTTGATTCACCCCCCTCCTTCTAGGCCAGATGATAGAAAGTCAATTGTAGAGTGTAGAACAATTGAAGCAGAATGGTAGTTATCGTATTTCTTAATTTGAAAATAATGCAAAATTATAAACTGAATATGCAAGCAGAATAAAGATGACTAAAATAATACTTCAGTACTGTGGATGCTGCAGTTGTAACCAGAAGTATGTGTGTTTGATGAATTAAATTATCAAGTCAATTTTAACCACCATTATCGTAGGATTAGGTGTTGAGCTGTTACATGCTCACTTATCTTGAGATGATTCTTTGCAAGAGATTTCATGCCCATTTGATATCTATCTAAGAACCACAGTACAGCCCAGGACCCGTTCAATATAATTCTACTCATACAGCAACACCAAAGCTATGAACAAATTTAACAACTGGCTCCGTGTGCCCCCTTGCTTAGCCAGTTGTCAAAGCTATCAAAAATTTTGAAACTTTCTTAATGGAAAAACCTAAAACTATAAAACATTTTTCATACAGTAAAAAATATCTTTTCCCTTTTGAAATAAGCACTAAAACAATTAAAATGCTTAAGTAGACTCATTTATTGAAACATATGAATGACCCAGTACACACATTGTTCCCTTGCATCAGTTCCTTTCGATTGAAATAAAATGCTCTGATCCTGTGTTGGTTCCAAACTGGCTCAAGTTCAGAAGGAAAATTCCTTAGCACAAGGGCTGAGGAATTTATGTAGTTTGCAAAGCCACACCAAACACTCATCAAGAACTTAATTATTTCTGTATTGTCATGGTGTCTCAAACCTTCTGAAACTAATATGGAGAAATGCAAGGTTGTCCACATGAAAATTCTGGCATTTTGAAGAAAACCAGAGCCAATTTCTTTTGTCTGTAGGATGTGGCTGGGCTTGAGATTTTTTGCTTAAAACAACTATAACTGTCAAACATGAGCAAAGTAATCCAGACTCTGTAAATATGAGCATTGTGAAAAGATTCAACAGGTCAGGCTACAACTTGTGAGAAAGAAAAACAGATTGATCTTTTCAGGCCTGTGCATTTCACAACCTGAAATTTTAACTCTGTTTCTCTCTCCACAGATATTGTCTGACTTGCTAAAAATTTTAAGCATTTTCTATTTTCATAATTAAAATTATGTGTGATTGAAAACACTTAAATCCATTAAAAAACTTAAGAAGTGGCAATTCAAAGAGGAGATCTAGAGAATTATATTTAAAAGGCTTTTCAAATCTATTTAACTTAAAGGGAGTCCTGGAGTCAGTAGTGCTAATTTACATTCTAGAGGACCGTGTGATCAAGTGATCACTCCAATTCATCAAATGTAATGTTACTTAAACCAAAATGTTTGTTCTTATTGGACCGCTGCTGAGCAACCTCAGAGGGGTTAGGGCAGAATACTGAGCTTCCAGTCCTGCCCCTCCTGCAACCAAGTCTCACTAATGTCTACAACGTCGTAATCCCAGGCATTGATCCATCTCCTGAGCTCATCCACCTTTCCTAATATAGTCCTTGCATTGAAACATACGCAGCTCAGGACACTAGTCTCACCATGCTCAACCTTTTGACTCCTGACTTTGTCTGAAGTCTTACGAACATCTACCTCCACTAACTGTTCTGGCTCTCTGGTTCACATCCCTGTGCAACTCTACACCAAACCTTATAGATGATGAACGACAACGGACCCAGCACCAATCCTTACTGCACTCCACTAGTCGCAGGCCTCCATTCTGAGAGGCATCCATCTACTACCACTTTCTGGTTTCTCCCACAAAGCCAATGTCTAATCCAATTTACTACCTCATCTTGAATGCCAGGAGATTGAACCTTCTTAACCAACCTCCCATGCGGGACCTTGTCAAAGGCCTTACTAAAGTCCATTTGAACAGCGTCCACTGCTTTGTCTTCATCAGCTTTCCTCGTAACTTCCTTGAAAAGCTCTATAAGATTGGTTAGACATGACCTATTATGCAGGCACATTTATCAGGGACACTGGAGGTCTCCCTACCTTCCCACATCCCACAAGAGGAGCAGTCTACTATCTATGTAATGGTTTTAACACTGTTAAAAAGCTATGATGAAAATAGTTTAATTATTACCTGTATAGCTGAAATAAATGCCATGTATTTGTATTCATTCATGCAGCTCACTCTCCAAGTCTTGGCAATACATCTGTAATAGCTGAATTATTCTATCTAATACATGTACTCTGATTCCTATTCCCATTAAATGATTTGTCAGATCATGACCCCAGTCACACTCTATTTAACATGATTAACCCTCCCTGTGGAGTAGAACTTGAAAGACCACCTCTGGCAATGAATTTGCGGTCAGAGAGCAATTTATCTGCAAGATAATTCTGAAGAAAATAATGTCATATGAGTCTTCAAGAGCCAAATTAATTTTATTTCATTTTCTTTTCATTTAACTTTATATCTTATGTTATTTTATTAATATCTTAATCCATTTTTATGAGCAAGAGTAGTCATCAAGAAATAATGTATTTCAACTTGACTTTTTAAGATGGTTAAAATGATCAAGCCATCCTAAAGTTAGTCATTGCTTTATGAGACATGTAGACATGATGTAATGCAAAGGCATTTGCTTCTGTGCATATACTATTTGTTAGAGATGATTCACAGTGGGAAGCATTGCCAAAAATGAAAAGGAACAGGAGATAAAAATTAGCTTACACACATCAAAGTTGCTGGTGAACGCAGTAGGCCAGGCAGCATCTCTAGGAAGAGGTACAGTCAACGTTTCGGGCTGAGACCCTTCGTCAGGACTTCGTTAGTCCTGACGAAGGGTCTCAGCCCGAAACATCGACTGTACCTCTTCCTAGAGATGCTGCCTGGCCTGCTGCGTTCACCAGCAACTTTGATGTGTGTGGCTTGAATTTCCAGCATCTGCAGATTTCCTCGTGTTTGCGTATAAAAATTAGGTTATAGGGCCATGTTCAAACTTTGTCAAGTTTGAATGAGATGTTACAATGTTTCAGGACCTGGTAAGAAAACAAGAGGTGCATATATATCAACTGATGGATCCTGACTGAAAGACTGGAAAAACACAAGAAGTTAACTTGTATGTTATTAGTCACTGGAGAAAGAGAGGAAGTTCAAACAAGTAACTTAGGATGGGAATTTCCCCACATATCTCCATCAAAAATCTCATCTCCATTCAATTTAGTAGATATCCGGTAAAACTACAGCAAGTCAAAGTAGGTAGAGTCTAATCACAGAGCATAAGATATGATTTCCTGATCCTCTGGCCCTAAATAATTTTACCTGAAATAAATCACATGAGCAATTATTTTGAGTGAAACCATCCATTTGCAAATCAGTCTGCACACTTCTAGTCAAGGTAATTGGTTTATTGTTGTCACCTGCCAAGATACAGTGAAGATCTTTTGTTTGTATTCCATCCAGATCATTCCATACATAAATACATCAGAGTAGTACAAAAGGAAAAAAATGAATACAGAATATTGTGTTATAGGTACAGAGAAAGTACAATACAGGTGGATAAATAGAGTAAAAGGGCCACAGTGAGTTACATTGAGAGATTAAAGGCTTATTTTTATTGTTTAGACCTCAATTCTGTCATCTTTCAAAAAATTACCTGCTGCTTCTTTAAACTCCAGTGTAGAGAATTCTAGAGGTTCATCACCCTCTGTGAAAAGAATTCCACTTGCACCTTAGTTTTAACTATGTCCCATCATTTGACATTCTCCCACTAGAGGAAATATCTCGATCCCTATCCTCTCTTGCCCCAGCAGGATATTATATCTTTCAAAATCTCTCACTTCCATGAACTCCAAAGAATATCAATCTTAGTTCTTTTACTATTCCTGATAGAATAGCCCCCTTATCCAAGGAATTGGCCTGGTGTCAAGTCAAATCAAGTCAAGTTTACTGGCATATGTGAAAGTACGGTAAGCTACAGGTACAGTGAAAAATGTGCTTGTATCTCAGGCACATAGATTCAGACAAAACACAGAAACTAGCATATACTCAGTCGTCACTTTATTAGGTACACCTGTACACCTCATTAATACAAATATCTAATCAGCCAATCATGTGTCAGCAACTCAATTCATAAAAGCACACAAACATGGTCAAGAGGTTGACTTGTTGTTCCAGCCAAGCTTCAACATGAGGAAGAAATGTGATATATGTGGAATGATTGTTGGTGCTAGATGGGGTGGTTAGAGTATCTCAAACTGCTGATCTCCTGGAATTCTCATTTAAAACGGTCTGTAGAGTTTACCAAGTATGGTGCAAGAAACAAAACACATCCAGTGAGCAGCAGTTCTGTGGGTGAAAACACTTTATTAATGAGAGGGGTCCGAGGCAAATGTCCAGACTGCTTCAAGCTGACAGGAAGGTAACATTAACTCAAATAACCATGCATTGCAACAGTAGTGTGCAGAAGGGCATATTTGAATGCACAGCATGTTAAAACTTTAAATGCATGGGTTACAGCAGCAGAAAACCACAAACGTATACTCAGGGGCCATTTTACTAGGTGCCTCCTGTGACTAATAAAGTGGCCTCTGAGTGTAAATTATACAAGACATAAAAGGAAAAAAAGACTGTAATAATTCTTCAGTGCAAAATTAAAACATGAGACAAGTCCATGGTAGTGCAAGAAGTGGCATAATGTGTTCTGCTGTAGAGGTAGGATTAGGGTTGTGCATGTCATTTCAAGAATCTGATGGTTGTCAGAAAGTAACTGTTCCTGTATCTTGTGGTATGGGACTTCTCTCTTCTGTACCTCCTGCCCAATGGTAGCAGCAAGAAGACAGGATAATATGGTTGGTGGGGTCCCCTGATGATCAAAACTCTCCAACCTAGCACTGTCATCAGCCTACCCACCATCAAGGACATATAAAGAAATATGCCAGAAAAGGCCAGCTGTATCGTGAAGGATCCCACCCACCCTGCTTATGGACCGTTTGTCCCACTACCATCAGGAAGCTACGTAGCATCCATGCTAGGGTGAATAGGCACAAAAACAGTTACTTCCCCAATCAGGAAGGCTGATCAAGATCTCCACACCCCAACCACCACTACTTTATCATTTCCTGTGAGTGTCGACTTATGTACAGACTATACCGTATCTAGTGCCATTTTATATACATAGTCAATCTGTAAGTTATCTAATGAGTTAATTTATTGTGGTTTTTTTGTGCTCCATTGGACCTGGAGTGGCAATTACTATATTTCATTCCGTTTTGCACTTGTCTACTGAAAATCTTGAATCTTGAGGTAGCACTTCAGTGGAGATGAGAGTTCTGTCTGTGTTGGCTGCTGCTGCATGGACTTGCTATCCCAGGCCATGATGTAACCAGTCCGGATACCTTGAAGAGAGCATTTTCACAAATTTGTTAGAGTCTGCCGTAACAATCTCTTCAACATAGAACATAGAACAGTACAGTACAGGCCCTTGGCCCATGATGTTGTATTGACACTTTAACATACTCTAAGTTCAATTTAACCCTTCCCTCCCATGTAGCCTTCTATTTTTTTTTCAATCAACCATATGCCTATCTAAGAGTTTCTTAAATGTCCCTAATGTATCTGCCCCATCACCATCCCTGACAGTGCATTCCATGTGTCTACCACTCTCTGTTAAAAAAGCTACCTCTGACATCCTCTCCTACACTTCGCTCCAGACACCTTAAAGTTATGTCTCCTCATATTTGCCGTTTATGCCCTGAGAAAACGTCTCTATCTATGCCTCATCACCATCATTATGTGCCATGTCATATGACGTGGGCAATCATGATTGTTCTTGGCAAATTTTTCTACAGAAGTGATTTGCCATTGCCTTCTTCTGGGCAGTGTCTTTACAAGACAGGAGACCACAGCCATTATTAATATTCTTCAGAAATTGCCTGGGGTCAGTGGTTGCATAACCAGGACTCGTGATATGCACCAGTTGCTCATATGACCATCCACCACCTGTTCCCATGGTTTCACGTGACCCTGATGAGGGGGCACCAAGCAGGTGTTACACCTTGCCCAAGGGTGATCTTCAGGCTAATGGTGGAAAGGAGCACCTTACATCTCCTTCGATAGCGACATATCTCCACCCTGCCACCTTTGTCATCTTGTACACCTTCTAAAAATAATCTACATTCGATTTCTCCATTGACTTTATATCATTTCTTCAACAAGACGACCAAAACTATGCACAGTATTCTGGGTGTAACCTTCTGTACTTCCCACAGCAGCAGTCTTTCTCCATTTAGATAGCAGATGGATAATGGTGTTTGAACAACCAAGCTGTAAAGTTAATTTATTACAATACCATGAACCTCTTAAGACTTTTAATTGATACAGGTATATATTTATTTATCTGTAAATTGCTTTACAAACATTGATAAATATGATCCAGATCTTAATATGAAAAAGCATTCTGATGAATTGCAAATTCCTCATCACTAAAACACAGATACTAAAGGAGTATAGTTTAATGTTGGAAGATTTATGTTTGCAATTGCTTGTTTTTTGTTTTGCAGAAAGATTTTAACATTGACTGCAAACTTAAAGAAAGGATAGAAGAGAATGGTTACAACACCTATGCTTCCATGAAATGGAAACACAATGAACAGCAAATGTTTGTGGCTTTGAATGGAAAAGGGGCTCCACGAAGAGGGCGCAAGACAAGACGGAAACACCCATCAGCCCATTTCCTGCCAATAGTGGTGAGGCAGGAAGTCTCTATAATATCAGACTAGAATCGGCGAAGATTTGCAGCCAGCACCACATTAACGAGTCCTGGTCTTAATTCAACACTGCATTTCTTTCCTTGCATCGCATGACTCTATTAAAGTGTTGAAGTCTTAATGAAGAACATTATTAGTGCTCAGGCAGTAAACTCACAGACATCTGCTTGTAAAACTTGCAACAAGCTTTTGATATTCAAATGATTGTTACTGGCACAAGGGGTTTCCATGCCAGTAAAGAATGAAGCAAATTGATGAGAACTTATTTCATTGGCAGCCAATGTCAAAATGCCTTGTGATGTAACCTGAGGCACAAGAGACAATGCAGTTGTACAATGTCGAATGATCTTCGTGAAAAGATGTTATTTATGGAGTCCTAACCCATATCAAAGACATATGCTCATCCAAGCATGATTATCCATTGAATGGTTGAACACGCATTTATCTGGAAGCACTTTGGATCAGATGTGAGAAGAACTGTTTTTGTACTACAATTCAGTGCAACAGACAGGACCCAACAAATACAGGAGATATTAATCAGCTCTAACAAAATGAGTCTTGATTTGCGCTTCAGTTTATCAATTCTAAGCTCAATGTGTAAACTGTTTCTTTACAAAGCCTGTAAAACTTCATGAAATATATTGTTGTAAGACTAAACTTGGTAATGAACCTTGATTGAAAATAATCTCTAGAAAACAAATACAGTACATTATAATTAAATTAGTATTAAGATTAGGGCACAATATATGAATCTTAAAATGTCCTCAACTGTTTTGTTCAAAACTAGATTCATTTTGATGGAGCAACCTAAAGAAAAATGCCAGTATACATCCATTTTTCATTGTAACACACTGAGTTGCATTAAGCTCCTATTGCAGTGTGAGTAGAAAAACACTAGTAGTTAAATTGTATTTTGTTCTAAATACTTTTAAAGATATTTCTATTAAGATTAATATTGATGCTGCATTCTCTTC
Organism: Mobula birostris; assembly: GCF_030028105.1. NCBI lineage: Eukaryota > Metazoa > Chordata > Chondrichthyes > Myliobatiformes > Myliobatidae > Mobula > Mobula birostris. The sequence continues at coordinate 36,862,960 of NC_092372.1, read as the reverse complement.
ATACTTGGTTGTTGTAAAATAGTTTTTTTATTTTGTTGTTTGGGAATAGTATTTTTGGTATGAAGAAAAGTTTTTGGCAAGATGGACTGTAGATTTCTTCCCAAATTTAACCCCTTTATTGCTGGTATTTCATTATTATTTAACTTGTACCATTCCTGGCATTTCTGTCCAACACATTAGACATCTAAACCGTTACTTGATCACTAACTGTACAAAAGATGTTTTCTATGTTGCATAGCGAAAACCATTTGTCCACTTTACTGTTTTTTTTTAATAAAGCTGATTGTCTCCAACATATGGGTCAGTGTATCTAAGTTATGGACTCAGGGTCATGCAGTACAGTAGCAGACCCTTCAGCCTAACTCATTTCTGTCTGCCATTCCTCAGCTAGTCCCATTTGCCTGCATTTGGCCTACTTTCTCCCGAAATCTTTACTATCACTGTAGCAATGCAAATGTAAATGTTATAATTTTACCTGCCTCTACCACTTGCTTTGACAGTTTGTTCAATATACTCACCCCTGTGTTAAAACCTTTCCACTCATGTCCCTTCAAACCCTTTCTGTCTCACCTTAAAACTATGTCTTCTACTTTTAGACCAGATAAAAAGACTGTGAAAATCTATTGCATCTAACTTATTCGTGATTTTATAAACATTATAATGTCACCTCTCAGCCTTTTTCACTTCAAGGTAAATAATCACAGGCTATCTAACTTTTTCTTATAACTCAAGCCACCTACTCCGGCAATATCCTCGTGAGTTGTTTCTGCACCCTTTCAGTAGCTTAATCAGAATCAGGTTTATTATCACCAGCATGTGACGTGAAATTTGTTAACTTAGCAGCAGCAGTTCAATGTAATACATAATCTAGCAGAGAGAAAAAAAATAATAATAAATAAAATAAAAAATAGTAATAATAATAAATAAACAAGTAAATCGATTACATATATTGAATAGATCTTTAAAAAAACATGCAAAAACAGAAATACTGTATATTTTTAAAAAAGTGAGGTAGTGTCCAAAGATTCAATGTCCATTTAGGAATCGGATGGCAGAGGGGAAGAAGCTGTTCCTGAATTGCTGAGTGTGTGCCTTCAGGCTTCTGTACCTCCTACCTGATGGTAACAGTGAGAAAAGAGTATGCCCTGGGTCCTGGAGGTCCTTAATAATGGATGCTGCCTATCTGAGACACCGCTCCTTAAAGATGTCCTGGGTACTTAGTAGGCTGGTACCCAAGATGGAGCTGATTAGATTTACAAACTTTTGCAGCTCCTTTTGGTCCTGTGCAGTAGCCCCTCCATACCAGACAGTGATGCAGCCTGTCAGAATGCTCTCCACGGTAAGACTACAGAAGTTTTTGAGTGTATTTGTTGACATGCCAAATCTCTTCAAACTCCTAATAAAATATAGCCACTGTCTTGCCTTCTTTATAACTGCATTGATATGTTGGAACCAGGTTAGATCCTCAGAGATCTTGACACTCAGGAACTTGATCTATCCACTTCTGATCCCTCTATGAGGATTGGTATGTGTTCCTTCGTCTTACCCTTCCTGAAGTCCACAATCAGCTCTTTTGTCTTACTGACATAGAGTATCAGGTTGTTGCTGCAGCACCACTCCACTAGTTGGCATATCTCACTCCTGTACGCCCTCTCGTCACCACCTGAGATTCTACCAAGAATGCTTGTATCGTCAGCAAATGTATAGATGGTATTTGAGCTATGCCTTTATAGCAGGGCAACCAGGACAGCACACAGTGCTCCAAATGCATTCGTACCCACATCACATACAACTGTTATATGTCCCAGCTCTGGTACTTGTTTTCCGGTTAGATGACGGCAGGTATGCCAGATGCTTTCATCACTGCTGTCGACTTTTGTAACTCCAAATTCTAATCGCGAGGGAAACACAGGAGCCGGGAAACTTATCTACTTTCTTTTTCTTTAGTGAGACGCGTGCAAATGACGTGGTAGCATAATGATGTAGTGACATAATGACGTATACCATTCATGTACTTCTACATATAACTCATAATGAATTATGTAAATAATTATATAAACAAAAAGTGCTTAATCAAACGATATTACTCAGATGTAACGGAAATGTTAAATACACTATTCTCCTACCTGCTTAGGTATAAGCTCCAAATCAATATAGAATGCATCTCAACTCAAATACATAATGTATTGCTCTCTACATAACACTACTACAATATACAGACATCCATAGCATGGTAAATTTTAAATTGTCACGTTCAGGACAAAAGATTTAATCACTGTAGAGGATCTCTTACCCTTGTGGGATAACATTTTTTCGAACAAGGTGTGGGTCACACTGTTTGACAGGTGAGACTTGTGGCAGTGAAACAGGTTCTGGGTCTTCTCCGTGCTGGTTGTTGGAATTGACTCTGGGACTGCAGGAAGTGGCTCTGACAGCTCTGGACACCTTTCTTCTCTAACATTTGAATCTGCTCTCCTCAACTGATTGATGTGTCACCTCCAGATGACATTGGACACAATCTCCACTGTGTAAGAAAGTGGTCCAGTTCTGTCCTTAATTTTTCCAAGTACCCACTTTTGATCACCTGTGTAGTCCCTCGCCGGGACTGCTTGTCCAGGAGCGAAACATCAAACCTCTTTGTTTGAGGAGCCTTCAGTTTGTCTCAGCTGTTGTCCTGAATACTCCTCCTGAGATTAGGTTTGAGGAGATCCAACCGTGAGCACAAGGGACGAGTCAGGAACAGCATAGCTGGTGAACTGTTGGTTGTGGAGTGTGCTGCACTGCAAAATGCAAGAAGAAAATTGCCGAGCTTCTGATTCAGTGTTAGTGTGCTGTGTTTTGTTGACATTGTTCACAGTGCATTCTTTAAACTCAGGACAAACCTTTCCATCAAGCCATTTGTAGCTAGGTAGTACAGTGCAGACATAATATGTCTTCTTCTATTCATTTTCAGGAATGACTGAAGCTGTTCCACAGCAAACTGTGGTCCATTGTCACTGATTAAGTGTTCTGGAACGCTATTTCTTGAGAAGGGGCGTCTCAACATACGAACAGTATGTGAGGCTGTAGCAGAGGCTATTGGGAGCACTTCTGGCCACTTTGTAGCTGGTAAAAATGGGCAAATTAGAATTTGTGCTGCACATTCCAGCTGTTTTGGGTTATCATGTAGACCTGAGACAGTGTGGTGTCTTTTAGTTACCCATTGCATCATCTCTGCTATAAGAGATCTCCGCTATCTTCGCAAAACAAAGGAGCTGGTTGTGGACAATAGAAGGAATGGAGACAGGCTAACCCCTATTGACATCAATGAATCTGGGGTTGAGAGGGTAAACAGCAGGTTCCTCGGCATACATATCACTGAGAATCTCACGTGGTCTGTACATACTGGCTGTGTGGTGAAAAAAGCACAGTATCACCTTTTTCACCTCAGACGGTTGAAAAAGTTTGGTATGGGCCCCAGTGACTGGCTGTATCACTGTCTGGTATGGGAACTGTACTCCCCTCAATTGCAGGACTCTGCAGAGAGTGGTATGGACAGCCCAGGACCCAAGTCACCCCATCTACAAACTGTTCCAGCTGCTACCATCCGGGAAACGGTACCGCAGCATAAAAGCCAGGACCAACAGGCTCCAGGCCAGCTTTATCTACCAGGCCACCAGACTGATTAATTCATGCTGATAGACTGCATTTCAGTGTTATATTAACTGTCCTGTTGCACATACTATTTATTATAAGTTACTGTAAATTGCACATTGCACATTTAGACAGAGATGTAACGTAAAGACTTTTACTCCACGTGTATATGCATGATGTAAGTAATAAAGTCAATTCAATTCAACTCAATTCAGTTGTGCTGCTGCTGTTTGTGGAACACCCTTCTATTGATGGAAAATGGACACTCATGGTTGATGATCAGTAATGAGGGTAAATTAACTCCCATACAAGTACTGATTGAAACATTTTATACCCCAAATCAGACCCAAGGCCTCTCTGTCAATCTCTGTGTAGTTTTTCTCTGGAGTGGTAAATGAATATAATGTAAAGACTATGGGGTGTTTACTTCCTTCACTCAGAACATGTGGCATGTCACAGGAAAGCTTCATCGGACAATGTAGATCATACGGTATGAAAAACATTTGCAGTTACCATTTCCTTTACCTTTTGGGAGCCACCTCACACTGCTTTATCCATTGCCATTTCTTCCCAACCGGTAGTAATGAGTTCTGGGGAGGAGCACTGTAGCCAAGCTTAGCAAGAACCTGTTATAGTAATCGACAAATCTTAAACTTAAAAAAGACCGCAACTGTGACACATTCATTATCCCTGGGGGAACCAGCACTGCTAGAATTTTCTCAGCACACTTGCGTAATCCTTATGCATCAGTAGTGTGACCACAGAAAGTGATGCTTGGTTTGAAGAATTCACACTTGAGCCTGTTATCTTCCAATCCCTTTAACACTGTCTAGGGATTTTGGAGACGCTCCTCGTCATCCTCTCTGATAACAATGATGTCATCCAGGTAACACTGAGTGGCTGGGAAGCCTTGCATCTCCTTTCTGCTACAGTGCAGATGCAGATGCTATGCCAAAAATAAGCCTATTGTAGCAATAAAGCCCTTTGTGAGTGTTTATGGTGAGAAACACTTTGGGCTCTTTTTCCATTTCCATCTGTAGGTAGGCCTCAGCTAAGTCCACTTTGCTGAATTGTTCCCCTTTAGAAAGTTTTGCAAAGATATCCTCTATCCTGGACAGAGGATATTGATCTATTTTCAGTATAGGGTTGATAGTGACCTTGAAATCACTACATATCACCACAGACGCATCCGTCATGGCTATTGGGACCACTGGCATTGTCCATGGGTTCCACTTAAACTTGGAAAGATTTCCTTCAGCCTCCATGCAAATAAGCACACTGACTACTTTATCAAGGATGGTATAAGGAACATATGTTAGTTTTCAGATTGTAAATCTCAAGCCTACCAAATCCTGTGTTACTCTCATCATTATCAGAGTTTTCATCAACAGCACGCAAATTTGTGTTTTTTTGAAACTGCAAATTTACTTTTTATCTTTTTCTCTTCCCTGCGCAGTTTTTTGTCTGCCCAACATGCTCTTTGTATGTGTCCTACTTCGTTGTATTTTCTGCAAGTTTCGCCTTTAAACCTGCATTGGTCTGACGTATGTGAGGCCCTGGAACAACACCAAGACAATTTATTTGGCTATGCAGGTTTCTGTTTAGATGTGGCAATTTTGTTCACATTCACTTTCATTCCTGAGTGTAACTCAGTTGCATCTCTGACTGCTGTTTCCATTGATACAGCAATTTTAACTGTTCTTTTAACTGTGAGTTCTGCTTCAGTTAGGAGCCATTTTTGAAAGCTTTCTTGTAAAATTTTAGAAACTAAATGATCTCCCAGTGCATCATTAAGTTCCTCACTAAACTAAAAATGCTCAGACAATTTCTTCAATTCACGTAAGATGAAATGGATTCTCCTTCCTTTTGATTCCACTTATGAAACCTAATGCACTCTCCAATCAATAATGTTTTCAGTTCTAATTGTTCTTGCAATACATTCACAATATCAGCAAAGTTTATTTTGGCTGGTTTGTTTTTCCACCAATTACACTCAGCCATACTAGCACTTGTTTCATATTGGCTATTCCATTTGCTTTAAAATACTGCTCAATTTGTTCAGTATAGATCATCCAGTTATCTGTTGAATGCATCTATCTTTCTGATGATTTCTGCATTTTTTATTTATTATTATTACCACCTGATACACACTTTTTATGAACCCATGAATTTCATCCTTTTTAAAACTCAAATGTCTTTCTTTCCTCTTGATGAAAAGAAACGTGTGGTACTTTTACTTTTACTCGAACGTCTTGCTGCACTTCATCAGGTAGGTAGTTGTCTCAGGTTCATTTAAAAACTTATTCATCACCACAGTTATAATTTGTAACTCCAAAAATAAATCAAAATAAAAACACAGAAGCCAGGAAGCCTCTCTACTTTGTTTTACTTTCCTTTTCTTCAGTGAGGCGTGCACAGATGACGTGGCAGAGTAATGACATTCAAGTAGCTTTACATATAACATATGGAATTATGTAAACAAAGAATGTTTAATCAAGCAATGTATTTACAATATTACCCAAATAACACTGTAATATTGCATATACTACAGCTACCCAAATAAGCTGTGTCACCACATTCAGGAAACTGTACGTAGATTTTATATTGAAATTGAAAACAAGAGAACTCACAAGAGCTGCTATTGTCTTGTTCTCAGTCTTCTCTTCTAACGTTCTAAAATGCCAGCAAAGACCTGTTTTACAGATAAGTTCCACAAACACTGACAATGCTTCAGTTTCTTACCTGAGTAACATGGGGATCTGGATAGCAAGTGGCCGATTACTCATCAGTGGGGTATCGATCATATTTGAAAATAACCATCTATTTTTTTCTACTGTCTGATACCAGACCGTTAACCATTGTGGTTGTTAGTCTAAACATATAATATTTTTAGCCACAGGTATCACAATGTAATTGCTATTAATTGCCACTGGTCAGTCTGAACTCTGAGAAGCAGCTATTAAAAAAATGCTGGGTATGTGCTTACCTGCCAAAAAGCCAATTAAAGTGATTTTATTAAATATTACATCAACATTTATTAGATTCAACCTATGAGGATATTTTCATTCAGCATTATGTTGATGATCCAATCTCTAAATGTTTTATTTTTGTAAAGTGGTTGGCTTATTTTTGTTAGAAGTATAGATTTGTCGTGATCGGGAAGGAGTCCGTTTGGCGGTTACAGACGGTAGTGACTACCCTTGCTTCCTCACAGTCCAGAGACATAGGGTGCTGTCTATCTGAAATTTTCCCCAGGTACTCCAGTTCCTTCCTATGTGTGAAATTGTACTAGGTGGTAGGTTAAAAGTTTATTGTAAATTGCCCCTAATACAGGTGCATACCATGAGATTCAGGAAGGGGATGAGTAAGAGGCAAAGTAATGGGAATACAAGTGGAAAAGGAGGATTGGTGTAGATGAGTGCTTCATGATTAGTGTGGATGCAGTCAACCAAAGACTCTGTTTCCATGCTGTATGACCTTAAAATTCTAGGAAATGCAATCTAGAGAGTGTCACTGTCCCGACCGTTAATTCCCCATTTTCTTGTAATTCCCTTTGATTGTGCCACGGTTCCGACCATTAATTCCCCATTTTCTCCTAATTCCCTTTGATGACAGCACACCTGGTTTTCATCAAGACCTGCAGTATAAGTACCCTGGCTTTGCACCCACTAGCTGCCTGATCATTAGTTTTGCCAGTGCAGTAATTAATGCTTCCTGTCTGCTTAGGATTGTGAGTCCTAAATTTTGCTTCAGTACTGAGATTTATCTGTGAAACTCAGTCTCTCCGTGTCAAGATCAGTTTTCTAAGTTCTACTCCAGTTCCGAGGTTTACCTGTGAAACCTAGTCTCTCTGTGTCAAGATAAATTCTGCCTGTCTCCTGCCTTCCTGCTCTCCCTCCTGTTTGCCGTTCCACGCTCACACCCACATCTACATCCTAATTAAATCTCTGTGCCTGTGTTCTGTGCTTGGGTTTGCCTCATTCGTTGCAACAGAACAATCTGGCCACTATGGACCCAGCGGACACGAATACCCTTCAACAAGCCCTCGCCAGCCAGGGTTCCTTACTGCACCTGCACGACCAACTCCTCTGGGAGGTCATGGAAAACCTCCATTCCCTGTCTGCTGACGTACCGAAGATTGATGACCAAGTGTATCCACTCATTTTACCCCATCTCCTAACCAGCCCAGACAGCCTGTAGTGGCAACCCCCTACGTGTCAGCAACTCCCCCGCCAAGAGAGCCGCACATACCTGAACCTGAACACTATGCTGAGGATTTGGGGAAGTGCCAGGCCTTCCTTCTTTAGTGCCCCTTGGTGCTTGAACAGCAGTTGTCCACGTACTCCACAGATAAGTCAAAGATTGCTTACATCATGGGGTTGTTGCGAGGAAGTGCCTTAGCGTGGGCCACAGCTGTTTGGGATAACCAACCGGATATCTGCTCTTCTTTCCCCACCTTTATCGCGAAATGAGGAAGATCTTTGACCATCCTGTCCATGGTAAATATGCCACCAAGCATCTACTCATTCTCAGTCAGGGCTCACGCAGTGTTGCCGAGTATTCCGTGGAGTTCCAGACGTTAGCTGCTGACTTGGGGTGGAACAATGAGGCACTCTAAGGGGTATTTCGGAATGGTCTCAGCGATATGGTGAAAGACGAGTTGGCGGCAAGAGACGGCACTGACAGCCTGGATTCCTTGATCTCCCTAGCTACCAGGTTGGACAATCGTCTCTGAGAACGCCATAGGGAAAGACTTGGTTGTCCACCACCTGTGGCTACTCCGCGGCACTCATTTCCACCTCCCGCCAGAACAAGCCTGTCTCCTCCTCCTGCTCCTAGAATAGTTCCCAGCCTGGTCGTTTCCACCGCCCTGGGAGAGGAACCCATGCAGCTGGGACGGAACTGCCTTTTCCCCCACAGAACGACTACGGAGATTGAGAGTGGGTGAGTGTCTCTATTGCAGCCAGTCTGGCCACTTCCATGCTACCTGTCCCCTTTGGCCAAAAAGGGAAGGCTCACCAGTAGAGAGGGGGACCCTGGTGAGCCAGACAACATTCCCTTCCGTTCCCCGAACCCGGACGCAGCTTCAAGCTACTTTACGTTACAACCAACAGTCCCTGCATCTGTCAGCTCTAGTGGACTCCAGTGCTGAGGGAAGCCTTTTAGATGAACACTTAGCTTTCCGGGCCGGAATTCATCATGAGTCATTGAGTGCCCCCCAGAAGCCCAGACACTGGACGGTAGACTACTGGCCCGAGTCACGCTCTGCACACCACCCTTGTCTCTCCTTCTCTCCGGGAACCAGCAGGAACAGGTACGATTCAATTTAATTTCCTCTCCTCAAGCTCCTATAGTTCTTGGGTACTCCTAGTTAAGCCGTCATAACCCCCACATTGACTGGTCCACCGGGAGGATAGTCAGCTGGAGTTCGTTCTGTCACTCCACTTGTCTACAATCGGCCCTTTCCCCAGTGGAAATCATCGGACCTCGTCTGCCTCTGAACCCCCGACTTATCCAAGGTTCCAGCAGAGTATCATGATCTGGGATAAGTGTTTAGCAAACAACGGGATCTTTCCCTGCCTCCACACCGCCCTCACGATTGCGCAATTGACCTCCCCGGAGTCCCCCTACCCACCAGTCGGCTGTATAACCTGTTCCGACCAGGAAGGAAAAGCCTCCCATTGACCACCTGCTGAGTTGCTTCGTCCCCTACCTGTCCCTGGCCGCTCTTGGTCCCACATTGCTCTGGATTTCATTACGGGACTATCCCCTTCACATGGGAACACTGCTGTACTCACTGTGGTGGACTGCTTCTCCAAAGCCGTGCACTTCGTAGCCCTTCCCAAACTCCCTGCAGCCCGTGAAACAGCCGAACTCCTTGTCTATCACATCTTCCGCCTTCATGGAATTCCCTCTGACATTATTTCTGACCGGGTCCCCAATTCATCTCTCAAGTCTGGATATCCTTTTGTCAAGCCCTTGGAGCCTCAGTAAGTCTGTCTTCTGGCTTCCATCCACAGACTAACGATCAAGCAGAACAAGCAAACCAGGATTTGGAAGCAGCAATGCGCTGCATAACCACCAACAACCCATCATCCTGGAGCACCCATCTCACTTGGTTAGAGTGCGCCCACAACCCCCTGGTCAGCACCACCACTGGACTGTCTCCCTTTGAATGCTCCCTCGGTTACCAACCCCCTCTGTTTCCTGCACATGAAGATGATATTGCTGTACCTTCAGTTCAGTCCCATCTCCGCCAGTGCTGCAAAGTCTGGAAGGATGCACGCGCGGCCCTGCTCCGCTCAGCCAACCGCAACCGGAGGTTTGCCGATCGCCATTGAATTCCTGCACCCAATTATCTGCCAGGTCAGAAGGTTTGGCTTTCTTCTAAAAACACCCTCCTCAAGAATGAATCCAAGAAACTCGCCCCTCACTACCTGGGACCATTCGAGATTGAGACCATTATCAACCCCTTGGTGGTCAGACTCAAACTGCCCAGATTCATGCACATTCATCCCACATTCCACGTCTCCCAAATGAAACCTGTGTCTGTCAGCCCTTTGTGCCCATCTACTTGTGTCCACCCGCCTGGATCATTGACGACTACCCAACGTACACCATCTGGCGAATACTGGATGTGAGCCGTTGAGGCAGGGGTCTCCAGTACCTGGTCGATTGGGAGGGATACGGCCCTGAGGAGGGCACCTGGATTCCCCACTCCTTCATCCTGGACCCTTCCCTCATCCGCAATTTCCATTGAGACAACCCGGACAAACCTGGTGGCTTGCCTGGAGGCTCCTGTTGAGGGATGATACGGTCACAGTCCCGACCGTTAATTCCCCATTTTCTCCTAATTCCCTTTGATGATGGTACACCTGGTTTTCATCAAGACCCGCAGCATAAGAACCTGGCTTTGCACCCACAAGTTGCCAGATTGTTGGTTTTGCCAGTGTGGTAATTAACGCTTCCCGGCCGCTTAGGATTGTGTGTCCTAAGTTTTGCTTCAGTACCGAGATTTATCTGTGAAACCCAGTCTCTCCGCATCAAGATAAATTCTGCCTGTCTCCTGCCTTCCTGCTCTCCCTCCTGTTTGCCGTTCAACGCTCATGCTCGCGTCTGCATCCTAAATGCCACTCCAAATTGATATCGTATTTGTGAAGTAGGTACCGTGCACAATCCTGATTTGATGGAGACAGCTGTGAGAAGCATGGAGGAACATCTGGAGAAACTTCTGAAATGCCCACTTTGCTGCTGCTGCTACCGTGCAATCGAGAATCTCCAGAGGGGAAGGCCCCAAATCCTCAGCTTTGCCTATTGCTGGGGCCGGGGTTGAAGTGCTCGGCAGAGATGGTGCTTGGTGCTCAGTGTCAGAGGGCTGGTCGGAGGCTCGAAGTTCTCGGATGGACTCAAGAATCAGCTGTGGTCGGGTGCTTCCAGAATGCTGCATCGGCAAGTTTGCAGCGCTGGAAGCTCATGGTAGAGAGAGTTTTTCTTCCTTCTACCGTCTGCGTGAGATGATGGGACTTTCAAGAGACTTTGAGACTTTTTTTTACTGTGCCCATGGTCTGTTCTTTATCAAATTATTGTATTGCTTTGCACTGTTGTAACTATATGTTATAATCATGTGTCTTTTGTCAGTTTTTCAGTCTTGGTTTGTCTTGTGTTTCTGTGATATCATTCTGGAGGAACATTGTATCATTTCTTAATGCATGCATTATTAAATGACAATAAAAGTGGACTGCGTGTCCTCATAATCTAATCTAATCTAAAATATTATTTTTTTTTTTTCTCTTCTATATTATGTATTGCATTGAACTGCTGCTGCTAAATTAACAAATTTCACGTCATTGTCGGTGATAATAAACCTGAATCTGTTTCTGTTTCTGATTCTAAAGCTTTCTTGCACGCTCTCAGAGCTACAAAAGTTGTGTGACCAAAATGTGATGCAGCACTCCAGTTGCAGCCAATCCATTGTTTCACAGAAGTTCAACCTCACAGTCTTGACTTTGTAGTCAATGACTCAGGGAGTCTCTGTGTTTTTTTAATGGTCGTCTCAAGCTGTAGTGCCACTTTCTGGAGCAACAAACAGTCTGCTAGAAGGACCCAGTTGGTCTTTGTTTTTGGACAGGATTCATTAAACCCGGGTGTCATTTAGAATTTATGCTTTATATTTCGTTCCATCCTTCTCACTTAAGAAATGTTTCATTTTGCACTACATTGCACAAATTTGTTGATAAGCTAATTATGTGCCACTGTTTTAAATACATACACAAAAACAAGCGCATTACCTTCACCAACCACTTCTACTTCCTCATTGAAAAACCAACCAAATTAGCATGATGAAGACACAAAAATCAGCAGAAGCTGGAAATAGAGCAGACAGCAAACTATAGGAGAAACTCGGTGGGTCAAGCATTATCTGTGGAGACAAAGAGATACACAATGCTTTGGGTCATCAACTCTGAATCCTCTCAATACAGAACAACATTTGAACAGAATATCGTAAAATGAGATCAACTTCTTGGCAACAATTACCACATATACATTATTTGTTAACAATAAAGAATATCCTCTAATATCAAATTGCTTATTGAATATAAAGACTGGAGGATAAGTGAAGAATAATGTGTTTACAATATATATTAATGACTTGAACGAGGGAATTAAATGCAGCATCTCCAAGTTTGCGGATGACACGAAGCTGGGTGGCAGTGTTAGCTGTGAGGAGGATGCTAAGAGGATGCAGAGTGACTTGGATAGGTTGGGTGAGTGGGCAAATTCATGGCAGATGCAATTTAATGTGGATAAATGTGAAGTTATCCACTTTGGTGGCAAAAATAGGAAAACAGATTATTATCTGAATGGTGGCCGATTAGGAAAAGGAGAGGTGCAACGAGACCTGGGTGTCATTATACACCAGTCATTGAAAGTGGACATGCAGATACAGCAGGCGGTGAAAAAGGCGAATGGTATGCTGGCATTTATAGCGAGAGGATTCGAGTACAGGAGCAGGGAGGTACTACTGCAGTTGTACAAGGCCTTGTTGAGACCACACCTGGAGTATTGTGTGCAGTTTTGGTCCCCTAATCTGAGGAAAGACATCCTTGCCATAGAGGGAGTACAAAGAAGGTTCATCAGATTGATTCCTGGGATGGCAGGACTTTCATATGAAGAAAGACTGGATGAACTGGGCTTGTACTCGTAGGAATTTAGAAGATTGAGGGGGGGATCTGATTGAAACGTATAAAATCCTAAAGGGATTGGACAGGCTAGATGCAGGAAGATTGTTCCCGATGTTGGGGAAGTCCAGAACGAGGGGTCACAGTTTGAGGATAAAGGGGAAGCCTTTTAGGACCGAGATTAGGAAAAACTTCTTCACACAGAGAGTGGTGAATCTGTGGAATTCTCTGCCACAGGAAACAGTTGAGGCCAGTTCATTGGCTAGATTTAAGAGGGAGTTAGATATGGCCCTTGTGGCTACGGGGATCAGGGGGTATGGAGGGAAGGCTGGGGCGGGGTTCTGAGTTGGATGATCAGCCATGATCATAATAAATGGTGGTGCAGGCTCTAAGGGCCGAATGGCCTACTCCCACACCTATTTTTTATGTTTCTATATGTTTCTATGTTATTTTTCTTGTGGTTTAGCATTTTTATGCTTGTTTAGATTTTTATATAATCACCTGTTCATGTGTAATTGTTCAGCGAATACTCAGTAACTGTAGAATAGCTAATTCTGTATTTTCCAGAAGTTTCTCTGCAGCACATCATGCCATTGAACCTGATTATTTAATTGGTTACTTCCTATCTGTGGAACATCCTTCATCTGTTGGGTCTGAGCTAGTTTTTTTTTATATAAAGTATAAGATGACCACAAATTTTTTGTTCTTTTTCTTTCTTTATCAATTTTCTGTTCTCTCCCTTCCTCTCAGTACATTAGGTTGGTTTCTGTTATGTCTTTGTTATGAACACCTAATAAAATAGCTATAAAACACAAAATTTATGCCTCATGCTTGACTTCTGAAGAGCCTTCTGGATCACATCTCCAAATCCCACAACTGATTTTCGCCATGGAAGAAATTTTACTGATTAAAGTGGTGGTGGTGCCAAAACAATGATTACGTTTAAAAGAAACTTGGATAAGCATTGGTACCCCATAACATCAACTCTACAGATGGAAGCCTTCTGGTTTATTATTGGATTCAGTATGTCTCCACAACTCAAAACAACTATTAAGCTGGACTAGAATCTAGAATCATGCAGTCAGATTGGAAACAAGACTACTGGCCCAATTTATCTATGCTGACCAAGTTATCTAAGTGAGCTAGGCCCACTTGGTCTGTATCCCTGTAAACCTTTCCTATCCACCTACCTATCCAAATATCTTTTAAACATTGTAATTGTACCTAGCCTCTAACACTTCCCCCGGCATCTCATTCCATGTACTCACTAAATCCCTGTGTGAAAAAAATCTGTCCTAAAACTTATGCCCTCTAATTTCCTCTTCCCAGGGAAGAGACTGACTATTTACCTTAACTATGCTCCTTATGATTTTATGTACCTCTATAATTTAAAACCTCAGCCTCTTACATTCCAGGAAATAAAACTCCCAGCCTACCCATCCTCTTCTTATAAGTCTAACCTTGAATCCCAGTAACATCCTCATAGTACTTTAATGACAATCTTCCTTCAGCAAGGTGACCAGAACTGTACATTGTACTCCAAGGGTGGTCTTCCAACATTCTGTATAGCTATGACAGGGGTTCTCAATCTTCTTTATGCCATGGGCCCCTACCATTAACTGAGAGGTTCATAGACCCCAGGTTGGGAACCGTTGCGTTACAACATGATGTTCCAACTCCTATGCTCAGTATCCTGACTGATAAAGGGCCTTCTTCATTACCCTGTAAGATTTGTAATTGTAGTATGTCCTTCCTAAACTGCAGCACATCATACTTATCAGAATTTAAATCCATCTGCCATTCCTTAGCCCACTAGCCCAGTTGATCAAGATTCCATTCTAATCTTAGATAACTTTCTTCTTTTCCTACTGTACCTCGATTATAGTTGGTAAGATTGCAATCAACATCAATTTTAGTGTCATCTGCATCTCACTAACCAGGCCACATGCAAATTGCTAACATGAAAGACAAACAACCATAGACCCAGCAGCAATCCCTGCACCACTCTGCTGCTACAAGGCCTCCAATATGAGAAACAATCTTCTAGCACTACTCTCTGACTCCTATTGTCAAGCCAATTTTGTTCAAAGTTCAAAATTCAAAGTACATATATGCTACCATATAATACACCAGCATTCATTTTTTCTGGGCACTCAGAGTAAAACAGAAAAATACAATAGAATCAATACAAAGCTACACACAAATTGAATTGAATTGAACTGACTTTATTATTTACATCCTTCATATACATGAGGAGAAAAATCTTTATGTCTCCATTCAAATGTGCAATTATAGTAATTTATAATAAATATTATGTAAAATAGAATAGTCAATATAACATAGAAATACAGTTACTTCAGCATGAATTAAGCAGTCGGATAGCCTGGTGGAAAAAGCTGTCTGGAGCCTGTTAGTCCTGGCTTTTATGCTGCGGTACCGTTTCCCGGATAGTCGCAGCTGGAACAGTTTGTGGTTGGGGTGACTCGGGTTTCCAATAATCCTACAGGCTCGTTTTACACACCTGTTTTTGTAAATATCTTGAATCATGGGAAGTTCACATCTACAGATGCACTGTTCTGTCCACACCATTCGCTGCAGAGTCCTGCGATTGAGGGAAGTACAGTTCCCATACCAAGCAATGATGCATTCGGTCAGGATGCTCTCAATCGTGCCCCTATAGGAAGTTCTTAGAATTTGGGGGGACCATACCAAATTTCTTCAACCATCTGAGATGAAAGAGGCGCTGTTGTGATTTTTCAACACAGCTGGCATGTACAGGCCATGTAAGACTGACAAACAACCAAAGTGCAAAAGATGACAAACTGCAAATACAGAACAAATAATAAATAAATAAACAAACAAACAAACAAATGAATAAATGGAAGTCACAGGAGAGAGCATAAAAGGAGCAGATTTGGGTAAGGCTGGTATTTTTTTTGGCTGTGCAGGCAAAGTAAGTGTCAGTGTCAGAGGCCTAACTTAAAGGAAGTTAGGTTCAAGTGGAGCAGCCTTTGTTTGAGTGGGCCAGTGATAGAGTGGGAAGGCTTTGGCATCAATAGGCAAAGTCACAGTTAAGAGGAGCTAGGTCTTTTTCTTTTTAAATAGAGTAGTCAGGATGGAATGCTCCTCCTGTCAGATGTGGAAGTTCAGGATACCTGACTGTTTCCCTGATGACTATATCTAGGGAAAGTGCACTTCACTTCAGTGCTTGACTGACCAGGTCACGGAGCTGAATGTACTCAGGATCATTCAGGTAGCTGAAGATATTATAGATGAGACTTTTGAAGAGGTGGTCGCACCCACAGCACAGGCTTTGGAGAGTAAATGGGTGACCACCAGGAGAGGCAAAAGGACTAAGAAGTCAGTGCTGGGTTCCCCTGTGGCCATTCCCCTCAGCAACAAGTATACCACATTGGCTACTGCTTGGGGATGACCCATCAGTTGTCAGGATGGTGACATTGTGACCGGCTCTGAGGTTCAACAGGGAAAGGTATAGGTAGACAGTACTGTAGTTATAGGGGACCTGATAGTCAGGTGGACAGAAAGGAGGTTCTGTGGCTGCAAGAGAGACAGTAGGATTTTTTTTTTGCCTCCCCAGTGCTAGGGCAGGATGTATCAGAGCGGCTGCAGGATATTCTCAAGAGGGAGAGTGATCAGCCAAAGGACATGGTACATATTGTCACCCAAGACATGGGCAGAAAAGGGAAAGAGATCCTATGCAGTGAGTATATAGAGTGAGGATAAGGGCTGAAGAGAAGGACCTCCAAGGTAGTAGTCTCTGGATTACACCTCAGGCTAGTACAGAAGGAATAGCGTGATAGCATGGGTGAAGGATGTTTCCCATGGTTAGGGAGTCTAGGACAAGAGGGCGTGGTCTCAGGATAGAGGGGCGTCCATTTAAAACAGAGCTGCGGAGAAAACTCTTTAGCCAGAGGGTGGTGAATTTTGTGGAATTTGTTATCGCAGGCAGCTGTGGAGGCCAGGTTGTTGAGAGTATTCAAGGTGGAGGTTGACATGTTCCTGACTGGCCATGGCATCAAAGGTTACAGGGAGAAGGGCGGGGAGTGGGGTAGAGGAAGGGGAAAGGATCAGCCGTGATTGAATGGCAGAACAGGCTCAGTGGGACAAACGGCCTAATTCAGCTCCTATGCCTTATGATGTTAAGGTGCAGGGGACAGGTTTCAAGGTCTTGGATTATTGCAACCTTTCCTGGGGAAGGGGTGACTTGTACAAAAGGGACAGGTTCCACCTGAACCGTAGGTGAACCAGTACCCTGATCAAGAGGTTTGCAAATGCTACTTGGAAGACTTTAAACTAGTTTTGCAAGGGTTGGGAACCAGAGCCCAGGTCAGTAAGGGAAGATAGATGTCGGGGAAAGTATTGAAAGCCAAAATCGAAATAACAGGTATGATGGGTCAGATAGCTGGAAGTGTGTATATTTTAATGCCAGGAGTATTATAGCTAAGGGTGATGAAATTAGGTCAAGGATCTGTACATGGAACTACAATGTTATAGCCATTACTAAAACCTGTTTGAGAGGGGGACAGGAGTGGATGATTAATGTACCATGTTTTCAAAATTTTAGAAAAGATAGAGGAGGAGGTAAAACGGAGTGGGGGGAATTATGCTACTAATCAGAGACAATATCAGAACTACACTGAGGAAAGACATAATGGAAGGGTTAGACATTGAGTCCATTTGGGTAGAACTCAGGAATAGGAAGTCTGCAATAACACTGATGGGATGTGACTAGAGTCCCCACAATAGCCATAGGGACATTGAGGATCAGATATGTTATTAGATTAAAGAAAAGTGTAAAAGTTAATAGGGTTGTTGTCATTGGGGTTTCAACTTCCCTAATATAAATTTGGACCTTCTTAGTGTGAGGGGTTTAGATAGGGCAGAATTTAAGTGTATCCAGGAAGGTTCCTTAAATCAATATGTGGATGGTCCAACAAGAGGAGAAGCCGTACTGGACCTGGTGTTAGGTAATGGGTCTGGCCAGGAGACTGACCTTTCAGTGTGTGAGAAGTTAGGGTACAGTGACCACAACTCCTTAATGTTCAGGGTAGCTATAGATAAGGATAGATATAGTCCTTGCAGGAGAGTTAAATTGGAGTAGGGTAAATTACAAGAGCATGAGGCAAGAACTAAGAAGAGTTAATTGGGAACACCATTTCTCCACAAGTCCACATCAGACATGTGGAGGGTGTTTGAAGATCCATTGCAGAGTATTGGTAAGTTCCTGTTAAAACAAAGGGCATGGATGGAAGGATAAGAGAACTTTGGATGTTCTGAGAATTGATAAGACCAAAACACCATAAGACATAGGAGCAGAATTAGGCCATTCAGCCCATCAAGATTTTTCCACCATTCCATCATGGCTGATCCCGGATCCCACTTAACCCCATACACCTGCCTTCTCACCATATCCTTTCATGCCCTTACTGATCAGGAAACTATCATATACCCACAGAATTGACCTCCACCACAGTCTGTGGCACAGCATTCCACAGGTTCACTACTTTCTGGCTAAAAAATTCCTCCTTACCTCTGTTCTAAAAGGTTGAGGCTGTGCCTTTAAGTTCTGGATACTCCCACCATAGTAAATATCCTCTCCACATCTACCCTATCTAGTCCTTTCAACATTGGGTAAGTTTCAATGAGATCCCCCCCACATTCTTCTAAATTCCAGTGAGCACAGGCCCGAAGCTGACAAATGCTCCTCATATGTTAAGTCCTTCATTCACAGAATCATCCTCGTGAACCTCCTCTGGAATTTCTCCAATGACAACACATCCTTTCTGAGATATGGTGCCCAAAACTGTTGGCAATATTCCAAGTGAGGCCTGACTATTGTCTTATAAAGCCTTGGCTTTATCTCCTTGCTTTTATATTCTCTCCCTCTTGAAATAAACGCCATTTGCCTTCTTTACCGCAGACTCAGCCTATAAATTAACCTTCTGGGAGTCTTGCACGAGGACTCCTAAGTCCCCCTGAACCTCTGATGTTTGAACCTTCTCCCCATTTATATAACAGTCCACACTACTGTTCCTTTTTACCAAACTGCATTATCATACATTTCCTAACACTGTATTCCATCTGCCATCTTTTTGCCCATTCTTCCAATTTATCTAAGTCCTGCTGCAATCACATTGCTTCTTCAGCAATACCTACCCATTCATCTATCTCCATATCATCCACAAACTTTGCCACAAAGCCATCAATTTCATTATCTAAGTCATTGACAAACAATGTGAAAAGTGGCAGTCCTAATACTGACCCCTGAGGAACTCCACTAGTCACTGGCATCCATCCAGAAAGGCCCCCTTTATTCCCACTTGCTGCCTCCTGCCTGCCAGCCATTCTGTTATCCATGCTGGTATCTTTCCTGTATTGCCTTAGGGTTTTATTTTGTTAAGCAACATCGTGTGTGGCATCTTATCAAATGCCTTTTGAAAATCCAAATAAGTGACATCCACTGCCTCTCCTTTGTCCACACTGCTTGTTACTTCCTGGAAGAACAGGTTTGTCAGGCAAGACTTTGCTTTACAGAAACCATGCTGACTTTGAATTTGATGAATTTAGTCAAGAGGAAAAAGAAAAAATATGTAAAGCTTTGGAAGTTAGGATCAAACAAAGGACATCAGAAGTATAAAAAAGCCAGAAAAGAACTTAAGAAGGGAATTAGAAAAGTTAGGAGCAGCCATGAAAAGTGCTGGCAAGTAGGAGTAAGCTGAATCCCAAGGCATTCTATACATACATCAAGAGTAAGAGGATAACAAGGGAAAGGGTGGGACAACTCAAGGATAAATGGAGAACATTTGCTTGGACACAGAGAAAATGAGTGAGGTACTTAATGAATAATTTGCTTCAGTATCTACCAAGGTAAAGAATATGGAGGACCAGGTGATCAGTGCTGAGTGTAAAAATATGTTAGGGCACTTAGAGGTCAAGGAGGAGGAAGTGTTGGGCCTCCTAATGAGTATTAAGGTGGATAAGTCCCAAGGACCTGAAGGGATTTACCCCAGGGTATTGGAGGACGCAAGAGACAAGATTGCTGGGGCCTTGATCAATATCTTTGTGTCCTTTCTAGCCACAGGCAAGGTCCGGAAGGACTGGCAAGTGGTTAATGTTGTACCTCTATTTAGAAGGGGACTACAGACCAATGTGTCTCACGTCAGTTGTAAGGAAGTTGGTGGAGACAATTCTTAAGAATAGGATAAATGAGCATTTGGAAACCCATGGTGTAATTAGGGAGAGCCAGTATGACTTTGTGTGTGGCAGGTTAATCCTTATCAACTTGATTGAGTTTTTTGACAAGATGACAAGATATATATATAAATAAATAAAAATAAAAGGGTTGGGCAGTGGATGTTGTCTACATGGATTTGACAATGTCCCTCATGGGAAACTAATCTAGAAGATTAAGATCCATGAGGTCCACTGGGAATTGGCTGCTTGGATTCTGATCTGGCTTGAACATAGAAAACAGGGTAGTGTTTGAAGGGACTTATTCAAGTAGGAGATCTGTAATTAGTGGTGTTCCATAGGGATCAGTGCTTGGACCTCTGTTGTTCGTGATGTATATGTATGATCTGGATGAAAATGTAGATGGGGGGGCGGTCAGTAAGTTTGCAGGTGATATCAAGGTTGGTGGTGCTGTGGATAATATAGAAAACTGGCAAAGAAAACAGCACAATGTAGATCGGTTGCAGATATGGGCAGAGAAATGGCAGACAGAGTTTAAAGCAGAGGTGTTGAGGTGTTGCACCTTAGTAGGCAAATGCAAGGAGACAGTACACTCTTAAGGGCAAGATCCTAAACAGTATCACTGAGCAGAGAGATCTTTGGATCCAAACTCAGTTTCTTGAAAGTGGCTACACAGGTCGATCAGGTGGTTAAAATGGCTCATGGAATGCTTGCTTTTGTTAGTCGAGGCATTGCATTCTAAAGTCAATAGGTTACGTTACAACTTTATAAAACTCTGGTTAAGCCATATCTGGAGAATTGCATATAGTTCTGGTCAGGATGTTGGGGCTTTGGAATCAGTGCAGAAGAGGTTTGCCAGGATGCTGCCTTGTTTAGAGATCATGTGCTATCACATGAGGCTGGATAACTTAGGTTGTTTTCTCTGGAGCGCTGGAGGGTGAGGGGAGACCTGATAGGGGTATATGAGAGGTATGGATAGAGTAGACAGGGAGTATCTATTTCTTAGGATCAAAATGTCTAATACCAGAGAGCATGCATTGAAGGAGAGAGGAAGCAGGTTCAAGAACATGAGCTACAGAGCCTTTGAAAGTGAGTCCGTAGGTCCAATTGTTTAACTCATCCTGGTTCCAGACCAGCTGACCATGCAGTACCTTGTCAACGATCTTGCTAAAGTCCATGAAAGTAACAACTACATGCTTCCCTCATCCATCTTTCTGGTTGTCCCTCAAAATACTGAATCCAATTCATGAGACATAATATCTAATGCACAAAGACATGCTGACTGTTCCTTTTGAGATCTTGTCTTTACAAATGCATGTTTCTCAGAATCCTCCCCTATAACTTACACACCGGATAGGTGAGGTTCACTGGTCTGTAGTTACTCCAAGCACTTCCTTGCAACTTTTCTCAGATAAAGCCGTACCTGTAGCCACCTTCCAGTCCTCTGGCACCATACCTTGAGGTTTAAAACAAATGGTCTGTAGAGATAATTAAATATAAATATCACCTGATCATTATTTTAAATTTAGTCAATCAAATTATCTTAAGGTTTTTTTTTTTAAAGTCACTTTCATTAAAGGAACAACTGGATTGTTGTGAAAACCCATTTGCTTCATTGATGTCTACCCTTGCCTATCTGGGGAATATGTGACCACTGAAATAATCTCACAAGAGCACTGGACAGTAACATAGACACTGAATTCTAATGCGGTAATATCACCCCTAGCCAGCTTAGTCAGCCAAAATCACCATACAAATATATAGAGGCAGCGGTGGGAATTGAACCCGGGTCACCTGTGCGATAATCGCATTATGTTAACCATTACTTTACCATGCCTCCCAGTAGATCAAATATAGCCAAGAATACTTTTTTACTAAATACTATCTACCTTCCTGCTGCAGCTAGTGAATTTTTATTCCACTACAACATTTGGAAAGAACTTAGTGAGCAGCGAGGGCATAGAATGTACTCTGAGGGATGGGAACTTTTGATTTTTATGTTTTATTTAGAACACAGTAACAAACTCTTCTAGCCTAGCTATGCTTATGTGGTCAATTAACCTACTAACCCATAAGTCTTGGAATGTGGGATGGACTGGAGCACCCGGAGGAAACTCACATGGTCTCAGGGAGAATGTACAAATTCCTTACAGGCAATGGCGTGAATTGACCCAGGTTCCCTGTGCTGTAATAGCGTTATGCCAACCACTCCGCTAACGTGTAGTGACGGACATCAAGGCTATCTGAATCCTAAAGTAAAGCATCACCAATCTACATTTGTGGCAGGTGATGAGTACTGTCGTTACACTAAAGACCACATCTGTCAGCAAAAATCAAACAGCTGGAGGAATCAGCAGGTCAGGCAGAATCTGTGGAGGAAAATGGACAGTTGACATTTTGGGTCAAGCCCTGTCAGCTTGCCTATTTCCCTCCACAAAAGCTGCACAGCTGATCGAGCTGTTCCAGCAGTTCTTTTTTCTTTTTGCTCTACGTTACTGTGTCAGCAGGTCCTTGTGTCACCACCTCGTTCCCCTTTGAGTGACATTCACATTGTGTTAATGGATGAGTTCAACATTAATCAAAATACTACAAAACCAGGCTTGATTGAGATGCCATGGCCCCAGCACTTTGTCTTACAATCTGTCCAGGAGACTAACCCCGATTTAATGAAGAGTTAGAAAGGCCACACACACAAAATGCTGGAGGAACTCAGCAGGCCAGGCAGCATCTATGGAAAAGAGTACAGTCGAAGTTTCAGGCTGAGAACCTTCATCAGTTAGAAAGGCATGTCAAGAGCAAAAAGATTTAAAAATATGTAACACCATAACACAGGATTTCTTGCAGACTCAGAAACAAATGTGATCAAAATTCAAAGTTCAAACTAAATTTATTACCAAAATATGTATCTGTCACCATACACTACCCTGATTCATTTTGCTACAAACATTTATGTAGCACAAATACAATAAAATCAATGAAAAGCTACACACAAACACTGACACACAACTAATGTACAAAAGACGACAATCAGTGAAAATACTAAAATAAATAAATAAATAAATAAATAATACAGAGAATACGAGTTATGAAGTCCTTGAAAATGAGTCCATAGATTGTGAAATCAGTTCAGAGTTCGGGTGAGTGAAGTTATCCATACTGGTTCAGCAACCTGATCGTTGAGGGGTAATAACTGAGCCTGAACTTGGTGGTGTGGGACCTAAGATTCCTGTTCCTCCTTCCTGATGGCAATTGCGAAAAGAGAGCATGGCCTGAATGGTGGGTGTCCATAATAGTCAAAACTAATCCATCACACAACTGGATTAATCAAGGCTCTGCAGCCCAGGCGGTCGAGTTAGTGAATGTCAGTGAAACACCCAGTGATGTGAGAGGGCTACATCCTCGACAATAGTGGAACTCAACATACGAGTGCTAAGACAAAGCTGGAGAATCCAAAAACATCTTCAAGTTTGGCTTTCTCCTGATATCCCACCATCACAGAAGGCACTCAGCCTGCAATTTGTTTTTCTATACAGAAAATCAAGAAGGAGGGGTTGAAAATACTGGATGCAACCCAGGGAATGGAATTAGATAAATTCCCAACTGTAGGGTCTCATGGGCCTCATAGGAAGCCACACCACTCACCAAGATATTCGTATGCAATTACAACCTGGCAGCTACTCAACATTGTGGAAAGTTGTTTAGAAATGTCCTGCCCACAAAACAGACAGATAAATCCTCACCAGCTAATTATGAGTCATTAATCTACATTCACTGAGCAGCAAAAAAGGGAGTCTTTGCTAATAGTTCTTCCAAAGAACATTAGTCACCTTTAAGATGTTCACAAATGCTCAGTCAGGATTTTGAGTAAATTATGGCTTTCATCCAGAGTGAGAAGAGCAGAATTTCGGTGGCAAGGTTGAGAACGACTGTCCATAATATCAAGTAGAATTTTACTAAGTATGTTATCGTGGAATCCTGGTAAAACTGAAGTTGCTAAGTTCAAAGTTCAAACTAAATTCATTATCAAAGTACAATTTAAAATGTACAAAGAATGCTGCCATGGCAAGTCGTGGTTTGCACGACGTTATTACTGCTCAGGCTGTTCTGGAGATCGGAGTTCAATCCTGGCTCTGTTCCATAAGGAGATTCTATACGTGCTCTGTGCAATGCAATGGTTTTCCCCAGTTGCTTCGGTTTTGTCCCACAGTCCAAAGATGTACTGTGGGGGTTATTGGTCAACAGAAATTGTCCCGTGATTAAGTTAGGGTTAATCAAGCTTGTCAGGTGTTTCCTGGGGTGGCTGTATTGCTAAAATAAAATACATTTTAAAAATATATGTCACCATTTACTCTCCTAAGATTAATTTTCTTGTGGGCGTTCACAGTAATCACTAAGACAGACAGTAAGTGAAAAGCTGATGATTACATTAGTTTGAAGTGCATTTGCATTTCCCTAGCAAATGAAGCAACTAATGCTTGAATGTAACATGCCCTGAAAAACTTTCAGGCATGGGCAGAGATGTGTCTGCAAACAGGACAAAAGCTAACCGCTTGTGCTTAGAATTCAATGGCATTACCACCAGCAAATCACACACTGTGTACATACATCTACTGATGCTTCTGGACACATCTTCAGTGATGTTCCTGGAGTCATCGGGTGTTTTGGGTCTTTCAACATCATACAACCTCTTCCAGGTGACCCAGCCGCAGCTGATCAGACCCCAGCTTGTGTCCAAATGGCCAGCTACTTATGACTCCATGGCTCCCCTCTTTTGAGCCACAGCCATCTTGAGGCCCTCTCTGCCGCATCGGTGGTATTGTGGATGGCTGTCCTCTTCCTCTCTCCCTCGATGCCCAAAATGCTGAAGGCTCTTAGTAAAGAACAGGCTACGAATCCCCTACAACCAGCCTCCACTGGGAGACACCTCGCTCTCCATCCAGATACTGACAATAATTGTTGTCATGGCTTGCAGCTTCCTATCAACCCCTTCCTTTGCTGTTGCCTCCAGAATTTGGTTAACATCTTCATTGAACTGCTTCCACAGTGAAGTCATGTTAGCTGCAGGCCATTTGATCCGCCTCCTATTAGACCATGTTAGAGGGACAACTATACAATGATCAGAAAATTAACAGGGCCAACATACAAAAACTATCACTACAAAAGCAGGAAGGAGTTCAGTAGCATGCAAGGAGTTCCACCTGCTGATGTTTAAACTCTTTCCATCATTCACACGGCATAAATCTGATATTCTCTACTTTCCTGAATGACCACAACTCCAAGCCCACTCATGAAGGATAAAGCAGCGTGCTTAATTTAGCACCCATCCACCATTCAAATGTTCATTCCCTTTAACACAGCATGCAGAGAACTGCTGTGTGGACCAGCGACAATATTCATTGTCGCTATCAGAAACAGAATCACTGGCAGATGTTGTAAAATTTGTTAACTTTGCAGCAATACATAATAAATATAGGGAAAAAAAGAATTAAAGTATATATATGTATATTAAATAGTAAAATTAAGATAAGTAGTGCAAAAACAAATTTTAAAAATAGTAAAGCAGTGTTCATGGGTTGAATGTCCATTTAGAAATCAGATGGCAGAGGGAAAGAAGCTGTTCCTGAATCACTGAGTGTGTGCCTTCAAGCTTCTGTACCTCCTTCCTGATGGTAACAATGACAAGAGGGCACGTCCTGGGTGGTGAGGGTCCTTGATAATGTAAACCACTTTTCTGAGACACATGCCAGATATACCCCCATACTAGATAGTGCAACAGCCAGTCAGAATGCTCTCCAGAATATGTCTGTAGACATTTGAGCGTTCTCGGTGACAAACCAAATTTCCTGAAACTCCTGATAAAATATAGCCACTACCTTGCCTTCTTTATGACTACATTGATATGTTGGGCCCAGGCTAGATCCTCAGAGATCTTGACACCCAGGAACTTGAAGCTGCTCACTCTCTTCACTTCTGATCCCTCTATGAGGATTGGTATGTGTTCCTTCATCTCACCCTTCCTGAAGTCCACAATCAACTCTTTCATCTTACTGACGCTGAGTGCCAGGTTGTTACTGCGGCATCATTCCACTAGTTGGCATATCTCACTCCAGTATGCCCTCTCGTTGCCCCCTGAGATTCTACCAACAATGGTTGTATCATCAGCAAATTTATAGATGGTATTTGAGCTATGCCTATCCACAGTCTTGGGTATATAAGAGAGTAGAGCAGTGGGCTAAGCACACACCCCTGAGGTGCGCCAGTGTTGATCGTCAGTGAGAAGGATATGTTATCACCAATCCACACAGACTGTGGTCTTCCGGTTAGGAAGTCAAGGATCCAATTGCAGATGGAGATACAGAGGCCCTGGTTCTGCAACTTCTCAATCAGGATTGTGGGAACAATGATATTAAATGCTGAGCTATAGTCAATGAACAGCATCCTGACGAAGGTGTTTGTGTTGTCTAGGTGGTCTAAAGCCATGTGGGGAGCCATTGAGATTGCATCTGCTGTTGACCTATTGTGGCAATAGGCAAATTGCAATGGGTCCAGGTCCTTGCTGAGGGCTTCATAGTTCCACTGCAATGTCTTTCTGAAATAAACAAGAAGCATATGTTATTTATAAAGATTTTCTAGAGCTGAAGATAATGGAAAACAATAAGTAGTAACTAATTGATGAATGTAAGATATCCATTGTACTCTCTTCAAATGTCCTGGACATGTGGCGGGCAGATTTGAGTGTTAACCACAATGGAAACCTTGGCCAGCAGCTATAACAGCATGAATGGAGTGCCTAACCCACTTCACAACCAAACCACAACACTTTTACCATATGTTTATAAGATTCATTTTCATCTTTCTTCCTTCTCCTTTATTTTTATTGCTGTAGTTCCTATTCATCATTGCAGTAGAGTGCTTTAAGTTAATAATACCCAGAAGGTTACAATAAACAGTAGTCATGCAGCGCAACATAATTTATTTAGTTACTTAGTCAAAGTAAGACAGATCTTAAATAAGTCCTAATAGCTTAATAAAGATCTTTTATTCTTCTTGTTGAATAATGAAAATAACAACAGTATTGGATGTTGAGCTCGACTGTCACTCCTTTCTTGCTGAATATAATACCGTACCTTGTGCATTCATTTGATAAAGTGTGCCTGTCAATCTGTGCTGCACACAACATTTTAATCAAATCACATCATTGTCAGGATATCAATGTGCATTGTGTTTGGCACACAAGTTATTTGGAGACACGGACTGAAATTCAGAGCTGGATATTTCTAAGTAGCAGATTCACTTACTTCCTGACAGATCATTGGCATTCAAAGCTTTCTCCAATCGTTAAACTGTATGAATTTTCCACTAGTCTCAAGTGGACGTGGTGTAGTAACAATTTTTAAGGTGGTAAGTCCACAAGTGTTTAATCATTTCATTTTTTTTTTTCCTCTGCTGGCGTCAGGAATCATCAGCGTGGCAATACTGTAATCTCTCATACACTGATCTCATTGGCGTCTGCCAAGGATTAAAAAAAAAACATGGAATAGTGCCACTTAAACAAACTGGAATATATTGCAAAATATTATCTTCAAGTAGAAAGTGGGAGATTATAAGAATTAGACAGATGGATTTAGACATATTATTTTCTTTTTATGTTAAACCACATTGCTCTAAAAGCACATGAGAGACCTGGTCAAATCCTCTACAATTTCAGTGGCTATCCATTGGAAAGAGTAGAATCTGGTTTCAAACCAGCTGATCTGAAGCCCTTTTGCACATATAAGGTTAAGCTCTGTTCATTGCGGCTAAGGCAGGGCCTTTAATTCCGAGTTCTGCAGTCCCTAGCTGGTGGCAGAACGGTCAACAGCCAGTACACCTGGTGAGTTCAAATGTGTCAGAATAAAAAGGAGTGATGGAGAAATCCTTGGGGATCCTGTTTATTCCATAACCAGCAGCCCTGAAACCCTCCATTATTTCCTTACAGGGCAGCTTTCCTAATGTTCCTGCACAGGATATCACCTTGATTTTCTCCGAGCACCAGCAAAGTGGACACAGAATCTTGCAGGTACTTGTCACTGTCGTGTTGCAAGGTAACCTTCCTTTTGTCTGCACCCTCATGCCTCTATATAAAGTTCCCTCATGCCTTTCTCAAACAGAAGGTTGTACTCTTCGGTACTGATGAAGGATCTTGGCCTGAAACGTTGAATGTTCATTTCCTTTCATCAATGCTGCCGAAAGACTGAGTTCCTCCAACATTTTGTGTGTGGTACTCTTCAGTATTTTCATCAATATTGATTCTTTAACCATCACCAATAAAACAAATTATCTGATCCTTAACATGTGCCCAATTAGACCACTGACTTTTACATTACAGCAGTGACAAATCCTTTGTAACAGAAGCTCAATGGCAATGAAGACTGTTGATGCGATGTCAAGCACTGCAAACATGTATTTTCTCCTCATAGTAAGTCAGTCTGATAAATTTCTTTCAGCAGAGATAGGTCATATTTCCTGCCTATGAACCACCACTCCCAATCCCTGCTCTCTGCACTTACTTAAATCAGATATCCAGGGATAAGCAAACTACTCACTCACATCTAAGAAGAGTGTTCAGCTGAGGCCCTGACACTGGAACATCCCAACAGCTCTTCATTCGGATAAGTGAGAGAAGTTGCATTTTGGAAAGTCAAAACATGATAGGGCTTTCACAGAGAATGACAGGGCCCTGGGGAGTGGTGTACAACCAGTGACTGAGGAATACAGAAGAGAGTTTCATGAAAGTGGTGTCACAATTAGAGAGGAAGGTGAAGAAAGTATTTGACATGCTGGCCTTTCTTTGGTCAGAGCTCTGAGATTTGGAGTTGGGATGGTGTGCTTCAGTTGTATAAGGGTGCAGCGCAGAGAGGAGTAAATAAAGGTACAGAAAGGTCAAGCGGAGCAGCCATTGTTGGAGCGGCCCATGTTGGGAGTGGGCCAGTGGTGAGACTGAAAGTGTCAAGCTTTGGTTCGAAAGAGGTGTTGGGTCTGGGTAAGTTTCTGTTAAGTTTCTCTTACTCTGTCTAGTGTACTTAGTGTAGTATAAATGGCCATTGTGTGTCCTTTCCATAGAACCATACCATAGAAACTACAGCACAGAAACAGGCCCTTTGGCCCTTCTTGGCTGTGCCGAACCATTTTCTGCCTAATTCCACGGACCATATCCCTCCATACACCTCCCATCCATGTATCTGTCCAATTTATTCTTAAATGTTAAAAAAGAACCCGCATTTACCACCTCATCTGGCAGCTCATTCCATACTCCCACCACTCTCTGTGTGAAGAAGCTCCCCCCAATGTTCCCTTTAAACTTCCCCCCCCCCTCACCCTTAACCCATGTCCTCTGTTTTTTTTTTTCTCCCCTTGCCTCAGTGGAAAAAGCCTGCTTGCATTCACTCTATCTATACCCATCATAATTTTATATACCTCTATCAAAATCTTCCCTCATTCTTCTACGCTCCAGGGAATAAAGTCCTAACCTATTCAACCTTTCTCTGTAACTGAGTTTCTCAAGACCCGGCAACATCCTTGCAAACCCTCTCTGCACTCTTTCAACCTTATTTATATCCTTCCTGTAATTTGATGACCAAAACTGAACACAATACTCCAGATTTGGCCTCACCAATGCCTTATACAACCTCATCATAACATTCCAGCACTTATACTCAATACTTCGATTAATAAAGGCCAATGTACCAAAAGCTCTCTTTACGACCCTATCTACCTGTGATGACACTTTTAGTGAAGTTTGTATCTGTATTCCCAGATCCCTCTGTTCCACTGCACTCCTCACTGCCTTACCATTAACCCTGTATGTTCTACGTTGGTTTGTCCTTCCAACATGCAATACCTCACACTTGTCAGTATTAAACTCCATCTGCTATTTTTCAGCCCATTTTTCCAGCTGGTCCAAGTCCCTCTGCAGGCTCTGAAAACCTTCCTCACTGTCTACTACACCTCCAATCTTTGTATCATCAGCAAACTTGCTGATCCAATTTACCACATTATCATCCAGATCATTGATATAGATGACAAATAACAATGGACCCAGCACTGATCCCTGTGGCACACCACTAGTCACAGGCCTCCACTCGGAGAAGCAATTCTCTACCACCACCCTTTGGCTTCTTCCATTGAGCCAATGTCTAATCCAATTTACCACCTCTCCATGTATACCTAGCGACTGAATTTTCCTAACTAACCTCCCATGCGGGACCTTGTCAAAGGCCTTACTGAAGTCCATGTAAACAATATCCACTGCCTTCCCTTCATCCACTTTCCTGGTAACCTCCTCGAAAAACTCCAACAGATTGGTCAAACATGACCTACCACGCACAAAGCCATGTTGACTCTCCCTAATAAGCCCCTGTCTATCCAAATGCTTGTAGATTCTGTCTTAGTACTCCCTCCAATAACTTACCTACTACTGACGTTAAACTCACCAACCTAAAATTTCCCGGATTACTTTTCGATTCTTTTTTAAACAATGGAACAACATGAGCCACTCTCCAATCCTCCGGCACTTCACCCGTACACAGCGACATTTTAAATATTTCTGCCAGGGCCCCCTGCAATTTCAACACTAGTCTCCTTCAAGGTCCGAGGGAACACTCTGTCAGGTCCCGGGGATTTATCCACTTTAATTTTCCTCAAGACAGCAAGCACCTCCTCCTTTTCAATCTGTACAGTTTCCATGGTCTCACTACTTGATTCCCTCAATTCCATAGATTTCATGCCAGCTTCCTTAGTAAATATAGACGCAAAAAACCCATTTAAGATCTCCCCCATTTCCTTTGGTTCCGCACAAAGCCGACCACTCTGATCTTCAAGAGGACTAATTTTATCCCTTACAATCCTTTTGCTCTTAATATACTTGTAAAAGCTCTTTGGATTATCCTTCACTTTGACTGCCAAGGCAACCTCATGTCTTCTTTTAGCCCTCCTGATTTCTTTCTTAAGTATTTTCTTGCACTTCTTATACTCAAGCACCTGATTTACCCCCCGTTTCCTATACATTTCATACAACTCCTTCTTTATCAGAGTTGCAATATCCCTTGAGAACCAAGGTTCCTTATTCCTATTCAATTTGCCTTTAATCCTGACAGGAACATACAAACTCTGCATTCTCAAAGTTTCCCCTTTGAAGGCTTCCCACCTACCAGTCACATCTTTGCCAGAGAACAACCTGTCCCAATCCACGCTCTTTAGATCCTTTCTCATTTCTTCAAATTTGGCCTTCTTCCAGTTCAGAACCTCAACCCTAGGACCAGATCTATCCTTGTTCATGATCAAATTGAAAATAATGGTGTTATGATCACTGGAACCAAAGTGCTCCCCTACACAGACTTCTGTCACTTGCCCTAATTCGTTACCTAACAGGAGATCCAATATTGCATCCTCTCTAGTTGGTCCCTCTATATATTGATTTAGAAAACTTTCCTGAACACATTTTATAAACTCTAAACCATCTAGACCCCTAACACTATGGGAGTCCCAATCAATGTATGGAAAATTGAAATCCCCTACCACCACAACTTTATGTTTCCTGCAGTTGCCTGCTATCTCTCTGCAGATTTGCTCTTCCAAGTCTCGTTGACTATTGGGTGGTCTGTAATACAATCCCACTAATGTGGCCATATCTTTCCTGTTTCTCAGCTCCACCCATAAGGACTCAGTAGACAAGCCCTCTATTCTGTCCTGCCTGAGCACTGCTGTAATATTTTCCCTAACAAGCAATGCTACTCCCCCACCTTTCATTCCTCTGCCTCGATCACATCTGAAACATCGGAACCCTGGAATATTAAGCTGCCAGTCCTGCCCCTCCTGTAGCCAAGTTTCACTAATTGCCACAACATCATAATTCCACGTGTCAATCCACACCCTCAACTCATCCGCCTTCACCGCAATACTCCTAGCATTGAAATATATACACCTCAGAAGATTTTTTACCACCACTCACAACCTTTCTATCAGCGGATTTGTTTAAACTTTCAACATCATTTATTTTCACCCCAACCACACTGTCAGCTCTGGCACTCTGGTTCCCATCCCCCTGCAAATCTAGTTTAAAGCCTCCCCAATAGCACTAACAAACATCACTGAAAGGATATTGGTCCCCCTGTGGTTCAAGTGTAACCCGTCTCTCTTGTACAGGTCCTACCTGCCCCAGAAGAGGTCCCAATGATCCTGAAATCTGAAACACTGCCCCCTACACCAGTTCCTCAGCCACTTGTTCCTTCTCCAGAGCATCCTATTCCTACCCTCACTGGCACCTAGCACATGTAGCAATCCTGAGATTACTACCCCGGAGGTCCTGCTTTTCAACTTCCTACCAAGCTCTCTATACTCACTGTCCAGGACCTCCTCACTCTTCCTTGCTATGTCATTGGTACCGATGTGCACCACGACATCTGGCTGGTCACCCTCCCACTTCAGAATGTCATGCAATCGATCAGACACATCCTTGACCCTGGCACCCGGGAGGCAACAAACCATCCTGGATTCTCTGTCACGACCACAGAACCTTCTACCTGCACCTCTATCGAGTCCCCTATCACTACCACACTCCTCTTTTTTCCCCCCCCTCCCTTCTGCACTGCAGAGCCAGACTCAGTACCAGAGATTCGGCTACTGCAGCTAGTCCCAGGTAAGTCATCCCCCCCCCCCCCCCAACAGTATCCAATGTGGTATACTTGTTGTTGAGGGGAATGGCCACAGGGGAACCCTGCTCTGCCTGCCCTTTCCTCTTCCCTAGCCTGACAGTGACCCAATTTCCTGTCCTCTGCTCCTTTGGCATAACTACCTCCCTGTAGCTACGATCTATAATCTCGTCATTCTCCCAAATGTTCCGCAGGTCATCCAGCTCCTGCTCCAGTTCCCTAACGCAGTTTGTCAGGAGCTGCAGCTGGATGCACTTCTTGCAGGTGTCATTGTCAGGGACACCGGAGGGCTCCCTGACTTCCTACATCCTGCAAGAGGAGCATTCCAACATCCTGCCTGGCATTCTCACTGCACTAAACAATCTGAACAAAAAACTTACCGGAACCTACCCTGGCCTCTGCCTGTTCTCACCAAAGCCTGTTGAGCCAAAGCCATCGCACTCTGACTCAGTCCACTCCGACGATGGCCACCACAACGATGGCTGCTGTATATGGCGGTCTGCTATTTAAACCTTTGCGCGCTACGTCATGCACCTGCGCAATGCAGACCCTTCTCCCCAAGCAGTGTTTAAAAAAAAAAATGACTTTTTCTACCCGATTTCTTCACTCCTTCTCAGCTGCTTGCTTCTACTGAAACATCATGCCAGATGTTGAAGTCCTGGGAAACTACATCTGCATGAAGTGCATCCAGCTGCAGCTCTTCGAAGACCATGTCAGGGTCTGTAGCAGCAGTTGGATGACCTCCTGCTTGTACAGGGGAGTGAGGAGATCATCAATCAGAGCTACAAGAGCTGCGGGAGAATTAGAATTAGAATTTTATTTCTTACATCCATCTCACAAGAGGGAGTGAAAACCTTCATGTTGGATCTCTGTCATTATGTACAAGCAATAAGGAAGGGAAATGTGGGAGATATTGCCCAAACACTACAATTGTATACATAATTGTTATGTATACATGTATGTACAGTCACATATGTAATCAGATCACTGTGTATTGATAAATCTGAAAGAAGCTGTCCCAGAGCCTGCTGGTCCTGGCCTTAGTGCTGCGGTACCGTTTGCCAGACAAGAGCAGCTGAAACTGTGTGTGTTTGGGGTGGCTGGAGTTTCTGATGATCCTCCGGGCCCTTTTACACACCCACTGCTGTAAATGTCCTGAATAGAGGAAAGTTCACATCCACAGATTCGTTGGGCTGTCTGCACCGGTCTCTGCAGTGCCCTGTGACTGAGGGTACTACACAGGCAGTCAGGATGCTCTCGATGGTTCCCCTGTAGAAAATCTTGAGGATCTGGGGACTCAGGACAAACTTCTTCAGCCATCTAAGGTGAAAAAGGTGCTGTTGTGCTTTTTTCACCACACAGCTTCAACGCACAGTCCAGGTGAGATCCTTGGTGATGTGTACACTGAGGAACTTGAAACTACAGTCCTATTGACACCATTGCTGCCTGTCTCCATTACTCCTGTAATCCATGATCAACTCCTTCATTTGCTTGACATTGAGGGAGGGGCTGTTTTCTTGGCACCACTGCGCCAGGGCATTGCCTTCTCCTCTGTAGGCTGTCTCACCATTGTAGGAAATAAGGAAGTGGGCAGCTGGGTGACCGTCAGGAGAAGGAATGGGAAGGTGAATAGGCAGTTAGTGCAGAGCTATTCTCCTCAATGATGAGTATACTGATTTAGATACCATTGTGGGGGATATGTTCGTGGGGGAATGCCATGGAGATCGGGTTACTGGCACTGAGCATGGTTCCACAGTGCAGAAGGGAAAGAGGAAGCAGAGGGATGCAGTAGTGATAGGGGCTCAATAGTGAGGGGAACTGACCGGAGATTCTGTGGATGTGAGCAGGATTACCGGATAGTATTTTACCTCTGGGAGGCAGGGTCAGGGATGTCTCAGATTTTGAAGCTGGGGGGAGAGCAGCCAGATGTCTTGGTACATATTGGTACCATTGACAGAGGAAGGGAAAACAAAGAGGTCCTCAAGAGAGAACTTAGAGCTGGGCAAAGAGCTAAGTAGGACTTCCAGGGTAGTAATTTCTGGATTGCTACCTATGCCATGTGCCAGTGAGGCTGGAAACAGGATGATGTGAAGATCAGAGAGGTCGGCTATGTGCGGAACCAAAAGAAATGGGGAAGATCTTAAATGGTTTTTTTGCATCTGTATTAACTAAGGAAACTGGTATGAAATCTATGGAATTAAGGGAAATAGTGAGATCATGGAAACTGTACAGATTGAAAAGGAGGAGGTGCTTGCTATCTTGAGGCAAATTAAAGTGGATAAATCCCCAGGACCTGACAGGGTATTCCCTCGGACCTTGAAGGAGACTAGTGTTGAAATTGCAGGGGCCCTGACAGATATATTTGAAATGTCGGTGTCTACGAGTGAGGTGCCGGAGGATTGGAGGATGGCTCATGTTGTTCTGTTGTTTAAAAAAGGATCGAAAAGTAATCTGGGAAATTATAGACCGGTAAATTTGACATCAGTAATGGGCAAGTTATTGGAGGGAGTACTAAGAGACAGAATCTACAAGCATTTGGATAGACAGGGACTTATTAGGGAGAGTCAACATGGCTTTGTGTGTGGTAGGTCATGTTTGACCAATCGATTGGAGTTTTTCTGAGGAGGTTACCAGGAAAGTGGATTAACGGGAGGCAGTGGATGTTGTTTACATGGACTTCAGTAAGGCCTTTGACAAGATCCTGCATGGGAGGTTAGTTAGGAAATTTCAGTCGCTAGGTATACATGGAGAGGTGGTAAATTAGATTAGACATTGGCTCAATGGAAGAAGCCAAAGAGTGGTAGCAGATGATTGCTTCTCAGAGTGGAGGCCTGTGACTAGTGGTGTGCCACAGGGATCAGTGCTGGGTCCATTGTTATTTGTCATTTATATCAATGATCTGGATGATAATGTGGTAAATTGGATAAGCAAATTTGCTGATGATACAAAGATTGGAGGTGTAGTGGACAGTGAGGAAGGTTTTCAAAGCTTGCAGAGGGATTTAGACCAGCTGGAAAAATGGGCTGAAAAATGGCAGATGGAGATTAATACAGACAAGTGAGAGGTATTGCACTTTGGAAGGACAAACCAAGGTAGAACATACAGGGTTAATGGTAAGGCACTGAGGAGTGCAGTGGAACAGAGGGATCTGGGAATACAGATACAAAATTCCCTAAAAGTGGTGTCACAGATAGATAGGGTTGTAAAGAGAGCTTTTGGTACATTGGCCTTTATTAATCAAAGTATTGAGTATAAGAGCTGGAATGTTATGATGAGGTTGTATAAGGTATTGATGAGGCTGAACTTGGAGTACTGTGTTCAGTGTTGGACACCAAATTACAGGAAGGATATAAATAAGGTTGAAAGAGTGCAGAGAAGGTTTACAAGGATGTTGCCGGGACTTGAGAAACTCAGTTACAGAGAAAGGTTGAATAGGTTGGGACTTTATTCCCTGGAGTGTAGAAGAATGAGGGAAGATTTTGATAGAGGTATATAAAATTATGATGGGTATAGATAGAGTGAATGCAAGCAAGCTTTTTCCATTGAGGCAAGGGAAGAAAAAACCAGAGGACATGGGTTAAGGGTGAGGGGGGAAAAGTTTAAAGGTAACATTGGTGGGGGGGGGGGGGTTCTTCACACAGAGCGGTAGGAATGTGGAATGAGCTGCCAGACGAGGTGGTAAATGCGGGTTCTTTTTTAACATCTAAGAGTAAATTGGACAGATACATGGATGGGAGGTATACGGAGGGATATGGTCCATGTGCAGGTCAGTGGGACTAGGCAGAAAATGGTTCGGCACAGCCAAGAAGGGCCAAAATGCCTGTTTCTATGCTGTAGTTCTTCTATGGTTTCTAAAAAAAATGTGCAGCTGAGAAGCTGGTGTGGGGGGATCAGGCTTCAGGTTCTTGCATCATTGGGATCTCTTCTGGGGGAAGTATGACCTGTACAAAAGGGAGAGGTTGCACATGAGCCTGGGGAATACCAATATTCTCACAGGCAGATTTGTTCAAGCTGTTGGGGAGGATTCAAACTAATTTATCGGGGGATGGGAAATGGAGTGAAGGGACTCAGGATAGGACAGATGGGGGAAAAAAAGCAAAGATAACGTGCAGTCAGACTGTCAGGAAAGGTAGGCAGATGATAGAACAAAATTGTAGCCAGCACAGTGAGTATCAGTACAATAGGGATGCAGAATCAATAAAGTTAGCAAGTATAGTGTTTATATCTCAATAGTGTTATAATCTCAAAGTGTTATATCTGAATGCACAGCCTATAAGAAATAAGATGAATGATCTTGTTGCACTTTTACAGGTTGTGGCCATCACAGAATTGTGGCTGAAAGATGGTCATAGTTGGGACCTGTTCAAGTTTGCATATTGTATTAGAGGGATAGGAAGGTAGGTAGAGGGAGTGGCATGGCTCTGCTGGTAAGGAATGCCATCAAGTCATTAGAAAGATGTGACATAGGATCAGAAGATATTGAATCCCTGTGGGTTGAATTAAGAAACTACAAGGGTAAAAGGATGTTGATGGCAGCTATATACAGGCCTCCCAACAGTGGCTGAGAGGTGGGCCACAGATTACATCAGGAAATAGAAAAGGGATATCAATAAGGCAATGTTATGACAGACACAGGAGATTTTAGCGTATAGGTAGATTAGGAAAATCAGGTTGGTAATGGATCACAAGAGAGTGAATTTATTGAATGCCTATGAGATGGCCTTTTAGAGCAGTTTATCGTTGAATCTGCTAGGGGATCAGCTACACTGGATTGGGTGATATGTAATGCTTCGGAGGGAATTAGGGAGCTTAAGGTAAAGGAAACCTTAAGAAGCATTGTTCACAATATGAAGGAGTTCAACTTCAAATTTGGTAGGGAGAAAGTAAAGTCTGATGTATAGGTATTTCAGTGGAGTAAAGGAAATTACAGAGGTATGAAAGAGGAACTGGCCACAATAAATTGGAAGGAGATACTGGCAGGCATGACAGCAAAGCAGCAATGGCATGAGTTTTTGGGAAAAACGAGGAAGGTGCAGAATAGATGTATTCCAAAAACAACAAAATGCTTAAATGGTAAAATAGTACAACTATGACTGACAAGGGAAGTCAAAGCTAATGTAAAAGCAGAAGAGAGGGCATTCAACAAACCAAAAATTAGCAGGCAGAGAGAGCACTGAGAAGCTTTTAAAAACCTACAGAGAGCAACTAAAGGAAGCATTGAGGGAAAAGATGAAATATGAAAGCAAACAAAATTAAGGTGGATAGAAAGAGCTTTTTCAAGTATATAAAAAGTAAAAGATAGATGAGAGTGAACATCGGACTGCTAAAAAATGAGGCCAGAGAAATAACAGGGGACAGAGATGGCAAATGAACTAAATGAGTTTTTTTGCATCTGTCTTCACTGTGGAAGACACTAGCTGTCACAATGGGGGGCATTGGGAACGAACCTAAATGCAAGACACAGACACTGAAGTACCAGGAACAGGGCTTAACTAGAGTAGGGACGTGACAGGATACAGACAAGGAGCAGGGACAAGAACGCAAACTTGGGCTAGGACATGGAAAAGACAGGGAACCCAGACAAGGAACTATGCACTAGGAGCCTGGGCTTGGACTCAGAGCTAGAGACTGGACAAGGACCCAGAACCTGGGACTTGCCTCAGGCTCAGGGCTCAGGACCCAGAACCAGGCAAGGACATGATATGACTACAGGACGGGACGAGGCTGGGGTCTTGGTTCTTGAGGCTGGGGTCTTGGCTCGAGGTTTGAGGCTGCTAACTTGGAGGCTGGAGCTCAGAGACAGACTGGGAACTGTACATCAACATGGAGCCAGGACTATCCTTCAAAAAGCCAGGACTCATCTTTAACTTGACACTAACATGAGACTGGACAGTACATAGACATAGAACCAGGACTCATCCATAGACAAGCCAGGACTCAACTTTATCGCCACACCAAGGTGGGACAGGTCCACCTGTTGGGTAATGGCAGAACAGCCAGACTTACCCAACAGAGGCAAAAACAAGACAGGTCCCACTGCAGGGTAACAGCAAAACAGCCTGACTTACCAAACACCAAAGGCAAAAACAAGACAGGTCCCACTGCAGGGTAACAGCAAAACAGCCTGACTTACCAAACACCACAGGCAGTTCCACCTCTGCTTCAGGGTTGCTCCAAGATGCAGTTACAGCCAGCAACCTCACCTGGCTATGGAAACAGCCAGATCCCTACCTAGCTCAGAGTGGTAGGCTCCATGAAGCAATGGTTCTCCAACACAGCCTAAAGATGGCAAGTGGCTACACTAGCCTTCCAACAGCAGGTTACTCCCAGGGAATCTTGACAAGACAAACCAGCAGCTCAAACTCCCCCCCCAAGGCTACTTATAATCCAAGCCCCTAGATTGGAATCAGGTGCCTATGATTAACTCAATCAAAACAAGGGACAGCTGGAAATCCGGAGTCCTAAGTCCACGGACCGGACTGTGAACCAGAATGTGAACTTCACAGACCAGACCATGACACAAGCAGTGTGGCAGGTGTTGAAGGGTGTGAGGGAAGAGAAATGAGTGCAGTTACTATTACAAAGGAAAAAGTGCTCAAAAGCTGAAAGACCTAAAGGTACATAGGTTGTCTGGACCAGATGAACTGCACCCTAGAGTTCTGAAAGAGGTAATGGTACAGATTGTGGAGGCATTAGTAATCCTCTTTCAAGAATCACTGGACTCTGGCATGATGTCAGAGGACTGGAAAATTGCAAATGTGACTCAACTCTTTAGGAAAAGAGGGAGGCAGCAAAAAGGAAATTATAGACCAGTTAGTCCGATCTTAGTGGTTGGGAAAATGTTGGAGTGAATTGTTAAAGGTGAAGTTATGGAGTACTTGGTGACAGAAGACAAGATAGAATGAAGTCAGCATGGTATCCTTGAAGGAAAATATTGCCAAACAAACCTGTTAGAATTTTTTGAGGAGAATTCAAGTAGGATAGACAAAGGAGGTGCAATGGATATTGTATATTTAGGTTTTCAGAAGGCCTTTGACAAAGTGCCACACACAAGGCTTCTTACCAAGTTATGAGCCAATGGTATTGCAGAAAAGTTACTAGCACTGTTAGAGCATTGGCTGATTGGTAGAAGGCAGCGAGTGGGAATAAAAGGATCCTTTTCTGTTTGGCTGTCAGTGGCTAATGGTGTTCCGGAGGGGCCGATGTTGAGACCATTTCTGTTAATGCTGTATATCAATGATTTAGATGATGGAAAAGATGGCTTTGTTGTCAAGTTTGAAAATGTTACAAACATTGGTGCAGGGCCAGGTAGTACTGAGGAAACAGGAATGCTGCAGAACAGATTAGGAGAATGGGCAAGAAAGTGGCAAATGAAATATAATGTTGGAAAAAGCATGCATTTCGCTAGTAGAAATAAATGTGCAGATGATTTTCTAAATGGGGAGAAAATCTAAAAATCTCAGTTACAAAGGGACTTGGGAATCCTTGTGCAGAACACTCTGAAAGTTAACTTGCAGGTTGAGTCAGTAGTGAGGAAGGCAAATGCAACGTTAGCATTCATTTCAAGAGGTCTAGAATACAACAGCAGGGATGTGATGCTTTATAAGGCACTGGTGAGGCCTCACCTCGAGCATTGTGACCAGTTTTGGGCTCTTCATCTAAGAAAAGATGTGCTGGCATTGGAGGGTGTTCAGAAGGGGTTCACAAGTATGATACTAGGAATGAAGGGTTATCATATGAAGAACGTTTGATAACTCTGGGTTTGTACTCGGTGGAACTTAGAAGAATGAGGGGAAATCTGACTGAATCCTTTCGAACGTTGATAGACAGAGTAAATGTGGAAAGGATATTTCCTTTGGTGGGGGAGTCTATGACAAGAGGGCAGAGCCTCAGGATAGGGGGCACCAATTTACAACAGAGATGCGGAGAAATTTCTTTAGCCATAGGGTAGTGAATTTGTGGAATTTGTTACCACAGGCGAGTGTGGAGGTCAAGTCATTGGGTCTATTTAGGGCAGAGCTTGATAGGGTCTTGACTGGCCACAGCACCAAAGGTTACGGGCAAAGGCCGGGGGGGGGGGGGTCTAAAGAGGGGAGAAAGGATTAGTCATGATTCAATGGCAGAGCAGACTAGATGGGCCAAATGGCCTAATTCTGCTCCTATGTCTTATGGTCTTAAGATGCTGAGGTGGTTGCTCCTGGACTACTGGTACAGGTTTGGTCGGTGTGTTATAGGAAAGATATCATAAAGCTAGAAAGAGTGTGCAAAGAAGATTTACAAGGATGTTGTCAGGACACAAGGGCCTGAGCTATAGGGAGAAGTTGGGTAGGCAAGGACTTTATTCCTTGGCACATAGGAGACTGAAGGGTGACCATTCGAGGTATATAAAACTATGATGGAGCATAGATAGATTGAATGCACACAGACTTTTTCTCAGGGTTGGAGAATCAAAAACTAGAGGTCAACTGCTAATGATGAGAGGAAAAAGATTAAAAAGGGCAAGCTTGTCATGCTGAAGGTGGTACATATATGTATGTAGATGAAGCTACCAGACATAGGAGATAAGGCAGGTACAATAATAACATTGAAAAGACACTTGGACGAGTACATGGAGAGGAAACATTTAGGGAGGTATGGATCAAATGCAGGAAAATGGGATTAGCTTAGAAGGGCATCTTGGCCAGCATGGACAACGGATTTGTGGTATGACTCTTGGCAATTTGAAGACCAAAACCTCAGAACCAGTACACATCTCATGGTCTACTATGCATCAGTAATCTCTGTCCTTTCATATGCTTCTAATACTGGACAAGTACGTGGAGGAAGGCACTTGGAAGATATCATCAATGTTGTCTCTAGAGAGTCTGAAAATTCACTTGAAGGAAAAGTGAACCATCATTAGAGTCCTCTGCCAGACCAATACTCCAACTCTGAGATCCTAGCTACTCTGTCACCACACTAGGCAGGCAATTTTGCTCACATGTTGGTGAGACCAATTTTGGAGTAGTATGTGCAGTTCTGGCCACCTATGTACAGGAAGGATATTAATAACATTGAAAGAGTACAGAGAAAATTTACAAGGATGTTACCAGAACATGAGGACTTGAGTAACAGGGAAAGATTGAATAGGTTAGCACTTTATTCCCTGGAGTTTCGGAGAATTAGGAGAGATTTGATAGAGGTATATAAAATTATGAAGGGTATAGATAGGATTAATGCAAGCAGGCTTTTTCCTCTGAAGTTGGGTAAAACTAGAACTAGAGGTCATAGGTTATGGGTAAAAGGTGAAATATTTAAGGGGAACCTGAGGGTGGTGTGAGTATGAAATCATCTGAGAATGTTTGTAGGTTTTCTTTCAACACTTAACAGAA
Organism: Mobula birostris; assembly: GCF_030028105.1. Lineage (NCBI taxonomy): Eukaryota > Metazoa > Chordata > Chondrichthyes > Myliobatiformes > Myliobatidae > Mobula > Mobula birostris. The sequence continues at coordinate 36,820,876 of NC_092372.1, read as the reverse complement.
GGTTGGATGGAACATGGATGGAAGGAAAATGGAGGGGTATGATCCAGGTGCAGGTCGATGGGACTAGGTGGAATAACAGTTTGGTATAGACTAGATGGGCCAAAGGGCCTGCTTCTGTAATGTAGTACCGTATGAGTCTATGTCTCTACAGTCTGTCTCTTTGTGTAACATTCCATTCGGTCTCTATCCTAGGAAATGTGAAGCGGGCAACAGGGGAAAAGACTCAAGGACTGCTCAAAGCTTCCTTGGATAAATGCAACAGAGCCATTAACTCCTGGGAGTCTCTGGCCCATGGATGCTCAAAGTTGAGAAGAAATATTTGGGACTATATTGAGAATCTCAAAACAGTGCATTAAGACCACATGGAGGTTCAACATACGTTCACAAGATGTAGACCACCTCACAATCTACCTATCTGCCCACCCCATCTTTTCCTAAACATGGAAGAATCTGTAATTTGCATATTGGCCTCACTACATAGCCCAGAACCCACAAAACAACGTGTATGCTTGTCTGCTGTTATACGTTTGTGTGCTTGCCCATGTGGACACAGTTTAATACACACATAAAGAAACATCAACATGAGCTAATGAAAGCATCGTCTATTTGGTTCCATATGGAAGTGCAAGCTTTGATTTCAATCTGATAACTTAGCTTGCATATTCTTATGAAGGTCATTGGCTTATTCAGTCTTTGGAGAATTATGCCATTTATATCACTTGGATCAAATTGAGGAGCATCATGTTCCATTTCACAAAATTACACTATAAACAGGGGACATGGACCTTATAAAACATAATGTGACTCATGTGCAACTCTATAACATCTAATTGGAATCAGATTTTATGATTTTTAATAAACTCTTACCATGGTCATGTATTTCTCAGCTTTTATTTAAGTTATAAAGTAGCTATTGAGAATAATCATTTTCCCTTTGACTAAGTGACCAGTTCCAAAAGTTAATAACATTTGACATATCTTCAGTATGTTAGTAAATGATATTTGATTTTGATTACAATTAGGTTTATTTTGTCCTTCCCTGTCTGGAGGGCACTGATGTATGCTGGGGCATAACTTCAGAGGCTCTGGCTGTATCCACTGTACCTCATTTGTGAGACCATTTTTCATGTACAAGTTTAGTCAATGAGTTCTATCCATGTATGTTCCTTAAAGAGCAAAGAAGAACATCACTAGGGATGTCAAGCCCATTTAACAATGTCCACACTTGCATTTTACAACAAAATATTGACATTAGCTATACCTTCCAATGGCTCACTCAAGTGTACCATGGCTAATTGTAGGATATGTGCCTTCCCAACTCCATCTCCACACTCCCCGCCCCCATCACCTCACTATTTGTTACAGACCACTTAGAATCATAAAGTTTCTTCAGAACAAAAGCAGGCCATTCTGCTTGGTAAGCATCTCCTGTCTATTTAAGAGAAAGTAAGACAGACCATTTCACACTGCTTTCCCCTTAATACTGTAAACACTTTCTTTCACAATGATATATTCATATCTACTTTGAAAATAACAATCATATGTACTTTTACCCCCCTCTCAAGGCATAGAATTCCAGAGATTGTAATAAGTGGCCGGGTTAAGAAGTTTTTCCTCATGCCATTCTTTGCATTTGTGGCAATCATACCAAGTGCACGTCCTTTGGTTATTGAACCAACTACTAATAGGAAAGAAACCCCTCATTTCATTCTGTCCAGATACACTAAGTCTTTGAATAGCTCTGCTAAATCATCTGCACCTTCTTCTAATGGTTTGGTAACCCAATCCGGATGCAATAATGAAGCTGCAGCTGAACAAGTGCTTTATATAAAGTTCAACATAATCATGTTGCTTTTATGTCACTGCTCCTACACACAACACATTGGATTGTTTTAACTGCTTTCACAACCTATCCAAACATTTGTGCACATACAGTATACACTGAGTACTCTCTGTTCCTGCACCTACTTTAGATTTGTACCTTTTTATTGCTCTTTTTGTTGTTCCCATCAAAATGTATCGTGTTGTAGGTTAAATTTCATCCATCATGTTTTCACAAATCCCATTTGATTGTCAATATCCACTTGAGGTTCAGTGTTTTCCTTTTCATTTAGTATGCATAAAATTCAATTCCAGTTTGTAGATCTACCACTGAGTCAAAAAGGTATATTGAGCCAAGACAAAGTTTCAAGATTGATGTCTTAATAACTGTTCGGATTTTAATTGCAACATCTGGAATATAAAATCTTTTCTGTTTAAAATGTTAAATAATATTTCATCACTGGCAGGGTAGCATAGTGGTTAGCAAAATGCGGTACAGCACCCAGTTGTATGATCAGGGATCAATTCTTGCACTTGTCTTTAAGGAGTTTGTACATTCTCCTCATGACAATATGGGTTTCCTCCAGGTGCTCCTTTTCCCTCCGACATTCCAAAGACATGCATGTTAGGTTTAGTCAGTTTAGGGCATGCTATGAAATATGCAAGCGTTTCATCCCTTGAACATCACACACCGTGTTGGTCATTGAAACAAAACAACGCATTTTACTGTCTGTTTTGATGTTTTGAAATACATGTGACAAATAAAGCTCATTTTTAAGAATTTTCTTTCTTTAATAACCTTCTAGCAGTAATTGGATGAAAACAGATATCATTTTACAATTTTTGTCACATCAGTCATAGAACTCCAGGAAAGGCATGTCTGAACTCTGCAATAACAATCAAATACCTTGGATTCTCCCAGCCCAGTGAACTTTCACAAATTGGATTAATAGCTGAGGGAGGCAAAAAAATACGAGTTGGACAGAAATGCTCAGCCGCAGGGAAACTAAGTCAGGAAACCATGGTCTATTTTTGAGTTAAAAGGCGTCTTTCTAAAACATTATAAATATTAGTGTTCATTGTTATAAGTCATAATATAGCATATTGACTTTCAACTTAATATTCGATGTTTTAATTAATTCTGGAAAATGGATGTTCACTGTCATCATATAATTATTCACAATTTAAAAATTTTTCAAACTCAGAAAATACATGAGAAATGTATGTTATCCATGATCCATCATTAGCTGTAGGGTAAAGCCTTCTATATAAGTAAAAACTCCTGTAAATAATTTAAATCACGGATGGGTAGTAATTATCATTGAAGTTTTCTGAAAGCTATTTGAATCAGAATCAGAATCAGGTTTAATATCATCAGCATATGTTATGAAACTTGTTAACTTCATGGCAGCAGTACAATGTAACACAAGATATTATAGAGAAGAAATAAGTAAGTCAATTACAGTAAGTATATAAGTGTATATTGAACAGATTAAAAAGTGTAAAAACAGAAATAATATAAAAACAGGTTAAAATACCCTCTAAAAAAAGTCTTGAAGTTCAAAATTTAAAGTATGTGCTTTCAAACAACATGGATCAATTTACATACGGATTGCAAACAACAAGCTCCAAGTTTATCATGTGGAAATCTAAATTTTGGGGTAGATATCAGTAGTTGCATTTTAGGTTGAACCAGCTAGGACTTTCCTCTATGGAGCGAAGCAGGATAAGAGGTGGCTTGATAGAAATGTACAAAATGATAACAGGCATGAATAGAGTGGATAACCAAAGACTTTTTCCAGGATGGATATGGCTAATACAAGGAGAATAATTTTAAGGTGATTGGAGGATACTATAGAGGGGACGTCAGAGGTACTTTTTTTACACAGAGAGTGGTGAGTGCGTGGAATGCCCTGATAGGGGTGGTGCTTGCAGCAGATACAGTACTGTGATAAAGTCTTAGGCACATGAAAAAGATTCTGTAAAGCGAAGATGCCTCTAAAAATAATCAAATGAAAAGTTTCTAAATATTAAATAATTCCTATAAAGAGCAGTAAACAGTGAAAAACTAAATCAAATCAATATTTGGTGTGACCGCCCTTTGCCTTGAAAACTGCATCAATCCTCTTAGGTACACTGTCGTGCAGTTTGAGTCCTGCCAAAGGGTTTCTGCCTGAAACGTCAACTATACTCTTTTCTACAGATGCTATCAGGTCTGCTGAGTTCCTCCAGCATTTTGTGTGTGTTGATTGGCAGATTGAAGAACTTGCCACAGTTCTTCTGCAGACTCTGGCTGCCTTGCTTGTTAATGTCTGTCCAGATAATTGCGAACAGCTCAATGATGTTGTGATCAGGGCTCTGTGGAGGCAATACCATCTGAAAGCATATAAAAGATCTAGGGTGCTGAAGACTTTTGCACAGTACCGTACTTTAGGGACATTTAAGAAACTCTTAGATAGCCATATGAATGATATAAAAATGGAGGGTTATGTATGAGGGAAGGGTTAGAAGAGTCTAAAAGGTTGGCACAACATCTTCAGCCGAAGGAACTACACTGTGCTGTAATGTTCTGTGTTCTATGTTCTACGTTAGAAACAGATAGAGTAGCATGCCTTGCTGAGCAGGAGCATATATTGTTGAAGCTTTTACAGTTGTTGAGTTTCACCAATAACAAGAGTATTTCAGCCACATCAATTGTAAGAGGCCTTTTCCATGACTTCAGTCAAGAAATAACTTCAGGCACAGAAGAGTGCTCACTTCACACTCACCTCTGCCAAGGAGCACAAGGACAGAGGTGTGAATAGCAGCAGCTCAGGCCTCGGTATTTAGTCCCTTCTGCAAAAAGCATTTGTTTAATTGATCAAAGGCAAAGTTATTGCATATGCCAGCATGAATGATTTTTTTTAAAAGGATGGGGACACCCTTTGCACAGAAATGGCACCTTGGTTGATGTTGTAAAATGCACTTTTATAGTGTTCTTCAGGGAAACTGAAACAACCTAAAATGATCTCCTGGGAACTTTTAACTAGCAACACCTGTACTGCGCTGACATTCATGAACTCCTTTAAAAAAAACGTTTGTCCCTCCCTAAGCAACACACACCAAATGCTGGAGGAACTCAGCAGGCCAGGTAGCATCTACGGAAAAAAATAAACAGTCGACATTTCAGGCCAAGACCCTAAGTTACATTTTGCACGATCTCTAAAAATAATGCGTTTGCAATCTTCTTATAAGTAAAAGCCTAATACTTCTAGAATGTCACTTGAAACATTAAGGCAATGATAAGTTAATAAGGTGGGGCCAGTTCACACATTTTCTGGGCTTCTCAGTTTAATGGGATGCTTCCAATTAAGTTGGCTGTTTACTGCCTGGGGGTGAAATGGGCCCTATGTATCAATGAATTCACTAATACAGCAACTTACTATCATGAAAGTGATTTCCATTTTCTGAATTTGAACTGGAAGCAAACAGATTTTTAAATGTGGTTGTAGATACTTTGAAACATTTAACATGATCATTCCAGTATAGAGTTTCCAGTGCAATTCCAGTGGTCAAAAACACCCACAAGCACAACTTGGGTTTTGTCTCTGGTTCTCATTAAAAATAACAGAGAAGTGCACGCTCTTGAATTCAGCTATGGTGCTGGTACGATTGAATCTTCAGCACATTAAGGACACATCCGATGAATCTTTCAATTTATCCTTCATTGTAGAACATCATTATGTAAAATAAAGTAAATCAAGCATCATATTGGTTTTCATTGTTCTGAATGAGCTCCCATTTTAAAATGTATAGTTATTCAATGGTGGGCTATTTCTCACTAATTGTGAGCAAAAAGAGATAAAAATTCGATAAATAGAATGTGAAGACAAAAATGTTTAGGTCATTACAATGGCAGAAGATTTTAAGTCATCAGGTTTCTGGTGAAAAATTGTTCATTTAGCATGGTGAAACCATTTGAGAAGTAGCTATGAACCTAAAGAGTTTCAGATAAGCTTATGTTAGTTGCCAGCACAAGAGAAGGAGGAGGGGCCAGGATCATGGAGGATTTTAGTGATGCAGATGGTGAGAGGAATATATTGCAGGATCAAACTTAGGCAACTAGAATCTTCGGCTTTATATAATTTTGTGATACTTAGGCACGGATTCAATTGGAAGTTCTAAAAATGCAGTAAGACATGAAAAGAAGCAAAATAGAAGAGCGCAAAATCTCAGCAAGACAAATCTTCAAAGGCCAACCTTAACTCTGTCCCCTACGCTCCTCCCACCTTGCAGGAAATGCAGCAAAGGAGGAAAAGAATCTGTGTTGGTTTTCCTTAAATGTCAGAAAGCTGCAGGAAGTCAGGTGACAATACCATTTTGTTGCATTTCTGTAGAAGACTATTCCATTGGAAGCCCTGTCTTTTGGATAAGATGACACAGAATATAAATTATAAATAAATTGTACGAGAGAGAGAGAGAGAGAGAGAGAGAGAGAGAGAGAGAGAGAGAGAGAGAGAATGAACAAAGCATAAATACAAAAAGAGATACAATCAGAGACAAGTCCAAAGTGGTGCAAGAAATGATTTGCAGTGTTCCATTGCTCAGGTAGGTTTGGGGCTGTGCATGTCGATTCAAGAACAGGATAGTTGTAGGAAAGTTGTATGGTTCCTGAACCTGGTGTTTTGGGACTTCAGGCATTTGATAGTAGTAGCAATAACAGGGCATGACCTGGTAAGGATGGTAGATGCTGCCTTCTTGAGCCAGCACCTTCTGCAGATTCTCTCAATGGGAGCCACTGTAAGATATATATTTAGAAAATAGCAGAGTGATCCTCATTATACTAGCCAAAATTTCCCTCAGCCAGCAGAATAACTGACCTTTATCATATGGCTCTTCACAGAGTTTGCTGTGAATTACTTGGTCGTATATTTCCTCCAATACCATAGTAACCATACTTCAAAACCAGTAAACTGCATCATAAGGCACTATCTTTCTGTGTTTATCATTATAATAAGCCCAAACATTGATATATTATGTGTTGTCCCTTAAATCCTGTAGAATTTCAGACAAATGCAAAAGGTTTCCATTTCAGAATGGCAGGCGGTGACTAGTGGGGTACCGCAAGGCTCAGTGCTGGGACCCCAGTTGTTTACAACATATATTAATGACTTGGATGAGGGAATTAAATGCAGCACCTCCAAGTTTGCAGATGACACGAAGCTGGGCGGCAGTGTTAGCTGTGAGAAGGATGCTAAGAGGATGCAGGATGACTTGGATAGGTTGGGTGAGTGGGCAAATTCATGGCAGATGCAATTTAATGTGGATAAATGTGAAGTTATCCACTTTGGTGGCAAAAATAGGAAAACAGATTATTATCTGAATGGTGGCCGATTAGGAAAAGGAGAGGTGCAACGAGACCTGGGTGTCATTATACACCAGTCATTGAAAGTGGGCATGCAGGTACAGCAGGCGGTGAAAAAGGCGAATGGTATGCTGACATTTACAGCGAGAGGATTCGAGTACAGGAGCAGGGAGGTACTACTGCAGTTGTACAAGGCCTTGGTGAGACCACACCTGGAGTACTGTGTGCAGTTTTGGTCCCCTAATCTGAGGAAAGACATCCTTGCCATAGAGGGAGTACAAAGAAGGTTCACCAGATTGATTCCTGGGATGGCAGGACTTTCATATGATGAAAGACTGGATGAACTAGGCTTGTACTCGTTGGAATTTAGAAGATTGAGGGGGGATCTGATTGAAATGTATAAAATCCTAAAGGGATTGGACAGGCTAGATTCAGGAAGATTGTTCCCGATGTTGGGGAAGTCCAGAACAAGGGGTCACAGTTTGAGGATAAAGGGGAAGCCTTTTAGGACCGAGATTAGGAAAAACTTCTTCACACAGAGAGTGGTGAATCTGTGGAATTCTCTGCCACAGGAAACAGTTGAGGCCAGTACATTGGCTATATTTAAGAGGGAGTTAGATATGGCCCTTGTGGCTACGGGGATCAGGGGGTATGGAGAGACGGCTGGTGCAGGGTTCTGAGTTGGATGATGAGCCATGATCATAATAAATGGCGGTGCAGGCTTGAAGGGCCGAATGGCCTACTCCTGCACCTATTTTCTATGTTTCTATGTTTCAGATTAACCGACTCTATCAAGCTGTTATTTTAAATGATAAGGCTTTTATGTGCTTTGTTTTTAATGGGAGGGGTATGTTTCTTACTTCCATGCTCTCTTTGTTTACTGGTTATCATTCAATTGCTTGAACACAATTAATGACAAAAGTTAACAGATTTTTTCCTCCTTGTCTCACCTGCTCTGTTTCTGAACTCCATCCCTCACTCACCTCCTCCCATCTCAGTCCTCCTCAGTCCACGTATCACTGACAGGCCTCTGTCTCACTCCTCCTCTCTCCTCTTTAGATTCACTCTCTTCCTTCTGTATTTTCAGTCTTGATGTAGATTCTCAACCCAAAATATCAACAATTCTTTCTCCCTCACAGATGCTGCTTGACCCACTGAATTCCTACAGCCATTATTTTTCACTATAGGTACCAGCATCTGGAATCTCTTGTACCTCAATCTTGCATCCAACTGACTAGCTCTCCCTGGATTTTATTGAGTGGTCACTTTCCAGAACAGCCTACCATGACTCTATTTCCTGAGGAGACTGAGGTCTTTTAACATCTGTCGGACGATGCTGAGGATGTTCTACGAGTCTATGGTGGCCAGTGCGATCATGTTTGCTGTTGTGTGCTGCGGCAGCAGGCTGAGGGTAGCAGACACCAACAGAATCAATGAACTCATTCGTAAGGCAGTAATGTTGTGGGGATGGAACTGGACTCTCTGACGGTGGTGTCTGAATAGAGGATGCTGTCCAAATTGCATGCCATCTTGGACAATATCTTCCATCCACTACATAATGTATTGGTTGGACACAGGAGTACATTCAGCCAGAGACTCATTCCACCGAGATGCAACACAGAGCGTCATAGGAAGTCATTCCTGCCTGTGGCCATCAAACTTTACAACTCCTCCCTTGGAGGGTCAGACACCCTGAGCCAATAGGCTGGTCCTGGACTTATTTCCTGGCATAATTTACATATTATTATTTAATTATTTATAGTTTTATATTGATATATCTATACTCTATTCTTGGTTGGTGCAACTGTAACGAAACCCATTTCCCTCGGGATCAATAAAGTATGATTATGACTATGACAAGTCTTTTCAAAACCCTTGCAAAGGTTCATGTAGACAACATCGACTACCATGCCCTCATCAATCTCTTGGTCACCTCTTCAGAAATTTTAATTAATTCATAAGACAATTTTCCATGTGTACATGCTGATTAGCCCCAATCGTTCCTTACCTTTCCAGATGTAGGTAGATCCTATCTCGCAGAATCCCCACCAGTAGGTTTCCCATCACTGATATTAAGTCACTGGCATGTAGTTCCCTGGCTTGTCCTTTCAGCCTTTCTTAAACAACGGCACAGTATCAGCTACCCTCCTGTCTTCTAGTAACTAACTTGTAGTTAATGATAGAACAAAAAAATTTCTGATAGGGCTCCAACAATATTTTCCCTTGATTCCTACAATCTTCTACAATACACTAGGGGATTTATCCACCTATATGTACTTGAAGACTACCATCTCTTCTTTCATACTATCAAAATGTTTGAGGGCATCACTGTTCTCTTTCCTGTATTCCCTAGCTTCCGTGACCATCTCCACAGTAATTAGAGTCTGACTTTAACCAGTCTGTGTACGCTCTATGTTCTGGTTAACCACTACCGCCCTTGTCATAGACATGAAAATAAAAGTGACCAAAAAAAAAGTCATTTGCTTTTAGAAGGATCAAATAGTCCCATTTTAAGCCACGTCTTCAATGAAATACTGTAGATCTTAATAATCTATAAGATAACTTTAAAATAACCAGCATGATTTTTAATATTTTCAAATTAGGATCCTTGAGGAAACGGTTGTGATTGTGAAAAGGTTGTAATTAGTACTTCATTATTCAAATACTACTGTGTAATAGAATCAAATAACTAACAGATGGGCTGCCAGTAGCTTAAACCAAAAGGATAGAATGAAGCAGAGTTCTGGACAGAAGCATTTTTGTTATTGATGTTGTTTTGTTTATCTTGAACTGATTTTTTTTGTTTAAGACTGAAGATGTATATGTTTATTATTCTTGCTTTGAGCTTTTTTATGGGAAGTAGTGGAGTATGTTTCTTTCCTGAATTAATTAGTCTTCCAGACATTTCTTTGATGGGGCATTGACCAGACTACCAAGTTTCTGTCATGTCTTTTCAGAGCGTTTGTTACTGTTTTCAATTAAAAAATGTTTGTGTCAAAATCTGTTGCTTGTTTTAGTGTATCACTTCCATTTTGATGTGCTGCATACAGGGGTTTGCTTGAAATGCATCAGATTATGAGGCTGTTACCAACTGACTGATAACAACAGCAATAATAATGGTAAATTGACATGATCCAAAACAGGTTTCAAACAAATGCAAAAATACACCATAAAGAGGCAAATATATAATTAAGAATAATTTACCAATTGAAGCCTCAACACAGTGACTGATCATTTATCATCGCAGTTATTGCAGCATAATTATTGATACAATTAAAAATATGAGGAATAAATTGACAGGTTTCAAATGTTAATGGCTCAGATGTTCTGCTGACCAGAAAGCTGAATTACCTTACCAATCACTGCCCAAAGAACGTTACTAGTTTGCAAAACTTAGTGCTTATTTTACAAGAAAAAATCTGCAGATGCTGGAAATACAAAGCAACGCACACAAAATGCTGGAGGAACTCAGCAGGCCAGGCAGCATCTGTGGAAAAGAGAAAGCAGTCGATATTTTGGGCTGAGACCCTTCATCAGGACTGGAAAGGAAGTGGAGAAGTCCAAGAAACTTCCCAATCACCTTCCCAGCTCTTTATTTCACCTCCTCCCCCTCCCCCAGTTTCACTACCACCTTGTACTTCTTCCTCCCCTCCCACATCTTCTTACTCTGAATTTTCATATTTTTTCCAGTACTGATGAAGGGACTCAGTCCAAAATGTCGACAGTTTACTCTTTTCCTAGCTTGCTGAGTTCCTCCAGCATTTTTAGTGTGTTGCTGTGTATTCTACTTCAGTTTTATCGAGAAAGGAAATGCTTCTGGAGTCCCTTTAAACACACAAATCATTGAGATTCTAGATGGGCTAAAAATTTGTTGATGAGGAGGTACAAAGAAGTCTTGACACATTAAAGTGCATAAATTATCTAGCCAAAAGGGGATAGATCCCAGATTGCCGAAGATAATAAGATGGAAATCTCAGATGGCTTTGCATAAACTTTCTGAGGATTGCAAAATCACAAAGGCTACACCTTGTTCAAAAAGGTATTGGGGAGAATTACAGTAACTACAAACTATTCTGTTGTATGGAAAAGTTATAGAAACAATAATCAGGGACTTAATTAGCAGTCATTTGGGCAGGCATGTATTATCAGAAAAACTCAATATGGATGTATCGAAGATACAGGGTATCAATATAACTAAGTCAATAGAGTCTTTAAGTGAATTCAAAGATACAAAGTTTCATTTTATTGTCAAAGTATGCATGTATAATCCAACTCTGATATTTGACTTCTCCAGATAGCCATTAAATACAGAAAGACCATGAGTGTTGATGAAAGAAAAGACATCAACTCCCCCCTTCCAGCCGGCACAAAAAAGAAAAGAAACAAAAATTGCAGACCACAAAATCTCCTCAAATCCCTAATATTAACAAAGAGGGATGTTGGAATATAAGGTGTTGCTCCTCCACCCAGAGGGTGGCCTCATCTTAGCACAAGGGGAGACCATGGACTGACATGGTGGAATGGGAATGAGAATTGCAATTAAAATGCTTGGCCACTGGGAAATTCCACTTTTAGCAAATGGAGCTGAAATGCTCAGCAAAGCAGTCCCCCAATTTATGACAGGTCTCACCAATGTAGAAGAAGCGTGTTGGGAGCACTGGACACAATGGATGACGCAGCAGATATGCAGGTGAAGTGTTGCCTCACCTGAAGGACTGCTTGAGGCCCCAAATGGAGGTGAGGAGGAGGTGAATGGGTAGGTGTAACACTTGCAGGGATAAACATTGGGAGGGATGAATAGACAAGGGAATCATAGAGGGAGTGACCCCTGCAGAAAAAAGAGAGGGGGGAGGTAAAGATGTGTTTGGCAGTAGGATCCCTTTGAAAGTATCTGAAGTTGTGGAGAATGATGTGTTGGATGCAGAGGCTCCTGGGGTGGTAGATAAGGACAAGAGGAACACTATCACTATTACAGCAATGGGAAGATGGGGTGAGCACAGATGTCTGGGAAAAGGAGGAGATGCTATTGAGGGCAGTATCAATGGTGGATGAAGGGAACCCCCCACCCGCCAGCTTTGAAGGAGGAGGATATCTCTGCTGTCCCGGAAAGGAAAGCCTCATCCTGAGAGCAGATGCAGCAGAGACAAAGGAACTAAGAAAAGGGAATAACATTTTCACAGGAGGCAGGGTGGGAAGTGGCATAGTTAAATAAGCCATGGAATTGGTAGGTTTATAGAAGACGTCAGTCAACAGTTTGTTTCAGAGATGGAGACAGAGATCAAGTAGAGGAGGGAGGTATCAGAAATGGCCCAAGTGAACTTAAGGATAGGATGGAAGTTGAAAGCAAAGTTGCTGAAATTGATGACCTCAGCATGGGTGCATGAGGCAGCACCAAGACAATCATCAATGTCGCAGAGGAAGAGCTGAGGAGCATTACTGGAGAAGGCTTGGAACATGGACTGTTCTACATAGCCAACGAAGTGCAGGTGCCAATGGCTACCCCTCAAGACTGCAGAAAGTGGGAGGAGTCAAAAGAGAAATTGTTGAGGGTGAGGACCAGTTCTGTCAGATGGAGGAGGGTGGGGTGGAGGGGAAATGGTTGGTTCTTTTGTTGAAAAAGAAGCGGGGAGCTTTAAAAAAGTGCACTGGGGCTGGACATCCATGGTGAAAATGAGGCAGTCAGCGCCATGGAATTGAAAGTTAGTGAGGAGATCAAGACCATGTGAGGTGTCATGGACATACAGTAGGTGGGAAGAGACTGAACCGGGGGGGGGATAGAATGGAGTTGAGGTATGAGAACACTTCTTCAGTGGGGCAGAAGTAGGCAGAGACAATGGACCTACCCGGACAGTCAGGTTTGTGGTATGAGGTAGACGCGAGCAGTGTGGGGTTAGGGAACTAGGAGTTAGGAGGCAGTGGATAGGAGTTCTCCAGAGTTGATGAGATCAGTGAAGGTGTCAGAGACAGTTTCCAGAATTGAAGAGGTTGTTTCCTGCAGTACATAAAACTTCAGTATGACAAGAGAAACCAGAAAGACAAAAAATTGGAAAGCTATTATTAATACTAATTACTCCCACTAAATTTAAAGCATTAACAATAAAAGGAATGTATTAGATACATGAGTTTAATCAATTGAGACTTACCTGCAGACTGTTGTATTGCCCTAACACATGGATGACCATTTGATATGATTAACTACAGTAAGAAGTTGACCAATTACAAATACGTTGTCAGCAAGGTTTATAACTTATAGCTTGGTGGCTCAGACCCAACTAATTAATCTGCAGTTTGCTCCTCTAAATTAACAAGTTTGTATACAGAAGTCACCTGATCACTGTGCAATACATTGGATGTTGAATCCAAAGTGACTGTAGAAGATCTGAACTGGTAGTTTTTTTTAAGTTTTCTACCCTATCAAAATAATAAGTTCTTCACAACTATTTGATGACGCTAAATGATTACCTTGGCCATTTTGTCCAAACTTTTACAGATAATCTGCTGAAATTAAAGAAAAGAAAGCAATTTGTTCCAACATTCTGACGATCTAAGTATGGAAGTCCACATTCATGGGGCAATCTAACAATTGCTGCAATGTGTTGAAAGACAACTATCCAAAGCTGATATTCAGATTGAAATTGTGACATTAAATGTGTACTTAATGTTTCTGTTGCCTTTGAACATTATATTCATGCCATTATACAATTCAGAAGTTTTAGGCTTTTCTCATGCTATGATTAGTGACCAAGATATTTCAATTTGTTGAAACCTTCAATTGAACCAGGCATCTGGTTAAAAAAAAATGGTCTGAAGGAAGGCAATAGACATTTACAATAGAAGGTGATTAAGTAAGTGGGTCCCAGCATAACAGGTTCAGCATTGTGTAATCAATAAAAAACATACCTTTAGATAGAATACCCATCTTCCCTGCAATTAGAAAAGATTGTTTTTATATCACTACTTGCACAACAGCTGAACTGACAGTAATCCAAAACTGTTATCAATGTTATTCCACAAAGTAGTCTTAAATGAAAGGAAAGAAAAGTTTCCAAAGATTAAAACTATTTGAGGCATGAGGCTGTCCATGGAAATGCCAGAAGGATGAATCATGAGAGGACAGCAATGTCCTATATCTCAGAAAAGATTTGATAGACACAAACGCCAGAAGCATCTTCATGAACAGAAAAGTGAACAGGGACACAAAAGACTGTAGATCAAATTGAAGTTCAACTTTATTGTCATTCATAAAACCATAAGACCATCAGTTAAAGGAGAAGAATTAGGCCATTTGGCCCATCGAGTCTACTCCACTATTCCATCATGGCTGATCCAATTTTCCTCTCAGCCCCAATCTTCTGCCTTCTCCACGTATCCCTCCATGCCCTGACCAATCAAGAATCTATCAACCTCTGCCTTAAATATACATAAAGACTTGGCCTTCGCAGCTGCCTGTGGCAACGAGTTCCACAGATTCACCACTCTCTGGCTAAAGAAATTCCTCCTCGTCTCCATTCTAAAAGGACGCCCCTTGACTCTGAGGCTGTGTCCTCTGGTTTTAGACTCTCCCACGATAGGAAACATCCTCTCCACAACCATTCTATCAAGGCCTTTCACCATTCATTATGTTTCAATGAGATCTCTCCTCATTCTTCTGAATTCCAGTCAATACAGGCCTGAAACCATGAAATGCTTTTCATATGACAAACCATTCAATCCTGGAATCATTTTTGTGAACCTCCTTTAAACCCGCTCCAGTTTCAACACATCCTTTCTAAGAAAAGTGGCCCAAAAATGCTGACAATACACATACACATGTATACATATTCAACTATACACATGTACACAGCTAAACAAAACATCATTTCCCTGGGCCATGGTGCAAAAAACAGACTTACAGCATATATATTTATGATAAAGCAGAATACAATCACAAAATAATACTAGCACAAGTCACTGAGTGGCATACCTGGAAGACTGATGGTGCATGGGATGTTGTTCTGCAGCCATGTTTCTGTAAGAATCAGTGCACAGCAGTTCCTCATCTTGCCCTGAGTCAGTTGGAGACACTGGAATCTGGAGCAAAAAGAAAACTTCTGGAAGCTTTCAGCCGATTGAGCAATGTCTTTAGCAGGCAAGGTGGATGTAATTGTCAATATTTTGGGTTGAGGAATATAATCAGTATAGCAGGTGGGCCCCAGATATTTGGTGGACAGAGAAGGGTTGAAAGATAATAGCCAGATGGTGCCAGGTGGGAGTGGAAGGAGGTATGGAATTGGGAGGCAGCTGCTCATAGACGTTAGACGGACGGGCAAGGGCAAAAAAAGAGAGCAAATTTAGCCACGTGGGAGAAAGGAGGCTGAAGGTAGAGACCTAAACCATGGCAATTTTCCCTGCAACCACAGAAGGTCCCACATCTGTTCTTACACCTTTTCCCTCACCACAATCCAGGGACCCAAACAGCCCTTCCAGGTGAAACAGAAATTTATGTGTAGCCCTCTAAAACTTGTCTACAGCATACGATGCTCCATTGTGTGTCCTCCTGTGTACCAGCAAAACCTAGCACAGATTAGGCAACTGATTTACAGAGCACCTGTACTCTGTGCGTGATGGGTACCTCAGACTCACAGTTACATACCAGTTCAACTCCCCCCTCCATTGCCATAACAACACCAGGGAAAGGCCAAAAACAACCTGGAACACCATGTCCTATTCCACCAGGGTAGTCTACAACCCAATGGTATGAACATTGAATTTTCAATTTTCAGAAAACCCTTACCTCTTATTTTCTTCTCTTTCTCTATCTCTAGTCCCCCTCATTTTGTCCCCTCTAGCCTTTATTTCCACCTTCAACTTCGTCTCCCTGCACTTGGCTGCATCTGCCACTTTTCTTTCCTTGTCTGCTCTGCTATCATCCACTTGCTTCTGTCTCCCAACTTCATCTCTTCCCTCCCCCACTCAGTTCCTCCTACTCATCATCCTTCATCCTCTTCAATCTACCTCACTGGTACCTCACCTTTCTCACACCCCTCTCCTTCCTTTTTGTACCGATCATCTTCCCTCTCCATTCTCAGTCTGGACACAGGTTCCTGACCCAAGGATAGTTTTCATTATATAATAAGAGTTATATAGATAGATTGCATGGAACTGTAAAAGAGGTTATATATTTCAGATTTTACAAAAATTCTCTTGCGTGATTAATGCATTATTTGTTTTCTCCCAAATTCATTAAGAAACAATGTCTATTCTCTTGCCAACAACAAACTTAAGCTATTTCCTAAGGATCAACCCAACTCGTACAATCTTTCCTTGGAGGTTTCTTTCTCTGGTCATGTATAGATCAAAGGGCATCATATGTGCATTTTTCTAATGACTACCAGCGTGATTTTTTTCAGTCTGTGACACCATCTGGGCATTATCAGTTTTTGAGCCACTAAGAACTCTGCTGATATAAGCCACTTCATTATGCTGGGTTCTAATCAGACTGAATTTAAAAACATTATTCCTGGAATAGCATTGTGGTGATTTTTTTTTTGACAATATTCACAACCCTACAGAACTGTGAAACTTGCAGAAATCCCATAAAATCATATCAATTTTGGTTTTATGTCACGAGTGCATGTCAGCAAGCTGTAAGTCTGAGACAGGATTGACAGTAACTACAAAAAATAAAATACTGAAGATAATGGAGATTTGAAAGAAAAACAGAATTTAGGAAGATACTTTGCAGTTTAGGTAGTATCTGTGGAGGGAGGAACAGAGTTAATGTTTCAGTTTGAACGTCCACTAGAACTAGGAATATTAAAAGCTTTTAAGAGGAGGAGAAAGTTGAGGGGCATGAGATGGAGAAAAAGAGAGCAAAAAGAAAAATGAAAGGATGGAAAGAAGTCAAACGACAAAAGAAGTGAAGTTGCAAGCTTACAAAATGAACAGGAGGGGAAAATTTAAAAATGATATTTGCAATTATGAAAGGAATTAGAATATCCTACTAAAAATTTACTATAATCAGGATTCGGAAACAAGGGGAAGAATTTTATTATCAAGCTATTTACAGACTCAATGGGCTGTTGTGATAAAGATCCAAGGTACAAGTTCAGAGGTTTGCAAAGAAAGGTAATCTACTCATTCTCATTTAGTCTAACCAATATCTGAACCACTTCTCAAAAAAGACATGAGTGAGGAAGACGTTTGTCCTTGGCTGGAGGCACCAAACATCCTTGATATTATGGAATGCACTTTGGCCTCTGTATCTGAACTTCAGTTCCAATGGCAAGCTTTGGTTAAGGAATGGTGAAGGGAACAGACATGCTGAAATATTGAGCGACATTTTCTTACTGTTGTTTCGAAGGGGCTTCCTATGATCTATGGGACTTCTGATTGCAGGAGTTTATTTCTTTATGTTTTAGCTCCCTTCAGACCAACTTTACAAGGTGATGACCAGAGTCTAAATGAGTCCAGATGGACTTTCAGTCAAAATTTGAAGAGCTCATAAATGCAACATAATGACACAATCCACAGTAGATTTCTGAGTACTAATAATTTGTACCAGATCACAGCCAAGCTGGCAGTGGTTGATAGCTACAATGAGAAGATTACTTGGAAAAATAGCAATTCAAATTAAACTGGAAAGCAACATGCACAGATGCGCCCAATATTATATATGATTCCCAACCAAGCTGTAAATGTTGTTCCCCAGTTTGCGGTTACAGTTCTCTTTGTCACTGGAGGAAAAGTCATCAGTCCCTCACAGAAATGCTGACATGAGTCCAATCCGTTGCAGAGGTGAGATATTCAGTGTTCAGGGGATAAAAAAATACATTGGCTAGTTCTTTCCTCATGAATCATGATTACTCTTGGCTGACCATAGAATGACACTGGAAGTGGACATTAAGAAGTCCACAATCAAGAGCCTCTCACTTCTAGTTGGACAAATAAATGCAAAAATGAGTAGCACAGCAGGAAAAGCATTTAGATTGTAGTAAATCATGAAGTAATGCCTAGGGTACAACATGGCAAAAGAAATCTGTGATTGACTGATGGAAGGATAGGTTATTTTAAAAAGTGCAGCATTTGCTTTTGTAATTCATTCTTTATTACCATATGCCTTTATAACATTATGAAGAGTGAAATATTTTAAGAATGGAATTTTCAAATCTATTCAGTGATATGAACTTCTCTACCACTTGTATCAAGGTAACATGTTTCCTGAATGAATGGTCCCTGCGAGCGTCAACAATGCCATTTGAGAACTTGAAAAGTATGCGGTTTTGATTCTTTTCACATTTTCACACTTGGAATAGTTGGGGGTTCTTACAAAGTACTGATTAATGAGTTGCTTCTACCACTGCAGATCTCTACTGACTTGGCTTTTTCTGCCAGGCTAAACATACATCAGATTTTATAAAGTTCATCACATAATCAGAGGGATTTGAAAATGCACTACAGCACATTATCCAAGCATGATTCAAAAATTTTGTTATGTCATAAAGGAATTAGCTGTCTTAGCTATTACTATTTTAACTTGCCTCTTGATTTTTATCAAACTAGATTGTTTTGAACTTTACGCAACTTTTCTCAAGAAAGTCAACTCAGCTAAAACTCTATACCAGAGTTTTTTATTCTTTGGAAGAGAATCAAGCTCATCAAGAATAATATTAGTCACATCCTTTGTGCTCTTTTTATAGACAACGGGACTGAACAGTAAGAGCATCACACAACTGATAAAGAGAAGTCCACAACTGTTTGTCAGAAGTGAATAAGGACATTTTTTTTTACTCTGTATCGTCTTAGTGCAGATATAGAGGAACTTGGTAATCTGGAGAATTACGCGTGGTTTTGGTTTCTGTACTTAAGGAAAGATATATTGAACCAGCGATTCAGATTGATGGGTTCATAATACACCACCAAGATAGGACTGCTGTGTCCATTAAAGCCAAAGGCAGAGATGGGATGCTTCATGGGGTTAAAACGTGGCAGTGCTGCCCAACTCCTGTTCACCAGATCTGGCACAGCTCGCAAACAAGTGTCATCCATTTTACCTGCTGCAGGAAATTTCAGCAATCATTCGGGTACTATGTAGATTCTACCACAGGCCAATGTCAAGCAGGCTCGAGATGAACTGAGCAATGTAATCAGCAGGCATGACACAGCGCATCCAACTGCCTTCCCCAACACTTTGCGGGATTTTAACCAGGCCAGCTTGATAAAATCACTAAATAACTACTATCAACAAATCACTTGTAGTAGCAGAGGAAACAAACCACTGGACAACTGTAACACCACCATCAAGAGTGCTTACCGTGCTCTTCCATGCCCACACTTCAAAAAGTCTGATCACCTGGTTATACTTCTCATCCCTGAGTACACGCAGAGACTGAAGACTGCAACAACAGTGGTGAGGACTAATAAAGTATGGAAAAGGGAGGTGCAGGAGCACTTATGGAACTGCTTTGAATCAGTGGACTGGACTTTATTCAGGGCTTTGTCTTCGAGTCTGAATGAGTATGTTATAGTTGTCACTGACTTCATTAAAACCTGTGTGGAAGAATGTGAGCCTGTGAAAAATCAAAAGCCATGGATGACTAGGAGGTTCGTAGTCTGCTGAGGGCTTGCCTTCACTACCACACGAGCTCATCACCTCTGATGTTCATTTTGAAAAGGAGAATAAAACTACATCTGTGAGGATCCCAGCTGCACCCAGTGACCCTGTGATCTCTGTTTCGGAGGCCGATGTTAGGTTGGCTTAAGGAGGGTAAACCCTCACAAGGCAGCAGGCCCCAATGGAGTGCCTGAGGCAGCAGGCCGCAATGGAGTACCTGGAAAGGCTCTGAAAGCATGTGTTATCCAACTAGTGGGGGTATTCAAAGACATTTTCAATTTCTCACTGCTACGGTAGTAAGTACTCAGCTTCAAAAGGACAACAATTATACCAGTTCCCAAGAAAAGCAGTGTGAGGTCTTAATGACTACCATCCAGTAGCACTTACATCTACAGTGATGAAATGCTTTGAGAGGTTGGTCATGGCTAGAATCAACTCCTGCCTCAGCAAGGACCTGGACCCACTGTAATTTGTCTATCACCACAATAGGTCTACAGCAGACATGATCTCAATGGCTCTCCACACTGACTTGGATCACCTAGACAATACAAATACCTATATCAGGAGGCTGTTCATTGACTACAGCTCAGCATTTAACATCATCATTCCTACAGCCCTGATCGAAAAGCCACCGAACCTGGGTCTCTGTACCTCCTCCTGCAACTGGATCCTTGACTTCCTAACCAAAAGACCACAATCTGTGCAGATTGGTAATAATATCTCCTCCTCGCATGCAACCAACATTGGGGCACCTCAGAGATGCGTACTTAGCCCACTGCTCGACTCACTCTATACCCATGACTGTATGGCTAGGCATAGCTCAAATGTCATCTATAAGTGGATGACATTTATAGAGGGAGGAGAAGATGGCGGCGCGACGCAGCGCGTGCGGCCGATCTGAATGAATATCGATATGTGTAACTAGGGGTGCCGAACACAATCCGGATTTGATGGGGACAGCTGTGAGGAGCGCAGAGGAACATCTGGAGAAACTTCTGAAATGCCTGCTTCGCTGCTGCTGCTACTGTGCGATCGAGAATCTTCGGAGACGAAGGCCCCAAATCCTCAGCTTTGCATATCGCCTGTTGCCGGGGCCAGGGTCGAAACGCTCGGTAGTGATTGCGCTCAGTGCTCGGTGTCAAATAGGTGGTCGGAGTCTCAGAGTTTTTCGGACGGACTCGGAGTCGGACTGTGGTCAGATGCTTCTGGGATGCTGCATTGGCAAGTTGGTGGCACTGGAGGTTTACCGTCTGTGTGAGATGACAGGACTTTTGAGAGACTCTGAGACCTTTACTGTGCCATAGTTTGTTCTTATCAAATTACGGTATTGCTTTGCACTGTTGTAACTATATGTTATAATTATGTGTTTTTTGTTAGTTTTTAAGTCAGTTTGTCATGTGTTTTCATGATATCGTTCTGGAAAATCATTTTTATCATTTCTTAACGCATGCATTACTAAATGACAATAAAAGGGGACTGCGTGTCCTCATGATCATATATATAAATTTGCTGCTGGTACAACCATTGTTGGCAGAATCCCAGATGGTGATAAGAGGGCACACAGGAGCGAGATATACCAACTAGCTGAGTGGGGTTGCAATAACAACCTTGCACTCTATATTAGTAAGACCAAAGAGCTGATTGTGGACTTCAGAAAGGGTAAGACGAGGGAACACAAACCAATCCTCATAGAGGGATCAAAAGTGGAAAGAATAAGCAATTTCAAGTTCCTGAGTGTCAACATCTCTGAGGATCTAATCTGGCACCGCTATAAAGAAGGCAAGACAATGGCAATATTTCATCAGGAGTTTGACGAGATTTGGTTTATCACCTAAAACACTCAAAAACTTCTACAGATGTACCATGGAGAGCATTCTGACTGGCTGCATCACCGTCTGGTATGGGGGGGGGGGCGCGGGCTACTGCACAGGATCAAAGTAGACTGCAGTGAGTTTAAATTACTCAGCTCCATCTTCGCTACTAGGCTTCATAGTATCCAAGACATCTTCAAGGAGTGATGCCTCAGAAAAACAGATCCCACCATCAAGGGCCCCAGGAACTTACATGTTTCAATGAGGTTACCTTTGATTTTTATAAACTCTGCCAAAGATAGGCCATCTTATTTAATTTCTCTGTACAAAACTACCTTCTCATTCTAGAAACCAATCTCCCAAGACATGCCTTCTTCTCATTGTTACCATCAGGAAGGAGGTACAAAAGCCTGAAAGCACACACTCAGTGATTCAGGAACAGCTTCATTTCCCTCTGCCATTCGATTTCTACTCACATTGAATACATGAGCACCACCTCACTACTTTTTTAAAATTTCTGTTACTTGCACTACTTATCTTAATTCAACTATTTAATATACATACATACACTTACTGCAATTCAGATTTTTGTTTATTTATCATGTATTGCATTGTATTGCTGCTTCAAACTTAACAAATTTCATGACATATGCCGGTGATATTAAACCCGATTCTGACTCTGATTCTTTAGAAATTGTGACGATTCAGCTGACAGATTAAAAGAGATGTAACAAAATCAGTTGAACTAAAGGCATGAATGCCACATGTCCCGACTAGTAAAGTCTTCAAGCATCCAGCGTAACCTGTGTCAACTGTGGGCCAATTTTCTCAAGGATTTCTTTGTTTGACACTATGAATTTTTTTGAGAGCATCAAAGGTGGAAACTGTACAGTCTCCACCCAGTTTTGTAATTATAAAGATATTCGAAACATTAGGTTGATGCATAGATTTTCCATTGATAGAGAGAAACAGAATGAAAACAGTGTCTTCTGTACATTGAGTCCAAACCCATCAAGCATCCTTCTTTAGACTAATTCTACCCTAAATTATTTTATTCTTCCCACATTCCTATGAAAACTCCTATCCACTTCAGACTCTACACTTACTTACTCTATATGGGTGACTTACAGTAACCAATTAATCTATCAACCCACATACATTTAGGATGTTGGAAGCAAGCAGAGAACCTAGAGGAAGCACATGAGGGTGAATATGCAAACTCTACCCAGACAGCACTAGAGGTCAGGGTTCCATTATTTTTATGTCTGTCTTATGTAGGTGAGACATTCCACTGTCTCAAGGTATCAAATTTACCTGAGTCTCAGATGCCTTGAGGCATATACAGGACAGACATAAAATAATTAGAAAAATCCAATAATATTTCCCAATTGGGAAAATTGGCTCAGACAAAGGTTATTGGAGATTCTTAAAGTTGGTATAGGATTCATGTACATTCTTTGGTAGAAGTGGACGTTATATCTGTTTATTTGGATGAGAAGTGAGAATTTGAAGAATGGATTTTGGCCAGTTTTCAAGCTCTCCCTTGTCAGCCAATATTATCCAAATACCCAAGTGTCAAAGATTCACAAAGGCTAAAAAATACATTGGAGCCTTGCTGTATGATAATTCGGGATCTGTCCTTTTTCTAGGGCTCCCACGTTCAGCCAGTTATTTGTGGAGGGTGCCAGGTGAGAAAAGGCAAGTAACTTCTGCTTTTGACTCAAAAAAATACAGGATGGTATTGTTGGCTTTCACATTCACTCCCACCTGCACCAGGCATACAACTGGGTTGGTTTTCCCCCAAGTCTCTTCTAGTGCAAAGAAGCATCACGAGGCAACTGGGATTTACAAACTCTGCTGCAGATACTCGGGGAAAGAAGAAATTGGTGGTGTCATAGTGGTTAATAGCACAAAAACTAACAATCCATAGACCTGAGTTCAAATCACACTGTAGCAACTGAATTTAATTTCAGTTTGCTATCTGGACTTTTTTTTTTAAAATAGGCAGTAATGAAGACATTGAAAGTATTGGATTTCCATCATTTTCTTTCTAATTCCCCATCCACCCCAGATATTCTCTCTCCGCCCCCCCCCCACCATTGGGCAGTAGATACAAAGCATCAAAAGCATGTACCACCAGGCCCAAGGATTGTTACTATCCCACTGTTTTAAGACTACTGAATGAAGCTCATGTACAATAATGTGGGCTCTTGACCTCACAGTTTACCTTGTCATAGCCTTGCAACTTATCATCTGCCTGCACTGCACTTTCTCTGTATCTATAACGCTTATGTTCTATATTTCTTTATTTCTTTTCCCTTGTATTACCTTCATTTACTGATAGGATGCAATGATCTATATGGAAGCCATGAAAAATCAACGTTGTTCAGTTTACCACAGCACATGTGACAATAATAAACCAATTTATAAACATTGTGCAAAAGTATGAAAAATCTGCTCTCCTCATATTGCGTGGCCAATTTTGCCTCCAGCAATGTGATTGATTCTCATGTGGCCCTTAAAATAGACTAGTAAGCCATTCTGTTCAAGGGCAAATTGAGGTGGTCAATGAATGAATGTAAGTAATGCCCCCAAAACAAGTGGATAGTAAAAAAAGAAATCAATGAGGATATAAATATATTATACAGATTTAATGAATTCAAGGTTTATTTCTGATCTCTAATTATTTCTAATTATAATGGTTGACTTACAGTGGTGCTGGAAAGTTTGTGAACCCTTTAGAATTTTCTCTATTTTTGCATAAATATGACCTAAAATGTGATCAGATCTTCGCATGTCCTAAAACTAGATAAAGAGAACCCAATGAAATAGATAACAAAAAATATATACTTTTTTCATTTTATTGAGAAAAATGATCTAATATTACATGTATTTACATAGAAACATATAGAAACATAGAAAACGTACAGAACAACACAGGCCCTTCAGCCCACAAAGTTGTGCTGAACATGTCCCGACCTTAGAAATTACTAGACTTCCCCATAGCCCTCTATTTTTCTAAGCTCCAAGTACCTATCCAAAAGTTTCTTAAAAGACCCTATCATATCCGCCTCCACCGACATTGCCGGCAGCCCACTCCACGCACTCACCACTCTGAGTAAAAAACTTACCCCTAACATCTCCTCTGTACCTACTCCCCAGCACCTTAAACCTGGGTCCTCTTGTGGCAACCATTTCAACCCTAGGAAAAAGCCTCTGACTATCCACATGATCAATGCCTCTCATCATCTTATACACCTCTATCAGGTCACCTCTCATCCTTCGTCGCTCCAAGGAGAAAAGGCCAAGTTCACTCAACCTGTTTTCGTAAGGCATGCTCCACAATCCAGGCAACATCCTTGTAAATCTCCTCTGCTCCCTTTCTATGGCTTCCACATCCTTCCTATAGTGAGGAGACCAGAACTGAGCACAGTACTCCAAATGGGATCTAACTAGGGTCCTATATAACTGCAACATTACCTCTCAGCTCCTAACTTCAATTCCACAATTAATGAAGGCCAATATGCCTTCTCAACCACAGCGTTAACCTGCACAGCTGCTTTGAGCATCCTATGGACTCGGACCCCAAAATCTCTCTGATCCTCCATACTGCCGAGTCTTACCATTAATACTATATTCTGGCATCATATTTGTTGGGAAAAAATGTGTGAACCTCTGGGATTACTTTATACTTTATTATCGCCAAACAATTGATACTAGAGTGTACAGTCATCACAGCGATATTTGACTCTGCGCTTCAGTTCATTTAAAGGGGAAATTAGAGTCAGGTGTTTCAATCGATGGGATGACAATCAGGTATGTGTGGGAGGCCCTGCCCTATTTAAAGAACATAAACCTGGGGCGTCACTATCAGAGTCTGATCTTCATCACACGGGTTTTTAGAAGTGTGCCATGCCTCAATCAAAGGGGATTTCTGAGGACCTCAGAAAAAAAGCTGTTGATGCTCACCAGACTGGAAAAGGATACAAAATCATTTCTAAAGAGTTTGGGCTCCACCAATCCACAGTCAGGCAGACATGTACAAATAAAGGAAATCCAACACCGTTGTTACTCTGCTCATAGTGGTCAACCAACAAAAATCACTCCAAGAACAAGGCGTGTAATATTCCCGGTGGTCACTAAGAATCCCAGGGTAACATCTAAGGAGCTACAGGCCTCTCTTGGATTGGCTAATGTCAGTGTTCATGAGTCTACCATCAGGCATACACTGAACAACAATAGTGTGCATGGCAGGATTGCAAGCAGAAAGCCACTACTCTCCAAGAAGAACATTGCTACCCCTCTAAAGTTTGCTAATGACTGTGTGGAAAGCCAGAAGGCTATTGGAAGAATGTTCTGTGGACGGCTAAGTCCAAAATAGAACTTTTTGGCTTAAATGAGAAGTGTTATGTTTGGCCAGTGTCATGGTTTGGGCCTGCTTTGCTGCCTGGGACCAGGAAGGCTTGCCATCGTCGATGGAACTATGAATTCTGAGTTTTACCAGCAAATTCTACAGGAAAATGTGAGAGTATTCATCCGTGAACTGAAGCTCACGAGAAAGTGTGTCATGTAGCAAGACAATGACCCTAAACACACAAGTTGGCCTACCAAAGAATGGTTAAGGAAGAAGAAATTTCACATTTTGGAATGACCGAGTTAAAGCCCTGACCTTAATTCAATAGAAATGTTGTGGAAGGACGTGAAGCAAGCAGTTCATGCAAGAAAGCCCACCAACATCCTAGAGTTAAAGCAGTTTTGTAAGGAGGAATAGTTTAAAATTCCTTCAAGCCGATGTGCAGGACTGATCAACAGTTACCGGCAATGTTTGGTTGAAGTTATTGCTGTACAAGGGGTCACACCCAGTTACTGAAAGCAATGGTTCACATACTGTTTCCAATGAATACATATAATATTGGATCATTTTTCTCAATAAAATCAAGAACTTTTTTTTGCATTATTTAATTGAATTCTCTTTATCTAGTATTAAGACTTGTGTGAAGGCCTGATCACACTTTAGGTCACATTTATGCAGATATACAAAAAGTTGTAAAGGGTTCACAAACTTTCTAGCACCACTGTAAATTTGATGGAGTTTTCTTAAACCTGCAAAGGCCTGGTGGACAAGTTTCCAATCTTTGAATGAGAATGAAAAGAAAGATGGACAAAATGGCTAAGGTCTATAACCAACCCTCTTGTGGTAAACTTAAAAATTTGTTTAAACAATTAGACTCATGAAAGGTTTTTAAAGAACATTTAAAGATTAGCTTTATTTCTCACATCTGCATTGAAACATCGAAGCGTACAGTGAAGTGCACTGCTCTCCGTCAATGACCAACAGAGTCCAAAGAAGCACCAAGAGCAGCCCACAAGTGTCACTATGTGTCCAGTACCAACGTGGCGTGCCCACAACTTTCTAACCCTAATCTGTACGTCTGAGGAATATGGGAGGAAACTAGAGCACCCGGTCATGGGGAGATTGGACAAGCTCCTTACAAGCAGCTGTGGGAAATGAATCCCTGTCAGTGGTGCTGTAGAGCGTTACACTAACCAATATACTCCAGTGCCACTCCATAAGCAAACACATTTCTCAAGATCATAGTAGAAATTTGGATATTTCTTTCACATGTGGCAGTTGATGCTGATAAACCTTTAATTTTAAATCAATGCTATTACGTTTCAGTTCACATATGGAATTAAGGGAGATAATACAAACACAGATATCTGGAGCTACTCCACAAGTAGACAGAATGAGTTCACAGATCAGCCACGATGGGCAGAACAGTGGAATCATTCCTGCATTCACACATTGATACCTTCAGCATGTAATTGAATTTCAGTTATTGAAATTTCAACTCAGTGCTTGCTTGCTACTGCAGTAGTACAGATATTGAAAGAAAACTTCTCATTAGCCATTTAAGCACCCTTCTTCTTCATCTACAACCCAGTAAAAAGTATGTGTCTCTGAGCAAGCCATGGAGGATAGTTGCAGTAGCAAATTGGCTGAAGCTGTCAAGGCTGGGGGTGCAGAAATGCTTCTGAATCTCCCTGGTTCCTTAAGTGAAGTGATGAGGTTCCAGAGATGTTGTGGAATGCCAGCACTGTTTTTATCTTTAAGAGGTGAGTTAAATCAGTAATTGGATGTTATTGAGGTGTTATCCTGATAGCTACAGGAAAACATGTTGCTCATTTTTTTTTAATATCTGTTTCCTTTTGAAGGAGTCTGGCCAGAATTTCAGAGAGCTCCGATTTTCAATTAAGATCCTAAGAACCTGTCTTCATTGTGATCAAATGTTGTTTATTACAAGAAGATAAAGAAGCACCACCACATCCATACTAGTTCACACTATCCTCTTTTCATTCCCATTCAATGACTGGAAACTTGCCCAAAAGTTTTGTATGGCTCTGTTTTTTAACTCATCATGTATGGCCATAAATTATTGCAGTTCAGAAACAGACTCTGAGCTTACTAGGTCTGTGTTATGTTTTTCTATTCTGAATGACCTATTTTAATCCTTTTTGTTCATTTTTCAGGATCAGGGTGTCACAATCTCAGGCTGACAAAGGCTTTGACTCCATAAATCATGAAGCCTTTAGTTCTGGCTGCCATGCCAAATTCAACAGGAGCACACAAAGGAGCTGAGGGAACTTAGCAGGTCAGTTAGTATCTACTATGTCTCCATTCAAATTTCATCACCAGGCTTCTGCCTGAACGGATGAGTGAAAGCATTTTCTAAAGTTATAGAGTCATATAGCACAGAGACAGGCCTGTCAGCTCACCTCCTTCATGCAGACAATGGTATTAATTATAAAACCATCATTTCCAAAGCACCATCATTAGCTTTCAGTACACTACAATTCTCAATCTTTGCATACACCAAGAATGATCACTGAAACTAGCCTCCCACGGCTTCTATCTACTTTTCCTCATGATGTGACAGGTCCCAATGAAAGGACTAGATAGGTTTGAATGTGGAAAGAATGTTTCTTATGGTGGGAGTGTCCAGAACTAGAGAGAACAGCCTCAAAATTGAGGAGCAACCTTTTAGAACAGAGGTAATAAGGAATATTTTTCGCCAGAGAGTAGTGAATCTGTAGAATGCTTTTGCACAGACTGCTGTGGAGGCCAAGTCCATAGGTATATTTAAGGTGGAAGTTGATAGTTTCCTGATTGGTCAAGGCCTCAAAGGATATGGTGAGAAGGCAGGTGTATGGGGTTGAGTGGGATTGGGAATCAGCTGTGATGGAATGGTGGAGCAGACTCAATGGGCTGAATGGCCTAATTCTGCTCCTATGTCTTATGGTCATATGGTTTTATGGGGTATCTGGTAGGGCTCTGAAAATCTGTGCCAAGCAACTGGCAGTTGTGTTCAAAGACATTTTCAATCACTCATAGCTACAGTCGGAAGTTCCCACCTGCTTGGAAAGGGCGTGGAGGAGCCACTGCACAGGATCAGAAATAGCTGCAAACTCAGTCAGCTCCATCATGGGCACTAGTGTCCCCGGAATCAAGGACATCTTCAAAAAGCAATATATAAATATATATACACTTCTAACTGTAATTGACAGGTTTTATTATTATGTATTGCAATATAATACTGCCACGTAACACCAAATTTCATGACGCATGCGGTGATATTAAACCTGAATCTGCTACCCTAGGAAAGCAGCAAACACACTTAAAGACCCCTCTTGGCAAGTATGTTCTCTCTTCTCCCTCTTTCCATCAGGCAGAAGATACAAAAGCCTGAAAACATGTAGCACAAGATTCAAGGAGAGCTTCAGTTGCTACTGTAAGACTTGAATAGACCTCTTGTATGATGAAGATGAATTCACAATTGAACTTGTCATGGCCTTTTCACTTTACTCTGTACCTATAGAGCACTCTTTATGTAACAGTAATGCTATATTCTACATTCTTTTTGCATAGTAGGGGAATTAAGGGTTACGGGGGAAAAGGCAGGTAGGTGGAGATGGGTCCATGGCTAGATCAGCCATGATCTTATTGAATGGCGGAGCAGGCTCGACGGGCAAGATGGCTGACTCCCGCTCCTATTTCTTATGTTCTTATTCTGTTATTGCTTTTTCCCTTTGTACTACCTTGATGTACTTCTGTTTTGAAGTGATCTATATAGATAGCATGCAAAACAGTTTTCTTGGCAGGTATTACAATAACAAACCGGTTACCAGTTACCACTGCTGCCTCTGGAAAACCTTTTATATTAAAGGTGAAGACTTCTGTCCTCAGAAAAAGCCAATGTCACAAGCAATGAGGCATTGAGCAGCTGCTCTGCTCGTTTTAACATTGTGTGTGGGAGTGCAACCCTTTAACAAGTCTTATGTCCATTATGTCCCTTATTCTGTAACATTCAAAAGAAACATAAAAAAAACACAACAAAAGCATAACACATTACGTTAGCGTAATGAAAAGGAAGAGCAGGCCACCTGCTGATCTCATTGGTGCCAAAATCTCCATGAAGCTGAAGAGAAATTACTCCTCCTTGAAAGTAAGAAGAGAATGTAGGAAAAGGAAGGACCCTTCTCTGTGCTCAGCTCTCTGCAATTTCTGAAGACTGATTTGTAGATTTAGAATTATGTCAATGAGTCAGATCAAGCTCCATCATAGAATCATGGTAGAGATCATTTGCAATTGAGGAATGGACATAATCTACTACAGTCTTATTTTCAGAAGTACCCCACTATCTGCCAGCTTGTTTCCCACATAAAGAAACAAGAAACTTCCAACCTGGGATCTCAATGAAGGTAAAAGCATAACAGCTCTGAGCCTCTGCCCAGCTCTACCAATTTCTTTTTATAGCTTTGACTAGATATTCTCAAAATCCCCAAGGAAATGCCTCACAGCTTATTTGCTGGCTCCACAGAACTTTTTCTCAGAAATTTCATTATCTCGGCAGTAATTGCATATTGTGAGAATGTGTTTTCATACACATATTTTTAACAAAGTACCATAAATCACAGGTTTGCTCTGTTCCTTTTTTTTTAATAAGAGTAGGTTTAAGAAGTATTAGAGCGGAATGCATTAGGCTGTGAGGTGTTGACTGTACAGTTCCCTCACATGCCCCCTTTCCTGAGTGTGTTTGGAAATGATCCTGACAGCTGTATAGTACCTCTATATTCAAGACACAGACCATTTTATTCTTTGTTAGCATGCTGTGAAGTAACCATTGGTTGCACTGCAATCCAAATTACTGTCTCAGCTCTGGGAAACTTCCATTTATTGTTCTCCACCACTGCACGGGCTAATACCAAAAAAAAAGTATCTGGCTGAAAATGACATTAAACTGCCCAAATAAATGTCAGCCAGCTGACATTAGAAATACTAGTACATCTTGAAAAATGTTTCCAGGATATAATATATGTTGAGGTTCAGATGACATTGATAAACTATTCAAGGTTATTTCCCTGTTTTACAGCACCATCTGGACCTTTCAAATACCCTTCAAATGTTATAGCCTTTCAACAATTCCCATAAAAATCAGAGATATATTAGACATTGTTACTAGGTTTACAATTTCATAAAGAAAATAATACTTCTTTAATTTAGTCAAGAAAATATTTGACCTTTTTGGTAAATATGTAGTAATAAGATGGATTCCCTCTTAAATCTTAAACTAAACAAAATGATCATTCCTCCTTTCCTTCATTTCTTCAGTTTTGTCCCAGCTTTCCATGGAAATTCTGACTGATAAGTTGGTACTTTTTTCCTGCCCATTTTGTGAAAGCAGAACTTTAAAGAGATATTTGTATTTCGAATCACTCTTTTGCATGAAACACTACTTAAGAACTAGGATCAATGCTTTTAGCTTCTTGAGCCCACATTGCAAAATTTATATCAATACGATCCATAGCAGCCAGAGTGAAGGAGAATGGAAATGCAGTGAGTGAAGAAGGCAGAGATGAAAGGGTCATTGACCTGACCTAATCTTTCATTCCTTCCAGAAACTGACAAGTCTTCTGGATGTTCTCAGCACGCTTCTGGTTGTGTTGCTGATACCTGCAATTCTTTGTTTCTCAAGAAACCAAGAACCTGGTTACAGAGACAAACAGAAGGGAGTGGTATGTAGAGGAAGCTTCAAGGTGTGCAGTGGGGGGAGGGGAGACATAGTGCTATCTGTGATGGAGGAGTGAAGAGAACAAAGGTGAGGAGACCCAGAAGAGGAGGATGGCTATAGGATATAAGACAGGGGAAAACATTAAATTAGGGCAGTTGGATAAAAGAATACTATAGTCATGTTGCTGGACCATAAGAGGATTGCAGAAGTGTGGCATTTTGGTGGAGCATTTTAAATTAAGTGTGAATGTTTCAGTTTATGTAAGGACAATATTATATAAACTGAGTTTCAAAGTAATGGAGCTGTAGGTATAGTTGGGGAGAGAGCGGAGTGCAAGGAAAAGAAGCTGAAAATGAAGTGGATTTAGGCGATGAAGGTGAGCACAGAGTCATGAATTAAATAGTTCTATACTTCCTGTTTCAGACGGGGAGATGGATGAATAAAATTATCCATAACTAAGAAGGATTACTTTAAATAGGAAATATTTATCTGGAGAAAATGTAGGCCCCTTGGGACATGATATTAGATAGTAAGTTGGAGAATGCAACAAGAGCCTTGAGATTAATAGAGAAGTCAAACAGCAAGGGCTTAGTGTAACCATTTCTCATGCAGAATATTCTGACTGTACAGTCAAAGAATATGGTATAGATGGTGAAAAATATGGGGACTGGGACAGATATGTGGGAATGCGCTGGTTAGTATCAGCAGAATACTTGACCGCAAATTTGTATGCAATATTGGCACCGTGATAGCGTAGCCATTAGTGCGACGCTATTACAACTTGGGGCATTCCAGAGTTTGGAGTTTGATTCCAGCAGCATATTTGGGTAAGGTTTCTTTCTTTCTGATTGACAAGTTAGAACAGTGGAAATGACAGGCAGGGCAGGGGTTGCTCCTCTTGCAGGATGTGGGAGTCAGGGAGTCCTCCAGTGTTCCTGATGCTACATCTGAAAGAAGTGCATCCAATTGCGGCTCCTTGCAGATCACCTCAGGGCCTGAGCCGGAGCTGGATGAATTCCGGATCATTCCAGAAGTTACGGGGGCGGCAATCACACTTGGAATGCAGAGAGCAAGCAGTTAGGTGACAATCGGTGGGGTGGGGGTAGGGGGAATAAGTAGCCAATACAAGACTCTCCTGTAACTATTCTCCTCAATAATAAGTATACCTCTTCAGGTACCGTTGGTGGTAGAGGCAAGGAACAGGGGAGAGCAACAGCAGCCAGGTCTTTGGCTCTGCCTCGGGCTCTGTGGCTCAGAAGCGAAAAGGGAAGAAGTGGATTGCAATTTTGATAGGGAAATTAATTGGTCAGGGAGCGTGGATGAGAGTGAGACACTCAGATGGTTTGTTGTCTCCCAGTGGCTAGGATCCGAGATGTTTAGTATTGAGTCCACAGTATTCTTGAGGGGAAAGGGAGCAGCCAGAAGTCATGGCACACATTGGTATCAGTGATATAGGCAGGAAAAGGATGATGTCCTGAAGAGGGCAATATAAAATTAGGAAAGAAGGTAAAAAGAAGAACCTGAAAGGTAGAAACCTTTGGATTGCTATTTCTGCCACAGGCCGGTAAGGGCAAAGAACATGAAGATGTGGAAGATGAATATGTGGCTGAAGAATGGTGCAAGGGGAAGGGATGCAGGTTTGTGGATGGTTGGGATCTCTTTCAAGGAGGTGTTACCCATACAATGAGGACAAGTTTAACCTGAACTCAAGAGGGAACAATGTCCGTGCAGATCTGTTGGGGCTGGTTTGAAATACGTTGGCGGGGGGTGGAAATCAAAGTGATATGTCAGATGATAGAGCAGTTGGTGTTAATGTGCATAGAGACTTGGGAAGGATAGTCAGTGGACAGGGCACAAATGCAGACAGTTGGATGGGTTGAAATGAGTTTACTTCAATGCAGGAAGAGTGAAGAAAAAGGATAATGAACGAAGGGCATAGATCAGTACCTGGAATTATGATGTTGTGGCCTTAATAGATTTAGCAAGGTTGGTTGCTTGATGCTCTGGGGTTGGAATGTTTCAAAAGGGCTAGAGGGAGATAAAAGGTGGTGGGTGGTGTGTGGCTTTTTGAGTAGCATGCTAATCAGGGCTAATATCACAGCTGCAGAAGGGAGGATGCTGTGGAGGAATCATCTATTGAGTCAGTGTGGGTGTAAGTCAGAAACAGGAAGGAAGCAATCACCATCAGGAGTATTCTACAGGTGCCCAATAGCCACTGGGAGCAGATTAGTAGGTAGAACGAACAGGATCAGATGAGATATACCCCAGGTTACTATGGAAAGTGAGGGAAGAGACTGTTGGGGCATGACAATGATCTTTGCTTCCTCCTTGAGCTATAGGGTTGGTACCAGAGGACTGAAAAATGGTGAATGGTGTTTAAGGAAGGAAATGGGGATAATCCTGGGAATTATAGACCAATCAATCCTAGTCAGTGGTGGACAAACTATTAGAGAGGATTCTTTGGGATATTATTTATGAGCATTAGGAGAATCATAGCCTTATTATGGATGGTCAGCATAACTTTGTAAAGGTCTAATTGAAGTTTTCAATGAGGTGACAAAACAAATTGATGAATGCAGAGCAATGGATGTGATGTAAATGCATTTTAGTAAACCATTTGACAAGGTTCCCATTGGTAAGCTTATCCAGAAAGTTATGATCGTCATAAGCATGAATAATTCTCTGTAACTGAAAAAATACTCTCCACAGAAATGACTCCTCACTTTTTTCAGTAGCGACATCAGAGGGTTTCACAGAAGGGAATCCTACTAGTAAAAGCAAGTACAGTTGAAAAATGGCTGGATTTTCCTGTTCTCTAATACCTGTGATGATTCCTCTGATGGAATCTGAACAATGCCTTTAATATTGGACTGAACTACAAGAGTTACCTGCACTGGCACCACAGAAAATAATTGGTGTAACCATGATACTCAAATCCTCTAACTTTTCATGCAGGTCATAGGGCATTGATCATTAAATCTACGTCTCTGAAAACAGTTGGTGTCAGACCAATAAAATGAATTTAAAGTCTATGAATCCTCAAAGTTCCTCTCTGTTCTGTATTTCAAAGTGTATTATCTATAATTATTGGTCTTTTTCATTCCACTGCAGAATCATAAAAATGATCCACAAAAAATAATATAGGTAAAAAGAAATTTTGGGAAGAGGGAAAGGAAATTTTGCCAAACATACATTGTTCCTTTTAGCAAATCACAACCTTGTATTCCCGTCTTCCCATTTTATTCTGCAATCTTTTCAAAACTTCTGTAGGGAATAATGTAATGAATTTGGGAAAAGTGTAGGGAAAATTCCTGAGCATAATTTGCTTCATTTTTGTAATCTGAGACTGAAAAGCACCTCTTCATTTTTGAAATCTCAAGTGGATTAGTATCTTTTTACCTATATAATCAAAAAGAATTTTTAACTTTGGGATCATGTTCCTGTGAACTTTCTTTCCCCTCATGGAGATTCAGATATTAGAATTTCAGATAGAGTAGAAAGCGGCTCTTGCAGGGCTGTTCGCCGATTAAAGACGACCTTAGAAACTGAATGTTTCGTATTCATTTCTGGTGTGCAGTTTTCTTTATCAAGAAAGCATATTCACAGATGCCTCTGTGGCTGATAAAGTAAGGTGCATATTTCTCATGCTATTTTTATCTCACTGATTATTTCACCAAGTTCATGTGGATATCAATTAAAAGTAATTGCTCACGTTTAAAATGAATTAGCTAATGGCAGTGTTAAAATGCACAAGCAGGAATGTAACATCAATTCACTCAATATTATTGCATAAATTTTCTATAAAAATATGAAAAATCTCTAATTGTCAAAATGGAAAAATGTTCTGCACATAGACTCAAATAGTCCTAACAAAAGTTAAACTTATATAATCCTAATGTAGGATTGTATGCATAACTTATAAACTCCCACTCACATTTTTGATAAGAACATGAAAACAGTAATACATAATACCATCAAGACTTCCACTTAATTCTCCTTTAATGTTTTCAGAAATTATTCCCATGATGGGTAATCAAAACCAGAGATGGATGACATCCTTAGTGTAGGATGAGCATGCAAAGTTTATCTTTGGATGTCATGTGACAATTAGGCGGTACATAAAAATTACAGAGAACAAGTTTAAAAAAAGAAAAGGGAGAGATGATTCAATTAGAGACTGACAGCAAACAAAGAAACACAAAATGCTTCTATTGGTACTTTAATACAAATAGCAATCAGCTGAACATTAAGACTAATCAGAGATCAAACTTGAAATCTATTAGTGAACCAAAAGGCCTTGCTGAAATATTAGTTGAGTACTTCAAATTAATTTTACCAATAAAAAGGAATTTGCCAATGTTCTGGCCAGCCAAGAATTATCAAGGGTACTTACAGTATGAGATAAAGACAGAAAAGCAAAGCAGGAAAATGAATCAAATGGACTGTATCCTTAGTCATCAAGAAAAGTCAAGGTCAAAAATTTGAAGGTTCTTGCCATATTCTTCCATTCCTTTGCAGAGGTAAAACTGAAACCAAAGGACTGGAGGGATGCAAGTCGCAGTGTAATAGAGCACTACTGCACAGAAACTGGCTCTTTGGCCCATCTAGTCTGTGCTGACTGCTTTTCTGCCTAGTCCCATCTATCTGCATCCAGACCAGAAACCTCCATACCTCTCAAGTGTTGCAACTGAACAAACATCCACCACCTCTATTGGCAGTTTATTCCACACTCGCACCTCCCTCTGAGTGAAGAAGTCACCCCCAAGTTCCTCTTAAATATTTCACCTTTCACCCTAAATATGTGCCCTTCATTTCTACTCTCGCCTAACCTCAGGGGAAAAAGCCTGCTTGTATTTACCTTATCTGTGCCCCTCATCATTTTGTGTACCTCCACAAAGGAGTATGCACTTGATCAATAAAAGGGTAGAAAGTAAAATTTGGCTATCGTAGACCAGACAGTTTAACATCATTCATGGGAAACTTTTGGAAACAAAATAAGGAGATAATTGGTAACCACATGGGCATAAGCAGATGGGTAAAGAAGTATGAGAGAGGATCATTTGAGTAGAAATTGTTTGACTAACTTGATCTAGATTTTTCACTTAGTTAAGAGCTTGAGCAGGAGTAAGTCAGCTTAAAATGTATTTATGTACAATATCTTCAAATGATATTGATAAGGAACCATATATCAAACTGTTTGGCAAAGTTGTAGCCATGGGATAAAAATGACAGTTGCAGTATGGATGTAAAATTGACCAAACACTAGAAAACAATGCTGTAATCAATGGCAGCTGTTTTGATTTGCATGGAGG
This sequence comes from Mobula birostris, assembly GCF_030028105.1. NCBI lineage: Eukaryota > Metazoa > Chordata > Chondrichthyes > Myliobatiformes > Myliobatidae > Mobula > Mobula birostris. Next base: position 36,783,926 of record NC_092372.1, on the reverse strand, counting down.
TATGGTCAAGGATCAGAACCAGGGCCGCTGTTAATTTTAAACACATTATTGATTTCAGTGAGCACACAGGCAGAAATATTAAATTTACCCAAGATTCAGACATATATTAAAAAGTAAGAATAGACTTCAAGTGAGCACAGATATGCAGGCTGAAGGTGGAAGAAATTCACTGCAGAAAAGTGTGAGGTTGTGAAAATAAGAAGGGATAATATATGGTAAATGGTAACACATTAATGTAGGTACCTAGAGTAAGCTCAAAATAGGCCTAGCAGAATTCCTTGTAAGTGGCAAGACAGGTTAAGAAAATGGGTAGTAAATGGATTCCAGGCTTTTTAAATAGAAGCAGAAAGTACTAAAACCAGGGGGTTCTACTAACACTTTATAAAACATGAGTTTGATCCAAGCTGGAGTAGATGGATCAAAGAACTTAGAATGGTACAGCATATAACAGGCCTTTCAGTCCATGATGTCTTCCTGAACACAACTCCAAATTAAACTCATGCTTTTGGCCTGTATATGGTCTATGTCCTTCCATTCTCTACGTATTTAAGAGTTTCCACAGGCTGACTGGCCCCATAGTTATAATTCTATATGACTGGAATTTGCATTGAGCCAGAAGAACAAAAATGCTCAGATTGGTATTAAACGTGTTCTACCACAACACAAAGTATAATTGTAGGAAAATGGAATACTGTGTTTCTAGGTGAAGTGCATTGCTCTTTGTGGAATTTTAAATTGGGAATTTGTTGAAGCAAATAATTTGAATTTTTGCTTGCTTAAGTTTCTGATGGCACAGGTGTCTAAGCCCTTCACAATCAAAACATGTCAATTCTTAGTAACAAAGATAACAAGATAAGTCAATAGCCTGGAGGCTGACTAAAGAGAGAACTTGTATATGTAGAGCACTCCTTCACATTTTTAAAAAGCTCCGTAATTAATTCTGATGTGCAATCACTGTTTTATAAATAAACATTAAGTATTCAGCTCAGCTTGAAGAACAACTGTTATTGCAGAATCCAGTATGTGGAGATTCAGTATTTTCATTAAGGAAGGAGTTGCAGGCCAGGAGAAAATGATTTTCTTAAAAGGGGCAAGGCATTTTGCACACCAACTGAGAAGGGATATAGAATCTTAGGTTAATGTCTAGCCATTACTTAAACAAATCAGCACACCTTTAAAACTGTACTGAAGTGCCAGGCCACATGGGAAGTAAGATTTCAACCCACATGCTTCTGATTCTCAAAAACACGAATATTGAAACATAATTATACTGGAAGAGAAACGGGGAGAAAAGAGTAAAAAAATTTGAGTAAAAAGATTTCATTAAAATACATAATTGGGTGAGGAAAAAGTTAACAATTTTAGAGCGGTTCTATGGCAAGGGCTTATTAATTTTGTTCCAAACCATTCCAGGGAACTTCATTGCAACATATGAAGTCACTCTGTTTTTGTGTCTATAGGAGATATAATTGCAATGTTATCGCATTCTACAATACAATTTCTTGGCAATTCTACTGAGAAGCCTAACATACTCCAAGGTTTTTCGGCACTCACTCCACCACCATAGACTTGATAGTCAAATTCAAGAGATGAGGCAGGGACATTTACATCTTTTAAAAGTCATATGGACATGTAAGTAAGACCATAAGATATAGTAGCAGGATTAGGTCATTTGGCTGACTGAGTCTCTTCCACCATTTCATCGTTCAAGTGTCAGACCCAACCGGACAGCCTTGGTTCTGCCAAAAGCCCTTAGAGAACTTGCTATTATTAAATACTTCTAAGTAATATAAAGTAAAATGCAATGCACACAAGATGCTGGAGGAACTCAGCAGGCCAGGCAGCATCTATGGAAAAGAGTAAATCTGTCAACATTTCAGGCTGAGACACTTCCTCAGGATGTAGGATCCTGGTGAAGGGTCTCGGCCCAAAACGTTCTTGCCTGCTGAGTTCCTCCAGCATTTTGTGTGTATTGCTTTGATTTCCAGCATCTGCAGATTTTCTCTTCCTTTTGACAAATTAAAATGTATTGATTTTTTACAAAATATAGCATAAAGCACCGTTAATTGTTGGAAATTCATGAAAACCTGTAAGATTTGACAAAACTACAAAACCGTACAATTTATTCGCACTTAAGATTTCAATGAAGATTACAGCATAAACCTCTCACAACAATTAAGAAGCATCCCTATGAGCTGCTGAACCATGAAGACACAATAGACTTTGAATCAATGTAAGTGAAAGGATTTAGTATGATGAGCAATACAGACATGGTAGGCCGAAGGCTCTGTTTCTGTGCTGTATGTCTCTACACACCAGTCTCAATGGAGCTGAGGTAGAGGTGGTTGAGACCTTCAAGTTCCTAAGAGAAAACTTCACTGGCCCAGTCCAGCCACGTGGACGCTATGTCCAAAAACACACACTAGCAGCTCCACCTGGCACACAAAGCAAAAAGTTTCACTGTCTTGACATTTGACAATAATAATATAAAAATAGTGACAGTAATATATCAGAGGGGCCAATGCAAACTACAACCAGCCACTCCACACAATGCATTTATACTTCTCTCTTGGACTCAGCATTGACTAGAGTGCAGAGCTTGTGAGCACTGCCAATCCTAACTCCAGCATGTTTCACGTTGCAATACACAGATATGAAATACACATTGTCTCATCCACTACAACCTTCAGCGATTCCCTGTGGAACCACAAGCTGGCAGCAACATGATCCAGTTTAGTAATTCTACCAGCCAATGTTCTTTTCAACCCAGATTAGTAGTGTAGTTCAGTTTTTATAGACTTCTATCTTAACCCTCAGTTTCTGACTTCAAGCATCTTAATCTATCCACTCTTGGTCACATAGCCATAATTAAGTATCCTTTTGAATTAACAAGATGGCATTCCTTATATTCATTTCACATAGCTTCATTAAAAGTATTGAAATTTACTCTGTAATTCTATTATTGTGTATTTAAATCTTAATTGTAACTTACAAGATATCGGTGAGGCCACATATGGAATACTGTGTTCAGTTTTGGTGTCCGTACAATAGAAAAGATGCCATTATGCTGAAAGAGTGCCGAGAAATTTTTGGAATATGTCACCAGGACTTGAGGGACTCAATTATCAAGAGAGGGTGAGCAGGTTGGAGAAAGGTTAAGCATTTTTTCATTGAAGAATAGAACATTTAGGGAGAAATGTCTTTTAAAAGTAAACTGATTGATGAGGTGCACGGAAAGGGTAAATGTGCACAGTCTTTCTTCCAGGGTTGGGGAATCAAGAAATTGAGGGCACAGGTTTGAGGTGAGAGGGGAGGGAATTAATAGGAAGCTGAGGGCAACCTTTTCACCAAGTTCAGTATATGGAATAGGCTGCGAGAGGAAGTGGTAAGGCAGGGATATAAACCTCTTTTAAAAGTCTCTTGGACATGTATATAACACCATAAGATATAGCAGAAGAATTAGGCCCGTCGAGTCTGTCCTGTCATTTCATCATGGCTGATCCATTATTCCTCTCAGCCGGAACCTCCTGCCTCTTCCCATATCCCTTCATGCCCTGACCAATCAAGAATCCATCAACCTCTGCCTTAAATATTCAAAAAGACTTGGCCTCCAGAGCTGCCTGTGGCAAAGAATTCCACAGATTCACCACTCTCTGGCTAAAGAAATTCCTCCTCATCTCCATTCTAAAAGGATGCCTCAGTTCTGAGGAGGTGTACTCTGGACTAAGACTCTCCCATCATAGAGCCATCCTCTCCACATCCACTGTCTCAAGGCCTTTTACTGTTCAATAGGTTTCAATGAGGTCACCACTCATTCTTCTGAATTCTAGTGAACACAGGCACAGAGCCATCAAACGCTCTTCATACGACAAGCCATTCAATCCTGGAATCATATTTGTGAACCTCCTTTGAACCCTCTCCAGTTTCAGCACATCTTTTCTAAGATGAGGGGCCCAAAACTATTTACAATACTCCAAATGGGGCCTCACCAGTGCTTTATAAAGCCTCGACAGTGCATACTTGCTTTTATATTCTAGTCCTCCTGAAATGAATGCAAACATCACATTTGTCTTCTTCACCAAAGACTCAACCTACAAATTAACCTTAAGAAAATTCTGCACAACAACTCACAAGTCCATTTGTACCTGTGGTAAACCATATATATATGTTGTAACTGGGTTACCTGTCTGGACACGCCCCTCTGCTGATTGCTCCTGTGGCTCTTCCCACAGACCCCTGAATAAAGGTGATTGTGTCACTACTCCTCCCTCAGTCCAGGACAGATACTCAGCATGGACGTTGGTCCATTTACTGTTAGTAAAAGCCTTTCAGTATTTACTGTACTTCCAGTCTTTTGAGTAATTGATAGTGCATCAATTTTATTAACAGTAATTTTAAAGCATGGAACACGTCGTGAGACCTGACAAGTTAGACCTCGACCTGTAAACACCTGAAGCTGGAAACATTTTCGAACTCTGGCTAGCCTGCTTCGAATCATACCTCGAGGAGATTGAAGTGACCGACCCCGTAGCGAACAGAGTTCTCCTCTCCAGGGTCAGCCCACGGGTCCACTCAATGATTAGAGACCAGCTGAGCTACGATGGCGCGATGAGCGCCCTCAAGAGACAACAGCTGTGGCCGGTAAACACGTCTATGCGCAACATCGCTTAGCGACGCGGCAGCAGCGGCCCGGAGAGTTGAGCGTTGAGTTCATCCGGGCCCTACAGACACTCATGTGGGCCTGCGATTGCTGGGAGCTGACAGCCGAAGAGCATGTGGAGCTCCTAGTAAGATACGCCTTTGTCACGGGGACCAGGTCAGTGTATGCGCGCAAGCGGCTGCTGAAACATGCCGATCTTACCTTATATTTGGTGATTGAGCTGGTCAACATGCTGGAGGCCACTCTGCACAACTCTGATGCTCTCCAGGCACGCGATCTCCCAACAGCCTCATGGACGCTGCAGATCCCACAGCCCGGCTGCTGCCGGTTGCGAGTCCGCGAAGTGCTACTTCTGCGGACTCGAGAAGCACCCCCGGAAATGCTGCCCGGCCTGAGAAGCTACCTGCTCCAGCTGCAGAAAGAAGGGCCACTTCGCCAAGGCCTGTCAGTCCAAACCGCGAGCGGGATCGAGCAGCGCCACATGCGAGGCATGGGGGGTCACCATCTTGGCCATTGCCATCTTGTCTGCACGTCGCAACCACGTGCGAGACATGGGGGCAGTCATCTTGGTTGGCAGCCCCTCCCACCGCCTACGACCAACGGGTGCTCACGGGGCACCCCACCACGCCAGACCAAGACAGCGACACAACTCTGGCCTCCGCGACCCTCAATCAAAGCACTCCCCACCAGCTCGCAAGGTCAATGATGGACATCCTGGTGAAGGGGCGCAGGACAAGCTGCCTGTTTGACACAGGCAGCACGGAGCATTTTATCCACCTGGACACGGTGCAGCATTGCGGACTCACGATACGGCCGGTAAGTCAGAGGGTCACCATGGCTTCCAGGTCACATACAACAGACATCCAGGGGGGTTGTGTAGCGACGCTAGTGGTACAAGGCACAGAGTATCGAGACTGTACGTTACTGGTCTTGCCTCAACTGTGTGCCCATGTGCCATTGGGGCTCGACTTCCAGAGCCACCTGAAAAGTGTGACAATGGAGTATGATGGGCCCCTCCCACCAATCACTGTCGTAAATCCCCAGTTTTGTAGGAATATGTCACATACCCCGCTGCTGACCACACGCACACACTGACCCGCACATCCCACCCAACACCATGCCAACTACCACACCACCGACGCCACTTGCGGCCTCTCCACCCTCAAGATCCCTCCCCTACCACTGTTCGCCAACCTGACCCCCGACTGCAAACCTGTGGCAACTAAAAGCAGGAGGTACAGCGCGGGGGACAGAGCCTTCATTAAGTTGGAGGTGCAGCGGCTGCTTAGGGAGGGGGTCACTGAGGCAAGCACAAGTCCTTGGAGGGCCCAGGTGGTTGTTGTTCAGAATGGGGAGAAAAATAGGATGGTCGTGGACTATAGCCAGACCATCAATAGGTTCACGCAGCTCGACACGTACCCTCTACCCTGCATCACGGATATGGTCAATCAGATAGCACAGTACAAGGTGTACTCGACCATAGACCTAAAATCCGCTTACATCAGCTCCCCATCCGCCGGGAGGACCACCCTTACACCGCCTTCGAGGAGGACGGCAGGCTTTATCAATTCCTGTGCGTCCCCTTTGGTGTCACAGATGGTGTATCTGTCTTCCAGAGGGAAATGGACCGGATGGTGGACCAGTGCCAACTGAAGGCCACGTTCCGATATCTGGATAATATCACCATCTGCGGTCACGGCCGGCAGGATCATGACAACAACCTCCAAAAATTTCTCCAAGCAGCCAAAGCTTTCAATCTCACCTATAACAAGGACAAGTGTGTGTTCAGGACCACCCGACTTGCTATCCTTGGGTGTGTCGTGGAGAATGGACTCATTGGCCCTGACCCCGACCGTATGCACCCCCTGTTGGAACTCCCTCTTCCCAACACCCTCAGAGCCCTCAAAAGGTGCCTGGGCTTCTTTTCATATTACGCCCAATGGGTCTCTAACTATGCAGACAAGGCCCACCCCCTGGTCAAGTCCACCACATTCCCCTCTCAGCCGAGGCCCACACGGCCTTCAGCCGCATAAAAGGGGACATTGCCAAAGCAGCAATGCATGCGGTGGATGAGACCATTCCCTTCAAAGTAGAGAGTGATGCCTCCGACTTCGCGCTGGCTGCTACCCTCAACCAGGCGGGAAGACCAGTGGCGTTCTTCTCCCGTACCCTTCAAGGCCCTGAAATTGGGCACTCTGCGGTAGAGAAAGAGGCCCAGGCCATAGCGGAAGCTATTAGGCACTGGAGGCACAATGTCGTCGGCAAAAAGTTCATCCTGCTAACTGACCAGTGCTCAGTCGCATTCATGTTTAGTAACCAACAACGGGGCAAAATCAAAAATGATAAAATTCTGAGGTGGAGAATCGAACTCTCCAACTACAACTATGACATCATGTACAGGCCTGGGAAGCTCAACAAGCCCTCCAATGCCCTATCCTGGGGAGCATGTGCCAGCGCGCAGATCAACTGGATATATGCCCTACATGTAGATCTTTGCCACCCAGGGGTCACCCGGCTTTTCCACTTCCTGAAAGCTCGGAACCTGCCTTACTCCCTTGAGGAGATCAGGACGATGACCAGGGACTGCCAAGTCTGCGCAGAGTGCAAACCGCACTTTTACTGACCCAAAAAGGCACAACTCATCAAGGCCACCCGCCCCTTTAAGCAACTGAGTGTTGACTTTAAGGGCCCCCTTCCCTCCACCGACCGTAATGTGTACTTTCTTAACGTTATCGACGAGTATTCATGGTTCCCCTTCGCCATCCCCTGCCCCGATACCACTACCACTTCAGTTATAAAAGCCCTGCACAAGCTCTTCACTCTGTTCGGATACCCATGCTATATCCACAGTGACAGAGGGTCTTCACTTCCCGAAGCACTCCCCGAGGCACTCCACTGAATCCGCTCCCTGTTATGCACCTCCACCAATGCCACCCCTCATGAGCGACTCTTTTCTTTTCCCAGAAAGTCGACCACTGGGACCACCCTACCAACTTGGCTGACATCCCCGGGGCCAGTGCTGCTCCGGAAACATGCGAGGAGCAATAAATACTCCCCAATGGTCGAGAGGGTTCACTTACTTCATGCGAACCCTCAGTATGCCTACGTGGTTTTATCTGATGGGCAGGAGGACACGGTCTCCATCCGCGACCTGGCACCCGCAGGAGCACTGGGCCCCGACCCTGAGCACTCCGTGGTGACTATTAACCCCATACCCACCAATATAGATACCCACGAGACACCGCGCACTCCAAGCCCTACACAGACACCACACGACACTCCCATACCGGGTGCGACGCACACGCACGAGTGATTAACAACACCTAACGTGCTGACACCTCGAGTCAGGCCGGAGCCAGCACAACCGCCGTCGCCGGTACAATTACCACCAGTACTACGTAGATCACAGCGAAGGACTCGAAGCTTTCCGCTTCTTTTCGGATTCCAGACCTAACCAGTTCGCCTCTACCACCACTCTGTTCCGTCTAGCAGAATTAGTCCTTACTCTTAATAATTTCTCCTTTGGCTCCTCCCACTTCCTCCAAACTAAAGGTGTAGCTATGGGCACCCGTATGGGTCCTAGCTATGCCTGCCTTTTTGTTGGCTTTGTGGAACAATCTATGTTCCGTGCCTATTCTGGTATCTGTCCCCCACTTTTCCTTCGCTACATCGACGACTGCATTGGCGCTGCTTCCTGCACGCATGCTGAGCTCGTTGACTTTATTAACTTTGCCTCCAACTTTCACCCTGCCCTCAAGTTTACCTGGTCCATTTCCGACACCTCCCTCCCCTTTCTAGATCTTTCTGTCTCTATCCCTGGAGACAGCTTATCTACTGATGTCTACAATAAGCTATCTGGACTATTCCTTTTCTCACCCTGTCTCTTGCAAAAATGCCATCCCCTTCTCGCAATTCCTCCGTCTCCGCCGCATCTGCTCTCAGGATGAAGCTTTTCATTCCAGCTCGAGGGAGATGATCTCCTTTTTTTAAAAGAAAGGGGCTTCCCTTCCTCCACCATCAACTCTGCTCTCAAACGCATCTCCCCCATTTCACGCACATTTGCTCTCACTCCATCCTCCCGCCACCCCACTAGAAATAGGGTTCCCCTGGTCCTCACCTACCACCCCACCAGCCTCCGGCGCCAACATATTATTCTCTGTAACTTCCGCCACCTCCAACGGGATCCCACCACTAAGCACATCTTTCCCTCCCCCCACCTCTGCTTTCCGCAGGGATCGCTCCCTACGCAACTCCCTTGTCCATTCGTACCCCCCTACCCTCCTCACTGATCTCCCTCCTGGCACTTATCCTTGTAAGCAGAACAAGTGCTACACAAGCCCTTACACTTCCTCCCTTACCACCATTCAGGGCCCCAGACAGTCCTTCCAGCTGAGGCGACACTTCACCTGTGAGTCGTCCGGGGTGATATACTGCGTCCGGTGCTCCCGATGTGGCCTTCTATATATTGGCGAGACCCGATGCAGACTGGGAGATCATTTCGCTGAACACCTACGCTCTGTCTGCCAGAGAAAGCAGGATCTCCCAGTGGCCACATATTTTAATTCCACATCCCATTCCCATTCTGATATGTCTATCCTCTACTGTAAAGATGAAGCCACACTCAGGTTGGAGGAACAACAACTTATATTCCGTCTGGGTAGCCTCCAACCTGACGGCATGAACATTGACTTCTCAAACTTCCACTAATACTCCCACTTTCAAATCTCTTACTAGCTCTTCTTTCAGTTAGTTCTGATGAAGGGTCTCGGCCCGAAACATCGACTATACCTCTTCCTAGAGATGCTGCCCGGCCTGCTGCGTTCACCAGCAACTTTGATGCTTGAATTTCCAGCATCTGCAGAATTCCTCGTGTTTGCACCTGTAAATATACTGATTTTAAATATTGTCAGTCACTTCACTCTGCCGGACTCTTTTTAAAAAGGAGGGGTGAATGTGGTAAACCAAATATATCTTCTGGGGCAGCTGGGACCTGTACAAGAGAGACGGGTTACACTTGAACCACAGGGGGACCAATATCCTTTCAGGGAGGTTTGTTAGTGCTATTGGGGAGGCTTTAAACTAGATTTGCGGGGGGATGGGAACCAGAGTGCCAGAGCTGACAGTGTGGCTGGGGTGAAAATAAATGATGTTGAAAGTTTAAGCAAATCCGCTGATAGAAAGGTTGTGAGTGGTGGTAAAAATCTTCTGAGGTGTATATATTTCAATGCTAGGAGTATTGCGGGGAAGGTGGATGAGTTGAGGGCGTGGATTGACACGTGGAATTATGATGTTGCAGAATTAGTGAAACTTGGCTACAGGAGGGGCAGGACTGGCAGCTTAATATTCCAGGGTTCCGATGTTTCAGATGTGATCGAGGCAGAGGAATGGAAGGTGGGGGAGTAGCATTGCTTGTTAGGGAAAATATTACAGCAGTGCTCAGGCAGGACAGATTAGAGGGCTTGTCTACTGAGTCCTTATGGGTGGAGCTGAGAAACAGGAAAGATACGGCCACATTAGTGGGATTGTATTACAGACCACCTAATAGTCAACGAGACTTGGAAGAGCAAATCTGCAGAGAGATAGCAGACAACTGCGGGAAACAAAGTTGTGGTGGTAGGGGATTTTAATTTTCCATACATTGATTGGGACTCCCATACTGTTAGGGGTCTAGATGGTTCAGAGTTTGTAAAATGTGTTCAGGAAAGTTTTCTAAATCAGTATATAGAGGGACCAACTAGAGGGGATGCAATATTGGATCTCCTGTTAGGAAACGAATTAGGGCAAGTGACAGAAGTCTGTGTAAGGGAGCACTTTGGTTCCAGTGGTCATAACACCATTAGTTTCAATTTGATCATGGACAAGGTTAGATCTGGTCCTAGGGTTGAGGTTCTGAACTGGAAGGAGGCCAAATTTGAAGAAATGAGAAAGGATCTAAAAAGAGTGGATTGGGACAGGTTGTTCTCTGGCAAAGATGTGATTAGTAGGTGGGAAGCCTTCAAAGGGGAAATTTTGAGAGTGCAGAGTTTGTATGTTCCTGTCAGGATTAAAGGCAAATTGAATAGGAATAAGGAACTTTGGTTCTCAAGGAATATTGCAACTCTGATAAAGAAGAAGAGGGAGTTGTATGAAATGTATATGAAACAGGGGGTAAATCAGGTGCTTGAGGAGTATAAGAAGTGCAAGAAAATACTTAAGAAAGAAATCAGGAGGGCAAAAAGGAGACATGAGGTTGCCTTGGCAGTCAAAGTGAAGGATAATCCAAAGAGCTTTTACAAGTATATTAAGAGCAAAAGGATTGTAAGGGATAAAATTGGTCCTCTTGAAGATCAGAGGGGTCGGCTTTGTGCAGAACCAAAGGAGATGGGGGAGATCTTAAATAGGTTTTTTGCGTCTGTATTTACTAAGGAAGCTAGCATGAAATCTATGGAATTGAAGGAATCAAGTAGTGAGACCATGGAAACTGTACAGATTGAAGAGGAGGAGGTGCTTGCTGTCTTGAGGAAAATTAAAGTGGATAAATCCACGGGACCTGACAGAGTGTTCCCTCGGACCTTGAAGGAGACTAGTGTTGAAATTGCGGGGGCCTTGGCAGAAATATTTAAAATGTCACTGTCTACGGATCAAGTGCCGGAGGATTGGAGAGTGGTTCATGTTGTTCCATTGTTTAAAAAAGGATCGAAAAGTAATCCGGGAAATTATAGGCTGGTGAGTTTAACGTCAGTAGTAGGTAAGTTATTGGAAGGAGTACTAAGAGACAGAATCTACAAGCATTTGGATAGACAGGGGCTTATTAGGGAGAGTCAACATGGCTTTGTGCGTGGTAGGTCATGTTTGACCAATCTGTTGGAGTTTTTCGAGGAGGTTACTAGGAAAGTGGATGAAGGGAAGGCAGTGGATATTGTCTACATGGACTTCAGTAAGGCCTTTGACAAGGTCCCGCATGGGAGGTTAGTTAGGAAAATTCAGTCGCTAGGTATACATGGAGAGGTGGTAAATTGGATTAGACATTGGCTCGATGGAAGAAGCCAGAGAGTGGTGGTAGAGAATTGCTTCTCTGAGTGGAGGCCTGTGACTAGTGGTGTGCCACAGGGATCAGTGCTGGGTCCATTGTTATTTGTCATCTATATCAATGATCTGGATGATAATGTGGTAAATTGGATCAGCAAGTTTGCTGATGATACAAAGATTGGAGGTGTAGTAGACAGTGAGGAAGGTTTTCAGAGCCTGCAGAGGGACTTGGACCAGCTGGAAAAATGGGCTGAAAAAATGGCAGATGGAGTTTAATACTGACAAGTGTGAGGTATTGCACGTTGGAAGGACAAACCAAGGTACCAAGGTAGAACATACAGGGTTAATGGTAAGGCAGTGAGGAGTGCAGTGGAACAGAGGGATCTGGGAATACAGATACAAAATTCCCTAAAAGTGTCGTCACAGGTAGATAGGGTCGTAAAGAGAGCTTTTGGTACATTGGCCTTTATTAATCGAAGTATTGAGTATAAGAGCTGGAATGTTATGATGAGGTTGTATAAGGCATTGGTGAGGCCAAATCTGGAGTATTGTGTTCAGTTTTGGTCACCAAATTACAGGAAGCATATAAATAAGGTTGAAAGAGTGCAGAGAAGGTTTACAAGGATGTTGCCGGGACTTGAGAAACTCAGTTACAGAGAAAGGTTGAATAGGTTAGGACTTTATTCCCTGGAGCGTAGAAGAATGAGGGGAGATTTGATAGAGGTATATAAAATTATGATGGGTATAGATAGAGTGAATGCAAGCAGGCTTTTTCCACTGAGGCAAGGGGAGAAAAAAAACCAGAGGACATGGGTTAAGGGTGAGGGGGGAAAAGTTTAAAGGGAACATTAGGGGGGGCTTCTTCACACAGAGAGTGGTGGGAGTATGGAATGAGCTGCCAGACGAGGTGGTAAATGCGGGTTCTTTTTTAACATTTAAGAATAAATTGGACAGATACATGGATGGGAGGTGTATGGAGGGATATGGTCTGTGTGCAGGTCAGTGGGACTAGGCAGAAAATGGTTTGGCACAGCCAAGAAGGGCCAAAGGGCCTGTTTCTGTGCCGTAGTTTCTATGGTTTTCTATATGTTGTAACTGGGTTACCTGTCTGGACACGCCCCTCTGCTGACTGCTTCTGTGGCTCCTCCCACAGACCCCTGAATAAAGGTGATTGTGCCTCTGCTCCTTCCTCAGTCCGGGACAGGTACTCAGCATGGATGTTAGTCCATTTACTGTTAATAAAAGCCTTTCAGTATTTACTCTACTTCCAGTCTTTTGGAGTAATTGATATGCATCAGTACCTCAATTTGTTGACTTTTCTCTCCATTTATAAAATAATCTGTTCTTTTATTTCTTCTACTAAAGTGTATGATGATACACTTTCTGACACTGTATTTCATCTTCCTCATCTTTGCCCACTCTCTTAATGTGTCTAAGTCCTTCTGTAGCCTCACAACTTCTTCAAAATTGCCTGCCCCTCCATCAAAAGGGTAGGGGAAAGGAAGAAGGCAGCAGTAGTAGGGGACTCCATAGTTAGGGGGTCAGACTGGCGATTCTGTGGATACAGGAAAGAAATGTGGATGGTAGTTTGCCTCCCAGGTGCCAAGGTCAGGGATGTTTCAGATCACATCCACAATATCTTGAAGTGGGAAGGTGAACAGCCAGAGGTCATGGTACATATCGGTATCAATGACATAGTAGGAAAAGGGAGGAGGTCCTGACAACAGACAACAGGGAATTAGGAAGGAAGTTGAGAAACAGGAATTCAAAAGTAGTAATCTTGGGATTACTGCTTCTGCCACGCAACAGTGAGTATAGGAATAGAATGAGGTGGAGGATAAATGCGTGGCTGAGGGATTGGACCAGAGGGCAGGGATTCAGATTTCTGGATCATTGGAATCTGTTTTGGGGCAGGCGTGACCTGTACAAAAAGGACGGGTTGCACTTCAATCGGAGGGGGACCAATATCCTGGCAGGGAGGTTTGCCAAGGCTACTGGGGAGAGTTTAAACTAGAATTGCTGGGGGGTGGGAACCAAACGGAAGAGACGGAGGAAGGGGCGGTTGGCTCACATATAGAGAAAACTTGGAGGCAGTGCAAGAGGGAGGATAGGCAGGTGATAAAGAAGGGACACGTTCAGACCAATGACTTGAGATGTGTCTATTCCAATGCAAGAAGCATCATGAACAAAGCGGATGAGTTAGAGCTTGGATCAGTACTTGGAGCTATGATGTTGTGGCCATTATAGAGACTTGGATGGCCCAGGGGCAGGAATTGTTACTTAGAGTGCCAGGCTTTAGATGTTTCAGAAAGGACAGGGAGGGAGGCAAAAGAGGTGGGGCGTGGCACTACTGATCAGAGATAGTGTCACAGCCACAGAAAAGGAGGAAGTCATGGAAGGATTGTCTACTGAGTCTCTGTGGGTGGAAATTAGAAACAGGAAGGGGTCAATAACTCTACTTATAGATCACCCAATAGTAACAGGGACATCAAGGACCGGATAGGGAGACAGATTCTGGAAAGGTGTAATAATAACAGGGTTGTCGTGGTGGGAGATTTTAATTTCCCAAATATCAACTGGCATCTCCCTAGAGCAAGGGGTTTAGATGGGGTAGAGTTTGTTAGGTGTGTTCAGGAAGGTTTCCTGAAACAATATATAAATAAGCCTACAAGAGGAGAGGCGGTACTTGATCTGGTATTGGGAATTGAACCTGGTCAGGTGTCAGGTCTCTCAGTGGGAGAGCATGTTGGAGATAGCATTGGAGAGGGATACGAACAGACAAGTTAAGAAAGCGTTTAATTGAAATAAGGGGAAATATGAAGCTATCAGGCAGGAACGTGGAAGCATAAATTGGGAAATGTACAGCAGAAATGTGGCAAATATTTAGGGGATATTTGTGTGGCATTCTGCATAGGTACATTCCAATGAGATAGGGAAAGGATAGTAGGGTACAGGAACTGTGGTGTACAAAGGCTGTTGAAAATCTAGTCAAGATGAATAGAAAACTTATGAAAGGTTCAAAAAACTAGCTAATGGTAGAGATCTAGAATATTATAAGGTTAGCTAGAAGGAGCTTAAGAATGAAATTAGGAGAGCCAGAAGGGGCCATGAGGAGGTCTTAGTGAGCAGGATTAAAGAATCCCCAAGGCATTCTACAGGTATGTGAAGACCAAGAGGTTAAGATGTGAGAGAATAGGACAAATCAAGTGTGACAGTGGAAAAGTGTGTATGGAACTAGAGGAGATAGCTGAGGTACTTAATGAATACTTTGCTTCAGTATTCACTACAGAAAAAGATCTTTGATTGTAGAGATGACTTACAGCGGATTGGAAAAACTAGGTAATGATAGAGATCTAGAAGATTATAAGGCTAGCAGGAAGGAGCTTAAGAATGAAATTAAGAGAGCCAGAAGGGGCCATGAGAAGGCCTTGGCAGACAGAATTAAGGAAAACCCCAATGCATTCTGCAAGTATGTGAAGAGCAAGAGGATAAGACATGAGAGAATAGGGCCAATCAAGTGTGACAGTGGAAAAGTGTGTATGGAACTGGAGAAGTTGGCAGAGGTACTTAATGAATACTCTGCTTCAGTATTCACTATGGAAAGGGATCTTGGAGATTGTAGGGATGACTTGCAGTAGACTGAAAAGCTTGAGCATGTAGACATTAAGAAAGAGGATGTGCTGGAACTTTTGGAACGCATCAAGTTGGATAAGTCTCCGGGATCGGACAAGATGTACCCCTAGGCTACTGCAGGAGGTGAGGGAGAGATTGCTGAGCCTCTGGCAATGATCTTTGCATCATCAATGTGGACGGGGGAGGTTATGGAGGATTGGAAGATTGCAGATGTTGTTCCCTTATTCAAGAAAGGGAGGAGAGATAGCCAAGAAAATTGTAGACTAGTGAGTCTTACTACAGTGGTTGGTAAGTTGATGGAAAAGATCTTGAGAGGCAGGATTTATGAACATTTGGGGGGGCATAATATAATTAGGAATGTCAGCATGGCTTTGTCAAAGGCAGGTCATGCCTTACATGCCTGATTGAATTTTTTGAGGATATGAGTAAACACGTTGATGAAGGTAGAGCAGTAGATGTAGTGTATATAGATTTCAGCAAGGCATTTGATAAGGTACCCCATGCAAGGCTTACTGAGAAAGTAAGGAGGCATGGGATCCAAGGGCCCTTGCTTTGTTAATCCAGAATTGGCTTGCCCACAGAAGGCAAAGAGTGGTTGTAGATGGGTCATATTCTGCATGGAGGTCAGTGACCAGTGACGTGCTTCAGGGATCTGTTCTGGGACCCCTTCTCTTCATGATTTTTATAAATGACCTGGATGAGGAAGTGGAGGGATGGGTTAGTAAATATGCTGATGACACAAAGGTTGAGGGTGTTGTAGATAGTGCGCAGGGCTGTCAGAGGTTACAGCAGGACATCGATAGGATGTAAAACTGGGCTGAGAAGTGGCAGTTGGAGTTCAACCCAGTTAAGTGTGATGTGGTTCAATTTGGTAGGTCAAATATGATTGCAGAATATAGAATTAATGGTAAGATTCTTGGCAGTGTGGAGGATCAGAGGATACTCAAAGTTGCAGCACTGGTTGACCCTGTAGTTAAGAAGGCATACGGTGCATTGGCCTTCATCAACCATGGGATTGTGTTCCAGCAAAGAAGTAATGTTACAGCTATATAGGATCCTGGTCAGACACCACTTGGAGTACAGTGCTCAGTTCTGGTCACCTCACTACAGGAAGCATGTGGAAAATATAGAAAGGGTGCAGAGGAGATTTACAAGGATGTTGCCTGGATTGGGGAGCATGCCTTATGAGAATAGGTTGAATGAACTCGGCCTTGTCTCCTTGGAGCGATGGAGGAGGAGAGGTGATCTGACAGAGGTGTATAAGATGATGAGAGGCATTGATCGTGTGGATATTCAGAGGCTTTTTCCCAGGCCTGAAATGGCTAGCATAAGAGGGGACAATTTTAAGGTGCTTGGAAGTAGGTACAGAGGAGATGTCAGGGGTAAGTTGTTTTTTTCCCCCCCCCCCCCACAGAGAGTGGTGAGTGCGTGGACTGGGCTGCTGACGATGGTGGTGTAGGCGGATACGATAGGTTCTTTTAAGAGACTCCTGGAGAGGTACATGGAGCTTAGAAAATAAGGGTAACCTTAGATAATTTCTAAAGTAAGTACATGTTGGGCACAGCATTGTGGGCCGAAGGGCCTGTATTGTGCTGTAGTTTTTCTATGTTTCTGTCTTTGTATCATCTGCAAGCTCTGCAACAAAGCCATCAATTCCTTCATCCAAATCATTGACATATAACTCAAAAATAATCAATCCCAACATAGATTGCTGTGGAACACCTCTAGTCACTGACAACCAGCCAGAAAAGTCTCCTTTATTCCCACTCTTTGCCTGATGGCCATCAGCCACTGCTGTAGCCAATGCTAGTATCTCTCCTGAAATACCATCAGCTTGTAAAGCAGCCTCATGTATGGCACCTTTTCAGTCCTTCTGAAAATCCAGGTACACAACATCAACCAATTCTCCTTTGTCTATCTTGCTTCTTATTTCTTCAAAGAATTCCAACAAATTTGTCAGGCAAGATTTTCCGTTGAGGAAACCATGCTGACTCTGTCCTATTTTGTCATGTGCCTCTAAGTACCCTGAGACCACATCCGTATATATCGATTCCAACATCTTCCCAACTACTGACGTCAGACTAACTGGCCTATAATTTCCTTTCTTCTGCCTCCCTCCTTTCTTGGATTGACATTTGCATTTCTTGAAAGATCATTACCAATGCCTCCACAAACTCTTCAGCCACCTCTTTCAGAACCATCTGGTCCATATGACTTACTCACCTTCAGACCTTTTAGTTTCCCAAGAGCTTTCTCCCTAGTAATGGCAGATTCACACTTTTCTAACCCCTGACTCTCTGGAACTTCTGCTAGTGCCAATGCCTTCCAGTGTGAAGACTGATGTAAAGTACTTATTTGGTTCATCCACCATTTACTTGTCCCCCATTATTACCTCTCCAGCATTGTTTTCCCAGTGGTTCAATTTCCACTCTCAACTCTTTTTTCAAGTTATGTATCTAAGGAAACTTTTGGTATCCTCTTTAATATTATTAGCTAACTTACTTTTGTATTCTATCTTTTTCTTCTTAATGACATTTTGGTTACCTCTGTTGGATTTTAAAAGCTCCCAAACCTCTAACCACCCATTAAATTTTGCTCTATTATATGCCTGCTCCTTGGTTTTTATGTTAACTCTGACTTCTGTTGTAAAGCACGGTTATGTCATCTTGCTTTTAGAATACTTCTTCCTCTGCGAGATGTATATATCCCATACCTTCCGAATTTCTTTCAGAAATTTCAGCCATTGCTTCTCTGCTGTCATCCCTGCCAGAGTTCTTTTCCAATCAATTCTAGCCAACTCCTCTCTCATGCCTCTGTAATTCCCTTTGCTCCACTGTATTAATAATGTAAGGGGTTTCTTCTTTTATGTTATTGCTAAGGCTAATAAAAATGGCTTCTTTGTTATGTTAGAATAAAATGACTTTTTTGTTATGTTAACTGCTGAGAAAGTGCTTTTCTCTCTAGCAGCTTGTTTAGGTTATATTACTGATAACGAGAATTGTATTCATTTGCTAACTAATTGGTATAGACGTTATTATTTCTTGTGTGTCTGTAAGCTATTGTTTTCATGGGCTTTGGGGCAGAAGGCATAATGGGAACAGAGAGGAGACGCAATGCTGAAAGCTGGGCAACAGAACGGACCCCGAGTGGGAGTCCGAGGCCCAGGGTTTTCGGGAGGAGAACCTAAGATGAAGGAGGTGCTGGACGCGCTCTGGTCAACCACCGTGGTTGGTCCCAGGTGGCGGGTCGAGGGGTTCGGAGGAGATTGCATGGTGGAAAGAAGACCCCATTCATTGAGCTCCAACGGTTGTGCACGAAGTGGTTGAACTTTGATAAGTCTGGTGCCTTTTATTTTCCTTTCATATTGTATCTCTATTAATTACATCGTCAAATTAAGGATTATAAAGTGTAATCATTTAATCGCATATGGCGTAGTGTCTGTTATTCGGCGTGGTGGGGTACATCACACAGAATCTACACAAACCTGATTATGGCAGGGCCGACGGCTGCTCCCCCTAGACGAAAGCGAGCTGAGCGAGCCGGAGGCTTACCGGGGGGCTACAATAATAATCTGACTTTAGCTTCTCCTTCTCAAATTTCAAGGTGAATTTGATCATGTTATCCCTAAGACTTTGCCCTAAGGCTTCTTTCATCTTAAACCTTCTAATCAAATCTAGTTCATAGCACTACACCCAATGTAGAATAGCTGTTCCCCTAGTTGGCTCAACTATGAACTGCTCCAATAAGCCATCTCATAGGCATTCTATAAAATCCCTCTTGGGATCCAGCTCCAACCAGGGACTTCGACTACGCATGTGTTTTTTTTGCACAACGACCTGTGTTGGTTTTTCTCTCTGTTGCTGTTTTGAACATATGTTATGCACCTGGGCCCCAGGGGAAAACTGTCTCGTTCAACTGTATCCATGTATGGTTTGAATGATAATTAAACTTGATTTGATCTGAACCTGATTTTCCAAATCTACCTGTATATTGAAATCCCCCATGACAGTTGTGACATTGCTCTTTTGGGATCATATCATTGTAACTCTTTGGGGGTCTGTGTATAACTCCCATCAGGGTCTTTTTACCCTTGTAGTTCCTTAGCTCTAACCACAATGATTTAATACCTTCTGACCCTTTTTCTAATAATTTGATTGCATTTTTTACCAACACAGCCACATCTCCCCCTCTATCTACCTGCCTGTCCTTTCGGTAAAATGTGTATCCATGGACATTAAGCTCCTCCTATAATCTTCTTTCAGCCATGATTCAGTAATGCCTAAAACATCATACATGCCGATCTGTAACAATGGTACAAGTTCATCCACCTTATTCCCTATACTGCACATACTCAAATATAATACCTTCAGTTCTGTATTCACACTATTCGATTTTGTCTGCCTTTTACATTGCATCCCATCCTGTTGACTGCAATTTTGCCCTATCATCATCCTCTCCATGCTAGGAATCTCATTACAGATTGCCTTTGTTTATAAACCAGCTACATCGTCCTCAGCACTATCACTCTGATTCCTATCCCCCGCCAAATTAGTTTAAAACACCGCCCCCCCCCCCCGAACCTCTCTAGTAAACCTGCCCACAAAGATATTGGACCCCTTGGATTTAGGTGGAACCTGTTCCTTTTGTACATGCCATATCTTCCCCAGAAGAATTCCCAATGATCCAGAAATCTGAACCCCTGCCCTCTACACCAGTTCTTCAGCCGCACAATCACCTGCCAAATTGTCCTGTTCTTACCCTCACTGGTACGTGACTCAGGCAGCAGTCCAGAGATTACTACCCCAGAGGTCCAGCTTTTTAGCTATCTACCTGCTGCCTAAAATCTCTCTTCAGGACCTCCTCACCTTTATATGGATAGGAAATGTTTACGGGGGGTATGGGCAAAACACAGGCAAATCACTTAGGTGGGAAGCTTGGTCGACATGGACCAGTTGGGATGAAGGGCTTGTTTCCAAGCTGTCTGACCCTATGATTCTGTACCACGTTCTCATAGACCTCTCACCAATCCCAGCTATTCTCATCTGCCTCAATACCAGGAAGCTGGACGTCACAGGAGTCCCCATTCTGCAGCCCTTTCACAAGGTAGAGTGGCACCCAGCTCTCAAGCAGAGGAAGCCACAAGCTGTCAAAAAGCTTATTTCATTGCTTCAAAACCTCTGATATTCAAAGATGGTTCACTATTGGTTGGAATGGATTTAAGTAATCATGTATATACATTTTAAAATAACAAAAACACATTACATATCTATTTCCAATTAGAGAATTAAAACCTAGAGAAATAAAAAATATAAACAAAAACATAATCTGAAACGAGCATTTTAACTGTCTGGAATCCCATTCAAATGAATGTGGGGGATGGGGTGGGGGGGGTGGTTTCCAGATACACCAGTCAAAGTGATTACTGGATGACAAAAGCCAACCATTGATAATTTTGCTCTCAACTCCTGTACACAGCTGATTTAAACTTGGGCAAGCTGCATTCTCCCCTAAGGCAAGGAATATCACTTCCTGGAGGATGCCTGCCATACTCAGCATAGAGGTGTTCACAGCTTCTGATAGTTTGCAGGGTTCTGCACAGCATAAACACCATGACGTCTTCACCTTGTAAGCAGCTTTATGCTGCACAAATGGAGGAAGAGGAAGGTGAATCATATTGACCAGTCACACTGCAAAAAGATTGGGCCTCCTACGCACGGGAAGAACTAACTTTTGGTGCGGACTTGTGAGAGCAGCTGTTTTTTTTTTAATCCCGACAGACTCAGTCCATCACTGTCATAAAAAAACTGTGTCAATTGTTTAAGAGAAATAACAAGATGGCTTGAGTCACAAAAATAGATTGAGGTGCTTTTATTTACCTCAAAACAAGAAAAGAGACTGGGGAAAAAAAATACAATATATATAGCCACACTCAGACTAAACACAAAAGGGAACTTAACTCAAAGCCTTGGTAACCTGAGGCTTATAACTGCTAAGCCCCGCCCCCTAGACCAACCTAAGGCTAATTAACTCAATTATCCAATTAAAGATGGTATCCTCCACCGTCAGCACACCTGTGCAGGTTGCTGCTTCCTCCATATGAGACAGCTCCATGCAGCAGCTCTGGTTCAGACCCCGTCACTATTACTGCTGGGGATGAGTCTTCTACCGAGTGTGCCATCCGTAACCAGTGACAGGCCTTCGTCACAGTCTCTCTCACGCTGTAAGTCGCCCACTGTGTATCATTACTAACGTGACTCACTAAAAACATTTAATTATATTACTCCATTGTTGTTCTTGCTCCGCACATACAAGGAGGAAGGAGAGCAAGTGAAACGGAGGAGACGACAATGCAGACATTTCCTGGCAGGGTTACTTGAGATGCAATTGGCAATTGACAATCTGTAAATAAATCCCAATTCCACAACTACCAACTCCCAACATCATCTTCCTTCCACGTTTCCCAAAACTCACTTGGATAAGATGCAAAAAATATAACCAACAGGAAATACCTTCATTAGGATTGCGGTAGATTCAAAGGCAATGTGTAGAGGGCATTTTTGTTTTAAACACAGATAGGGGTGGGTGCCTGGAAAGAGTTGCCAGGGCTGTTAATGGATAAGACAGAGGCTGTTAGAGTTTAAAAGCCCTTAGGCAGGCACAATAATGTGCAGAGACAGGGAGGGACGTGGACATCGTGTAGGTAGAAGGGATTAGTTTGGATAGGTGTTTCATTAGTTTGGTACAACATTGTGGGCCAAATTGGCTACTCTGTGTTCTCAGTTCTCAAACAATCCAAATGGAAAAAGTTCACTAAAAAGACTGCTAACTATTTTCAGCAACATGGAGATGTGTGTTAGAGCTGTAAGGACATTTTGAAACAGATGGAAATACAAATGTCCTCTCCTTATTGGTATATGGAATACCCCTAAATTGTTGTGGAACTGGTATGATCCCAGGTCTCCTCACAACCAAATTTTGTGCTTTTACACTCCACTTCACCAACATCTTACCTTACTAATGTGAAAAATGCTCGTGCTGTATTTGATTTTCTGGCTGATAAGCAAAATATACATACCTGTATATCAAATTTACCGAGCAATGTAGCAAGCACAAGCCCTACTGAAATGTAGTTATTTACTTATTGAGAGACAACGTGGAATAGGCCTTCCTGCCCTTTGAGCCGCATTGCCCAGCAACCCCGTTTATAACCTTGGCCTAATCACGACTAAATAACCTACTAACCAGTACATCTTTGGACGATGAGAGGAAACCACAGCAGCCGGGGGAAACTTATGCAATCATGGGGAGAACAGACAAACTCTTTGCAGGCAGCAATGGGAACTGCATTGGAGTCGCTGGTACTGCAAAGTGTTGTGCTAACCACTACACTGCCACGCTGCCAAGTGAATTCTTTGTAAACAGTTTCTTCCTCAGGATAAGCGTAGACACTAGGGTTGTTTATGTAGTATGATTCTGAAATGGTGATAAAACTTCTTGAGACCTATTTAATGGATGTGATGTTTAAACTTTTTTTTAGCATCTCAAAGTACCAGCCTGTTTGTAGGCTGTAATCTGGGATGTTTCAAATAACTCAGAGACTTAGAGCTATTGATAAATGGTAGCTCAACAGTGAACACTAAAATGACAAATCTGGAGGTGACAAAGGCAGCTGAAATGAAATGGGACACAGAAGACAAGGTCAACAACAATTAAAATTAGACTATTCAGCCCATCCAATCTGCTCTGCCAGTCCATCATGGCTGATTTATTATCCCTTTCTACCCTATTCTCCTGCCTTCTCCTGGTAACCATTGATGCCCGTAATAATCAAGATCCCTGTCAATCTCCGCTTTAAACATATCCAATAACTTGGCCTCCACAGCCATCTGTGGCAACAAATTCCACAGATTCACTACCCTCTGGCTAAAGAAATTATTGGTAGGATAAATAGCCACAGTACATTGGTGGACATAGTCAGCAGCTTTAAATTCCTCAGTATTATCATTTCAGAGGATCTCTCCTGGGTCCAGCATGCAAGTGGCATTACAAAGAAAGCACAGCAGTGCATCTACTTTTAGAAGTTTGTGAAGATTTGGCATGACATCTAAAACTTTGACAAACTTCTATAGATGTGCGGTGGAGAGTATATTTATTGGTTCCATCATGGCCTAGTACGGAAACACCAAAGACCTTGAACAGAATAGACAACAAAAAGGAGTGGACATAACCCTGTCCATCATAGGTAAAGCCTTCCCCACCACTGAGCTCATCCGCGTGGAGTGCTGTTGCAAGAAGAGCATCCATCTTCAAGGACCCCACCATCCGGGCCATACTCTTCGGTTCAAGTCACTGCCGGAGGAGCTGCTAGTTCAAGTCACGACATCGGAGAGTACGCTGGCTTGAGTCATTGCCATCAGAGGGGCTGCTGGGTCTCAACACTGTCTGAGATTAATGGGTTGGACTGAAGTTCATAATGGCCTCTTACAGTTCTATGCTTTTCATTCATGTTCTTGCCCATTCTTTCTTGTGGTGGATTGGCGGGCTGGGGGTTTTGGGTGATCTGTTAGTTTCTGCGCAAGGGAGGGTTGGGGGTATTTAGGGTTGGTGAGTTTTTGTTTCCTTTTCTTTTCGTGCGGGGGTGATTGATGTATTTCTTTAATCTACCTACATGGTTTTCTGTATTCTGTGGCTATCTGGAGTATAGACAAATCTCAGAGTTGTATTCTGCATACATACTTTGATAATAAAATGAACCTTTGAACCTCTTCTTGCCATCAGGAAGGAGATACAGGAGCCTTAGGACCCACATGACAAGGTTCAGGAACAGTTACTAACCTCTCACCCATCAGGCTCTTGAACCAGTGGGGATAATTTCACTCACCTTCACTCACTCCAACTCTGAACTGTTCCCACAAGATATAGTCACACTTTTAAGGACTCTTCGTTTCCTCTTTCTGATATTTATTGCTTATTTGTTTCTTCATTTATTTATGTTTGTATTGGGCAGTTTGCTGTCTTTTGTACATTGGTTGTTTGACCACCTTGCTGTGTGTGCTCTTTCATTCATTCTATTGTGTTTCTTTGTATTTACTGGGAATGCCCACAAGAAAATGAATCTCAGGGTTGTATATGGTGACATACTGTATATGTACTTTGATAATAAGTTTACCTTGAAATTTGAACCTGTACGTCTTGGGAATGTGGAGGAAACAAGAGCACTCGGAGGAAACATACACGTTTTTAGTGGAGAACATACATACTCCTTATAGACAATGGCAGGAATTGAACCCAGGCCACTGCCGCTGTTGTAGTGTTATGCTAACTGCTACACTACCATGCCATCCGCAATGGTTAGTGAGATACATTTTTTAAAAGGTATAGCAGGCCACCCCCACCCCCCCCCCTCCAATTACACCTATGTGACCAATTAACCTACTGACCCATTAACCTATGCCGTGGATCTGTGGCATTGATTTGCCTGAAGCTGCTGAGACTGGAAAGACGTCTAGGTATTGTAACTGTTACTCAGAAACCCAGCTGTGTTTTCATTTCATGTAACTGTGTCCCATCCTAATCTGGAAGAATTTATATACATTGCTGTGATTCCTGAAAAGCCTCAAGCAGAAGTCTCCCTCACAAGCACACCAATCCGCAGATAGAAAATCAATGTCCAGTTTGGATTGGTTGTCCATCAATTTTCAGTTTGTAATAGTTGAATGCTGATATTGTCATGAACTGGGTAGCAGAATTTGGAGATTCAGCAAATATAAGGACTGCGAAGAACTTCATAAACACATATCCAGATTAATAGAATGTGGAGGCTGGTGGCAGATGCTGTTTAAACTAGACAGATATACTGTATCTCATCAGAAAGGAAATCAGCATGTTTATCTGACCTAGCCTAAATGTGACTCTGACAGAACAGTCAAATTAACTCTGATATACTCCCTGAAATCAGCTCAAGAGAAATTTGTGATAATATAGTCAACATATTCACTTCTGAAATTTTGAATTAATTTTAAAACATAATAATAGGAGGATCTGTGGATTTTGTGAATAATTCCAAACCTTCTCCGGGAGAAGGTTCAGGAGTTTGAAGACTCGTACAGCCAGATTTGGGAACAGCTTCTTTCCAACTGTGATAAGACTGTTGAACAGATCCTGACCCGGATCTGGGCCGTACCCTCCAAATATCCGTACCTGCCGCTCATTTTTTTTTTGCACTACCTTACTTCCTGTTTTTCTATTTTCTATTTATGATTTATAATTTAATTTTTAATATTTACTAATTTTAACTATTTTTAATATTTTTAATATTTAATATTTGTAATCCAGGGAGTGTGAAGCGCAGAATCAAATATTGCTGTGATGATTGTACATTCTAGTACCAATTGTTTGGTGACAATAAAGTATAAGTATAATAATCAGAATGCAAGAGTAAAGTGTCAGTGACCAATTTTTTAAGTAAGATCTTCCTGCATATTCAGTTCTTTGTATATTTTAAAAAAAGATAGGTCCACCAGCATGATACAAAGGATGACAAGTTTGAGGACCCCTAACTACTTTTAGAGAAATGGAGAAAGTTAACGAAAATATTAATGCAACTGTCTTGATTTATGAAAACATGGTTGCAACACTAGCTTTCACTTTTGAATTTTGACAGCACTAATTCTGAGCTATTTTTATCCAGCTGAGGCTGGCAGTTCCAAAGAAACCATTGGATTTCAGCCATTTTGTTGGAAGTAGATACCAGAATTACACAGGCATTGAGTCCAGCAGAAACTGAAATAAACATTGGTAAAGATAGATGGAAGTTGTGATAGAATGGGAAATTATAGTTGTATTTACTGAAGTCATTATTCAATCAGTTGTTCTCATACTATTGGCTGGAAGGACGCTCTCGTGGACTCCAGCTATGCCTGCCTTCTCATCTGCTTTGTGGAATAATCATGTTCCAAGCTTACACTGGTAACACACGTGAACGTTTGTCTCCTTCAAAGTAACAAGTTCACTGGGAGATCTTACATACGTCACAAGCTATTGCCATGAAAGATCTATTGGCATGGAAATGGATGGCCTTCAAACCTTTCCTTGCAGCTGTCGATGTGGCTCTGCAACACCAGCAAGTGATAAAGCTTTGCCACCAACTCCATGGAGAAGCAAATTTGGCTTCAGTATCTTTTCTCTTTGAGCCTTAAGTAGGGAATCAGCTCCAGCTAAGCTTCTACAATGAGCCGTTCTCCATATCCTCCTCTTCCCCCTTCTCACAACTAATCCTGTTCTCTTCTCCTTCCCATTTTCACTAACATGGCAGAGACCAAGAAGAATAATGACCAAAGCCCCCAAGCTCAGGAGGAACATTGTTCAGCAGAAGTATAAAAATCAGAGTAAGTATCGTACTTCTGCCACACTTCCATGAAGGCTTCAGAAACGGTGACAGTGTCCGTAATCACAATGCAACACTTTACCACAATACTGCTACAAATCAATCAATAGCGAGATACAGACGCTATCATTAAATAACGTAGGTAGTCAGGGTTCATGATTCCTGCCGGTAGCCAAATGCTAGACTCTCATGCAAATTAAGTATGTGTTATTAGTTGTATGATTGAAGTCTAAATCAGAAACTCTGACATCAAATCATCATTGCATGAGGATTAAGGTCACATTCTGCACAATCTGCATAGTTGCAATATCAAGGAGCACTCCACACAATTGCGTCTTCATAAATATGGATGGTGGTGCAAGTTGCACAATGAATGATTATGCACAATGTTGTAAATCTGAAACAAATCAGCATCAGTACTATGCTATGAAACTTCATACATTGTCTGATATAAAGGTGGACAATATGACAGAGAATGCTGGGCAGACTATTTTATCCTAATGAGTTAAAAATCTGCTCAGAAGGGTAGAAGCTGAGTTCTCAGCATTTATGTTTAAATAGTTAAATTTATGTTACTGGTAGAGAAAAAAATCCATTAATGTTAATAAAGAATTCTGCCAATGCAAACACGTCACCCAGTGTTTTGAATGTAGAGTTTATAGCGGTATATTTAACAGTTCTATATTCTTCATAAACACTAAAATCGTAATGCACAGAAGTTTTCAAAGTATATCATTGCAAACGACATCTCACTGGGTTAATTTGCTTCATGTCACTGAACCAAGAAGTTGGGATCTGTTTCTAGGGCTTCAGAGAATGAGAATCATCCAAATAATACAGCAATCATTATTTTCTTAACAACAGCTGTGAACATGTTGAAAAGGCCTTGAGCAGAAATATTTGAAGATATTCTAGTCAGCTCCTTCCACTCAAGCCTAAATTCAAAGTGAGCTGTACAATAGTACTACAATCAAAGTCAATTAATTATCAATGTACATTCATGTCACCACATACAGTACTATCTCGAGATTTATTTTCTTACAGGCATTCAAAGTAGAACCAAGAAATGCAACAGCATCAATGAAAAGTTACACAAAAATCAAAGACTGACAAAAAATTATACGCAAAAGACGACAAACAATGGCCCCAATATGACCAACATTGCTGAACTGGTTGGTAGATCCAGAGGAAACCATAAGAGTAAGGGATAAAAGGACCTACTATTGAATCCAGGGTTTTGCAGAGTGATAGATCACAATGATCCCTCACTAACCTGGACTCCACATGAATTCCATGGCGGTAGTCAATCTTGCTGGGATACCCCAGAACCACAAGGGATAATCACATGATCCTTATATCTGCTTAGACTGGGCACTCGAGTCAACTGAGTGGGGATTCTTGGTCTGTAGAATGGGGAAGTTGCTAATATTTTTCTTTTAATAACTCAATATTTTAAGGCTTAGCAACTTATAAGCAACATATTTTGAAAAGTTTTGCAACCTTTATCATCTAAAGATTTTATTTTAATAACTTTTGTCTCTTATCTGTTTTAGAGTCACAGAATCACATTTTATAAAAGCAGGCCCTTCAGCCCATCATGTCCATGTCATCCATCAAGAAATTATCAATACCCAATCAAAAGCAAACAGCCGAAGCTGCTAGAAATTTGAAATATAAGCGAAAAATACTGGAAGTAGTCAACAATCAGCAGCACTCATGGAAAGGAAAGCTGCTGACACGCCAGAGTCTCTGAGCCAAAACTACTGTGTGTACACACACACAGGAACAGCTTCTTCCCCTCTACCATCCAATTCCCAAATGGACATTGAACCCATGAACATTATCTTACCTTTTTATATTATTTCTGCTTTATTTAATATATATATATATATATACACTTACTGTAATTGATTTACTTATTTTTTGCTATATTATTATGTATTGCAATGTACTGCTGCCGTTAACAAATCTCACAATATATGCCAGTGATATTAAACATGATTTCGATTCTGACACAGATGCTGGCTCACTGCAGAACAACCGTTCCTGCACCAATCCCACTCACTTAGTCCGTAGTCTATTTTCATCAATTTTAATAGCTGTTCACTTACTCTGAAAGCTAACATTTAGAAGACGTTAAAATCCATAATAGCTTTAATAGGAGACGGAGCCTCATCCCTAGTTCTGTCGCATGACAAGGTCTGCTGGGCCACTTTTTCTGTGCAGCCGCAGGTGAAAGTGCCACCAGGGCCTCATTGCATGACTCCAGTCTGCAGGGAACTGTCAAGATAGTTTCTACATCTGAACCAGGCAAGTGAGGAGAAATGGGGACTGCCAGTGGGACACTGCACCTGTGAGCTGTAGTCCAATGCATATTCTCCGGACAACACCGACGTACATTAGCTGCAGTGTTTGGTCATAAAGCACATACAGTATATGTATGCTATTTAGCAATTATCCTAAACATTTGGCTCCAAGTATAAAACCAATGCCTGCCAGTGGCAATGGGCACTCTATTCTGTTTCCAAAGCCTTCTTGAAAATGTGTAACTCTCTCAAATTATTTCTGGGTATCTCTAGTTGTGACCATTCAAAATGAAGGAGGAGCATTCAGGATGGTATTGAGATCTTTGCTACATTGCTCAGGAAGACACAAAACCCTAGTCTAACTTCAGCAGAGCCAACATTGGTTGTACCAGCCACCTCAAATCCCATAGAAGGGGAATGGAAGCAAATTACTCTTCACTTTTTACAATCTTCAAATATGGTTTGGAACAGATCCTTCCAGTCTAAAAAAAAGACAGCACCATCCAGATATGCATCTATTTAACACTAACCGAATCACAGGGTAATTCACGATGACCTATTAACCTACCAAGAGGTGCATCTATGGATTGTGGGAGGAAAACGAAGCACGCAGAGGAAACTCACATGTTCACAGGGAGAACTCACAAATGTTCTTACAGACAGCACAGGAATGGAATTCCAAACTCCTGAAAACCCAGAGTTGTAATAGCATCACGTTTACTGCTACGCTACCTCACCTCAGTGCCCTGTCATCTTAAAACAGAGCCTGAGAAGAAGGTTATTTCTCTGAGAGATTGAGCCAGCCATTTGATGGAATCCGGCCCGTTTTCCATTCCGCTTCTGATCTTGCTTTAGTCAGTAGCTCACTGAATTAAAGCTATCTTGGTCAACTTTTATTCAATGCAACACACACAAAATGCTGGAGGAACTCAGGTCAGGCAGCATCTGTGGAAGTGAATATTCGGTCGCTAGTTTGGTCAGAGACCCTTCCTCAGGACTGGAAAGGAAGGGAGACGAAGCCAGAATATAAAGGCGGGGAGGGGTGGAACAAAGATAACTAGACGGTGATAGGTGAAGCCAAGTTGGTAGGAAAGGATAAGAGCTGGAGAACAAGGAACCGGATAGGAGAACAGGGTGGAGCATGGGAGAAAGGGAAGAAGGAGGAGTACCAGGGGAGGTGAGAGACTGACAGGGAGAAGAGGTAAGAGATCAGAGTGCAGAATAGAAGGGTACAGGTTTTTTTTAAAACCAGAAGAAGAAATTGATTTTCATGCCATCAGGTTGGAGGCTACCCAGATGGAAACAAGGTGTTGCTCCTTCAACCTGAGTGTGGCTCCTTTGCAGCAAAAGAGGACGCCGTGGACTGACATATCAGAACAGGAAATGAGGTAGGAATTAAAACAGCCAGGCAGCATCTCTAGGAAGAGGTACAGTCGACATTTCAGACTGAGACCCTTCGTCAGGACTAACTGAAGGAAGAGCTAGTAAGAGATTTGAAAGTGGGAGGGGGGGAGGGGAGATCCAAAATGATAGGAGAAGACAGGAGGGGGAGGGATGGAGCCAAGAGCTGGACAGGTGTTTGGCAAAAGGGACATGAGAGGATCATGGGACAGGAGGCCCAGGGAGAAAGAAAAGGGGGGGGGGGGGGGGGAAACCCAGAGGATGGGCAAGGGGTATAGTCAGAGGGACAAAGGAGAGAAAGAATGTGTGTATAAAAATAAATAATGGATGGGGTACGAGGGGAAGGTGGGGCATTAACGGAAGTTAGAGAAGTCAGTGTTCATGCCATCAGGTTGGAGGCTACCCAAACGGAATATAAGGTGTTGTTCCTCCAACCTGAGTGTGGCTTCATCTTTACAGTAGAGGAGGCCGTGGATAGACATGTCAGAATGGGAATGTGATGTGGAATTAAAATATGTGGCCACTGGGAGATCCTGCTTTCTCTGGCGGACAGAGCCTAGATGTTCAGCAAAACGATCTCCCAGTCTGTGTCAGGTCTCGCCAATATATAGAAGACCACATCGGGAGTACCTGGCGCAGTATATCACCCCAGCCGATTCACAGGTGAAGTGTCACCTCACCTGGAAGGACTGTTTGGGGCCCTGAATGCTGGTGAGGGAGGAAGTGTAAGGGCATGTGTAGCACTTGTTCTGCTTACAAGGATAAGTGCCAGGAGGGAGATCAGTGGGGAGGGATGGGGAGGGGGGAACGAATGGACAAGGGAGTCATGTAGGGAGCGATCCCTGCGGAAACCGGGGGGGGGGGGGGGCAGGGGGAGGGAAAGATGTGCTTAGTGGTGGGATCCCATTGGAGATTCCCCCCCCCCCACAACCTTTTCCTTCTCCCTAGGCCTCCTGTCCCATGATCCTCTCATATCCCTTTTGCCAATCAGCTGTCCAGCTCTTGGCTCCATCCCTCCCCCTCCTGTCTTCTCCTATCATTTTGGACCTCCCCCTCCACCTTTCAACTCTCTTACTAGCTCTTCCTTCAGTTAGTCCTGATGAAGGGTCTCGGTCTGAAACATCGACTGTACCTCTTCCTAGAGATGCTGCCTGGCCTGCTGCATTCACCAGCAACTTTGATGTGTGTTGCTTGAATTTCCAGCATCTGCAGAATTCCTCGTGTTTAGGAATTAAAATGGTTGTTCACCAGACGTTTCTACTTGTGGCAGATGGAGCAGAGGTGCTCCATTGCCAAAACATTTATTCAGTGCTTGTGTATTTCCACTGAGGCAATTTATCACCTTTGCTTTCATCGAAACTCCTGATTTTTCTGAAATCAGACACTAATCATGATGCAAGAAATACATGAAACCATTGCTGTACATATCGAGAAAACAGTCAGAACAGTTCAACTATTCTGCAAAAAACAAATAATTCTCCGTTGCATTGTATAAGGCACAGAATATTCCAGTTCTGTTTAAATGTTATTTCTGTAATCGGTTAATCTCCGTTGAATTTTCCCTCCTAAGAAAGCACGCACAAATTGATAAAGGAACTCATGAGGGTTTTCCTCACCCAAGAAAACAAAAGCATTCTTTTGTTTTGTAATTGTTTCCAATACTTTTAATAGTACAAAGAATTGTTTGGACCTTGGACAAATGTTCCATTTACAGCTATCTAGCCTCAAGATGTTTTTTCATTATTTTGTTGGAATACAGTCCGGGGCAAAAAGTCCAGTTTAAAAGCTAAACTCTGACTCTCCTTACATGAATAGGGACATTTTAAGCACATTGGTGGGGTTGGAAATGAAGATAAGAGAAAAAAATGTGCAAATTATCGGCTGCTGTTACTGAACTCCACATTTTGACCCTGAGTTCTCACCCAGTGTAGAAAGCAAAGCTCAGGACACTTGGAACACTGGCCAGATGTTCCATAGTTAGTCTCCTCTCTGAAATCATATCAATCTTCAAATTGCATAGCACTAGGATAAGAACAGTGTTATAACTTTTGAACACAAAACTTTAAATAAATATATGTATTTAAATAATTGCATATTATGAAAAACTATGTCATATAAGTAGTCATAATCTTTAATGGAAAGACTTTTAAGAGCAGTGTTCACCATCCAGCCGGTGGTGTAGTGGAATCTGCACCGGACTTCGAGGTGAATGGCCCCGAGTTTAAATCCGGCCGACTCCTTGCACGCTTCCCATCTGTGCTAGGAGCTCGCAACTCAGCCTCGTAAAACAAAAGCTAAAGATCATTAAATTTTGAAATTAATCTTAAAAAAAAGATTGTTAATCAAGGTTGCTGCACCAGTGAGGCACAGGAGGATAAAAAGAAAATCTTTAATGGCAAGGCTTCTAAGAGAAGTATCAGACATAGTCTGAAGATGTGCTGGGGTTAGCACACAGGTATCACCATGCTTTTGCCATCAATATAGCTTGGCCACAACTTGCCAGCCCATACATCTTTGGATTGTGAGAGTGAACTGAAGCACCAGATCGGTTTCCGACATGGTCATGGGGAGAATATACAAACTCCTTACCGACAGTGGTGGAATCAAGTCCAGCTCGCTAAAACTAATAGCATTATGCTAACCAGTACACTACCAAACATTCACTCCCAAAAAATATCCTTAGCCTCATTGTTTATATCTAAGTATGAATTAGAATTCTTCCTATGTCAATTATTCCTTGCTATTAATTAACTCCATTTGATTAAAAAAGTGATTTTAATTTTGTGACTCCATTTGATTAAAAAGGGAGATTTTGTTTTTGCTGGAGTTCAGATATGAATTTTGAACATTGTGTATTACAATGTCATTAATTACTAATTTGCTCAAATAACATGGTGAACATATAGCAAATCACACAAAGTTTTAAGGAATATACATAAACTAAATACCTTTTCAATGCTGTCTTGATATACTCTGGTGTAACCAGAGTCTTCAAGCGTTTTCATAAGGTTCTCAGTGTTGAAACACCAAAGAGGCATTTTGATTTGTGACTATGTATAGCATTTTCTCCAGAATCCTAACATTTCAGCAAATTCTCCTATGAAATGCAGTTGAGATGGCATAGAATTAAATTTGTGGATTGTTGTTTAAAAACTACCAAAAAAGCAATCCAGTTTTACAGTTACCATTTGTAAACCAAGTGCTAGATTAAAGAATACTGTGGTTCACCAGGCCACCAAGTGGCTTCAGTCAATAGTTTGCCCCCAGCATTACACGCCATCTGGAAATTTATGGTATCCTTTCCCAATCACATGTACAAACTCATCCTCATTAGAATCTTTAAAAGCAATGTGGGTACGATCATTTGCCTCTAAGGCACTTGGTAAGCCAGACACTCCATAAAACTTGTTTTATCATGTGCTGTGATCCTTCATGTATAGAAAGTTTATTGGTATCGGATGCCTTTTCAATGGGGTCTTCACAGAATGACTAACAGATGGTTTGTCAATGCACACACCCACCATTCCATTCAGAAGACTGAGAATTTTGGGCAGCAGAAAGCCATAGTGTTGTCAGAATATCCTTAACAGTATATACTTAATGAGGTTGTGAAGATATATTAAAGGCCTCAACAAAATATTATGCTGCTGATACAAAGTTTGGAATTTCCAGATGACAGATTGTTCGGACAACGTAGAGTAGAATTACTGAATAGTTCCAGGATAGGACTAGGCTATTCAGCCTATCAAGTGGATTGACTTCATGCAGGGGCAATCTAGTTGCTCCACTGCCCTTCCCTCTCCCAATAGCCCTGGAAATTCTTCCCTTTCAGATATTTTTGAGACTGCCTTTTGAGTATTACTGCTGAAAGCTTTAACCCTGACCCTGGCTGAGCATTTCAGATCCTTTTCATTCATGTTCCCCTTAAACTTCACTTTTCATCCTTAACCTGTGACCTTTGGTTTTAGTCCCACCCAACCTCAGTGAAAAAAGCCTGCTTTCATTTACCCTATCAATACCCCTCATAATTTTGCATATCTCTCCTCTATCAACTCTCCTCTCAACCCCTATTGACATCAATGGATCTGGTGTTGAGAGAGTAAACAGCTTCAAGTTCCTCGGTATCCACATCACCAAGGACCTCGTGGTCTGTACACACCAGCTGTGTGGTGAAAAAGGCACAACAGCACCTCTTTCACCTCAGATGGTTGAGGAAGTTTGGTATGGGCCCCCAAATCATAAGAACTTTCTACAGGGGCACAATTGAGAGCATCCTGACTGGCTGCATCACTGCCTGGTATAGGAGCTGTACCTCCCTTAATCACAGGACTCTGCAGAGAGTGGTGCGGACAACCCAGCGTATCTGTAGTTGTGAACTTCCCATGATTCAGGACATTTACAAGGATAGGTGTGAAAAAGGGCTCATAGGATCATTGGGGACCCAAGCCATCCCAACCACAAACTGTTCCTGCTGCTGCCATCCGGAAAACGGTACCACAGCATAAAAGCCAGGATCAACAGGCTCCGGGACAGCTTCTTCCACCAGGCCATCAGACTGATTAACTCATGCTGATTGGAGTGTACTCTATATTACATTGACTGTTCTATTTATTAGAAATTACTATAAATTGCACATGGCACATTTAGATGGAGATGTAATATAAAGATTTTTATTCCTTATGCATGTGAAGGGTGTAAGAAATAAAGTCAATTCAATTCAATGTTCCAAGGAATAAAGTCCTTATGTACTCAATCTTTCCTTGTTACTCAGTCCTGCAGATCCAGAAGCAGCCTTGCAAATTTTCTCTGTACTCGTTCAACCTTATTTACATCTTTCCTGTAGGTAGGTGACCAAAACTGCACACAATACTCCAAACTAGGCCTCAAAGTCTTATACAACTTCAACATAACATCCTATGTCCTGTACTCAACACTTTGATTTATGAAGGCCAACGTACCAAGAGCTTTCTTTACAATCCTATCTACCTGTGACACCACTTTCAATGAATTTTTTCCTCTTTCATTGCCCTTATTTCTGAATGGAGTTATCGGGACACCGTCATGATGGTGTTTTTTTAGCAGGCTTTCTTATTTTTACGAGGTTGAGTTGCTAGTTTGACACTCAACCCAGCATGGATGGAAAGCGAAGTCTGGCACGGATGCCACTGCGCCACCAGCTGGCTACTTTTGATGAATTATAGACCTATATTCCCATATCCCTTTGTTCTACCACACTCCTCAGTACCCTACCATTCACTATGTAAGACCTACCCTAGTTGTTCCTACCAAAGTGCAACACCTTGCACTTGTACAGTGCTTTCCAAATGTTACATCCTTCAAGGCAAGATCAGTTAGCATAAGGAGCAAAGGCCCATCACTCCCAGATGCACACAATGCTTTTTATGCAGGCTTTGATCAGGAGAACTATGACAAACCCATATAAGCCCCTGGATCTCCAGATGATCTTGTAACCTGTCTTCAAGGCAAACATCGGGGCATCCTTCAAGAGGTTCAACCAATGAAAGGTGTGTGGTCCAGAGGGTATACCTGCCTGAGAACTGAAGATGTGTGTGAACCAAATCAATGGAGTTTTTGGGAACATATTCAACCACTCGTTTCCACTGTATGAAGCTCCCAGCTGCTTCAAAAAGGCATCTATTGTACTGGTGTATAAGCAGAATGTAGCAACATCTCAATGACTACATCTAGTAGCATTCATATTAACTGTAATGAAGTGCTTTGAGAGGTTGGTTATGGCACAAATCATCTCCTCTCTGAGAGATGCCCTGGATCTACTTCAATTTGCCTATTGCCACTACAGGTCAGCAGTAAATGTGATTTCTCTGGCCCTTCATTCTGCTTTGACCCATCTGGATATCAGTAACTCACATCACGCTGCTGTTCATCAAACACAGCTCGGCGTTCAATCATTCCCTCTAAACTCATCATCAAGCTTCAAGACTTGGGCCTTTCTATCTCTGTCTGCAACTAAACACCCAACTAGCTTATCAAAAGACCTCAGGCAGCAAGGACCAGAACCAACATCTCCTCGCTGACCATCAACACTGGTGCACCTCAAGGTTGTGTGTCCAGCTCCTGCTCTACTCTCTGTACACATATGACTGTGTGGCTAAGCACATCTTTAATGCCATATGCAACTTTGCCCATTACATCTCCGTTATTGGATGTATCACAAGTTGAGATGAGTCTACTTACTGGAGGAAGATATGACACCTGGTTGAGTCTCACTC
Source organism: Mobula birostris (assembly GCF_030028105.1). NCBI lineage: Eukaryota > Metazoa > Chordata > Chondrichthyes > Myliobatiformes > Myliobatidae > Mobula > Mobula birostris. The sequence goes on along the minus strand of NC_092372.1, from coordinate 36,747,281 downwards.
AGCCTCGATGAAGCCAAAGGGATGATTGCACACTTCATGAAAGGAAAAGAGGGCAAACATGTAGTCAACGTGACAGCACACCTTCACAACTTGCTCCATCCTCAAGCAATTTCTCTCAGATAGTTGAATGCCCCCTTTGTGACACAAACAATGCAGCAATTTCTCCAACCTGGAAAGGTAGGCAGACAGCTCTGTCCTTATCCTGGAATGTGCCTAAACTTCATTCTAAGATCAGCTGCACTTTCAGCAATGCCAAAAGCAACTTCCAGAGCCTGCAAGTAATTAGCTGACATGGCCAATAGGTTTTCTGCCTTTAGGAACCTCAGTATATCAGCTGCTAGACCCTTTAAACTCTTTACCAGTCTCTGTTTTTTCATATTATCTGTACACTGCCATTCATCCCATGACTGAGATGTCTGCACAGCCCATTCTTCCCCATTGGGTGTGGGCTTGCTTACAGAGAACACTTACAACCTATGATAACTTTGGCTCTCCATTGGTACATTTAGGCATTTATCAACCAGTGATGTAATAGGTGAAACAAGCTCAAAAGTTAAATCAGCCGCTGAAGGACCCACTAGACCTTTCACATCAGACAACTCATTTCCCTCACTTTGCAGAAATGTGAACAACTTGGCTTTAAAAGTATTTGCCCTCAGCTACCTTCCCCACTTCTCTGAAAATATGGACTGCCCATGGCCCCAGCTCTCCAGGGTCTGCTAACATATTGGGCTGTGCAACTTCAGTCATGTCAGTGCTACTCTGGACTAACATTGCATCCTTTCCTGCTGATTGGTCAAAACACTGTTCAATCAGCGTAACTTTCCCCAACACTTTTATAGAACTCAGCACTCTAATTAGCAGGTTATCAGGGATTCAGATATCCCCCTCCCCACTCAGAAGACAAGAATTATTTGTGAGTAATCTCTTTGATTCACACCAAACCTTAATCCCTGTGGCATCCATAATCACCTTCTCCAACACCAGTTTAAACACAGGTTTAAAATGCACATACCGCTTAATCAATCCGAAAGCAGCATCCAATCAGCATCCGAGATCTCTGAACAAAATGCAACTCCTCACCAGGCTCATATTCAAACTTGGCTTGTTAGCTACCTCTGCTAACAGCCACGAGACTCGGTAGTGAGAAGGCCACAAACAATATACGTCTTGGTTCGGTACAATTTGGTGTTTAACTGAACTGGAATGTGGTGATGTTCCAATTAAAGAAACCTTGATTTGAGCAAACAACAGGAATTCTGCAGATGCTGGAAATTCAAGCAAAACACAAAGTTGCTGGTGAATGCAGCAGGCCAGGCAGCATCTCTAGGAAGAGGTGCAGTCAACGTTTCAGGCCGAGACCCTTCGTCAGGACTAACTGAAGGAAGAGTGAGTAAGGGATTTGAAAGTGGGAGAGGGGAGGGGTAGATCCAAAATGGTAGGAGAAGACAGGAGGGGGAGGGATAGAGCTAAGAGCTGGACAGGTGATAGGCAAAAGGGGATACGAGAGGATCATGGAACCTGATGGTATGAACATCGACTTCTCTAACTTCTGCTAGGCCCCACCTCCCCCTCGTACTCCATCTGTTACTTATTTTTATGCACACATTCTTTCTCTCACTCTCCTTTTTCTCCCTCTGTCCCTCTGAATATACCCCTTGCCCATCCTCTGGGTCCCCCCCCCCTTGTCTTTCTTCCCGGACCTCCTGTCCCATGATCCTCTCATATCCCCTTTTGCCAATCACCTGTCCAGCTCTTGGCTCTATCCCTCCCCCTCCTGTCTTCTCCTATCATTTTGGATCTCCCCTTCCCCTCCAACTTTCAAATCTCTTACTAACTCTTCCTTCAGTTAGTCCTGACGAAGGGTCTCGGCCTGAAACGTCGACTGCACCTCTTCCTAGAGATGCTGCCTGGCTTGCTGCGTTCACCAGCAACTTTGATGTGTGTTGCTTGATTGGAGAAAATGCTGTGTAAATACTGCCCATATACAATTGAATTGTATTGATTTCATTACTTATATGCTTCATATACATTGAGGAGTAAAAATCTTTACGCTACGTCTCCATCTAAATGTGCAATTTATAGTCATTTATAATAAATAGTATGTACAACAGGATAGTCAATATAACATAGAAATACAATTGTGTCAGCTTGAGTTAAGCAGTCTGATGGCCTGGTGGAAGAAGCTATCCTAGAGCCTGTTGGTCCTGGCTCTCAGCTGTGGTACCATTTCCCAGATGGTAGCAGCTGGAATAGTTTGTGGTTGGAGTCACTTGGGCCCCTAATGATCCTTTGGGCCCTTTTTACACACCTGTCTTTGCATATATCCTGAATAGTGGGAAGTTCACATCTACAGATATGCTGGGCTGTCCGCACAACTCTCTGCAGTCGGCAAGAAATAACAGATCGTATACCGCATAAAATCATAAAGGAAGTATAGTTACTGATTTCAAATTTTTCAAACAGTTATCTGGAAAAAGAAAAGGAAAGAAAATAAAAGGGCCCATTACATTTAACCGAGTCCAATGTATACATTGGAGTCTCTCTCTCTCTCTCCCCCCCCCCTTCTTGGAGCTATTCATCTGCACCTAGCACTTCTTGTAATGGGGACTCTCCTTCCAATGGCATTCTGCAGTATCTTCCCTTCTGTTGTGCTCCACTGCTCCCACCAAAGACCCCAAGCCAGACTACTATCCATCACTAAACTCCCTCCACCCCACTCTCCCTAGAACTTTCTCCAGTTATCACCGTCCTGATTGGCTGACACCACATTCCTAAATTGAACAACAGGGGCTTTGATCTTTAATCAAAACATTCCACCAACAGGATGCACCACTTTTGCAGAAAACTGCTAAAATGAAAAACAGCATTAGCAGTAGAAATCTTAACCAGTGCATTACACTTGGACTCCACCTATGGTAACAAATTCCACAGACTCACAACTGTCTGGCTAAAGAAACACCTCCTCATCTCCATTCTAAAAGGATGTCCCTCTAATCTGAAGCTCTGTCCTCTAGTCTTAGACTCCTCCACCATAGAAAACATCCTCTCCACATCTACACTATCAAAGCCTTTCAACATTTGATAGGTTTCAATGATATCACCCCTCATTCTCTGAATTCCAGTATGCAGAAGCCAAGAGAATCAAACACTCCTCATATGACATATATTTCATTGCTGGAATCATTTTTTGAACCTCCTTTGAACCATCTCCAATGTCAACACTCTGAAACTATTATTCCCACATTTTTGTCAAGTGAAATAGGCAAATATAAATTTTTAAGGTAACTTTGTGTATTCCCTCAATCCCTCAAGAGAGCCTTGGAGACGCATTTATAAAGACATTCTCCTGAAATTCTCAGTGTCTGTGTTTATCTTCCATTAAACCTCAGAGAATGCTGATTGAAATGTGATGTCTGCTGCTTTCCACCATCACAAAGTTTGTTAAATTGTCACTTTTGTTCAACTTGTTCAGAAATGTTTTTGGCTTTTAGACCTTGTCACCTCACTTCACAGAATCAGGATTTACAGGCAGAGAAGTAACCTGTATTTTGTTTGAAATTAATGAGAAACAATGTTGCTCCAACATGAGAAACATCATTTGAAGATGCCAAAGCATGAACAAGCATTCTCTGACTTCATTTAATAATCTCGGTGGAGCATAATTACCTGCCAGGTAACAATCTTGAACCTTTGAACACATAGCATACCTGTGAATGCAAGCAGTGGCATCTAGTATATGTCATTAATCTACCTATTTAAAAAGCTAAACAGAGTGCAGTAAGCACAAACAGATTTCTAGCTTGATGTGTGATGGGTGTGATAGATGTCATATGTGCTCCTGCTGGATACAGGCATTAACCCTTTGCAAATGTCCCCTAATTTCCATCTGCTAATGATCCTTGCCACTTTTTATTCTGAGCCAAACTGGTAAAACTCTTTCCCAGATAATATTTGCTTACTGTTAATAAGTGTTAAAGCATCCTGTGGTTGAAATAACTAGGTCCAATGCCCAACCAAACATCTATAAATAGGCAGGCAAAAAATTCCACTGGAGTTAAAATAGACAACTAGAGTGTTAGGCTCAATAAAAACCACAAGGGACATTGTCAATCACCTTACTAAAACCCACGAAGACAACATTCACAGCTCTACCTTCATTAATTACCTTCAACACCTCCTTGAAAAGCTAACTCAAGTTGGTAAGACATAACTTGCCCCATGCAAAGCCATGCTGACAGTTCCTAATTAGGCCAAGGTTTTTCAAATGTTCATTACTCCTTTCACTAAGAATTCTCTCCAAGAGCTTCCCTTTAACTAGTGTGAGATGCCAGGATTATCCCTATTTCTCTTTCCAGTCCTCAGGGACTTCCCTGTGGCTGACCAGGGTATGAAAAGCATGGTTGAGGCCGCAGCGATTTCATATCTTGCCACACTCAGTAATCTGGGGTATATGCCATCATTATACATAAACCTTTTTCTCCCCATATTATTTTCAATTGCTTCCCAGATTTTACCACTTATCTACACCCTATCACCAATTCAGATTAGTCAATTAATTTACCAACCTGCACATTTTCAGAAAAGCACTATGAAACCAGAGGCCCCAGAGGGAACCTGCACAGTCACAGGGAGAACATGCAGAGTGGTTAGGCCTGAATCCTGGTCACTAGAGCTGAGGCTGCAGCTCTCCAACCTGCACCACTGTGCTGTCCCACGACGCATAGCCTGACTTGGTTGGTGTCTGGAAATGGGTGATGGGAGTTCATAGTGGAAGTTGTCCGATGGGGAAATATTGGGTAACGTTGGCCCATATTTACTAGAATTCTAAAGATTCAGACATGTGTAAAATCTGTAAGGGGCTGCTAAGGTAGAAACTGAAAGGCTGTTGGCTCCAGGTGTAGCTTGTAAAAAGAATGATCTCTACATGCATTGATCTTTGAGGACAATGAGAAATTTAATTTTATTGGTAGGTTGTAATATATTAAATCTGAAGTCAGGAGACATTTTTCACACTTAGTGAATTAACGGATATACTGTGGATATGGTGAATTTGAAGGTGGTCTGTGAGTCACTCTTTCAGATTTGATAGGAAATGCCAAGAGGGTCAGAACTTACTGGAACATTATAGCAGTCTAACAGGCTTGCATTGTTCATTTAATATCATCATTTCACTTAAATATATGACATTAATATATTTACAGGCATACCCCATTACTTTCCTTTGAGTCTTTCTAAAGTGCTTTCTAGTTTTCTCAGACACTTAGACCTTCTTGGTTGTGTTTAAGTATTTGTCATTTTGACTATTTCTTGATCTGTAGACTATGTGACATTCTCACTCAACTCACTGTTGCTTTGTGTCTCTTCTTCAGTAGTGGATTTCATAATCACTTCTAGAACAAGTTCTTTATGACATTATTTATTTATTGAGATACAGTGTGGAATAGGCCCTTTGAACAACATTGTCCTACAACACTCAATTTAACCCTTGCCTAATTTATAATGACCAATCGTCCTATTAACCGGTACATCTTTGAGCTGTGGGAGGAAACCTATGCATTCCACAAGGAGGACATAAAGACTCATTACAGCTGATGCCCACCATATGTAGTAATGAAATGTAAATATAAATAATAATACAAACATAATAGCATGTTTTGCTAAATGACTCACTATGTCACTTGTTGACATGGTTGTCTATTCTCTTTCCAACAAGCAATCAGAAATATCACATATGTTATACTTGTTCATCAAACTTCCAAATTTTAATGTTGTTTCTTCTACCTCACTTTTTTCTCTTCCTGAGATGCAAGGAAGTGTTTTGCAATTGTGCTTTTGTTTCAGCTGCACTCCTCCCAAATGACAAAACTCATGAAGCAGATATTCCATTCCAAGTCATGGGAGATTACCTGGTGGACAGAGAGAAAGAAACCCTAGTACTCAAAATATCCACAAAGAAGTGATTCATTCCTCTTGACTCCTGGAAAGATTGGGCCTGTGCCTGCCCAAAGAGAAGTGACGAACACAAGAGATCCCACAGGTGCTGGAAATCCAGAGCAACACACAGAAAATGCTGGAGGAACTCAGTCAGGCAGCATCCATGGAAGTAAATAAGCAGTTGACCTTTCAGGCCAAGATCCTAAATCAGGACTGGAAAGGAAGTGAGAGATGCCAGAATAAGGAGGTGGGGAGAGGGGAAGAAGGACAAGCTAGAAGGTGATAGGTGAAGCCAGGTGGTGCAGGGGAGGGGGGGGATGAAGAAAGAAGCTGGGAGGTGATCAGTGGAAATGAAACAGAATGAGGAAGGAAAAAAAAATTACCAGAAGTTGGAGGAATCAGTTCATGATATCAGGATCGAGGTTACCTAGACGGGATATGAGATGCAACTCCTCCAACCTGAGAGGAGCCTCATCGTGATAGAAGCAGCAGCCATGGACCTACGTGTTGGAATAGGAATGGGGATAGGAATTGAAATAGCTGGCCAATGGGGAACTCAACTTTTTGCAGAAGGAGCTGAGGGGCTCGACAAAGCAGTCCCCCAATCTACTTTGGGTCTCACCAATATAGAGGAGACTGCATCAGGAGGACTGGATACAGTAGACAACCCCAACAGATTTGCAGGTGAAGTGTTGCCTCACCTTGAAGGACTGTTTGGGGCCCTGAATAGAGGTGAGGGAGGAGGTGAAGGGGCAGGTGTAGCACTTCTGCTGTTTGCAGGGATAAGTGCCAAGAGGGAGATTGGTGAGGAGATATGAACGGAGAAGAGAATCATGGAGGGAGCGATCCATGAGGAGAATTCACATCTAGGATGGTATTAAGAAACTCAATACCATGCATCAAGGAGTACACATAGACTCTGCATCAAGGAGTACACATAGACTCTGCATAAAAGGCAGAAGGAACACAACTTCACCCAAACTACCGTACATTTTCCTGGCCTTTCAGTCACCTCCACCCTCATCTATGAAAGCATTTGCAATTTTCACAATGGCTTCATTCACTAGCTCAGAGCTTACAAAACCAGAGTAGAAGTAGTTCATTCTCAGACCTGAAGGGTTATCCTTGAGAAAAAAAGTTGCCACAAAATCCAAATTTCATGTCAACCTTGGGTCCATCTAGGACTGGGATTATACATTCACCTTGATTCATATTAAAGAATGCTTTATTTTTCTCGAACTATGTAGTTATTCTACCACCTGACCTTCAGTGAACATGCAATGGTTGGGGTTTAGAATTATCTGGTTTGGAATCTGGTTTAATATACATGTCTACCTTCAAGCTGGTAGTAATGGCAATAACGCCGTACTTAAAGATGTATTCAAGGGTGATATTTGTCCCTTTTGCTGAGGTTTGAAGGACAGGAGAATAAAAGGATCTGTTGTCAGGTAACCATAAGATTTCCAAGCATAACTCCACAGTTTCTGAACACATCTTTCCAAATAATCTCGAGCTTGCTTCATAAATCCATTCCAAATGATTTGACATACTCTGTTATAATCAGTAATAGCAGTGTAGCTGTTAACGTGACTATTACAGCTCGGGTATTGGAGTTCAGACTTTAATTCGCACATCCTTAGTCAGAAGGTTTGCATGTTCATCCCGTGTGCATAGGTTTCCTTTGGATGCCCCAGTTTCCTCCCACAATCCAAAGACATACAGCTTAATAGGTTAACTAGTCCTAGTCCTGTGACTAGGCTAGCGTTAAATCGGTGGATGGCGTGACTCAGTGAGCCAGAAGGGCCTGTTCCACGCTTTAACTCTAAATAAAATTTAAAAATATATACATTTCTAATCATTAACCTTCATAACATGTGTAGTGTGACAGTAGTTACACTATATATCTGCATTTCCTTTTTAACAATGCTGACTCTATTTCTGGTTTAAGGCAATTATTCTGTATATGTCTAGTATCTTGGGTGTGGTTATGAAGAAAGCAGCCATTGTTCTATGCTGTGCTGCAATGCATTTATCTAATGAATCTCATATATCAAAGACATTGGCTGTGGTTTACATGCACAACGCAGTGTGTTTGACCAAGTATCTACAATATTCTGCAAGAGTATAGCTTAAAGCTACCTGTGCTTTCCATCAAAGATAAATTGTTGAATTACTGCTGGAAATATTTCCATGCAAGATAACACAATGTGGTGTCACTATATCATTTCTACTGACTATTCATTTATCTGTTCTTTTATCTTGGACTGTCACTTTACAGCTAGATACTATACAAGTCTTGCTTTACTCTGCAGCAAATAACATGAATGTTATGCATACTTACCCACTTTCCAAAAGAATCCCACTGCTCTCTGTGATGGTATTATATTGTTTGAAACATAGAAAACCTACAGCACAATACAGGCCCTTCAGCCCACAATGCCGTGCAGAACATGTACTTACTTTAGAAATTACCTAGGGTTACCCATAGCCCTCTATTTTTCTAAGCTGCATTCAGCTATCCAGGAGTTTCTTAAAAGATCCTATCATATCCGCCTCCACCACAATCGCTGGCAGCCCATTCCATGCACTCACCACTCTCTGCGTAAAAAAAAAAACTTACCCCTGACATCTCCTCTGTACCTACTTCCAAGCACCTTAAAACTGTGCCCTCTCGTGTTAGCCATCTCAGCCCTGGGAAAAAGCCTCTGACTATCCGCACATTCAATGGTCTTTCATCATCTTATACACCTCTATCAGGTCACCTCTCATCCTCTGTCGCTCCAAGGAGAAAAGGCCAAGTTCACTCAACCTATTCTCATAAGGCATGCTCCCCAATCCAGGCAACATCCTTGTAAATCTCCTCTGCATCCTTTCTATAGTTTCCATATTCTTCCTGTAGTGAGGTGACCAGAACTGAGCACAGTACTCCAAGTAGGGTCTGACCAGGGTCCTATACAGCTGTAACATTACCTCTCAGATCTTAAACTCAATCCCACGGTTGATGAAGGCCAATGCACCGTATGCCTTCTTAACCACACAGACAACTTGCACAGCAGCTTTGAGTGTCCTATGGACACTGACCCCAAGAACCCTCTGATCTTCCACACTGCCAAGAGTCTTACCATTAATACTATATTCTGTCATCATATTTAACCTACCAAAATGAACCGCCTCACACTTACCTGGGTTGAATTCCATCTGCCACTTCTCAGCCCAGTTTTGCATCCTATCAATGTCCTACTGTAATGTCATAGCCCTCCACGCTATCCACAATACCCCCAACCTTTGTGTCATCAGCAAATTTACTAACCCATCCCTCCATTTCCTCATCCAGGTCATTTATGTAACATGCTGTAAGGTTTCGCTGCTAATGTAATGGCTTCTCTGTAATGTTCCACTGCTGAGGTAATGGTTTCTCTGTAGCAGCGGTGTTTGGGTTATGACCAGAGATAACTGGGCATGCTAGCCAATGAGCGGGATGTTGTTCTTTCTTGTCTGTCTGGGAGCTGGGAATTTGCGGTCTTCTGCCGGGGAGAGATGAGGAGAGAAGATGTGAATAGAGAGAGTTGGTAGACCTCAGACAGAGTGGACTTGGAGCGAGGGTCCAAAGCTCAGCGATGATCGGAGGAGGTCGATGGTGGACGAACAGCCTTATCAGTGATCTCCAACAATGCACATTAGACTGTTTCATCAGAATTGGCCCTTTTTCTTTTTTTGTTTTCTTTACTAACCATATAGTCAAATTAAGAATTATAAAGCTCAATCGTTTGATCGCATATTGTGTATTGTTTGTTATTTCATGGTGCTGATTTGTAACAGGGGACACATCATGCAGCATCAACCTAAATGAGACTTCTTATGTTTGGCCAGGCTGGGGGCCTATCATCCCTTATACTAAGCCACTGGCCGAAGCGAGAGTCATATTTTATAAAATGAGTTTTATTTTATAAATAAAAATCACGAAGAGAAGGGGTTCCAGAACAGATCCCCGAGGCACACCACTGGTCACCAACCTCCATGCAGAGTATAACTCGTCCACAACTGCTCTTTGCCTTCTGTGGGCAAGCCAATTCTGGATCCACAAAGCAAGGTCCCCTTGGATCCCATGCCTCCTTACTTTCTCAATAAGCCTTGCATGGGGTACCTTAACAAATGCCTTGCTGAAATCCATACATACTGCATTTACTGCTTTACCTTCATCAATATGTTTAGTCATATCCTCAAAAAATTCAACCAGGCTCGTAAGGGACAGCCTACCTTTGACAAAGCCATTCTGACTATTCCTAATTATATTATGCCACTCAAAATGTTCATAAATCCTGCCTCTCAGGATCTTCTCCATCCACTTACCAACAACTGAAATAAGACTCACTGTTCTATAATTTCCTGGGCTATATCTACTCCCTTTCTTGAATAAGGGAACAACATCGACAACCCTCCAATCCTCTGGAACCTCTCCCATCCCCATTGATGATGCAAAGATCATTGCCAGAGGCTCAGCAATCTCCTCCCTCACTGTCCACTGTAGCCTGGTGTATATCTCGTTCTGGTCCCGGTGACTTCTCCAACTTGATGCTTTCCAAAAGCTCCAGCATGTCCTCTTTTTTTAATGTCTATATACTCAAGCTTTTCAGTCTACTGTAAATCATCCCTGTAATCACCAAGATCATTTTCATGGTGAATACTGAAGCAAAGTATTCATTAAGTACCTCTGCTACCCCCTCCGGTTCCAAACACAATTTTCCACTGTCACATTTGAATGGTCCTATTCTCTCACATCTTATCCTCTTGCTCTTCATATACTTGTAGAATGCCTTAGGGTTTTCCTTAACCCTGCTCGCCCAGGCCTTCTCATGGCCCCTTCTGGCTCTTCTAATTTCATTCTTATGCTCCTTCCTGCTAGCCTTATAATTTTCTAGATCTCTATCATTACCTTTTTTTTTTAAATAAACCTTTCGTAAGCTTTTCTTTTCTTCTAGGCTAGATTTTCCACTGCATTTGTACACAATGGTTCCTATACCCTACCATCCATTCCCTGTCTCATGGGAATGTACCTGTGCAGAACGCCATGCAAATACCCCCTGAACATTTGCCACATTTCTGCCATATATTTCCCTTGAACCATCACTAGTACCATATTTTGAGATGGCTTGGAGTTACTCTGGTAGTAGATATGTTGAGTACTGGCTATGATTACCTCTAGGAGACACTAGGAGCTTAGAACCCAAGAGATTCTGTAGCTGCTGGAAATTCAGAGCAACACACAAAAAGCGTCTGGAGGAGCTTAGCAGGTCAGGCAGCACGTATGGGGAGGAATAAACCATAAACGCTTCAGACTGAGGCCCTTCATCAGAACTGGAAAGGGAGGGGAAAGAATCCAGAATTAGGAGCTTAAACATATGTATAGTCATAGCAATATAATGTCAGGATATCCTATTCACTTACAACGTACAAATGAACCTCAAAGAGATCAAGCAGGAAAATGAATCAGTCAGAACCACTACAAATTTTGGATCTGAGATACCATGTCTAGAAATTGATGGGAGCAGGGAAATTTCAGTCTTGGAGATGATCTGAGAGATCATAGAACGAAGCAAGTTCAAGGCCTCCTCATAAGAACAATTCCACTGCACAAGGAGAAATTAAATTAGACTTTAAAATTTGCTGCCCCACTGTTGCTTTTCTAGCAAACCCAACTTGAAGGTGAGCTCATTCTTGTTCCTTACTCAGACCTATCCCATTGGATCCTAAACACAGCATCCTGTATCTAAAGTAAGAACCCAGCTGGATCCTGCATACATGTCCAGATTGTCTTAAAGACTGAGAGTGGCAGCTAAACCAGGAAAAGGGTGAGTGATAGATAACCCTCATTTTAACTTCTCCTCAGTTTCCATTATGTAGTGGAACTGAAAGCAAACCCCGTAGTTTTTTGAAAGCAGTTGTTTATAAATCAAGACCTGACAGAAAGAAGGAAAAAAAATTTAAACCAGTATAATACAAGTTCAGAATGTAGTATTACATTCCATATTCTTTTTACCAACCCTTTGCAACCTTAACACATTACTGGGTAAATTTACCAGCAGGCTTTAATCAAGGGAGAATGAAAGAATTTTAAAAACATTTTGTAAAATGTATCAAGAAAGTTAAGCTCAAAACATTTTACCATTTGAGTTGAATATTGTTTTTTGAGAATACTGTGAACAATTTGGTGTAAAGCTCCAGAGGTGAAACAAAAGTAGTGATATCTGCAGAGGACATCATCTTGAAGTTTAGACCATTTGAAAGGTTGTGGAAGCAGTTGAGAAATTACTTAATGAAAGAAATTACTTAGTTGGTCAACAGTCAAAGATATCTGCAAACATGACAACTCATCCCAAACTCTAATTTCAAGTGGGTTATGTTTTAGTTGCAGTTGACTTATATTTAACTGGAACATATATAAGATGGTCTTATTGATGTGACTAAAGATTTGGAGCCTAAAAGGAACCCGACAATGTATATTGATAGCTTTCATGAGCTGAATTCACAAGTTAAATTTGACAAAATTAAGCACCTCTTTAAAAACCTGAAGCAACCTGTAAAAAGCAGCATTCATCACCAATGATCCTCTCCACTCAGACCATGCTTTTTTCTCACTGCTGCCATCAGGTAGAAGGTACAAGTACCTCAGGACTCATACCACCACGTTCAAGAACAGCTACTACCCCTCAACCATCAGGCTCTTGAATAGAAGGAGATAACTACACTCATTTAAGGACTCTTATCTTGTTATTTCATGCTCATTATATATTGTTATTTATTTCTATCTGCATTTGCACAACATGTTGTCCTTTGATCCTGTTTGCAGTTACTGCTGTATAGATTTGCAAAGTAAACCTGCAAGAAAAGAATCTCAGGGTTGTATGTGGTGACATGGATGTACTTTGGAAAAAAAAATAAATTTACTTTGAATTTTTGATCTTTGAAAATCTGCTGGAGCACACTTTCTCTTCTTAATCCTGAGTTATAAACAAAGTCAGTAGCAGTATCTATGGATTGTGTGGCTGTTGAGGTCTAGACTTTAAAGTTAACAAGTCAACCTATTAATATGGAACAACCCTCACCATGCACAGACTAACAGTAGCGTCAATCACAACATTGAAGCTGACAATCAGAAACATCTAAAATTGAATTTTCACACATTATTCAAAGTTTCCTGAATTTAGTGTGTGAACTGGCAGTTTTTCTTCTCTTTATTGAAAGCAGACCATGTCCCAGATCAAGCTGAAAAAGCCAACAGCACATCTCTGTGCAGAGTGTGTTTGCTGTTGAGAAGAGAATGCACGCGCTGTCAGATGGATTTGATTCCATGTTCTTTGCTTGGCTGAAGAAGTTGTTATTAAATTCAGCTGAGTGAAAGTGACAGAAGTAAACACTATTTATTTTGGCAGGCCCTATACTGATTGCTCATAAACGACTGCTGTACCCGTCTGGTATTTCTAGAACCTCTCTAAAGCACAGCTATCGGCATTCCTTGATAATAAACAACAAGATTATTTCCAGGTTCCAACGTTTAGAAGGTTTAGGTTCGGATTGGCACACAAGATCTTCAAATTAAATCCATCTTGAATCCTTGTATCAAAAATCAGGAAAATAATATTTCTCTTGTGTGCCAGCATTTGCAAAAAACATGTTTGATTTTGTTACAGAATGAGCATGCAATAAATGCTTTCCCTTAAAATATCTCCAGTAAATAAATACCTGTGGCAGTGGTAATCCATTTTCCACAGGAAGTTTTTCAATGACTGGAAGTATTGGCAATAATATTTTTCTGAAATTCAGGGAGTAAATGCAATGTTTAATCTATCTGGCAAAGAAAGACCTGTGTTACACAATAGTATGTCATATATTCATTCATTTTATGCGATAGAGGTTTGGGGCAAGCAAGGCCTTATTTATTGCCCATCCCCGAAAATCATGAGACAGTTTCTTTAATTGCAGCAGATTATCAGAAGAATGAGGGCGATGTTACAGAAACATTTAAAATTATGAAGAGGATAGGTAAGATAGAGGCAGGAAAGTTGGTGCGTGAGTCTAGAACTAGGGGACATAGCCTCTAGACTCTGGGGAAAAGGACGGAAATGAAGAGAGGCTGCTTTTCCGAGAAAGCAGTGAATCTGTGGAATTCTCTGCCAAGATCAACAGTAGAAGCTACCTCAACAAATGTACTTAAAACACAGTTAAATAGATTTTTTGCATAGCAAGAGAAAAAGGCATATAGGAAAAAGGCAAGTGGGTGAAGCTTAATCCATGGCCAGATCAGCCATGCTTTTAATAAGTGATGGAGCAGGCTCAATGGGCTAGATAGAAACCATAGAAAAACTACAGCACAGAAACAGGCCTTTTGGCCCTTCTTGGCTGTGCCGAACCATTTTCTGCCTAGTCCCACTGACCTGCACACGGACCATATCCCTCCATACGCCTCCCATCCATGTATCTGTCAAATTTATTCTTCAATGTTAAAAAAGAACCCGCATTTACCACCTCGTCTGGCAGCTCCTTCCATACTCCCACCACTCTGTGTGAAGAAGCTCCCCTAATGTTCCCTTTAAACTTTTCCCCCCTCACCCTTAACCCATGTCCTCTGGTTTTTTTCTCCCCTTGCCTCAGTGGAAAAAGCCTGCTTGCATTCACTCTATCTATACCCATCATAATTTTATATACCTCTATCAAATCTCCCCTCATTCTTCTACGCTCCAGGGAATAAAATCCTAACCTATTCAACCTTTCTCTGTAACTGAGTTTCTCAAGTCCTGGCAACATCCTTGGAAACCTTCTCTGCACTCTTTCAACCTTATTAATATCCTTCCTGTAATTTGATGACCAAAACTGAACACAATACTCCAGATTCAGCCTCACCAATGCCTTATACGACCTCATCATAGCATTCCAACTCTTAATTCCAACTCTTATACTCAATACTTTGATTAATAAAGGCCAATGTACCAAAAGCTCTCTTTACGACCCTATCTACCTGTGACACCACTTTTAGGGAATTTTGTATCTGTATTCCCAGATCCCTCTGTTCTACTGCACTCCTCAGTGCCTTACCATTAACCCTGTATGTTCTACCTTGGTTTGTCCTTCCAACATGCAATACCTCACACTTGTCTGTATTAAACTCCATCTGCCATTTTTTAGCCCATTTTCCCAGCTGGTCCAAGTCTCTCTGCAGGCTCTAAAAACCTTCCTCACTGTCTACTACACCTCCAATCTTTGTATCGTCAGCAAATTTGCTGATCCAATTTACCACATTATCATCCAGATCATTGACATAGATGACAAATAACAATGGACCCAGCACTGATCACTGTGGCACACCACTAGTCACAGGCCTCCACCCGAAGAAGCAATTCTCTACTACCACTCTTTGGCTTCTTCCATTGAGCCAATGTCTAATCCAATTTACCACCTCTCCATGTATACCTAGTGACTGAATTTTCCTAACTAACCTCCCATGCAGGACCTTGTCAAAGGCCTTACTGAAGTCCATGTAGACAATATCCACTGCCTTCCCTTCATCCACTTTCCTGGTAACCTCCTTGAAAAACTCCAATAGATTGGTCAAACATGACCTACCACGCACAAAGCCATGTTGACTCTTCCTAATAAGTCCCTATCTATCCAAATGCTTGTAGATTCTGTCTCAGTACTCCCTCCAATAACTTACCTACTACCAACATTAAACTTACCGGCCTATAATTTCCCGGATTACTCTTCAATCCTTTTTTAAACAACGGAACATGAGTCACTCTCCAATCCTCCAGCACCTCACCTGTAGACAGCGACATTTTAAATATTTCTGCCAGGGCCTCTGCAATTTCAACACTAGTCTCCTTCAAGGTCCGAGGGAACACCCTGTCAGGTCCCGGGGATTTATCCACTTTAATTTTCCTCAAGACAGCAAGCACCTCCTCCTTTTCAATCTGTACAGTTTCCATGATCTCACTACTTGTTTCCCTTAATTCCATAGACTTCATGCCAGTTTCCTTAGTAAATACAGACGCAAAAAACCTATTTAAGATCTCCCCCAGTTCCTTTGGTTCCACCCATAGCCAACCACTCTGATCTTCACAAGGACCAATTTTATCCCTTACAATCCTTTTGGTCTTAATATACCTGTAAAAGCTCTTTGGATTATCCTTCACTTTGACTGCCAAGGCAACCTCATGTCTTCTTTTAGCCCTCCTCATTTCCTTCTTAAGTATTTTCTTGCACTTTTTATACTCCTCAAGCACCTTATTTACTCCGTTTCCTATACATGTCATAGAAATCCCTCTTCTTTATCAGAGTTGCAATATCTCTTGAGAACCAAGGTTCCTTATTCCTATTCACTTTGTCTTTAATCCTGACAGGAACATACAAACTCCACACTCTCAAAATTTCTCCTTTGAAGGCTCCCCACCTATCAATCACATCTTTGCCAGAGAACAACCTGTCCCAATCCATGCTTTTTAGATCCTTTCTCATTTCTTCAAATTTGGCCTTCTTCCAGTTCAGAACCTCAACCCTAGGACTGGATCTATCCTTGTCCATGATCAAGTTGAAGCTAATGGTGTTGTGATCACTGGAACCAAAGTGCTCCCCTACACAGACTTCCGTCACTTGTCCTAACAGGAGATCCAATATTGCATTCCCTCCAGTTGGTCCCTCTATATATTAATTTAGAAAACTTTCCTGAACACATTTTACAAACTCTAAACCATCTAGACCCCTAACAGTATGGGAGTCCCAATCAATATATGGAAAATTAAAATCCCCTACCACCACAACTTTATGTTTCCTGCAGTTGCCTGCTATCCCTCTGCAGATTTGCTCTTCCAATTCTCGTTGACTATTGGGTGGTCTGTAATACAATCCCACTAATGTGGCCGTATCTTTCCTGTTTCTCAGCTCCACCCATAAGGACTCAGTAGACAAGCCCTCTATTCTGTCCTGCCTGAGCACTGCTGTAATATTTTCCCTAACAAGCAATGCTACTCCCCCACCTTTCATTCCTCTGCCTCGATCACATCTGAAACAAACATCGGAATCCTGGAATATTAAGCTGCCAGTCCTGCCCCTCCTGTAGCCAAGTTTCACTAATTGCTATAACGTCATAATTCCACGTGTCAATCCACGCCCTCAACTCATCCGCCTTCACCGCAATACTCCTAGCATTGAAATATATACACCTCAGAAGATTTTTACCACCACTCACAACCTTTCTATCAGCGGATTTGCTTAAACTTTCAATATCATTTATTTTCACCCCAGCCACACTGTCAGCTCTGGCACTCTGGTTCCCATCCCCCTGCAAATCTAGTTTAAAGCCTCCCCAATAGCACTAACAAACATCACTGAAAGGATATTGGTCCCCCTGTGGTTCAAGTGTAACCCGTCTCTCTTGTACAGGTCCTACCTGCCCCAGAAGAGGTCCCAATGATCCTGAAATCTGAAACCCTGCCCCCTACACCAGTTCCTCAGCCACTTGTTCCTTCTCCAGCGCATCCTAACCTACACTCACTGGCACGTAGCACAGATAGCAATCCTGAGATTACCACCCTTGAGGTCCTGCTTTTCAACTTCCTACAAAGCTCTCTATACTCACTCCCCAGGAGCTCCTCACTCTTCCTTGCTATGTCATTGGTACCGATGTGCACCACGACATCTGGCTGATCACCCTCCCACTTCAGAATATCATGCAAGCGATCAGAGACATCCCTGACCTTGGCACCCGGGAGGCAACAAACCATCCTGGATTCTCTGTCACAACCACAGAACCTCCTATCTGTACCTCTAACTATCAAGTCCCCTATCACTGCTGCTCTCCTCTTTTTCCACCCTCCCTTCTGCACTGCAGAGCCAGACTCAGTGCTAGAGATCCAGCTACTGCAGCTTGTCCCAAGTAAGTCATCCCCCCCCAACAGTATCCAATGCAGTATACTTGTTGTTGAGGGGAATAGCCACAGGGGAACCCTGCTCTGCCTGCCCTTTCCTCTTCCCTCGCCTGACAGTGACCCAATTTCCTGTCCTCTGCTCCTTTGGCGTAACAACCTCTCTGTAGCTACTATCTATAATCTCCTCATTCTCCTGAATGACTCGCAGGTCATCCAGCTCCTGCTCCAGTTCCCTAACGCGGTTTGTTAGGAGCTGCAGCTGGATGCACTTCTTGCAGGTGTCATTGTCAGGGACACCAGAGGGCTCCCTGACTTCCCACATCCTGCAAGAGGAGCATTCCAACATCCTGCCTGGCATTCTCTCTACTCTAAACAATCTGAACAAAAAACTTACCGGAACCTACCCTGGCCTCTGCCTGTTCTCGCTGAAGCCTGTTGAGCCAAAGCCGTCCCACTCTGCCTCAGTCCACTCCGACGATGGCTGCTGTATATGGTGATCTACTTTTAAACCTTGGTGCGCTACGTCACTAGCCTGCGCAGTGTAGACCCTTCTCCCCGAGCAGTGTTTAAAAAAAAAAAATGACTTTTTCTACCTGATTTCTTCACTCCATTCTTCTCAGCTGCTTGCCAAGCCTTGTCCCTATTCTTATGTTCTTATGTTCTATCTGCAATGAGATCAACAGGATTGATTTTGCATAAAGCTGCCATGACTACATGGGGCAAATGATCTCCCTACATGCTAAAAGCTTATTGCAATTCTGTGCAAACAGATAAAATTGTGTGATTGGGCCAGTAATGAAGAAATGGTGATAAATTTCCTACGTTAGCATTATGTGTGATTTAAAGGGGACATGAAGCGAAGTGTTCCCATGCACCTGGTGCCTTTGCCACTCTCACCATCAATGGTCACAGGTCCAAAAGGTGCTGTCAGTATAACCTACATGAACAACTGCAAACTATTTGGTAGATAGCATACACTGCTACCACTGTGCTCTGATGGGAGAGTGAATGAATGTTTAACATGGTGAATGGTGTAGTACATGAGAGGTCTGTTCTATCGTAAGACCATAAGACAAAGGAGCAGAAGTTGGCCATTCAGTCCATCTGCCATTTTATCATGAGCTGATCCATTCTCCCATTTAGTCCCACTACTCATCCTTCTCACCATAACCTTTGATGCCCTGGCTACTCAGATACCTATCAATCTCTGCCTTGAATACACCCAATGACTTGGCCTCCACTGCTGCCCGTGGCAACAAACTCCATACATTCACCACACTCTGGTTAAAAAAATTTCTTCGCATCTCTGTTCTGAATAGGTGCCGTTCAATCCTTAAGTCATACCCTCTCGTACTAGACTCCCCCACCATGGGAAACTATTTTGCCACATCCACTCTGTCCATGCCTTTCAACATTCAAAATGTTTCTATGAGGTCCCCCTCATTCTTCTAAACGCCAAGGAATACAGTCCAAGAGCAGACAAACGTTCCTCATATGTTAACCTTCTCATTCCCAGAACCATTCTAGTGAATCTTCTCTGAACCCTCTCCAATGTCAGCACATCCTTTCTTCAATAAGGAGACCAAAACTGCCCACAGTACTCCAAGTGAGGTCTTACCAGTGCCTTATAGAGCCTCAACATCACATCCCTGCTCTTACACTATTCCTCTAGAAATGAATGCCAACATTGCATTCACCTTCTTCACCACCGATTCAACCTGGAAGTTAACATTAAGGGTATCCTGCACGAGGACTCCCAAGTCCCGTTTCATCTCAGAACTTTGAATTCTCTCCCCATTTAGATAGTAGTCTACCCGTTTATTTCTTCTGCCAAAGTGCATAACCATACTCTTTCCAGCATTGTATTTCATTTGCCACTTCTTTGTCCATTCTCCCAATCTATCAAAGTCTCTCTGGAGACTCTGTTTCCTCAGCACTACCAGCCCCTCCACCTATCTTTGTATCATCAGCAAACTTAGCCACAAAGCCATCTATTCCATAATCCAAATCGTTGATATACAACGTAAAAAGAAGCGGCCCCAAAACGGACCCATGGAACACCACTGGTAACCAGCAGCCAACCAGAATAGGATCCCTTTATTCCCACACTCTGTTTCCTGCCAATCAGCCAACGTTCTATCCACGTACATAACTTTCCCATAATTCCATGGGCTCTTATTTTGTTAAGCAGCCTCATGTGTGGTACCTTGTCAAAGGCCTTCTAAAAATCCAAATATACAACATACACTGCATCACCCTTGTCTAGCCTACTTGTAATTTCCTCAAAAAATTGCAATAGGTTTGTCAGACAGGATTTTCCTTTAAAGAAACCATGCTGAGATCTGCCTATCTTGTCATATGCTTCCAGGTACTCTATAACCTCACCCTTGACAATCGACTCCAACAGCTTTCCAACCACCGATGTCAAGCTAACAGGTCTATAATTTCCTTTTTGCTTCCTTGCCCCCTTCTTAAATAGTGGAGTGACATTTGCAATCTTCCAGTCCTCCAGAACCATGCCAGAATCTATTGACTTTTGAAAGATCATTGCTAATGCCTCCACAATCTCCACAGCTACTTCCTTCAGAACACGAGGGTGCATTCCATCTGGTCCAGGAGATTTATCTACCTTTAGACTATTCAGCTTCCTGTGTACTTTCTCTGTCGTAATTGTGACTGTGCAGACTTCTCTTCCCTGACACTCGAGTGTCCGGTATACTGCTGATGTCTTCCTCATGAAGACTGATGCAAAATACTCATTCACTTCCTCTGCCATCTCCTTATCCCCCATTACAATTTCTCCAGCTTCATTTTCTATCCATCCTATATCTACTCTCACCTGTCTTTTACTCTCTACATAATTTGAAAAAGCTTTTAGTATCCTCTGATATTATTTGCTAGCTTCCTTTCATAGTTCATCTTTTCCCTCTTAATGACCTTCTTAGTTTCCTTTTGTAAGCTTTTAAAAACTTCCCAATCCTCTGTCTTCCCACTAATTTTTGCTTCCTTGTAGGCCCTCTCCTTCGCTTTAACTTTGGCTTTGACTTCTGTTGTCAGCCAAGGTTGCATCCTTTTTCCATTCAAAAATTTCTTCTTTTTTGGAATGTATCTGTCTTGCACCTTCCTCACTTCTTGCATAAACTCCAGTCGCTGCTGCTCTGCCGTCCTTCCCACTAGTGTCCCTTTCCAATCAACTTTGGCCAGTTCCTCTCTCATGCCACTGTGATTTCCTTTACTTCACTGAAATACCGACACATCAGATTTCTGCTTCTCTTTCTCAAATTACAGTGAACTCAATCATGTTATGATCACTGCCTTCTAAGGGTTCCTTCACCTCAATCTCTCTAATCACCTCTGGTTCATTACACAATACCCAATCCAGTACAGCCGATCCCCTAGTGGGCTCAACAACAAGCTGTTCTAAAAAGCCATCTGGCAGACGTTCTACAAACTCGCTCTCGAGATCCAGTGCCGACCTGATTTTCCCAATCCACTCGCATGTTAAAATCTCCCACAATTATCATAACACTTCCCTTCTGACAAGCCTTTTCTATTTCCAGTTGTAATTTGTAGTCCACATCACTGCAGCTGTTTGGAGGCCTGTATATAACTGCCATCAGGGTCCTTTTACCCCATGATTTCTTAGCTCAACCCATAAAGATTCTACACCTTCCGATCCTATGTCACCTCTTTCTGATGATTTAATATTATTTCTTACCAATAAAGCCACGCCACCCCCTCTGCCTACCTGCCTATCCTTCTGATACACCGTGTATCCTTGGACATTCAGCTCCCACAGACATGCATCCTTTAGCCACGTCTCAGTGATGGCCACACTATCATATCTGCCAATCTGTAGCTGTATGACAAGAACATCCACCTTATTCCTTATGCTGCGTGCATTTAAGTATAACACTTTAAGACCAGTATTTGATACTTTTTGCTTTCATTGCACTGCAACTTTATTGCACTGCAACTCATCCCAATGGCTACACATTTGCCCCATCACCTGCCTGTCTTTCCTGACATCTTTACTGCTCACTATCTTAGATTGATTTCGGTTTTCCCTTTCCTCTGCTCTATCATTCCGGTTCCCATCCCACTGCCAAATTAGTTTAAACTCTCCCTAACAGCTCTATTAAACCTTCCCGCCAGGATATTTGTCCCCTTCGAGTTCAGGTGCAACCTGTCCTTTTTGAACAGGTCATACTTCCCCCAGAAGAGATCCCAATGATCCAAGAATCTGAAGCCCTGCCCCCTACACCAGTCTCTCAGGCACATATTCATCTGCCTGATCCAACTATTCTTGCCCTGGCTAGCACGTGGCACAGTTAGCAATCTTGAGATTACTACCCTGGAGGTCCTGCTTCTCAGCTTCCTTCCTAACTCCCGGAAATCTCTCTTCAGGACTTCTTCCCTTTTCCTGTCTATGTTATTGGTACCAACATGTACTAAGACAACTGGCTGCTCGCCCTCCCCCTTCAGAATATTCTGGACCCGATCTGAGACATCCCATACCCTGGCACCTGGGAGGCAACACACCATGCGGGTATCTCTGTCAGGCTCACAGAATCTCCTGTCTGTTCCCCTGACTATGGAATCCCCTATGACTACCGCATTCCTCTTCTCCCTTCTTCCCTCCTGTACAACAGCGCCAGGCTCAGTGCCAGAGACCCGGTCACCATGGGCGTCCCCTATCAGGTCATCCCCCTCAACAGCATCCAAAACGAGATACTTGTTGCTCAGGGGGGCAGCTGCAGGGGTGCTCTCCACTCTCCAGGCATTTCCCTTCCCTCTCCTGACAGTCACCCAGTTTTCTGACCCCTGTAGCCTAGTGATGACTACCTCCCTGTAGCTCCTGTCTATCACCTCTTCATTTTCCTAATAAGCAGTAGATCATCAAGCTGCAGCTCCAGATCCCTAACACGGTCTCTGAGGAGCTGCATCTCAGTGCACCTGGTGCAGATGTGGCCATCAGGGAGGCTGGAGGTCTCCCAGGATTCCCAAATCTGACACCCTGAACAAAGTACTAACCCTGGAGGCATGCTACCTAATTCTACAGGAATGAAACAAGGAAAAATAAGTCTACTCACCCACTTACCTCACTAAACACACAATTTTTTTTAAACCATTAGCACATACCATTAGCTGTGTGAGCCCTGCTGTTCCTCTGTCTGTCTGGGCCAATTTGTCAAGGGGGGGGGGGTGTTAGTGCCTCGTTCATGCCTCTTCTCATTACCACCTAAGCCCATTGAGCCAAAGCCCTACACTCTGCTGCCACTCACTCCACTGCCAGCTCCAACCACTGCCCGCTGTATAGGATGGTCTCCTTTTTAAACTCTCCGCGCTGTCCCATCTACGTCCCGTGCCTGTACAGTCTCATCCTTCTTGCACTCAAAGTTTTTTTTTTTTGTTTTGTTTTTTTTTTTTAATAAAAGAACTGCCTTCCTTCAGAATTCAGCTCTCATGCCGCTCTTCTTGTCCTGATCCAAAAAACATCCTGGATAGAGAAGAGACTTCTTAAGCATCATTGCAGCTGTACTAATCCTACCATACTCCTGATGTGCCTTAGGGACGATTGAGACACGACTCATTGACATGTGCTGCTTCTTGCAAATGGTTTCTGTAAGCCCATGGTACATTTTATCAAAATCCCAACACCAATACAGTTACTACTTCTCCACTTGGGGTAGATTGATGATCTGAGTCTCGTTGCACCTAAGAAGTGCCACAAGGAATATTTACAGTGATAGCTAGTGGGAGGGATGAATTGCTTCTGAAAAAACAAGCTTTTTCTCAGTGCTGGAATAAAAACAGAAATTGCTGGAAATATTTGGTAGGCCAGGTTGCAAAGAGAAAAAACCGAGTCATTGATCACTGTGATAATGATTTGGAGTCATCTTCCAGTAATTTGCCCATTTGGATTAGTCTTGCTTTTTTGTACCTGGGACATACTTTAACAATTTTCAGCATTGTTGAACAGAGGCCAGCATTGTAGTTCTAGATGTTGTTGATGTTCTTGAGAATTGTCAGACCTGCCAATCCAAGCACAGAAAATTCTTTTAGCTTTCTGACTTATACCTTGCAGGTGGCTTTGTAATGTCAGGAGACAAGTCATTTGCTGCTGGAAAAAAACTACCCTCTCACCTGCTTTTGAAGCTGCAATATTTATTCTGGAGATTCTGTTGAATTTATGATCAATGAAGATCCCAACCAGGAGATGATGCGAGAGAGAAAAAAAAACACAAATTGCTAAAGGGATTCAATGGGTCAGTCAGGATCTGTGGAAGTAGAGTGATGGCCAGCATTCTGAAGCACAGCCTTGCATGAGTCCTGATGTAGGGTCTCAACCCAAAATGTCGATGAACTCCCCGCCTTCACAATATACTCAAGTTCAAGTTCATTCATTCATTCATTCAAGATTGCTTAATGTCATTTCCAGTTCATAAGTGTAAGGGTGAATGAAATGCTTGTTTCTCTGGATTTGATGCAGCACAAAAAATATGATAATAATAAAAAACAATAGATATAAATACATACACAGGATGCTTATATATATGTAAAATGTTTGTAAAGTATGTTTATAAAGTAACACTAGGTACAGGAGTGTATGTCCATAGTGACTCTGATGAACCTTTTTTACTTCAGATTCCAGCATCTGCAGTCCCCTGTGCCAACAGGAAGTTGATGGCAGGCATACAATAATGGCAATGCAATTGTATGTCAACAAGTGTTAGAATCTGGCAAGTTTCTAGCATAAACCTTATCTCATTTACTATTGCATGGCTGAATATTGCCCAGAAAACCATTTGCAGATCATGACTCACTTATTTGCTGAGGAGATCTGAATGAAGTTAAACATTATGTAATCGTCAGTTAACACTCCCACTTCTAACCTTATACGATGGAATAAACAGCTGAGGAACCATTGGTTATGTTATCTTGAAGTATAAGACTACCACACGCATAATCTTCCTATGTGCAAGGTATGACCAAACATTGGAGCATGTTCCCTTGATGGCTGTTGATATCAGTTTTACCAGTGCTCCGTGACACCACACTCTGCCAAATAGTGACTCAATGCCAAGAGCAATCACTCTCTCTTCATCTCTGCTATTCAGTTCTTTCATTCAAGTTATGGGCCAAGGCTGTAATGAGGTCTATGTGAGCAGGCCTGGTGAAATACTGACAGATTATTTGTGAGAAGGTTATTGGCACATACAGTAAGTGCTACTTGAAGGCAGTTTCAACAGCTGTTGGGTTTCAGTGGGACTCAAGTGCAGACCAATGAATACTTTTTCACCAGGATTTATTAGGTAGCACGAAAGCAACAGTCTTTTAAAAACACAAGGCAGTCACGAATCTGAAATGGCAGGCAGAGGTCTTACCAGGAAAGACAGTCAGGTGAGGGCAGACAATCCAGAGCGCACAGGCAAAGATCAGGTCCAAGGACGGGCAAAATCCAAAACAAAGAATCAGGCAAAATCAGTTGGCAGAAGTCACAATGACAGGCTGGAACAACACAGATCAGAACTGTAACAAACTGGCATGGGATGCTAGTCAAGGCAGGGTTTAAATGGACAGGGTAATGAGTGAAAATTAGAAACAGCTGGGTGCAAATGAGGAGACAAGCAGATCATTGGAGGAAGTCCAAGAAAGGAAAGGGGTTGGGCCAGAATCCACATGGCCAGGTGAAAGAAAAAGGAAATTAAAGACTGTCGTGATCCAGAGCTACCAGGAGAGGCCCTTCAGCCCAGTTTTCAGGCCGGATCCTTAACAGTACTCCCCACAGACATCTCCGGACGTCCTTCTTGCTGGTACGGGATGGCTCCTATGAAAGTCCTTAATGAGAGAGGGATCCAGGATATCTCGAGCGGGAACCCAACACCTCTCTTCGGGGCCATAGCCCTCCCAATCAATGAGGTATTGCAGTCCACGACCTCTGTGTCGAACGTCCAGTAATCAGCGCACAGTGAAGGTCTGTGAGCCATCGATGAGATGGGGAGGGGGAGGGGGCTTGGGGGTGGGACAGGGAGGGCTGTAGACAAAGGGCTTAATCCTTGAAACATGGAATGTAGGATGGATTCTGCGAAGGGTAGGGGGTAGATTTAGACGTACCGCCAAAGGGCTGATCACCTTGGTGATGGGGAAAGGACCAATGTAGCGTGGCGCCGGCTTGCGGGAGTCCACCTTCAAGGGGATATCATGCGAAGATAACCACACCTTCTGACCCTGGCAGTAATGGGGGGCCTCGATGCGGTGACGGTCTGCTTGCTGCTTCACTCTGGCTGTAGATTGAAGCAGCGCCTTTCGGGCTCGTCTCCAGGTCCATGAACACCTCTGGACAAACGCTTTGGCTGACGGAACGCCCACTTCCTCCTCCTGAGACACGGATAAGGGGGATTGATAGCCAAGACAGCACTGGAATGGTAATAAACCTGATGAAGCAGAAGGCAAAGAATTAATGGTATACTCGACCCAGGGAAGTTGCTGACTCCAAGAGGAAGATTCCTGAGACGTCACACAATGGAGCATCACCTCCATCTGCTGATTAGCCCGCTCGGTCTGGCCATTACTCTGTGGATGAAACCCAGATAAGAGGTTAACCCTGATCCCGAGTAGTTTGCAACAGGCCCTCCAAAAGTGGGAGGTAAATTGCGAACCTCTATCAGATACCACTTCAACGGGGAGACCGTGAATACGGAAAACATGCTGAATCACCAGGTTGGCAGTCTCCTTGGCAGAGGGCAGCTTGGGAAGGGGAACGAAGTGGACCGATTTGGAAAAGTGATCCACTATGGTACGAACGGTAGTATTACCGTCGGATGGAGTCCAGTGACAAAGTCCAGTGCAATGTGTGACCAGGGCCTTCTAGGAACAGGCAGGGGTTGCGGGAGACCAGTTGGTGGCTGGCTGGAAGTCTTGTTCTGTGCACAGGCTGGGCAGCCAGAAATGAAGCTCTCAACATCCTTCCTCAGGGATGGCCACCAAAATCTTTGACTGATGAAAGCCGTCGTGCGTCTGATGCCAGGGTGAGATGCCAGTCTGGAGGTGTGTCCCCACTGGAGAACCTGGGAGCGGACAGACTGGGGAACGTACAATAGAATAGCAGGGCAGGCACTAGGAACAGACTCACCCTGCTGGGCAGACTGGAGCACAGATTCAATCTCCCACTGTGCTGCAGTGACCAGACATCGCTTGGGGAGAATGGTCGTACCCTCGGGCGCCTCGTCGGTTTTTGGAAACTGCCTGGAGAGCGCGTCAGGCTTGCCGTTCTTAGAGCCAGGACGGTAGGCCAGGGTGAATCTAAAACGGGCAAAAAACAGGGACCACCGAGCCTGGCGGGAGTTGAGGTGTTTGGCTGAACGGAGATATTCCAGGTTCTTGTGATCTGTCCAGACGAGAAAAGGAGTCGTCGTTTCCTCAAGCCAATGCCGCCATTTCTCAAGAGCAAGTTTAACAGCCAGTAACTCTGCATTGCCGATGTCATAGTTGCGTTCTGCGGGTGAAAATTTGTGGGAAGAAAGACGCTCGGGTGTAGCCTGTCGTCCTCTGCTGAACGCTGTGACAGTGGAGCCCCCACTCCTGCATCAGAGGCGTCAGTCTCTACAATAAACTGCCTGGTAGGATCGGGCTGAAGGAGGGTAGGTGCCGTGGTGAAACCAGTCTTTAGATCTGAAAAGGCTTTCTCAGCCGCTGGATTCCAGGCAAACTTCGACTTGGAGGAGGTTAGAGCAGTCAGCGGGGCGGCCAGGATGCTGAAATTTCAAATGATTTGGTGATAGAAGTTGGCAAACCCAAGAAAGCGTTGGACATCTCATCAAGAGGCGAGTTGTGGCCACTCTTCTACTGCCTTGATCTTCTGAGGGTCCATCTGGAGTCCTCCAGCGCTGATCACGTATCCCAGAAACGAAGTTGAACTCCGGTGAAATTCACACTTTTCCGTCTTCACAAATAACTGATTCTCCAGGAGTCGTTGGAGCACCCGACGGACGTGCTGGATGTGTTCAGAGAGGGACCTAGAAAATATCAGAATGTCATCTAAGTACACAAATACAAATTGATTCAGCATATCTCTGAGGACATTATTCACCAGGGACTGGAACACAGCAGCACCATTAGAAAGTCTGAAAGGCATTACCAAATATTCGTAGTGCCCAAATGGCATATTGAACGCGGTCTTCCACTCATCCCCCTCTCTTATGCGGACCAGATGGTAAGCGTTGCGGAGGTCCAGCTTAGAGAAGATAGAAGCACCCTGGAGCAATTCAAATGCAGATGACATAAGAGGAAGAGGATAGCGGTTCTTAATGGTGACCTCATTGAGACCTCTATAGTCCACGCAAGGACGCAGGGACCTGTCCTTCTTGGCTACAAAGAAGAACCCTGCGCCTGCCGGGGAGGAAGAGGGACAGATAATTCCTGCAGCCAAGGCCACCTGGATATACTCGTCCATCGCTTCCCTTTCAGGTGGAGATAGGGAATACAGACAGCCCCTAGGTGGCGAGGTTCCCAGAAGGAGATCTATAGCGCAGTCATAGGGGCGATGTGGGGGTAAGGTGGTGGCCCGAGTCTTGCTGAGTACCAGTTTTAAGTCCAGATATTCCAGGGGTACAGAGGACAGATCGGGAAACTCTTCTGTAGGCAGAGGAATCAGACTTTTGAGTAGCATGAGCAACACTCAGACAATGATTTAGGCAGAAAGGACTCCAGCTTAACACTCTGTTATTAGACCAGTCAATGTGTGGACCGTGCTGAGCTAGCCATGGGTGGCCTAACACAACTTCAGCTTTGGGGGAATCTATTACATGGAAAGCAATGCTCTCCTGGTGATTGCCAGAAATGAGGAGACTCACCGGAGCTGTAGAGTGGGTAACCATGGCAAGTGTCACTCCGGTTATGCTGCTGGCCTCCAGGGGTTGCTTCAGACAGGAGAGTGGCATACCGAGATTGGCCGCAAAACTGGAACTGATAAAGTTTCCCTCAGCCCCTGAGTCGATAAAAACTGAAACGGTGTGTCTCCTCCCTTCAGCCAGTATAAAAGCAGGTAGCAGGGTTCGAGTGACAGGGAACTGTGGGAAGGAAGTACTGCTCGCCCGTAGTCCCCTCTTTACGAGCGAGCGTTGCCTTTTATGGGACAGGTAGATACATAGTGACCAGCCTGACCACAATACAGACAGGAGTTGGCACTGACTCTCCTCCTTCTTTCCGAAGGAGATAGACGGGTACAATCAATCTGCATGAGCTCCGTTGGGCTGGATGGGGCTGACTGAGGACTCAGGAAGGAGATCTGGGTGGTGGCTGGGAAGAGGTCAGGTGCCCCCTGGTGGTTCTTTCTGACCCCCGGACATCACGCTCCTGCTGACGCTGTTTTATGCGGCTGTCAATCTTAATGGCCAAATCGACCAGCTCTTGGAAGCCAGCAGGCAGGTCACGGGTGGCTAGTTCATCCTTAACCTCTTCGCTAAGCCCATAGAGGAACACGTCAGAATGGGCCGCCGAATTCCAGTTGGTAGTGGCGGTCAGTGTGTGGAACTGAATGGTGTAGCCCGAAACAGA
The DNA here is from genome assembly GCF_030028105.1 of Mobula birostris. NCBI lineage: Eukaryota > Metazoa > Chordata > Chondrichthyes > Myliobatiformes > Myliobatidae > Mobula > Mobula birostris. Next base: position 36,717,867 of record NC_092372.1, on the reverse strand, counting down.
ACAGTTACCCTGACGAACTCGCAACATCTCCCTTGCTGCCTCTCGGCCCTGCTGCGAACGGTCAAAGACTCTTCTCATCTCCTCACAAAAGTCCTTAAACGTGTGGCAAAAGGGGGCTTTGCTGTTCCACACAGCCGCACCCCACTCTCTTGCTCTTCCTGACAGCAGCGCGATAACTTAAGCAATACGGGATCGATCAGTGGGAAAGGTAGTGGGCTGCAGCTCAAAAATCAGCAAGCATTGAGACAAGAAGGATCTGCAGGTGCCTGATTCACCATTGTAAAAGTTCAGGTGGAGGTAAACGGGGCTCTCGGGCTGGTTGGGTTGGAGTCTGTGGGGCTGATGGTGCAGCAAGAGAAGGCAGATTAGAGCTCAGCGCCAGCTGAATCTGCTGTAGCTGGGAGGCTATGCTGGTCAGAGTGGCGGAGAAGGCTTTCATCGGCTGGTTGATAGAGGCGAACTGCGTTTCATGTCTCCTTAACAACACGTCCAGTCGGGAGAGAGCCTCATGCACCTGGTTGGGGTCCGCTGAATCCATCTTGGCCAGTTCGTTCTGTCGGGTTTTGGTGGGACTCAAGTGCAGACCACTGAATACTTTTTCACCAGGATTTATTAGGGAGCACGAAGGAAACAGTCTTTCAAAAACAGAAGGCAGGCACGGTTCCAAAATGGCAGGCAGAGGTCTTAACCAGGAAAGGCAGTCAGGCGAGGGCAGACAATCCAGAGCGCACAGGCAAAAATCAGGTCCACAAACGGGCAAAATCCAAAACACAGAATCAGGCAAAATCGGTTGGCAGAAGTCGCAATGACAGGCTAGAACAACACAGGTCAGAACTGGGACAAACTGGCAGAGGATGCTAGTCAAGGCAGGGTTTAATTGGACAGAGTAATGAGTGAAAATTAGAAACAGGTGAGTGCAAATGAGGAGACAAGCAGGTCATTGGAGGAAGTCCAAAAAAGGAAAGGGGCTGGGCCAGAATCCACATGGTCAGGTGAAGGAAAAAGGAAATTAAAGACTGTCATGATCCAGAGCTACCAGCAGAGGCCCTTCGGCCCAGTGTTCAGGCCGGATCCTTAACAACAACACTCTCCAACAATTCATATCAAAGTTGCTGGTGAACGCAGCAGGCCAGTCAGCATCTCTAGGAAGAGGTACAGTCGACGTTTCGGGCCGAGACCCTTCGTCAGGACTAACTGAAGGAAGAGCTGGTAAGAGATTTGAAAGTGGGAGGGGGAGGGGGAGGGGGAGGGGGAGGGGGAGATCCAAAATAATAGGAGAAGACAGGAGGGGGAGGGATGGAGCCAAGAGCTGGACAGGTGATTGGCAAAAGGGATATGAGAGGATCATGGGACAGGAGGCCCAGGGAGAAGGAAAAGGGGGGGGGGGGAACCCAGAGGATGGGCAAGGGGTATAGTCAGAGGGACAGAGGGAGAAAAAGGAGAGAGAGAGCGAATTTGTGTATATAAATAAATAACGGATGGGGTACGAGGGGGAGGTGGGGCATTAGCGGAAGTTAGAGAAGTCAATGTTCATGCCATCAGATTGGAGGCTACCCAGACGGAATATAAGGTGTTGTTCCTCCAACCTGAGTGAGGCTTCATCTTTACAGTAGAGGAGGCCGTGGAAAGACATATCAGAATGGGAATGGGATGTGGAATTAAACTGTGTGGCCACTGGGAGATCCTGCTTTCTCTGGCGGACAGAGCGTAGGGCACAGAGCTGTCCAATCTCCCTGACAGGAGGCTCCATCCCTCCCCCTCCTGTCTTCTCCTATCATTTTGAATCTCTCCCTCCCCCTCCAACTTTCAAATCTCTTACTAGCTCTTCCTTCAGTTAGTCCTGACGAACGGTCTCGGCCCGAAACGTCAACTGTACCTCTTCCTAGAGATGCTGCCTGGCCTGCTGAGTTCACCAGCAACTTTGATGTGTGTTGCTTGAATTTCCAGCATCTGCAGAATTCCTCGTGTTTGCCACTCTCAAACAATTTATTGTTTGAGAGTAGACTGGGCCATAATTAGCTGGATTGCATTTCTCCAACTTTTTTGAACGTGAGAATACTTCCAGATTGTCTGGTAGATATTGTTGTTATTGTGCTGAAACACCTTGGGTAAAGCTATGGCCAGTTCTGGACTACAGATCTTCAGCTGGGATGTTGTCTTGCTCCATAGAAGACTGGCTCCATGATGGCAGAGCTCTCAGGAGAAAGCTGAGATTGTTCATTAACTTGGTATTTCTAATTAATAAGACTGTGAATGCATCAGTCTTGTCTTTAGCACTGAATTGCTACCCGCACATCATAATAACAAAATAAATGGTAATATTTAATTTGCATGGCAGAAAACTTAACCTAAATATTAATTGAGACATCAAACTTCTGCTCCAGACAGAGTAACTTGGTCATTATGACATTGCCACAAGGTAGGTAAACCACGTGACTGTCCTGACCCACATGATCAAAATATCTCAACACACAGAGATGCACAGTATGCTCATGCACATGGATACACTGGACTATTCCTCCTTCTTTAAGAGGTATTTTAACTATATGTCTTCACACTTTCAACAAGGAAAAGTAACTTTTGGATATGAATTATGTGTCAATTAACACATTTTGCATCTTTCATAAATGAGCAGCATCTCTGTACTGTAAATCTAGTGGAATGACTTTTGAACTTTTCTTGAGTACCTTACAAGTGTTGATGCTGGATCATTTTATGGACTGCTTGGTTCTGGATTTGAACTCAATTACATTTCCTTCCTATGCCAGACTTCACTTGGAATTCCTGCTTTGTTCCCTGATGTCGCAAATGGATCCAACTCAGAGACAGGTACAGCCTTGTGACCGTTCCCTCATGAGCAGCAGCCTCCCCAGCATTGAAGATATCTTCAAAAGGTGATGCCTTGGAAAGGACCTCCATCACCCAGGACATGCCCTCTTTGCATTGATAACATCAGAGAGGAGGTATGGGAGCCTGAAGACACATACTCAACGTTTTAGAAACAGCTTCTTCTCCGCCACCATCAGATATCTGAGCAGACAATGAACCAATTCATGAACACCACCTCCTTATTTTGTTTTGCTCTGTGTCTTGTATCTGTGTGTACAGGTAGTATTCTAGAAACACAGAGAGAGCGGAAGGGTGCGTCTTGTTTTGCAGTTCTCATACAACACACATGTGCACAATAATATACTCAGATCAAGTGAAGCACTTACTTACATACACCACAACACAGAAGTTGGGCTTCTTTTCTATCAGTTATCCAAACATAATTGAGAATGAAGTAAATGCAAACCCTGTGAAGTGAAAAATAGATCACACTGATGATATATTCCTAATATGGAATCCCAATAAACAATCCCAAATAATGCAAATATTTGTTTGAGTACCACAGACAAAAAGGCATCTAATAAGAAAACACAAATAAATTACAAAGTACAGAACTTTGGCAACTGACGGGAACGTTTTATGTGTTGCATCCTTCTGAACACCAAGCACACTCATCTCAAATGCTAACTGTATTTGTTACTGTTCACTTCATGTCAACATTTTCAGTTAAATATTTATAAAAGCAAATATTTTCAGCAACAGAAAATGTAAAATGAACTTCAGAATGTTAACAAATAGTGCAGTCACTTTGCAATATACAACCAAGTTATGTTGTTGAAACCCATTTGTAAATCAATTTGTTTTCAAGTTGAACCATGCTTTAAATGTCAATGTCCAGAGACACAGGCATGGTATTGCTGATACACTCACGGATCACTGACCTTTTTCACTGTGCACGGTTACTGGAATGGTGACAATCCCAAGATCACTGCTCTACCCTCCATGCCAGGGTTCAGATACTTACCACAATTGTCCAGGTTCTCTGATCTGCACCCTGATTGCCAACAATCATTGACCAAAACCCTGTTTGCAGGATCATATTCCTGTGTTCATAATTCAAGTTCAGGTCTGTTGCCATCTGTCTGTGCATATGTACAACCGAACGAAATGTGTTCCTCCGGTCCACCGTGCATCCACAAAACATGTATCGCACAGAGCACATAAAACAAAATATTATCATAAATAAGTTCATAAAATATAATTTAAAATGCATGTAGTGCACAGCACAGGTAAACAGTAAACAGTGAAGCTCACCAGTACAGTAAAGTCTCACTGTTCTAGTGACAAGACTCTGGTGGTGGCAGGGATTTCATTAGTTTCACAGCCCGAGGGAAGAAGCTGTTACCCAGTCTGGCAGTCCTAGTCCTGATGCTCCTGTACCTCCTTCCTGATGGTAGTGGGTCAAAGGGACTGTGGGACGGGTGCTAGGGATCCTCAACAACGCTTTGGGTCCTTCATCTACTAATGCTCCCAGTAGATGTCACAAATGAGGTGAGGGGGACCTTGGTGATCTTTCCAGTGGTTTTTACTATACTCTGTAGGGTCTTGGGTCCAATACCTTGCAGCTTCCATACCACATAATAATGCAGCCAGACAGGACATTGTCGACGGCGCTCCTGTAGGAAGTTGTGAGAAACTCTTCAGAAAGTGTAGATGCTGCTGTGCCTGCTTGACTAATGACAAGGGGTGTGAGTCCAGGTAAGATCATTTGTTATGTGCACACCAAGAAACTTCACACCCTTCACTCTCTCCGCAGCAGAACCATTGACGTGCAATGGAGAATGTCGGCCTGCACCTCCCTGTAGTCCACAATCATCTTTTTCATCTTGTCTACATTGAGATTCAGGCTACTGTTCTTACATCATTTGACAAGCCTCTCTACCTCCTCTCTGTATGCCGACTCATCATTGTTGCTGATGAGGCCAACTACAGTTATATCATCAATGAACTTGGTGATGCAGTTTGAGCTGGATCTAGCAGTGCAGTTGTGAGTCAGCAGCGTGAACAGCAGAGGAGGGCACCAGTGCTCAGCGCAATGGAAGCGGAAGCCCCTGATGGAGCACCTGGTAAGGCTCTGAAAACCTGTGCCAACCAACTGGCGGGAGCATTCAAGGACATTTTCAACATCTCACTGCTACGGGTGGAAGTTCCCACTTGCTTCAAAAAGGCAACGATTGTACCAGAGCCCAAGAAGAATAATGTGAGCTGCCTTAATGACTATTGCCCAGTATCACTCACATCTACAGTGATGAAATGCTTTGAGAGGTTGTTCATGACTAGACTGAACTCTTGCCTCAGCAAGGACCTGGACCCATTGCAATTTGCTTTTTGCCACAATAGGTCAACGGTAGACGAAATCTCAATGGCTCTCCACACGGCTTTAGACCACCTGGACAACGCAAACGCCTACGGCAGGATGCTGTTCATCGACTATAGCTCAGCATTTAATACCATCATTCCCACAATCCTGATTGAGAAGTTGCAGAACTTGGGCCTCTGTACCTCCCTCTGTAATTGGATCCTTGACTTCCTAAGCGGAAGACCACAATCTGTGCGGATCGGTGATTACATATCCTCCTCACTGACAGTGAACACTGGTGTACCTCAGGGGTGTGTGCTTAGCCCATTGCTCTACTCTCTGTATACACATCACTGTGTGGCTAGGCATAGCTCAAATAACATCTATAAATTTGTTGACAATATAACCGTTGTTGGGAGAATCTCAGATGGTGATGAGAGGGTATACAGGAGTGAGATATGCCAACTAGTGGAGTGGTGCCACAGCAACAACCTGGCACTCGGCGTCAGTAAGACGAAAGAGCTGATTGTGGACTTCAGGAAGGGTAAGACGAAGGAACACATACCATCCCTCATAGAGGGATCAGAAGTGGAGAAAGTGAGCAGCTTTAAGTTCCTGGGTGTCAAGATCTCTGAGGATCAAACCTGGTGCCAACATATCGATGCAGCTATTGTTGTTCGTCCATTGTTGACGTCGATGAGGACCTCGACACCATATTGATGGTGTCAAGACTAGCGCGTGATTTGGATTTAAGTGAGGGAGAGTTGCGCAGCGTCAGCCTCACTCTCTCTTCCCAATTCCTATCTGGATCCAGTGGCAAGACAGAGTCTAGACGGCTGGAGATGGGACTAGGCACAGTGGATGACCGGGACGTCTTCTGTGTCTTGTCCTGCTCTACACGTTCCACGACGCTTGCAGAGACCGCCTTCCTGACCGTTGGACCTTCCATTGGTCTCATCCGCTCAATCCGCCGGAGTCTGTCTTCACATGCTGGGATAGACAACTCCCTATCTCACCGAGGGTTTGAGACTCGTCGGCTACCCTCGATGCAACTATAAAGAAGGCAAAACAGCAGCTATACTTTATTAGGAGTTTGAAGAGATTTGGTATGTCAACAAATACACTCATGAACTTCTATAGATGTACCATGGAGAGCATTCTGACAGGCTGCATCACTGTCTGGTATGGGGGGCACTACTGCACAGGACTAAAAGGAGCTGCAGAGGGTTGTAAATTTAGTTGGCTCCATCTTGGTTACTAACATACAAAGTACCCAGGACATCTTCGAGGAGCAGTGTCCCAGAAGGGCAGCGAACATTATTAAGGACCTCCAGCATGCAGGACAGGCCCTTTTCTTACTGTTACCATCAGGTAGGAGGTACAGAAGGTTGAAGGCATTCACTCAGTGAGTCAGGAACAGCTTCTTCCTTTCTGCTATCCAATTCCTAAATGGACATGGAACCCTTGGACACTAACTCACTTTTTCAATAAACTATTCACATTATACCTATACTATATAAAGTATACTGAGGAATATTTATTTATTTATTATTTTTACTTTTTTTTTTTCTTCTATATCATGTATTGCTTTGAACTGCTGCTGCTAAGTTAACAAATTTCAAGTCACATGCCAGTGATAATAAATCTGGTTCTGATTCTGATATGTTGCTGCTGACTTGGATTGACAGGGTCTTTGCATCAAGAAATCTGAGATCCAGTTACAGTAAGGGGTGTTGAGTTCCAACTAGGACAGCTTACCCACAAGCCTCTGAGAGATGGTCACGTTAAATGCCAGGCTGAAGTATTTGAATAAAAACAATCTGTCAAAGCTGAGGTACAAGAGGATGCTGAAATCTGGAGCAATAAACGATCTGCTGGAGGAACTCAGTGGGAAGGGCAGCAGCCGTGGAGAGAAAGGAATTGTCGATGTGATGCTCATCTTACTGAGTCCCTCCAGCAGATTGTTACAGTGAAAGCTGAAGTTTTATTCACCAGTCATAATCTGTTGGTCAACATTTATTAAATCGTTACGTATTGAAACTTCGGAGTGAAAGTTTGAAGCATAAAAGTTATAGGACATAAGAACATATAAGAGTACAGCTCAGGAACAGGTCCTTCAGCCCATCATGTTATTCCAGGGTAATTCAGCCAATGATGTAATCCCTTCTGCCTGTACATCACCCATATCCCTCCATTTTCTGAGTTTTCACCCTCCTATCCAAGAGCCTCTATTATATCTGCCTTCTCCACCATCCCTAGTATTACATTCCAGGCATCCACCATTCTCTGTGTAAAAAGCCTGCCCCACACATCCCCTTTGAATTTACCACCTCTCACTTTAAATGCATTTCCTCTGGAATAAGACATTGCAGTCCTGAGATAAAACACTACTACCTGTCCATTCTACCTATACGTCTCATAATTTTATAAACTTCCAGCAGTTCTCCCCTCACCAGCCTCCACCACTACACAAAAAAACAGCCAAGTTTAATCAACCACTCCTTACCCAAAATACCCTCTAATCCAGGCAGCACTCTGGTAAACTTTTCTCCATAGTTTCCACATGCTGTAATGAGCTGGCTAGAAATGAATGCAATGCTCTCGACGCAGCCTAACTTGAGTTTTATTAAGTTAGACCATAAGACTATAAGCATAGGAGCAGAATTAGGACATTTGCCCCATCAAGTCTACTCCGCCATTCAACCATGGCTGATTTTTTCCCCCTCAGTCCCATTCCCCAGCCTTCTCCCTGTAACCTTTGATACGGAGTCCAATCAAGAACCTGTTAAGCTCTGCCTTAAATACACCCAATGACCTGGCCCTCACAGCTGCCTATCGTAACAAGTTCCACAAATTCACCACCCTCTGGCTAAAGAAATTTCTCCTCATCTCTGTTTTAAATGGATGCCCCTCTATTCTGAGGCTGTGTGCTGTTGTCCTGGACTCCACCACCATGGGAAACATCCTGTTCACATCTATTCTGTCTCAGCCTTTCAATATTCAAAAGGTTACAATGAGATCCCCTCTCGTCCTTCTAAACTCCAGTGAGTACAGACCCAGAGCCATCAAACATTCCTCATATGATAACTATTTCATTCCCAGAATCATCCTTGTGAACCTCTTCTGAACACTTTCCAATGTCAGTACATAATTTCTTAGATGAGGAACCCAAAACTGTTCACAATACTCAAGGTGAGGCCTCACCAACGCCTTATAAAGCCTCAGCATTACATCTCTGCTTTTGTATTCTAGACCTTTTGAAATGAGTTCTAACATTTCATTTGCCTTCCTCACCACTGACCCAACCTGCAAGTTAACCTTTAGGGTGTTCTTCACAAGTCTCTTTGCATCTCAGATTTTTGGATTTTCTCCCAATTTAGGAAATAGTCTGCACATTTATTTCTTTTACCAAAGTGCATGGCCATGGATTTTCCAACATTGTATTTCATTTGCCACTATTTTGCCCATTCTCCTAATCTGTCTAAGTCCTTCTGCAGTCTACCCATTTCCTCAGCATGACCTGCCCCTCCACCATTCTTCGTATCATCTGCAAACTTGGCAACAAAGCTATCTATTCTATCATCTAAATCATTGATATACTGCATAAAAAGAAGCGGTCCCAACACCGACTCTGCGGAACACCACTAGTTACTCGCAGCCAACCAGAAAATGATCCTGCACAATTCCTTGGCTCTTGAATTCAATGCCTTGACTAATAAAGTCAAGCATGCCCAATGCCTTCTTTATCACTTCATCGACTTGTGCAGTCACTTTCAGGGAGCTGTGGACTTGGATCCCAAGATTCCTCTGCATATCAGCACTGTTAATGGTCACTGGTTCAATTTAATATCAGAGAATGTATACAGTATACAACCTGAAATCCTTACTCTCCGCAGACATCTACGACACAGAGGGAAAAAAAACCCAAAGAGAGAATGGCAGGAAAACATTAGAACCCCTAGCTCCCCTCCTCCTCCCACCATAAGCAGCAGCAAGCATTACCCTCCTCCTCCTGCTTCCCCTCTCCCTCCCTCAACTCACTCCGGCAAAAGCAATAGCTGCCCCACCAGCCACCATGCCAGGAATAGCCAGGCCCCAGAGGCTATGATCTAGAGTGCATTCCAACACTTCGGCATTACAAACAGGCTTTCTCTCTCACTAATGAGGGAGAGGGAGATATGGCTCCTGCCATGGCGAGAGGGAAGGAAGACCAATAGCTTGCTGTTTCAGTGTTGCAGTCTGCAGTGTCGCTTATTTGAATTCCCTTGACTCAAGAACCAGCAGACTGTCTCTCACCATTGACAGAGAGAGAGAGAGAGAGAGAGAGAGAGAGAGAGAGAGAGAGAGAGAGAGTGTGCAGAGGCCTCCAACAGCCTGCTGTCTCAATGTTTCAATCTCCCACAATGCTTCAGTCAGTGACAGCAGTGAGGAATCAGGTCGTCCACAGGGCCGCACACCAAAGTCACATGTCTTCCAAGCCGCTGCTGGAGATCCCAAAACGCAGGCCACTCGGTGAGTTCTGAGACCAAGAACCCACCAACGTAGCGTTGGCGCAGCTGTAGATGGTGGACTCTGACAGGACCCCAGCCACCTTGAACAGGGAAAAAAGAGACATGAGAACAGGAGATTTATACAGTTTTACAGATGAACTGGAAGAAGTTGCTCAGGTCCACAGAAATCAGTGGCACCATCTTAAATGCATTCTACCATTAACTCTGTACTCTCCCTTGGTATTTGATCTCCCAAGTGCAACTTCTCACACTTACCTCACAAAGGCTATAAATGTGGGCATCATATCTTAATCATTCATGAGTCAGGAACTACCTGTACTGATTTTTTCTGTTCCTCAGTTTCTTCCCTGATGCATTCAGTTACTTAAATCAGCAGTCTTAAAACTTAAGTCAAATCTTTGCAAAACTTTGTGCATTATTTCATAGTGTGGAGTGTTCTAAGTCTGACCAGAAGTGTCTCAGATTCAGTCAAGTCAAGTCAAGTCACTTTTTATTGTCATTTCGACCATAACTGCTGGTACAGTACACAGTAAAAACGAGACAACGTTTTTCAGGACCATGGTGCTACATGAAACAATACAAAAACTACACTGAACTACGTAAAACAACACAAAAACTACACTAGACTACAGACCTACCCAGGACTGCATAAGTGCACAAAACAGTGCAGGCATTACAATAAATAATAAACAAGACAATAGGCACAGTAGAGGGCAGTAGGTTGGTGTCAGTCCAGGCTCTGGGTATTGAGGTGTCTGATGGCTTGGGTGAAGAAACTGTTACATAGTCTGGTCGTGAGAGCCTGAATGCTTTGGTGCCTTTTGCCAGATGGCAGGAGGGAGAAGAGTTTGTATGAGGGGTGCATAGGGTCCTTCATAATGCTGTTCGCTTTACGGATGCAGCGTGTGGTGTAAATGTCTGTAATGGCGGGAAGAGAGACCACGATGATCTTCTCAGCTGACCTCACTCTCCGCTGCAGGGTCTTGCGATCCGAGACAGTGCAATTCCCGAACCAGGCAGTGATGCAGCTGCTCAGGATGCTCTCAATACAACCTCTGTAGAATGTGGTGAGGATGGGGGGTGGGAGATGGGACTTTTCTCAGCCTTCGCAGAAAGTAGAGACGTTGCTGGGCCTTCTTTGCTATGGAGCTGGTGTTGAGGGACCAGGTGAGATTCTCCACCAGGTGAACACCAAGAAATTTGGTGCTCTTAACAATTTCTACGTAGGAGTCGTCGATGTTCAGCGGAGAGTGGTCGCTCCGTGTCCTCCTGAAGTCAACGACTATCTCTTTTGTTTTGTTCACATTCAGAGACAGGTTGTTGGCTCTGCACCAGTCCGTTAGCTGCTGCACCTCCTCTCTGTATGCTGACTCATCGTTCTTGCTGATGAGACCCACCACGGTCGTGTCATCGGCAAACTTGATGATGTGGTTTGAGCTGTGTGTTGCAGCACAGTCGTGGGTCAGCAGAGTGAACAGCAGTGGACTGAGCACACAACCCTGGGGGACTCCGTGCTCAGTGTGATGGTGTTGGAGATGCTGCTTCCAATCCAGACTGACTGAGGTCTCCCAGTCAGGAAGTCTAGGATCCAGTTGCAGAGGGAGTTGTTCAGGCCCAGTAGGCTCAGCTTTCCAATCAGTTTCTAAGGAATGATTCTGTTGAATGCTGAACTGAAGTCCATGAACAGCATTCGAATGTACGTGTCTTTTTTGTCCAGGTGGGTTAAGGCCAAGTGGAGGGTGATGGCCATTGTGTCGTCTGTTGAATGGTTGGGACGGTATGTGAACTGCAGGGGATCCAGTGAAGGGGGCAGCAGGGTCTTGATGTGCCTCATGACGAGCCTCTCAAAACACTTCATGATGATGGATGTGAGTGCAACGGGACGGTAGTCGTTGAGGCAGGACACTGAAGATTTCTTCGGCACGGGGACGATGGTGGCGGCCTTGAAGCACGTAGGAACGATGGCGCTGCTCAGGGAGATGTTGAAGATGTCAGTGAGAATCTCTGCTAGCTAGACTGCACATCCTCTAAGCACTCTGCCAGGAATATTGCCTGGTCCAGCAGCCTTCCGTGGGTTGACCCTGCACAGGGTTCTCCTCACATCGGCCACGGTAAAGCACAGCACCTGGTCATTTGGCGGAGGCGTGGTCTTCCTCACCGCCACATTATTTTCCGCCTCAAAACAAGTGTAGAAGTTGTTCAACGCATCTGGGAGGGAGGCATCACCAGCACAGATGGGTGATATTGTCCGTAGTTGGTGATGTCCTGAATGCCCTTCTACATGCGCCGTGTGTCGCCGCTGTCCTGGAAGTGGCTGTGGATTCCCTGGGCATGTGCATGCTTTGCCTCTCTGATGGCACAGGACAGTTTGGCCCTCGCTGTTGTTAGGGCTGCCTTGTCACCTGCTCTGAAGGCGGAGTCACGGGACCTCAGCAGCGCACACACCTCCGCAGTCATCCATGGCTTCTGGTTAGCACGTGTAGTGATGGTCCTGGCCACAGTGACGTCATCGATGCACTTGCTGATGTAGCTAGTCACTGATGTCATGTACTCCTCTAAATTGGTAGAGTCGCCATCGGTTGCAGCCTCCCTGAACATGTACCAGTCAGTGTGCTCAAATCAATAAGTGACCAAGGTTACAGCAGAGATAGTAAAATGATCATATTAAGAAGCTGGGATAAATACATAAATGCTTGCATTCCTGATTCTTTTTTAAACATCCCTATAGGATATGCATTTAAAAATAAAAAATACAAATTGTTGAAAGATCTCAGTGTTCTTGTAGTATCTATGGTGTAAAAGAACTGTCAAAATTCCAGGTCGACAATTTGCATTGGGACTTCTCAACAAGCTGAGTTCTTCCAGCAACTTGTTTTTATTTACCCAGATTGCAGCTTCTACAGTTTCTTGTGTCTCCGTCAGGCATCTGAGAACACCATGTAAGGCCAGGACTGGGTGTAACTGAGAAGCCTTTCCAGCAATCAAAGATCCTCAAAAGAAGCTGAGCACCAGGCAGTAACTGTTAAAGTTCATTTTACAAAAGGAGTCACCACCTTCAAGAAAGGAAAGATAGGTGAAACTTTTTAAAATGAAGATAAACACGAGCCTTGCAAAATGTATCACTTGTTCCAAAGAAGGATAAAGTAACTTACAGCAGCATGGACAGTAAATGTTTCAACCAACACAATAAAAAATGGCTGGGTTGACTTGTTCTCCGATCGTCTCAGTCTATTTGCAAACGTTTTGTCGCCATCCGAGGAAACATCATCATATTAGAATGCTATCACCATTAAAAATGTCAACCCAGTAAGCACAGTAGGAAGATAAAATCAAAAGATTTATGGAAATTATATAATGCTCCTTGTGGCCTCATGATGTCTGAAAGCGCTGTTGAGTAAGAAAGTGCTCTTTAAGTATTTATGATGAGCAGTTGCTGTTGTAAAGTAGCCAGTTTATTCTCATTAATCAATGACGAATTAGTTCAGTGTCCACACCCCCATTTGGCTGAGAAAGCAGTGACGGCTGCTCAAGAAGAGTTTGTGGCCAGCATTTGCGTCCTGGTGAAGGGTCTCAGTAGGAAACATAGACTGTTCATTTCTCTCCCTAGGTGCTGCCTGACCTGTTGAATTCCCCAACATTTTGTGTGTGTTGCTGGGGAGGAGAATTGACTTTATTTTCTCAAGCAATCTTCCCTAGAAAATAAGGCAAAACATGTTTAAGCGTCAATTAGAATTCACTGCTAGTAGAAGTAATAGAGGCAAATTCAACTATAGTATTCAAAAGGGAGCTGGATAAGTATCAGAAAAGAGAGAATTTTCAGGATAATTGGATTAATTACCCAGTTCAGAACTTCCAAATAATTCAGTTCCTTGAATCAATTCTGAAAATCCTTCTTCAGTGTCCACAGGTGTAGGCAGTATTATTAGATTAGATTAGATTAGATTATGAGGACACGCAGTCCTCGTTTATTGTCATTTAGTAATACATGCATTAAGAAATGATACAATGTTCCTCCAGTATGATATCACAGAAACACAAGACAGACCAAGACTAAAAAACTGACAAAAAACACATAATTATAACATATATTTACAACAGTGCAAAGCAATAACGTAAGTTGATAAAGAACAGACCATGGGCACGGTAAAAAAAAGTCTCAAAGTCTCGAAAGTCCCATCATCTCACACAGACGGTAGAAGGAAAAAACTCTCCCTGCCATGAACCTCCAATGTCGCAAACTTGCCGATGCAGCACCCTGGAAGCACCCGACCACAGCCGACTCTTGAGTCCGTCCGAAAACTTCGAGCCTCCGACCAGCCCTCCGACACCGAGCACCAAGCACCATCTCTGCCGAGCGCTTCAACCCCGACCCCGGCCGCCAAGCAACAGGCAAAGCCGAGGATTCGGGACCTTCCCCTCCAGAGATTCTCGATCGCACAGTAGCAGCAGCAGCGAAGCGGACATTTCAGAAGTTTCTCCAGATGTTCCTCTGTGCTTCTCACGTCTGTCTCCATCAAATCAGGATTATGCACGGCATCCTACTTGACAAATACAGATATCATTCACCGGAGAGGCCGCGCGCGCTGCGTCGCGCTGCCATCTTCTCCTCCCCCCGAAATTGTGAAAGAGAGTGCCATACTTTCCATGCAAGAAACTATGAGAACATTCTTCTCCCAATGTTTTGATTATATATTTCCAATTTTCCGATAAAAGTGGACACTGCACTTTTTTCCTGGATTAAATTGAAATTCTCACCAGGAGCCATGTTTGAAAAAAGTCGCTGGCTGAAGTTTTTGGCTGTGAGGTGTTGACAATGAATTACATAATGGATTACAAACAGAGTTGGAATTTCTTTTTTCATAAATGCCACTAAACTAACATGGCAACCCGTCATATATGGTGCTCCATCTGTTGCACTAAAAAATCATGTTTCTCATTGGAATACCTTTATCCTCAATATGCATTTTGAGCACATCATAGATTAATTCTCCATTGATAATTGTTTTTAATTTTTTACAAAAGAGAAGCTCTTCATAAACTTTTCCATTTTTGATAAACTGTACATATGCCATTAACAATGCCTCATTGTCTCACAGAGTTGACTCATCCAGCTGTATCTCAAGTTCTGTTTTTTGTAGCTCTGTACATAGTTGATAGTCAATATCCTCACTCACTTCGTCATTACGATGAGCTTCAGAGTTATTACTCAGAGGAATTTATTTTAAAATACTGATTTCCATTTTGAGAACAATGGTGAGCATTTCTGATACAGCAGCCATTTTTAATTTTTCACCAATTGCATGAGATTTTCCACACTTTGCTATCATTTTGAAAGTGTTATAAGAAACAATGAGACTACTATCAAGGTCATTTTTAGCTTTCTAGACAAATGACTTGAGTGTGCAGTGCTTTTGAAATGCTTCTTTCATCTTCTGGAACTGAATAATACCATAAGTGGCCTCTTCAGGCTGTCTTTTACTGAACTGTTCCTACAATCTTGATTGTTTCATGGCTTCATTAGACAGTACAGTATTACAAATAAGACACATTGGGTACTGCTGATTGACAGGAACAGAATAAAACCATAATCCAGGTATGTAATATTGTATTGATGTACTTTCTGTTGTTTCGGTTTCTTAGCAGAATTAGAATTCAAGGCTTCACCAATTTCAGACTCAAAGAGTTTGTGTCGTATGTATTTATCCATCATTAACAGAGCTAAATTAAAACAATAAAATTAACACAAACTATGAGTACCCATCAGATGCTGATGAAGGCAGTGAATTGACACAGTCAGTCAGGTCTCGTGTTTCAAGTTAGGGTGCTGCTTACTGCACCCCGCCCCCAGCGACTTCAATTTCTGCTAATGCCCCTTAGGGGACAGTACGGCCCCCATTGAGAATTACTGATCTAGAATATCTAGGTAGTCCAGTGAACTTGCAGGTTGAGACAGTAGTAAGAAGGCAAATGCAATGTTAGTATTCAGTTCAAGAGGGCTAGGATGCACTGCTCTCCACTCTCCGCGCCAATCCCAACATCACTATCAAACATGCAGACAAAGGGGGTCCTGTTGTCGTGTGATGGACCACCTTACTGAGGCCAGGGGGCAATCCTCAGACCCCTTCTGTTACTTACTCCATAAAAAAGACGCCACTCAGGATAATCAGCAAATGGTCACTGACACCATCACCAAACTCATCGACTCTGGGGAGCTTTCATTCACAGCCACCAACCTCATAATTCCCTTACCGCGCACTGCTCATTTCTGCCTCCCACCCAAGATCCACAAACCTAACTGCCTGGGTAGACCCACTGTTTCTTCCTCTTCCTAGGCCACCAACCTTGACTCCATTTTACCCCCATCGGTTCAGTGCCTGTACAACTACATTCACAATACTTCACATGCTCTCAATCTCCTCCACAACTTTCAATTCCCTGGCCATGATCACCTCATTTTCCACATGGATGCCCAATCCCTGAACACTTCTTTCTCCCATCAAGAAGGTCTTAAAGCTCTCTGTTTCTTTCTTGACAACAGGCCCAACTAGTTCCCTTCCACTACATCCCTCCTTCATCTGGTGAAACTGGTCCTCACATTCAATCATTTCTTTTGGCTCCTCCCACTTTCTCCAAACTCAAGGTGTAGCCATGGGCACCCGCTATGCCTGCCTTTTGTTGGCTACGTGGAACAGTCCATGTTCAAAGCATTCCTTGGTAATTCTCCCCAACAGCTTCTGCACTACATTGACAACTGCATATGGTGTTTCTTCACACACCCATGCTCAACAATTTCAACAACTTTGCTTCCAACTTCCACCCTGCCCTTAAATTCACGTTGTCCATTTCTGATACCTCTCTTCCCTTTCTCGATCTCCCTGTCTCCATCACTGGACACAAACTATCTACTGATTTATTTTATAGATGCACTGATACCCATGGGTATCTTGACTATACCTGTTCCCACCCCATCTCCTGTAAAAAATGCCAGTCCCTTTTCTCAGTTCCTTCGTCTTCACCACATCTGTTCCCAGGATGAGACTTTCCTTTCCATGACATCAGAGATGTCCTTCTTCAAAAAAAATGGGCTTTCCCGTCCTCCACCATTGATGATGCCCTCAATTGCATCTCCTCCATTTCCCAGATATCCATGCTCAGACCACCTTCCCTTCATCTTAACAGAGAGAGAGCTCCTCTTTTCGTCGTTTACCACCCCATGAGCCTCTGCATCCAGCACATCATTCTCCAAAACTTCTGCCATCTTCAATGGGACCCTACCACCAAACAGATCTCTAATTACCCCCTGCTCTCCGCCTTCCACAGGGATCGCTTCCTCCATGATTCCCTTGACCATTTGTCCATCCTCACTAATCTCTCTCCTGGCACTTATCTCTGCAAACAGCCGAAGGGCTACACCTGCCCATTCAGTTCCTTGCTCACTTCCATTCAAGTCCCCAAACCATCTTTCCAGGGGAAGCAAAACTTTACCTGTGAATCTATTGGGGTCGTCCATCATATCGGAAGCTCCTGATGTGGCCTCCTCTACACTGGTGAGACCCAGCATAGATCAGGGGACTGCTTTGTCAAACGCCATAGCTCCATCTGCAAAAAGTGGAATTTCCCAGTGCCCAAATATTTCAATTCCTATCCCCATTCCCATTCAGACATTGTGGTCCATGGCCTCCTCTACTGCCATGAAGAGCCCACTCTCAGATAGGAGCACCTTATATTCCATCCAGGCAGCCTCCAATGTGATGACATAAACATGAACACCTCCAATTTCCAGTAATTTTCTCCCTTCCTCTTCCCTCTTCTCCATTTCCCCATTCTGGCTATTTATCTCTTCTCTTCACCTCCCCCGGTGCCCCTTCTCCTTCCCTTTCTTCTATTATCCACTCTCCTCTCTTATCAGATTCCTTTTTCTTTGTGCTTTTTGTTCTATAATATAAAAGCAAGGCTATAATGCTGAGGCTTTATAATGCATTGGTCATACTGCACCTAGAATATGGTGAGCAGTTTTGCTCCCCTTACCCAAGAAAGATCTGTTGTCATTGGAGAGCATCACAAGAATGATCCCAGGAAGAAAGTGTTAATGTTTGAGGGGTGTATGATGGCTCTAGGCCTGTACTCCCTGGAGTTTAGAAGAATAGGTGGGGATCTCATTGAAACCTATTGAAACGCTTCACAATAGGAAGGATGTGGAGGCATTGGAAAGAGTACAGAGGAGATTTACCAGGATACTGCCTGGTTTAGAGAGTATGCATTATGATCAGAGGTTAAGGGAGCTAGGGCTTTACTCTTTGGAGAGGAGGAGGATGAGAGGAGACACGATAGAGGTGTACAAGATAATAAGAGGAATAGATAGAGTGGATAACCAGCACCTCTTCCGCTTGGCACCACTGCTCAATACAAGAGGATATGGCTTTAAGGTAAGGGGTGGGAAGTTCAAGGGGGATATTAGAGGAAGGTTTTTTACTCAGAGAGTGGCTGGTGCGTGGAGTGCACTGCCTGAGTCAGTGGTGGAGGCAGATACGCTAGTGAAGTTTAAGAGACTACAAGACAGATATATGGAGGAATTTAAGGTGGGGGCTTATATGGGAGGCAGGGTTTGAGGGTCGGCACAACATTGTGGGCCGAATGGCCTGTATTGTGCTGTACTATTCTATGTTCTATGTTCTATGTTCTATGAATATTGAAAGGTCTAGATAGAGTGGACATGGAGAGGATGTTTCCGTAAGTGGGGGTGTCTCGCAGCAGGGGCCACAGCCTCACAATAGAAGGATGTCCCTTTAGAACAAAGATGAGGAAGAATTTCCTTAGTCAACGGGAGGTTAATCTGTGAAATTCTTTGCTATATATGGCTGTGGAGGCCATTATTGAGTATATTTAAAGTGGATGTTAATGGGTTCTTGATTCTTAAGCGCATCGAAGGTTATGGGGAGAAGGCAGGAGAATGGTGTTGAGAGGAATAATCAATCAGCTATGATGGAATGGCAGAGCAGACTCGATGGGCTGAATAGCCTAACACCAGGGACTTCCCTTAATCTTTCCGACGTTTATGACACATTCCACTGATAATAAACTGATTCTGATTCTGGTCTGGTTCTGATTCTGTGAATAGAGGGTACCATATCCATAAGAGGAAAAATATGGTTTTGGTTGTCATTGCAAAGCTATTCCTGCAGTCTAAATGGAGTGGAAGCATAGTTACAATAATTGGGAGAAATCTCCACTTGATTCCATGTTGTCAGAGACTCTAGTATCTGATCACTAAAGTAATTACCAAGTATCTATGCCAAACTAAGCAGAAACAGTTGATGAGATTTTGACACATAGAGCCAATGCATTGATGTCTCTGATGATGGGATACAGGTTTATTATCACTAACTTAGATTACATGATATTTGATGTTTGCAGCAGCAGTACTGTGCAAGGACATAAAATTACTATAATTTACGACAAGAAATAAGCAGTGCACAATGAGGAATAACAATGTAGTGTTCATCGGTTCATGGACCATTCAGCAATCATATGGCAAAGGGCAAAAGCAGTTTGTGAACCTCTGGCCATGGTTCTTTAGGCTCCCGTACCTCCTCCACAATGGTAGTAATGAGTAAAGGGCATGCTTCAAATGGTGTGGGTCCTTGGTAACATACCCGGCCTTTCAACAAACAATCTACTCGAGTAACTCAGAGGATCACTGAGTTTTGAACCAGAACTTAAACGATTCTTCCCCCTTCTACTGTTCGACCTGCTGAGTTCCTCCAGTAGATTGCCTGTTGTTCCATATTCTGGCAACCGCAGTCGCTTAAAACTCCCTGTCCTTTCAATTTGTCCAAGTTCAAGAAATAGATGTCACACTTGAATCCACCAAAAGCAATTTGATCTACCAAAAGCAATTTGTGCCTTCAGGTTAAACTTGATTACTAACCAATAGTGACATTTTAATTAAATCATTCATACCTCAATGAATTCCCACAGCATACATTATATTATTTATCTTTCCAATGCTGTCTGAATTTGAACTCTACCTCTTCTATAATGTACAAATTGCAAGTGGTTTGAATTAGCAAATATAGTCATCATTTATAATCATGAAAACATGTTTTTCAATTTTATTTGAAAAATAATAAAAATATTGAAATAATTTGCAGACGTGCTGATAAAAACGAATAGCCAAAGCCAGATTTTCTGGTCTCCCAGAATTCTGCTTTTTCCCCTGTACACTAAAATCAATCTTTGGATAATAAACTATTTCTTATGTCTCTTCTAGGACAAACATGAGTAAATCTGCAGATGCTGGAAATCCAAGCCTCACAAAATGCTAGTAGAGCTCAACAGGCCAGGCAGTGTCTATGGAAAAGAGTACAGCCAACATTTTGGGCCGAGACCCTTCATCAGGACTCTACTAGGACAGCAAGAACCAGTTTCGACTTGGCAGAAGTCTCAACAAACTTCAGCTATTAGGAACATTAAAATCGGTTGTTCGGGGACCAAAGAAGAGATTCAGATACTTGGAGTTAAGTTTTGCATTCTCTTTGATTTCAAAGGATGCCTTTTTTTTTTTAATGACTGTTAGATGGTTGTGGTGGGCCAGGGGCTGTAGGAGAAAAGTAAAGTATTTGTTTTATTATAGCAAGAATGGATCAAAATCTATGTTGTTAACATGTAATATTAATATTTTACTTAATGCACTCTCAAATATTTCGACCACTCATGTGAACTATTTTGTCCCAGCAAAAATACAGAGGTGCCACCCTCTGTAAGAACTCTGTTCAGGAACTCAGTGGAAGTATTGTCAGACTCAGAATACTGAAGTAAACCATTGTAGCTAACAAAATTGTATTAAATCACCTGCTGTTACCTTTGCTCTGAAGAGAATAAAAGCTTGATGTACTTTGAGTTCAGGAAGTCTCTAATGAAAGTGCCTGCTTGTCGCGATGAATGAAGACCACTTATATCAACTGGCTTCCATGTCTCTGGTGACTCAGTTCATGGTCACAACACACCTCATCATTTGTCTGGGCACATTGCAACCTTTTGGAATCCATATCAATTTCTCCAATTTTAGATCACTTCCTCTTTCTTTCGATTGGTGACAGGTCTGCCCATTTTTACCTACGATCACTCTGTACCTTTTTCTTTCATTTGTGTTGTCTGTGTAATATTGTATGGACTGACCTACAGCCCCATTAGGCCAGGCTTTACATCACACAGACTTCATAGTTCTGATGAAGGGACTCCATTAACTACTTCCGCAGAGCAATTGCTGTTGTTCCTTCTCATGCCTTGTGGTATATTGGGCAGAATTTTTGCCATTTCTGTAGCATTTGACTGTTTTTTTTACAAGGCCAAGTTGCTAGCTCGATGCACAACCCAGCACTAAAGGAAATCGTGCAAGGAGTTGGCCAGATTCAAACCGGGGACCGTTGGCCTCAAAGTCTGCAGCTGATGCCACTATACTGTGTGCTGGCTAAAGGACAATTAAGGATTGCTATTTAACGTAGCTCTTGCCAGTTATGCCCAGATACTGAAAAAATATCACATTTTTTTAAGTTTTTAGAATTTAAAAATGTTCAATAATTGTTTATGAAATGTTTTTGATTTGGGGCATATGGAATTGATTGTGTGACATTAAGTTTATGTGTCATCGTCATTTGACACCAATAATGCGGTTTTGTAATATTTTAACTTGCAGGGTCAGGCAGATTAATGTGGTGCATGTTACACATTATGTTATTAATTATTTCTTCTAAAATTTCATATGAGCAAATATGCAATTCATGGACTTCTTAATGAAATGTTTATTCTTCACAGTAAACATTTCTTTGTGACCTTAAGGAAGAGCTTCTGCCAGTTTGCCTATAGGAATACCTATTCATGATTATTTTCTAGGCTGACATAAAAATAACTGCAAATATTAAGCTATATCTGTGATTTTAGCATATCCGTCTTAAGTTCTTGGCTTTTGATTGGCTCTCATGCAGGATTTCAGAACTAAGTTTTTTGCCAAGGAGAATAACTGTTTTAAAATATTTTATATTTATTCAAAATAGTGAGAGGAAGCTAAAGAAAAAAAAACAAGCCTATTACAAGATCCAATCAACAATGTTTTTTTGAGAAAGATTAGAGAGAAAGGAAATATCATTGAAGTTGAAGGATAAAATTAAAAGTAAGTTAAATAATACAAGTAAAAAATACAAAGGAGGGAATACAAAGTTAACAAAATGTAAAATAAAATTAGCAATGAGCATGAAGCAGAAGGGACTCCGGCTTCCTAATTTCTCACACAGTAAAATGAATAATGATTATTTACTCAGAAAATGTTCTCCAGGACCTACCTGATACTTTTTACCAAGATGCATCTTAGAGGTCTTTCAGACATTGAGTGTCAAAGCAGAAATGGAACTTGAGGTTAAACTGTCTGAAAGGCTCAGGTTCAGTTATAAAGGTGTCAGTATGAATTTGAGTTCACGTGACCTGGAATTTACAGGGAAGTTCTCAGAACATTGGTCACTGATAAGTTACCAAAGGCCCTGGGTCAGTCTGGAAATGACCTCAATACTAAAAGTATATCAGTCCCTCAGGTACAATATCCTTAACAAAAGACCCACCATCCAGGCCATGCTGTCTTCTCATGACTACCATCCATCATGAAGTACTAAGGTACTAATGAGGTACAAAAATCTTAGGTTCCACACCACCAGATTCAGGAACAGTTATTACCCAACAACCATCAGGCTCCTGAAACAGCATTGATAACTTCATTCACCTCTACTCTGAACTGATTCTATGACCTAGTCTTATTTTTAAGTACTCTTCACAACTCATGTTCTCAGTACAATTTTTATATTCACACCTGCAAAAAAAGCTGCACCTTAAGGTAATATGTAGTAACATATAATTCTTTGATAATAAATTTACTTTGAACTTTGAAAATGTAGTGAGCAGACAGTGCTTTCACAATACCAATTATAAACATATCAGTTTATTTGTTTCCTACAAATAATTGACAGAGAAATTCACTCAAACATTTTTAATCTGTTCTGGACTTAGGATTTCACTAAATTTAATAATTTGAAATTGGAATTACATCTTTATTAATCACTACAGCTTGTGAGCTGAAAACCACTGTAATCAATCATTCTGTGTAAATGTCTGCAGATTAAGACCTAATGTTTAACCATTCCGATTTGAAAATGCGTTCCAGGTGCTTACAACCTGGACGTACAAAAAGCTGCAAACAGCAAGGAATTCTTCACATTCTCTTTGTCAGCCTTAAGCGCTTCTGCCAATGATTTCCAGTAATCTGTCTAGAATCCATCAAGGATAGCTTGACCAAGCAAGAGAACCAATTGAGGAAATTTCTGATGAAATGGTCACCTACTTATTGAACTTCAAATTACAACAAAAAACCTGCTTGAGAAAACTCTGTTCATTTCTCTGTTTCCAGGAAGAGTTGTAGTCGCTTTCACAAAACCCGAAACAGGAATTTAACGAATCATTTCCATAACTCTTTTAGATAATTGTAAAAATAAATGGCCAGTTGTTTTACTGCATTTTCTCATCTTCCTCTCTTTTTCTATCTGTTCTAAAATAAAACATTGCTATATCCAGACTAGCGTTGCATTTGTGAGACCTGCTCTGAAGTGATATCATCCTCTTTCTGTCATCCCCCTTGACAATACCATATCTAGAATAAGACATAATATGGGATTCTCAAGATATCACTTTAAACTGCTAACAACCAAATACTTGAAAATGTCACTCTTCCTTGCGGACATATGAACAAAAGGAATTAGTTACATTAGTGGTTTCTTGACAAGGAAAGAGTATCCATGGGGTTACTAAATGACCAGACCACAATGGATTACAAGGAAACACAAGAAAAATGCACTTTTAATCTAGGTTACTATAGTTCATGAATTCCCCCTGGATTTGTATCAGATTCCGCAGAATGCTTTCTTTGAGGTCGTTTTCCTTTCTCAGAATCTTCTCATCTATCAGTCCAAAATCTCGGTCTTTTCTGATGTTTTAAAGTGGACAAATGGGATGTAATCAGATAAGTTGTAGGGCTGATGGGAGGTGATGAAAGAAATCATCGGAATTTGCTGAAAGATTAACCAGTAAGAGAAATACATGTTCCAACAATATTTCCAAATTCAACAAGGTTTTAATCCTTTAAGCTCAGCAGAGTATAAATGCACAGCAATATTTTTAATAGCAAGATAAATTTTAAAAAAGTTTTAAAGGAATAGCAGCTCTCACTTGACATTGTTCACAGATTGTCTGAATAGGCAAAGCAGCTCCTCTGAACAGGGAGCAGGAAACCATGGGAAAATTAGCCAAGCTAACCTCAGACCAGTCTAAGTAAGATTCAATTCCACAAAATCTGCTCGGCTGGCTATTCACTCTGAGCTCACAGAGTGTGATACTGTGGTGAGGACAGATATGAAGGACCATAATGCAGGTTCATGGATTAGTGACTGAATATTTAACATAAGTATCAAAGAGAAATAATGAGCAGGGTGAATGGATTTTTGTTTGAGGGTTGCATTCAAACCTTCCCCAAAGGTCATTGACATTTGAAGTGACTGGTAGTGGCCCTCCCACCTTGCCATTCAATTGGTTAAGACAAAAGAAGCTTTTGAAAGGTCACAGCAGGGATTATGATTACCCCCTCATCAACCGGCGGCAATCAATAACTCTCGTTGGTGGTCAACAATGAGGAACTTCAACAGCAGCTGTCAAAGCCAGCAAGGACCATTGCCACCACCCAAACCTGGAGACTAACTGTCATGAAGCCTGACTCTGAGACACAGTTACGATGCCTATCACCAACCCTCAGCATGATGCTTATCATTTGGGACTCAAAGACATAGTTCAAGCCAAAATGTCAACTGCCCACTTACCTCCACAGATGCTACCTGACTTGTTGAGTTCTTCCATCATTTTGTAACTTTGCTTCAGATTCCAGTATTTGCAGTCTTTTCTGTCTCTTAGCTGGAGTCTAAGTTATGTAGTACAAGATTGAGTGTGCGTGTGTATAAAGTTATGTTTGCACCAGGGTCCTAGCTGCATTCTTTTCCTTACCTCAAAATTATAAAGCAGCTTAGTAAAACACACTTAAAGATATTGGTTGAAAAGTGTTCAGAAAATATAGGAACAACATGAGGTACAGTTTGCAGAGAGAAGCAATTTTGGGGAATTGATGAAAGTGATGGAGGAGTCAGGAAAAAGTAGGATATCCAACAGAAACATCTGGAGAACCCAGAAAGTGGCGATAGATTATGCTGGACAGGTTACCAAACCTGGAATGTAGCTTTCCCTGGAGGTGGGAGTAGAGGCAGGGATATTCCAGTGAGGTCGGCCTTTATTGAGAAACGTCTTAGAATAATAGCACCGCATTGGTACCAGGAATAACAATATTCCTGGGCCAGAGACTATGAAGACAATCATTTCTCAGTCAATGTTGAGGCTGATATTGCTGGCTGTGCAAAATATACAACAAGCTGGCAGAATTATAACAGCAAGTGTCCCCCTCAGGGATGCCAATCTTCTTCAAAGAATGGAGTTTCCCTTCTTCAATCATTGATACTGTCCTCAACCCCATCTATTCTCTTCCCGGAGATCTACCCCCAGCCCAGCTTCCTGCCACCATAAGAGGGATTTGGTTCCTCTTGTCCCAGATGTCTCCAAGTGTATGAAATATGACCTGAGGAGGCAAAGAAATCCATGGTCTAGAGGCAGCAGGAAAATAGCTGAAGGTAATAAGGTCTGGAATGGAGGATTTGAGTGTCTTTATGGGGCTGAGGTTTCTTGGAGGTGAGTCAGTTTGGGGGAAGGGGGGGGGCTTCAAAATTTCAGATCAGTCATCACCCAGGGTTTCCGTCTTGGGGAAGGATGACCCACGATACTGCTACTGGTTATGTCCAGTTTTTTTTTATTTATCCGACTCGGCTACACTGCCTTCCACACAATGTTAATGGTGGGAATGGGAAGGGAACATCACACCCAGTACTATACTGAATCCCATCTGGATCCCATTTCCCTCAGGAAACCTCAATTTGTTGCAAATAAGACTCTTCCTGAAGCCCAGCTGATAGAATTCAAAATGCTGCCTAAGAAATCAAAACCAATGTGTTGAAAGAGGAAATTGGCAGCAACAGAATAAGATTTGAAGACATTCTGTTCTTTTGTTCCCACACTTGAATGTCACAGATTGACAATTTTAATGTTCCACTCTGCTGTTCAAAGCTTCCAGGGTTCCATACCAATAGAAATTATTCTCTATCA
The DNA here is from genome assembly GCF_030028105.1 of Mobula birostris. Taxonomy (NCBI): domain Eukaryota; kingdom Metazoa; phylum Chordata; class Chondrichthyes; order Myliobatiformes; family Myliobatidae; genus Mobula; species Mobula birostris. Next base: position 36,691,875 of record NC_092372.1, on the reverse strand, counting down.
TTTATACTGTGAGTGGCATGCAATGTAGTGGTTAGCGCAATAGCTTTACAGCACCAGCTGCAAGATCAGGGTTCAATTCCCACCACTGTCTGTAAGCTGCTTGTACATTCTCCCCGTAACCGCGTGGGTTTCTTCCCACATTCCAAAGACATACGGCTAGGATTACTGAGTTATGGGCATGCAATATCGGTGGCAGAAGTGTGGCAACACTTGCAGTCCAGCACAATCCTCGCTGATCTGAGTTGATGCAAAACAGCGCATTTCTCTGTATGCTTTGATGTACATGTGACACATAAAGCTAATCTTTCCTTTTTGGGATATCCGCGTGCTACTGCCATGCTCCTGCACACTCTTCCTGTTATAAATCCACTTCTCATCCTGCCCCTATTGCGAGGACAGCCTGCTTCATTAAGGCTTCCCTCTAAACAGTTTCTTTCATTTAATTCCCTGCACAGCAGGGTAAAAAAAAATATTATTTACGTCTTTGTACATTACATCTGCCTCTTCATCTTTCCTCCTTGATGTCATTGAATGGATTGTTGCATCCCAAATTGGGATCCAGCAGTAAAGTGAGAAGGTAAAATTCATTCACAATAGGGTGTGTCTTCTGAAAGCATCTATGTCCTTGAATTAAAACCATTCTACAACACGATCTCTAGTTTTACTGAGTTTCTTTGTGAGGTTCAAACCACAAATTCCTTCACCAAGGATTCCAGCTTTTCTCTTCTTGTTTTTATATACATGAATTCAAACTCTGTGCTTTTAAAGGGAAACAACATTATCTTGGCAAGGAAACATTGACACACAGTAGGCCTATGTGCATCACCAAAATATCAAATCCCCGCTATATTATAAGTGTCACTTCTTGTTTACAAATGCAAAATAATGAAGCCATGATCTTGCAGCAGTTGAAGTTCTCTAGGGAATTTACAGTCGGCTGTATTACCTTGGGCTTGCCTTTAAGGGATAGGGCGTCTTTAATAGTTCAGTTGAGAAATGTGCTGTAATTCAAGGCCAATGATTTCAGGACTTCGAATGGTTTTCTTTGCTGATATTAGTAACTTCCAAAGGTAAGTTACAAAACTGAGTAAATTAAATATAATCATGTTATGATCATTTGTTAAATAAGCAAATTTTTCATTATCTGAATGCTTAACTCTCATCTTCAAGTCTGCATTCTTTCTTGCCTTTAACAAAGATTCATCCTTACACCCCCTCAACCTAAACCCCTCATCACCCAGCAGCGCTTGTAACCTCAGCCTCAACTGTCATTGTGAAAACTTTACATACTGGTTGAATGGGAAGAGCCACACAACATCCCATTGTTGGTTCCTCTCCAGTATCAACCTGCACCAAGCCTGCATTATCCCAAAGACTAAGGCAAGTGAAAATGGAGCAAAGGAGGGCAGGTAGTAGCCTGTGGTTTAGAACATAAGAAAACAGGAGCATGAGTTAGCCATCAGCCCTTCATAGGTCTACAGGTGTGCAAGAAGATACCCAAACAGTCACAGGGAGAACATGTAAACTCCTACTAGACAGCACTGGAGGCCAGAAATGAACCCGCTCAGTGGAGCAGCTCTACTGGTTACAGCACACTTCTGGACATTCTCCTGCACACCTTTCTTGTCCCAACATCTCACCTGTGAATCTTTGTCCTAACCGTTTGCTTCTTTCGTCTATACCTCCATTTTGTCCATCCCCCACTGCAATTCCCTCCTGTTGTGCATCTCCCATCTGTGAACTCTCTCCTGCACATTCTCTTCCTGTGAAGCTCCCTGCTGTAATCCTTTTATTAATGAATCTTCCTCCAGTTCACCCTCTCCTCTAAGAGAGAATAACTGGAATAACTGGAGCGGGTGAACAAGGGAGATTTCATAGCTGAGAGATGCACAACAGAGAGGACTGAAAAGAGAGGGTTAAAGTTCAAAGTTAAAAGCTAAAGTAAATTTATTATCAAGGATACTTATGTCACCATATACAACCCTGAGATTCATTTCTTGTGTGCATATTCAATAAATCCATAATAGAATAATAACCATAATAGAATCAAAGAAAGAACACACCAATTTGGGCATTCAACCAGTATGCAAAGGATATCGAACTGTGCAAGCATAAAAATAAATCAATAACAATAATAATAAATAAGCAATAAATATCAAGAGCATGAGATGAGGAGTCCTTGAAAGTAATTCTGTATGTTGTGGGAACATTTCAATAATAGGACAAGCGAAAGTGAATAAAGTCATCTCTTTTGGTTCAAGAGCCTGATGGCTGAAGGGTAATAACCATTCCTGAACCTGCTGATGTGAGTCCTGCACCTCCTGTACCTTCTTCCTGATCACTGCGACACGTAGACTGCATGTTCTGGGTGGGAGTCTCTGATAATGGATGCCAATTTCCTGTGACAATGTTTCATGTAGATGTTCTCAATGGTGGGGAGGGATTTACCCGTGATGGGCTAAGCCTACTTTTTGTCGGATTTTGCGTTCAAGGGCATTAGTGTTTCCATACCAAGCTGTGATGCAGCCAGTCAATATATACTCCACTATACTTCTATAGAAGTTTGTGAAAGTGTTAGATGGATCTTCGTAAACTCCCAAGCAAGGAGAGGTTTCTATATAATTGCACCAACGTGCTGAGCCCAGGATAGGTCATCTGAAATAATAACACCAAGGAATTTAAAGTTGCTAACCCTCTCAAACTCTGAGATTTACAGAAGTGTAAATCAAATACATATAGGAGGTAGATTCATAGATCTAAAATGCAATAGAGAAGGACAAAGCATAGAAAGTTGCATAGGAGAGAGGTTGACAGCTCAACAGCAGGGAGAGAGAGAGAGTGTCACAGGACATGAATACACAAAGGAATAGATCAGAAGATGGAGGTGAACAGGAGGGAAGTTCACAGGAGGGAGAAAAATAGAACAGAACTTCAAAGGAAACAGCTTGACAGGAGAGCTGAAAAGGTAACAGGAGAACAACAAAAAGATTTACAGGAGGGAGGTGCTCAAGACATGCACTGAAGGGGAATTTACAGGAGAAAGATTTGCTAAAAGAGAGTAGCACAAGGGTGAGTGACATAGAAGACAGGTGCAGAGTTTGGATATCCTCTGGAGAGATGTTCATTGCCTGGAGTTGAACATGAAAGAGGAGCAACAAAGGGAAATTTTCAGGAGATGCATTCACATTCACAGGAGCAAGCAGAACCGGTAGAAAGTCCAGAGGGAAGAAGTGTGCAAGAAAATTAATCACAGAAAGGAGATATATAGAAGAAAAATTCAAGGACATTCACAAGAGAGAGGTTCTCAGGTGGGATGTGCACTGGCAAGGAACGTAGTGGAGTGCGGATTAAAGGGGTATTATTATAAGGGAAATTTACAACAAAAAATAGGTTCTAAAATGAAAGATTCACACAAGGGACGTTCACAGAAGAATGTTTTCACAAATTTTTTTGTTGTTATATTCATGCTCTCAGGTGAATAAGAAACGTGCAACATCATTTAGATTTAATTCTATCTTCTAGCTTCTATATTTACTTGAAACTTGTGTTTTATCAGCCAATAATAATCTTGCTAAATGTCAGCCAAAATATATATAAAATTTGAATTTAGTTTCTTTGAAGAAAAGGATGAATAGGACAACTTTCAAGTGATTTTGTTTTAGTTGTATGACAAAAAATGTTCCAGCTTTTAGTGATGAAACTGGCTGAGGGAGTCAGATAGATGGAAACTATACCTTCCAGCTTTTTTCTAGCTGGTTATGTCACACCTTGCTCTTTGCAAAAATTGCAAAATTGAAAATAAATACATATAAATGTAAAAATGCAGCTGTGATAGCTATTTTCTAGCAGTATATTCATTCAAAGGTTCATTTGTTATCAAAGCATGTATCCATATACAACTCTGAAATGTGTCTTCTCCAGATAGCCACAAAACAAAGAAAGAACATGAAAGTCATTCAGAGAGAAACACCAAACCCACACCTCCTCCCAACAAAAAAGAACAGCATCCTGATCATCAACCTCCCCTCCCCTGAACAAAATAGAACAGGAACATCGACCCCCATATAACAGCCCTACCCTGCACAAAAAAACTTAAAGAACACAACAGGACATTAAACCACTCCTCCCCCACCCAACACCACACCACCCCCATGTACAACAAAATGGAAAAGGAAGAGGTGATAAAAAACGAAGTAGAAAAACCATAAATCTGAAGATGCCCACAGTCCATAAACACTATAGTCCAATCCATAAACGCAGAAGCACGATACCACCCTCGGGTATCACTGACATTCATCAAAGGAGAGAGACATCACACAAGGCCTGCCGACCACAGTGAGCCACACAGTGATAGGCCGCTCACAGACTCCTTCTCCAGCAGTGATCGAAAGGAAGGCATTCGGCACTGAACTCTTGCTTGCCTTCCGCATTTGCCTTGCTGTCTCTTTCGAAGCACATCCTGAACATGATCAAAAATCTATCATTTAGCCTCTCCGAGATGGGGTGCTTTTAATATTGGTTTGACCACTTACCCCATGAAGATACAGTTCCAGAAGCAAGTAATGATGAATCAATGCTTAAAGGGACCATTAGAGCATCATATACAGAAAGGTGCCTTACTGACCATACTGCTGTGCCAGAACCTAGTGTAAATCAAGACTGATTTGCAAAAGAATCAATTTAAAATACCCATGAAGATTGGTGTTGGGTGGGCTGGAACAAGTGGTGAGGTCAAACCTTGACCAGCGTAGCTAGTTTGGATCATTGTTAGGGATTAGTTGAACGTGTCCCATGCAGTGACAGACTGCCCAGATCTCCCCCATCATCTCCCAGGAGATCAATGCAGCTAAAGAGAGAGAAAACAGCACTTTCCATCAACAGTGTCTGACTTTCTGGACACTACTCTGTAGGGAAGGTGTGATGACACTAGAGAGGGTGAAGAAAAGATTCACAGGAGTGCTACTTGGACTAGAGGACTTGAATTATGAAGAGAAGTGGAATAGGCTGTGACAAAGAAAGCTGAAGGGTGACCTTATAAAGGTTTATAAAATTATAAGCAGGCCAGGTAAGATAGATAATCATCATTTTCCCAAGGTAGGAAAGTCTGAAACTAGAGCCCATAGCTTTCAGGTTAGAGGGGAAAGATTTAGATGAGGGGGATGAAGAGCAAGTTTTTCCACACTGAAGAGGGTAGGTACTAATTGCAGAACAAGCTGTCAGAGGACGCGGCAGAAGCATGAACAATTATAAGACACTTACAAGAACTACAAAAGATACGTAGATAGTGGGGGGTTTGCAGGAAAATGGGCCAAATGCAGGATTAGCATAGACAGATACCTTTATCGGCATGGATGAGTTAAACTGAAGAGCCTGCTCCCTTGCTGTATAACTCTATGAAATTCTATTGCAAATCCATAGCTCTCAATCCAGCTGGTGAATATTTGTTGCATTCCTTCCTTTGCAAGTAGGTTCCTCCTCACAAATTACGCTGCCACCCAGCATTGTATCAAAAACTAATTTGGATATATTATACTTGTTACCTTGAAGAAATCATGGATTATGAAAAGCCGGGCCTTAGGACTGATCCCTACAGCAGCCCACAGGTTTTAGCCTCCCAAGATTAAAATGAGCCATTCACTCCTACTTCCTGTTCTTTATCTGTTAATCAGACCACATAACGTTAATACTTCCATTGATCTGAGTTGCAGCTGGCATTTATATTTACTGTATCCTCGCAGATTTAACCTGAAAGATATTTTAAAGAACATTAGATAACAAATGAGAGGTGATTTTCTGAAAAGAAAATTCACATAGTCATTCTGTACGTTAACATTCTGTTACAGTTTGAATTATCCAAATTGGTTGTCAAGTTGTTTCAATTAGAATAAAGCTGCTTAAAGTAAAGCATATACACTCAGTGACCTCTTGTACCTAATAAATTGGACACTGAGTAGATGTCTGCTGCTGTAGCCCATGCACTTCAAGTTTCGATCTGTTGTCCATTCAGAGATGGTCTTCTGCACACCACTATTGTAACATGTCGTTATTTGAGTTATTGCTACCTTCCTATAAGTTAGCTAGGCTGGCCATTCTCCTCTGACGTTTTTGATTACAAAGCAGTTTTGTCCACAGAACTGCTGGTCAATGAATGCTTTTTTTTTGGCTCTTACACCATTCTCTGTAAGGTCTGAAGAATGCTGTGCATGAAATCCCAGGAGATCAGGAGTTTCTGAGATACTCAACCCACTCCATCTGGCACCAACAATCATTACACAGACAAAGTCACTTAGATCACATTTCTTCCCCATTCTGATGTTTGGTCTGAACTTAATGACCATGTCTGCATGTTTTTATGGATTGAATTGCTGCCACATAATTGGCTGATTAGATATTTGCATTAACAAGCAAGTGTATATGTATACCTAATAAAGTGATCACTGGATCTATATATTACCTAAAGTATTTATTCATAAAGTATTACTTGGTGCTGTCTTCTTTTGATTATGAGATGTTCTAATACATGGTATGCAATTATATAACAAACTTTCTGTTCCATTTCAGTTAATAGATAGACTTCCTCCATGATCTAATTATAAATTTTTGGTACTTTTTTTTTCTTGCTGGCGGTTTGATGTTTATCTTTAGAAGCTTTTTGTATGACGCATGACTCCGGGGTTGAACACCTAATGGGGTTTTTTTTCCCCTCACTTTTTCTTGCTTAGTAGGGGTTTATTTTAAATCACCAAATTTTTTTCAATCTTTAAAATAATGTTTTTTTTTTCTTGAGATATCGTAAGTGTTGCTTTCTTTGATATACTCTTGTTAATTTTGGATAATAATAAGAAAAAAAGATTTGAAAAGAAACTTTCTGTTCATATATTGGTGTTATTAAAATATTTAACAAGTGCTTAGTTGTGTTCCATTATATTACATTTTATAAAATGTATGTTCTTATGCATACTTTTTATATACTGACGTCAATATCTGGGGTAGTTCATGCTTTGTATTCAAATCTATTTTATGTTATTACACAATAGAAGTTCCATTGTAATCAGCAAAATGATTGGTTTTCATTAACTATCTTTAATGAGGAAGGAGACTGAAAGTACTTGAGTTGTTCTAATTATTATATCATATTAATGACCATACCAAATAATGTGAATCTGCACTCTTGTCTTTGTACAATGACAGATCCACTGTCTGGTATCATTGGCTGTTATTCACATCTGCTTAGTTTTGACTGAACTGTAAAAGAATAAATAAATAAGAAAAAAAAATCTGAGGCTGATCTGCCTCAGAGTAAATTTAAACTCTTTAATTTCTTTGAAATAAAAGACAAACTAGCTTTTATCGGTTCTTTTCATGTTAATTTTCAAATTGTTACTAAACAAGACTCCTTTAAAAGAGACAGTATTTTACCTTTTATTAGTTACAATCAAAGAGATTTATTTCATGAGCACAATATGACACGCAAGAGTTATATCCCAATAGCCATAAAACTTCTACATATTAAATTTGCAACACTTGTTCCATCTGTTGCCATTTTTTCTTATTCTATTGGCTGCTTTTTGAGTAGCAACATCCTGACAAGCCTGTTCAGTTTCTCATTATTGGGGATAGAATCCCCTTCCACTTTGTTTAAATTTTTAGACCAAACTGAATTTAAAAAATAACGGATTTCAAGTACTTCAAGCAACCTCAAGAAACACTGCTGATGCTATGACAGCTGACGTTCTTTCCAGGTTTCTAGAAAGATACTATAGTAAAGAGACAGCGAAGTCAAAGAAATGGGGCATTGAGAGCGCAGTAGAATAGACAGCTGGATCTCAGCACCGAATTGGCAATTCAGGCAAAGGTGAATTTCAAATTTTCATAAAATCCGGGCAATTAATTAGGTAGATCTGCAAATTAATTACAAGAGGATATTTGGAACAAGAGGTAACTGCTATCATTTATACTCCACATCAATCTCCTCTAACACATCACCATTTCACACCATTTTTTTTTTGGTTTATTTCATTATCCAGCTTCTACATGAATGCATCTTTGCAGGTTTCTGGCTGATCTGTTTTGCTAACGTTGTTAAGTGATGCAACTTTTGAAGATAGTGCCCTGGGATACTCTCATCACGTTATTTCCTTCCACAATTCAGTGCTTCCTCAACACTACACTAGAGGTCTCAACAAAGGATTTTGTTTTCCAGCTTAGGCAACATAGATTTAATCTAGAACTTTGGAAGGATATAACCTGCTGAATATTGTCTAAAGATGTTTCGAACAATTTTTCCCACTAGGTATTATTTCCTCATACTAACTTATTCAGTATAAATGCATATGAGTAGTTTCATTTTCTAATTCCACAGCCATTCTTCACACTGATTTTCAGCACAGAATTTGCAGTGGGCAGCAGGCATCCTCTTATTAATGTGGGTCTACATGACTGAGGAATGGTATAAACACAAACATCCTCATTTTGCTTGATTTCTTCTGATTACTACCATAGTGACTTTATGACCCAATTCTTTCTGTTCACTTCTTAAACTCGTACTTAGTTGAACAAGATTCTACAACATTTTCAGATTTCTTTTCATCAAGAGTGTGTACCCCGGCAGTTATGAAAATAATTGGTATTTCAGCAAGAAAGAAACCAGAAGATGTTTCCTGCTCCCTTTTGAATATATCTACAATGTTTACTTTGTCAGAACTTCATTAAATCTTTTCACTAGACTTTTGGCTGCTCCATTTAATATGAAAAAATGAAAGTAAGTTTGTCATTAAACCATTTAATAAAGTTTGCAAAGATCAAAACTGAGCAGCATTATTAGAAGAAAACTTTTCATTTCAAGTTCATTCAATAAATAAACACACTTCAATCCATTTTGAGTGACTATTTAACACTGCTGGGTAATTTTCATTACATTTTTGATCTAGGAGCAATGTCCATGACTAAATAGAGTTTTGGATAACTTGTTCTTAAAAAGTTAATGAATACTTGTCGAGAAGTTTTGAACAGGACACGAAGCTACAAAAGGTATAGATAATTTAATGAGTGGGCAAAGACCTGGCAAACGGCATACAATGCAGAAAAATGTGAAATTATCAATTTTATCAGGAAAAATAAAAAAATGTAAGTTTTGAAAGATGGCCAAGATCTGAAATACAGAAGATTTGGGTGTCCCAATGTATGATTTGTAAAAGGTTAATATCTAGGTTATGAAAACAATTATGATAGCTAAATAGAATTTATTGCAAGATGAATTCAATACAAAAGGCAAAAGTTTATGCTTCATTTTATGAGACATTGGTGAGGCTACATCCAGAGTACTATGAGGTGATTTGTCTCCCTATTTAAGGAGTGATATAGGTCCCTTAGATAAGACTAGATCCTTTAGTTCAGAGAATGTTTATTAGGTAAATACCTAGGCAAATGGGTGGGTTGCATTATGCAGAATGGTATGACCTGGCCTGTAGGCTAGGCTAGACATGTATCAACTGGTATTTGGAACAGTGAGAGGGGATGATTAAAACATTTAGAACAGTAGTTGTGGAGAGGATTTACTTCTTGTGGAAAAATCTAGAAACAAGGGGCACTAATTAAAAACAAGAAGTTATTAATTATTGACTGAGATGGGAGAATTATTTTTTTTATTACAGTGCAGCGAGTCTTTGGAACTCTCTTCCTTACAGAGGCGATAAGAATATTTTAAGGCAAAGATAGATAGATACTTGATATGCAAGAGGTGAAAGGTCACTACAAGGAAGACAGGAACGCAGAGATGAGATTATAATTAAATCTGCCATGACTTTTTCAATGTCAGAGCAGATTCAAGGAGCTACGTGTTCTTCTTCTGTTCTTAATTCATTTATTCTAATAAATTGTAATCACTATTCCAACAGAGCCAGCAAAACATCTAGTTGCTATTAAATTCATATTGACTCTTCCTTTGTGTTCAATGAGTTTTGTTCAAAATCTTTTCTCTCAAAGTTGTTGAGAGAACAATCTATGACCTCACTCAAAGCACCCTTGCATACATGATATATGCAACAATCAAAGTGCAGGTAGGCAATAGGGTGCAATAATTTTAATTCTTTGTCTGGACACTGGTGAGATTCTGTCCATTCACAGACCTTTTACACAATTGAGTTTTCTTCCACAATTTCAAATGCAGTGAATGGAAAGTCTTTACAGTTATACTGCCATAGAAGAGTGGTCCATCTCCGATGCCATGAAAGTAGATATTAGTCACTTGGTACCTAATATCACTTTGCATTGACATATACTTTATTGACAGAATGGGCATATTGATTTCCTCTAACCTGGCTCAAGATTCTATAATGAGTTAATAAGATAAATGTAGCACATTTTATCTAAACCCGCTAGCTCCAGCAACGTCTGTAGAAGAAAAATAAAACTAACATTCCAGATTGAAGAATTGTTTTCACTTTTCAGATTTGTAATTTTTTTTGTTTACATTTTGACCAAGAAAGCTCATTGTCAGACACCAAAGGAACATCCAGATGCAAATTGCTAACAACTACTTCCAAATTCCCACACGGGCAAAGTAATGAGTGCCGAAGTTGTAATCGTATCGAAAGGTCATTTGCGCCTTTAATCAATGGGCTTCAATCTTGATTTTAATCCTATTACATTGGCACTTCAGCAATCACCTTTTGTCAGTCATGGCACATCAATCTCATTTGCTTCAAGTACTCTGTTATTTCAAATAAAATTAGTTAGACACAATTTACTTTGAACAAATCCATGTTGACTTTCTCTAATTAATCCACACTTGTCCATGTAACTTCTAATCCTGTCTCCGGGCAATATTTCATATTGTCAGGTGCATAACATAGGAAATAGAAACAGGGGTAGGTCATTCTGTCCCATAAACTTGTGCTGCCATTCAACAAGGTTATGGCTGACCACTTTCCTATACTCACACAATATCGTTAAATTCCCCAAATCTAGAAAAATTACAGCTTCCTCTTTTGAATATGATAAAGGACTAAGCTTCTCTGACCAACTTGGGCAGAAGATTCCAAAGCCTCACTACCAACAAAACTGAAAACATTTCTTCTCACTTCAGTCATAAATGATTGACTCCTTATTCAGAGACCGTGAGCCTTAGTACTAAATACCCAGCCAGGACAGACATTGGCATTGATATATTGTCATCACATGTACTGAGATGCTATGAAAAACTTACACTCAGTGACCATTTTGTTAGGCACACCAGTACACCTGCTTATTAATGCAAATATCTAAGCAGCCAATCATGTGGCAGCAGCTCAGTGCATGCAGAGGTGGTCAAAAAGGTTCAGTCGTTGTTCCAATCGAACAACAGAATGAGTAAGAAATATGATCTAAAACACAAGGAATTCTGCACATGCTGGAAATTCAGGCAACACACATCAAAGTTGCTGGTGAATGCAGCAGGCCAGGCAGCATCTCTAGGAAGAGATACAGTCGACGTTTCAGGCCGAGACCCTTCGACAGGACTGGAATATGAATATATGATCTCAATATGATCTAAGTGACTTTGACTGTGGAATGATAGTTGGTGCCAGATAGAGTGGTTTAGGAATCTCAGAAATGGCTAATCACCTGGGATTCCAAGATTGAAGATTGTTTAATGTCATTTCCATTGCAGATGTAAAGAAGAATTAAACAACTGTTACTCCGAATTCATGACACACAACAAAAATACAATAACATAAATAACACAATAATAAAAATACAATAAATATAAATACATAAGATAGTGTGTGTATTATATATAGATAGAGACAGAGGCAGATAATTGTATGTCCATAATGTGTCACTAGGCACAGGAGTGTCTGTACACAAGGTGGCTGAGAGGAAAAGATAAAGTAATGGTGGTTGGGGATATAGACGTGTTGATCAGCCTTACTGCTTGTAGAAAGTAACTATTTTTGAGTCTGGCGGTCCTGGCGTGGATGTTACGTAACCTCCTCCCTGTTTGGAGTACAACAAACAGTCCAAAAACAGGGTTGGGTGAATCCTTCAAGACATTGCTGGCCATTTTCTGGCACCTTTCTGTATGTACATCTTTGATAGAGAGTAGACGAGTGCTGGTAATGTAGTTTTCGGTTGTAAGTACCTGTTGTAAAGCCCTGCTGCAGTACAGTTTCCATACCATGCAGTGATGCAGCATGTCAGGATGCTCTCTACTGCAGACCTGTAGAATGATGCATGTAAAGATTGCGTAGTCCAGCTCGCTTCAGTCTCCTAAGAAAGGAGAGGTGTTGGTGATTATAGGAAGTGTTCTGACACCATGAGGTTGTGTGAGATGTGCACTCTCAGGATTTTGAAACTGCTCGCAGTTTCCACTGCTGTGCCGCCAATGTTAAGATGTGTGTAATTATATCGGTCAAGATGGCACCAGTGAACAGCAACTTCTCAGGTGACTTCCAAATGGTCAATCATTTCAGTTTTTCTGCAACTCCTACTTATTCTTTTTGCCTTCATTTTGTTTTGGAAACTGTTGGAGTCTCGGACTTACAGTCTGTAGTTTGATCGAATGAGATAGCACTCTGCTGTCCCTGAGAAAACTCCAGAAGAGAAATGCGAGCACAAGCTACCACGAGGAGAAGCTCACAGATGAGACGAGGGGCCATGAATGGCTACATTTCTTGCCGAATAATGCATCAACGAAGACTGAACCATTGAGGCAAAAGCAGAGGAGAGTGAGCAGTTCTCTGAGAGGGCCACTGGAGGGGCTGCTGGTTTATGTCACTGCCCTCGGTGGGGCTGCTGGTTTGTGTCAGTGCCCTCGGTGGGGCTGCTGGTTTGTGTCAGTGCCCTCGGTGGGGCTGCTGGTTTGTGTCAGTGCCCTCGGGTAGGCTGTGGGTTTGTGTCAGTGCCCTCGGTGTGGCTGCTGGTTTGTGTCAGTGCCCTCGGAGAGGCTGCTGGTTTGTGTCAGTGCCCTCGGAGGGGCTGCTGGTTTGTGTCAGTGCCCTCGGAGAGGCTGCTGGTTTGTGTCAGTGCCCTCGGAGGGGCTGCTGGTTTGTGTCAGTGCCCTCGGTGTGGCTGCTGGTTTGTGTCAGTGCCCTCGGTGGGACCGTTGGTTCATGTTGCTGCCTTCAGTGGGGCCACTGGGTCCCAATGCTCTTGAAGACCTTATGGAAACGCTGAAATTTATGGATTGGACTGTAGTTCATATTGACCTCTTTCAGTTCTGCTTTTTTTCATGTTCTCGCCCATTCTTTCTTGTTGCCAATTAACGGGCTAGGGATTTGGATGATCTGTTAGTTTTTGTGCAAAGTTTAGTGGTTTGTGAGTTTTTGTTTCTTTTTCTTTTCGGTGGGGGGGGGTATTTTATTATTTTATGGCTGTCTGGAGAAGACAAAATTTCAGAGTTGCATTCTGCACACTCTATTTTGATAATAAAATGAACCTCAAAACTTTTGAGAGGGGAGTGTTTGGTACGAGTTCCACTGAAGTAGATAACCATCTCCTTTGTCTCTTTGTCTTGTTGACATTGAGGAAGAGGTTGTTTGCCTGGCACCAGGCCTCGAGCTCTCCTACTTCCTCTCTGTAAGCAATCTCATCGTTGTTGGTGGTGAGGCACACCACTGTCATGTCACAGGCAAACTTGACAATGTGATTACTCGGTGTTTGGCTGTGCAGTCACGTGTGAGCAGTGAACTGTAATGGGCTCAGGACACAGCTCTGGGGGGCACCCGTGCTGAGGATGATGGGGAGCGAGGGGGAACATGCCACCCATACAGATGAAGTCCATTCAGCCCATATATGGCCTCACAAATATCAGTGTTTTCCTTTAGATTCTGTTCAGACAGGAGGGGATCCGGCTCATCACCAAAGGGAAATCAATAGCTAGAGTACTGTAACCATTGATCCCAGAACACAAGTTTGATTCCCAGCATGGCAGCTATGGAACTTAAAGACAAACATACAGAATATTTATATGTTTTAAATCTAGCCCTAGTGAATATATCAAGTTCTTGTAAAAAAAATAATAAAAATTGGAACAATACACATCAAAGTTGCTGGTGAACGCAGCAGGCTGGTTTGTGTCAGTGCCCTCGGGTAGGCTGTGGGTTTGTGTCAGTGCCCTCGGTGTGGCTGCTGGTGAACGCAGCAGGACTCCTGACGAAGGGTCTTGGCCTGAAACGTCGACTGCACCTCTTCCTACAGATGCTGCCTGGCCTGCTGCGTTCACCAGCAACTTTGATGTGTGTTGCTTGAGTTTCCAGCATCTGCAGAATTCCTGTTGTTTGTGAATAAAAATTGGAAACCTGCCTGGTCTGACCTGTAAAAGAATCCAGACCAATCCAACGATTCACTGCCTCCTCAGTTTGGGAACTGCTAAGGATGACAATAAATGTCCAGTAATATCCACAATTACATGAAGAAATAAATAAAAGTAAAAACAAAGACATTCAGTTGGCGATTTCTGTGTTTGATCTTCATGCGTTCCAAGTGAATGTTGAGAGCAGTTGCTCAACAGCACTCAGATCTGTCTTGTAGATGGCACAGAACATGACAAGAGAAGTTCAGAACTTTTGTGGAAAAATCTGGTTCTGGAAATACAACTATATCAGGCTGTTTGCTGACCACTCTGTTGCACAGTTCTATTAATTTAGACACCAAAGTCTGGATGTTGATGAGGAAGACTGTACAAGATTGATTTGGTATGCTTGTATTTATAAAACTGGTTCGGAAATTAATTCTATGTTGACTTTTATTTTGGTAATGAGGCCAAGTGGCTGTTGTAAGAGTTAGTCCAAGAAAATAAGAAGGGACCAGAATGTGAATCAGGTTTAATATCACTGGCACATGTTGTGAAATTCATTGTTGTTTTGCAGCAACAGTATGTCGCAATATATTATAATAAAAATTATAAATTACAATAGGTATAAATAAAAAGGAAAATTAAATTAAATAAGTAGTGCAAAGAGAAGGAAAAATAAGTACTGAGTTGTCTATTGAAAAATCGTGATGGGGGAGGGAAAGAAGCCGGTCCTGAACATTGAGTGTGTGTCTTCAGGTTCCTGTACCTCCTCATTGATGGTGGCAATGAGAAGAGGGCATATCCTGGGTAATGGCGTCTCCATAATGATGGATACCACCTTTTTGAGGCATCGCCTTTAAATGAATAGAGAATTTGAATTGTATTAAATAATAGCACATTTGCTTAAGATGAGATTTATTTGACATACGTACACCAGAATGTACAAAGACATGCACCATTTGCGTCGAATCATATTAACGAGGATTGTGTCAGGCAAGTGTCACCACTTTCGGCGCCAACATAGCAAGTCTACACCTCACTTACCTTAACTGCATGTCTTTGGACTGTTGGAGGAAACCAGACCATCCAGAAGAAACCCACGCAGGGACAGGGAGAAAATATAAACTCCTTACAGGCAGTGCAGGGAATTGAACTCTGATCAGTAATCGCTGACACTGTAAAACAATGCAGTAACTGTCATGCTACCTCACTTTGAAAGAGGTAATCAAAACCCAACCTTCTCCCTTCCTTCTTCTGCCTTTTCTCTTTTCTCTCTTGCCTATTTCTGTTCTGTAGCTGCTTGGTACATACAGTAGTTTGTGGTTAAAGCCAATAGACTAGTTGTGCTGCATACAGCAAAACCACCAGGAATCTTGAGACACACACAAAGTTATTAGCTGCTCCATTAAACTCCAATTTGACAGTAATAGGATTGAATCAGTGTTACAAGTGTCACCTACGGCAAACTTTCAGCAGGTTTCACATCACACATCATAACGCAGTTCCCAATATTGTATTTTATGAAGTATCTCAGATAACACATTCAACTAATTCAGTCTCCATATTGTCCAGGCAGTGAGCTTATGCAGTTGAATTCTAACCTTTTCAATCACTTAGAAAACCTACAGCACAATACGGGCCCTTTGACCCACAAAGCTGTGCCGAACATGTCCTTACCTTAGAAATTACCTGGGGTTGCCCATAGCTCTTTATTTTTCTAAGCTCCATGTATCCATCCAGGAGTCTCTTAGAAGACCCTATCATATTCACCTCCACCACCGATGCTGGCAGCCTATTCCATGCATTCATCACTCTCTGCATAAAAAAAAATTACCTCTGGCATCTCCTCTATACCTACTTCCAAGCTCCTTAAAACTGTGCCCTCTCATGTTAACCATCTCAGCCCTGGGAAAAAGCCTCTGATTATACACACGATCAATGCCTCTCATCATCTTATACACCTCTGTCAGGTCACCTCTCATCCAGCATTGCTCCAAGGAGAAAAGGCCGAGTTCACTCAACTTATTCTCATAAGGCATACTCCCCAATCCAGGTAATATCCTTGTAAATCTCCTCTGCACCCTTTCTATGGTTTCCACGTCCTTCCTGTAGTGAGGCAACCAGAACTGAGCACAGTACTTCAAGTGGGGTCTGACCAGGGTCCTATATAGCTGTAACATTACCTCTCGGCTCTTAAACTCAGTTCCACGATTGATGAAGGCCAATACACCGTATGCCTTCTTAACCAGAGAGTCAACCTGCACAGAAGCTTTGAGTGTCCAATAGACTCGGACCCCAAGATCCCTCTCACCCTCTACACTGCTAAGAGTCTTACCATTAATACTATATTCTGCCATCATATTTGACCTGCTAAAATGAACCACCTCATATTTATCTGGGTTGAACACTATCTGCCACTTCTCAGCCCAGTTTTGCATCCTGTCAATGTCCCGCTGTAACCTCTGACAGCCCTCCACACTATCCACAACATCCCAACCTTTGTGTCATCAGCAAATTTACTAACTCATCCCTCCACTTCCTCATCCAGGTCATTTATAAAAATCACGAAGAGTAGGGGTCCCAGAACAGATCCCTGAGGCACACCACTGGTCACCAACTTCCATGCAGAATATGACCAACCTACAACCATTCTTTGCCTTCTGTGGGCAAGTAAGCAGTTGTGGATCCACAAAGCAATGTCCCCTTGGATTCCATGCCTCCTTACTTTCTCATTAAGCCTTGCATGGGGTACCTTACCAAATGCCTTGCTGAAATCCACTTGTCAAAGTCTGCCATTTTGCAAGCAGGAGCAAAACATTACAATTGCTCTTCCAGTACCAGATGTTTAAATCTCCGTTTATATTAGCAAGTGGGGTCACTTCCAGGCAAATAAATGAAACTTAATTAGTTTCAGAAGCCACTGGTACTGTCTAACATTCAAAAGTTTGGTACCTTCACTGTTTCAAGTCCTAGTGTTTGATTTGAAATAAATTGCAGTTTAATTATAGAAAACAATTCAGTTGCACTCAAAATAATGAAACATTAATGTACAATTATAATAAATACAATGATACATTAGAATAATATATAGTATTCATACACAATAATGTAACAAACTGAGATTCAATTCTCCTCCAAAAATGCAATTTTATTGTTAAGTGAAATTTGTTATCATGGTATAGGAAATGTCATTCTAAGACATCATGTCATGAGTTCAACATCCCATGAGCAAGCTACACCCTGTAGAATCACATCTTCCAAACAACCTTGATGTTACATTAAATGGTAATGCTTTGAAATAGTTTGAATATAATAAATGATTTTGTTTAAGAAGGCAGAAGTGAATCCAATTTACTTATTCAAGGGAATTTGATGCCTCTCCTGATGATTACAAGTGGGACTTGGACTGCCGTAGTGGTATTGATTACTAACTATTTTTTTTTAAATCTCAAACGAGAACTGGACTGCAAGTTGGCCACTGCACAAAATGTGATTTGAAGCAATGAGCTATTAAAGAAATATATTAGTGCAGAGCAGCATGTTAAACAATAACATAATGGAGTACTTACATGTACTGTAAGCATTGTAAGGATTCCCGCTTTTGTAATGCTTAGTCTGAATTTTAAATTGCTAGAGTAAAAATAGCAAAACATACTGTATATCATATATTAAACCACACAGCAAAAAAAAAACCACCAGGTCCATGATGGCCAAGATTCGACTCTACTAATCCCATTTACCAGCACAGTCCATAGCCACTCATGCCTGAGCAAGCAAGTGCTCACCTAGAATCTTTACACAGTATCTAACTCCACCACTCACTCAAGCATCGTGTTCCAGTTTTCATCCTTCCTCTGTGTGAAAAGTTCTTCCTTGGATCTCCTCTAATCATTTTACCCCTTACCATAAATCTATGCCCTTTTTGTTTTAGATACCTCCACAATGAGGAAAAGTTTCCTATTATCGGTACTCTTCCTAATGTTGCTGTGTAGTTCACACTCACGCCCCTGCTCCAAAGAAAACAAAACAAACATTTTTAGTTTCTCTTCATAACTGAGGTGTTCCATCCAGGCTGAATCTTCTCTACACCCTCTCCAGTATAGTCATGTTCAAACTGTAGACTGCTGACCAGACTATGAGCAGTAATACGGTTGTGTCTCTGCTCTTATGTTCTTTACCCCAGCTAATGGAGGCAAGTATCCTTCGTGCTTTCTTCAGCACCTCATCTGCCTGCGCTGCCACCTTCAATAATCCTTTTACTTTTACACTGTTCCTCATATTCCCAGGGGCCTTCCCATCCTTTTTATATGTTTTACTATTATTAATCCTCCCAAAGTGCATTATCTTGCATTTCAGGATTAGTTTTCACATGCCATTGTAACAGCTGACCAAGATCATCCTACTACCTACACTGACCCTCACAATCAACAACACCACCATTTTTTTCTGTCATCTGCAAATTTACAATTCGTACTGAATATCCAAATTGTATACCACAAATAGCAAGGATCCCAGCCACATTCCCCTATGACACACCACTGGATGCTAATGAAGAGTCTTGGCTCGAAACCCTCATGAAGGGTCTCAGTTCAAAACATCAATTGTTTATTCCCCTCCATAGATGCTACCTGACCTGCTGAGTTCCTCCAGCATCTTGTGTCCTTTACTCCTAATTTCTCGCATCTGTATAATTTCTTGTGTTTCTAACTTGCTAGCTTCAAGTCAGAAAGTTTGGATCCAATTTGTCAACTTGCCTTGTATCCCTTCATCTCGAACCTTTGGGCCAGCTCCCATGTGGAACCTTGTCCAAAGGCCTTACTGGAATCCATGTAGATTACATCAGCTACACTGCCTTCATGACTAGAAATTGTTACATCTTCTTAAGATTCAATTAAATCTTTCAAACAGGATCTTCTCCCTGCAAAACTATAGAGATTATCTTTGATTAATCCTTGCCTTTCAAAGTTGAGTTTAATCCTCGTCCTAATTTTTTCCCCCACTATCTTCCCCACCACAAATGTTTGCCTCATTGGCCTGTAGCACTGTAGTGTAACGCTTTACAGTACAGGCGACCTGGGCTCATTTCCTGCCAATGTCTGTAAGGATGTTGTACATCCTCCCCGTGACCGTTTGGGTTTCCACCTGGTGCTCTGGTTTCCTCCCACAGTCCAAAGATGTACCGGTTTGTAGGTTAATTGGTCATTGTAAATTGTCCCTTGATTAGGCTAGGATTAAGAAGGGGATTGTTGCATGGCCTGGCTGGAAGGGCCTATTCCACACTGAATCACAATAAGATAAATAAAAATAAACATTCACCCAACTTATACTTGCTGCTCTTCTTGAATAAATGAATCACATTTGATGTCCTCCGGTTATCTGTCAGTTTGCTTACGGCTACTAAAGGTTTATAAATCTCTTTTAAAGCTTCAGCAATGCCTTCTCTTGCCTTTCACAGCAGTCTGGGTTCCATCTCATCAGGCCCTAGGGATCCACCTTTAGGCCCTTTAAAACATCTTTCATTTTAATGATAATGATTCTAGAATTTCATTGTTCTTTCTCTGAATTTTGAAACAATAATGTCCTTTGCTGTGAATCTGGGTGAAAAATATTCATGAAGTATCTCTCCTCTGTCCTCTGTTTGAAGCAGGGGTTCCCACCCTGGGGTCCACAGACTCCTTGCTTTAGGGTTTTGGTCCATGCCATAGAAAAGGTTGGGAACCCCAGGGCTAAAGAGGTTTTGGTATTACACACAAAAAACATCATCAAAACGCAATGCCAGCTGCAAAGACCTCAGTAGTGTACATGGAAAATAATATTGTTTATGCTGGAACTGTTAAGCTTAAAGTAGTTGATCTTAACTTTGCGAACTGCTTAATCTTAACATTGTGAATTAACTACAGTTTTAAGTATCTCAATCACTGCACTTATGCCTTTGCATTCCCATGCCCAATTAAGCATTGGGAGCATTAGGCATTTATGATTTTTTCTTCAATCCGTGGGACTGTCCTGCCAGGCTCCAGTTGTGTGGCAGCAAGAATGTTTTTTTTTTCTGCAGTTGTTACATGTGGGATCATTCTCTGTACTTCATTACATCTCAGTATCCTCTCCCTCCAAATGCTCTCAGATAGAAAGCGTGCAATCAAGCAAACTGTAATTCTCTCAAAATCTGTAGTATCAGGTACTCTAGGGAGTCCAGACATCTAGAATATTGCTAAAAAATGCCAATCGTTCTATCGATGATAATCCCAGTGCTCATTAATACTGAATAAAATGATCACTTTTACTGACCCAATCAATGACTACTTTTGTACAATCTCCATCTGGACAAAGTTAAACCTAAATTTCCAGCTTTTAGTTGCCCCTAAATTTGCCTCACAGGTGTTAATGTCGTGTATAAACTCGATTGGAGTATATTTGCATTTATTAGAACTAGTCTGCAGATTTTATAATCAGAATTAGAATCAGATCTAATATCACTGGCATGTGTCATGAAATTTCTTAACTTTGCAGCAACAGTACAATGCAATACATAATAATAGAAAAAATGTGAATTGCAATATGTATATATATATGTTAAATTAAATAAGTATTGCAAAAGATAGAAAGAAAAAAGTAATGAGGTACTCTTCATAGGTTCAATGTCAATTCAGAAATTGGATGGCAGAGGGGAAGAAGCTGTTCCTGAATCGCTCAGTATGTACCTTCAGGCTTCTATACCTCCTTCTTAATGGTAGCAGTGAGAGGAGGGCATATCCAAGGTGATGGGGGTCCTTAATGATGGATGCCACCTTTTTGAAGCATCGCTCCTTGAAGGTGTTCTGGAGACTATGGAGGCTAGTGTCCATGATGGAACTGACTAAGTTTACAACTCTTTGCAGCTTACTTCAATCCACCATACCAGACGGCAATGCAGCCAGTTAAAATGCTCTCCATGAGTACATCTGGAGAAATTTGTGTTTTAGGTGATATACCAAACCTCCTCAAACTCATAATAAAATATAATCACTGTTGTCCCTTCTTTGTAGCTGTATCGATATGTCGAGTCCAGGTTAGATCCTCAGAGATACTGACACCCAGGAACTTGAAATTGCTCACTCTCTCCGCTTCTGATCCCTGGAATACTGGCGGATATTCCCTCATCTTACCCTTCCTGAAGTCCACAATCAGTTCTTTGGTCTTACTGACATTCAATGTAAGGTTGTTGTAGCAACACCACTCAAGTATCTGCAATATCTTGCTCCTGTATGCCCTCGTCACTATCTGAGATTCTCCCAACAATGGATGTATTGTTAGCAAGTTTATACTGTAGATGGCATTTGAGCAGTGCCAAGCCACACAGTCATTGGTGTAGAGACAGAGCAGTGGGCTAAGCACATATCCCTGAGGTGCACCAGTGTTGATTGTCAGTGAGGTGGAGATGTTAGTTACAATCCACCCAAGTTGTGGTCTTCTGGTTAGGAAGCTGAGGATCCAGCTGCAGAGGGAGGTACAGACACCCAGGATCTGGACCTTTTTGATCAGAACTGTAGGAAAGATGGTGTTAAACACTGAGCTGTGCTCAAGAAACAACATCCTGGCATAGGTATTTGAATTGTCCAGATGATTCACGGCCACGTGGAGAGCCAATGAGATCGTGTCCACCATAGACCTTTTGTGGCCATGTTGCTAAAGTAACCATCCTACATTCCTCTAACATATCAACTCCTGCCTGAGGTGACTTGGATACACTCTGATTTGTCTACTGTCACAAGAGATTAAAATTAAAATGCCATTTCATTGACTCTTAACTCATGCCTGGAACATCTGGATGGCAAAGTTGCATACATCAGGATGCTCTTCATTGACTACAGCTGGGCATTCAATGCTGTCGTCCCCTCAAACCTAATCAGTGAGTTTCAAGAACTGGGCCTCAATGCCTCCTGGTGCAACTGAATCCTCAGTTTCCTCACTTGCACATCATAGTCAGTTCAAATTGGCAACACCTGTTCCACAATCTCCATCAGCACAGGTGCGCTACAAGGCTATGGGATTAGGCCCATTCTCTACTCACTTTACACTTATGACTGTGAAACTAAGGACAACTCCAATGCCACACTTAAGTTTGCTGACGACAACACTGTCATTGACTAAATCAAAGCAGATGATGAAGCAACGTATAGGAGGAAAATCCGGCTGAGAAGTGCCATAACAACAACCTCTCACTCAATGTCAGCAAGACTAAGGAGCTGATATACCTCATAACACCTCATATACCATCTAGGTAGTCTCCAGCCCCTTGGTATGAACATAGAATTCTCCCACTTCTAGTAATTCCCTCCCCCTCCCTTCCTCTATCCCTGTTTCACTCTGCCCCCTCCCCCAGCTGCCTACCACCTCCCTCATGGTTCCGCCTCCTACTACCCATTGTTTTCCTTACCATCACCTCCTTGCTTCCCCTCCCCCACCCCTTTGTCGTTCAAATTACTGGTTTTTCAACTGGACCTACAAGCCTTCTCCTTCCCACCCTCCCCCACCTTCTTTATAGGGCCTCTGCCCCTTCCCTCTTCAGTCCTGACGAAGGGTTCTGGCCCGAAACGTCAACTCATCGTTTCCACAGATGCTGCCCGACCTGCTGAGTTCCTCCAGCGTGCTGTGAGTGTTGCCTTGACCCCAGCATCTGCAGATTGTGTTTAAACTAAGGAGCTGATTATTGAATTCAGGAGGAGGAAACAGGAGGTTCATGAGCCAGTCCTCATTGTGGGATCAGAAGCAGAGTTGGCCAGCAATTTTAACTTCCTCGGTGTTATCATTTCAGAGGATCTGTACTGGGCCCAGCACGCAAGTGCCATTGTGAAGAAAGCACGGCAGCACCTCCACTTTCTTAGAAGTTTATGAAGATTCGGCGTGTCATCTAAAATTGAAGAACTTCTATAAATGTACGGTGGAGAGTGTATTGACTAGTTGCAGCGCAGCCCGTCTTTGAACAGAAAACGTGGTGAGCACAGCCTTGAATGGAAAAACCTTCAAATGGTTGTGGATACAACCCTGTCCGTAACAGATAAAGCCCTCCCAAACCATTGACCACTTCTACATGGAGTGTTGCTGCATGAAAGCTGTATCCATCCTTAGGAAACCCTGCCATCCAGGCTATGCTCTCTTCTCACTGCTGCTATCAGGAAGCAGGTTCAAGACCCATCTAACAGTTATAATCCAACAGCTACCTTGAACCAGAGGGGATAACTTCACTCACCCCAACACTGAGATGTACACAATCTATGGACTCACTTTCAAGGACTCGTCATCTCATGTTCACGATACATATTGCTTATTTATTTTATTATTATTAACAAAAGCTTACCTTTTCTCAGCTCAAGTTGGTAAAACCTGAAGGGCGGGCATAACCAAGGACGCTGATTTCTCAACTGCTAGAAACTTTCGGACTATTCTCATGGTGTTTCATTTTGTGGCTTTTATAGATACTGCTGTGTAGCCCTAATTGGTTAGTGCTATTGTATAGTGTCTTAGGAATGATACCAGTTGTAGATATTACTATTGAGACAGTGTATACTCTGTCCCTGGTCTAAAGTCTTTCAATTTCCTCTTTTAATTCTTTTAGTTGTTATATTTTTCTTCTGTATATACACGGTTTGCTGTCTTTCGCATATTTGTTGTTTGTCCATCTTGTTAGCCACGGTCTTTCTTGTATTTAATGTATCTCAGGGTTATATAGTATGACATACATAGACTTTGATAATAAATATACTTTAAACTTTGAATGCTGAAAATTGAGAAGGTAAATAACTTATTTTTGCAAAGATGCTTTGAGTTTAAATCTTGTGCGAAAATATATTTCTCTGCCCTGTTGTTCCACCGAACATTATGGGCATGCTAAGTTGGCACAGGAATGTGTGTGACACTTACGGACTAACCTCAACTCATCTCTAATCAGTCGATTATGCAATCATGTGGCAGAAACTCAATCTATAACAGCATACAGACTTGGTCAAGAGGTTCGGCTACTGCTGAACTCAATAGTAATTGAGTCCTGCCAAAGGGTCTTGCCCCGAAACGTCAACTGTACTTTTTCCATAGCCTGGCCTGCTGAGTTTCTCCAGCATTTTGTGCGATGCTTCAATTTCCAGCATCTGCAGATTCTCTCTTGTTTGTGATATGAAATTATAGAAGATCAGGTCATTAATCTCAATGCAAAGTGTGCACAGAGGATGTGTGCACAGTACAGGATTGAACATAGAGTGAGTGCTATATTGGAACCAAAATGCAGGAACCCTTGAGAGAGTGTTACAATGGAAGGTTTCTAAATCTCCAGAGGACTCGAGAGTTTGAAAGATGTCTTTTTGACAGGAACCGTTCACTGTGTTCCTGGGATCAGATCAATTCTTTGTACAGTGAAAATGAGGTTTCTAATTACTTTTAACACAACCTATTTTTACAGAAAATCGTGTAGACTAATAGTAAATTCATAAGTAACAACCCTGAACCAAAAGTCTAAGCAAAAGGATGAACTGGAAAGAATTTAAATATCATATAAACTTAAAAAAAAACAGTAAATAAATACTTAGTTGGGAGATTGAAGTTCATGGGTTAAGTAGTGTGTTTGAAATAACACAACATTCCACAGAGTAGATTGCTGGAACCATGTAAATGTCATGATGAAAATAAAGACAGAAAATAGTTTTTGCAATATGTAATATCTCTTAATTAATCCGAGATGGCTATTGTAGAAGCACAGAATACATTGCTAGATAGAAGTATTAAGGTAACAGATTTGTATCTAGTTCTTGGAAGATATTAATCCATTTTCTTATGCTTTTCACACAAGAGAAAATAAACACATACCCTTTAGTAAAATTGTATTTTCTTATAAAATACTAGATTCAGTATATAGTATTTAGATTTTGTTTTGCACTTTACAACTTTTGAATTGCTTTTATAGAGAAAATTTCAATTATCTCCCTTAAAAATTTTCTCCTGAATATTCTATAACATATAAATAACGCATTCAGACTCTAAGCACCAGGGCAGTGGCACAGTCAAGATAGTATTGACTTACCTCTTCCTTTCCAATCCCAGTGAAGGGTCTTGACCCAAAACTTTGACTGTCCATTACCCTCTATAGATGCGGCCTAACTTGTTGAGTTCTTCCACCTTTTGTGTGTGTTAGTCCCAATTTCCATATTATGGGCAAGGGTTTCAAACTTAGCCGAACAGAAAGGAATTAAACTTCCAATTAAGAATACTGTGGCAACAGGCTGAAGCAATCCATTGCATTTTCTATTTAAAAGGCACGGTAAATAAATTAAGGATTACATTTTTAAAAATGCAGTTTTTCTGACATGACAACTGAGAAGTTTGACTTGATATTTTGAATTGTATAAAGTCAAGGTTAAGGCACAGTTGAAGAGGTTCAGATGGAAGATATATTTGCCACATTAGTCATTAGGAATGGTGGGGGGGTGGGCATTTAAAATAATTTGATAAGAAATCGTCGTGGTGGCTATCCCTTGAGGTCGAGGATGATGGTCTTCATTCTGAAGAAGTGGCCCACAGAGTGAAGACACTTGTGCGTGTATGTGCTTAACGTGTACTTGATGTTGCACTCCAAGAAGCATACAATATTTCACAAATCAGCCAACTGATTCCAGTGGCATGGAAACCACGACGATTGGAGCTGATGGATTTGTTGCAGCCTTCATCCGCCTTCACAGCCATTGAGTTCGCAGGAACTTCGTCCGCCTGTTCCACAGTTGAGGTCTTGGTTGGATTGTTCTTTGTCAGGGACCTCACCCTCGATCTTACCACCATGGGTGATCCTACCAGGAGCATAGCTCCAGACGGCATTGCTCTTGGGATCACAGGACCACACAAGCTTCTCCACCATGACAAGGTGACAATCCACGGAAAAGTAAGAAATATAACTTACTGAGACAGACTCAGATCTTCCAGGAAACTGAAAATACTGGAAAAGGAGCTAGTTTGTTTATTTTGATTTTCATTTACTGTTGAAATAACTGCCACTTCTCATCCAAAGACAAAGCAACACTCACAACACGCTGGAGGAACTCAGCAGGTCAGGCAGCATCCGTGGAAATGATCAGTCAACGTTTCGGGCCGGGACCCTTTGTCAGGACTGAAGAGGGAAGGGGCAGAGGCCCTATAAAGAAGGTGAAGGGGAGGGTGGGAAGGAGAAGGCCTGTAGGTGTCAGGTGAAAAACCAGTAAGGGGAAAGACAAAGGGGTGGGGGAAGCAGGGAGGTGATAGGCAGGAAAGGTGAAGAAGGAATAGGGGAAAGCACAATGGGTAGTAGAAAGGGGCAGAACCATAAGGGAGATGATAGGCAGCTGGAGGAGGGGGCAGAGTGAAACTGGGATGGGGGAAGGAAGGGGGAGGGATTTACCGGAAGTTGGAGAATTTTATGTTAATATCAAGGGGCTGGACACTACGTAGACGGTTTGAGGTGTTGCTCTTCCAACCTGAGTTTAGCCTCATCATGGCAGTAGACGAGGCCATGTATGGACATATCTGAATGGGAATGTGGAGCAGAGTTGAAGTGGGTGGCAACCGGGAGATCCTGTCTGTTTTGGCGGACAGAGCGGAGGTGCTCGATGAAGCGGTCCCCCAATCTGTGTCGGGTTTCACCGATGTAGAGGAGGCCGCACCGGGAGCACCGGGTGCAATAGATGACCCCAACAGACTCACAAGTGAAGTGTTGCCTCACTTGGAAGGACTGTTTGGGGCCCTGAATGGTGGCAAGAGAGGAGGTGTAGGGACAGGTGTAGCACTTACGTTTACAAGGACAAGTGCCAGGTGAGAGATCCGTGGGGTGGGACATGTGGATCAGGGAGTCACAGAGGGACCGATCCCTACGGAAAGCGGAGAGGGGTGGAGAGGGAAAGATGTGCTTAGTGGTGGGGTCCTGTTGAAGGTGGCGGAAGTTGCGGAGAATAATGTGCTGGATCCAGAGGCTGGTGGGATGGTAGGTGAGGACAAGGGGAACTCTGTCCCTGTTGTGGTGGCGGGAGGATGAGGTGAGGGCCGCAGTGCGGGAAATAAAGGAGATGCGGGTGAGGGCATCATTGATGACAGCAGAAGGGAAACCACGATCCTTAAAGAAAGAGGACATTTGAGATGCCCTGGAATGGAAAGTCTCATCCTTGGAGCAGATGAGGCGGAGACAGAGGAACTGGGAATAGGGAATGGCATTTTTGCATATGGCAGGGTGAGAAGAGGTATAGTTGAGATAGTTATGAGGGTCAGTGGGTTTGTAGATGTCAGTGGACAGTCTGTCTCCAGAGATGGAGACCGAGAGATCGAGAAAGGGCTGGAGCCAGTCGTCGTCCTCGTGGGATCCGAGTGGGCGAGCTTGTGGTCCTTCTTGGACGTGAGGAAGGAGAAGAAATGGCAGTTGGAGGCGTGAATGATGTGCAGGAGAGGTCCATGGCAGATGGTAGAGAGCGAGGCCTGGAGTGGTGGCAGAGAGAGAGACAGGGCCCGTAGGTATCTCCGCATGGCAGCGAGCGTGGTGCGAAGAATCCAGCGGGAGCAGCGGTCAATGAAACGGAGGTAGCTGGGACCCTCGGTGGGCCCGAACTGGGAGGCCTGGAACCGGAGCTGGAATCCCTGCAGTACAAGATGGCGGCGGAGATACGTTCCCAGGAAGGAGACGTGGCTGTGGTAGTGGGTCTGGGTCAGGATCTGGTCGAAGAGTCGGAGATCACAGAGGGGAAGCAGTGAGAGGAGGTCTCACTGAACTCCCATTAAAGGGAAGATTTAAACTTCTTCAGGGTAGGCATACCTCGAAGAGAATTCGCAACGGAGTAGCGAATCGCAAACACAAAATACTCTGCTGGTGCTGGGGTCAAAGCAACACTCACAGCACGCTGGAGGAACTCAGCAGGTTGGGCTGCATCTGTGGAAACGATCAGTCAACATTTCGGGCCGGAACCCTTTGTCAGGACTGAAGAGGAAAGGGGCAGAGGCCCTATAAAGAAGGTGGGGGGAGGGTGGGAAGGAGAAGGCTGGTAGGTTCCAGGTGAAAAACCAGTAAGGGGAAAGATAAAGGGGTGGAGGAGGGGAAGCAAGGAGGTGATAGGCAGGAAAGGTGAAGAAGGAATAGGGGAAAACTCAATGGGTAGTAGAAGGAGGCAGAACCATGATGTGTCCATACATGGCCTCCTCTACTGCCATGATGAGGCTAAACTCAGGTTGGAGGAGCAACACCTCATATACCGTCTAGGTAGTCTCCAGCCCCTTGGTATGAATATAGAATTCTCTAACTTCTGGTAATTCCCTCCCCCTCCTTTCCCCTATCCCTATGTCACTCTGCCTCCCTCCCCCAGCTGCCTATCACCTCCCTCATGGTTCCGCCTCTTTCTACCTGAAACGTTGACTGATCGTTTCCACAGATGCTGCCCAACCTGCTGAAGTTCCTCCAGCATGTTGTGAGTGCTGCTTTGACCCCAGCATCTGCAGAGTATTTTGTGTTTATCATCCAAAGACAACCCTGAACAATTTCTCAACTCTCCTGAAAGACTTGTTTCCTTCACCCCAAATGGGTTCTGCTTCCTTTCTTGTCTTCATAAAGGTGTTGACCAAAATTTGGTTCCACAGCCAAATCTCTCCCCACAGTAACACTAGCCTCATCCTTTCGTAGATACTTCCCCTAGTCCCATCTGGACCGCCCCACCTTCTCTGCAATTTAAAACCTGCTTTCCCTCTTTCCTGATTCTGACAAAAAGTTCTTGAGCTGTAAAATATTAACTAAGTTTCTTTTTCCCTGGATATTGCCTGAGTTGATGAGGGTACCCAGTATCTTCTGTTTACATTTCAGATTTCCAGCAGAATTTCATTTAGATGTTCATTTCCTTGTCATATTAGCAAGAATCATTTGAAGGATTTCCATTTGCCTTTGCTCAGCACACACGGCCTTCTCCAGGGTAACTAATTAGTATGTGGATGATGGGAATCCTGGAGCATTTTTTGGGGTTGCTGTTTTATCAATATTATCTGGAATGTTCTTGTCCCTATCAGAATACTTAAACATCTCGGATCCTGTTTAAATGATCTTTAAGTGCTGCTGTGAAATCACTTCCATTTACTAATGAGGGAATTCCCCAATAATACTGACAACAATAAATTCTACTTATATTTTTGGATTAATGTTACATTCATCAAGGAAAGTAGTCATTGTTAAAGAACCAAATATTTGGTCTGCAAACATTAGAAAAGATATGGTTCAATTACAACAGTTACCAGAACAGAGTTTTTACTTGTGTTTTAACAATTAGTCTTAACCCAATTTCAAAACCTTCTGCTAAATCCGTGTGACATATTATTTTTATCCACATATTATTTTTTTTGCTCAGATTATCGGCACATTAAACTGAATTATGAGTATATTCGTCCTGTGTATAACACACAGTTGAAAGTTTGGATTCATTTTAAAGCCAAATGTCAGGGGAATATAAATAAATAACTGAGGTGAAAGGATGATATTGTATTAAAATGTACTCTTAAACAATAAAAGAATTTATTTCATGTATAATATTTTTACGTAGTTCGGAACCAGATAAACAGGCATCATCACCTTACACATAGTTTGTTCAATCTGAAGAGTTGTTTATTTATTTGAACTCTGGTTTTATATTTATCGTTTAACATCTGCATTCAAGTCACATATTTACCAGCTGTTCACATTTTATCTGGACACCACACATTTAACAACTTGCACACAAGCCAGATTTATAATTTTGTCATCATATCTAAGAGCTGGACTAAAATTATCTGGAAGTAACTTGAAAAATTTTGGAAATTTATCAGCAAGCATGACAAGCTATAGAGTAAAACAAATTATTCAAATGATCTTACTACCTTTTGTACATATATAAAAAAACAAAAAAAAAGGCCACACACATCAAAGTTGCTGGTGAACGCAGCAGGCCAAGCAGCATCTGTAGGAAGTGGTGCAGTCGACGTTTCAGGCCGAGACCCTTCGTCAGGACTAACTGAAGGAAGAGTGAGTAAGGGATTTGAAAGTTGGAGGGGGAGGGGGAGATCCAAAATGATAGGAGGAGACAGGAGGGGGAGGGATAGAGCCAAGAGCTGGACAGGTGATTGGCAAAAGGGGATACGAGAGGATCATGGGACAGGAGGTCCGGGAAGAAAGACAGGGGGGGGGGACCCAGAGGATGGGCAAGAAGTATATTCAGAGGGACAAAAGGAGAGTGAGAGAAAGAATGTGTGCATAAAAATAAGTAACAGATGGGGTACGAGGGGGAGGTGGGACCTAGCGGAAGTTAGAGAAGTCGATGTTCATGCCATCAGGTTGGAGGCTACCCAGACGGAATATAAGGTGTTGTTCCATCTTTACAGTACAGGAAGCCGTG
The DNA here is from genome assembly GCF_030028105.1 of Mobula birostris. Taxonomy (NCBI): domain Eukaryota; kingdom Metazoa; phylum Chordata; class Chondrichthyes; order Myliobatiformes; family Myliobatidae; genus Mobula; species Mobula birostris. The sequence continues at coordinate 36,661,218 of NC_092372.1, read as the reverse complement.
GATAGACATGTCAGAATGGGAATGGGATGTGGAATTAAAATGTGGGGCCACTGGGAGATCCTGCTTTCTCTGGCGGACAGAGCGTAGATGTTCAGCAAAGCGGTCTCCCAGTCTGCGTCGGGTCTCGCCAATATATAAAAGGCCACATCGGGAGCACCAGACGCAGTATATCACCCCAGTCAACTCACAGGTGAAGTGAGTCACCTGGAAGGATTGTTTGGGGCCCTGAATGGTGGTAAGGGAGGAAGTGTAAGGGCATGTGTAGCACTTGTTCCGCTTACACGGATAAGTGCCAGGAGGGAGATCAGTGGGGAGGGATGGGGGGGACGAATGGACAAGGGAGTTGCGTAGGGAGCGATCCCTGCGGAATACAGAGGGGGGGGGAGGGAAAGATGTGCTTAGTGGTGGGATCCCGTTGGAGGTGGCGGAAGTTACGGAGAATAACATGTTGGACCCGGAGGCTGGTGGGGTGGTAGGTGAGGACCAGGGAACCCTATTCCTAGTGAGGATGGAGTGAGAGCAGATGTACGTGAAATGGGGGAGATGCGTTTAAGAGCAGAGTTGATAGTGAAGCCTCTTTCTTTAAAAAAGGAAGACATCTCCCTCGTCCTAGAATGAAAAGCCTCATCCTGAGAGCAGATGCGGCAGAGACTGAGGAATTGCGAGAAGGGGATGGCGTTTTTGCAAGAGACAGGGTGAGAAGGGGAATAGTCCAGATAGCTGTGAGAGTCAGTAGGCTTATAGTAGGCATCAGTGGATAAAAAAAAAGGCCAGCTAGTCAAGTGTTTTAGCAATTAGATACTTTGTATCATGTCACAAAACACACAAATAAGTAGAAGGTGGAGCCTGCCCTGCCATGGTTGATCTGCAGTCAGATATACCAGTTTCCCACTACCCTCAAACCCTCAGTCTTTCAAATGTTTGTCCATCTCCACCATCAATATATCAATGTCATCTGTTTCATAAGCTCTCACCAAGCTCCATTCAGATTGTACAAAAATCATTGCCATATATGGATCACTGCATGTTCTTGCTTTGGAAAGAAGCGAATATAAAATGATACGAGAACACCAAATGAAGAAAACATCTTCCATCATCCTACACAAATTGTTATTAATCCATTTTTACTTTTAGTCTTATCACAGATCGAAATTTTTGTGCACGAAGGGTCAATTTGATATCCTTATTCATAGTAATATGCTACAGGTGTCTATAAGATGTTCTCTGTCAGAAATGAAAGGACAGGCAGTGCTGGAGGAACTCAACAGGTCAGGCAGCATCTATGCAAATGATAAACAGCCAACACCTCTGGCCGAGAACCTTCTTCAAGACTGGAAAGGAAGTGGGGGGAAGAAGCCAGAATAACAAGGTGAGGGGAAGGGAAGGAGAACGGGCTAGAAGATAATAGCGGAAACCAGGTAGGTGAGGAAGGTAAAGCGCTGGTGGAGAAATCGGATAGGAGAGGAGAGTGGACCATGGGAGAGAGGAAACCCTGCACTTGCCAGACATTGACTTGATATTTCACCACTTGCAAACCCAGAAAAAACCCAGGCAGTGAAAGAGACTGTACAAACCCTGCACAGGTCATACCAAAGGCCATGTATGAACCAGGGTGACTGGATCTCTGCCATCTGTGTGATTGTGCCATCCACTGGTGCATCACTGCACTGTCCCTGGAGAAATTGGACATGTTCTTCCTGGAAGAAATAATCTTTTAAAGATCCCTGATAGAGGTCTACAAGATTATGAGAGGCATAGATAGGGTGGATAGCCAGTACCTGTTTCCCAGGACATGAACAGCAAACACCAGAGAGCATATGTACAAAGTTAAAAGGAGAGAAGTTTAGGGGAGACATCAGGGGTAAGGTTTGTTTGTTTGTTTGTTTTGTTTTAAAAATACAGAGGGTTGTGGGTGCCTGGAATGACTTGCCAGAGATGGTGGTGGAGGCTAAAACATTAGGGGTATTTAAGAGCCTCTTGGACAGGCACATGGATGAAAGAAAAATAGAGGGTTATGGGGTAGTGTGGGTTTAGTACGTTTTCTTTTAAAAGGAATATATGGGTCGGTACAACATCGACGGCCGAAAGTCCTGTACTGTGCTGTAGTTGCCTGGAGTCTAGATGTATTTAAAATTATGAAGGCAGGAGTTGATAGAAAAAAAAGTTCATGTAGGTTCAAGAACAAGAGGGATATGATAAATGATTGGCAAAAGAAAGCAAGTGATTAAAGTCATGATTGCATTGCTTTGTGAAGTGACAGAAACAGATTAATTTGTACCATTTAATAGGAATGGAGCAGGTATCTGAAGGAAGTGATTTACAAAGCCATTGAGAATGAGATTAGCTGCATTGTTTTCATAGAGATAGAAGAGATGGTCCAACTGATTTCCTTCTGTGCTGTAACATACAAAATAGAATATCAGCACAATATAGGCAAAACCAATATGTTGTACCAAACTTTTAATCTTCTCTAAGATTAGTCTAAAATTTCCCAGCTGCACAGCCCTCCATTTTTCTATCACCCAAGTGCCCATGTAAAAATTTCTGTAATTCTAAATTGTTCAGTGAATGATTTCAATAAGAATTTATAAAATAAGTTAGTGTTTGCTACTGCAAAGAAAAAAAAACAGCGAGCTGCTGGAGGAACTCAGTGGAACAGACAGCATCTGTACTGGGATATAGACAGTCAACTTTTCCATTGGGAGTCTTCATCAGGAAGAGTCTGGACAAGTATAGGACCTTAACCTGAAATGCTAACTGTCCATTTCCCTCTACAGTTCCCCTAACTAACCCATCGATTTCCTCCAGACGTTTTTGTTAGCTCCATCTTCCAGCATCCACAGTCTCTTTTGTTTCTAGCGTTTGTTGATCCTCCTTCAACCATATCAGAAAGTTAGATTCATATAAACTAGAAAAATCAGTCTATTAACTACCTTGACAGGATAAATTGACTGAGAATCCTCCCATCAAAGAACCTTAAGATCATAAGACATAGGAATGGAACTGGGGCATTTGGCCCAACATATCTGCTTTGCCATTTGATCATGTTTGATTTACTCATCAAGAATCTATCAACTCCTCTTTAAATATACCTAATGACTTACCATGTTAACCTACATAAAGCTGCAGGACCTAATAATGTACCTGGTTGGGTGCTGAGGGATTGTGCAGCCCAGTTAACTGAGGTTCTAACAGACAACTTCAACGTCTCTCTGGAACAGTCCACTGTCCCCTCAGGCTTCAGGGCAGCCACCATCATCCCATGTCCAAGAGTGTGACAGTAACCTGTCTTGATGACTTCTGTCCAATGACACTGACCTCAATAATAATGAAGTGCTTTAAGTGGCTGGTTATGGACCACATGAAATCCCATCTTCCTGCAACATTGGACCCTTTCCAGGTCGCTTAACGGTCAAATTGGTCAACAGATGATGCTATAGCCTTTGCACTCCACTCCATCCTGTTCCTCCTGGAAAATGGTGCCCTATATGTCAGGAAGTTATTTATTGATCAGCTCAGCATTTAACATAATCATCCCTCGGAAACTGGTGGGTAAACTATCTTTGTTGGGTCTCAACACCTCTCTCTGTACCTGAATCCTGGACTTCTTTACAGAAGGACCACGGTCAGTCCATGTTGGCTGAACTATCTCCAGCTCCATCATGCTGAGCACCAGCACTCCTCAAGGCCACATACTCTGCCTGCTCCTGCTCAAGCTGCTGATGCATGACTGAACTGCTATGTTGAATCATCAGGTTCTCTGATGACACAACAGTGGTAGAGCCTACTATGAGGAGGTAGAGTGGCTGGCAGAATGGTGTGAACACAAGTTGAGTCTCAATGTGGACAAGACTAGAGATGCTTGCAGACTTTAGGAAAATGTAGGCTGCCCACTCCTCACTGAACATGCCTGGCTCTGCGGAGAGACTTAGAAGGACCAAGTTTCTGGGAGTGCACTTAATGGACGATCTCTCTTGGTCCTTCAACACCAACTCTTTAATCAAAAAATCACAACAACATTTCCACTTCCTGTGGAGATTGAGATGAGTGAAGTTACCCTGAGCCCCATTTTTACTGATTTTTACAGGAGCATTATCAGAGTGTCCTGCGTCACTGTCTGGTACGGAAACCGCAAAGCATCTAACTGCAAGTCCCTTTAGATGATTGCAAGGAATGCTGAGTGGATCATTGGGGTTTCTCTTCCACCCAGTAGAGATATTTATCAGGAGCACTGCAAAGTCAAGGTGCCCTCCCATCCATCCAACATTCTCTTTGACCCCCTCCCATCAGGCAGGAGGTAGCGTAGCTAGGACAGGAACTGTTAGGATGGGAAACAGCTTTCTCTCCCAGGCCATAAGAATACTGAACATCCTGCCACCATCTAGGTCTCATCATGTATGAAGAGTCTGTAACATTATATTGTTTACTTTTTACAATCGCCCAGTAGCACTCACATCTACAGTGAAATGTTTTGAAAGGTTGATCATCACTAGAATGAACTCCTGCCTCAGCAGGGACTTGGACCCATTGCAATTTACCTATCGCCACAATAGGTCAACGGTAGACGCAATCTCAATGGCTCTTCACACGGCCTTAGACCACCTGGACAATACAAACACCTATATCAGGATGCTGTTCATCGACTATAGCTCAGCATTTAATACCATCATTCCCACAATCTTGATTGAGAAGTTACAGAACCTGGACCTCTGTACCTCCCTCTGCAATTAGATCCTCGATTTCGTAACCGGAAGACCACAATCTGTGCGGATTGGGGATAGCATCTCCTCCTCACTGATGATCAACACTGGTGCACCTCAGGGGTGTGTGTTTAGCCCACTGCTCTACTCTCTATATACACATGACTGTGTGGCTAGGCATAGCTCAAATACCATCTATGAATTTGCTGATGATACGACCATTGTTGGTAGAATCTTAGATGGAGACGAGAGGGCGTACAGGAGTAAGGTATGCCAACTAGTGGAGTGGTGTCGCAGCACCAACCTGGCACTCAACATCAGTAAGACAAGAGAGCTGATTGTGGACATCAGGAAAGGCAAGATGAAGGAACACATACCAATCCTCAGAGGGATCAGAAGTGGAAAAAGTGAGCAGTTTCAAGTTCCTGGGTGGCAAGATCTGAGGACATAACTTGGTCCCAACGTATCAATGCAGCTATAAAGAAGGCAAGACAGCGGCTATACCTCATTAGGATTTGAAGAGATTTGACATGTCAACAAATACACTCAAAAACTTCTACAGAGGTACTGTGGAGAGCATTCTGACAGGCTGCATCACTGTCTGATGGGGCGAGGGGGTGGGGGGGGGGAGGGCTATTGCACAGGACCAAAAGAAGCTGCAGAGGGTCGTAAATTTAGTTGGCTCCATCTTGGGTACTAGCCTACAAAGTACCCAGAACATCTTTAAGGATCTCAAAGGCAGTGTCCATTATTACCCACAGTGCTCAGGGCATATCATTTTCTCACTGTTACCATCAGCTAGGAGGTACAGAAGCCTGAAGGTACACACTCAGTGATTCAGGAACAGTTTCTTCCCCTCTGCTATCCAATTCCTAAATGGACATTGAACCATTATTTGTTTTTGCAAAAAAATTTAATCTATTCAATATGTGTATACTGTAATTGATTGATTTTTTTCTCTCCTTCTATATTATGTATTGCATTAAACTGCTGCTGCTAAGTTAACATATTCCACAACACCTGCTGGTGATAATAAACCTGATTCTGATGTATGCACCCTATTACTTGTTAATTTATTTGTGATAATATTAATTTGTGTATTATGTGTGTGTTACATGTCATGGGACCACAGGAATCTTGTCCGGAGGAAGGTTGTTTCATTTGGCAGTATACATGTGTGCGGTTAAATGACTACAAACTGAACTTGAACCTTGACTTGGCCTCCAAACAGTCTATGGCAATGAATTGCACTCTCCGGCAGATGAGATTTCTCCACATCTCAGTTCTAAAGAGACAACCTTGTATTCTGAGGCTGTGCCCTCTGGTCCTAGACTCTCCCACTATTGGAAGCATCCTCTCCACATCCATTCCATCTGGGCCTTTCAATATTTGGTTGGTTTCAATAGTCACTGGGTTTTGTGACTTCTCAACCATTCACTAAATAAATGTCTAATCGTAAACTTCAATCCCACTTTCCTGCAATAAACCCATTATTCAATTAATATTTAAAAATCTATCTATTGAAATGAATATACTCAGTGGCTGAGCTACCAGAGTCCTGCCCGGGAGAGAATTAGAAAGATGTGTCGTATCACACGTGAATAGTGGGGATTGGGGGTCTTGAAATCCTGCCCAATATTTATCCCTATTTGTGAGACATTGGTGAGTGTATTTTCGGTACCATAAATCCCTGTGTTAAAACAATGTCCAACATCAAAATAGAAAGCATGATTTCCACAAATAGATTATATATCTTATTACATAAACATCAGAACATAGATTGAGATAAATGCAAACATTTATTATGCCCACTGACTAGTTCACCTGCACATAATAAGCAATCTCAAGGCATCAGCGTAGTAGAGCACATATTAATTGCTGATTTATGGGAGTTAATAAGGAGTGATGAAATGAAACTATCTGGCACCAAATAAAATAGACAACCGCAGGGGAACAAAGCCCAAAGGGCCATAAATACACAAAGTTATGTTCATATCCCAGATCAGGATTGATTTACTGAGTGAAGTAACTTTTCAAACATGAATGAAACTGTGTAACAAAAGGTGGGGAAGAGAAATCATTCCGGAGAAGCATTAATAGACTCTTAATAAAGCTACACTGGACTTCCCAAATATACAACAGCTCTAGTTCTAATCATTTCAATTGATTAAGGTGAGAAGGTAGTTAAAATTAGACCAGGGTTTCTATCAGAAACTCACATTCTCCTTGATTCTGGCAAAAGAGAGAATAGAAACATCAAATGATTTTAATGTCAGTGCATAGAAATTTATACCTAGATGGCACTGTGTAGTATATTTTATAGCAGTGCAGAGCATTAATTTCAATGAAAAGATATTCAGAGCAAACTTTGTCGTTCTACCAACAAGAGTGAATTTCTAAGCAAAGATGATTTATAACAAAATCCAAATAGCTTCACATGTATTTCCTGATGATTTTGTTTCCAACCTGATAGACGTAAATAATGGTAATTGATATGTGCTGTACCAGTTTCTTAGGCTTAAAACAGCATAACAATGACAAAATTACCTTCGGAACAGCCCAGTCCAATACTGTACATATACTGGTTGAGGGTTATTGTTGCTTTCAGGATCACAGTGCGAAATCTGGTGGTTCACGATTCTTGCTGGCCCACGTGATGGTCCTCAGAATATTTGAGGGCTGGACAGAAGCTGGAGTGCCACCTGACTCCACAGGAGTTGTGATTTCTGTATCACCAGTCCGTACAGGAGTGCAATTGTTTGATGAAGCATGCTACTGCCTTGGCCATGTTTTTTTGTTTTTGCATGGTCTTCTGAGCTTGTGTGTTTTGTCCTTTCACCCAATCAGTGGGTACCACAAGATTTGCATTGTTAATAAACCTCACTCTCCCCACCCCCTCCACCTGTTTCTTAGAAAGAGACATGAATAAGAAAGGCAAAGAACCCACCTAAGGTTATACTCACACTCACGTTAATCAATTCGTTCAGAATTATCCCTTCCACGACAGAGTTTATAAAGCAAACCATCAATGAAGTATGGAACAAAAGACTTTCGTTGCACATTTCATGTCATAGTTGGTCCCAAAGCATTTTATTTATTCACTGTTAGTAAAATATCTTCCAAAGATATTTGCTGTTGTGATATCAGAAGCCCAAAAACCAAATGAACACAGCAACAGGGTGCAATGTGATAGTTCTAACTTCAAAGTAAATTTATTATCGAAGTACAGTGCACACTGTATATGTCACTATATATTACCGAGATTCATGTTTTTGGAGACATCCACAGTAGAATAAAAAAAATAGAGTCAGTGAAAAACTACACAGGGACTAACAAGCACCAATGTACAAAAGACAAAGTGTGTAAAAATAAATAAATAATAATACTGAGAAAAAGGAAGATGAACCATTTATTAATGATGTTGGCAGAGGGATTAATATTTACCTACATGTTGGGAAGAATTTATCTTCTTTGACAAAGTGACTTACAATCTTTCACATCTTTCCAAGAAAACAGAGCGGCTGAATTTATCATCCTGATAAAAAAATAGCATCTCAGAGAGTAGGGCATTCTTTCGCATTTAAATTAGTATATGCATCTGAATTAAGCTAGCATGGATGCTGAATTTCTCCACAACGTGAACCGCACTGCCAGCTCCCATATAGGACAGAGCTGGTGGAACTAATAACACCAGTCTAATGTTAGGCAACACACCAATAAGCTGTGTGCAGTCACAGTAAGGTGCTAGCACGGCAAGCCAATACATAAGCTTTCTCCTAGATGTGAGCCACATAGCACTCCATAACATTATTCTTCCAACATTTCAAAAGTAAAATAAACCCACATGGCTACAAAGAACACTTGTGTTAATCTAATCAAAACCATCAAAAATGTTACTAGCTATTTAACATCAAACTTACTCGTGACAAGCATAATTAAATCCTGCTGATAACAATTATGTATTTTTCTGGCAGCTTTTGCAATCCCTTTACTTTGAGTTTTTCCATTATTCGTTCAAGGAGGACAGGTAGATCCAGAAGGATGAAAGCAATCCTCAACACTTCCACCTTATTTTTGGGATAGCCTTGGACTGACAGATGGCACTCCATTGACATTTTCAGGTTTCTGGATCAATTGCACCTGAGGTTTCAGCAACAATAAATTTGAGATGGAAAAGCACAAGTGATGGCTGCTAAATCTGTAGCAGACGGCCGCTAATCAGTTGAAAGTGGCATACAACTCAATTAGCGATCTCCAACTTCCTCTTTCCGAAATCACGATGGCTAAAGTATCTGTCTATCCAAAGCTAGTCATCCCTGCAGAGTCCTCTTGATATCTCGGTTATTTAGAAATGCCACCATAATGATACAAAATATTTTACTCTGTGCTTGGGCCTGACATGTTTCTAGGATTTTAAATATGGTTATCTAGCCAAATGTCCCTATATCCTGTTAAAAGAGAACTGTAGATTCAATTTGCATCTTCACCTTGCATTACCTCAAACAGAAATACACTACAGTCATTCTAGGAAGCATCTGTAATGTGATATAGCAAGCCAAACACCAATTAACAATTTATGTCTCCATTTCACCACCACTGAGCCATCTGGGCATTTTAGTTTACAGATTGGGAGTTAGCTGCCTTATAAAAAAATACCTCACAAGCATAATAATATTAATTGGCTCTGAATCCAAAGGTAAGGTCCTGCCAAGATCTTAATCAAAGTCTGGAAATATATCAAAGAAGCAGAGAATTTGGTCCACATGCAAGGGCAAGTGAATATTTTGTGTGCTTGGAGAGGAGATGAACAAAACAGAACCAAAAAATTAACAAGAGGTGCAAAAAAGGGAAAAGAACATTTGAAAATGTTATTAAACACTAATTGTGAATTTATTAAGAGGTGGCTTATGCTGCTCTGCACAATCCTTGCTGATTTGATGTGACAAACATTGTATTTCACTGTATGTTTCAATGTACATGTGAGAAATTAAGCTAATCTTTAAAATGAAAAACCAGATCATAGTGGATAATAAAAAAATTGAATTGAATTGACTTTATTACTTACATCCTTCGTGAGGACTAAAAATCTTTATGTTACATCTCTGTCTAAATGGTCAATGTGCAACCATAGTAATTTATAATAAATAGTATGTACAACAGGACAGACAATATAACACAGAAATACAGTTACATCAGCTTGAGTTAAGCAGCCTGATGGCCTGGTGAAAGAAGTTATCCCAAAGCCTGTTGGTCCTGGCTTTTATGCTGCAGTACCGTTTTCCGGATGATAGCAGCAGGAACAGTTTGTGGTAGGGGCAACTTGGGTGCCCAACGATCCTTCGGGCCCTTTTTACACACTTGTCTTTGTAAATGTCCTGAATAGTGGGAAGTTCGCATCTACAGATGCACTGGGCTGTCCACACCACTCTCTGCAGAGTCCTGTAATTGAGGGAAGTACAGTTTCCATACCAGGGAATGATGCAGCCAGTCAGGATGCTGTCAATTGTTCCCCTGTAGAAAGTTCTTCGGATTTGGGGGCCCATACCAAACTTCAACCATCTGAGGTGAAAGATAGATAGATATACTTTATTGATCCCGAGGGAAATTGGGTTTCATTAGAGCTGCACCAACAAAGAATAGAGCATAAATATAACAATACAAAAACCACAAACAATCAAACAACAAATGCAAACTATGCCAGATGGAAAATAAGTCTAGGACCAGCCTATCAGCTCAGGGTGTCTGACCTTCCACGGGAGGAGCTGCAAAGTTCGATGGCCACAGGCAGGAACAACCTCCCATGCCGCCTAGTGTTGTATCTCGGTGGAATATGGCCGAAGTCCAGCAGCAAAAAGTTCAATATCCAGGCTACAAACACGTTCCTCGATCGTAATATGACCCGGATTGCACCATCTGTTGTTAACCAGAACAGTAAGCGCCCAACTCCTTTATGCTTACCGCTCTCAGTGCACTTCCGGTCAGCCCAAACAGTCTGGAAGCTGTCCATGGAAAAGTTTTGATCGGGTATGTCCTCGTGCAGCCCCGTTCCAGTGAAACACATAACACTGCACTCCCAAAATGTTCTCTGATGCCTGGCTAGCACCGTGAACTCATGCAATTTATTACCCACCGAACTCCTCTTCTCCATAAGTCTCTGTTGTCTCAACCCGGTCCTCTTGCCTGTTGTGCCTTTTTCACCACCCAGACAATACGTACAGACCATGCGAGATCCTCAGTGATGTGTATGCTGAGGAACTTAAAGCTGTTCACCCTCTCAGCCCCAGATCCATTGATGTCAATAGGGGTTAGCCTGTCTCCATTCCTACTGTAGTCCACAATCAGCTCCTTTGTTGCAGAAGTTTTAATTAAATGTTTAGTAGGTTTTACAGTGAAGGAAGGTGGTTTTACAGTGAAGGAAGAAGCAAAGATAGAGTACAAAATTAATCCTAATATGGAATTCAGCAGTTCTAAGATCAATAAAAGTACGCTGCTACCCTCACTGTGCATCTCTACCGCGAGTTAAACAGCTTGTCAAAAGTCACCCGAGATGGGAGCTTTCTTCAGGGTTTTTAAATGAGATCTCTTACTCATGAAAAGATATTGCTTCAAGGGCAAATGAAGAGTGGATGAAGGTGTGTGTCATTCCACTATGCCCCAAATTGAATCAAAACACACTCATTCAGGAAATGATATATAAAAAAGCTTACATCTAGGAAGTGATGTTCAGATAGAACAAACTCTGCCTCCAGAGTCTAGAACATTCCAACTTAATTATTGAAACTAAAAGTCAAGTGACCATTTCACTTTGTCTTGGGCAAAAGAAGGATCGTCTCAGAGATCATTCTTGAAAACAGTCTTACTACATCATCTTTAGCACGCGTGCGTGCGCGTGTTTTTGACTCCAAATTTCACATTCTTGGAATCATATTCTTAGATTGGAAAATTGCAAATATCACTCTTATCTGAGAGGTGAGGAAGGATACCAGCAAACTACAGGATCAAAATGATCAAATGATTATGGATTTGCATCCAGTATGACAAAGTATTTCACTGATTGTTGAAGGTTAGTTATCTGAACTTTGGGAGCTCACTTCAGGAGCTCATCAGACCAGGTCTTGGCCACATTGCTTTTAACTCCTCAGTAACAATAAGGTCAGAAAAGCATACTTTGATTATTACAGTGTTTTGAGTACTCACATTTCCTCAGATAAAGAGGTCTCTGTACAGATATATATATTTTTTACTTAGCGATACAGAAGACCTTTCTAAGCCACGCCACCCAGTAACCCACCTATTTAACACAAGCCTAATGACAGGACGATTAACCTACTAACTAGTGCATCTTCAAATTTCATAGTTCAAAGTAAATTTATTATCAAAAAACATTTATGTCACCACAAATAAACCCAAGATTCATTTTTTTTTAAAAAAACAGGCATTCACATTAAATACAAAGAACAAAAAAAAGCAAAATAATAATAATTTAAAAAAGCATTAGGTATCGAGAACTTGAGATGAAGAGTCCTTGAAGGTGAGTTCAAAGGTGGGGGGAACAGTTCAATGTGAGGGTGAGTGAAGTTGAATGAAGTTATCCCCTCTGGTTCAAGAGCCTGATGATTCAGGGGCAAAAACTGCTCCTGAACCTGGTGGTGTGGTCTTGAGGCTTCTGTAACTCCTTCCTGATGGCAGCAGTGACAAGAGAGCATAGCCTGGGTGGTGGGAGCCTTTGCTGATGGATGCTGCTTTCCTGCAACTGCACTCCACGTAGATGTGTTCAATGGTGGGGAGGACTTTACTGGTGATGGACTAAACCTTACCCATTACTTTCCGTGGACTTTTCCATTCAAGGGCCTCGGCGTTTCCATACCAGGCTGTGATGCAGACAGTCAATATATTCTTACCACACATCTATAGAAGTTTGTTAAAGTTTTAGATGTCATGCCAAATCTTCACAAACTTCTAAGTAGATGCACTGTCATGCTTTCTTTGTAATGGCACTTGCATGCTGGACCCAGGACAGATCCTCAAACAATAACACCGAGGAATTTAAAGTTGCTGATCCTCTCCAACTCTGATAACTGATGAGGACTGGTTCATGGACCTTCGCTTTCCTCCTCCTGAAGTCAATAATCAGCTCCTTACTCTTGCTGACATTGAGCAAGAGGTTGTTGTTGTGGTACCACTCAGCCAGATTTTCAATCTCCCTCCTGTATGCTGATTAGTCACCACCTTTGATTCGACCAATGACACTGGAGTCGTCAGCAAGCTTAAATATGGCAGTGGAGCTGTGCTTAGCCTCTCAGTCATAAGTATAAAGTGAGCAGAGCAGGGAGCCAAGTTCACAGATTATGGTGCAACTGTGCTGATGGAGACCGCGGAGGAGACGTTGTTGCCAATCCAAACTAACCAGGGTCTGCAAGTGAAGAAGTCAAGGATCTAGTTGTACAAGAGGTTCTGAGGCCTATGCCATGGAGCTTATAAGTTTTGAAGGGACAATAGTAATGAATGCATTCTGATGCATGCACCTTCACAGTTCAGATGTTCCAAGATAGAATAGAGCCAATAAAATAGCATCTGCTGTTGTCTTTAGGCAAATCTGCGTTGATGGTAGGCAAATTGGAGCAGACCCAAATCACTCTTTGAACAGGATCTGACATGTTTCAAAACCAAACTCTCAAGGCATTTCATCACAGTGGATATAAGTGTTACTGGACAATAGTCATTGAGGCAAGATACCACAGTCTTCTCAGGCACCAGTGTAATTGAAGCCTGCTTGAAGCAGTTAGGTACTTCAGACTGCCAAATTGAGAGGTTAAGGATATCAGTGAACACACCAGACAGTTGTTCATGTCTTCACATGTCTTCAGTGTTCAGCTAGGTACCCCATCTGGGCCAGATGGTTTCCTTGAGCTCACCCTCCAGATGGTTGCCCTCATGTCTACCTCAGAGACTGAAATCGTAGGGCGTGCCTCCATGCTTTGACAGGCAAAGCAAGCATACAAGGCACTGAAGTCATCTGGGAGTGAAACCTTGTTGTCACCCAAGTTGCTTGGTTTCACTTTGTAGGACATGACAGCATTCAAGCATCAAGTTGTGTCAGGAATTGCCACTTCACGAGCAAGATGGATTTCTGGAGGCAACTTCTGGGCTTCTTGTATTTGATTTGGTCACCCGACCTGAACGGCATTGATCTGTCCCTCAGCCGATCAATCCAGTTTCCTTCCACAGTCTTTGCTAACCACTCTGCTACTATGGCAAGGTTTGTGCGGTTAAAGATGCAGGAACCGTCTCAAATATAATCGCCTGAATGCTTTCACATTTCTTGTTGCCAAAGCAGGACCTCAGGGTCACTTTTGACCAGAAGGTGAAAATCAGAATCAGGTTTAATATCACTGGAATTTCTTGTGAAATTTAGTTATTTCCCAGCAATACATAATAATAAAATCTATAAATTACAATAATATATAAAAAGGGAAATTAAATTAAATTAGTGCAAAAAGAGAATTAAAAATACCAAGGTGGTGTTCATAGGTTCAATGTCTATTCAGCAATCTGATAATGGAGGGAAAGAAGCTGTTCCTGAAATGCTGAGTGTGTGTCTTCTGGCTCTTGGACCACCTCCTTGATGGTAGCAACAAGAAGAGAGCATGTCCTGGGTGATGGGGATGCTTAATGATGGACGCCATTTTTTTTTTTTTTTTGAGGCATCACCTTTTGAAGCGGTCCTGGATGCTGAGGAGGCTAGTATCCATTATGGAGCTGGCAGAGTTTACAAATTCTTGCAGCTTTTTCTGATGCCATGCAGAGGCCCCTCCACACCACACAGTGATGCGACCAGATAGAATAGTCGCCACAGTACATCAGTAGAAATTTGCCAGTGTCTTTGGTGACATGCCAAGTCTCCTCAAACTCCCATTGAAATATAGTCTTCTTTGTAATTACATCAATATGTTAGGCCCAGAATAGATCCTCAGAGATGCTTCCACCCAGGAACTTGAAACTGCTCACCCTTTCTACTTCTGATCCCTCGATGAGGACTGATTCTCTCAACTTCCCCTTCCTGAAATCCACAATCTGTTCCTTGGTCTTACTAATGTTGAGTACACTGTTGTTGTTGCAACACCCCTCCAGCAGCTGATTTATTTCACTCCTGTACGGCTCCACATCACCATCTGAAATTCCGTCACCTATAGTTGTGTCGGCTTATAGATGCCATTTGAGTTGTGCCCAGCCACACAATTGCAGATATACAGAGAGTAGAGCAGTCCTCAAATTCTCAAAGTGAAAAATAATGCCAACACTGCGGCTGGAAACAAGAAAATACTAAATTAATACTGTTCCTTGACAGTGTCAGTCAAAACAATAGTCTTCTTTCCCGGACAAAGATGAAGGTAAGCAGGGAGTGTAAATGTCGCTGTGCTTTGGGTCAAGTCTCGACAAGACAAGAATGAGAAGGGAGTTAAATACTATCATGATGGATCACTAATTAGCTGGAACGTGCATACTCACAGGAGAACTTATTGAACCTGTTACGCAGCCCGGCTGCGTGGGCTCATAGACCCTATAGCAGTGTTAGTGGTTGTACCAATATACAATGTGGTAAATAATTCTAAAGACATTCAACCATCTATCAGGCTTAGCTTAACGTTCCCTAAGGTCTGGAGGGCTCATGTTACAAGGAAAGACTGAACAGGTTAGGACTGTATTCTTTAGAGCATTGAAGACTGTGGGGAGATTTGATAGAGGTGTACAAAATTATGAGGGTTTAGATAGGGTAAAGCAAAGCAGGCTTTTTTGACTGAGGTTGGGTGGGACTACAACCAGAAGTCATGGGTTAAGGGTGAAAGTTGAGAAGTTTAAGGGGAACATGAGGGGAATCTTCTTCACTCTGAGGGTCGTGAGTGTGTGGAATGAGCTGGCAGCACAAGTGGTGCAAGTGGGCTCGATTTCAACTTTTAAGAGACGTTTGAATGGGTACATGGATAATAGGGGTATGGAGGGCTATGGTGCAAGTTGATGGGGTAGGAAGTCAAACTGGTTTTGAAATGGACTAGATTGGCTGAAGAGCCTGTTTCTGTGCTGTATGTCTCTACAACTCTATGTTTGGAGTGCCAACAATAGAGAGGACCCTCATGAACATCCAGGCCAAAGCATGCCATCGATTGGCACTTTACTTCTCACTGATATTTTGTCATACCAAAGCTGCAGTATACTGTATAATGCACAGGATCTGGCACCAGAAAATCAGATATAGTATTATGTGGAAGATTTCTTCTGTTATAAATGAGCCTTACTTAGAAATACATTTTGTTTATCTTTCGCTTATCATTGCGAGGTCAAGTAATGGAACTCCTTACTTCACAGCAGACGAGACGACAGTAGTGCAAGAAAGCAAATAGGATGATCTAGGTATGGTGATCTCTACTATATACCCACATTCCATGGAAAACCTAAGCCAAAGAGAGAGAAAATCAGGTACTTAGATTATAAAACCACAAGACAGAAGCAGAATTAGGCCATCTGGCCCACTGAGTCTGCTTCACCATTCAATCATGGTTGAACTTTTTTTGTCCTCCTCCTCCTCAACTCCAGTTCTCTGCCTTCTCCCCATAACCTTTGATGCCATGTCCTATCAATCTCTGCCTTAACTAAACCCAATGATCTGGCCTCCACAGCTGCCTGTGGCAACAAATTCCACAAATTCACTACCCTTTGGTTGAAGAAATTTCTACTTACGTTCAGGAGGGAAGTCATTTAAAAAAAAAACCAAAAAAAAAAACACCCTGGATTGCTGCAGAATTCCTTCAGACATTTGGGCGATGCTCCTAACAATCCTCAGAGATGGTAACAAGGATTATTGCTAAGTGCTGTGTGCTTCGCAACTTAGCCAAGACAAATGCTTGGGTTCTTGACAGTTCAAGATGCCAAATGAAGCAAAATATGCTGGACTGCACAACACCAAGGGACAGGCTTAGCCTGCGTGAAGCAAAGGCAGGACAATAAGACTCAGCCAGCAGAATGCAGTCCAAGATTCATCCTGTGAATACTCTGCCAGCATTTGTAAGCAAAAGAGTCATAGCTGTCATAGAAAAACAAAACACATGTACTTGTATGCGCACCAGCCTTTGAACAGAATGGTTGATGATAAGCAGCATTCACTGCTCTCCACAGAGAACTTATTTGTGTAGGTAGGAGGTTCTTAATATTTGGCATGTTCAACCTGTCCCATGTCTACACACAATTAAAAGTGGATTCAGGGAGTAAGAGGTACCTGACTTAATACTGCACTGTTGCCATCAGTAATCACCTAAGATTTTTCAGTCATTGATGGATATAAAACACTACCTGTGATTCTGAGGACTCCATGCAAGATAGCCAATACTCTCATGTCAAGGGAGACAGAACAGGAACAGCTGAAGATGCTGGGGTTACACTTTACACCCAGGTTCCAGAAAGACTAATATCCTAACAGCAGTCTACATCCCACCCTAGGTGGACATCAAGCCTGGACTCAATGAACCATACTTCATAGTCAACAGCCTTAAAACAGGATTCCCCAAGGCCCTCATCATTGCCAGAGACTTCAACCGTGTGAACTTCAAGAGCGTATTAAGATACCTCCATCGCATCCCTTGTCCCGCCAGGAGCACAAACATCCTTGGCCATTCCTACTGAACCAGCCTCCCCTCCACAGGTTCTGTTTATACTTCTCACTGCCTTGCAGCCAGAATAATCAAAAACCATATCCACCCTGGATGTCCTCTATTCTCTCCTCTCCCATAAGGCAAAAGCCTGAAAGCTTGAACTACCAAGTTCAAGGTCAGCTTCCATCCCACTGTTATGAGACCATCCTATTCCTAGTAAATCAGACCTTACAATCTACCTTATGACCTGGCATCTAATAGTCCACCTACACTACATTTTGACTGCAGCTGTAATGCTTTATTCTACACCCTGCTATTGTTTTATTTGTAACACCACAATACACGTTGCAATGAATTGATCTGAATGGAGGGTATGCATTTTGGTTTTTCACTGTACCTGTAACAAAATAATGTACCAATGTACAGCTGAAAATTAATCCATGGGGTGACTTCTCCATCAATTTGGGATTTGAAACCAACACCTAACATCTGTATCAAATGCAATCAGCCCATGAATATCAAAAAGCACTTCTCTTCCTTCAGTTTAATTCAGGATTACTCAAAGTTTTTATGAAGTTTGGCCACTAGATTGGATCCCCTGCTTAATTACAGTACGCCTAGTTCTAGGGTGAAGTGGAAAAGAGAGCATAGCTCAAAGCTCGGTATTAAATCTTTCATTTTCCATTCTGACATGGAGATTATGGCTTCGTGTGATGCATGCATTGTTGTGGTGTGACTATGGAATGGAGTGAGACCACGATCTATTGATTGCGTCCATTTCTCATACCATCAGCTCCAGTGAGCAAACAAACTACTTGCAGCTTGGAAAATGTGTTAATTATCATTTCTGGAGTTGTGTAATTTCAAAGGTTTCTGGTTGTTAAGTATTTTAGTCTGACCATTCATCATGAACACTATGGTAATATTCAGCAGAAAGTTGATCATTCTTACAATGATAGTGACATGATTACAATGATGGAGCATCCTGTTATCATGTCCAATCTAATTTATTAAGTACAACGCATTGATACAGAATGCTACATTGCAAGTCCTGTCACATCTGTCTTATTAGGAGCAACAACTGATTTGGAATAAAGCATTTTTAATTTGCATGCAAAAATGACTTTGCAATTGCAGTCTAAGTGATTATCAAGGCTAACTGTAGACTTTGAGGCAGATAACTGAATATACCTTGTCGGTGTACACCTTTTCAAAGAATGAGTGAAAAGATGAGACGTCACTGTGCAGAATGTCATTTGCTATTGGTGAACATTTGAAGTGTATTTACGCTCTACGCTCTGTCCGCCAGAGAAAGCAGGATCTCCTAGTGGCCACACATTTTAATTCCACATCCCATTCCCATTCTGACATGTCTATCCATGGCCTCCTCTACTGTAAAGATGAAGCCACACTCAAGTTGGAGGAACAACACCTTATATTCCGTCTGGGTAGCCTCCAACCTGATGGCATAAACATCGACTTCTCTAACTTCCGCTAGGCCCCACCTCCCCCTCGTACCCCATCTGTTACTTATTTTTATGCACACATTCTTTCTCTCACTCTTTTTCTCCCTCTGTCCCTCTGAATATACCTCTTGCCCATCCTCTGGGTCCCCCCCCCCAGTCTTTCTTCCTGGACCTCCTGTCCCATGATCCTCTCGTATCCCCTTTTGTCTATTACCTGTCCAGCTCTTGGCTCTATCCCTCCCCTTCCTGTCATCTCCTATCATTTTGGATCTCCCCCTCCCCCTCCAACTTTCAGATCCCTTACTCTCTCTTCCTTCAGTTAGTCCTGACAAAGGGTCTCGGCCTGAAACATCGACTGCACCTCTTCCTACAGATGCTGCTTGGCCTGCTGCGTTCACCAGCAACTTTGATGTGTGTTATTTGAAGTGTATCCTTCCTTAGAATATAGGAATTATCTCCAAGAAAGTTGGGACTGTAGAAAGTCTGGTGATATCCAGCTCAACGTGTTTGGACTCAGGGCCACAGCAGACCATGGCTTTGGTGCAAAAGTTAATTCCTTCCAGAGATGCTTGTTGACTTCTGATTTCAGTGGAAACTGCAGAGTGTTGTGGACACAACTCAGCGCATCATAAAATCCAGCCTTCTCTCCATGGACTCTGTTTACACTTCTCACTGCCTTGCTAAGGCAGCCAAAATTATTAGGGACCCCACCCATTCTGGATATTCTCTCTCCCTCTTCCCACTGGGCAGGAGGTACAAAAGTCTGAAAGCAAACCCTCAGTGACCATTTAATTAGGTACCTCCACTGAGTGTGTGTTCATGGTCTTCCACTGCTGTAGCCCATCCACTTCAGGTTTGACATATTGTACATTCAGAGATGCTGTTCTGCACACCACCGCTGTTAACATGTGGTTATTTGAGATACTGTCTCCTTCCTGCCAGTTAGAAGCTGTCTAGCCATTCTCCTCTGACTTATCTCATTACCACAGCATTTTTGACCGAAGAACTGCCACTCACTGGATTTTCTTTGTCTGCCTGTTTTTCCACACCATTCTCAATAAACTCTAGAGAATGTTGTGCATGAAAAATCACAGGAGAACAGCAATTTCAGAAATTCTCAGATCAACCTGCCTGGCACCAACATCCACTTCACAGTCAAAGTCACTTAGATCACATTTCTTCCCCATTCTTGTGTTTGGTCTAAACAACAGTCGAGTCTCTTGCCCATGTTGGCATGCTTTTATGCATTGAATTGGTGCCACATGATCGGCTGATTGGATATTTGCATTAAGAAATGGGTGCACCAGTGTACTTTATAAAGTGGGCACTGAGTGTATATCACCAGGCCCCAGGATTGCAATAGTTTGAAAGTTGGTAGCTGGAGAAATGAAAGCTTATAGCTTAACCATCCAGTACCCAAGTTAGATGCCTCTCTTTCGATGCTTTCTGGCTTTGTGAAAACTAATATTAAAAGACTAATATAATATTAAAAGATTAATATTAAAACAACAAATTTCATGACATATGTTGGTGATATTAAACTGATTCTGATTCCAACTTGAAATGATCTAGCTTTTGTACCATTTATCTGAGTTGCATTAACTGATCTTATGCTTCACTTCCAATAATGACGCAGGAGGGGCAGCTGGCTCATCAAGATCATGCTAGAAATCCTGCTCATTTCCATTCCCCTTCTCCTTATTTCAATATTCAGTCTCACACACATCCATCAACTCCGCTTTAGCTTTTCTTGCCGTCAATCTAGTGGAGAAATAGTTTCACCTTAATTAGCCTTACAGTCCCTAGATTGCCGGGGTCGTTGGGGTTAGAGTGGTGAAGTTCACAGTCTGGATCACTATCACAATCATTGCTGGGAAGGATTAAAAAGAGAGCCCAATAAAACACATGATAAGACACAATTGGGCCCAGTTCTCTACTGTGATTAGATAGACCACAAAGGCTCAGTGCCAAGGCTGACCAGTAAATAACAGCAATGGGAGTAAGGTATTCATAGGTGCCTAGTACAGATGGAACCATATCATAAGAAAAAGTCAATGTGTCAAGTATGATTTACTTTTGCAAAGCAGTTTCAGTGTTAAGTATTCCAATGATCCTGGTAATAAAGTATAAATTATGGGTGTGTGGGCAGATATGCTGCAAACTCCTGCACTTTTAACTCAGTTTCACAGGGGACCCTCCACAGGAAAAGACAAAGCCTTGAACCTACTTGTCTGTGTTGGACCAAAGCCCAGAGGCCAGGACCGAAATCTTATATACTAACCACTTCTTTCAAATGCTATGTTTAATCTTCTTTACAAATACAATGCTTGTTAAACAACACTTCCCTTGCAAATTATTTTCACAGGGCTTCTTACAGTTACTAATCACAGATAATTTAGTTGGATTAAACTAATTTCTTTAAATCAATAAAGATTCATATTGGTTTTTCATATTTCTGAGAATTTAATATTAAAACAAAAAAATCCAACTTCCTCTGCAGGTAATTGTAAGAACATGGAAATACTATTGACAAACAGAACTTTAAACACCATGAGATAGCTTTATATTTTCTGATATCTGTAATCAAATATTTTATTCCCAGTATGATTGAAAGTTCTAACTAATCAATGCTTTATACAAGTATTTACTATTGTGTATTCTATTTCTTCAGAACTTTCCCTCTTTGGGTTTGTTGTACAATGTCCTGCGCTATAAAACATTCTGCAAAATGACCGGCAATCAAACACTGAACATTTTCACCAAGAAATTAAATTCTTATGTGTTTGTATTCAGTCAAAAATTAAAATTAAAAGTGTACCCTAGTAGAACTCGTTGCAATGTCAAAAATATTGTTGCTGATACCTTACAATAGATAATTTTAAAATGTCATTCACACGCAAGTGATTTTACAGTGAGACATTATGTAGTTTTTGAGGCGATAACAAATACATTTGTTTTATCATTCATATTGTAGAACAGGATGGACCATATTACTTACAGACAAAAATTACTTTCTCTGAATTACATCATAATGAGCATCTCTTGTTCCCGACATAAAAACAACTTTAATTCCAAATGTAGAGGTCCATTTGAAGTGCAATTTCCACATTTCAACATAAGAGGAGACTGAAGATATTATATAAAATATAAAAGACAACATAAACATTTGTGTCTGCTACTTTACCTTTTCAAAGCCTATTGGCCCTATAAATGCAGTGATCTATTTAATTATTTTGACTATTTATTGAAAGTAGAACAAAGAAGAGTACAGCACAGAAACAGGCCAATCAGCCCACGATGTTGTGTCAAACCAGCTAAAAAGTAAATCAAAAAACCCAATCCCTCCTAACTACACCATGTCCATATCCCCCCACCTTCCTTATATCCATGGGCCTATCCAAATGTCTCTTAAAAGCTTCTAAAGTATTTGCTCTTACCACCATACCAGGCAGTGATTTCCAGGGATCCAGGACTCTGACTTACCCCTCACATCACCCTTGAACCTACCCCCTCTCACCTTCAATGCATGCGCTCTGGTAAAAGACATTTCAACCCTGGAAAACTGATATTCTCTGCGCACGCTATCTATGCCTCCCATAATCTCGTAAACTTCCTCAGTCTCCAGAGAAAACAACCTAAGGTTATTCAGCCTCATGTTCTGTAAACAAGGTGGCATCCTGATGAACTTCTTCTGCACCCTCTCCAAACCATCAAAATCCTTCCATAGTGGGGTGACTAGAACTGTACAGCAATACTGCAGACGTGGCCCAACCAGAGTTTTATAAAGTTACAAAATAACCTCCTGACTTTTGAACTCGTTACCTTGACTGGTAAAAGCAAGCCTTCCATAAGCCTTTTAACCACCTTATCGACCTGTGTAGTCACTTTCAAGGAGCTATGAATTTGGATCCCAAGATCTCTCTGCTCAGCAGCATTGTTAAGGAGCTTGCCCTTGCATTTGCCCTACTGAGGTGCAACATCTCACATTTATCAGGATTAAACTCCATCTGCCACTTCTCAGCCCATATCTGCATCTGGCCTATATCGTGCTGTATTCTCTGCCAGTCTTCTACACTATCCACAACTCCACCAATCTTGGTGTCATCTGCAAATTTGGTAACCCATCCATCTACATTTTCATCCAGATTATATACATTACAAACACCAGAGGTTACAGCGCAGATCCCTGTTGAACTCCACTAATTACGGACCTCCAACTCGAATAAGTCCTTTCAACCACTACCCTCTGTCTGCTGAGCACAAGCCAGTTCTGAATCGAAACAGCTAATTCGCTGCAGATCCCATGCATCTTCATTTTCTGGATTATCCACCCATAAGCTACTTTGTCAAACGCTTTGCTAAAATCCATGTAGACAACATCACTGCTCAACCCTCAATCCCTCTGGTCACTTTGACAAGGATCCGACTTAACAAGGATTTTTCCATGGCCCCTCCTGACTGCCCTATTTCCCTTCTTGAATTCTTTTCTAGCTTCTTTATGCCCCTCATGTACTTCATTTGATTCTAGTTTCTGAAAATTTACATACTTTTCCTTCTTGACTAATACATCATCTCTCTGGACATCAAAGGTTCTCTTACCTTTCCATCCTAGTCCTTCCTTCTAACAGGACCATACGTTTCTTGTACTCCAATTATAACCCTCCCACAAGAACCATGCCTATCCTTATCTCTAGCTATCCTAAAAGATAAGGAGTTGTGGTCACTGTCCCCTGACTGTTCATCCACTGAAAGGTCAGTCTCCTAACCAAGCTCCTTACCCAACATGAGGTCCAGTATGGCCCCTCCACTCATTTCAATTAATGCAGCCTGCATAAAAATCTTACCTTGAAAACATTCCATTGCATTTAGCTGGGTTCAAATGATTCTCTAATCTTTTGCATGCAACGTATCATATGTATTCTTCGCATCAACCAACAGTATGAAATTATTGGGTCTATAAAACACTAGATTGTCTAGAGTGGCATAGGCAACCCTCTGCAAACTTCCTAACAATCACCAGGAAAAATACAAGTCAATCATAGACACATTGTGACTAGTCAACAGTTTTGTGTCGAGTTAACTGATCTCAAAGGGGGAAAACGGCTGCTGAGATAAGGAATCCAGTTAGCAAGGGGTGAAAATATCCTGAACAGGATTGCGGCTTCTGATTCAAATCCACAATCACAAATAGAATGCAGGCTGGTGTCATGGAATTTAAATAAATGTTGTGTAAACATCTGTCCGTTTTGATTGTTCCCTCAGCCAAACTATTTATTGACAATCCTTTAGAATTTCCTGAAATGGAGATTGAGCAGCAAGGGATGAGAGTGACAGCCCATTATTAAATAGTACATGAAATGTGATCTGTATGGATGTCCACTACTACCAACAAGGTCAGAGCAAGGACATCTTCAAGATAATTACTGTCCTGAATTGTATTCAGAGCAGCTGTCCCACAATATTCTGGATATCCCTGCCCAAGACTATGGTGTCATTATCTTAAGAGTTGTAGTGGTTTAAAATGAAGGCCACTACCAACCACAAAAGTTAAGCATACAATTGTTGGTGTTTTCCACAGGCAAACACCAACAAAATTTTAATAAAAATTAAATTCAGGGTCATTTGTCTTTTTACTTATTTCAGACAAGGTACCAATAAAGACAGAAAGCTGCATATCTCACTTCCAAATCATTAGCCAATAAGCTGCGACCACTTTCTGAAGAGCTAAAGCAGTGTTTTAGGACAAACCCACGTAAATATGTTGATAACTTTGCATCTGGACCACAGTATTGTGAAATAAATCAGATCACACTTCATCTTTCATATGTGACTTGCAAATAAAACTGTTGCTTTAACAATGGCCAAACTTTCCATTCCCTTGATACCAACTCTACTCTTTTCCTTGCTAGATCAGCTTTCCCTGCTAAAGCTGAATTAAGGCAGTGCATTACCTGAAGTATCCTGTTTGAAACAGTTACATTCAAAACCCATTTCCTAGCCCTATCAGCACTCAGTCTTTTAAAAGTATTTGCCTCTTCCTTACCTTCACCATCTAGATTCTTACAATGATCCACTCATTGGCAATCTGCACAAGCACGAACTATTTCAAGCCTTATGAACAACATTACATAATGTAGCTCCAAGCTCCAATTCTCCATCACTGCTCTTCTTGCAAATCTACACTGATTACTAGTCCTCCAAAATAAGTCAGACATTTAATATTATATTTTACAAATTTCTTTGTAGCTTCACCCCACTATACCTATCCAACTTTCTTGCAACTTGTTCCATCCCATGGCTTTTAATTTACAGGTTTTCTGTTAATTTCACTCCCAACCACTCCATACCAAACAAAACTTTCAAGGTGCAATGCTATCAATAAGCCTCATTCTTTGTCCAAGACATCTGATCCTTCCAAGCACTACAAAGCATCTTGGGATATCTTTTTGTTATCAGTGCAATATAAAAGTTGATTGATTTTGGAATGGTTCCATGGCTTCTTGCCAATCTCCACTATTTACATGAAAGGCAAATCAGTAAGTGAGGTGATGATTGAACACAGCACTGCTGAAACAACAGTAGCACAAGGCTCAAATCCTGGTCAATTCTTACTACTATTAGCCAGGCTATTCATGGCACCCCTCCACTGAACTGGCATTCAAAACATGCCGACAGCTTTATTATAGATTCAGCTTTACTTACTGGAATAAAGTCAACAAAGAAGTGCAGCATAACTTTAAAGAATCAGAAATAAATGTTCCAGCATGCGGGGAAAGCATTCAGCCCTTAGAATCCGTACTTGTTCTATACAAGAGTAATCCAGAAAGTCTAGATTAGTCCAGATAGTTTAGAGTTTAGCCTTCTGGCATTTAATCCCTGGTAGGGTCATCCATGCTGCTAAGGTCAGGGGGCAGTTTCAGACACAGTGATCCAGCCAAGACGTCAACGGTGGAGCTGGTGGAAGATGATGCCACAGCACAATGGCAGGGAAGGCTGCAACAGTGAAAGAATGCCCAATCATCTTGCACTGCACATCTCTGGACCCTGACCCCAATCTGCCAAGGACTGTGTGGTGGCTGCCTGTGTATCAGCTTCCCCACATTATACAAACTCACACACAGGCGCTCTCCATTGAGAATCCACCCTAACATCCCAGATATGTAGATTCCAGATTAGACTCTACAGCCACCTGGGGACTCAAGTAGACAACCCTTTACACATACTCTACTCGATGATTACATTATTATCTATATTAACAGTAGTACAGGAAGTACAATGGGATTATTTCAAGTACAGTCTATCAATGACAGATTATTCTTTATATGATAGATTTCTTACCTTCTTTAATTACTCGTTTAGACCTCCAGAACTGAAGGATAAGCATCCCAGCGATTAACTGAATGACCATTCCTGAGGTGCTGAATTAAGTGTCATTGGCTACAATAACCATCATAATGTCAGATCCCAAAATCAGATTCACCAACGTCTATGAAGCTGAAAACTAGCAAATATCTACATAATTATTGTGATCATTAACAGGCCAAAGGTAGATTGTTATAGATCTGCACAGGTGACCTAAAGTATCAAATTAACTTGGTTTATGTATGATCTAGCAGTGTTGCACTAGAGAGAATATAGATGACAAAACTTATTTAAAATGATTAATACTTCAAGGCTTATAATGCTACTTCAAGGTTGCTTCAGTTTCAATGTTTCAAACTTATTTGTTCCCTTTCAAATGTTGACTAACTTGACCTTCAAGTCTTAATTTCACATCTTCCACAGTTACAATCCATTTCTTTCCAGCCTCTGATAATAGATATGCCTGTGCCTATTTGGGAATAATATACATTTTCCTGTCTCTCCCCCTCAGGGATCTCTACAAATTAAGTAAAAGTCAAATATAAAATTATATTTCTCCAAGATTTAAAATTTGCAACAATACCACTGTTCCAAAAAAAAAGTTGTACTATGTATGGATAATTCACAATTATACATGAAAATACAGTCAATGCACTTTAAATATGGTATATTGGCCTTTTTTTATCTTGTACCAGTCTAATAAAACTTTTATAAACTCAGTAAAATCTGACCTATGCATTGCATGTTGAACAGTAAAAGTCTTTTTGAGTTCAGTTTATTAAATATGCAAATAAAAATACCTTTTCAGCCACAAGATTTAATTCACTCAGCTCTATTCCAGCACCTCCCCCCTAAAGTACTGAAGTTTTAGTGCAGTAAAAGAACATCACAGTGCTGAATCTCATAAAGTACAGCTGTCACCCAGAGCCAAAAATCAACCGTTTAAAACTTCAGACAGCATCTTACAGACTGAACTAAATATTCCAAATAAAAAAACTTCTCAATATTACAACAATTGACAGCATCTCCCTAACCCATGATGCCTGACATGCAAGCATACAGTTGAAAGTACCCCTCCAATTCAAACATAATCCTGATTTGCAAGATTAACCAGTACTTCTTTACTGCGGTTCTGTATCCTTAGCAAAACAACAGTATGGAAATACTTTAACCAAAAGATTTGAAAATAGTGGTTTAAGCAGTTTGGTTCAAGAATAATGCTCACCATCACCTTCTCAAAGGTATTCAGAGATGGACAATAGGTTAGGAAGCTGCACTTTCATCTTATTTGCAAATTTATAAAGACAGATACCAATTCACTGAGAGTTATGAAGATGGATAGATAGTTCTTATTACTGATTCCTGTCCATCTTTTTATTTTTTTTTAAACTGTATTCTTATTTTCATTTCTCTTTTATATACCTTACATATTCACCACACTTCATTTGTTAAAATTCTAGCCTTCTCTAAGGCAATGAAGCAGGGTATTAGAAATGAGCCAGCCTATGAAACATTACTGGACAAACCAAAATACAACTTCTCCATGTCCCCCAATTCCAGTGGAAATCTTACCATCGAGACACAAACATCTCCAGCCTTTCTGAATTACTAAAAGCCCTTCTGGCCTAGAAGGCACACATCAAAGTTGCTGGTGAACGCAGCAGGCCAGGCAGCATCTCTAGGAAGAGGTACAGTCGACGTTTCAGGCCGAGACCCTTCGTCAGGACTGGTCTCTAGGAAGAGGTACAGTCGACGTTTCAGGCCGAGAACCTTCGTCAGTTGCTTGAATTTCCAGCCAGCAACTTTGATGTGTGTTGCTTGAATTTCCATTTGCTGCATTCACCAGCAACTTTGATGTGTGTTGCTTGAATTTCCAGCATCTGCAGAATTCCTGTTGTCTGGCCTAGAAGAGGCTATTTGGGAGGGGTACGCAATCATTGTACAGAAAATCAATGATTTCTTCTCATGTCAATCATGAAAGGCTTTATTTTGAGCCCTTGTTCCCGATCTACAAGTCAGCGAAACATTATACTTGCATCCGCTTTGTCAAGCTCTAGTGAGACTTTTGTATGCTTCTGTGAGACCATCTCTGATTCTTCTAAATTAAATGGAATATGGGCCTCATCTGCTTAATCTTTCCTCAGTGGAAAACAATCAAGACCCCCATCCCAGGAATCAATCTAGCAAATTAGAAATAGAGAATGCTGTAAACATTCAGCAAGTCAGGCAACATCTGTGGAGAGAAAAATAAAGTTAATTTTTTTTGTAATTTTCTTCAATTTAGTAAACCTTTGTTGCATTCTTTCCAGCATTTCTTCCTTAGGTGGAGAGGCCATATTACAGGTGTGAGCTCAATAGCGCTTTATACAATTGCAGTAAGACCTTTCATATTCAAATTATGTTGCAATGAAGGCCAGCATAGTGCTTGCATTCCCAGCTTCTTACAGTATTTCAATGTTAATTTTTATAGATTTCTATACAAGATCGTTCAAATCTTTCTGAACAACAATGCCTTTCAGCATCTCCCAATCTAAAAACTACTTTCTTCTACTTTTGAAGCTCTTCCCCTTCCTTACTCCTTTCCTTCCTCCCCACCATCTACTAACCTCTCCATTCTACTTCCTTCCATCCCTATCCAATCCACCACTTCCATGCCATCTCATTTCACCTACCTTAATTTTGCACAAAGAATAAATATTTCAGTGGTGTTTAACCCTACTGAAGAGAAACAAGTTTTCCAATCTGGATGCTCCTTTTCTTAAGCTCTGACCTGGGAGCCTGCATTGATTTCATCCAACTTAAGTAAAATATCATACAGAACTCCAGCTTCATGCAGCAGTGTAGCCTGCTGTCCTGACATATGTTCTGTGATAGGGTGGATTCCAAACCTGGAAACAGAGGCAATCAACTCTGGCTAAATATCCTAAGCAAGGAGTGGCCCTGATTCGAATCATATGCACTTAATTTTCTTTTCACTTTTCACCTGCCAAATTTCTCTTGTGTCACAAAACTGCTTACTAACTGAAGATGATCTTTATGAAGTTTGCACAGACAATACGAATGATGCATTCAGAGAAGTCCCTACTTTAAAAAATGAAACCATGGGAGCTTCATGCCCAGATAAGTTATTCTGAGATGTAATTGCTTATTCATTTAATATTATAGGAACAATAAAAGTAATTTTATTAGTGCATAATGGAACACACATTTTTTGATCTACTGTGTATAATAGTTGTCAAGTCTGAGTGTATAATGAAGAAAATCAGTAGGAACAGGAACTGATAAAGTTGTTTCCCATCTGAATTAATCTTATGCGCTGGAGGTGTACAACAGCCCGCTACCATTCCGCAAAAATCCACAACAAAGGTACTTGTAAGTGTGTGCTTCTACACTTTCACAACGTGTAACATCAGAGTTCTTCTGAGGCACTGATAAAACAACATAGCCCAAAAAACTACAGCGTGGACAACTTCAGTCTGCTTTCCAAAAACAGCAAAAGTTCTGGAGCTCCTCCAGAACAATGACAAAGAATTCCTCTATGAACCATTTCCCAAAGACCTTGATGAAAGATTATTAATATTTAATTTATAATCTTGCATTCAGTATGAATGTACTGCACTGGGAGAGATTTGCCTAAGCATTCACTGGAATAGCACTTGACTGGAGTTGTACTGAGCAATGAGTAAATAGGAAAAGCTACTCCAAAAAAACTGCAGACAATAAAAAAGAGAAAATCTGCAGATGCTAGAAATCCAAGCAACACACACAAAATGCTAGAGGAACTCAGGCAGCATCTATGGAAAAAAGTACAGTCGATGTTTCGGGACGAAACCCTTTGGCAGGACTGGGGAAAAAAGATGAGAAGAAGATTTACAAAGTGGGGGGAGGGGAAGGAGAAACACAAGGTGATAGATGAAACCAGGAGGGTAAGGGGTGCTGAGAAGTTGATTGGTGAAAGAGATACAGGGCTGGAGAAGGGAGAGTCTAATAGGTGGGGATAGAAGGCCATGCAAGGAAGAAAAGGAGGGAGGAGCACCTAAGGGAGCCACGATGTAGGTGGAGGTCGATGGCGTGAAGTGTGAAGATGTTGTGACTGTGATCAAAGTATCCAGAAAAACACTGAAGATGGTGATATAGAAGTCTTTATTCAGCACAACAAGCAGGCAGTCTTACAGAGACACAAACCCAATAGTACATCACAGATTTATAGCCTTAAGATCAAAGGTAACAGAGGTGATCCACTACAATTTTAATAATTACTGTACAATGGCATCTTCACTTCAATATTTTGGGTATACAGCACTTCCTTTAAATTATATATCTACAGTGGGAAACACTTCTAAATATTCAAATATTTTTGCAGGGACAAACTAATTGCAAACTCCTAAATTTATTCACATTTACAGTGGTGCTAATCCCTCAAACCTATAGTTGACATGGGTCAATTAACGCAGCGGCATTGTCTTCAAGTTTAACTACTGCATATGCAGTCTCTTAGTCTATGGACCAGCCTGTGTTTTTAACTGCTATTTACTGTTTGCAATTTACAATAAAACACTAAAGGCTGGTTCTTGTTGAATTAATATCTGCTATACTCACATAACTCCAGAATACTCCCTAACAAAGATATACTGTATGTGAGAGGAAAAGGAAAGGAGAGCAACTCCTCGGGGCTGTGTCCTAAACCTTCTCCTTTACTCTCTGTACACCCATGACTGTGTCACCACCCACAGCTCCAATCTGCTAACTAAATTTGCTGATGACTCTACACTGATTTGCCTAATCTCAAATAATAACGAGGCAGCCTACAGAGAAAAAGTCATCACCCTGACACAGAGGTGTCTAGAAAACAACCTCTCCCTCAAGGTCGCAAAAACAAAGTAGCTGGTTTTGGACTACAGGAGGAATGGAGGCAGGCTAACCCCTATTGACATCAATGGATCTGGGGTTGAGAGGGTGAACAGCTTCAAGTTCCTCAGCTTCCACATCACTGAGGGCCTCGCATGGTCTGTACACACCAGCTGTGTGGTGAAAAAGGCACAACAGCGCCTCTTTCACCTCAGACAGTTGAGGTCGTTTGGTATGGGCACCCAGATCCAAAGAACTTTCTACAGGGGAACAATTGAGAGCATCCTGACTGGCTGCATCACTGCCTGGTATGGGAACTGTACCTCCCTTAATCGCAGGACTCTGCAAAGAGTCGTGCGGACAGCCCAGCGCATTTGTAGATGTGAACTTCCCACTATTCAGGATATTTACAAGGACAGGTGTGTAAAAAGGGCCCGAAGGATCATTGGAGACCCGAGTCACCCCAACCACAAAGTGGGGGCTGCTACCATCTGGGAAAAGGCACCGCAGCAGAAAAGTCAGGACCCACAGGCTCATGGACAGCTTCTCCCACCAAACCATCAGATTGATTAATTCTTGCTGACACAACTGTATTTCTATGTTGTATTGACTATCCTGTTGTACATACTATTTATTATAAATTACTATAAATTGCACATTGCACATTTGGATGGAGACATAACGTAAAGATTTTTACTCCTCATGTGTATGAAGGATATAAGTAATAAAGTCAATTCAATTCAATTCAGATGTCTGGTAACTCCTGCGTCCGCACTTCACAGGTCCATAACTGTTTATTGCTTTGTTTCAGCCCTCAGTCCTTTATCCCTAATTACAACTCTATCAGACAGACCAGCTATGATCCACATGCAATCAGCAACCTTTCCTAGACAGCACCTAGCATATTCATGATATCCGGATTCACTCAGTCTCCACGCATGCCGACTTATTTCCTTTGTTCACCCCTCTTCTTGGCAACTTCAATCATGTTTCACACACAAAATGCTGGAGGAACTCAGCAGGCGAGGCAGCATCTATGGAAAAAAGTACAGTCGATGTTTTCGGCTGAGACCCTTCAGCATGTTTGTTTGATTTGTCTTGCAGCTCTAAAGAAATGATCATTGACACAAATGATAACTCGATTTCTCCACAGTTGCTGCCTGGCCTGCTGATGATTTGCAGTATTTTTTAGATTAGATTTTTAGATTATGAGGACACGCAGTCCTCATTTATTGTCATTTAGTAATGCATGCATTAAGAAATGATACAATGTTCCTCCGGTGTGATATCACAGAAACACAAGACAGACCAAGACTGAAAAACTGACAAAAACCACATAATTATAACATATAGTTACGACAGTGCAAGCAAATACCATAACTTGATGAAGAACAGCCATGGGCATGGTAAAAAGTTCAAAGTCTCTCAAAAATCGCACCATCTCACGCAGACGGGAGAAGGAAGAAAACTCTCCTCCTGCCATGAGCCTCCAGCGCCACAAACTTGCCGATGCAGCATCCTGGAAGCACCCGACCACAGTCCAACTCTGAGTCCGTCCGAAAACTTCGAGCCTCTGACTAGCCCTCCGACACCGAGCGCCGAGCACCATCTCTGCCAAGCGCTTCGACCCCAGCCTCGGTCACCAGCAGCAGGCAAAGCCGAGGATTTGGGGACATTCCCTTCGAAGATTCTCGACCGCACAGTAGCAGCGGCAGCGAACCGGGCATTTCAGAAATTTCTCCAGATGTTCCTCAGTGCTTCTCATGTCTGTCTCCATCAAATCAGAATTGTGCACAGCCCCTGTTTAACAAATATGATATCATTTCATCGGCGAGGCCGCGTGCCTTTGTTTTCTGTTTTAATTTGGCTTTCCAGCATTCTTAGCTTTCCAAGAATAGATTGTACTGTTTCCTCCAGGTGAAAAGGTTGATGTCCAGACTCCTGCCAGTGATAATAGGGTTTATGCCAAAGCCAAATGTTTTCTAGAGGATACCTACTGGACTTCTTCCCTTCACTTATGCATGTTTTGCAAAGTTCATCAATGAGGTACTGAGCTTCAGCATCACAAAGGCAATATGAGCTTCAGCATCACAAAGGCAATATGAGCTTCAGCATCACAAAGGCAATATCAGCTTCAGCATCACAAAGGCAATATGAGCTTCAGCATCACAAAGGCAATATGCATAAGAAGTTACATATTCACAACATGCAACAACATTCAAAACTTATTATTCATTAATAAACAATTTTCTGTATTTATTTTATATTTGGAGCTGAACATCAAGAATTATCATTTTAAATACAGTATCACAAAATTAAACAGCTAATATATTAAAAAATGTACTGTATAGAAACTCTATTTTGTCTTCTGGTGCACAAGCTATGTATATGGCTGAGACCCATTTAGATACCCCACAAAAAAGATGAAACTGACAAAAAATATAGTAACAGCTACGCCGGGAGGGTTAGACATAGACTCGTGAGCTAAAACAGGACTTGCATGGTTCCTTTTGAGAGCTACGTGGAAACCTCTAGCTGCAGTGATACTGGGAAGGGTGTCAGAACTTAAAGGAATTCTTCCCAAGGTGCCTACAAAGCAGAACCATAAGTGGCTGTTGTGGGAGGGAGAAACACAGGAGACTGGGGACATGGCAATCTTCTATGTACGGATTTTCATCTGCCCTGACTGAAACCTGTGCACTAAATAGCTCTATTGAGACAGAACACATAGCATACAGCTCTGACATGTACATTGGTGATGGAGAAATTACTTATTGAGGATTCAAATGTCTTAAACATCAGGAGCGGAGGCTGGTATATACTATGTGCAGAAACTCAATGTCTGAATAGAGATCGCCACCATTTCTGTGGCAGA
This sequence comes from Mobula birostris, assembly GCF_030028105.1. Lineage (NCBI taxonomy): Eukaryota > Metazoa > Chordata > Chondrichthyes > Myliobatiformes > Myliobatidae > Mobula > Mobula birostris. The sequence continues at coordinate 36,627,323 of NC_092372.1, read as the reverse complement.
ATCTAAGTGCAGTTAATGGGAATGTGTGGAGAATAAAAGATAAGGTTAATAAAGGTAGGATTAGTGTGAATGGGTGGTTGATGGGTAGCTAGCATAGGACTCAATGGGCCAAAGGGTCTGCTTCTGTGTTTTTATGTCTCTATGACTCTTTGAAATGCGCTACTAATTTTTATATTTCACAAAGTGTACAAGGCCGTTCAACCCATCAAATCAATACTGACTCTCAGACCATTCTCATTCTCCTAATTAATTCCCAGCAACTTCTTCCCTCTCATATCTATCCACATCCGATTCCTCTGCAACTCACCTGCACTAAACAATTTATTTCTCTTTCTTCATCTCACTGTTGCCCTGAAAATTGTTCTCTTTTACCTGCCCATTAGCTCCTCTTTGACCCTTTTGACATTTGCTCATGTCATGCTCAATTTACAACTCGGTTTTCCCAACTGCTCTGCCCAGGACTGCAAGGAATTGAAGAGAGTTGTGAATGCAGCTCAGTCTCCTCGCTATTGACTCTGTCTGCACTTCCAAGTACCTCAGGAAAACAAGCCACATAATCAAATATGCCTTCCCCTTCCATTGGGCAGAGATACAGAAGCTTAGAAAAATAATAGCTTCTATCCCCCTGTGAAAAGACACTTGAACAGACCTCTCATATCAGAAAGACGAACTCTTAATCTCTCAATCTACCTCATTGTGACCTTTGTATTTTATTTGTCTATCTGCACTGCACTTCTCTGTGCCTGCAACATTACATTCTGCATTGATTTCTTTTTACTTTTCACTGCTTTTGATATATTGACAGATGGAATGATTTGTCAGGATGCCAAGCAAATAAAAGTTTTTCACTCTTCCTACCCAAGATCCATAACCCGTGTGTCCAGGTAGACCCATGGTTTCAGCTTGTCCTGCTCCACTGATATCAGCATATCTGCTTCACATCTACATACCTCGACTCCATCGTATCCCCCCTAGTTCGGTCCCTTCCTACCTACATCCATGACACTTCACATGCTCTGGATCTTTTCAATGATTTTGTTCCCTGGCCCCCATCATCTTACTTTCACTACGGATGATCAGTCCTTGTACACCTCCATCCCCCACCAGGAAGGCCTCAAAGTTCTCCGTTTCTTTCTGGACACCAGACCCAACCAGTTCCCCACCACCACCACTCTCCTCCGTCTAGCGGAACTTGTCCTCACCCTTAATAACTTCTCCTTTGGCTCCTTCCACTTCCTTCAAACCAAAGGTTTGAATGGGCACTCACATGGGTCCCAGCTATGCCTGCCTTTTTGTCGGCTGTGTGGCACAGTCTGTGTTCCAAGCCTACATTGGTGCTATCTCCCACTTTTCCTACACTACATCGACAACTGTATTGGTGCTGCTTTCTGTACCCATGCCAAACTCATCGACTTCATCAACTTTACCTCCAACTTCCACCCTACCCTCATATTTACCTGGTCCATTTCCTTTCTCAATCTCACTATCTCTATGTCTGGAGACAGCTTATCTACTGATGTCCAACACGATGATAAACCCACGAACTCTCACAGCTACCTGGACTATACCTCCCCTCACCCTGCTACTTGTAAAAACGCCATCCCCTTCTCTCAATTCCTCCATCTCCACCGCATCTGCGCTTAGGATGAGGTTTTTCATTCTAGAATGAAGGAGATGTCCTCCTTTTTCAAAAAAAGGGGATCCCCTTCCTCCACCATCAACACTGCCCTCAGCTGCATCTCTTCCATTTCACACACATCTGCTCTTACCCATTCTCTCGCCACCCTACCAGAGATAGGATTCCTTTGTCCTCAGCTGCCAGTCTCCGCATCCAGTACATAATTCTCTGGAACTTCCGCCATCTCTAATAGGATCCCACCACCAAACACATCTTTCCCTCTCCCCCACTTTCTGCTTTCCATAGGGATCACTGCCTACACAACTCCTTTGCCCATTCGTCCCTCCCCACTGATCTCCCTCCTGGTACTGATCCTTGAAAGCAGAACAAATACTACACTTCCTCCCTCGCTACAATTCAAGGCCCCCAAACAGTCCTTCCAGGTGAGGCAACACTTCGCCTGAGTCTGTTGGGGCCATATACTGTGTCCGTTGCTCCCAGTGCGGTCTAGGCCTCCTGTACATCAGAGAGACCCGAGGTAGATTGGGAGACTGTTTTGCTGAGTTCCATCCGCCAGAAGAAACTGAATCTCCTAGCGGCCACCATTTTAATTCCAATTCTGATATGTCAATCCATGGCCTCCTCTACTGTCGAGATGAAGCCACACTCGGGTTGGAGGAACAACACCTTATATTCCGTCTGGGTAGCCTCCAACCAGATGGCATGAACATCAATTTCTCGAACTTCCGGTAATGCCCCCCCCACCCCGCCGCCCTTCACCATTTCCCATCCCCTTTTCCCTCCGTCACCTTATTTCCTTGCCTGCCCATCGCCTCCCTCTGATGCTCCTCCCACCTTTTCTTTCTTCCATGGCCTTCTATCCTCACCTATCAGATTCCCCTTTCTCCAGCCCTGTATCTATTTCACCAACTTCCCAACACTTTACCTCATCCCTCCCCCTCCCAGTTTCATCTATCACCTTGTGCTTCTCTCTCCCCTCCCTCACCTTTTAAATCTACTCCTCATCTTCTTTTCTCCAGTCCTGCTGAAGGGTCTCAGCCCAAAACGTCGACTGTACTTTTTTCCATAGATGCTGCCTGGCCTGCTGAGTTCCCCCAGCATTTTGTGCGTGTTGCTTTTCACTGTATCTTGGTACATGCGACAAGAATAAACCAATTACCACAACACTTACTAATTAATCCACCAGCACATCTTTGGGATGGGTGGAAGAAAGCTGGAACAGCCAGTTGAAAACATGGGGAGATTGTGCAAACTTCACACGTCACTCAAGGCACAGGATCAAAGCTAGATCTATGGAAATATGAGGCAGCAACAATAACTGTTCTGCCACCATCACTCTTTGGTTGCACAAAGACAAGAAAATCTGCAGGTGCTGGAAATCCAAGCAACACACACAAAATGCTTGAGGAACTCCGCAGGCCAGAATCTGCATCTACAGGAAAGAGTAAACAGTTGACATTTTGGGCCGAGACCCCTCATCAGCACTGCCTGCAAGAAAGTTTAAGTTAGCTTATTGTGAATCTAGACACTTCGATGATAACAATACACTGAACTTCTGAACTTTTAAAAGTTAACAGAATCTGCAGATCTCAGATTGCACATCAGTCACTGCAAAACGGGACAGAAAGAAAGGCACCCTGAGGGACTGCCTGAAAGAGAAAGAGTGGTGTTCAACTATGTTATGCTGCTGGTGTTCCAACAGTTATTGTTTCTAACATGCAACTGTTAAAGTGGGAAGTTTTTATTTTGAACCATTGATGATGAATGATCAGCAATATCCTTCCAAACTAGGAGATTATGTGATGAAAGGAAATGTGCAGTTAATGGTGTTCCCACTTGGCATTTGCTCTTGTCTCACTGGGTATCAGAAGTTGGGATATGCTGCAGAAGAGACCTTATAAAATTGCTGCAGTGCATCATATTGATAGCACTTCCTGAGTTTATGGTTTGTTAATACAAGAGGAAGTAAACCTTTAAGCTGGAGGTGGTGCCAAACCACTGTGCTGCAATGTCAATGAGAGAATTGTTGGCAGGGTCTCAGATGGCAGCAATGAGGCGTACAGGAGTGATACAGAGCGACTGGTCCAGCGGTGTTGCAACAACAATGCACTCAACGCCAGCAAGATTAAAGAATTGGTGGTGGGCTTCAGGAAGGGGAAGACAGGAGAGCACACAGCAGTCGCTATCGAGGGGTCAACAGTGCAAAGGATGAGCAGCTGCAAGATGTCATCTCAGAACCTTGATCTTTCACCAGCATATTGATGCAATTATAAAGAAAGCACACTCGTGACTATATTTCATGAGCAGTTTGAAGAGATTTAGTCCAGCAGTTTTCTGCAGATGTGTAATGTTTGCCTCACCAACTGGCGTGGAGGGGGCATTGCACAATATTGGAAAATCTGCAGAAAGTCGTCGATTCACACAGCTCTACACCGTGAGCAGAAGCCTCTCCAGCACTGTGCTCACTTTCAAAAGGTGATGTCTGAGGAAGATGCCATCCATCATTAAGGATTCTCACCATCCAGGACATGCCCTCTTCTCATTACTACCATCAGGGAAGAGGTACAGGAGCCTGAAGATGCATATTTAACATTTTAGGAGGTTTCCTCCTATCCACCATCAGATTTCTGATCAGTCCATGAGCCTATGAAAACTACTTCACTACTTTGTTCTCCCTTTGTACTATTTATTGATTTTCATGTCTTCTTATTGTAAGTTACAGTCATTTTTATGCATTAGACTATACTGCTGCTACATAAAAGAACAAATTTCATGACACACTGCATGTCGACAATAATAATCCTGATTCTGAATGTGACGTCCTAGATGGTGCCTGCATAAGTGGAGAGTATGGCTTCACACTTCTGGTTTGTGCCTTATAATGAAAGACAAGCTATGTGCAACCAAGACATAGGTGCTCATCTTAAAACAGCTATCTCAAACGTACTGTTATCAACATTGCAGTTTCTCTGAGTTGGGTGGTGACCAGCAAACAGAGAGTGATTCATTAGCAAGGGTGAATAAAGATAATGTAATGTAAGCAGAGCAGCCATCCTTAAATAGCCATTCTTTTAAGTGTGCCATCTTTAGAATGGCTTTGGCTCATCAGGCTAAGGCGAGATCAGGTTTGGGTGAGGCAAAGTATCTAGCAACTTCCTCTTTTCATTCCTCGTCTATAAGGGCGGAGTAGTCCAGTGTGAATGGCTCCAAGGGTAGTGTTTTGTCCTCTGTTTTGGAATGCGGGAAGTCTGGGTGACCTCCAGTCTCCTGGTAAAAAAACACATCTATACCAGGTGCACCGAGCTGCAGCTTCTGAAAGAATGTATTAAGGAACTGGAGCTGCAGCTTGATGACCTTCAACCCATTCGGGTGAATGAGGAGGTGATAGAAAGGACCTACAGAGAGGTAGTCACCCCTAGGTTGCAGGAGACAGTTAACTGGGTGACGATCAGAAGAAGGAAGGGAAAGGCAGAGCCAGTGCAGAGCACACCTGTGGCCGTTCCCCTCAATGACAAGTTTACGACTTTGGATACTATTGAGGAGAATGACCCATCAGGGGGAGCGGCAGTGTCCGGGTCTCTGGCACTGAGTCTGGTCATGTGGCTCAGAAGAGCAGAAAGGTGACGAGGACTGCAGTATTGATAGGAGATTCCATAGTCAGAGGAACAGAGACAAGATTCAGTGCCTGCAATAGAGATGGTGTGAAGTCTCCTTGTGCCAGGATCAGGGATGTCTCAGATCGGGTCCATGGCATTCTCAAGGGTGAGAGCGCAAGGATGCCAGAAGTCTTGGTGCATATTGGAATCATTGACATAGGTAGACCAGGTGAGGAATCAGGATCAAAATCAGGTTTATTATCACCGGTATGTGTCATGAAATTTGTTAACTTAGAAGTAGCAGTTCAATGCAATACATATGTAACGCACTGTAAGGTTTCACTACTAATGTAATGGCCTCTCAATAATGTTTCACTGCTAATGAAATGGTTTCTCTGCAGCAAGAGTGTTTGGGTTATGACTAGAGATAACGGGGGTTTTGGAATGTGCGCCATCCAATGAGAGGCATGTTTTTCTTTCTTGTGGGTCTGAGAGAAAAGATTTCACGGTTTTTCATCGGCGAGAGATGAAGAGAGAAGATGCGAGTGAAGAGAGCTGGTAGACCACCGGATGGGGTGGACTTGGAGCGAGGGTCTGAAGGTCAGCGACGATCAGAGGAGGTCGATGGGAACAAATGGATGGAACCGTGAGCTCCAACGTGCACATTAAACTGTTCCATTAAAATTGGCCCTTTTTCTTTTTATTTCCTTTACTGTCCCTATAGTCAGATTAATATTTATAAAGTTCAATTGGTTAATTACATACAGTGTACTGTCTGATATTTTGCGGTTCAGATTTGTAACCGTGCAACACATCACGCAGTATCCACACAAACGAGATTTCTCAGTTTGGCTGGACCAGAGGCTGTCTTCCCCGAGACAAACGTATGGTGGCCGAACCTGAGGGTTACACATAATATAGAAAAAGAGGAAAAAATAATAAATACATACATACATAAATTACAATAAACATATGTTGATTAGATTAAAAGTCGTGCATAAACAGTAATAATATATATTAAAAAAGTGAGGTAGTGTTCAAGGCTTCAATGTCCATTTAGAAATTGGATGGCAGAGGGGAAGAAGCTGTTCCTGAATTGCTGAGTGTGTGCCTTCAGGCTTCTGTACCTCCTACCTGATGGTAACAGTGAGAAAAGGGCATGCCCTGGGTGCTGGGGGTCCTTAATAATGGACGCTGCCTTTCTAAGACACCACTCCTTGAAGATGTCCTGGGTACTTTGAAGGCTAGAGCTGACTAAATTTCTGACCCTCTGCAGCTTCTTTTGGTCCTGTGCAGTAACCCCACCCCACCACCCCCGCCATATCAGACAGTGATGCAGCCTGTCAGAATGCTGTCCATGGTACATCTATTGAAGTTTTTGAGTGTTTTTGTTGACATACCAAATCTCTTCAAACTCCTAATTAAGTACAGTCACTGTCTTGCCTTCTTTATAACTACATCAATATGTTGGGATGAGGTTAGATCCTCAGAGATCTTGGCACCCAGGGACTTGGAACTGCTCATTTTCTCCACTTCCGATCCTGAAGAAAGATTTTAGGAAGCTAGGTAGAAAGCTGAAAAATAGGACCTCTAGGGCAGTAATCTCTAGATTGCTACCTGTGCTAAGTGCCAGTAAGAGTACGAATAGGATGATTTGGAAGCTGAACGTGTGGCTAGGAACTGGTGCAGAGGGCAGGGGCTCAGCTTTCTGGATCATTGGGATCTCTTCTGGGGAAGGAACAATTTGTTTAAAAATGATCGGTTACACCTCAACCCAAGGGATCCAATATCCTTGCGGGTGGGTTGGCTTGAGTTGTCTGGGTGGGTTTAAACTAATTTGGCAGGGGAATGAGAGCTGTGATGGTGCTGAGGATGAGGTAGTTGGCTTAGAAACAGAGGCTGCATGTTGTGAGGCAGCTAGTAAGGAGAGGCTGATGATAGGGCAACGTTGCGGTCAACAGGATCAGTTGCAGTGTTATAGGCAGACAAAATCAAAACGGGTGAATACAGGACTAAAGCTGTTATATTTGAATGCGCACAGTATATGGAGTAAGGTAGATGAATATGTAGCACAGTTACAAATTGGCATGAATTATGCTGTAGGCATCACTAAATCATGGCTAAAAGAAGATTATACCTGAGAGCATAACATCCAAGGATACACATTGTATTGAAAGCTCAGGCAGGAAGACAGGGGAGCAGCACCACTCTGTCCATAAAAAGTGAAATCAAATCATTAGAAAGAGGTGACATAGGGTCAGAAGGTGTTGAATCATTGTGGGTAGAGTTAAGGAACTGCAGGTGTAAAGAGACCCTGATGGGAGATACATAGACACCCAAACAGTAGTAAGAATGAGGTCTACAAATTACAATGAGAGATGGAAAATGCATGCCAAAACAGCAATGCTACAACAGTCATCGGTGATTTCGATATGCAGATAGATTGGGAAAATCAGGTTGGTGCTGGATCCCAAGGGAATTTTCTAGAATGCCTATGAGATGGCTTTATAGAGCAGCTCATGGTTAAGCCCACGAGGGGATCAGCTATTCAGATATGGGCGTTGTGCAATGAACTAAAATTGATTAGCGAGTTTAAGGTAAAAGAACCTTTAGCGTGCAGTGATTATAATATAATCCAAATCACCCTGAAATCTGAGAAGAAGCTAAATCAGATGTATCAGCATTACAGTGGAGTAAATGGAATTTCAGAGGCATGAGAGAGGAGTTGGCCAGAATTGAATGAAAAAGAACACTGGCAGGGATGACAGCAGAGCAGCAATGGCTGGAATTTCTGGAAGCAATTCAGAAGGCACAGGGTGTATACATCCCAAAGAGGAAGATGTATTCTAAAAGCAAGATGACACAACCATGGCTAACAAGAGAAGTCAAAGCCAACACAAAAGCCAAAGAGAGGGAATACAAAAATAGAGGGAGGTTAGATAATTGGGAATCTTTTAAAAACCAACAGATGGCAACAAAAAAGTCATTAAGAAGGAAAAGGTGGTATACGAAAGTCAGCAAGCCAATAATATTAGAGATGATACCAAAAGTTTCTTCAGATACATAGGGTGTAAAAGAGAGGTGAGAGTGGATACTGTACCACTGGAAAACAATGCTGGAGATGTAGTAATGGGGACAAGGAAATGGTGGATGAACTGAGCAAGTATTTTGCATCAATCATCACTGTGGAAGACACAAGCAGTATGGTGGAAGTTCTAAAGTGTCAGGTTTCAGAAGTGTGTGAAGTTGCCATTACTAGGGAGAAGGTTCTTGGGAAACTGAAAGGTCTGAAGATAGATAAATCACTAGGACAGATGGTGTACACCCCAGAGTTCTGAAAGAGGTGGCTGAAGAAATTGTGGAGGCATTAGTAATGAGCTTTCACGAAACACTAGATTCTGAAGTGGTTCTGAAAGACTAGAAAATTGCAAATGTCAGAAGGGAGAGAGGCAGGAGAATGGAAATTACAGTTTGTCTGACCTCAGTGGTAGGGAAGATATTGGAATCGATTGTTAAGGATGCGGGTTCGGGATATTACTAGATGCTCCTAACTCCACTAGCTTCTAGGATTTAGACACTCTAGCTCCCCTGAGTACCGATAGATGGCATGGTCCATTTAAGAGTGCAGGATAGTCCCACTAATTGGTAATCAAGTTTTGGCTGCCAAAAATTGAGTACTGAAGAGACACCTGAACAGCATTTCAGTGCTGAATCATAAGCCCTACTAGTGATTTCATCTAGTGTTTGTTTTGTGCTTAGTTCTCGATCCGGTCGGATACCGTGTCTCAATCTTTGCTTCGGATACTCCAGCATTTGGGTCCAAGCCATTCTCGTTAAGGATGCTTGGCACACAGGAGGCACATGATAAAATAGGCTGTAGAGAGCATGATTTCCTTGAGGAAAAATCTTGTCTGACAAACCTGTTGCAGTTCTTTGAAGAAATAATAAGCAGGATAGTCAAAGGAGAATTGGTTGATGTTGTGTACTTGTATTTTCCGAGGGTCTTTGACAAGTTGCCACACATAAGGCTGCTTATCGATGGTATTAGAGGAAAGATACTAGCATAGCTAAAGCAATGGCTGATTGGCAGGAGGCAAAGAGTGGGAATAAAGACAGCCTTTCTGGTTGGCTGCCACTGACTACCGGTGTTCCGCTTTTTTTTACATGATGTCAATGACTTGGATGATGGAATTCATGGCTTTCTTGCAAAGCCTGTGGATCATATGAAGATAGGTGGAGGGGAAGGTAGTTTTGAGGAAGTAGAGAGGCTACAGAAGGACTTAGACAGATTAGGAGAATGGGCAAAGAGATATCAGCTGGAATACAGTGTCAGAAAGTGCATGGTCATGTACTTCAGTAGGAGAAATGAAAGGGTTAACTGTTCACTAAATGGAGAGAAAATACAAAACACTGAGTATCACAGACACTTGGGAGTCCTTGTCCAGGATTCCCTAAAGGTTAATTTGTAGGTTGAGTCAGAGGTCAGGAAGGCAAATATAATGTAGCATTCATTAAAGAGAACTAAAATACAAAAGTAAGGATGTAATGTTGAGGCTTTATAGAGTACTGGTGAGGCCCCACTTTGAGTATTTTGAGCAGTTTTCCACGTCTTATCTTAGCAAGGATGTGCTGACATTGGAGAGGATTCAAAGGAGGTTCACAAAAATGATTCCAGGATTGAATGACTTGTCATATGAAGAGATTTTAATGGCTGTGAGCCTGTATTCACTAGAATTCAGAAGCATGAGAAGGTGACATCATTGAAACCTATCAAATGGTGAAAGGTCTTGATAGACTGGATGTAGAGAGGATATTTCCTATGCTGGGAGTGTCTAAGACAAGAGAACACAGCCTAAGAACGGAGGGGTGTCCTTTTAGAATGGCGATGAGGAGGAACTTCTTTAGCCAGAGAGTGGTGAATCTGTGGAGTTCTTTTCCACAGGTAGCTGTGGAGGCCAAGTCTTTATGTATGGAGTACTGTGCTCAGTTCTGGTTGCCTCACTACAAGAAGGATGTGGAAACCATAGAAAGGGTGTAGAGGAGATTTACAGGCATGTTGCCTGGATTGGGGAGCATGCCTTATAAGAATAGTTTGAGTGAACTCAGCCTTTTCTCTTTGGAGCGACGGAGGATGAGAGGTGACCTGATAGAAGTGTATAAGATGATGAGAGGCATTGATCGTGTGGATAGTCAGAGGCTTTTTCCCAGGGCTGAAATGGCTAGCAGGAGAGGGCACAGTTTTAAGGTGCTTGGAAGTAGGTACAGAGGAGATGTCAGGGGTAAGTTTTTTACACAGAGTGGTGAGTGTGTGGAATGGGCTGCCAGCAACAGTGGTGGTGGTGGATACGATAGGGTCTTTTAAGAGACTTCTGGAGTGGTACATGGAGCTTAGAAAAATAGAGGGCTATGGGTAACCCTAGGTAATTTCTAAGGTAAGGACATGTTTGGCACAACTTTGTGGGCCGAAGGGCCTGTATTGTGCTGTAGGTTTTCTATGTTTCTATGTATATTTAAGGCAAAGGTTGATCGATTCTAGATTGATCAGGGAGAAGGCAGGAGATTAAGGCTGAGAGGAAAATATGGATCAACCACAACGAAATGATAGAGCAGATTCGATGGGCCAAATGACCCAGTTCTGCTGCTTTATCTTATGGTTTATGGTCCAACAGGGGGCCATTTTCTGGTCAATGATGCCCTGCAAAATGTTGATGGAAATCCCAGTGACCGTATTGCTATTTAATGAGAACGATGGATGGTATGAATCTTTTTTGTTTGCGGTCATTGATATGGAGGGACAAATAGTATTATTGAAATGGAACTCTTCTTCTTTTCCTTCTTCTTCCCCCTTCTCTTCTTCTTCCTCGTGACTTGCTTCCATTCCAGTTTTATAGGCTTTGATTTGATTAATGAAGTAGCAGAATTCTTCCATAGTTGGATTAATGTGTGAGATGGCTAATGATTTCCAGAAACTGATGGGGCGATGATGCACGTCTTCAAGGTGTCAGAAGCACATAGGTAGGCAGGGTTTACTGCTACCCAACTGACCGTGAGTTTTGTGCCAGGACTGACTGAGGTCTTGATTTTAAAATACCACTTTACTTGACTGATTAAAATCTGTGCTGTGTTTTAATGTCTGTGGAGAACTTCAATATCTACTAAGTATCTGCTAATCTGTTCTTGGTGAAGCCACAAAAATGTGGACAACTTTGCATATCTTAAGAACCACCTGTCAGTGAGTGAAGGGGACACTGATGCACCAAGACGGAATAGATGCTATCACAAGCCATCCTAAATGTCTGAAACTCATTGCACATTGTTTCAATGTTTCACAGATCTCTAACACTAATATTTATATAATGCTATTCCAACTGTGTCCTCCTCATAGTCAAGCTGTAACAAACCCATTTTGTTATATTCAGTGCAGTTACGAACTAAACTGTCACCATGTGGTTAATTCTCAATGTCCACAATATGTACCCAACTGGCAGGTTCCAGGAACTGAGAATTTGTTTTCAGCTCCTTAGCTGAACTGGTGATAAAATCACTCAGGCCAATAAAAGCAGGGTTCTTTTCAACTTGTTGAATAATGACAATGTCATCTTTGAAAAATACTGGATTTTTAACACACATCATTGCTCATAATAAGGTATCTTGGAGTAATAATTTCGACCACTTTTGTTCATGCTGTCCTGATATATTAGGTTATTCTATAAAGGAAGATTCCGTTCTCAATATATTCAACATGTTGTACCTAAAGAGACTGAAAGAAACAGGATGTTTATCTTATTAATTGGAGTTTTATAGTAAACAAAATTTGTTTCCATAATAAAAATCTAAAAATCACCCCTCCCCCAAACTGAGTCAAAATGAGAAACCAAGAAGTTCAAGCTCATTAAGATGGTTTTATAAATGGAAAACTCCATCCATAACCTGCCTGCTCTTGCTCCAAACCTTCCCTCCACCTTTCTATAGTGACTCTTTCCCCTCTTTCTTTCAGGTAAGATGAGGAATCTTCACCCGAGACGTCAATTCCTGAACCACTGAGCTTCTCTAGCATTTTGTGTGTTGCTCCAGATCCCAGAATCTGCAGTCTCCTGTGTTTTCAGTATAACAGATCTTATATTACGTATTTTCTCACCGCATAGAAGGAGATCACTTGACACATTGAATCTATACCAATTTTCAGAGCAATCCCATCAGTGCCAAGATTCCGTCTTTTTCCCCACATTCTAGCCCCCCTCAGAAGTCCGTCAATTCCCTGCTGATTCTCCTTCCAGCCACTTACCCATGTATGCCTATGTCTGTGTCACCACCCACAGCTCTAATCTGCTAACTAAATTTGCCGATGACACTATATTGATTGGCCTTATCTCAAACAATAATGAGGTGGCCTACAGGGAATAAGTCATCTCTCTGACACAGTGGTGTCAAGAAAACAACCTCTCCTTCAATGTCACAAAAACAAAGGAGCTGGTTGTGGATTACAGGAGGAATAGAGACAGGCTAACTCCTATTGACGTCAATGGATCTGGGGTTGAGAGGGTAAACAGCTTTAAGTTCCTCGGCATCCACATCACCGAAGAACTTAAACATCACATGGTCTGTACACACCAGTTGTGTCATAAAAAAGCACAACAGCGCCACTTTCACCTCAGATGGTTCAAAAAGTTTGGTATGAGCTCAGAAATCCTAAGCACTTTCCACAGGGGCACAATTGAGAGCATCCTGACTGGCTGCATCACTGCCTGGTAAGGGAACTCTACCTCCCTCAATCGCAGGACTCTGCAGAGAGTGATGTGGACAGCCCAGCGCATCTGTAGTTGTGAACTTCACATGATTCAGGACATTTACAAAGACAGGTGTGAAAAAATGGTCCAAAGGATCATTGGGGACCTGAGTCACCCCAACCACAATCTATTCCAGCTGCCACCATCCAGGAAATGGTACCACAGCATAAAAGCCAGGACCAACAGGCTCTGGGACAGCTTCTTCCACCAGGCCATCAGACTGATTAACTCGCGCTGATTTGAGTGTATTTCTATGTTACATTGACTGTTTTATTTATTATAAACTTCTATGATTTCACATTGCACATTTAGACGAAGACATAACGTAAAGATTTTTACTCCTCATGGAATTCAATTCAATACACCAGGGGTAATATCTGGTGGCCAACTAACCTACCAACTAGCATATATTTGGTTGTTGGTGAAAAACTGGGGAAACACACAAAGTAACAGAATGAACAGGAAACAGACAGCATTGGAACTCAGGAGCAACCTCAGCTGAAGCAATTGTAAGGCATCAGCACCATTTATTAACCTTCTGGCTGGATCAGTTCACTGAGTTATCAGCTACAGTATTTGTTGTGTAGATAAATTAGGCAAGTGTACTTGTATATATAAAAGATGTCTGTAGCTCATTGACTTGCCTGGTTCTTGAAATTGAATAAAAATGTGGATTGTTAATTAATAGATTTTTCATTTACTTATTGTTGCTTAGTAACTTTATTTTGGTAATGTTGACGTAGCTCTGACGTAATGATCTATTGTCTTCCAAGACTTCAATGAGTTCTTTTGTGGAGAACACAAGTATTTCCACATTTTGATGAAACAGGAATTACGCACAATCTTGTGCAACATATTTTATTTGGGAAAGCCAGCCAAGTGCTGATTGATGAAGGGCAGAGGCTGGGAAGCCAGATACATAAAGTAAACAGCCATGTGCTGTCCTGCCTCTTCAGTTAATGGAATATCTGAGAGCAAACCTGGTGCACAGGGAACATGCAGTGCAAACTGGACAGTGGCCATCAGCAGTAAGATATATTGAACTAAAAATATGAAATAGAAATATTATACTTGTATTAGATCATATTCATTTTGAGCAGAAAGCGGAATACATTGAGAAGTAGTATTAAATAACCATCCTCTTTGCTTCCCATCAACCTGTTACATTGCTGGCATTTAGAACAGCAATGAAGGTCCTCCATCTCTGTCTGTCCTTGGCCATCCTCTCCATTGTGCCCCAGGTGTGGTTCAGGGTCCTCATTTACGCCTCTGTGGTTTGGCACCATGTTGTCTTTGGGCTGTGTTCAGGGCTTCCATTATGCCAGTAGCTTCCTCTTGATTTTCACAACTCCCAGTCATGCAAATCCCAGCTGAAGACTCAGGAATACCATCAGTCACAGATATAAGATTCTTCATTGCTGCTTCCATAACAACATTTTTAGACCAGTCAGGGTTGTTAGCCCTGAGCTGAACCCCCAAACCTGGAGGACCGGTGGACCACTCTTAGTCCCAGTCTCTACCTTTTGACCTGTTTGGCATGGATGACCTTACCAAGAGTCAAAGCACAAGGCCCTGACTCTAGCCAGCATAGCTCTCCGGCTCACTGAGGGACGCAAGCCTCCAAAGCCTACAACAAGCTTGTGGTCCTCTTGGATGATACGCTTTGCTTAGGAAAGGCTAAACTAATAAAAAAAACTCCAACACTTCCAATCATGTCCAAATCAAATAACCAGGCCCTATTGCTAACCGCAACACGTTGGGAAAACTGGATCATAATCCCAGGTGGGGGTCATTGTGTCTAGACAGTATAGAACTGATGGACCAAAATGCTTATTTCTGTGCCCCTGTGCTCTAGGACTCTACAGACATCCAATAACCCATCTAGGGGTGCAGAAATTGCAGGAAAACATTTTGCCCCGGTATTACCAGACTCATATTTATTTTTCATCCAACTACAATAGGCCAGACCCTGCACTACCTTGAGATTTATTTTTCTTGGAGGCATTTACGGTAGAACAAAGAAATAGATACTATATAATCAATGAAAAACTACACACAAAGACTGACATTCAAAGCAATGTGCAAAAGAAGTCAATGCGTGAAAATACAAAACAAAATAATACTGGTTCAGAAGCCCAATTGTTGAAGAGTAATAAGTGATCCTGAACCTGGTGCTGTGGGACCTAAGGTTACTGGACGTCCTTCCCAGTGGCAGCAGTGAGAAGGCCTGGATGGTGGGGTCCATGGTGATGGACACATCTTTCTTGTGGCGGCACTCAGTGGTGAGGAGGGCTTTGCCAGTGTTGGACTGGGCTGTCTCCACCACTTTCTGTAGGCATTTTCATTCTTGGGTGTTGGTGTTTCCGTACCAGGCTGTGAAGCATCTAGTGAGGATGCTCTCCACGGTGCGTCAACAGAAGTTTGACAATGTTTTAGATGAGATGCCAAATTTGCATAAACTTCTGTGAAAGTTGAGGGGCTGCTGTGCCCTCTTTATAATTGCACTTACGCGCTGATCCCAGGACAGATCCTCTGATATGATTATGCCAAGGAATTTAAAGTTACCGACTGTCTCCACCTCCAATCCCCTAACAAGGACCGGCTCATGAACCTTTTTTTCATCCTGTAATCAAAAATCAGATATATGGATTTCCCGACATTGATTCAGAGATTGCTGTTATGGCACCACGCAACCAGATTTTTAATCTTCCTTTTATATGATGATTTGTCACCACCTTTGATTCGTCCAATAATAGTGGCGTCGTGTGAAAGCCTATATATGGCATTGGAGCTGTACTTGGCCACTCAGTCATAGGTACAAAGCAAGTTAAGCAGGGGGCTAAGCTCACAGCTTTGTGGTGCACCTCTGCTGATGGTGATTGTGGAGGAGACTTTGTCAATCTGTGCTGACTGGGGTGTGCAAGTGAGGAAATCGAGGATCCAGTGGCACAAGGAGCTTTCAAGGCCTAGGTCTTGAAGCTCAGCAATTAGTTTCAAGTATCTTGTACTGAAGCTCGGTGATTAGTTTCAGTATTTTGGACTGAAGAGTACATGCATTCAATTGTTTAGGCAGCATCTGTGGGGTCAGAAACGACCTGGCCTAGAAACTGATCTGTGCTGCTGAAAGGTTGCCCCTGAAACATGGTGAAGCAGGTGGGCGACCGCCTGAGATCGACAGGTAAACTTCTCCTTAAAATTTAGTGTATCTTTGTTTCTCTGCAGCCCCCCTCCCGCCCATCCCATTTCCATTCATTCTATTTCTGGGCCGGCAAAGAGCAGGATTACCCCAGGCAAGACCAAGGAAACGCCTTGGAACAACCTCGTCTAATTTTCTGGACAATGCTCCAACAGAATTTGGACAGCATGTGACATCTTAGAGGCAACTGATTCGGTGAATATGTCATTAGTATTAGGGCTAGCTGTACTCAAGTGTGCTTGATTAAGTTTTCAGACAGGCATGATGCAATCTGGAAACGGTTCGATTTACCTAGGTAATTAATTGTCTGTAAGTTTTCCATCCCATCCTGAAGAAAGCAACGTTATTCCTCCATGCCTTCATGCCTTACCTGCCCCGTTCCCCTTCCACAGCCTTGCCAGCTTATACAGAACTGTCTACTTTTAAAATCAAACTGCTAATTTCTCCTTTGCACGATGCTGGGGCACCAGAAATCCTCCACTGATGGCACCACACATGTCGTGCATCTTTAGTAACAGAAAGATTCCAGTGATCTAACATTGAATTGCATTTTTGTGATTATGAATATGTTCAAATGTGGGAAGGCATAAGACCAAATGGGCAAATGGCTTTGCTTGGCATGTTGTTATGACGCATAACTGTTAATATAAAATGAATTAATACATCAATACATCAAGAGAGATTGCTTAACTGAAATGAAGTCTAAACATAAGCCATCTGTAGAAATGTCTGAGTCACTGTCTACATGTGTGCTTTCTGGCATTTCAGTCAACGAGTCATTGTTTAACCCCAGGCTGAACTTCAAGTGGAGTGCCAATACAAACAGTAGTTATACTTGGTTATGTTTGAAGTACAACCACTTTATTATTGTCTCCAATAATTTAAATGTCATAGGTGAGAGTACCAGCACTCTTCGCCATCCAGTGAATCACGGAATGGTTACAGCATGGAAACGAGCCATTTGTCCCACTGAGTTAAAGTTTCTCTTTATCTACTCTGTCTATTCCCTCTATTAACTCCCCTTCCAACTGCCTCAGTTCCAAGGAAACCAGTTCCAACTTCCCCACTTCACCACTAACTAAATCTATCCTCATTTTAGTTAATCCCTCCTGCACCCTCAAGAAGGATTTTACATCTTTCCCTGGAACATGGCATTCAGGACTGAACTGAACTGAACTGCCCTCCAGTGTGTGGCTCAGCTGGGGTTTTAGAAAGGTTCATCATGATTTTCTGCCCTTGTACTTCATGCCTTCAGTTATAATCCCCAGGAGAGTTTTTTTTTAATCACTTTCGCAACCTTCTCTACTGCTTTGATCGATCAAAGTACTGGATCATTCGCTTCTTTTTAGAACTCCTTTTAGAACTACACTGCCTATTTCACATTCCCATATTCACTCACTTCTGTTTATCTGCACAAGTGAAAACAATATTCCAAATACCACACAAATTTCCTGTAAACTAGAGAATTTGAATAGTTAAATCCAGGGATTAATTATTACTTTCGGTTTTCCCTCAAACATTTTTAACTCTATGTAATCATTTTCACCTGCAAAAGCAGAAGTGGTCACTGTTTGACCAAGGCCTCAGAGCTACTCCAGTTGAGAGTTTAAAATTTAGACCATAAGACCATAAGATATAGGAGCAGAATTAGGCCATTTGGCCCATCCAGTCTGCTCTGTCATTTCATCATGGCTGGCTGATCCAATTTTCCTCTCAGCCCCAGTCTCCGGCCATCTCCCGTATCTCTTCATGCCCTGACCAATTAAGAATCTATCAACCTCTGGCTTAAATATACATAAAGACTTGGCCTCCAGAGCTGCCTGTGGCAATAAATTCCAAAGATTCACTATTCTCCGGCTAAAGAAATTATCCTCATCTCCATTCTAAAATGACTCCTCTCTTTACTGAGGCTGTGTCCTCTGGTCTTAGACTCTCCCACCATAGGAAACTTCCTCTCCACGTCTACTCTATCAAGGCCTTTCACCATTTAATAGATTTCAATGAGGTCACCTTTCATTCTTCTGAATTCTAGTGAATAGAGGTCCACAGTCATCAAACACTCTTCATATGACAAGCCATTCATTCCTGGAATCATTTTCGTGAACCTCCTGTAAACCCTCCTCAGCTTCAGCATATCCTTTCCAAGATAAGGGACCCAAAACTGCTCGCAATACTCGAAGTGAGGCCTCACTAGTGCTTTATAAAGTCTTGTATATTCCAGTCCCATAGAACCATAGAACCATAGAACATTACAGCACAGAAACAGGACTTTTGGCCCTTCTTGGCTGTGCCGAACCATTTTCCTGCCTAGTCCCACTGACCTGCACCTGGACCATATCCCTCCATTCACCTCTCATCCATGTACCTGTCCAAGTTTTTCTTAAATGTTAAAAGTGAGCCCGCATTTACCACTTCATCTGGCAGCTCATTCCACACTCCCACCACTCTCTATGTGCAGAAGCCCCCCACTAATGTTCCCTTTAAACTTTTCCCCCTTCAATCTTAACCCATGTCCTCTGGGTTTTTTTTCTCCCCTTGCCTCAGTGGAAAAAGCCTGCTTGCATTCACTCTATCTATACCCATCATAATTTTATATACTTCTATCAAATCTCCCCTCATTCTTCTATGCTCCAGGGAATAAAGTCTTAACCTATTCAACCTTTCTCTGTAAATGAGTTTCTCAAGTCCCAGCAACATCCTTCTAAACCTTTCCTGCACTCTTTCAACCTTATTAATATCCTTCCTGTAATTTGGTGACCAAAACTGTACACAGTACTCCAAATTCGGCCTCACCAATGCCTTATCCAACCTCACCATAACATTCCAACTCTTATACTCAATACTTTGATTTATAAAGGCCAATGTACCAAAAGCTCTCTTTACGACCCTATCTACTGTGACGCCACTTTTAGGGAATTTTGTATCTGTATTCCCAGATCCCTCTGTTCCACTGCACTCCTCAGTGCCCTTCCATTTACCTTGTATGTTCTACCTTGGTTTGTCCTTCCAAAGTGCAATACCTCACACTTGTCTGTATTAAACTCCATCTGCCATTTTTCAGCCAATTTTTCCAGCTGGTCCAAGTCCCTCTGTAAACTTTGAAAATCTTCCTCATGTCCACTACACTGCCAATGTTTATATCGTCAGCAAATTTGCTGATCCAATTTATCACATTATTATCCAGATCATTGATATAGATGACAAATAGCAATGGACCCAGCACTGATCCCTGTGGCACACCACTAGTCACAGGCCTCCACTCAGAGAAGCAATTCTCTACTACCACTCTCTGGCTTCTTCCATTGAGCCAATGTCTAATCCAATTTATTACCTCTCCATGTATGCCTAGTGACTGAATCTTCCTAACTAACCTGTTGCCAGGGCCGAGGTCGAAGCGCTCAGCAGAGATGGTGCTCAGTGCTCGGTGTCAGAGGGCTGGTTGGAGGCTCGAAGTTTTCGGATGGACTCATAGTCAGACTGTGGTCGGGTGCTTCCAGGATGCTGCATCAGCAAGTTTGCGGTGCCGGAAGCTCATGGCAGGGAGAGTTTCTCCTTTCAACTGTCTGCGTGAGATGATGGGTCTTTCGAGAGGTCTGTTCTTCATCAAATTACGGTATTGTTTTGCACAGTTGTAACTATATGTTATAATTATGTGGTTTTTGTCAGTTTTTTTTAGTCTTGGTTTGTCTTATGTTTCTGTGATATCATTCTGGAGGAACAAATTGTATCATTTCTTAATGCATGCATTACTAAATGACAATAAAAGAGGACTGTGTGTCCTCATAATCTAATAATCTAATAATCTAAACTACCAGCTCCGCCACCTATCTTCATATCATCCACAGATGTTGCAATAAAGCCATCAATTCCAGCATCCAAGCAACATGAAGGGTCTCTTCCCGAAACGTTGACTGTACTCTTTTCCATAGAAGCTGCCTAGCCTGCTGAGTTCCTCCAGCATCTGCAGATTTTCTCTTGTTTGCGATTGAATTCTATCATTCAAATCATTGACATATAATGTAAAAAGGGTCCCAATACAGACCCTTTGGAACACTACTAGTCACTGGCAGCCAACCAGAAAATGTTCCCTTTATTCCCACTCTTTGCCTTTTGCCAATCAGCTAATATCTATCTATGCTAGAGTCTTTCCTGTAATACCATGGGCTCGTAGCTTGTTAAGTAGCTTCATGTGTGGCACCTTGTTAAAGACCTTCTGAAAATCTAAGTACACAACGTCAACCAATTCTCCTTTGTCTATCCTACTTGTTACTTTGTCAAAGAATTCCAACAGATTTGTCAGGCAAGATTTTCCCTTGAGGAAACCATGCAGGCTATGGTCTATCTTACCATGTACCTCCAGGTACCCTGAAGCCTCATCCTTAATAATTGACACCAACATCCTCCTAACCACTGCAGTCAGACTAACTGGCCTATAGTTTCATTTCCTCTGCTTCTCTCCCTTCTTGAAGAGTGCAGTGACATTTGCAATTTTCCACTTTTCCAGTACCATTCCAGAATCTAGTGATTCTTGAAAGATCATTACTAATGCCTCCACAATCTCTTTCACCATATCTTTCAGAACTCTGGGATGTAAACCATCTTGTTTATGTGACTTATCTACCTTCAGACCTTTCTGTTTCCTAAGATCCTTCTCTTTAGTTATAGTAACTTCACACACTTCATGACCCCGACACCAGGAACTTCGACCATACTGCTAGTGTCTTCCACAGTGAAGACTGATGCAAAATACTCATTCAGTTCATCTGCCATTTCCTTGCCCCCGCCCTCATTACTACCTCCTTAGCATTGTTTTCCAGCCGTCCAATATCCATTCCCCTCTCTCTTTTACATTTAATATATCTGAAGAAACTTTTGGTTTCCTCTTTAATATTATTGACTAGCTTATTTTCATATTCCAACTTTACCTTCTTAATGACAATTCTAGTTCCCTTCTGTTTTTTTTTAAAGCTTCCCAATCCTCTAACTTCCCACATACTTTTGCTCTATTTCTGCCCTTTCTTTGGCTGTTTTGTTGGATTTAACTTTCTTGTTAGCCACAATTGTGTCATCTTGCCTTCAGAATACTTCTTCCTCTTTGGGATGTAGATATCCTGTGCCTTCCGAATTGCTTTCAGAAATTTCAGCCATTGCTGTTCTGCCATTATCCCTGCCAGTGTTCTTTTCCAATCAATTCTGGTCAACGCCTCTCTCATGTCTCTATAATTCTCCTTACTCCACTGTAATACTGATACATCTGACTTTAGCTTCTCCTTCTCAGATTTCAGGGTGACTTCAATCATGTTATGTTCACCTATCCCCTAAGAGTTTTTTAACCTTAAATTCTCTAATTAATTCTGGTTCATTGCACAGCACCCAATCCAGAATAGCTGATCCCCTTGTGGACTCAACCACGAGCTGCCCTAAAATGCCCACTCATAGACACTCTAGAACTTTCCCCTCCTGGAATCCAGCACCAACCTGATTTTCCCAATCTACCTGCGTATTGAAATCCCCTATGACTACTGTAACATTGCCCTTCTGGCATATATTTTCTATCTCCCGTTATAATTTGTAGACCTCATCTTAACTACTGTTTGGGGGTCTTTGTACAACTCCCATCAGGGTCTTTTTACCCTTGCATTTTTTACCAGCAAAGCAACACTGTCTCCTCTGCCTTCCTGCCTGTCTTTTCATTACAATGCACATCCTTGGACATTAAGCTCCTGACTATAATCTTCTTTCAGCCATGATCCAGTGATGCCTATAACATCATACCTGCCAATCTGCAACTGTAACTGTGCTGTAAGTTCATCTACCTTCTTCTGTATACTGCTCACATTCAAATACAGTCCTGTATTCATCCTTCTCAATTTTGTCCACCTTTTCCATTGCAGCTCATCCTGTAGACTGCAATTTTACCCGATCAACAGCCTCTCCTCACTACACATTGTCTCTGTTTCTAAATAAGCTACCTCATCTTTAGAAATGAGAAATTCTGCAGATGCTGGAAATCTGAGCAACCCACACAAAATGCTGGAGGATGTCAGCAGGCCAGGTGGTATCTATGGAAAAAAAACGTACAGTCGACATTCCAGACTGAAGAGTTTCATCCTGAAACGTCGACTGTACTTTTTTCCATAGATGCTGCCTGGCCTGCTGAGTTCCTCCAGCATTTTGTGTGTGTTAGCTTATCTTTAAATTCATATTGCATTTTACCCAAGGATGCATTCTTCTTCTTCGGCAATTCCTCCAGACTGTGGGGGACTTGTTTCTTTAATGTTTTTGCAGGTTTTGTTTTGCGGTTTCAGGGTCGCTTGACCAGTTCGACAGAAGGGTGTTATTGATACTTGGATTCAAGATTTATGCCAAATGTCCCCTTTCCACTTCGAGTGGACAAAGCAGCAGGAAGCGCTGCTAGAGGGAACATATACTTTACTAATCGCACTTTAAAGAGATTAGCTTTATTTGTCACCTGCACATCGAAACATACAGTGAGATGCGTTGTTTGCAGTAAACCAAGTCAGCGATGATTATGCTGGGCAAGTGTCACCAACTTCCTGCATCAATGCAGTGTGTCACAAATTGCTAACCATAAAAGAACATCTTTGGGAGTTGGGAGGAAATCACAGCACCTGGAGGAAACCCAAGAGGTCATGAGGAAAACATACAAACTCCTAGCAACACACACAAAATGGTGGAGGAGCTCAGCAGGCCAGGCAGCATCTATGGTAAAGAGAAAGAAACCAGTCAACGTTTCAGGCCGAGATCCTTCATCAGGACTCAGCCCAAAATGTCAACTGTACCCGTTTCCATAGATGCTGCCAGGCCTGCTGAGTTCCTCCGGCATTTTGTGTGTGTTGCTTGGGTTCCAGCATCTGCAGATTTTCTTGTGTTTGTACATACAAAGTCCTTACAGGCAACAGGGGGAATTGAACCCTCCCAAACAAGAGACAATCTGCAGATGTTGGAAATCCAAGCAACACCTACAAAACATTGGAGGAACTCAGCAGGCCAGGCAGCACCCATGGAAAAGAGCACAGTCGACATTTCCAGCCGAGACCCTTCAGCAGAACCGGAGATGAGGAGTGAGAGTGAGAAAGTGGAGGTGGGGAGGAAGAACAGCAGGGTGACAGGTGAAACGAGGGGGGAGTGAATGGTGAAGTAAAGAGCTGGGAATTTGATTGATGAAAGAGATACAGGGCTGGAGAAGGAGAAATGTGATAAGAGAAGACAGAGGCAATGGACGAAAGGACACGGACAGGAGAACCAGAGGGAAGGAGGTGATAGACTGGTAAGGCGATAAGGTGATAGGGAAATGGGAATTGGGGAATGGTGAACTGGGGGTGGGGTGGGGGGGGCGGCATTATCAGAAAATCAAGAAATCAATGTTCATGCCATCAGGTTGGAGGCTACCCAAATGGAATATAAAGTGTTGTTCCTCCAACCTGAGTGTGGCCCCATCACGACTTCAGTGACTGAAGTCCTGCTTCATGAATCACAGTGTGGATTCTGTTCATCTTGGGACACTGTAGACATAAACTTTATGGCACTACAACTCAAAGAAATGCTCAAAGCAGCACCAACCACTACAAACACGAGGAAATCTGCAGATGCTGGAATTTCAAGCAACGCACATCAAAGTTGCTGGTGAACGCAGCAGGCCAGGCAGCATCTCCAGGAAGAGGTACAGTCGACGTTTTGGGCCGAGACCCTTCGTCAGAACTACACGTAGTTCTTTCACTAAGGCTTTTGGCTCCATCAGCTTGAAAGGACTCTTGAACACTTTCCTCAAATGCCCACAGAAATTTCTCTCATCTCCATTTTACCTCACAATGGTCCTAGCAGAGAGCCAGTCTCAGTGAAGAATGGTGTCAAAAAAGGTTGCATCGATGCTGCGGCACTTCAAACTTTTTTGCTGTAATGTTATGTTGCAACTCACTTCTGACAAACTCCTACATTAGAAGTAAAGAACTTCATTTGCTATCTTTGCAATCCTAGATGCTTTAGTGTTAGGAAAGAGCCAATAAGGTAACTGATTCTCTGTTAATGTTAATAGTATTTGAAACAAGTTTTAGATTTACTGGTGAATTTTTCAAACTTGGAAAATTATACCAGAATGCTAATACACAGTGACCAGTATAAACATTAAGCAGTATGAGTTAAGCACCTAAAAACTCAAAAGGGTCTGCAAAAAATTACCACCTTGACAAATATTACACCTGGTGTCACGTCAATGTGTACCTAAAATTATGGACCACCAAAATATTTGCTAATCTTTAGGCTTTTTTTTCCTTCGGTTAGATGAAACCAAAACAAATGTTTGGAGAAATTGAAACTGGAATATGTGCAATTTTCTGGCATGTTTTAGGATCTTTATGCATTCCATTGCATTTTTTTCACATAATTAGGAACTTAGTGAAATGCAGTTACCATAAGCAAAGTATCAGGCAATGTGTACACAAGATTCCACACCCAGCAATGTGATAATAAGTAGATAATTTTATTAAGATTGGAGTGTTATACATAAATTGGTCATTACCATTACCATAACTGAAGCAACAGACCACAATTTAAACACTTAAAGGTTAGATCGTATGATGGAAAATAATTAGTAACATGGATTTTACAAATACTTACCTTACCTGCTGTGCTACTAATGATGATCTTTCCATTACACTCCTTGCATTTTAACACGTACTTCCTAAGTATTTCCAAGCTCTACCAGATCATGGATGGAGGATTGGTGGAGAGCCCAAAGGCTTAGATATTCACTGAGGCTATGGAATTTATAAGAGAAAATCCAAAAAGGGTTACTGGCAAATATACATCCACTGAACATTGAAGATTCAACATAGAACAGTACAGCACAGTGCTGGCCCTGCAGCACACCTTTTAACTGGCTTCAAGATCAAACTAACCTTTCACTCCCACGTCATCCATTGTTCTTTCATTCATGTGACTATCTAAGAGTTTCTTAAATGTTTCTAATGTGTCTGCCTCCACCACTACCCCCAGCAGCGCGTTCCACAATCTGTGTAAAAAAAACAGACTTATACTTACTTTATATTATAGCCTTACACTTTTTTCCAAACACCTTAAAGCTCTGCTCCCTTATATTAGCTATTTCCACCTGCAACGTTACTTCATAGCTCTTGAATTCAATCCCCTGACTAATGAAGCTCAACACACCATATATCTTCTTAACCACCCTATCAACTTGCAAGGCAACTTTGAAGGATCTATGGATGTAAGTTCCAAGATCTCTCTGTTCCTTCACACTGTTACGAATCCTGCCATTAACCCTGCATTCTGCCTTCAAGTTCGACCTTCCAAAATGAACCACTTTACATTTTTCTGGGCTGAACTCTATCCGCCACTTCTCAGCCCAGCTCTGCATCCTATCAATATCCCTTTGCAGCATACAGTAACTTTCTGCGCTCTCCACAACACCACCAACCTTCGTGTCATTTGCAAACTTACTTACCCACCCTTTCACTTCCTCATCAGTCATTTGTAAAAATCACAATGAGCCGGGGTCCTAGAACAAATCCCTGCAAATCCATGAATTCCAGTTCCCATAATAGTGCGTAACAATATCAATTAGTTTCAGGCTCATTCCTTAGCAGGATGATCAAAGACCAAGAAACATAGATTTAAAATAATATACAAAAGTATTAGAAGGAAGATGAAGGAATTCTTTTCACCCAGAGAGAGTGAGGGTTCAGAAATCAATTGCCCGAAACAGTTGTGGAGGCAGATACTCATTGCTATTAAAAGGTTCTGAAAGTATCTTTAAAGAATGATGATCTATAATGCTGGAAGTCTGGATCAGATTGGAAAACTCCCTTTCAACTGGCACACACACATTTGACCAAATAGCCTCCTTCTGGGTCACAGGTTTTCAAAGATTCCACATAAATTAGAACCAATAACTTTTTTTTTTGGTCATAAATGGTTTTTGCAGGAAGTCGGATTAAAAACCAAGGAAGTGGGCCAAATTAAACTTCAACCAAAATGAATCAAATGACTTTTGAAAAAAAATATGCTCCTATTTGACACAGAGCAAGAACAAATCCATTAAATGTCACTTGACAGCATGGTCATTGACCACAGGGATTGCAAATTCCCCAAGCTTACACTAAAATCTAAGCTTCCTTTTATAGATCAACTCTAACCTTTTGAGAAAGCCAAGTTTACTTTTCATCCAAACACTGACCTGGATTGACCAAACTCTCTGACCATTTCACTTGCAAGTGATTTCCTTGGTTTTAACAATGCTAGCAGGTATGGTATAAGCACCAGCGATCACGTTGACTAGGGAGCAGTTCACGGCCTGCAAATAAAACTTCATTTTATTATCTTTTTAGGGTGTGTCATTGCTGGACAAGAGGTTACTTCAAGTTGTGCACGGAAAAGGTATCTGCTAATAAATATACCATAATTAGACACAAAACTCATTAGAGGGACTGAATTATGGCAAAAGATTGAACAGATAGAATGAGGGGTGATCTTATGGAGGTGTATACAATTATGAGGGACAATAATAGGGTGAAATCACACAGTCTTTTTCTCAGGGCTGATGAATCAAGACCTACAGGGCATAGGTTTAATGTACGAGGGGAGAGATCTATTGGGAATTTAAGTGGCAACCTTTTCTCTCAGAGAGTGGTCAGTAAATGGAATAAGCTGCCTGAACAAATAGTTGAGGCAGATACTGTTACTAGGTTTGGATATGGCCCAAGTGTGGAGTGAGAGACACTGAAGCAGGTCGATAGCTCACAGACTTTAATGCGACCAGTGTTAAAGGGAAAAGAAAACAATAAACACTAAGCCAAACAGGGCCGTTAACTAAAACACTCAAATGGAAAATGAAGCCTACATTGTGGCTGAAAAGAACATCTAAGCATTAAACGAATACCGCTAGTCTTCAGAGTCACTTGACTGGAAAGTCCAATTTCTCAGGCAAGGCCGATGCAAACAGGCAGCGGACCATTGCTGTGCTCTGTCCAAGTCTTGACAAGCACTATGACAACAGGTATGGAGTTAAATAATAATTAGCTGACACATGCAAATTCACAAGCGCAATTGCCGTATCTACTGCGCTGGCGAATCCGTGGTTGTGACAAATACATTAGCAACTTGTACTTGGACAGGTACATGGAGAGGAAATGCTTCTAGCTTAGTTGAGAGCCTTTGTCGGCATGGACCAGTTGGGCCGAAGGGCCTGATTCTATGCTGTATATCTCCATGACTCTAACATAGTTGAGTACAGCAAAGAAAGAGACCCCTTTGGTGCACTCTGTCTGTACTCACCCTGATGCCAATCAAACTATTCACATTTGCCTGCACATGATCTGTATCCATCTATTCCCCGTCTGTCTAAAAGCCTCTTCAATGTTGCTGTCATAATCTGCTTCACCCCTCCCGTGGTAGAACATTTCCAGCACCCATCATCCTCTGAATTTTAAAAAAAAAAGCCTTGCAAATCTCCTTTAAACTTTCCCTCTCTTGCCTTAGAGTTATATCCTTTAGTAATTGACCTTTCCACTCTGGGAAGAAAAGATTCTGACTATGCCTTTCATATCTCTATTAGATCACTCCTTCAGGTTCTGATGCTCCAAAGAAAACAGTGCAAGTTTGTCCAAGCGCTCCTTACACCAAGCACTCTCCAATCCAAGCAGCTTCCTGCTGAACCTCTTCTGTATCTCGTCAAATTCTCCCACATCCTTCCTATTGTGCGGTGACTCACAATAGAGTCACATCTCCCCTGCTCTCAAGATTTGCAAAAATCTGACATTTAAAGTATTTCAAAATGCATGTTTCTGGAAAGATGAGTAAACATTGTTGTGTTCTTTATACATACCATGGGCTACTCATAAAGACACATATTCTGGAAGAACATAACTGGAACCTTTATTTAACAGCAAACAGCAACCACGTCTAACATACAGGCTTTTTGATCATTCTGTCTGTTCTGCGCATGCTCCGAACTCTGTCACGTGACACATGGTATCACCACGTCTTCCTTTCCTTAAAAAGAAAAACAATTAGCAACATTAATCAAAACAAATGTATAATTTAACATGTCTCTATCAGTCTCTCTGGGGGTTTTCGAACACGAGTAGCCCTTCTAAGTGGTTCACACAGTTCTTGTGTTTCGTTGTTATTTCCTTCTTTTGTCTGGGCTGCATCAGTTAACTGAAACTCCGAAGTTGGCTCTTTCTTGAGGTTGTTGCAATTTCTTCTTAACACTGCTCCTTCTTCTGTTTGGACCATGTATGATCTGGGTTATACTTTTTCAAGCACTGTACCTTTCTGTGTCCATGTGTTTATTTTATCTTGTATCCTTATTTTACTTCCTTGTCCTTCAGACAAACGTCTCCTTAGATCAGTCAATTCACGTTCTACTGCTTCTTTATACTGTGCCCACTGTGCGTGTTCTTGCTCTAGACGGTGATGAAACTGAATCTCATATTCTCTCAGTGTGTCTTTCATTATCACTTGCATTGAAGCAACCTCTTCCTGCCATTGCTTTTTCACTTGTTTTATTTTTTTCTACTTCTGCAACAGCATGAGAAATGATTACTCTTACCACAGTTGTTGCACAGTTTCCGATACACTGGACACATTTTAGGTCGGTGCTGCCGCCCACAGCGATCACAAAATTTTTTTCTTTCAAACAACGTCTTGCTCTCTGTTGGTTTCGTAGTCGCTTCATTCTTTTTTCTAATATTTTCACGGTTATTCACAACGTGTATGCTGCAGTTCTCAATAACAAGCTCTTTAGCCTGCGACTTTACGGTTTCTGAAGCTTTGCAGAGAATCAAAGCTTTTTCCAAATTTACGTCTAGTTCTCTTAAGAGTCTTTCTCTCAGAGCATTATCCCGAATGCCGCAAACAATTCTGTCTTTAATGAGAGAGTCCATCAGCTCTGCAGACTCGCATGCTTTACTGAGGTTTCTCAATTCCGTAGCAAATTGATCAATCGTTTGACCAGCTTTCTGCTTGCAATAAAGAATTTATACCGTTCATATGTCACATTGCGCTTCAGTATGCAAAATGACTCAAACTTGTTGATTATCGTTTTTAGATTCAAATTATCTCCACCTTCAAAAATAAAATGGTTATATACCTCAACTATGTCATCCCCAATCACGTGGAGTAGAACTACAGCTTTCATTTTCACTGTTTTATTATCTGCTCCGATCGCTGATAAATAAATTTCAAAACGCTGTTTAAATCTGTTCCAGTTTTCAGCTACATTTCCAGTTAGCTGAAGCATTTTTGGAGGTCGCAAAACTTCCATTCTTAAAGCTGTTCGCAAACAATGAAAAAGTTTGCGCTTTTCTTTCAATTATCTTCGCTTCTCCCGTGTTAGCGAAACAAATTATTCTTCCCGACCGACTTCTGACACCATGTTGTGTTCTTTATACGTACTGTGGATTACTCATAAAGACACATATTCTGGAAGAACCAGAACTTTAATTTAACAGCAAATAGCAACCACGTCTAACATACAAGCTTCTCAATCATTCTGTCTGTTCTGCGCATGCTCCGAACTCTGTCACGTGACACATGATATCACCACCAACATATTAACAAAATGGAGTCTTGCAACATGCTGTCATTGCCGCATCAAAATTGAGACAATCAATTCAAGTCTTTTTATTTAAAACACATTTATGCTATGGCACTGTAAGTGGGCTGTGTGTGACATCTATGGTTTCTAGCTCTGTTGCCAAGGATTTTGGAAGTTCATGCTTCAGAAGACTGAGGGGCAATCATTCAAGTAAACCTAATGGTCTGTAGTTCACCCTGTGATGTCTTTCTGGTTCTTGTTGCTCCTTTTTTTGTTGCTATTTAGAGCGATTTTGAATCGGGGTGGCCTGCAGATAATTAACACTGAGCTGAAATGAATATGCCTGGACTCTTTCAATTTTGTGCTTTAGATTCAGTGTTTTTGACATGTTTTTTGCTGTTGCCATTTGCACAATTTGTTTCTTTTTGCTTGTGGGGTGGGAGGGATGGCTTGATGCTTGTTCTTTGAACGGGTTCCGTGGTTTTCTTTGTTTCGTGTCTGTCTGTGGGGAAGATGAACCGCAGGGTTGTATACTGCATACATACTTAGTCATGATTAAATTAAATACTGAGGAAATCATAATTACGGCCAAAGAACTGGAGTAAAGAAAGCAAAGGAACAGGAAACAAGGCTAACTGAAACTTCCCAAAAAGTCTTACCAACATAAATTCCAATAATCTGAAATCTATATTCCCATCAAGCACAAAATAAAATATTCTATACAAATGTGCACCTATTCAAAGTCAATGTACTGACATGCAATATCTGCAACTTGTGAGGCATTGTAATAGTTATTTTTTATATTCTTTATGTTGAAAGATATTAGAGCTGGAATTTAGAGCTTTAATATCTTTAATATGTGATGTGAGAGATAAGCCTACTTCAGATCCAATATAACCCACCGACCACTTTCAGATTCTAATCAACTGCTCTTCTTTTTAACTTCAAATTTTGAGTAATGGTTTATATTATTTTTATCAATTTGATGACCTGGAATAATGAATGAGTTAAAAAGCTTGCTCTTAAAATCATTTATAATTACAATTTATTTAAAAACAAACAGCAGATATCTACAGATTTTTATTGACAGACAACATGTCCCTATAAACTCCAGTATAATGTCTTTATAATCTTTATTAGAACTAGGGGAAGAAAACAAAAAAAAACAGACTTTTTCCCCTCTGAGAAAGTGGCAGTTCAGTTTAACAATCAACTAGTTGTGAATAGGTGGTTAATCCTTTAGATACATGAGACCAGACGACCAGGAGACATAGGAGCAAAATTAGACCATCTGATCCATTGAATCTGCTCCATCATTCCATCATGGCTGACGCATCATCCCTCTCAACCTCATTCTCCTGTCTTCTCCCCGTAACCATTGATTCCATTAACAGCAAACATATAGAATTGCAACCTATCAACCTTACAGATGGTTGAGGATGTGGGTTCGAATTCAACACTTAATGAGAAATTTGGATAGGTACATGGATGGGAAGCGTACGGAAGGCTATGGTCCAGGTGCAGGTTGATGGAACAAGGTAAATTAATAGCCTGGCATAGACGAGATGGTCCAAAGGGCCTTTTTCTGTGCTGTAGTGTTCTATGACTCTATAGCTCTGTAACTTTTGCATATATACCCAAAGACTTGGCCTCCACAGCCATTTGCAGCAATGGATTTCACAGATTCGCTACCCTCTGCCGAAAGAAGTTTCTCCCCATCCCCACCCCACCCCATTGTTCATCAGTCACTGAAAGTAAGCATACAGGTACAGCAGGCAGTGAAGAAAGCTAATGGCATGTTAGCCTTCATAACAAGGGGAGTTGAGTATAGGAGCAAAGAGGTCTTTCTGCAGCTGTACAGGGCCCTGGTGAGACCACACCTGGAGTATTGTGTACAGTTTTGGTCTCCAAATTTGAGGAAGGACATTCTTGCTATTGAGGGAGCACAGTGGAGGTTCACGAGGTTAATTCCCGGGATGGCGGGACTGTCATATGTTGAAAGACTGGAGCGACTGGGCTTGTATACACTGGAATTTAGAAGGATTAGAGGGGATCTGATTGAAACATATAAGATTATTAAGGGATTGGACACGCTAGAGGCAGGAAACATGTTCCCGATGTTGGGGGAGTCCAGAACCAGAGGCCACAGTTTAAGAATAAGGGGTAGACCATTTAGAACGGAGTTGAGGAAAAACTTTTTCACACAGAGGGTTGTGGTTCTGTGGAATGCTCTGCCTCAGAAGGCAGTGGAGGCTAATTCTCTGGATTCTTTCAAGAAAGAGTTAGATAGAGCTCTTAAAAATAGCAGAGTCAAGGGATATGGGGAGAAGGCAGGAAAAGGGTACTGATTGTGGATGATCAGCCATGATCACAGTGAATGGCGGTGCTGGCTCAAAGGGCTGAATGGCCTACTCCTGCACCTATTGTCTATTGTCCCTGTTCTAAAGGGACATCCTTGTATTCTGAGGCTGCACTCTCTAATCCCATTATAGGAAACACCCTCTCCACCTCCACTCTATCTAGCCCTTTCAATATTTGATAGGTTTCTTCCTGACACAGTGGGATGGAAATCTTTAACGGTTAGATGATGACTGATACAATCTTGGATTTACCTACAAGTCCAAGAGAGGGTCTGTATAGTACTGAAGGGATGGATAAATTTCCTGTTGGCATCTTCAGCATTCTGCACCACTTCTTTTGTCTGATCTGAAATGTAAGCCTACCTGTGGTTTGATTTAGCTTCATTAACATTTAATAAATTAACACTTGTATTAAATGTGGTCTACCTGCCATTCCCCAGGTCTGAGCTGTGCTGGGATCTGTGATTACGAGACCACAAAAGGGAGTGGAACTACAGGAAACCTGTGAAAGATTAGGTTTCACTGTTCAGGAGTAACAGAATTGTGGATGGCTCATTGTATAAATTAGTGTGTCAATGCAGGCTATTCCAACACATTCATCAAATTAAAGTGAGCAACTGCAAAAACAATTAAATGGATATCTGTGGAAACAAAGTGGAAATTTGCAAGAGCTGAAATGTTACTGTAAAACCAACCAGTTATTGTGCTGCCTTTCACATTCAACTTAAATGCCTTAAAACCATCTTCCACTTTGATAGGATTACCTTCAGTTTTCAATTATCTTTTAAACTGTGATACACCAAGTGAGGAACTTGTACAGGTTCCTTGCAAAAAAAAAACCCTCACCCCTCCCTTCTTCTTCTGTTCTCCATCCTGGCTTTTACCTCTTCTCACTTCCCCCGGGTCCCCTCCTCCTTCCCTTTCTCCTATGCTCCACTCTTCTCTCCTATCAGATTTCTTCTACTCCAGCCCTTTACCTTTCCCACCCACCTGGCTTCACCTTCCAGCTAGCCTCCTTCCCCTTCCCCCAGATTTTTAATCTGGCAACTTCCCCCTTTCTTTTCAATCCTGAAGAAGGGTCTTGGCCCAAAATGACAACTCTTTATTATTTTCCATAGATGCTGCCTGACCTGCTGAGTTCCTCCAGCACTTTGTGTGTGTAACTGTATGTTTTCCTTGATAATAGAGAACAGGTACAATTTTAGGCAAAAGTTACAAAATTCACGGGCTTGCATTACAAGTTTACAGCAGAAGATTCACCTTCAGAAAGGAATGAGGCCCAAATTAAACACGCAACTAAACTAAATTTAAGTTCCAAGTTAGTGAAAACCCATTTTAACGTTAATGAGGAATGAGAGAAAAGGCTCCCATGATTGTCAAAATTACCAGTCTCAGTATAAGGAATGTAGACTGTATACAGGAGGATCAGAAAACACATAGCTAAGGGAAAAGGCAAATAAAAATCAGGAATAAATATTGTTAACCAGAACAAGGTCTCTGCTATGTGACTGAGAAATACCTTTAAAAAAATGAACCAGAAAAAAATTATTTGAAGTTAAATCAATGAAAGAGCATGGGACCAGTTCTGGGTGGGGTTGGGGGGGGGGGGTGCGCGGGAGACTGGGGAATCAGACCTAACAGGTTCCCATAACGAGAAGGTCAATCTCCCAAATCTACACTACATGAGATATCAAACTCTATTCTTCTTTCCCTCCAAATGAGGGAGCTGAGGTGTGGGGGTGTTAGTTTAACAACTAAAAGCTACAAATTAAACCTGAGCCAGTTGCTGCAGAGATTACATGGCCGCCATCAGCTTCCTGTTATTCTCCGAATGGATGCAGGGGCACTGAGGTCATTGAAGGCATAACATTCTCAGGAGTTTTTTTTTTGATGGATATTCTTTGTACATAGTAAGTTTTCACCAGTTTATTTTTATAAACACAGGTACAAATTTCCATACAGCAATCTCCCCAAACGCCTTTATGAAGTTGACCAGATGAGTCGGCATTTTCAATTATCTTGAGAATGATGTGGATGAAATGGATCCATTTGAAATTGAATTTGGGATCAGAAACCAAAATCATTATGAGATTGGCTAAATTAAAATACAAAGGTTTGGATTTTGAAGAAGCCTATGCAGATGAAGGCAAAGAGGTTTCAGGAGTGTTACAGAGTATTATGTTTCAAAGATGATAGGAGGATCTGCATTGAATTTGAGAATGCAATGAAGGCCAAGTGAAGTGAAGGAAAGACATCTTGCACTGAGAGATGGGGGAGAAGTAGAACTGGGCAAGTTGTTGAACAATGGAATGTGGTGGGGAGGGAGAATTCATGGGGAATTGAGGTGGCCTGGTTTGATAGCATGCCAGAGAGTCCTTTGATTTTCTTTATTTTAATTGTATTCTTTCTTGTAAAAGTCATTTAAAATGTATGTTTAGGTTTTTGCTATGAATGCTGTTGGTATAACACTATGTGCCTGTGATGATGCTACAAGCAAGTTTAAATTGCATTTTTGCACTTGTGTATATATGCAGTTGTGCACATGAGAAATAAAGTTGCATTTGACTTCCATCTTGACATACTGTAGGTCTGGGAAATAACAAGGAACAACTTGGAGAAATCCATTCTGGAGGTGTCCACAGCAGGGAGTAAGGATCTAAAGTATCATTAAAGCTGATGATACTGAACGGTGGGTAGAGACAATCTTGATGGCAACCTGTATGACAACAACTCCAGATCAAATAGGGCAGTGAGACGTCAGTCTTAGTGGACAATGGTGCCATAAATGCAATGTTTAGCAACATCCGGACAGCACAGCTTTGCCTTCACAAGGATAACTAGAAAAAAATCTTCCTCTTTGACCTACTTCAGCTAAGAAACTTAATTTATTTTTAAAAAATAGCCTCAAGATTGCTTTTTTTAAAAATAGCTTCAGGATTGTTTTGTTCTCTTAAATCAGGTATCAGTACTGTAATATTACAGAGGAATTGAAAACTGTCACTAAAGCAAGACATTCTGGAGTACTTCCAGGTAAGTGACTTCCCCAACCTGCTGATGTAATGTCTATTTCCACTGAAACCCAACAATGTAAGGAGACATCATTTGTACCTAAGTCTGATTGCAAGTCATTTCTGCAATACATCTTCAACCTAATCCCTGTACCTTCCCATCATATAAATATAATTACAAAGAAAGTACAACAGTGCCTCTACTTCCTTAGGAGCCTGTAGAGATTTGTCATGTCATCAAAAACCTTGGCAAGTTTCTATAGTTGTGTGGTGGAAAGTGTGCTGACTGGCTGCATTATGGCCTGGTATGGGAACACCAATGCCTTTGAGTAGAAAATCCTACAACAGGTAGTGGATTCGGCCCAGTACACCACGGGCAAAACCCTCCCAGCCATTCAGCACATCTACATGAAACGTAGAAAAGCAGCATCCATCATCAAAGATCCTCACCACCCAGGCCTTGCTCCTTTTTCGCTGCTGCCATCAGGTAGAAGGTACAGGTGCCTCAGGACTCGCACAACTAGATTCAAGAACAGTTGAACTAAAGGGGATAACTACACACATTTAAGGACAAATGACAGAAAATCTGCAGATGCTGGAAATCCAGGCAACACACACAAAATGCAGGAGAAACTCAGCAGGCCAGGCAGCATCTATGGAAAAGAACACAGTTGATGTTACGGGCCGAGACCCTTCAGCAACTCTTTTATCTTGTTATTTCGTGCTCATTATTTATTGCTATTTAATTATATCTGCATTTTCACAGTTTGTAGTCCATTGATCCTATTTACAGTTACTGTTCTATAGTTATGCCTGCGGAAGGAGAATCTCAGGGTGGTATGTGGTGACATGTATGTACTCTGATAATAAAATTTTACTTTGAATTTTGAACTTTATCTTCAACCTAAGGCCAAGTTCCAGTTTCAGAGAATCAGCTGACTTTAATGAGATGATCTAATTCCTAGGGGGTTTCATATCACAGAAACAACTTAACTTGCAAGGAACACTCAACTTTTTTGACAGAACAACAGTGTAAGTGTCAAATTTCAACCGATTGATCAGACATCACCATATTCCCGTCCATAACAAGTTGGAAGTGTCACTTCACCATGATTGGGGAATCACAGAAGTGGCACATTTTTTTACGAAAATAGTTATTTCCCCTTGTAAGCTTTGCAATGCCAGAGATAAATCAGCTTTGTAAAAGAATATTTCAGTAATATTTTCCTGTGCATTGTAGGCTGCAAAATGTTTTCGACTGTCAATCACTAAGTTTATAAAATTACCTTGTAATATTTGGCTCTTGTCCAAAATGTAAATATTCAATCAAATCTCATGCTTTAAGTTAGCATTTGTCTTGTACTTGCACACACAATGCTATAAATCCTTTATCAATATCCAAATTAGGATCAGAAATAAGCCAGTCAGACCCAATCAGATTCTCATGTGCACTCTGTCTTTTTATATGATCATGGCTGAACTGATTGTAATCTCATCTCTACATTCCTGTCTACCTTTTGCAACCTCTTGCCCCTTTGATTATCAAGTCTTGATCTAAGACTGCCTTAACAATTCTGCTTCTGCTTTTCAGTTATATCTGGTTAATTTATCACAATAAATATATTATTTACGAAAAATCTTAGTATATTTCTTGCAGAAATACTCATATTATTTTATTTTCTTTACATATTTAGAATGTGCATACTTGTGCTTCAGAATGAATCTTTCTTTGCAAAGTGTAGTTTGGAAAACTCGATAAGCGATCAAGTTCATGGCTTCACCCTTTATCAACATTAATGTGATAGTCATCAGATTATGAGGAATATTAGGTAAAATAAGATGAACAAAAATTGAAACCATAATATATCCAGTCTAATAACTTTACATGACCCATAGCACAGGGCTAATCCAACACCAATTGTAAATGACTAATATTACAACAATCTTGACCAAGCTATACCCCGGGTTGTGAAGAACTGACTCTCTTTCCGTTATGAATGGGTTTACTCTGATGTCAGGGCAATAAATTGGAATTTGTCGACTGCACGGTCAGAAAACAATTGAGTGTCCTTGGCAATTTAAATTGTTGTGGTGTGAGAAATATTATTCAACATTAAAAAGAAGAAAATAGATTAACAGACTGAAGTCTGATGAGAAATTCACTGTTTATACCTTGGAGAGTGTTGTCAGATGTCCAAGATGATGTGATAAATCATGTGAGTGATGTCATTGCCAACTTCAATAAATATATATGTTCATGTGAAATACTAATGTAATTTATAAAGGCCACAATTCCCAGTTCAGTGAAACAAAGTGGCTTCATTGCTTAAACTCTTTTCTCAATCATTCTTATCATTATGGAATGTCTCATATCCAACAAATCATCTCTGGAATGGACCTATCCTGAGGAACTAATGGGAAGTTGCTCAAGAAACAGCAAATACATTCCAGAAGCAGAGTACCTGCACCTCGCTGGTTCATCTGTAGGGTGTGGACAAGGCTTGTGTTTGCACATGCTCAAAGTCTGGGTTCCAAACCATATCCTTTCCCTCAATCTCTTCAGAGTAAGCATGCTCTACCAACCCGCTGCTGCCGTCTCTCATGATGGAGGAACATGGAGATCCTGGAAATTATGCACCACCTGTCACACCTCAGGAATGAACTCTTAGCAAAGGCAGGCATCGATGATGCAGTTCACCACTGCTTCCAATGCACCAAGATGGTCCACCGCTGGCAAATGTCAAGCCGGCACCCAGGGAGCTGAGCACTATTATCAATGGTCATGGCAATCATCACAATACTTCCATCACAATTTTCTGTGTGAAGGGGAGTGAGTATTTGCAGAGGTGGAACAGTGAACTGGCGTCTCATAAATTATCTCTGAAAGGTGAGGATAAGGGGAAATGTAGCATCATATTGAAACCAGAGAAAATCCATTGACTACAGAGAGCAAGAGGAACCCAATCCTCTGGTAGGGAGAAGAGAGGCTGAGAGCAGCAGCATTTTCTCCTTTCAGGGTTGTTTTGAAGACCCTGACCTGGAGTTACACACTGACCAGTTCTTTGCGGGAATGGGACCCGTTCTCGAGGTCTCACGACTGGTCGCTATTCGATATAACATGGACGCGGTCTAGATTTCTAGTATGCTTCAGGGTTCTGGGATTTTGTGGCCCTGGAGGCGGGCAGACTCGAGGTCGGTGCCTCTGCAGGAAATTGGTCCAAGTTCTTTGGCACAGAGCTGGGAAAAAGCGACGCAATATACTTCTATCATCATAAATCAGCGAGTTGTTCGTTATATCTCCCCTCTCACTGTGAAAGGGACACACCTCTTTTTCCCTTATTAGGGAGAGAGAGAGCCTGGGGTATGTTGAATTGCCGGGTGAAAGAGTAGTCTTTGGGGTACTGCAAATCTGTGTCCTTATTGATGCTTGCTGTTCACTTGAGTGCTCAGTGGTGGGTACTGATGCTTTTTTGCTGGTGGGGGAGGGGGGATCATTGCTTTGCTACTGCTTATGCGTGAGGGGGAGCTGGGGGGGCTTTGGGTTCCAATATTTTTGGGGCACTCCTTTGTTTTCGTGGATGGTTGCAAAGAAAAAGAATTTCAGGATGTATATTGTATACATTTCTCTGATATTAAATGTACCTTTGAAACCTTTCAAATCTTTGAAATTGGGTAGAAGTGCTGAGAATCCTTTCAGCTGTGAGGCACTGGTATATGAAGTGTCATCTCTCACCAATTGCAATAACATTGCACTTGCAGCTGAAATTTTGTTACTGAGCCCCAAAGTCAGAACAGGAAAGTCTCTTGCATTTTGGAGACAGAAATTCCTATTAACATGATTGCAAGTAATGTTTCATTGACTCCTTCATTCATCAGACCAGAGTTAATGTATAATCTACAAAATAGTTCTGCAAACCTAGGAAGGTACAGAACTAGAAGGAGTTAAGGATCAGAGATAGCTGTCCATTGATATGTCCTTCAATTCTCAATAAATATTGACTGAGCCTTCACATGACCAGACACCATGTCCCTAAGGCTTGAGAAGAAAATGAGAAGACTTTTGCTGTATTAAGTCTTGAAAGAACAATGTACAAATACTGTGAGATAACAAAGGGCTCTAAGGATATTGTCCAGAACAAAAATGTCTGGGGATATTACGATTGTGTTTAGGGGAGTAGGGTTGGGATGAGTGTTGGAATAAACGAATTTTAACTAAAACTAGAGGCAGCATAAGAACCTAAGATCAATGCACAAAGTTCCAAATCTGGACCTCAAAGATGTCAGCCATAAACTGAATACTGATAACTTCACATTTTCTTGGGAGGTATTAGATAGGAGTTATGAGTGCTTGTACTTTCAGTCATTGATAGTAAACTTCTTGAACTGTGCTCTTCACCTGCCACTGCATGTCCATTTTAATGAAGACATAGACATGACTGGAACAACACTCTCTGCATGTAGGCATTTGCCCCACACCATGCAAAAACTTATTATACTTGGGAATAACATTCCCAGTTTCCTCCTCCAGTACATCATTGGGGCACCACCCTCCCCCATTTTCTATATGGCCTTTGCTCCTGTACTGTATAATCGAGTCCAATGTCAGTACAATAGTCAGCTGTTTTTTAAACCTGCCATTGTGAGAAAAAAGTTCTCCAAACTGCTAATGTTACTTCTGTTTGACTTCCACAGATCTTCAGCTTTAAAGCAGGGCTTAGAAGAGATAAGTACCATATAATTCTTGGACCTAATTCTTAATCATTATCGGTCTTATCTGATTCCCTTCTAATTGATTCCTCATGCAAGGTCCAGTTGAAACCAACTTCTTACTATAATTCCAGGATACTAGCTCTTTGAGCTAATCTTGGACAATTACCCACTTTGGGCACAAAACCTCCTGTTCTTCAAAGTCTTCACATTCCCAGCAGGCTTAGTCAATAAAACATTTAACCAGAAATTTACAGACAGACCAGCTGGAGCATTCCTAGTTAAAACTATCTTGAAGACCGCTTGCTCCTTAATTCTGGCTTCTTGTAAATCCCTAACATCCATCATTCCACCACTGATAACTATGCCAAGCTCCTTTACAGAATGAGATCTTGAATTCTTTAATTTTCTCCAATGTTCTCTCTTCCTTTAAAACATTTCTTAACTTCTTTAACCAAAACTCCCTATTTCAATATCTCTTTGGTAAAATTCTATGTGCCTTCACTTTAGTGAGGTACGGTGAGGCATTTTACTGCACTGTTATGGGAATATTTTCACTACACAGACCGCAACAACTCAAGAAGGCAGCTCTTTCTCAATGGCAGCTAGGGAGAACCAATATACTGTATCCTTATCTTGTGGACGATCAATGAACAACTAAAATATACACTTAGTGGCCACATTATTAGATACAGGACGGCAGGTTAGTGTGCTCTTCTGCTAATGTGGCACTTCCACTTCAAGGTTCAACCTGTTGTGCATCCAGAGCTACTCTTTTGTACACCACCGTTATAACATGTGGTTATTTGAGTTACTGTCACCTTCCTGTCAGATTGAACTAGTCTGGCCATTTCCCTCTGACCTCCTTCATTAAAAAGGTGTTTATGTTCATAGAACTGCCACTCACTGGATGATTTTTTGTTTCTTGCACAATTTTCTGTAACTCTCGAGACTTGTGCATGAAAATCCAAGGAGATCAGCAGTTGCTGAGATGCTCAAACCACCTCATCTAGCACCAACAATCATTCCATGGTTAAAGTCACTTATTTTATGTTCAAATTCAAGTTTAATTATCTTTCAATCATACATGAATACAGCCAAACAAAACAGCATTCCTCCAGGGCCAAGGTATGAAACATATGTAAGGGTCTTTGCCCCACTGACGCGCCCCCCCCCCCTTGCCTAGGGTGTATAGCCGTCGACCTCGCCAACAGTGCAATTGCTTTGGTGCGGATAAGGTGTGAGTTGCCCAATGATCAGCCATGACACAAATATGAAACAATATACCAAGTGCGAGTAAAGAATTATACTTTATAGCAAAATTTGGGTCTTGGGTTAGTAGAAACAACTACAAGAAAAGGCGCCACATAAGTAACTTATCAGTTTTGTGCACATAATGTTTTAATATGTTGGAGCTCACACCTCCAATTCCATCCATAACGTCCTTCCGAGATTCCAGCCATCTTCCAAACCCTCGAGGTCCGGTGTCCGCCGCCTGGGATCCGCCGTCCGTACCTCACACGTTCGTCCTATCTGCTCGCCTCCCGAAAAAGCTCGCGCTGCTCAACTCAGCACACATATACAAGATAACAGAACATGACTTCCATTGGCTAACAGATGAATAAAATTTCCATTATCTCCCTGTATAACCCAAACATTGCAGTTACAGAGAACCCCTTGCTCAGCAGTTAACATTACAAGAAGCCATTTTAATATAACACTTCAGAGAAGCCATCTTGGTAATAAGCGATCAACAGTTAACAGTCCACCTAGTATACTGAGAGCCCTACACATACACAGCACAACACAGCACAAGGACCACACAGAACATTTAAGATAGCAAACAAACATAAAGTCACTCGAAAAAAAAATATAGCCCAAGTCCCTGAGTGACGTGTTCCGCATATTGATGAGGCAGGTCCCAGTAGTCCACAGATGAACGCACACACGCAATCCAGCTTGTCATTCCACCAAATGCTAGAGGTCAGTACTGATGGGAGATGCCAGCTCTCTACTGATCATGGAAGTCATGCTACACTGCATCTGGTGTCTCCTCTCCTGGACGGCAGCAGCAGGCAAGTCCACGGCTTGAGGCCTAGTCCCCACTAAAGCTTGGGCCACACAGCTCCTTTGCTGACTGGCATGCCAACAAACAAGGGAAACAGGCCTGCAGCATCTTAGATTAACAATGTCCAAACAGGGTCTTGCAATCCTAAGAAGAACATCTAAGACAATCACCTGGTGTGACACTGCACGGCGCCCTTGCGCACCAACTCCGATGCCTTCAGCTGCAGTAACACGTCCGCACCAAGTCGAATTCTTCCACCAACTAGCACCTTGTTAATGAGGTAGACTTGCAGAATCCAAAGTTCTTAAAACCCACCATTGTAAAAATGACATTTAAACTTAGGAGGGTTAATGGCACCTAATGGCAACTCCTTTGCTTGCATTTTCAGAAACAGCTCAATCTCCATCTTTACTATCTCTATTTTTCCTTTTCAGGGTTCTTTTGAAGACCCTGGAGTTACACACTGGCTAAGGTTCTTTGCGGCAATGGGATCCACTCTCGGGGTTCCATAACTGGCCATTGTTCGGCACGCCAAAGGCTCGGCCTAAGAGTTTGGCTCAGATTCAGAAGCCTAGGATTTCAGGGCTCTGGAGACGGGCGGATTGAGGGTCACTGTCATGACAGGAGATCCGTGTGTTGTTGGGGGAGTCGAAATATTTAGTGACGTAAGTGACTAGATTACGTGACGTAATAAGGTGACGTAATAGACTTTTAACATCGTAAACCAGCGAGTTGTTTTGTCTCTCTGCTCACTGGGAAAATGGAGACATCTCTTTCTCCTTTATTAGGGAGAGAAAGAACCCACGGTATGTCGAATACTGGGTGGAACGCGACGTCTTTGAGCTAACTGCAAGTCTGTGTCTTTGCTGTTGCTTTGCTCATGCTTCAGCGCTCGGTGGCGGTGCCAATATTTTTTTTCCAGTGGGGGAGGGGGGATTGTTGCTCGCTGCCACTTATGCACAGGAGGGGTGAGTTGGGGGAGACTTTGGGGTTCTAACATTTAACTGTTGTTCATTCTTTGGGGCACTCCTCTGTTTTCATGGATGGTTGCGAAGAAAAAGAATTTCAGGATGTCTATTGTATACATTTCTCGGACATTAAATTGTACCTTTGAACCTTTAAGCCTTTGAAATGTCAAAAACACCTTTGGTTGGCCCCCGAGAACCCACTGGGTCCAAGCATGCCGCCATCTTACCAAAAGATCACATTTCTTCCCTATTCTGATGTTTGCTCTGGATAGCAACCAAACCTCTTGACCGGGTCTGCATGCTTTCATGCATTGAGCTGATTGGGCGATTAGATATTTGCATTAACAAGCAGGTATACCTAATAAAGTGGCCACTGAGTGCAAATGCATATTCTTGTCGATGTTCGTTCTTCTTGCTCTGAAATGAATGATTTCTGCCAAGGTGGAGCTCGGTTCCTCCTCTTACCCTGAGGTACTCATTTATTTGAACCAGCTAACGACCCATCTCTAATTGCCATTGAGAAAGTGATAGTGAACTGCTGCAGTCCTTGAGACATATACAGAGGGAGTTTCAGGATTTTAACTGAACAATAGTAAAAGAACAGGGATCTACATACAATATTTCCAACTCAGGATGATGGTGTGTGGCTTTGAGGGCAACTTCTGGATGGTGGAGCACCCATGCTTTTGCTGGCCTTGTCCTCTTAGATGGTCGAAACTGTGAGTTCGGAAGGCGATATCCAGGGAGTCTTGATTATCTCACGCCCAACCAAAAGCCCTAGCTGCAAACTAAGGCGTGCTCCCTACTGAAAGCCCAGGGTGCTGCCTCTAAGTCTGGTGAGAGAACTGTTCTCAGAGCAGCCGGGAAAAACCTCAGCTTAGGTATCAAGAGGGCTATGACCACCTAAGCTCAAAACATTCAGTAATACCGGCCTGGACAATTCCAGGTATATGTAGCTGAGAATCAAGGGCATTACTGACTACACAAGAAAAAATGGCATTGATTATTGTACCAGTGACACCTCTGTCACCGATACTCTGAACAACTTTTATGCACGCTTCAAGGCATGCAACACAACATCAACCACGAAAGCTATCTCTCTTCAAGGTGAGCAGCCGCTGTTTGTAACACGAGCAGACACGAGAAGGACTCTGCAGAGAGTTGACCCTCTGTAAGGTGGCCGGGCCAGACAACATCCCAGGCCACGTACTCAGGGAGTGTGCACAACA
This sequence comes from Mobula birostris, assembly GCF_030028105.1. Classification (NCBI taxonomy): domain Eukaryota; kingdom Metazoa; phylum Chordata; class Chondrichthyes; order Myliobatiformes; family Myliobatidae; genus Mobula; species Mobula birostris. The sequence goes on along the minus strand of NC_092372.1, from coordinate 36,583,186 downwards.
GCTCAGCGATGTCTTCAAGGGCATCTTCAAAACTTCGCTCATCCAGTCTGCTGTCCCCACATGCTTGAAATCAGCCACCACCATCCCTGTACCAAGGAACTCTACACCTTCAGAACTAAAAGACTACTGACTGGTGGCACTGAAGCCAATCATCATGAAGTGCTTTGAACAGCTGGTGATGGCACACATCAAAAACTCCATTCCTGCCACATTGCACACTCACCAATATGCTTACTGACAGAACCGCTCTACGACAGATGTCATACCATATGCACCTGGGCTGACACACTGAGAAAACAAGGACGCTTATGTCAGAATGCTGCTTCTGGATTTCAGTTCGGCATTCTTCACTAATATTCCACAGAACTTTGGTGAACAAACTTCTACTCCTCAGTCTAAATACGCCACTGTGCAACTGGGTGTTGGACTTCCTAATTAGCAGACCCCAGATAATCAGGATGCACAACTGCTCCTTCCTTCCCATTATCCTCAACATGGGCACCCGGCAGGTCTGTGTGCTGAGCTCACTGCTGTACATTCTGCTCATACCTGACTGCACAGCCAAACACCCGAGCAATAACATTGTCAAGTTCACCGATGATACGACACTGGTGGGGCTCATCACCATAATAATGAGGTGGCTGCCAGAGAGAAGTTAGAAGAGCTTGATGCCTGGTGCCAGGCAAAGAACCTCTTCCTCAATGTCAGCAAGACAAAGTTGATGGTTATCAACTTGAGGAGAGCTCACACCACTCACACCCCTCTTTACATCGGCGGCACTGCAGTGGAAACTGCGAGCAGTTTCAAACTCCTGGGAGTAAACATCTCACCAACCTCCCACAGACCTAGAACACATCCTACACAATCAGGAAAGCTCTTCCATGCTTCTGTATTCTGGGAAAGCTGAAGAGAGCTGGACTATGCACATCTATATTCACGTCATTCTACAGACGTGCAGTGGAGAGCATCCTGACATGCTGCATCACTGCATGGTACGAGAACTCTACTGCAGCTGACAGAAAGGATACTGGAGGTAGTCAAAACTGCGCAATGCATCACCGGCACCAGCTTAGTCACTATCAAGGACGTATATATAGAAAGTGCTGGAAAAGTGCTACCAACATCATGAAGGATCCCACCCACTCTCCCCATAGACTGTTTGCACCATTCCCATCAGGGAGGAGGCTATGTAGCATCCGCACTAGGATCACCAGACTCAAAAACAGTTACGTCCCCCAAAGCAGTAAGGCTGATCAACATCTCCAGACACTAACCACACCCCAACCACCACTACTTTATCATTTCCTGTCAGTCACTTTATGTACAGATACTGCTGTGCCTAGCATCACTTTATGGACACACTCAATATATGTATATAAGCTATCTTATGTATTTATATTTATTGTGATTATTATTATTATTATTATTGTATTTTTTATCTCAAGTCCGATGGTTATTGTGATGCATCCAGTGTGGTAGTGTAGTGGGTAATGCTTGTCGCTCTCGCTTCAGCTTCCATCTCTGGGTAGCAATCTCACGAAAAGGAGAGCTGAGTGTGTAAGTCTCTCCCAACCAGTACGTAGCCTCTCCAACAGCAAGCCTCGTGTAGTAACTCCTCGCTGGCAACACTTGGAAACTGAACTTCTTTTGGACTCAGGCTGAACTACAGAGGATGGGGAGGAGGTCTGGCACCTGCACACATAGCACTCAGGCCCACCAGTGTGTGGACGTGCCCTGGTGCTCGTGAACCAGATTCCCAGCTATGGGTAAATAGCCCCACTGCCTGTAGGGAGCCTCAGGAGAGATGAAGGCTACGGGAGTCAACCCAGAGAGCAAATCTGGGGTCAAGCTCTTAAGGCAGCTGGACGTCACTGAACATCCTTCCGGCAGCTCCTGCAACCAAGCTGGTGCCAAGCGTATTGCTTCGCTCTCCTTTGAACTACGCTGGTGAGGCCGAGAGGGGGATCTTGAGGACTGGGTATCTCAGGATCTCCATTCCTTCCTCCCAGGCTTGTGCCCTGAAGAGATCACTCCATTGTCACTGTTCACAACAACAGAATCAACACTGGAGGCAGCAGTTACAAGTGACAAGCCCTCAATGATTGGCATAGGTAACAGGCGTTATGGGTTGTCGTCGATGGTGGGAGGGATCTTCGCGTCCTACTGGTCAGCTACTGCCCACCTCAACCTGGGCAGTCCCCGGCCAGTAAGGTGTTGATCCACCGTGGTCTGCCTGCTTCAATGGGTGCTTGGAGCTCAGAGGACAACCTGACCAGCAGACTGCAAACATCACACCAGGCAGAGAGCAACCAAGCACCTTCACCACCTGCACAACTTTCACTCGCAGACACTGCAGCAAGACCTGCCGCTCCAGAATTGGACTGTACAGCCATAGCTCTACAATGGGCTGACCCACCACACACTATACTTCCATTGCCCTTTGAGACAGACAGATGCCATCATCATCATCATCAAAATCTTCATCTTATTTTGTTTCTTCTTCTGCTGCCCTGGATCTAGAGTAACAATTATTTCATTCTCATTTACACTTATGTACTGGAAATGAGATTAAATACTCTCGAATCTTTGAGTTTTTGCAGTAGTTCCTGGTACAAAGTGCTGCAAATGTGTGATGGTGATAGTGGTGGGATGAGTGAATCTTGTGAGTGGGGTGCCTACAAGCAGGCTGTTATGACCTGTATGGTGTCAAGCTTTCTGAGTGTTTTTGAAGTCACGCTCATCCAGGCAGGATGGTACTCCATCACTCTCCTGACTTGAAGCTGTGGAGGCTAGGTCGTTAGTGTGTTTAAGGCAGAGATTGATAGGTTCTTGTTTGGACATGGTATCAAAGGTTACAGGGAGAAGGCCAGGGTGTGGGGCTGAGAAGGGGACAAAGTGGTCAGTCGTGATTGAATGGCAGAGCAGACTAGATGGGCCAAGCGGCCTAATTCTGATCCTTATGGTCTTATGGAGATTGGACAAGTTTTGGACTGTACAGCCATAGCTCTGCAATTACTCACCACTGGGTTCCTGGCCTCTGATCTGTTTTTGTGACCGCATTGTGTACATGGCTACTCCAGGTCAGTTTCTCTTAGTGGTAACCAACAAGATTTTAATAGTGGGGGATTCAGTGATATTAAAACCATTGAATATCAAGTGATGTTAGCTGCCTTTTCTCCTGAGGACAGTGACGTTGTCTGGCACTTGTGAGTCACGAGTTTTACGTGCCATGTGTCAGCCGCAGCATGGATATTGTCCAGGACTTGGTGCATTTAGTTGCCAATTATTTCATTAGGAATTGTGAATGAACACAGAACGTAGAACAATACAGCACAGACAAGCCCTTCGGCCCACAATACTGTGCTGACCTTTCAACCCATCTCCAAGATCAATCTAAACTTCCCCTCCAACATGGCCCTCCGTTTTCCTTTGACATCCCCCTATACTTTCCTCCAGTCACCTTAAAAATATGCCTTCTCATATTGGCACTGGCTGACCACTTGATGCCTCTTAATATCTTGTACATCTCTATTAAGTCATCTTTCATTCTCCTTCATTCTCAACAGAAAAGCCTTACCTTGCTTAACCTTTCCTCATAACACATGCTCTCTAATCCAGGCAAGTTCCTGGTAAATTTTCTCTGCACTCTCTCTAAAGTTTCCACATCCTCCCTATAATAAGGAACATAATACTCCAAGTATAATTTAATCAGAGATTTAAAAAGCTGGTACTCAATTCCCTGACAAATGAAGGCCAACATTTGTCAACCTCCATTTACCTTCTTAACTACCTTATAAACTTGCATGACAACTTCGAAAGATCTATGGACGAGTTCCCCAAGATCATTCTTTTCTTCCACCTTGCTAAGAACCTGCCTTCAAGTTCAACCTTCCAAAGAGTATCACTTCACTCTTCTTTGGATTAAACTCCATCTGCCACTTCCCAGCCCAGCTCTGCATCTTGTTGATTTCCCTTTGTAACCTATGACAATCTTCCACACTGTCCACAACAATACCAACCTCTCATCATCTGCAAACCTAATAACTCAAGCTTCCACTTACAGGGCCTATAAAAAGAATTCACCCTCCTTGGAAGTTTTCATATTTTATTGTTTTAAAACACTGAATCACAGTGGATTTAATTTGTCTTTTTTTTGACACTGATCAACAGAAAAATTCTCTTTCATGTCAAGGTGAAAACAAATCTCCACAAAGTGATCTAAATTAATTACAAATATAAAACACAAAATAATTGATTGCATAAGTATTCACCCCCTTTAACTTGACACACCAAATCATCACCGATGCAGCCAATTGGTTTTAGAAGTCACATAATTAGGAAAATGGGGATCAGTCAAGATGTTTCAATTGATTGTAGTAAAAATACACCTGTATCTGGAAGATTCAATTGCTGCTGAGTCAATATCCTGGCAAAAAGTACACCATGAAGACAAAAGAATACTCCAAGCGACTCCACAAAAAGTTTGTTTACTAGGGGACTAGTGAGGGAGGGCACCAAGAGACTGGTGACAACTCTGGAGGACTTACAAGCTTCAGTTGCTCAGATGGGAGAGACTGTGCGTACAACAGCTAGTGTTTCACCAGTCACAGCTTTATGGGAGAGTGTCAAAAAGAAAGCCACTGTTGAAAAAGATTCACATGAACTCACAGCTAGAGTTTGCCAGAAGGGATGTGGGAGACTCTGAAGTCAGCTGGAAGAAAGTTCTATGGTCTGATGAAACCAAAATTGAGCTTTTTGGCCATCAGACTGAACACTATGTTTGGCATAAGCCAAACACCGCACATCATCGAAAACATTACATCTCTGCCTTGGTGGTGGCTGTATCATGCTGTGGGGATGCTTCACTGCAGCAGGCCCCGGAAACCTCGTGAAGGTAGAGGGTAAAATGAATACAGCAAAATACAGGGAAATCCTGGAGGAAAACCTGACACAGTCTGCAAGAGAACTGCAACTTGGGAGAAAATGTGTTTTCCAGCAAGACAATGACCCCAAGCATAAAGCCAAAGCTACACAGGAATGCCTTAAAACAACAAAGTTAATGTCCTGGAGTGGCCAATTCAGAGTCCAGATCTCAATCCAATTGAGAATTTGTGGCCGGACTTGAAAAGAGCTGTTCACTCATAGTCCCCATGCAATCTGACAGAGCTTGAACAGTTTTGTAAAGAAAAACAGGGAAAAATTGCAGTGCTCAGATGTGCAAAGCTGATAGAGACCTATCCACACAGACTCAAGGCTGTAATTGCTGCCAAGGTGCATCTACTAAACACTGACTTGAAGGGGGTGAATACTTATGCAATCAATTATTTTGTGTTTTATATTTGTAATAAATTTTGATTAATTTGTACAGATCTGTTTCCACTTTGACACAAAAGAGTCTTTTTCTGTTGATCAGTGTTAAAAAAGCCAAATTAAATCCACTGTGATTCAATGTTGTAAAACAATACAATATGAAAACTTCCAAGGATGTGAATACTTCTTATAGGCACTGTAAGTCATTTATGAATATCACGAGGAGCAAGAGTCCTAGAACAGATCTCTGCTGAACACTACTATTTACATTCCTTCAAGCAGAATTTGCACCATTTAAGACCACACTTTGACTTCTGTGGTTAAACCAATTCTGAATCCATGCAGCATGTTTCCCTGAAACCCATGCGTCATGACTTGCTGAATGAGCTAACCATGAAGAATTTTGTCGAACGCCAAACTAATATCCATATAGACCAGATCCACCACTCTATCTTCATCAATTAGTTTTGTTACTTGTCAATCAAGAATGTGAGGTATGATCTGCCCCTCACGAAACCATGTTGACTATCCCTAATCAGACTATGCCTCTCCAAAAGCTCATAAATCCTGTCTCTAAGAATCCTTTCAAATAGTTTGCCCACCACTGATGTAAGACTCACTGGTCTATAATTCCTTGGGTTACCCCTACTCCCTTTCTTGAATGAAGGAATAACAGTAGTCACGCTCCAATCTTCTGGTACTCCTCCTGAAGCCGGTGGAGATGCAAAGGTCATCACCAATGGTGCAGCAATCTCTTCCCACACTTCCTTTAATAACCTGGGGTATATCCCATCCAACCCCAAAGACTTATTCATCCTAATATTTTTTTTCAAAGGTTCCAGCACATCCTCTTTCTTCACCTCAACATGTCCCAGCACATTCGCCTGTTATATGCTGACTTCACATTCATCAACATCCCGCTCACTTGTTAATACTGAAGCTAAGTATTTATTAAGGACCTCCCCTACCTCCTCTGACTTCAGGTACATGTTTCCTCTATTATCCCTGATTGGTCCTATCCTCAATCTAGTCATCCTCTTGTTCTTCATGGATGTATAGATTGCCTTGGGGTTTTCCTTAATCCTACTTGCCAGGCCTTCTCATGTCCACTTCTTGCTCTCATAAGTCCATTATTAAACTCCTTCTTGGCTCCCTTGTAACTCTCTGGAGCCCTGTCTGACCTTGGGTTCCTAAATCTTAAGTATGCTTTCTTCTTCCTAGATGTTTCACATATTTTGTTAATCATAGTTCCTTCGTCCTATCATCCTTTCCCTGCCTCAATGGGACAAACCTCTCCAGAACCTCAAACAAGTGCTTCCTAAACAACCTCCACATTTATCTTGTATATTTCACTGAGAACATCTGTTCCCAATTTACACTCCCAAATTCCTGCCTTATAGTACCGTTACTAGCCCGCTCAATTAAACACTTTCCCATACTGCTCCTATCCTTATCGTTGCTGTAAGTCAGGAAGCTGTGGTCACTGTCTCCAAAATGCTCTCCCACCAAGAGATCTGGCAGTTGATATGGTTCATTGTCTAGTACTAGATCCAGTATTCCTTCTAGGTGACCTGTCTACGTACTGTGTCAGGAAACGCACACAAAATGCTGGAGGCCATAGACTGAAATATCGGAATAGAAATGGAGAGTAGAAGTGAAATGGGAGGCCTCCAGGAGATCCCATTTCCTCTGATGGACAGAGCATAGGTGCTCAGTGAGGTGGTCTCCAAATCTACGTTGGGTCTTACCGATATATAAGAGGCCACACTGGGAGTACCGAATGCAATAGATGACCCCAACAGACTCACAGGTGAAGTGTTGCCTCACCTGGAAAGACTGGTTGGGGCCCTGAATAGGAGCGAGGGAGGAGGTGTAGGGGCAGGTGTTGCACTTGCATCGTTTGCAAGGATAAGTACCAGATGAGAGATCAATGGGGAGGCATGAAGGGACAGGGAATCACGTAGGGAGCAATCCCTGCAGAAAGCGGAAAGTGGGGAGGAGGGAAAGATGTTCTTGATGGTGGGATCCCATTGGAGAAGGCAGAAGCTATGGAGAATTACATGCTGGAAGCAGAGGCTACTGGGGTGGTAGGTGAGGGCAAGAGGGACCCTATCCCTGGCGGGGTGGCTGGAGGATGGGCTGAGGTCAGACGGGTCCACGAGGCAAGGGAAAGATTCCTGAGCCTCTGGCTAGGATCTTTATGTCCTCGTTGTCCATGGGAATGGTACCAGATGATTGGAGGGAGGAAAATGTTGTCCCCTTGTTCAAAAAAGGTAGTAGGGATAGTCCGGGTAATTATAGACCAGTGAGCCTTACGTCTGTGGTGGGAAAGCTGTTGGAAAAGATTCTTAGAGATAGGATCTATGGGCATTTAGAGAATTATGGTCTGATCAGGGACAGTCAGCATGGCTTTGTGAAGGGCAGATCGTGTCTAATAAGCCTGATAGAGTTCTTTGAGGAGGTGACCAGGCATATAGATGATGGTAGTGCAGTGGATGTGATCTACATGGATTTTAGTAAGGCATTTGACAAGGTTCCACACAGTAGGCTTATTCAGAAAGTCAGAAGGCATGGGATCCAGGGAAATTTGGCCAGGTGGATTCAGAATTGGCTTGCCTGCAGAAGGCAGAGGGTTGTGGTGGAGGGAGTACATTTGGATTGGAGGGTTGTGATTAGTGGGGTCCCACAAAGATCTGTTCTGGGACTTCTACTCTTCGTGATTTTTATTAACGACCTGGATGTGGGGGTAGAAAGGTGGGTTGGCAAGCTTGCAGATGACACAAAGGTTGGTGGTGTTGTAGATAGTTTAGAGAATTGTCAAAGATTGCAGAGAGACATTGATAGGATGCAGAAGTGGGCTGAGAAATGGCAGATGCAGTTCAACCCGGAGAAGTGTGAGGTGGTACACTTTGGAAGGACAAACTCCAAGGCAGAGTACAAAGTAAATGGCAGGATACTTGGTAGTGTGGAGGAGCAGAGGGATCTGGGGGTACATGTCCACAGGTCTCTGAAAGTTACCTCACAGGTGGATAGGGTAGTTAAGAAAGCTTATGGAGTGTTAGCTTTCATAAGTTGAGGGATAGAGTTTAAGAGTCACGAGATAATGATGCAGCTCTATAAAACTCTGGTTAGGCCACATTTGGAGTACAGTGTCCAGTTCTGGTCACCTCACTATAGGAAGGATGTGGAAGCATTGGAAAGGGTACAGAGGAGATTTACCAGGATGCTGCCTGGTTTAGAGAGTATGCATTATGATCAGAGATTAAGGGAGCTAGGGCTTTACTCTTTGGAGAGAAGGAGGATGAGAGGAGACATGATAGAGGTATACAAGATATTAAGAGGAATAGATAGAGTGGACAGCCAGCACCTCTTCCCCAGGGTACCACTACTCAATACAGGAAGACATGGGTTTAAGGTAAGGGGTGGGAAGTTCAAGGGGGATATTAGAGGAAGGTCTTTTACTCAGAGAGTGGTTGGTGCGTGGAATGCACTGCCTGAGTCAGTGGTGGAGGCAGATACACTAGTGAAATTTAAGGGACTATTAGACAGGTATATGGAGGAATTTAAGGTGACGGGGTTATATGAGAGGCAGGGTTTAAGTGTCGGCCCAACATTGTGGGCCAAAGGGCCTGTACTGTGCTGTACTATTCTATGTTCTATGTTCTATGTGTGTGAAATGGAAGAGATGCAGCTGAGTGCAGCGTTGATGGTGGAGGAAGGAAAGCCCCTTTCTTTGAAGAAGAAGGACATCTTATTAGCTCTGGAATGAAAAGGATTGGTGCTTGGTCCAGATAATTCAATTCAGATTAATTAGGATATTATTGAAATTACAGAAATCCAACTTCTAATTAAAATTGGCTTTTGCATGAATACATGGGTTGCAGGGAATCCAAACACATCAGACATTCAGAAATCTGTTTCTTGGAGACTGAAAGAGAACAAGGAGAAAACTATAAACACAAGAGATTTTGTTGATGCTGGAAATCCAGAGTAACACATACAAAATACTGGCAGCATCAATGGAGAGGAAAAAACAGTTGATGTTTCGGGCTGAGACCCTTTGTCAGGACTCAGGAGGAAACTAATGAGGAGAATGACTCACGAATAACTTTGTTCACACCAGGTTTATGTTCACAAAGGCAGTTTAGTGTTATGTACAGTGGATTCCAGTTAATTGTGGCAGATGCTTACTTGGGACAACACTTAACAAAAACATAGAGAAAATAGCCGGGATTCCCTTTGTTTATTTGTGACACTATGCCTCTTAATTGGGACAGGAGGGTGTTGCCGAACGTTTTCTAACAAGTGTGAGTTGTGAGGCTGTTCTGCGACTCTACACCGTGCTTAGAGTGATCCATTTTTAAATAGCATCGCCTGTGTGTTTGTGTTCAAAATGTAGTGCGTTTTGCCGCTGATAGTTGGAAAATAATAAACAGTAAGACAATTCAGGACTGTTTTGCTCACATCAGTTTCAAGAATTCAGCTTGGAGATGCTAAAAATAAGCCGAGAGTGAAAATGAAACAATTTCGCTACTTCAACTGGTTAGTAACTATGAAGAGTTTGAAGGTATCGTCCATCATCTTGAATGTTACAAACAAAAGCATTGTTTGAAGGCAGACCATTATCTGCACTAAGTGTCTGCACTGATCTTGTTCACTTTCAGTCAATCAAAAGAATATGTCAACGTACACTGAATGAATTCCCCTGTCAATGACTATTAGTTACTAATACACAGTTTTGTAGTACCTTAGTAGTTTAGGTAGTGTTCTAATTTATTCTGTATTTCACTTAAATACATAATTTGTTACCCAGTTAAACAGTAGTTTGTCCTTTTTATACCTTTTTAACTATTTCTATGGAACTTTGACTAATTGGGGCAACCACTTAAATGGGCCAAAATGTACTGGTCCCTGGTGTGTCCCACTTAACCAGAATCTACTGTAGTTAAATGTAGCGCCCTGGTAAAGGTTTCACTGCTAACGTAATGGTCTTTCGGTAGAAGCAGTTTTACACAGCATCCACACAAACCGGGGTTTGGGTGGGAGAGCCGTCTCGATCTCACGGATTTGGTGGGACCGGAGTGTGTATTCCCTAGACTTACGTAGCCCGGATGGCTCTTGACGTGAGTTGGCAACAGCACATGACGAACGTCGAGCTCTATAACAACCTACCAATGCTCTCCACTAAAATCGAGGCGGGAAGACTGCAACTAGCGGGGCACTGTCTACGCCACCCCGAGCTACCTGCCAGCCTAGTCATCATATGGGAGCCCAAGCACAGGAGGATGAACCCTGGGCACCTTCCCCAGACTATGGTCAACACGTTCCTAGAAGACAGCGGCGCGGCTAATGTAAATGAACTGAACACACTGATGAGGGAGAGGGGGAAGTGGAGAGTCCGTCATCGTGTCCGACGTCAGTCCCCTAGGCCTGAGTCGTCATATTAGTAGTGCGTAGCCCGAGAAAACTGGGATTTCATAAATATTGTTCCTGCTGGTGTTCCAACGACACAGGGAAAATCATTTCTATGCCAGATAATAGTTCAAAAGACATTTCATGCTTTTGAACCTTTGGACAAATACAACTGAAAAGTTGTCAGGGCAACTTTTAAGAAAGGTGCTTTAGGTTATTCTATATCAGAATAGTCAGGGTCCTTATACAGCACAACAGTGAGTTACCAAAGGGATAATTTCTAAGGGATCATGAAATAGAACCATCCAGTCAATAACCAATCAGGATTAGGTTATCCTTATGCTATAAGAAATGTCATCAGTTTTAGCATGAAGAAGATCAAATAGGATAAGTACTCATTTTTTTCAATGCTTTAAATCTCAAAGCCAGAAGTTCTAATATACTATTTTTCTCAGACATCAAATTTCCCAAAACACAGTCACTTTCACCTGACTGGGATATTCCTTCAGATTTGGTTAACGTCACTTGATCACCTCTCTATTTTTCCCCCATGCAACTTCTAATTACCTCAAAATCCCACAACAAGCTTCAGCATTCTCCACAGCTGTGTGACAAATCCAACTTTGTAAGAGGTAAGATATTTGTTATAAAGTGGTACACAGCAGGGTAAGTCTTTTGGCCTTCAAACCGTTTGAAGCCGCATTAAACAGCACAGGTTCTTTTGAGGAGCTGTCCAAGTTAATATCTAATTCTATCCTTTTAAGCATAACTAGCCCACCTTTCTTTTCAAAGTTCCTATAGAATCTGGGCCCACCATCAGTTCATGCAGTGAATTCTAAATTACTGCAACCCTCTGAAGAAAAGTCTCTTCGTTTACTCTCCACCTATTTAATCAATTATTTTAATTTGTGAACTCCAATTGTGCTATATTGATGTCTGATTGGTTCCATTAAAACTCCTTGCAGGCCAAACCACCTTCAATATTTTGATCTAAAACTATACCCTACATGGAATAAGGGCTGTACAAATGATCATGTCGACTTCCTAACATTGCTTGCCAAACAACTTCATCTCTGCTTCAAAGATCTCCTAGGACAGGACTTCGGCATAGCTGTGCAATAAAATTAGCATTCAGGTTATCTATGGATGCAGACTTCAACATTAAGTCAAGAAGGCTACAGCATGCCCAGATGGAATCTGAGATGTTGTTCCTTAACCTCTCATTAGGCCTCGTTGTAACAGCACAGAAGCCCACAGACCAGTGAAAGAGAGGGAGGGGGTGCAGAATTACACCAATTTAAATGTAACCAGATTATCTTGTTGCTGAAATGACTCAAGCAAAACTTGAGTATTTATTCTATGGTATTAGCAAACAGTGCCACATGTGTCAAATACAGAAGAAAATATGGTGCTTCTCAGTTGAATTAATTTTCTCCTTGAAACAAAGCTTCCACTTTGGTGGAATTCAGAATGCAACAAAGTATATTTCACACAGGGGAACTGTGACCAAAAATAATTCAGGTGAAGTACAATTAAGAGGCTGGGCATACAGATGTAATTCAATCCTCTGTTCATGTCACACAGTCCAGTCTTCATGAATGGCTGTCCAGAGTTGGCAAGGCAAAGAACTTCCATTCAACAGCATGAGGCTCAAATTGTCTTAATTCCTAGATCTTCTTACAAAGCTCCAGGTCTGACTGGGAACAGAACAACCCAGAAAATGGAGGGTGGGATCAGAATGAGAAAGAAATACTATGGTAAAGCAAGGAGGAGGCAAAGGTAAACAAACTAATGGTGAGAAGTAAATCTATATAATGAAACTACCATTGTGAAACTTTAACCCGTTGTCTGCCTCACTGGTCAAGAAAAATAACTAATCTTGCATCTGACCCACATTCAGATAGATTTCCCTTTTGCTGCAAACTCTAGCCCTCAGCATCAGTAGCAACTGCTGACCTATCCAAGTCACCAACCACCCCCCACACACCCCCAGACCTCCTGAAAGCCATAGGCTTGACCCTACAGTTGGTCTTGACCCCATCCCCTTATCAGTACAGGCACCAAATCCCTCTTAGAGAAGTACAACTGTTTCTGGGCCTATATCCATTGTGAAACTGCCCATTATAAAAACATTTAACAGTAAACCTATAGCTCCTGCATTCTTTGCCAAATATCAACATTTTGGCACATAACTTTTGTCAGCATGATTATATCGCTGCTTTATGTTACGTTAGTGAACATCTGTTTCAAAATATGCTTGCAAAAATTTATGACTATGGCTAATAATCTACTTGCAATTGCAAAGTTGTTCAATACAAACTAGAGCCACATGAAAGCAAGATCCATGGGGTAAGTAATCCCAGGGACCATTTAATAACCTTGTCAGACAACAGTGCCATATTAGGGCTCAGAAACATTTAACATCAAATCACTGTATTGCCAGATGGAAACATAGTACAATGTGAACCACATAAACATCTTATTCAAAGCAACATAGGGAATATTTAAAATAAATATTTATTTCAAGTTAAAGCGTAGACCTTGTGTAGTTTTTTTTATATTTTCCCCCACAAATGTTCCTGCCATCTCCTTCCATGGATACCCAATAACCTTATCCAAGGAATGACTAGGTTCCCTTGGTGGAGCTGAGCATTTGCCACTTTTGAGCAGTGCCCAAGTCAACCCATATCTGCAATACACTACAACATTGATGAGGCCGAGGACTGAAAACTTTTCTTCAGTCTTAGGCTCCCAAACAAGCTATCCAGTCTCCAGAAAGGCTTACAATTCCCTCTAGGATCTTTACCTTCACATGGAATCTTGGAAACCTAATGCACTGCGGCCATTCAGCCCATCACTGTAGCAAATGCTGAAAATTAAATTTTCAGATTAATACCACATCCCGCAGATGCTGCTCGACCTCTAGCAAATTGCTTTTGTTACCTCAATCATGATCTCTCCTTTTCAACTTATATGATCCTCTCAGGAATGTAAATCTCCCTTCAGTCTCCTTTGTACCACAACAAATGACCAGTCTTTTCTCATAAATAAATATTTCAGCCCCAGCAACTTTCTTATGATTGGCCTATGGAATCTCTCTAATTTTATTCTTGTAATGTAGATACCTGAGTTATATGAAGTACTCCTGGTGTGGTTGAACAGTGTTCTATTATGATCTTGAATGAAAATAAAAAAAAAACTGAGATACTGGAAATCCGAAACCAAGGCAAAAATGTCTAGAAATTTTCAGGAGTTTGGATAGCAGCTGTAGGAAGAGAAAGAATGGAATTAACCTTTCAGACTGAAGAGCCATCATCAGATCTGGGGAAGAACCCACATTTCAAAAGATTTGAACCCCTTTATTTGTGTTGTCACCCTCTAAGTTTCTCTTCCTACAGCTGCTGATCAGCATGCAAGTGTCGCCAAGCTGCTAGACCCAACATTGCACGCCCATGACATGTTATGCTTGAGTACATGAAAATTACTCCGAGATCCCATTCTTCCTCTGCACTTCCAACAATACAAATGTTTATTGCACCTTCTCATGTCTTATCTGCCTTTTCTCTGTCCCAACATTAAATTATGTTTGCCACTCATCTCTCCACTTGCAGTATTGGATAAGGATAAGCATTGTACTTCCTAATATCATTTATGGTATTAGTTCTGTTATCCGTTAGACCTCCCAAACTGACTCAGTTTGCACTTAGCAGGATCAAAATCATTCTGTTGTTTAAGGCTGACCTTCTCCTTGTCAATACTTCATTAATCGGGGTAAATAAAATCAAAATTCCTTTCTCAAATACTCCGAGCTTTCCATTCAAAGTGCAGGAAAGGTAAAGAGATATGGAAAGGGATGAGTGTTGTCACAGAATAGATGCTGACACTGAAAGGTGGGCCAAAATGTCCTGTTTTCATGTTGTTTCCTTTCAGAACGCTGGATGAACTCAGCAGGTCGGGCAGCATCAGTTAAAAATGATGAGTCGACGTTTCCGGCTGGAACCCTTCATCAGGACTGAAGAATGAAAGATGGGGAAGGATTTGAAGAATGCTTGTAGCTTCAGTTGAAAGACCAGTAATTTGAAAGACAAAGGGACAAAGACAAAGACAAAAAAACCCTGACGAAGGATTCCAGCTGGAAACATCGACTCATCGCTTCTAACTGATGCTCCCGACCTGCTGAGTTCATCCAGCGTACTGCAAGTGTTGCTTTGATCACAGCATCTACAGATTATTTTGTGTTCATGTTCTCATGTTGTTTCCTCTGGTTGGGAGAATGGCGTGTCACCCAGAGAACTAAATAAAAAGTGAGGTAATTTAGACTTTGACTATTCCGACATTTCTTACATCCCAAAAGTATTTCTCTCAGCAGGGAAATAATGAAACTATCAAGACAATCTTGTGTAAAAAAATAAAATCTAGAAGATGATTAACAGCATGATATCTTGCTTTGTTCGGTTCCGCAAATACTGGTAAAGAGCGCCACCTTCTGGCTGCACACAGGCTTTTGAAATTGTTTTGGGAATGGTTGTTAACGAATTGAAAACTGCAATGACAATGGTACAGAATGTACTTAACTATCCCACATCTTGTGCACAGCCCCTAAACTATCCCTGAAGTCACACTAGACTTATACAGCTCCATGGTTTAAAATCAAGCTTGCTCCTTTCACAGTGGAGGTCTCTGTGAGTACTGACTAGTCCTCGTACAGTATTGTAGTGTCAGAGAACCAGAGCATTGTACAGCACAGAAATGGGGTATTTGATCCACCACATCCATGCCATCTGTGATTTCCAGTATCTGTAGTTTCTTTTTTACTTTCAGGACTGAATAAAAGCACAGTGAAAAATGTTTGGTTTCTTCAAAGCAGAAGAGGCCACATTATAAACATTAAATGTAGTGGACCAAATAGGAAGAGGTGCAAGTGAATCATTACCTCAGACAGAAGGAAAGTTTCGTCACTGGATAGTGGGAAGCAGAGGGTTACAGAGAAACCTGCACTTCAGAATGCAGTATGGGGAAGATGTGCCAATGATGGCGTCAGGTTGAAGGTTACACAAATTACAGAGGAGGATGTGTTCAATATGGATGATGGTGAGTTAGAGTGTCAGGACAATGATAACTCTAACCTTGAAAGGGAGGGAGTGAGAGCAGAAGAGCAATCAGAAAGAATGCTCCATGATTGACATGGCAGCTCATGACTGAGCTAGAGAAACAACTAAAGTTGCCACAGGACATCGTCAAGACAACCTATTTCATATCATCTGAAAATGTTTGCAACAAAGCCATCAATTGTATCATCCAATCATTAACAGGTAAGGTAAAAATAATCGGTCCCAACACAGACCCCTGTGGAACACCACTAGTCACCAGCAGCCAACCAAAAGAGGGCTCATTTATTCCACTCTTTGCTTCCTGCCAGTCAACAACTGCTTTATCCATGCTAGAATCTTCCCTGTAATACCATGGGCTTGTAGCCTGTTAAGCAGCTTGTGAAAGGCCTTCTGAAACTCCAAATACTCTTCATCAATCAATTCTCCTTTGTCTTTCCTGCTTGTTATTTCTTCAAAGAATTCTAACACATTTGTCAGGCAAGATTTTCTCTTGAGGAAACCATGCTGACTACTGCCTATTTTATCACGTGCCTCCCAGCACACTGAAACCTTGTCCTTAACAATCGATTTCAACATATTCCCAACCACTGTAGTCAGACTAACTGGCCTATAATTTCCTTTCTTCTGCTTCTTTCCCTTCTTGAAGAGTGAAATGACATTTGCAATTTTCCAGTCTACCAGAACCATTCCAGAATCTAGTGATTCTTGAAGGATCAGTACTAATGCCTGCACAATATCTTTAGCCACCTCTTTCAGAACCCAGAACTCACCATCTGGTCCAGGTGACTTACCTACCTTCAGATCTTTCAGCTTCCCAAGAACCTTCTCCCTTGTAATGGTAACTTCACACATTTCATGAAATCTGACGTCAGGAAATGTCACCGCACTGCTAGAGTCTTCCACAGTGAAGAATGATGCAAACTACTTACTCAGTTTGTCACCATTTCCTTTCCCCCATTACTGACTCTCCAGCATTGTTTTCCAACTGTCCGATATCCACTCTCACCTCTCTTTTACGCCTTATGTATCTGAAGAAACTTTTGTTATCCTCTTTAATATTATTGACTAGCTTACTTTCATATTCTATCTTTACCTTCTTAATGACAATTTCAGTTCCCTTCTGTGGTATTTGAAATCTTCCCAATCCTCTAACTTCCCATTAACTTTTGCTCTATTATATGCCCTCTCTTTGGCTTTTATGTTGGCTGACTTCTTGTTAGCCATGGTTGTGTCATCTTGCCTTTAGAATACTTCTCCCTCTTTGGAATGTTTATATCCTGTGCCTTTCGAATTGCTTCCAGAAATTTCAGCCCATTGCTGTTCTGCCATCATCGCTGCCAGTAGTATTTTCCAATTAACTCCTCTCTCAGGCATCTGTAGTTCCCTTTCTTCTACTGCCATATTGTTACATCTGACTTTAGCTTCTCCTTCTCAGATATCTTGGCCACAAATCGCGTCATCTTAATTATTGACATATAACATAAAAAGAATCAGTCGCAACACAGACTCCAGTGAAACACCACCAGTCACCAGCAGCCAACCAGAAAAGGCTCCTTATATTCCCACTCTTTGCCTTCTACCAATCCATTACTGCTTTATCCATGCTAGTATCTTTTCTGTAATACCATGTGTTTGTAGCTTGTTAAACAGCCTCATGTCAAAGCAACTTGTCAAAGACCTTCTGAAAATTCAAGTATATAACATCAATCAATTCTCCTTTGTCTATTTTGCTTGTTATATCTTCAAAGAGTTCCAACAAGTTTGTCAGGCAAGCTTTTCCCTTGAGGAAACCATGCTGACTATGGCCTATTTTATTATGTACCTCCAAGCACCCTGAAACCTTATCATTAACAATCGACTCCAACATCTTCCCAACCACTGAGGTCAGACTAACTGGTCTATAATTTCCTTTCTTCTGCCTCTCTCCCTTCTTGAAGAGTGGAGTGACATTTGCAATTGTCCAGACTTCAGGAACCATTCTAGAGTCTAGTGATTTTTGAAAGATTATTACTAATGCCCTCACAATCTTTTCAGCCAGCTCTTTCAGAACTCTGGGGTGTACCCCATCTGGTCCAGGTGACTTATCTACCTTCAGACCTATCAGTTTCCCAAGAACCTTGAGGAAAATCCCAAACCATTTTACAATGATAGTCAACATGGAAAGAACCAGGCTAATTAGCCATCAAAATGACAATCTATGCAAGAAACAGTGAATGTAGGTCTTCAATGAATACTTCTTATTAGTATCCACAAAGGAGAAGGGCATTGTAGATGGAGTATTCGGAGAAAGGGTAGTGAAATTCCAGAAGAGGTTCTCTTCATAAAGGATAGGCTATTAGTGGACTTAAAGATGGATAAGTCCTAGTACATTAGAATCCAACTGCTTTGGGAGGCAAGGGGGGAATCTATTGGGGCCCCATCAGAAAATTTTAGATCTTGGCTGGTGAAGTAAGTGAAGAAAGGATGTTGTTCATAAGGCTCAGAGGGCTGGGGGCTATGAAGGCAATATTATTCTGTTCATGAGAAATATAAACTCCCCACCTCACCACAGAACGATAGGGTTACAACAGCAGAACATAGTTAGGGACCATAAAAATAACTAGAGTAGAATTAAGGAAGAATAAATAGGAATAAGAGCACTCATTACAGAATGTGGTTAGTAAGTGTCTCGTCAGCAGACACGTAGATGTTATTCATAAGAGGAGTAGTGTGATGTGGCCAACAACCGTCTGATCAACAGTTGCACAGGTGTTGTATCTCAAGAACGTGACGTGTGAAACAAGTTGAACAGTATATAAACTCCGTATTGTGGAACTGAGGATAGGGTGTAGTTAGGGAACATCTCTGAAATGCCTTTCCAACTCTGTAGGGTACAGATGTCAAATAAACCTAAATTGTATCTGGACTCGAACCTCCCCCATTTTAAGTGTCTTTCAACATCTGGCCATAGATGGGGTGTCAGATGAATGGAGAATATTAATCATGATATCTTATTCACTGAGGGTAACAGACCACAGATGCTGAAACCAGGAGCAAATTTAATATAATCAATATAACAAATATACACTCAGTGACCACTTTATTAGGTACACCTGTACACCTGCTCGTTAATGCAAATATCTAATGAGCCAATCATGTCGCAGCAAGTCAATGCATAAAAGCGAGCAGACATGGTCAAGAGGTTCAATTATTGTTCAGACAAAACATGAGAATGGGGAAGACATGTGATCTAAGTGTCATTGACCCTGGAATGATTGTTGGTGCCAGATAGGGTGGTTTGAGTTTCTCAGAAAATGCTGATCTCCTGGTATTTTCATGCATTTCACGTCTCTAGAGTTTAGAGAATGATGTGAAAAATAAAGAAACATCCAGTGAGCGGGATTTGTAGACAAAAATGTCTTGATAATGAGAGAGGTCAGAGAATAGCCAGACTGGTTCAAGCTGACAGGAGCGCAAAGGTAACTCAAATAACCATATGCTACAACAGTGGTGTGCAGAAGAGCATCTCTGATCACACAACACACTGAACCTTGACGTGGATGGACTAGGGCAGAAGACCACAAACGTATGCTCTGTTGACAACATATTAGGTACAGGTACCTAATAAAGTGCCCACTGAGCCTCAGCTCTCTGTTCTTAGATCTCATTAGGGTTGCTTTAAGAGCACTTGGCCTGGTAAGTACTAAAGAATGATTCCAATGCATTTGGGAGGAACTACCAGACAATAGTTTGGTCTTGGTTTCTTAGAAATAAAAAGGGAGTGATCACTTTGATGGGATTATACTAAAGGCCCCGAAACATTCAGCAAGGATCATAGGAGCAAATGTGCAGGAAAGTCACATAGGTAAATAGTAAATTATTATTATTATTACAATAGTAAATTATTATAAGTTCCTAGCATTACCTGGAATTGCCATTCTACTAAGGGATTAGAAGGGGCAGAATTTTCTAAATGTGTCCAGAAGTAGTTATGGATGAGGCCTCATTACATCTGGGGTAAAGCCTCCCCCCCCCCCCCCAACCACTGGGCACATCTACATAGAGCATTTTTGCAGGAAATCATCAAGAACCTCCATCACCCAGGTCATGCTCTCTTCTCGCTGCAGCCATCAAGATACAGGAGCCTCAGGACTCACACCACCAGCTTCAGGAACAGTTATTACACCTCAACCATCAAGCTCTTGAACGAAAGGGCTTTCCCCATCACTGAAATGGTCAAGCACTCACTTTCAAGTTCTCGATATTTATTATTATCATTATTTCTTTCTTTTCACATTTTGCAGTTTATTGTCTTTTGCACACTAGTTACACACCCAGTTGGTGCAGACTTTCATTGATTCTATTATGATTATTGGATTTATTGAGTATCAATCAATTCTCAGGGTTTTATATGTTGACATATATGTACTTAGATAATGAATTTATTCTGAACTTTGAGAAGTATTCTGAAGCAATATGTAAGTGACTCTATGAGAGAAGAGGCTATACTTGATCTCCTTTTCAGAAGTTGGGCTGGACAAGGGGTTATTTTGCCAGTAAAGGACCAACTTGGGCCCAGTAACCGTAACTTCATGTTTTACAATAATTACAGAATAGAATGGAATTGGTCCAGAGGTCCTGAAGAGGCTCATTTTTATGATATTAGACTGGAACAATGGGAGAGGTTGCTTGTAGGTAAAGGAATATCTGGCATGTGGAAGGCTAGTAAAAGATAGAAAGATTTCAAGAGCATGTTCTTGTTAGAGTAAAGGATAAGGCTAGCAGGGTTAGGGAACCTTGTTGATTGGATTTTATTAAGAATGTTAAGAGCAAGAGGGTAACTGGAGGAGAGTGATGGATGCTGCTTTGCCAATGCACCACCTCTTGATTACCTGACTGGCAGACCACAGTACGTGTCCCTGCAACACTGTGTGTCCGACAGAGTGACCAGCAGCACTGGGGCTCCACAGGGGATTGTCTTGTCTCCCTTTCTCTCCGCCATTTACACCTCGGACTTCAACTACTGCACAGAGTCTTGTCATCTTCAGAAGTTTTCTGATGACTCTGCCATAGTTGGATGTATCAGCAAGGGAAATGAGGCTGAGTACAGGGCTACGGTAGGAAACTTTGTCACATGGTGTGAGCAGAATTATCTGCAGCTTAATGTGAAAAAGACTAAGGAGCTGGTGGTAGACCTGAGGAGAGCTAAGGTACCGGTGACCCCTATTTCCATCCAGGGGGTCAGTGTGGACATGGTGGAGGATTACAAATATCTGGGGATACAAATTGACAATAAACTGGACTGGTCAAAGAACACTGAGGCTGTCGACAAGAAGGGTCAGAGCCATCTCTATTTCCTGAGGAGACTGAGGTCCTTTAACATCTGCCGGACAATGTTGAGGATGTTCTACGAGTCTGTGGTGGCCAGTGCGATCATGTTTGCTGTTGTGTGCTGGGGCAGCAGGCTGAGGGTAGCAGACACCAACAGAATCAACAAAATCATTCATAAGGCCAGTGATGTTGTGGGGTTGGAACTGGACTCTCTCACGGTGGTGTCTGAAAAGAGGATGCTGTCTAAGTTGCATGCCATCTTGGTCAATGTCTCCCATCCACTACGTAATGTACTGGGTGGGCATAGGAGTACATTCAGCCAGAGACTCATTCCTCCGAGATGCAGCACAGAGCGCCATAGGAAGTCATTCCTGCCTGTGGCCATCAAACTACAACTCCTTCCTTGGAGGGTCAGACACCCTGAGCCGATAGGCTGGTCCTGGACTTATTTCATAATTTACTGGCATAATTTACATATTGCTATTTAACTATTTATTACTATTTTCTATTACTATTTATTATTTCTGTGACTATTACTATTTACTATTTACTAATAGTAATATTACTATTACTATTTCTATTACTATTTATTATTTATGGTGCAATTATTTATGGTAACGAAAACCAATTTCCCCCGGGATCAATAAAGTATGACTGACTATGACTATGACTTGATGTCGCCTTGATGTTGGAGAGGGTTGTACATGTGATGGAGTCTACAAGCCTCTGCAGCCTCATTCAATGAATGCTGTGCGTTGGAGCCTCCATACCAGGCAGTGATACAACCTGTCAGAATGCTCTCTACTGTGAAAAAATAAGTCTCACTGGTGACTTAATGAATCACCTCAAACGCCTAATGAAGTAGTCACTGTTCTACCTTCTTAATAAAGTAAGTTTGTATTATAACAGACTGATACAATATATATTTATTACATATACTCTGAACCTTTGTGAACATATCATGCCTCAGAATAGCTTCTGAGTGGGATTTCCTCCCCCCCCCCCCCCCAGTGGTACACGAGTGGTGACTCTTCCCTTGCTCAGAAACCTGAAACAAACCCAAAGCCTTTAGTCCGTGAGCCGGTAGGGCTGGTCGTTACCATCTGAGGGGAATAATGCTCATAGTGATTTTTGGCAAGGTATACATCTCTAGAGTTAGAAAATATGTGATAGGATTGCACCAGTGGTAGCTTTATTACTTCAAATAGGTAATCACTTTTTGTATATATTCCATATTAACATCAGTACAGCAGAAAATGTTACCCCCTCCCCCCAAAAGGTAAAAAACTTCATTTGGAGAGATTTCTGGAGATTTATCTTATCTAAGTTATGATATTTTCCATATTGTTGTATCAAATCAAAACAATCTTAAGCTTTTGTCATAGCATATAGAATTACAGTACAATAATTCAAATGTGGCGTCCCACAAGGCCATAACTTAGGCCCCAATTGGTTGTAAAATGAATATATTTAATCAAAGACACTGCTTTCCATACTGTTTTCCATACTTTCATAACCTATTAATAATCATAATAATTTTCCAAGTCTTCCACATCTTCATCTGAACTTTCCACACCCTCTCAAGTGGATGCCTGGTTCTCACAGTCTGCCAGTCTACACATGTCAGTACATCTGAGGCCATTTGCAACACACATACATCTTGGGAGTGAACATTTTTTTGGGCAGTTATAGGCCAGTAGATCCAGGATGGCATCGGGTGCTGGCTGGCCTTCCGTCCAGTGCACCACCAACTGTTCAGCTTCCTCTTCTCTCTCCATCTTCCATCCTCTGCCAACAGGGCTTGGTACTTGTGGGTCCTTCTCCAAACATCTTCTCCATATACCAGCCTGGTAGTTGGCTTGCTGTGCATGTTTTGTTAAGCAGTCCTTGCAGGGTGGGAGTTGATGACTTTCGATTTCACATTTTTTGGCACAGAAAAGGTGATACTGGAGCTCATTGACCTTGGTGGTCGATGCTTTTGAGGCATACAGGAGACATGTAAATGCCTCCAGTTTGTCCATCAGTTCTGGGGAGAGGTCCCATTCCTGACCCAACTCTAAGAATGTGTCCTGGGTTTCCCTGTTGCTGGTCAGAAGTTTTAGGGCACTTCTCTTCCCTTTGCCTGCAAAAGTGCTTACAGTGTCACATCCTGTATATGCCCTACAATCCTCTATGCCAGCAACTTTCCTAATGTCTACAAGCCTTGTACGGGTTCTAGTGCCACACTTCTGGAACAATGGGGCCTCAATCTTGTCAGAAAATGATAAAGACATCTGTGTATTCTGAGCAGATCACTACAGATTGGTATCCCTCTCTTGTGGCATGGGCAGCATGGAGAAGTAGGCAGCCATCTGCTTCTTCTTGTTGACACTGAAGAGCTGACACCTCCTCACTGTCTTGAGATGTCTTTATCATTTTGTGACAAGAGTGAGGCCTTTAGACCTCTAGTCTCTCATCCTTAAAGGTTGCATAGCATTGCTCACCAATCTCATATGCCTTCATCAGGTCGGAGGCAATGCCCTTGGGGGCTGCCTTTGCCGTAGAGATGCTAATGAGGTCTCGCTTCTCTGCAAATGGGTTGACCCATTCATGTATGAGGCTACCCACTGCTGAAACTGCTTCCTCATCTTTCTGGATTCTTGGCTGCTGTAGCTCTGCATAACAAAGCTCTGATTTGTTGCCTTGCACCATCTCCCTTAAATGTCCCAGGAATTAACTGAAATGCTCAGCTGTTATGTAGTAATGCTTGATAGCTCCAGCATTCAGGCTGAACTGTCATGTGCCTCCAGGAGTCTGTGTGTCTTTGTTCACTGTGGCTACAATAGCCTGGTCCACAGCAATCTGTCCAAAGGGGTTGTTACTTTTACAGCTGAACTGAGAACTGGCCTGTCTTGAAGGCCTCATACACAGAAGGATTCTTCTCTGGGAGGATCATCTGAGCAAAGTAAGGGAACAAGTACCTTATCATAGGCAAAGCATCATGGGATCATGGTTCTTATAGCATGGTGCAACTCCCAGTCCCCCTCACAGAAAGCTACCACCGCTGCAATGCTATCACATATTTTCTAGCAACACACATAAAAGTTGCTGGTGAATGCAGCAGGCCAGGCAGCATCTCTAGACGATGGGTCTCGGCCTGAAACGTCAACTGTACCTCTTCCTAGAGATGCTGCCTGGCCTGCTGCGTTCATCAGCAACTTTTATGTGTGTTGCTTGAATTTCCAGCATCTGCAGAATTCCTGTTGTTTACATATTTTCTAGCACTAGGGGTGCTAGAAAATATGTAAACAACAGGAGGGGTTCTAGCACCTGCCAAAAATCACTATAAGAATTATTCCCCCCAGATGGTACCAGTGGTCCAAATTTGGGGTCCTGGCTCACAGACTATTTCAATTCCTCACGATTTTTAGGGCAGGTTTAGAGCCAGATACAAATTAACTAATTATAATGATTTAATTTTCATCAATAATAATTATAAATTGACTTTTTTTTAAAAAAATACTCTATATAAGGCCTCTAATTTCTGGTAACATTTCTTCCAGAGAGATAAGGGTCTGGCCAAAAGGAGCAGCCTCAGCACAACAAGACTGTTTTGTGCACACAGACCGGGACATATTCAAAACAGCAGCCTCCTATGACGACCATACAGACATTGAAGAGTATGCGGAGGCAGTAATCAGCTACATAGCCAAATGCACGGAGGATGTCACTGTGATGAAAACCTTCACCGCACGTGGTTATAAAAAGCCATGGATGACTACAGAGGTGCGTTCACTACTGAAGGCCCGTGACACAGCCTACAGATCGGGGGACAGGAGTGCGCTTCGCTCAGCCAGGTCTGCGCTTTCACTAGGGATCAGAAAAGCGAAAAGGGCCTACGCGGGCAAAATACATGGACACTTCTGTGACACAGGTGACACCAGACGGATGTGGCAGGGAATTAAAGCTCTGACAGACAACAAGATCAGGCAGAAAACTGATGACAGCGACACCTCTCTACCAGACAGGCTTAACAATTTCTTTGCCCGCTTCAAAGCATCAAACACTACAGCAAGGGGGAGAGCCAGTCCCTTTTTACCATCTGACCAGCCGGCTCCAATCATTGATCCAGAGCAAACACGTTGGACCCTTGCCAGGGTCAACCACGAAAAGCGGGAGGTCCCGACAACATCCCTGGACGTGTGCTCAAGGAATGTGCTGATGTATTAGCAGCTGTCCTGACAGACATTTTCAACATCTCTCTTAGTCAAGCTATTGTCCCCAGATGCTTCAAAACCTCCACAATCATCCCTGTAGCAAAGAAATCAGTTGTAGCCTGTCTGAATGATTACCGTCCCATTGCCCTGACCCCCATAGTGATGAAATGTTTTGAACGGCTTGTCAAGCCTCATATCACAGCCAACCTCCCCCATCACTGGATCCTCTACAGTTTGCTTATTGTCCAAATCGCTCTATGAAGGACGCAATATCCACCACACTGCACACAGTTCTCTCTCACTTGGACAACAAAGACACTTAATGCCAGAATCCTGTACATTGATTTCAGTTCAGCTTTCAATACCATCATCCCGCAGGGACTAGTGGAGAAACTGTCGCTGCTTGGCCTTAGCACTGCCATGTGTCGCTGGATTCTGGATTTCTTGACAGAGAGACCACAGTCAGTCCCTATTGGCAGGAACATCTCTGATTCCATCACACTGAACACTGGATCCCCACAAGGCTGTGTGCTTAGCCCATTGCTGTTTACACTGCTAACACATGACCGTGCAGCCAGATTCAAAGAGAACCTGATTATTAAATTTGCAGACGATACCACAGTGGTGGGGCTCATCAGCAAAAATGATGAAACTATGTCCAGGGAGGAGGTCAAACACCTAGAGAGCTGGTGCAGGGATAACAACTTGATGCTTAATGTCACCAAAACCAAGGAGATGATCGTCGATTTCAGACGGTCTCAGCCTGAGCACACACCCCTCAGCATCAGCGGCTCCACAGTGGAGAGAGTGGAAAACATCAAGTTCCTTGGGGTGCAGATCTCGGACAATCTCACCTGGTCCAGGAACACCACTGGGATTGTGAAACGGGCCCAGCAGAGATTGCACTTTCTGAGGAAGCTTAAACAAGCATCACTCCCCACTAACATCTTAACTACATTCTACAGAGGCGTGGTTGAGAGTGTGCTGACCTTTTGCATCACAACCTGGTACTCCAGCTGCAGTGCTGTCGACAAAAAAGCTTTGCAGAGGGTGGTTAGGGGAGCAGAGAAGGTTATTGGGGTCTCCCTACCTTCTGTCCAAGACCTCTTTCAGAGTCAATGCCTCCAGAAGACACGGTACATCATTAAAGACCCCTCACACCCTCTCCATGAACTGGTTGTTCTTCTGCCATCAGGCAAACATTACAGGAGCATCAAAACTAAAACCACAAGGCTACTAAACAGCTTCCTCCAGTCAGACTGCTAAATAGCTGCTCCACCTGACTCTGCTTTGGACACTTTTAACTTGCACTGAATACTTATAGTGGTAAGCGTGAAGGATTGGGGTGCTTACTGATCTGGCTAACAACGGATGGTGCAATCCAGGGTATATTACGATCGAGGAACGTGTTTGCAGACTGGATATTGAACTTTTTACTGTTGGACTTCGGCCACATTCCACTGTGATACAACACTTGGTGGCACGGGAGGTCCTTCCTGCCTGTGGCCATCCAATGTGCAGCTCCTCCCGTGGAGGGTCCAACACCCTGAGCCAATGGACTGGTCCTGGACTTATTTTCCATCTGGTATAGTTTTGCATTTTGTTGTTTGACTGTTTGTGGTTTATTTGTATTGCTATACTTACGCTCTATTCTTGGTTGGTGCAGCTGTAATGAAACCAAATTTCCCTCGGGATTAATAAAGTTTATCTATCTATCTATAACTGATACGTGGTTGTTCTGTTTTACTATTTATTGTTATGTTTATTATTTAGTGTTGCGTTTGTTATGTTATGATTGCACTGCCCCTGAGAAATGCTGTCTCATTCTGCCCTGCAGAGCTGATGTATGGTTAGAATGACAATAAAGTTTTTTGAATCTTTGAATCTTTAACTTTAGCCTTAAGCATCTTTCAGTCCCCACTTCCACAGTCCTCTCATTTGGCTACTTGTCCACTCACCCATTTACAATGTTTTCTTTCTGCACCTTTTTTTTTAAAAAACTTTTCTCTCACTTTCTGACCAGGTTGAGAGGATCTCTTGATAGATTCCAAGCACCCTAAAATCCTTCATGCTTCTAATTTCTGAACTGATATGCCATTAATATTTTTTCAAATTTGAATTTTCAACAAATTTACCAGTAACGTTCAAAGTTCAATAGGAAGTTTTCTGTAAATACTATATTATTCCTTGAATAAATAAGAGTATCAAGAAGCAAACATCAAGTCCATACACTTGCAGTTAAGAAATAATTTATAAGAAATTTAAAAAAACTGCAATCTAAGATGCTAGTAGCCATCCATTAGCTTTGGTTTTTTTAAGTTTTCACTTTAAGTCATTATTACACCACCACAGTATTTTCACTAATATCACATTACTCATTTGATTAAGAATATCAGAGAGAAGTAGGCTACAAAGTTACTCAATCCTGCTTCAACTCTCCAATTTCCAACCGATCCCTATATTCCGAATTATATTCTAAACCCATCTATCACAGTGTTAAGTATACTGCTAGCTTTGAATGCTTCATTGACGTCATATTTCAGGTGATGCACAGTACTGTGCAACAGTCTTAGGTTTTCAGATGGTATGGCCTCTACAGAACCCTGATCTCACCATCGTCGAGGCTGCCTGGGATTACCTGGAGAGACAGAAGCAAGGAAGATAGCCAAAGTCTGCAGGAGTGGCAAGATGCTTGTAACAACCTGCTAGCTAATTTTCTTATAAAACTGCACAACAGTGTATTTAAGAGAATTAATGCAGTTTTAAAAGACAAAGGATGATCACACCAAATATTGATTTTTAAAAACTGTTTATTGCTCTTTATTGTAAATTTTCTGATATTTAGAAACATTTCATAACTTTTGAAAGCAGCTTTGCTTTACAGAATTTTTTTTTTAAACATATACGCAAGACTTTTGCACAGTACTGTATATCACCTGACAGAGTGACTGGGAGCATCTATCTGCAGGCAAGTCTACTAGTAGGTCTGCACATTGGAAAGCATTCAAATGAGAAACAGCGAAAGATCAAGGCCAATGTATTTTCAGAAAGATAAAAACCAAGGGTTATGAATAAGGAAATTCTGTATGTTAAGAGATAAAGCTTATAATAAATAGGAAACATACAGAGAACTGAGGACAGACGAGGTCGGATATTGAACTTTTTGCTGTTGGACTCCGGCCATATTCCACCGAGATACAACACTGGGCATCATGGGAAGTTGTTCCTGCCTGTGGCCATCGAACTTTGCAGCTCCTCCCGTGGAGGGTCAGACACCCTGAGCCCACAGGCTGGTCCTGGACTTATTTCCATCTGGCATAGTTTGCATATTGTTGTTTGATTGTTTGTGGTTTTTGTATTGCTATATTTACGCTCTATTCTTGGTTGGTGCAGTTGTAACGAAACTCAATTTCCCTCGGGATCAATAAAGTATGTCTATGTCTATCAAGAAAATAAACAGTGTTTATAATGGAAATTAAGTCGTCAAAGAGGGGTCCACTGGTCTCATGACCTTTTAACATCTCAACTAGCTTCAGCTGGAACACATCTAGTTTCCTCTAGAGCTGTGGGCCTTCATTAGGGCTACCAAAAATGTCAACTATTCATTCCTCACCATAGATGCTGCCTGACTGCCTCCAGTATTTTGTGTGTGTTCCCAGGTAATATCCGACACAAACTACAGATGCTGGAAACTCAAAGTAATAGAAGATGCTCTAACAAATTCAGTTCTGGTTCTGGCAGCATCCATGGAAGGAGCAAAACTTCTCACAATATCTTCATCCTATCAGAAAGATAATAAAATCGATCCAGGCACAAATTCATTTTATTGGACATTTTTGTTTACACTTAGTCCTGAATCACAAGAAATTTCATAACATGAACTTTAGAAAGAGAAGAAAAAGCCACATAATATGCTTAAAGATGCTATTTTCCAAATATTTATTGCAAGCTGCCATCCATATACACAAATTGAAATTGGAAGCATTTAACATTTAATCCACATTATTGGACACTGATTGGTCTTGATTATTTCATAATTTGAATTTTAAAAGCTGAATTTGTTTTTCTGATCTCCCCAATAAAAACTGTCTGGATCCACAAAGCTGAATTAAAGGAAAAATCTTCAGAACTCCTCTTCAGCATGTTTGGTTCTGGACTGCTTGTGCTGCAAAAGCCTCTCAATAGTTTCAGATATTGTGCGCTCCCCATGAACCTTGTTGTCTCGAGTACGTACATTGACCATTTCACTGCCCTTCTCTTTTTCACCAACCACTGAAAATGAAAAGTAATATAAATTCGTGATAATCTTCAATTATTAAAACATTAATCTTGGTGACCATCACCAGCTAAAACTGTGTTTTCTTTGGTACAGTGATCATTAAACATGGATTGAAAGTTGAAAATTAATTGTGAAAAACAATTTAATGCACTCTCTCTACAATTCTCTAATGATGTTAAACATTAACTGTTGTACTTCACTAAAAATGCAAAAACCTATCCACACAGCACAGATGCTTTCTGGTTTAGATAGACAACAGCTTGATATAGCACTCAGGACAATGATTGGTCTAAAAATAATTTCTGATTTAACTGTAACATTTAAATAAATTTCTGAAATATTAGTGCAGGTATTCAAATTATTAGCTTATTAAGATAGAACATCTATCCTTCAAAGTAACAAAGAGCATTACTGTACAGGAACAGGCCTTTGGCCCACAGTGTCTGTGCCAACCATGTCAAACTAAACTAAACCCATCTGCACCATACGATATATATCACTCCATGCCTCACAATGCAACTATAACTACAAAATCCTCCAAGTGTAGAAAAACCAAAGTTTTACACAATTGCAATATCCTGTTCAATGAAGGCAAACACACTGTATGCTTTGCTGTACTCACTGGGTCGCCACATTGAGGAAACTGTGGACACGCATCAACGTCCTTCTGTACGTCAACACTTCTGCTATTTACTGTGTATGTTCCTCTTGCATTTGGACCTTCCAAAGTGCAACACTTCCCATTTGTCCAGATTAAATGCTTTTTGCATTTCTTTGTTCAACTGTCCCTATTCTGCTGTATCCTTTCACAAGACCATAAGACCTCAGAGCAGAATTAGGCCATTTGGCCCACCAAGTCTGCTCCCAAACTTTCCTCACCATCCTTAACTCTGCTAATTTTAGGTTGCCTTTAAATTCACTATTCAGCCCAGCTAAAATTTTGCCCAGATGACTTGTATACATCACAGACAGAGGTCTCAGCACTGATCACCATGCCAACACTGGTGGTGACAGATCTCTAATGAAAATAACACTCTTCCACCACTACACTCTGGCATTTATGGCCAAGACAACTTTGAATCCAGTCTACCAGGATCTCCATAGATCTAAATGTTCCTCAGTCTTATGAGTCAATCTACCAGGTAGCCTTTCAAATGCTTTACTGAAGTCCATCATTAGCTACAGTATGCAATGCTGCATCAACACTCACATCCTTGAAAAAAAATTCAATCCTTCTAAGACATCATCGCCACTACGCAAAGCCATGCTGACTATCCTTAATAAGTAATTGCTTTTCTAAATGCAGATAAATCCCATCCACAAAAATCTGCAGTAATTTCCCCAAACCAATGACACAAGGTTTACTGGGCTGTAGTTTCCTGGATTACACCCTCCAATGCCCTTCTTAAACAAAAGAAACAACATTGCTACTCTTCAGTTCACTGGTAACGTCTTAGATTAGAGGATGAAAAGATCTCTAAGGATCAAGCAATCTCCTCTTATGAGGTCGTGGGGACTTATCCACCTTATTGTTCTTCAAGAGACCCAATTCTACCCTGGAATATTATTCCCCTCCTCTGTCTCACTAACCTTCATACATAACCTATTTTCCGTAACATAATCCTACATATATTCCACCTCACAGATCTTTATTTTCTACCACAATTTTTGCTATTCTGACTAAAGACAATGGAAACAGTGGTCACTCCCCAAATCTGTTGATGTAGCACCCTACATTGTGTGGTGTCATTGCCTACAGTGCTATTAAGGACAACGAACTAAAGTTGCCAATCAACTATAACCTAGCATGATAAAACTCCAAAAAAAATTAACTCCTGAAACAGAATATAAAGCTGCTGAAAGTTAACAGGACTTTCTATATCTCTTCACTCTCATGCCACTAAACCCGCTCCCTTTCTCTTCCACCATCCTTACCAAGAATAAAATTATATTGTGCAAGTTGTGCATTTCGGATCTTCTTGTTCAGCGTGCTTCCTTGGTCGAGGTCAACGTCACTCATTAAACCAGCATCATGAAATTGGCGCTGAACCTAGATGTTTATAAATAGAATCGTTAGAGGAACACAAATTCTGAAAATAGGCTGCCTCGAATGACTTAATGTGGATTTTGTGATCATCTGAAAATTGAACCCACTCTAAAGGGGTTTTAATTATTTTACAGCAAAAAAATCCATATTCTGGGATATTTGAAGAGATAATTTTTGGAAAGGTCATGGAATTAAGAACTATTAAGAAATGACTTAAAAGCCTGTGACAGACGATGTTCAAATTAAATGTCAGGACAAGCCTGATGGGCCAAATGGCCTGGCCCTAATTAGCTTTTCTTATGTTCGAATGCTCACCAATTTCCACATCGTGCAGGGAAATCTCAAGTTTGTTGCAGCTAGTTTCACAGTAAAATCTTCAAAATTCAAAGTAAATTTTTTTTAATCGAAGTACATAGCTGTCACCCATACATAATTCTGAGAATCCTTTTATTACAGGCAAGTACAGTAAATACAAGAAACACAACAGCATCAATGAAAGATCACAACCAACAGGGTAGACAACAACCAATCTGCAAAAGGCAACAAATTATGCAATACAAAAAAAAGAGAGAAATAAATAATAAATAACAAGAACATGAGATGAAGAGTCCTTGAAAGCTAATCCAGTTCAATGATGGGGCAAGTGAAGTTGAATGAAGTTAGTCCCTCTGATTTGAGAATCTGATGGTTGAGGGGTAGTAACTGTTCCTGAACCTCATGAAACAGATCCTGAGGTTCTTGTACCTTCTTCCTGATGGCAGCAACAAGGAGAAAACAAGAGCTGGATGGTGGGGGTCCCAGATGAGGTTTGCTGGTTTCCTGTGATGGCACTGCAGGTAGGCTTTTCTTTACAGGGGCACTGGTCTTTCCATACCAGGCTGTAAAGCAACCAGTCAATATACTCTTCACCACACATCGATAGATGTTTGTCAAAGTTTCTGATGACATGCTGAATCTATGCAAACTTCTAAGAAAGTAGTGGTGCTGCTGTACTTTCTTCATAATGGTACTTAGTGCTGGACCCGGGACAAATCCTCTGATATGATAACATCAGGGAATTTAAAGTTGCTGACCCTCTCCACTGCTGAACCCTAGATAAGGATTGGCTCACGGACCTCCAGTTTCCTCCTAAAGACAATAATCATCTCTTTCCTCTTGCTGACATCGAGTAAAAGGTGTGGCACCACTCAGCAAGATTTTCAATCTTCCTCCTATATCCTGATTCACCACCACCACTCTTGATTCAATCAATGAAAGTGGTGTCATCAGCAAACTTAAATATGGCATTGCAGCTGTGCTTAGCCCCACAGCTTAAGTGTAAAGCGAGTAGAGCAGGGGGCTAAGCACACAGCCTTGTGGTGCACGTGTGCTGATGGAGATTGTGAAGGAAATGTTGCTGCCAATCTGAACTGTCCGGGATCTGCAAATGAGGAAATTGAGTTTCCATTTATACAAGGAGCTTAAAGTAAAAGAACCCTTCAGAACCAGTGATCACAATATGATTGAGTTCAACTTGAAATCTTATAGGGAGAAAATTAAGTCTGATGTAAGAGTATTTCAGCGGAGCAAGGGAAATTACAGCGGTATGAGAGAGGAGTTGGTCAAAGTAAATTAGAAGGAGCTGCTGGCAGGGATGGCAGCAAAGCAGCAATGGCGTGTGTTTCTGGTAAAAGTGAGGAAGGTGCAGGACATATGTATTCCAAAAATGAAGAAATACTCAAATGGCAAAATAGTACAACCATGGCTGACAAAGAAAGTCAAAGCTACTGTAAAAGCAAAATAAAGGGCATACAATAAAGCAAAAATTAGCGGGAAGATAGAGGATTGGGAAACATAGAAAACCTATGGTACAATACAGGCCCTTTGGCCCATAATGCTGTGCCAAACATGTACTTACTTTAGAAATTACCTAGTGTAACCCATAGCCCTCTATTTTTCTAAGTTTTAGAAACCTGCAGAGAGCAACTAAAAAAAAACATTAGAAGGGAAAAGATGAAATATGAAAGCAAGCTAGCAAATAATATCAAAGTGGACAATAAGTTTTTTTCAAATATGTTAAAAATAAAAGAGAAATGAGATTGGATATACAAGGGGTGATTTATAAGTTCGTGGCCTAAGGCAGAAGGAATCAATCTTAGAAAACCTAGCACATTTATTGTTCAACATAGTCCCCTCCTATGTTTACACACTTGGTCCAGCGGTCGTGCAGCATATGGATCTTGGACCTCCAGAAAGTGTCCACAGCAGGGGTGATTGATAAGTTTGTGACCTAAGGTAGAAGGAGATGAGTTATACAGCTCTCGTTACATGCACATGCAGGTCAACTCTTTGAGTGATTATGCAGAAAGTTTGAAGTTAATAACTCATCTCCTTCTATCTTACACCACGAACTTATCAATCACCCCTGATGAGTTATTAGCTTCAAACTTTTTGTTGCCACATGCATCTGTGGAGGCCAGGTCGTTGGGTGTACTTAAGGCAGAGATTGATAGGTTCTTGATTGGACATGGAATCAAAGGTTACGGGGAGAAGGCCAGGAAATGAGGTTGAGGAAGGGGGAAAAAAAAGTATCAGCCATGACTGAATGGCAGATGGCCCAATTCTGCTCCTGTGTTTTATGGAAAGGTTAATGATAACAGTGAGCACTCCAGTCACTTGATCGGCACAGGACTTTGGTACTCAGACAGGTACCCCATCTGGGCTAGGTGCTTTCCATGGGTTCATATTCCCCAAGGATGCACTCATGTTGGCCTCGGAGACTGAAATCACAGGGTCATCAGTGGCTGTTTGTAGTTCATAAGGGTGCCTCCGTGTTCTGATGGTCAAAGCAAGAATAAATACCATAGAGTTCACCTGGGAGTGAAGCTTTGTTATCACCTATGTCACTTGGTTTCACTTTGTCGGAGCTGATAGCATTCAAGCCCTGCGACTGCAGTCGAGCATCCTTCAGTATCTAAGTTTGGTCCAGAAAAGCCACTTCATATGCAAGGTGGATTTCCAGAGACTGTACCTGGACCCCTTATATTTAACATGATTGCAAGACCGGAATGCCACTGGTCTAACCCTCAGCAGTTTGCAGATCTCATGGCTCATCCAGGGCTTCTGATTCGAGAAGATCTGAATGATTTTGGGGATACACTTGTCTATGACTGTTTTTATAATCTTGAGTAATGCCAATAGATTCACTTCCATTACTACAGGATTAGTGCCTATCCAAGTAATATAAAGGCATCACAAATAATTTATTACTGAATCTCATTAGAATAGGCATAGGCAAAGGTAACTATAGATTTATCAAGAATTCCTACTTGAAATTTTTCAGTTTTATTTACAGATAAAGCGTGGGACAGGCCCTCCCAGCGCAATAAGCCAGACGACCCAGCAACCCACCTGTTAAACCCTAAACCTAACTGCAGGACAATTTACAATGACCAATTAACCTACTAACCAGTACGTGAGAAGCAGCCAGAGGAAACTCATGTGTTCACCACGAGAATGTACAAACTCCTTACAGACGGTGCCGGAATTGAACTCCGATGCCCCAAACTGAAAAATCGTCATGCTTGCTGCCATGCTACAGTGTCAGCGAAAAAAAATTTATCAAAGTTACTCCAAAAGTTCATCTATATATAGAACTAGACAACGGGGTGACCCGTTGGGGAACCCTTTCAGAGAAGGGTAGTGCAGTCTGATGTGACCAGAATGAACATTAAATTTTCCTGAATGTTATTGGTATCGCTTTGCTTTGGAAACTGAAGTAGAAAACCTCAGTTTATTAAAGAAGAATGACGCATAGCAAAGCAAATATAGCTGCTCCTCGTTTAACGAAGAATACTTTTGATGGCATCATTTCTGGTTGATCTGCCACCCTTGTGCCTCTCGTTGTCATTCTGGAGACATGCAGCCCTTTCATCCCCGTCTCTTCATCTCTTCTGCTGTTTGTTGTTTGTCTCTGATCCTGGAGATGGGCATGCCTCCCCTCCTTTGTCTCTCTTCTCTCATCCTTTTTTTGTCCTGACTCTTTGATCCTGGAATCGTGTGGCCCTGGCCTCATCCGATTCTTGTTCTCTCCCTCTCCTTGCCACTTCCCGATGACGTTTGGCATCATCTCTTGACCATAATGTCACCCTTCCCTTTCCACGTGGCATAATTAGGCTGACGATTTTTTTTTTACCTTAATGCTGGATAGAAGATGCGAAGCAGTAACACCAAATGATGCTGATCATTCTTGATGATGTGGTTGGCGCTCTCCTAAATGGATGTGATGTAGTCACCACTGTCCTTTGACTGCAGCAAAGGGTTTTATGGGTGTCTCGAAGTACGTCATTACAATAAGATTTAATTATCTCTTATTGATGGGTGGCAGTTAGATCTGTCCCAATCCTGCACATGCTGATGGTGATTAGCAGAATGTGGACCCCTCGAAATAGAGCTGCCCTGACTTTTGCTCCGGTAGGTGTTGCTGCTGAGGCAGGTCGTGTGCGTGCATCGGGCTGTCGCATCCCGATTTCCATGATGGCCGATCGGGTCTCGGGTGAAAGCCAGCCTGTTGATTTTTGGGGAATGAGCAATTTTATATGAATGTATAACCCTGAACTTTGCCTGCATTCTGTAAGTTAGCGCATTTTAACTCGATTTAGGCAAAAAAAGTGCCGGTGTAATACACCGTTTGCGCTAATTGGAGGTCACAAACAAGACAGACAGAGCATGAGAGTTTTAGTATTATATAGATAACATAATATAACAAGATTTCTTCATCAACTGATTCTATTAACTTTTACCTTAAACTCAACAAAATACAAAAACAATCCTGTAGTCTGAACAGAAAATCACAAGGAGTTATAGATAAAAAAAATCTTACACAGACTACTATTGCTTTACCACAATGGAACTCACCTACTGCAACTCACTTGAAAACTCTAGCTCTTTTGCATTAGTTGCATTCTATTAGCTCTCAACAGTTTATATACATCTGTCTCACAATATGGACAAACGAAAGAGAACATCTTCCTCAACTTTACCTTTTGTGCATATTCTTCACATGTAGGTCCCACAGGTACAACCATAACTTGACGTGGAGACAGCCAGAGGGGCCTGCAAGATAAAAAAAAAAACACAGTATATGTGAGAAAATTGTGCTATTTAGTAAGGGTGGTGTAAGTAATGTCACTCTTTCAGGGAGGAAACCTCATTCTCCCAGAATCACTAACTTCCTGCACTGTTCAGTCATTTCTGCACTTAACTACCAGTGTCCAGTATCTGAGCAATAGGCTAGATGAAAAAGCAGTTAACTATCAGGCCAAGGAAACTAAGTGCTGTAATCATTAATTTACAAATGAATCAACAATGCCAAGTTCTACTTTTATTACATCATCTTCCAGAAAGCCTAATAAATATACATTTTTGTAATTCTAGTCATTAATTGCTACATTTGTATGAACTTTATAGTTGCCTCAGGAAATCCTAGCAAAATATTTCAGAAGTATAATCAAAGTAAATTATCCAAGTACATATGTCACCATATACAACCCAGAAATCCAGATTCTCACAGCATACACAGCAAATCCAAGAAACACAATAAAATCAATGGAAGACCACACCCAGCAGGACAAAAAAAACCAATGTGCAAAAGACAAGCTATACAAATACAAAGAAAAAATAATAGTTAATAATAAAAAAAATAATTTTCTCAGATTGAGCTTAGAAAATATAAAATTATTAATAGCAGTCACATTGTGAAGTAGGGAATGCAGCAGCCGACTTACAGGTAGCCAACTCCCACAATCAACAATGCAATAATTACTGCATCAATTCAGTTACTTTGTGAGTCATGGATAAAATATTGGGTGGACTAACAGGAATGTCTTCTTCACAGTTTTCCAAAATATTAACATGGAACCTCATATACTCTTGATTGCATGGTTTCAGTTTAATATAACACCGACAATAAAGCATTTCTTCAATATAGAACCGGAGTCTCAATCCCAATTTTTATGTTCTAATTTGCAGAATTCTGACACAATTGCTATCAATCAAGTCACATTTGATACACCAAATAAGAAGATACGTTAATAGATTAATTTTTTTCTGATCTCAAGTTCTCTAATTAAATGCAGTTAACTTTTTGATCTATTTTCTGCTTTTCGTTTTTCTTTGGGAAGGTATTAGACTAAACCAGTAGAACTGGATCATTTCATTTCCACTCTGTTATTCAGCATACCTTTTTTTTAAATTGGGAGGAAGCTTCTCTTAATCCTCTATGGCTCTTCATTATAAAAGCATTGTAAAAAGCAGGATTTTAGGAGTGATTACAACCAGATTATTTGGTATTCTGGATTTAGAAACTGGAAAGATTATTCATTTTGCTATTAACATATTTGGATTGCAAACTTAGTTCTTGTAACCATTTTGGCTTGTTGCAAAATAGCTGACCAAAACTTCAATTTCCTCCTACAGGAGGCCACAGCTGAGCAAGTCTCAGACAACCCAAGGTCAAAGATAACTGAAAATGCTATCATCTTGTCAATAATGGTGTAGAAATTCCTGTAGCACTCATCTAATCTTCCACTTAAGATCCACAGTACTAGGATCCTCTCAAATTCTATTGTCTCTCTCTCTCGACTGCATGCCAGCTGCGACAAATCTGATTCTTAATCCCAACTGCCAGGTCAGATTCTATCATCAGATGGTTGTTCTTAAAGAGGCTAAGGTTCACCATTACTCATAGCATACTACCAACCACCTTAAATTCAAAACTGAAAAACACTTTCTTTACAATAATTAAGGGCAAGTGGATTGATCTCAGAGACAGAAATTGGATAACAATATGTAACATCAATATGCAGAAGTGCATGCATCACATTCAAATACAATTTAATATCAAAAATCGTATGTATGCAAACATTTTTGAAAGCAATGTATACTAAGAAATATAAAATCTACTGTTCTTGATAGAATCAGAATGTAATGAAACTAGAAATAAATATTACCATTTGCCCCCATAGTTTTCAGTCAAAATAGCAATCATTCGTTCCACAGAACCCAGGATGGCACGATGAATGATAACTGGCCTATTCTGTTCACCACCATCAGGACTGTGAAGTTAAGTGACACTATGTCAGTACTTAAGTCATTTCTAAAATATTATGCTTTATAGACCATAAACAAAGGCAAGAAATTAACCCGTAAAGTTTGAAACTTAATGAAAGGTATTGATTATTTTCGTCCAACTAGAAATCTGTTGGGAGTATGTTTCAGAAGGTTCTCCTATAGGTTGCTAAATCATGTCACAA
Organism: Mobula birostris; assembly: GCF_030028105.1. Lineage (NCBI taxonomy): Eukaryota > Metazoa > Chordata > Chondrichthyes > Myliobatiformes > Myliobatidae > Mobula > Mobula birostris. The sequence continues at coordinate 36,544,229 of NC_092372.1, read as the reverse complement.
TGCGCAAAGATGTACAGCATTTTGAATCGAATAAATACTGTTATGAAGAAGTATAAGGTAGAGATATTTTAGCAGAAGCCATAGTGCTGGGCGAGTGGAGATTCCAAAAAAAAAACACAATTCAGTAAACACTGAAAATGAAAAAAGTGCTGCAATGTTAAATTCATTTGTACTGCACTCAATTGGTTAAGAACAGTGGAAATGCAGAAGACAGCAAGCAAAGATAACAAAGGATTTGGCTGATGTTTACATCAACTGCTTTTATGAACATACTTGCGAATATTTAACTTTATAAAATTTGCAAATTTTTATCCTCTGGAAAACTATTTTAAACTAGAACTCTGACTATAACAATTTTGCTCATTTTTATTCATATTGTTTTTGTAGCAATATATTTCATCAACTGTGATCAGAAACATGAAAAAGCAGACCCTTGTGAAATAATTAATTCCAATTTCCAAACACTGAAATTAGAGAAATCATCCTACCATTGCAAAAGATTTTTGTCATTACTAAAATTATTTAGATACCACCTCAGCAAATGTTAAACCTTTATGGGTAGAAAACAAAAAATCTAACACATACCATGCAAATAGACTGTTCATAAACGATGCATTTGAGGCTTACCTCACATAGGTCAAGTTAAATCTGATTGGCAACTGAAAATCCAATTGAATTGTAGCACATTGATGATATCTACCAATAGCATCTTTGATTTTTATGTCAATCTGCAAGAATATTTTAAAATAAATTAGAAAACTTACAGTGGGACTCTCTCGAAGCACTAGATGGAGTAAGTCACATTTTGGCTTTGCTCCATCCATTTTTCAAATTTTTTACCACCCGTTTATTATTTATATTAACTTGTTTATAACACTTTTACATGCTTGAATTTTGATTTTTAATTGCTGGAAATGGCAACCAGAGGGAAAAAGGGACTAACTGAAGGCAAGGAAGGCGATGATGGAAATGGAGAGGAAGAAGGCAATCCTAAATAGTCTAAACAGCCTAAACAGGTTCAACTCACTTTGGGAGCTATATCAGAGCTCTTGGATGATAAATTTGATAAAAGATTTTCTACTTTGGAAATACTGTTAAAAGAGATGGAAGATAGATTGGGAGCACTTAAACGTGAGAACGAAAAACAACAACAGCTAAGTTCTGAGCTTGATGAAGCTGGCAGACAAACGGACTGTAGATTGGGTTTGCTGGAGAAGAAATTAATTGCGACCACTCAAACACTGGAACAGTATAAAGTCAAGATTATTGACTTGGAAAGTCGCAGTCGTAGACAGAAATTGCGGATTATAGGACTTCGTGAAGACGTGGAGAATGGCGACCTTACCAAGTTCTTTGCTCAATTTTTAAAGGATGTGTTCAGTTTTGAAGTTTTTTCTACTCCCCCTATACTTGATCACACACACCGGGCGCTGAGGGCAAAACCCCCGAAAGAATTGAAACCCCGACCTGTTATACTTCAATTTCACTATGTGCATACCAAGGAGCATTTAGTTTGAGTTGCCCATCACAAAGGGGTTATTGAACACGGAGATCTCAAATTTCGTCTGGTGGAAGACTACAGTCCAGAGGTAATGCAAGAGAGATCCCTTTTTAAGTCGGTGATGTCGGAATTATATCAAAGGAGGTTTCAACCTGCTCTATTATTTCCAGCTCGCCTAAGGGTTGTTTTGTCTGATAAATCACGAAAATGGTTTAAATCCGTGGATGAAGCTCGTCGATTCCTTGACAATTAAGGCTCGATTTTAGCTAATAAATTTACTGTTTCTTCATGCTTTGGAGACTGATTGTTTTATTTTGAAATATTAATAAGATTGTATTCTGTTTCACTTTTCAAGATTTCACCTTTCAGAATGTTTTGCAAATGGCTGTTTTTTAAATATTTGTTTAGTCCTTTTCCTGACATTTTTCTCAAAATGTTTTGTCTGTGGGTGGTATTTTACATTCTTTTCATTTGGAGATATGCTTTCAAGAGAGATGGGGTTAGGGCAGTTTTTAGTTAGCTTTCTGGTTGTCTATTGGCCAGTTTTTTTTCAGGCTTTGGTGGGTGGGGGATGGGATTACTTTTAGCATAGTTTTTTTTTCATCTTGGCTGATCTGAAACTACAAATATGTCTGAATTGTCGTAACTTCCAGTTCCTCCTCAAACTTTTTTCCCTCTTCCTGAGTCATGATTTTCCTATGCTGTAAAGCTAACCCTTTACATACCACATGCCTTACTTAAGTAAAATGGATAATATTATTAACTTTGTTTCATGGAATACAAATGGTTTGAACCATTTGATTAAACAGAAGAAGATTTTTCAAGTTTTTCATAGATTGAATGCTCAGATTATCTTTGCCCAGGAGACTCATGCGAAGAAGGAGGATAATCAGCGGTTTTTTTAGGTTTTGGAAGGAAGAACAGTTTCATTCAAACTCACAATCCAAGGTAAAAGAAGTCCCTATTTTTATAGACTCCTCAATTTCATTTGCTCATTATGAAATAATTTCAGACCCCAATGGTAGATTTCTGTTAGTTACTGATTTACTTTATAACTAAAAAGTTGTTCTGGTTAATATTTATGCACCAAATACTGACTATCCTGAATTTTTCAAGCATTCATTTGCATCTCTTCCTAACTTAAATGAATATACGTTGATAATGGGCGGATATTTTAACTGTTGCTTGAATCCCTCAATGGACAGGTCTGGGCCCAATCAGGTACCTCCAATTAAATCCACTATTTTCATTAATTCCTTTTTAATTGACTACAGAATTTTAGATGTTTGGAGACTTATATTTTAATGATAAAGAATTCTCATTTTTTTCTCATGTATATCATAATTACTCTAGAATTGATTACTCTTTTATCGACTCTCGATTAGTTTTGTCTGTTATTGCCTGTGAGTACGATGCAATCACTATCTCTGATCATGCACCTTTGAAACTATCAATTAAATTAGCTAATGTAATTTCCAGTGCTAGACAATGGCGGTTTAATTCCACTCTGCTTCAGGATCTAAACTTTGTCAACTTTATTAAAGAACAGATTGCCTTTTTTTTCCAACTAACTTTACGGAAGAAATTTCCAGTGGGAGATTATGGGATACTTTTAAAGTATATATTCGTGGGCAAATTATTTCATACTCTGCTGGATTGAAAAAACAAATTAATAATGAAATACATACATTGGTTGATAAGATTAAAGAAATTGATAAAGAATACTCTGTAGCTCCTAATCTGGAGCTTTATAAAAAGAGAGTTGAACTTCAGATGCAACACAATTTGTTATTAACTTCCCCGATTGAAAATCAGTTACTTAAAACTAAGAGCCAATTTTATATACATGGTGATAAATCGGGCAAATTACTGGCCAACTAACTGAAAGCTGCTTCAGCTAAACATCTGATTAGTAAAGTTCGTACATGATATTTTGACGGTTGATCATGACAAAATCAACAAATCTTTTCAAGAATTCTTTTCCTCTTTATATCAATCAGAAATTCCTGAAGATTCTACCATAATGTATGAATTCTTAAGGAAATTGAATGTTCCGAAATTATCACTTAATGAACGTTTAGCACTAGATGCACCACAGAAGAAGAAACTAAGAAAGCAATTTTTTCGATGAATTCGGGTAAAGCACCAGGTTTGGATGGATATACAGTAGAATTTTTTAAATCCTTTTCAAATTTACTTTCCCCTTAGCTATGTAGAATTTTCAAGGATGTCTTATTTATACGTAAATTACCACAATCCTTTTACAAAGCATCCATTTCTTTTAATTCCTAAAAGAGATAAAGACCTCACTGATTGTGCATCATATAGACCTACACCTTTGTTGAATGGTGATTCCAAAATTTTTTCCAAAATATTAGCAAACAGATTGGAAAATGTACTGCCACAAATCATCTCTGATGATTAGCCCGAAGTTTATATCTTGGATTAAATTGATATATTATACACCTTTGGCTTCTTTATTCACCAATAATCAGATACCCCTTTTTTAGGCTTTTTAGAGGCACTAGTCAGGACTGTCATTTAAGCCCTTTATTACTTGATAGAGCCTTGGAACTCCTGGCAATTGCTCTTCGTGATTCACCCAATATATGGCAGGAGGAGAAGATGGCAACGCGACGCAGCTCACAGCGGCCACTCCAGTGATGATATCTGTTCATCTGTCAAGTAGGGTGCCGTGCACAGTCCTGATTTGATGGAGACAGGCGTGAGAGCACAGAGGAACATCTGGTGAAACTTCTGAAATGCCTACTTCACTGCCACTGCTACTGTGTGATCCAGAATCTCCGGAGGGGAAGGCCCCAAGTCCTTGGCTTTGCTTGTTGCTTGGCGGCCGGGGCCAGGGTCGAAGCACTCGGCAGAGATGGTGCTCGGTGCTGGAGGGCTGGTCAGAGGCTCAAAGTTTTCGGACAGACTCAGAGTCGGCTGTGGTCAGGTGCTTCCAATGCATCGGCAAGTTTGCGGTGCTTGGGGGTTCATGGCAGGGAGAGTTTCTCCCTTCTACTGTCTGCGTGAGATGATGGGGCTATCAGGACTTGAGACTTTATTTTTACCGCGCCCATGGTCTGCTCTTTATCAAATTACGGTATTGCTTTGCACTGTTGTAACTATATGTTATAATTACGCAAACACGAGGAAATCTGCAGATGCTGGAATTTCAAGCAACACACATAAAAGTTGCTGGTGAACGCAGCAGGCCAGGCAGCATCTCTAGGAAGAGGGATAGTCGACGTTTCGGGCTGAGATCCTTCGTCAGGACTAGTCTTGGTTTGTCCTGTGTTTCTGTGATAACTTTCTAGAGAAACATTGTATCATTTTTTAATGCATGCATTTCTAAATGACAATAAATGAGGACTGAGTGTCCTCATAACCTAATCTAAGATTTGGAATTATTCGTGGGAATGGGACGTATAAGGTATCACTATATGCAGATGACCTGCTACTATATATCTCAAACCCAGAGAAATCCATCCCGTAGTAATATCACTACTTGCTCAGTTTAGTAGTTTTTCTGGTTATAGATTGAATCTTAATAAGAGTGAGCTTTTTCCATTAAATATGCAAGTTCTAATCTATAGACAATCACCATTTAGACTAGTCACTGATTATTTTACCTATCTGGGTGTCAAAACTACGAAAAAGCATAAGGATCTATTTAAAGCTGACTTTTTACCATTAATTGATCATTTTAAACAATTGTTTACTAAATGATCCCCACTGCCCTTATCACTGATTGGTCGAATTAATACTATTAAAATGACTGTTTTATCTACATTTCTGTATCTATTTCAGGTGGTACCAATTTTTATTTCTAAATCCTTTTTTGATATTATTGATTCTAAAATTTCTTCATATATATGGCAGAATAAAAATCCTAGATTAAGTAAGAAATATTTACAGAAATCAAAAAAGGATGGTGATGGTTTGGCATTGCCGAATTTAAGATTCTACTACTGGGCAATTAATATTCGATATCTAATGTTTTGGACGCAAGATTGGGATGAAATTCAATGTCCACGATGGGTAAACCTTGAGAGTGAGTCTGTGCGGGGTTCTCATTGGCTTCTATTTTAGGAGCTTCGCTTCCCTTTGCATTAACTGAATTGAATAAACAAATAATTAATCCAATAATTAAACATACAATACGAATATGGTTTCAATTTCGTAAATTTTTTGGATTGAATAAATTTATCCTATCTAGTCCTATGATATCTAATTTTTTTCTTTCAACCATCTAGAATTGATCAAGCTTTCTTTTTATGGAAAACGAAGGGAATAGTATGTTTTCGTGATTTAATCATGGATAATTGTTTCATGTCGTTTGAACACTTATCTAATAAATATAATTTGCCTAGTTCACATTTTTTCAGATATTTACAGATTAGAAATTTTTTGAATACTATTTTACCTTCTTTTCCGATACCACATCAAACTGATATTACAGAAAAAATTCTAGGTTTAAACCCCTATCAGAAGCATTTAATAGCAATTGTTAATGACTTAATTACAAAAATACGTCTAGATACATCTGATAAAATAAAGAATGAATGGGAAAGAGAACTTCAGATATTCTTACCTATAAAGAAATGGGAGAAAATTCTCCAACTAGTTAATACTTCTTCAATGTGTGCTAGACATGCTTTGATACAAGTTAAAATAGTTCATAGGGCCCATATATCTAAGGATAAATTAGCTCGTTTTTATCGCCTGTTTGTGGCAGATGTAATTCTGAGGTAGCCTCTTTGATACATATGTTTTGGTCTTGGCCTCTTTTGGATAAATATTGGAAAGACAGCTTTGATATTATTTTGGTAGTTTTGCGTATTAATTTAAAACCTCATCCTATTACTGCAATTTTTGGATTATCAGTGATAGATGCTAATCATTTATCCCCTTCAGCTTACCGTTTGATTGCATTTGTTACATTAATAGCCAGAAGATCCATTTTATTTAAATGGAAAGATTCTGATCCCCCCATTACATTTCAATGGTTTTCCCAAACTATAACATGTTTAAACTTGGAAAAAATTAGCAGTGGGACTACTGACCCTTCGGTTAAATTTGAAGAAACCTGGAGGCCATTTATTCAACATTTTCATATGATGTAAGCTGGCCCTTTCCGAATCCTTTTCAACAACCTTTTGTTTATGTATAGAGGAGCGGAGTTAATGACAGACAATGATTTTAACCGATGGAACATGACAGCCCAGTCTTTGTTTTGTTTTGTTCTGTTTTTGTTTTTTTTAAAGCTTAGGGGGTTTTTCGTTTAAAAATTCTTTTTCATGTTCAATTATTAAGAGATTGGGAGGCTTAAATTACATATCCTACTCGGAATTTGTGTCTGTATACGTTAACCGTTATTAATGTAATCCCGATCTCTTTGTATCATTATTATTGTTATGTTTATTAATTCAAAACTTAATAAAAAATTTAAAAAAAAGAAAACTTTCAGTATCATATTGAATACTTCTGATGCGATGTTCTGTTCTAAATTACCTTTGGCCCATAGAAAGCACCATCGCCAGGGTTCAAAGACCATTTCTCACCAAAAGCATTGAGGCTGTTTTCTAGTTGCTGTTGGAAAAAGTTTATACCATCACTGATCAGATTAAAAAATGTACAAGGAAACAACATTGAATATATCAGTGTCATTGATTACATGCAAGATCACATACCTTCTCAGCAGTGTTCCACACTTCAATATCACCAAGAAATTTCTCTGGGCGAGTGGAAAGCTCAAGTTTGAAAGTAAATCCAAAAGCATCATAGACAGCACGCAGAAAGTCCAGGCAACCCTTAATCTCCGACTCAATCTGACACAAACAAAAAATATTACAATCGATATAAATATCATTAATATAGGTTGGAATTGAAACAATGACATAATGAATAAAGGTTATGTACTTTAGCGCCAGTCATGTTCCCATTTTGTATAAAACAACATCTGTAAAAATGTAAGAATTTACTCTTACAGAAACAAGTTTAACAATTCCAAGTTACGGAGGCAAGGAAAACTTCTAACATACAGGGCATCTCCTCATCTGCAATTTGAACTGGCATATCAAGAACAATTTTGCAATACTATGTAAAAACTCATACCTATATACATGTACATATATTCATCTTTCTTCAGTTTATATCATTTACCTTCCAATTCAGGGAGCTCCTTGCACATTGTCAATGGCAAAAATGATACAAGCACTAGTTCATCATTTCAAAATTCAAAGTAAAATTTATTATCAGAGTACAAACATGTCACCACATAAAACCCCGAGATTCTTTTTCTGTTGGCATACTTAGCAAATCTCTATAACAGTAACTGCAAAATGTAAACATCAGGAACTGTGAAATGTGAACAAACTGTGCTAACACACATACACATTAATAGCAATAAATAACGAGCATGAAATTACGAGACAAGAATGCTTAAATGAGTGTAGCTATCCCCTTTTGTTCAAGAGCCTGGTGGTTGAGGGGTAGTAAATGTTCTTGAACCTGCTGGTACAAGCCCAGAGGCACCTGCACCTTCTATCTGATGGCAGCAGCAAGAAAAGAGCATGGCCTGGGTGGTGAGGATCTTTTCTATGGCAACATTTCATGTAGACATGCTCATTGTTTGGGAGGGTTCTACCCATGACATACTGGGCCAAATCCACTACCTTTTGTAGGATTTTCCGCTCAAAGGCATGGTGTTCCCATACCAGGCCGTAATGCAGCCAGTTAGCACACCTTCTACCACATATGTATAGAAATTTGCCAAGGTTTTCGATGACATGCCAAATCTCCACAGACTCCTGAAGAAGTTGAGGCACAGTCATGCTTTCTTCACAATAATATTTATATAAGGAATCCAGGACAGGTCTTCTGAGATAGTGACAGCCAAGAATTTAAAGTTACTGACCCTCTCCACCTCTGATCCTCTGATGATTACTAGCTCATGGACCACTGGTTTCCCTCTCCTGAAGTCTACAATCAGTTCCTTGGTCTAACTGACATTGAGTGAGAAGTTGTTGTTATTACACCACTCAGCCAAGTTTTCTATCTCCCTCCTGTATACTGATTCATCACCCCTTTTGATACAGCCCACAACAGTGGTGTCATCAGCAAACTTGTATATGGTGTTTGAGCTGTTCTTAGCCACACAGTCGAAGGTGTAAAGCAAGTAGAGAAGGGGGATAAGTACACATCCCTGCAATGCTCCTGTGCTGACGGAGATTGTGGAGGAGATGCTTTTGCCAATCCGAACTGACTGAGGTCACCAAATGAGGAAATCCAGGATCCAATTGCACAAGGGGTTGAAGTGCAAATCTTGGGAGTTTACAGATTAGTTTTGAAGAGATGATGATGTTAAATGCTGAGGTGTAATCGATAAAGAGCATCCTGATGTATGCATCTTTGCTGACCAAATGTTTCAGGGTTGTGTGGAGTCAACAAGATAGCAGCTTCTGTAGACCTGTTGCTTTGGTAGGTGAATTGGAGCGGATCCAAGTCACCACTCAGGCAGGAGCTGATATGCTTCAATACCGGCCTTCCAAAACACTGTGGATACAAGTGCCACTGGATAACAGTCATTTAGACAGGTTACCAAGCTCTTCTTGGGCACAGGTACGATCCAAGCCTGCTTGAAGCAGGTGGGTACCACATACTGCCAAAGCGAGAGGCTGAATATATCTGTGAATACACCATCAGTTGGTCTGCACAGGTCTTCGGTACGCAGCCAGGTAGTCCGTCTGGACTGGATGCTTTCCTTGGATTCATTAGGTTGAAGGCAGCCCGCACATCACCTTCAGGTACTGAGACCAAAGATCATTGGGAGACATGGGGATGCGCAATGGTTCCTCCTTGTTCTGGTGATCAAAGCAAGCATAGAAGGCACTGAGCTCATCTGAAAATGAAGCTCTGCTGTACCTTATGTCACAAGATTTAATTTTGTAGCAGATTATGGATACAAGTGCCACTGGATAACAGTCACTTAGACAGGTTAACACGCTCTTCTTGGGCACAGGTACGACTGAAACCTGCCGCTGCTGTCGGGCATCCTTCATTGATTCCCATCTTGTCCAGAATCTCTACTTCACCTGTGAGATGGCTTTCTGAAGATCAAACCTGCACCTCTTGTAGCATTCTTGATCTCCAGACTCGAATGCCTCTGATCTGGCTCTCAACAGGTTCCGGATTTCATTGTTCAGGGTTTCTAATTAGGGAAAACCTGAACAATTTTGTGGAGACACACTCATTCACAACTGTTTTAATAAAGTCTGTAACGACCCTGAAATAGTCATTCAGATCCTCAGGTAAGTTGTTTAACACAGCCCAGTCCACCGACTCAAGGCAATCCTGTAACTGTTCCTAAGCCTCCCACAACCACTTTGTAGTTGTCTTGATACCTGGAGCCTTGCCCTTTGGGCTCTGTCTGTATACACATAGTAGGAGTACAGTCAAGTGATCCAACTTGTCAAAATGTAGTCTTGGAAAGGACGATATGCATTCCTTATCGTAGTGTAGCATGCAATAGCTAAACCTTTCGGTTGTTAATATTACTTTCATTTAAGGAACTAAATTTACCATATTACAAATACTGTTTTTCAGATTTCACTGTTGAGCCAAGATCTATAACATAACCATGCAGTGGACAACCTTCAACAATTAACTGCTCTTTAGTTCTACGCAAATGGATCAGCTAATATATTCAAGGTCACTCTTTCCGCTCTCTCCTACAATTTGATGGTTCTTAAAATCTAAGCTTGGGGTCATCAAACCACTTATTTTAAGTTTATTCCATCATAGCTGCCACAATTTTAATTACATTACTGACTTTGGCTGTAAAGCACAACATACCTGTTCCATAGTGCAGAAAATGTGGGCATCATCCTGCTGAAACCTGCGCACCCGAGTCAAGCCAGTCAGTGCTCCCGACAGCTCATTGCGATGAAGAACCCCAAAATCCGCATATCGCAGTGGCAGCTCCCGCCAGGACCGTGGCCGATGGTCAAACATAAGGCTAAAACATGATCAAATCAAATAAATGCCTTACAAATTCAAAGAAGAGGTGCAGAGAATACAGATGAAGAAGAGGAGGAAGAACTGGAAGAGACTGGAAGTAAAGGAGACGACAGAGACATAAGAGAGGCTTTATTGCAATTAACAGCTGAACTAAGAAAATTAAGAACAGAGCTTAGAGACGTGAAGATGTGCTATGATAAAGCTATGAAAAGACAGGATGAAATGGATAAGAAACTTCAGAAGATGGAAAGAACAATGGAGCATATTAACGATAGAGTGGAAAAAACAGAAAATGATGTGCTTGCCTGGAACACGGAAAGAAATCGACTCTTGGAGAAAGTGGACGTGTTGGAAAATTTTAGTAGGCGTAATAACATTAAAATTGCTGGTCTTAAAGAAGGTATAGAGGGAGATAATCCAATAGAATTTTTTCAAAAATGGATCCCGAAAACCTTGCAAATGAAAGAGGAAGACCAATCAATTGAAATTGAGCGGGTACATAGAGCTCTAAGACCAAAACCACAAGATGACCAATATCCATGATCAATTTTAATAAAATTCTTAAGATTTCAAGACAAAGAAAGGATTCTACAGGCGGCTGCCCATGCTGCCAAGAAGAGAAAAGGGCCACTGATGGTAGAAGGGAAGAGAATTTTTTTCTACCCTGACATAAGTTATGAACTTTTGAAGAGAAGGAAGAAATTTAATCCAGTGAAAAAAGCCCTATGGGATCACGGTTATCAATTTATATTGCGTTATTCTGCAACCTTGAAGATTTTTTTGCCTGGTGGAGAAAAAAGATTTTTTGAAAATTACCAGAAAGCGGAGGAGTTTGTGCGAGATTCTTTGAATATTCACCAGATACAAGAACAAATCTAGGGGAGCGAGATGGATTGAAGATGAAGACTGGATCAAGGATTAGGCCTGTTGGATTTTTAGGCGGATGAATATATAAGTATATTATTAATTATATGAGGGAGGGGAAGAAAGGTTAAAACTTGGGGAATATTAGTCGGGAATAATGACATTAATTTTTTTTATATATATACAATTTTTTGTTATGGGGGGAGCTGGAAGAAACACTGACCAATCGCTACGTTATTCATGTGTGCAAGCATGGCAATAGCCACGACCCGCACAATGGAGGGGGGTAGTGTTGTGTATCTTTTCATTCACAACATTAGTGGGGGGGTATTTTGTTTTTTCTTTTTTTGTATCTTATCTATCTTTTTTTTCTTTTTGTCTGGATGATTGGGAGGGAGACACATAGCAACATGGTGAAGTTCAAAGAGATTCCCCACGGAACTATGAGAGTTGAGAAGCTAAGTAATGTTTTAGATTTTAAGAGATAAATATGAAACATTTTTGAATATTTGGAGCCCTTTTTATAGCTCCAATGATGATGATCTTGGTTCCTTGGGGGAAAGTAACACATATATATTAAATTTATTTTTATCCCATGGAGCATGTGCAAACCTTCCAATATTCAGGCGGTTCTTTTTTTTTTCTTTTCTCTTTAGGTAGGAGTATATATCAGTGGGGGGGGGGAGTTAAGGGGAGGGAGGAGGGTAGATATTTTTTTCTCATGTACCACTTTGAAAAATCAATAAAAATTAAATCAAAAAAAGAAGAGGTGCGGGTATGATCTCCAAAGTGTGAAATAAAGCAACATGAGAACAACTGATATAGAAAAATCCACACTTGAAGTGGACTCCAGTTAATTGGGCCAACAGTTAATCGGGGCAGCTACCCCCTCATAATTTTGTATACCTCTATTAAATCTCCCATTAGTCTTCTACATTCTAGGGAACAAACTCCTAACCTATTCAACCTTCCCCTATAAATCAGATCCTCAAGCCCAGTAATATCCTTGTAAATTTCTCTGCACTCTTGGAATCTTATTTAAATCTTTCCTGCAAATACGTGACCAAAACTGAATACAATTCTCCACATTAGGTCTTATACAATTTATACAATTTAACATCCCAACTCCTGTACTCAATACATTGATTTATGAAAGCCGATGTGCCAAAAAGCTTTCTTTACTACGCTGTCTACCTGTGACACCACTTTCAAGGAATTATGGACCCATATTCTCAAATCCCTCTGTTCTACCACATTCCTCAGTGTCCTACCCACACCGTATAAGACCTATCATGGTTGGTCCTCCCAAAGTGCAACACTGCACACTTGTCTGACTAAATTCCATCTGCCATTTTTTTAGCCCATTTCACCAGCTGGTCCAGATCCTGCTGCAAGCTTCAATAGTCTTCCTTGCTCTCCACTACACCCCAGCTAGGTGTCACCCACAAATTTGTTGATCCAATTTACTATATATAGTTGATATAGATGGCAAACATCAACAGACCTATCACTGATTATTGCAGCACACCACTAGCTACAGGCCTCCAGTCAGACAGGCAACAACTCTCTGGCTTTTTCCTCAAAGCCAACGTCTAATCCAATTTACTACCTCATTCATCTTGAGTGCCGAGTGAACTGAACCTTCCCAACCAACCTGCCATGAAGGACCTTGTCAAATGCCTTGCTAAAGTCCATGTAGACAACTGCACTGTCTTCATCAAATTGTCAGGTAACTTCCTCAAATAACTCTGTAAGATTGGTTAGACATTATTACCATGCACAAAGCCATGCTGACTATCCCTAATCTGCCTCTGCCTATGTCTGTCCAAATATTTATAAGTCCATTTCCTTAGAATGCCTTCCAATACCTGACATCAGGCTCACCAGTCTCTAATTTTTGACTTATTCTTAGAGCCTTTCTTAAACAATTGAACACCATTAGCTCTCCTGCAATCCTCCAGCACCTCACCTGTGGCAAAGGGTGCTTTAAATAACTCTGCTCAGGCCCCTGAACTTCTGCACTTGCCTCCCACAGGGTCCCAGGGAACACCATATCAGGCCCTGGGGATTTAGGCACCCTAATATGCCTCAAGACAGCAAGCACCGCCTCCTCTATAATCTACATCGGGTCCATGAGCTCCCTGCTGAATTTCCTCAAATCTATAGACTCTGTATCTCTTGAGAGGATACGGATACAAAAATTTATTTAAGACCTCCCCCATTTCTTTCAGCTTCACACAATGGTCTAGAGGACCAATTCTGTCCCTTGCTATCTTTTTGTTCTATATATCTGTAAAAGCCAGGATTTTCCTTCACCTTGTCTGCTAGAGCAATCTCGTCTTCCTTTAGCCCTCCTAATTTCCTCTTAAGTGTTATCTTGCATTTCTTATCCTTCTCCAGAACCTAAATTTGTTCCTGCCTATAGCTGCTAAGCACCTTTTTCTTAACCAGGGCCTCAATATCTCTCAAAAACTAAGGTTCTCTAAATACGCTACCTTTGCCTTCTATTCTGACAAGAACATACAAACTCTATATTCTCAAAATTTCGTTTTTGAAAGCCTCCCATTTACCAAGTACATCTTTGCCAGAAACAACCTGTCCTAATCTACACTTACTTGATTTTTTTCTGGTACCAGCAAAATTGGCCATTCTCCAATTTAGAATCTCAACAAAAGGACCAGACTTACCCTTTTTTATAATTACCTTGAAACTAATGGCATTATGATCACTAGATGCAAAATGTTCCCCTACACAAACTTTTCACTTGCCCTGTCTCATTCCCTAATAAAAGAGATCTAGTATTGCAATCTCTAGTTGGGATTCCTGTTTTTAAATCCAGTGGACTGTCTCTATAATATAATCCCATTAAAGGCGTCATACCTTTCTTACGAAGTCCTGACGAAGGGTCTCGGCCTGAAACGTCGACTGCACCTCTTCCTACAGATGCTGCCTGGCCTGCTGCGTTCACCAGCAACTTTGATGTGTGTTGCATACCTTTCTTACTCCTCAGTTCTTCTGCAAAACCTTACTAGACGAACCCTCCTCTGCCCTGACTAAGCACGCTGTGACATTTTCCCTTACTGGTAATGCCACCCCTCCCTCTTTGATCCCTCCTGCTTGATCATATCTAAAACAATGGAACCCCAGAATATTAAGCTGCCAGTCCTGTCCCTCCTGCAACCAAGTCTCACTAATGGCTGCAATGTCATAATTCCACATGCTGATCCATGCCCTCAGCTTATCCGCCTTTCCTACAATACTCTTTGAATTGAAATGGATGTAGCTAAGAACATTAGTCCTACCATGCTTGACTTTTTGATTCCTGACAGTACGCAAGCTTAAGAACATCTTTCCACAACCACTCCACTCTGTTCTGGTGCTCTGGTTCCCATTCCCCCACAACTCTAGATTAAAACCCCCATCCCGTGCAGCACTAGCAAGCCTTTGTGCAAAATAAAATAAAGGAAAGCAGGAAGTTTTAATGTTTAAGAAATTCAATCACATACCAATGGCCTGGACAATTCATAGGCTTTAAGGCAAAGAGCTCCTTTTCCACTTCGAAGCTGAACATATTCTCACTGTAGTGCTGCCAGTGTCCTGAAGTTTGCCACAGTTTACTATTATAAATGTTGGGAGTCACTACCTCTGTAAAGCCCCTTTTCTTGTATTCACTCTAAATACAAGAGAGGGAAATTAATGAAGTATCACAGATCTTAAGAATGTACAACCATTTACAATATGCATTTGCATACCCTACCCTTTAAGTGTTGCATAGATCTTGCAGAAGGCCTACATCGCTGCTCAAATAAAGAGGATGACATTATCCAAAACTAATTTTACTTGCCCTTAGTAGTTAAATGTCAAGGTAACCAAGAGCAAAACAGCCAACTACTATAGCTGAAAATCTTTAAAAAAAAACAGAAAAACGCTGGGAACACAGCACATCAGTCAGATATGTTCATAAAATGTTATCAACCCAAATTTAACTCTTTCCAATGGTTACTTTCAGTATTTTCTGCTTGATAGTAGGAAGTAGCATAATTCATTTCCATTTAAGATTCCTTCAATCAAGAGTATGAAACTTGGGAATTTGGTGACTTTCACAGTAAATGCAACCACTTTGGTTTATTTGAGTTTAATATCAAAAACTGCAGATATGGAAAATCTGTAAAAAAAAAATATTCCTAGAAACAGCAGGTCAGCCAGAATCTGTGCATTGAGAAACTTCCCATAGATGCTGATTAACCCATAATGTAAAATAGCATTAGCAAATGCACTACCAGTCAATAGTAAAGCAAGAGAATATACAATATATTGCAAAGTTGTTGAAGACAGCCTTCTATCAGTATTGCAACATGAGTGACACTGATGCCTACCAGCATCATTCATCCACCGCTAGCACATTACTAATAAGAACTGTTGCCCCATTTTTGTTTTTGTTTCCCTTCCTACAGCGTTTCTTTCTGCTGGTACATGATAAAAATGCTTATGATTCACTCAACCTAATATTTCCCTTAAATTCAATGTGTAAACCTTCCAGATGTATTTGTACCTATAACAAAAACTTGAAGACCACCTACCCTAATGAAATTAATCAATGCGTTGTAAATGTAAGCTCCTTTTGGAAGGAAGAAACAGCATCCTGGGCTCAGTTCATGGAAGAAAAATAACTCCTGCTCCTGTAAAAGTAAAAATTCACCATTTATTTTGTCCCAGAGACCAGCTAAAAGTAATATTAAATGGACACACGTGATGGTGGTTATAAAGACTCTAAGTGAAACATTTTAGCTTGCACTGTTAAGGATTTCCTACTCCTGTTTTAGCCACATTTAACAGGGAATAGTAGCTGCTTAACTTATGAGAATCACAGGGAACTTTCAATACCAGAGAGTATTATTAATTTCAGAGGCTAAACAAAATAAGAACATATATAAGAGCTAGCAGAAGCTAATATTTTTATTGTATTACAAAACTAACCCTTCCCAGTTTTCTATGGTCTCTGTTTTTTGCTTCTTCCTGGAATTTTTCCCATTCTTTCAACATTTTGGAATCTGGAAAAGAAATCCCATAAATTCTCTGCAATGTCTCCATGTCAGCTTTTCCTTCCCAGTAAGTGGAAGAATTCTATGAAAAGAGGAAAAAATTATACAAATCTTAAAATCATGAAGTAAAATGACTGCAGATTAATATCATGTCTGCTCAGCATAACAAAAACTGGCAACTTCAAAGCATATCTTTTGGTTATGTTACTGCAGATTTTCCACACTGAAACAACATGATCTTTGTTAATTATTTACTGTAGAAATACTTACTTTGTGAACCTTCATGGCCTTTATTTTTCCAGTGTGTCTGACATGAGGTCCTCTACACAAGTCAATTAACGGTCCACATCTGAAACCACAGAATGAAAATAGCATTGGCAATATTAAAATACATACGCCTGCATTAAGAAACACACCAAAATATGCAGCTCAAGATCTACAATTAATATCTATCCAACATGCAATGGATCACCATTTCTTTAAACTGGAATTTGGGTCAATCTACTTTTGCAAAAATTTAGTCAGTATCAAGCACCCACAATTCAGGCACTTAACTATCAAAAAGAATATTCATTCTCTGCCACAACATTTTGCTTAGTTTCAAATTTAAAAGCACTAATGCCAATCACTGGCCATTTTATTGCTAGGTAACATTTTTTGTTATCATCCCAAATATTCGATTGATCGACAAAGACTAATTTCAAACCATGACTCCAGCCCTCCCTTACAAACACCAAAGATCATAACAAAATGAAAAAGGCAATTATGTGACAATCCATCAGATTGGTATCAATGAGATTAGCCAACTAGGATGATATGCAGAGTTGAGAATGGGAGATAATCTTATCAAAAGATGTAGTTCTGTTTTTAAAATGTGGGTAATGACAGGACAGATGAAGGACATGTCTCTTCCAGGTGGTGTCTAAAACCTGGGTTCAGAGACTCACAACAAATGAGCAACCATTTAGGATGAAATGAAAAAAAAACTTAACCCAGTGACAGCAAATCTTTGGAATTCACCAACTGAAGGACAATAACATCTTAATCATGGGGTATTTTTGAGACAATCTATAGCTAATAAGGGGATCAGGGGATCTGGAGTTAGAATATAAAATTGGAACCAAGGTAAAAGTTCAGCTATGATTTTACAGTTAGCACAAGTGGTCAATAATAAGGTTCCAGTTTCCTCTTAATACCTGTGCTAAATCGTTTCATTGTATGCCTTTTACTAAAAAAAATTGTATTCCATATATACAAATTAAATAGTAATGGGCAAATTCAAAACCACTTGATAGTTCTCAAAGGAAGCTGCAAAATCACCACAACACCAGTGCTCTTACCTATATACTGTTGTAGTTGGCGTATTCACCTTCTCATTCAGAATCCTAACCTTAAATTTGTTATACTAAAAGGAAATAAGTTGAAAATGTGAATGCAAATCAGAATGACCCAACATAAACACAACACCCTTACAACTTAATGAAAACTGGGATCAGTTTTACAATGTGAAATATTAATACATCCCTGGAAACAAAGTGGAGTGCAGATACTGCAACCTGAAACTAAAACCAAACTGCTGGCAGAACTCTGCAGATCACAAAGTATCTGTGAAGACAGAGAAAGGGTTGCCATTTCAGGACTTGATGCATGGTCTCAACCCAAAAGAGTGACCATCCCTTTAACTCTACAAATGTTGCCTGTTCCACTGATTTCCTCCAGCAGTTGGATTGTGCATCAGTATATCGCTATTAATTTAATTTTGCTTAATACTGTGGTGAAGAATCTATGAAACGGAACCTCTATATCATCAACTTTTGTGAGGCCAATTCCCTTTTGTTTCTTAATTCAACTTAGTAATTAAGTGAAAAGATCAGAACATAGGGTCTGTCAACATTTCCCCACAAGCCAGATAAACATGACACTAAAACATCTGCTGCTCCATCCCTGTTGTAAGGCAACAGGATTGTTAATGAAGGTCAGTGTAAAAAAGAATCAATTCAGTGAAAGGGCACATTGAGTGGATCTGCACCAAAAGGAATCAAACCAATTCAAAAGTGCAGTAAGTTAGCAGTTTATTTTTGATAAAGATATTTTCCAAGTTACCTAGTCATTTTCATTTCAACTGCAGTGCCACGGCACACACAGTTTGAGCTTTGTAAAAGACAATTTACTATCTATTACACTGTGCAACTCAAACTAAATTCCACCATTTGCTCAAATCTCCAACTTTGAGAAATGAAGTGAGGAACAAAGTTAACAGCTTGAATTGTGAACACCTGACAGTTTCACATCAAATTTGAATCTTACATTAGAACATAAGAAACAGGAGCAGTGTATGAGAGATTGAGACAAATATTCCTTGGCAGCAAAAAGTGCACATTTTCTACAGATAATTCAGCGATCAGAAGGAACAGAGTTCCAGAAGTTGACAAATTAATAAGCAATTGTGCAAAGCCAGCACAAGGCAGAGAAAGAAGGCTACAGAAACTAAATACAAACCATACATATAGAAGGGCAACACCAAGAGCAAGCTTACCAATTGTTCACTGCGAATGGGGAGAATAGATGCCACCAATGGCAATTAAGGCCCAGTGTACTCAATGTACTAACATTAAAAACTGGGAAACATCTGAAAATTATTATACCTTGAACATCTCCAGAAGAGTCTCTTTCTTCACTTCAAGTCTCTCAAATGGCTGTTTGTCCTTCATTATACGTTTACACAGGTTTTCTAAAGCTGGAAAATCATTGCTGGAAACACCTCTAATAAAAGAAAGATTGTTATAAAATTCTAAAAAATATATAATTTATCACTAAACACAAAATTAGAACTAAAAGAATTATTAATATTAATAGAACCATACCCTTCTTCCAAGAACATGTCATAATAAAATCCATTTTCAATAGGTGGCCCATAGCACAGACACCCTCCAAAGATTCTTTCCATGGCCTCTCCTAATATATGGGCACTGGAATGCCAATATACCTGGAGCAGAAAAACAAAGTTCTTAATAAAAGCAAAGAAAAAGCAATGTCATGATAAGAGATACCTACTCATGGATAATTCTTGAATTAGAAGCACATTGTTTCTTCAGATGTTCCTCAATTTCACCAAAAAAAAAAGCAGATATTTACACTGGTACCTTACTTAGTATTGCCTGCAAAATTCCAATTTGTCAATATGCTCTTGGTCTTTCAGTCTGGAAGTGTACCTGCCTGTACCACTAAAAAAGCATCTACTTGTGCTCTGAATATTCCACCCTTCCTACTGCTGTACATTGCAGTACTGGGTA
The DNA here is from genome assembly GCF_030028105.1 of Mobula birostris. NCBI lineage: Eukaryota > Metazoa > Chordata > Chondrichthyes > Myliobatiformes > Myliobatidae > Mobula > Mobula birostris. The sequence goes on along the minus strand of NC_092372.1, from coordinate 36,524,508 downwards.
TCTGGTATGAATCCCTGCCTGGTGCTGGTGTTGCCCAGCAATGAATCGCCCTACAGCTTGGCGTGAAGAGGCCGAAAGATGGTTAGAACAAGCCATTGTTGGGGATTGGCAGCAAGCACTCTATGTATATAATTAACAGACATCACCTCCTGTCTGCATATTTCTCAATGGTAACTTTTAATGGTCATCCCGGGCTTTTGGTTCTCAAAGTTCAAAGTACATTTATCGTCCAAGTATGTATACTTTATACAAACTTGAGATTTGTCTCCTTACAAGCAGTTTTTAAAATTTATGAGTGTAAAAGAAAGGTAAGCTACACTTAACTACCTGTTTTTCAAGTAAGGTTGGCTAAAAGTTCATTCTCTACTCAAAAGAGGATTGACAATTATTTTTGGATTATTATGTCTACAACTTACTAACGTATCATGAGCTGTAGGTTCCCTGAGACCTGAGAATTATTTCAAGGGTTCCTCCAGGGCAAAAAGCTTGAGAAATGCTGCTCCATAATGTCCTCCCATTCATAGTATAATAGAGAAGTCTCTTGTCCAGGGACCAATGTGCAGCCAATCAAGAGGACAACAGTTTCTATCACATTCAATAGGTGATAATTTGAGAGACACAAGAATCCAAGCAGTCGATCAATAAATACAGCAGGTGCTCAATAATCCAAACGCACTATGCCAGCCACAATGCAACCCGAGCCCCCCCCCCCCACCTTAGCATGGGGCCGTCTTACCAACCGCCTGACTAGCCCAAACCCAGTCCTCACAAGGGCACCTCTTCCCACTGAATAAATTAGCGATTCATGGTCCCTGGCTTAGCTGCATACTTATTAAGGCACATAATAACCCTTTTTAGCACTGATTCTATTTCTAAACTTATCTCTGGTAATGCATCCCCAGCACTAAGTGAGGTACCAGTATAAACACTTACTCTGCTGCAGAGGCTACTTCATAAATTTGCTTGTTTATAGCAAGTACTTGTACAGAAATCACATTTAAAGCACGGGGTCGAGCAGAAATACAATTAGAACAGCTTTTCCTCTCCCACTGATGACTGCAACCTTCGGTTCTTTAGCTTGTTGAATTGCAACTAAATGCAATATTTTATGCACACTTCCCAACAAGGGCCAAATCAGATTACATCAAGTAGCAATTTCCACAACACACACAACAAGCTGAGTCTCAGCCCAAAACCAACACATTCTTGGGTGCATTCCTTGTTAAGTAAACAACACATTTCACGATACATTTCAATATACATACACAAGTAAACTTGAACTTAAATCTTAAAATCACAACTGTTCACTTCCCTCCATAGATGCTGTCTGACTTGTTGAGTTTCCCCACCATTCTCCGTATGCAGCTCAACATTTCCTGCATCTGCAGAATCTCAAGTCTTTAAGTAACAACTATTGAAGGATTATAAAAGTTAGTTTCATGGGTGTGAGAGACTTTGGATTGGGTACATTTGATCTGTGCCTTTTCTTTTTAAATCTTTTTATTAATCTTCCAAAATTATAAACAGAATAATACTGATACAGAGAAATTCGAACAATCTTATTGTTGATAAACATGTACAAAAAAGACTTCAAATAATACAGGTGTAATAGACTTACAAACTCTTAATTTAGTTAATCATACAGAAAAAAGAAATAAAAAGAAAAAAAAATGCAAAGAAAAACCCCCCAAAAAAACAAAAGAAAACCTAAATACTAAACCCAAAAAAAAAGCAAAAGGAACAAGGCTGGACCAATATCTTAAATCGAATACATTCAATAATATCATCAACTCCACTCCTCTACTCATATATTTTAAGTTAATAAGAAGGATTCAGAAAAGGTCAAATGACATCATATGAAAATGTTGAATAAATAGTTACCAAGTCTCTTCAAATTTAACCGAAGGATCAAAAATGTCATTCTGATAGTTTCTAAATTTAAACATGATATAGTTTGGGAAAACCATTGAAATGAGGTAGGAGGGTTGGTCTCCTTCCAGTTCAATAAAATGGACCTTCTGGCCATTAAAGTAACAAATGCAATCATCCGACAGGCTGAAGGGGATAAAAATCTATGTTCCGTCACTGGCAAACCAAAAATTGCCGTAATATGATGGGGTTGTAAGTCAAAACGCAAAACTGTTGAAATACTATCAAAAATTTCTTTCCAGAATTTTTCCAAAAGGGGCAGGACAAAAACCTATGAGTTAAGGAAGCCACCTCAGAGTGGCATCTGTCACAAATAGGGTTTATATGGGAATAAAAACAGGCTAGTTTATCTTTTGACATATGGGCCCTGATCTGCGCCTTTTGATGGTGTTAAGGACCGGACAAGAATCTGGGTATTAAACTACACTGTAATCAGTTGACAAGGGGGTTATAGACAGTAAAGCTAATCAATGATGCTGCATTATAGCTGTAAAGAAATACTTACAGCCTGACCCTCTTCATCATCAAATGAGAGTAGTGTTAGACTGCAGTCTCCTTCCAGAGGTCGATCCAAGTCCCAAACCTCTTCATTTACTTTAGCAACGACAACTTTGTCTGCCAAACCCTGACTGAGGTAAATATGTAAATTAACCAGGTTACACTGTAAAGTCTTCACACAATCAATAAGTTTTAAGATATACTGATTACCTACATCAACATTCAAACAAATAAAAATAAAGCAACTAACAATATAACGACAGTCCAAAAATAGATGAGACTACATGGGTAAAAGTCAGATGGTGGAACGCAAAAATCAGTATAACCTTAAAGAGTAAACTGGAACAAGGTTCCTAACACACACAGAAACATAGAAAACCTACAGCACAATACAGGCCCTTCGGCCCACAAAGTTGTGCCGAACATGTCCTTATCTTAGAAATTACCTTCGAGGCTTACCCATAGCCCTCTATTTTTCTAAGCTCCATGTACCTATCCAAAAATCTCTTAAAAGACCCTATCGCATCCGCCTCCACCACTGTTGCCAGCAACCCATTCCACGCACTCACCACTCTCTGCATAAAAATACTTACCCCTCACATCTCCTCTGTACCTACTCCCTAGCACCTTAAACCTGTATCCTCTTGAGGCAACCATTTCAGCCCTGGGAAAAAGCCTCTGACTATCCACACGATCAATGCCTCTCATCATCTTGTACACCTCTTATCCTCCGTCGCTCCAGGAGTATTTACTGTCAAGGGGTACAGCCAAAGGGGTACTCTCTAGTACCTGACTCTTCCCCTTCCCCCTTCTGACTGTGACCCACTTGTCTGTCTCCCATGGCCCTGGTGTGACCACCTGCCTATAACTCCTTTCTATCACCTCCTCGCTCTCCCACCTCTGCGGTCATGGAAAAAATTAACAGCATGTTTAATAGCAATGATCACCAAATAAGCCAATAGGCTCAATAAATACAATCAAGTGAAATAAATGTGAATCAAGTTAAATCACGAGTTTACATAGAGATCAAATGATGACAACAGAAAACTACTCAAGTCTGCACTTTGAAGCAAAAGAGAAAACTATTCTGTTTTAATCTCAATTAACAGCAAACTGAAGGAAAGCATAACCATCAATGCTATTAACCAGCACTCTCATCAACAGCCTAGGGACAAATCCTCCATCTGAGTTTCAGCAAGACCACTTGGACTTCAAACCTCATATCAGACCAAAGCACTATTTTACTTCGGCCAAAGCTGTGAAGAGTTGAAATCAGCAGAAACCAAGGAGAATACTCTCTTCTATCTGAAGTCAGACAGAACACAGCTTTCTTCAGTCTGACGGCTGTGGGAGTAAGAATGTTTCTTCCTTCTACCCTGACACAGGAATACCAAGACCTTTTAATGGCAACTCTCACCAGCTTATAGTCAGTATTTGCGGAAAGAGTTAACAGGCCCAGTCGTTCAACTGAATCAGTTTTCCCTCTCTCCATAAGAGCATTCTGAGCTATGGGCATGACATACAACTGTGCATTTTCCAATTCTGTGTTGAATTCTCGCTCACTAAACAGCCTCTCTTCACAGCTTTATGAGCGAAGAATCACTTTCTCTACCCTTAGCTTCCCTACGTTCCGAAGATGATCACATTTGTTGCTTATTCCCAGGGCCACCTTAGCCTCATCCTGCGACAACCCCCAGCCTATACAAGCTCATCTACTTTCCTTCCCATTTCTAATGATGCTCTCTGACCAGCTGGGTGCTCTAATTTTCCATTCTCTGAATAGCCAGCTATGTTATCCATTCTACCTTAGTTCTCAACTTCAGTGTAAAAAGTTATAGATACTTTATTGATCATAAAGGATATTACAATGTCACAGTAGCATTACTAGTGCCCAAATATGCAAATATTAGAAGTAAAGCAAGAATAAGTTACCTTTAAAATAAAACATACAAGATTTACAAGTTCACACTGGTAAGATGGTAGTACAAGAATTACTACAATATTTTACAGTAATGGGTGCACATTCTCACCATCCAGACAAGAAGTGATGGTAGCATTGCACAGGGTGCCCACAATAGCAAGGCATGATAAACAGAGTTCTTCTAAACAGAGGTTATTAACAACCTAACAGGAGGGGGTCATCACTTCCCCAGCTATAGGTTGACTCATAATAGAGCCTAATGGTTTAGGACAAGAATGACCTCATATAGCGCACTTTGGAGCAGCACAGTTGTCTTAGTCCATTACTGAAAATGTTCAGTAACACACAATTACAGTACTGAACAAAAAAAAGCTACTATTTTTGCTATCAAGTTCTGCTTCTTGTTCTTGCGAATTTTCTCTGTATCTTCTTGTAAGTTTTCTCACCATAACTCTAATCTTCTCTTACATAGGGAGATCGTAATAGGTTTCACTATAATAAAGCATTCAGAACAGTCTCAAATACTCCACCTGATGCCACAGGCAATCTGGTAAGGTGTGCTTTTCCAGGACTCTCCTTGTACTTGTTTGCCATCTGGCAGAGTGATTGTTATTTGTTTGCTCTCTTTGCTTGCTCGCTCTGCTAAAATTGAGTCACTTTCTGCTTTGAGTTTGTTGTACAGTTCAAGTCGTTCACTGATATAACATGGCCACCGATCCAACTGCACATGAGACAAAACTGAAAATTAACTTTCTTCACGATGACAAATGTGAAATATCAACTTTATTAGGAAGCTTCAATACTATCTCCAACAGAAACAAATACATTCACACCTCTTTATCATAATTCACTTGATGAATTATTACAAGAATTGTTACTTGCTTTCGGTCAAGACTACAAACTTAAGAGCTTTGTTGAAAACATCAGTCTAAAACGAACTAAATTCATTTCACAATTAGTCACAAATATTTGCACTTAGGGACGAACTTATCTGTGGTAATCAATTATGAAATTACATACATTTACATTTAAGTTGTTGAACCTGTTTACTGTATAAATTTATTCTCAATATTTCCCAAAGCATCATTCTCACCATTAAGTAACCAATGACAGGACACATAAATACAAAAATGATTTGTTTTACCGATATACAACTCTTTGGAATATGTTTTTGCTTACAAATAGCAGGAAAATAGCCTGATGCCATAATGAATGATGAAATATTTCAGAGTAGTTGCACACACAACTAAAATCAATGGTTACATTTAAAGTAATTTTCCTTATTATCAACAGCTTAATTGTACCATAGCTTATCTTTTAGAAAAAGGCAATGAATTAATGATCACCTCTGCAGTTTTTGCATCACCACTTTCTTTAACACATGCCTTCTTAGATCCTTTCTGTTTTGCAGGTGTAACTTCACTCTGAAAGAAAAAGCAAAATGAAGATCTTATGGTTAATTGCCATAACTATCAGAAGCTTTAACAATATACGAGTTACTGCTGGTTACAAGATATTGGAGCTTTATGCTTATTAATATTATAAAACATCATGGTGGGAAATTTTTAAGTTATTACATCAGTGGCGGATTTTAATGGTTTCGTGATGTATATTCCTCCCCTCCCTAGGTTTCTTTTCAGAGATACAGCCTGATTTTCGGAATTTCTTGGTCAGTAACCACTGGTACCAGCTACGAGGTACCAATCCGCGCTAAGTAAATGCAGTAACAGCCGACATTCAGTGATCAGAGTTCTGGGACCAGTCAGGTTTGACAATCTTAATCACGGTAGCGGTGAGAAGGAAGCAAATCTACATCAGAAATCAGCTAAGAGGAACGACACAAGACACCCCACTGTTCATAGTAATGCCATGCTCATCGTTGGAGTTAGATAATGAATTGGCACTAAACAATGACGGTAAGACGATGTGCTGTGCGGTATCGGAACGATGCTGCAGTCCAGACGATACGATGGCCTCCCCAAGATGAGCCCACACCACTGTCACACCGGACCTCTGCTTGCTTCTGGACGACAGCCACAGGAATCGCGTCCACGAGGAGCGGTTCCGACCTGGCCACGCCGCTGTTGTCACCTACCTGACCCGCGACGTCCATGGCCTCTAACCGTTCCACCACCTTCTCCATCACACTGCAGGCGAGCTGATGCAACACGCCAGGACGGCGATCAACCAACCCGTTTGCTCGCCTTCCACTTAACTGACGGGGAGTTCGCCCAATAGAGACCCGCGGGTCTCCCGGAAAGACCCGCCTCACTTTGACAGACAGGCGCTTTCGGAAGTTTGGCTGAGAGCAAGCGGAACTGACGATACTTGAAAGGGCGGGGCTACAAGACACATGATCGGGGGGGGATGCGAAAGCACTCCATCTGTGGTCCGCGGTGCTGGAAATTAGTCGTAGACGTCAGAGGAGATAGCTCAGACTGTGTTGGAGCCACAAGAGACTATCGATGCTGGAATTAGGTGCAGAAAGCACGCTGCTCGACCCACTCTGTTCCTCCAGCAAACGATTTGTTGCACGGATTTCCTTCGTTCTAGGCTTCAACTACAGGGAATCGCTGCAGTGTCAAATTATCAGGTTATCAGCGGGCTGAGCAGCTAGGAACATTGCATAAAATAATTGCAAAGTATTACTAACCATCTAGATTAATCTAATCGGCCTATAATCCTGCTTCCCCCTCCGTTCTTAAATAGAGGTGGTTCCGGTTTTCCAAACATCTGCAGATCTCCAGGACTCCAGTAATTCTTGAAGGAGCACCACTAATGCTTCCAACATCTCTTAAACTATCTTTTCCCTACCCTTTTTTTCTGGCTTCTGGCCCCTTCCTTTCCAAGCCTGATGAAGGGTCTCGGCCTAAGACATGGACGATTCATTTCCCTCCATAGATGCTACCCGCCCCGCTGAGTTCATCCAACAGTTTGACTGGTGATTCAGAATTCTGGTCCAGGCTATCAGAGCAATCCCACCATTGTCATTATACCACGTTTATTAATGTAACAGATTCAAATCACATGCCCATTTACTCCATACTCACTGATTTGCCTACAATGCACCTACATTAGATGTGATTTGGCCTAGCCAATTACCTTACCAACCAGCGCATATTTGGAATGTAAGAGGAAGCACCTTGGGAAAAACCCAAATGGTCACATAAGGAATGTGGAAACTCCAGTCAGAGAGACCTGGCATTTGGGTTGAACCCAGTCAATGAAGCTGTGAAGCACTAGCATTACTTGCCGTGCTAGAGGTGTTGCAAACCCAAAATACTGACTTTTTTTTAATGCACATGCTACCTGACCTGCTGAGTTTTCCAGCATTTGGTTTTTATTTCATAAGATACAGGAGCAGAATTAGGCCATTTGGCCCATCGAGTCTGCTCCATCATTTCATCATGGCTGATCCAATTTTCCTCTCAGCCCCAATCTCCTGCCTTCTCCCCAAATCCTTTCATACCCTGACCACTCAAGAATCTATCAAACTATGCTTTAAATGTACAGCTACCTGTGGCAAAGAATTCCACAGATTCACCCTTCTCTGGTTAAAGAAACTCCTCATCTCCATTCTGAAAGGAAGCCCCTCTATTCTGCAGCAGTGTCCTCTAGACTTGCACTCTCCCTCCATAGGAAACATCCTCCATGTCCACTCTATCAAGGCTTTTCACAATTTGACAGGTTTCAATGAGGTCATCCCTCATTCTTCTGAATTCTAGTGAGTACAGGCCCACAGCCATCAGACGCTCTCCATATGACAAGCCACTTAATCCTGCAATCATTCAAACCTCCTTTGAACTCACTCCAGTTTTAGCACATCCTTTCTAAGGGGCCCATACCTGTTTACAGTACAGGCCTCTCCAGTGCTTCAACATTACATTCTTGCTTTTATGTTCTAGTCTTCCTAAGAGTAATGCTAAGTATTTGCCTTCCTCAGCACAGACTCAACCTGCAAATTAACCTTTAGGGAATCCAACACAAGGGCTCCCAAGACCCTTTGTGCCTCAGTTCTAAAGTCTGTCACCAGCCTTGTGGCCCATCAGGCCAGTGCTAATGCTGGTTTCCGTGGCATGAACCGAGACTCCCCCCTGGATAGGACACCAATTTATCACAAGGTTAACCCCCAGCGTTTTTGCCAGTACCCATTCTCAGCTGGGTAGACTGGAGCATTGTGTGGTTAAGTGCCTTGCTCAAGGACACACACGTTGCCTCGGCCGAGGCTCGAAACCACGACCTAAAGGTCGCTAGTCCAACGCCCCTAACCACTTGGCCACACGCCACACTTTGTGCCTCAGTTTTTTGTATCTTCTCTTCATTTAGAAAAGAGTCAACCCTTTCATTTCTTCAACCAAAGTGCATGACCATACATTTCCTTCTGTAATTCATCTGTATTCCATCTGTAATTGCTTTGCCCATTCTCTTAATCTGACTGACCTTCTGCAGCCTCTCTACTTCCTCTAAACTACCTGCCCCTCCACATATCTTCTGCAAACTTTGCAACAAAGCCATCAATTCCACCACTCAAATCACTGACATATAAAAAAAAATTGGTCTGAACATAGACCCCTGTGGAACAGCATTAGTCACTGTCAACCAGTCAGAAAAGCCTCCTTTTATTCTCACACTTTGCCTCCTGCCAATCAACCAATGCTTTATCCATGCTAATACCATGGGCTTGTTAAGCAGCCTTAAATGGGCAACTCTCAAAGGCCTTCAAGTTTCCATCTTCTGAAGCTTATTTTGACTCATTAAAATTTGTATGTCCAGTTACCATAGATATATTGTTTGCAAAAACTGTCACTTCTGCTGTATTACTGCCCACTTAAAGGAATTTATTTACCAATGTTCTTAACTTACTGCTTGAAACCCAAGACCATAGGCAGATGGACTGTTCCACCTCCCCAAGCCTGCCAGAACCCTTACCCGTTCCAGAAATATGAAAGCAGAACTTAACTTGACGCTGATCTACTAATATCCAAAATTACCTTTCACATGCATTAACTCCAGTTATTGTGAGAAAAGAGTGGAGGAGGAGGGGAAGACAAGAAAGAGCTATAATAGGAGAAAACAGACGAGCATAAGGGGGAAGAAGGGAATGAGGAAGAGAAAGGATATTATACCTCTGGCACAATCAGGGTTGGCTCCTTTAAAATGGAGCCACAGTTTGATTCACCATACACTCTTCACACACCAACCTAATACCCCTCTCCTTTTCTCTTACAACACAAAGTACCGAATGAATTTTGCAAATCGAGTGGCATCTATGGACAGTCAGATTTCAGGTCAAAATTCTTCAAAGTAATCCCATCAATTTCATCCTCCCACTTATTACTGCAATCCAATCAATCAAATGCCCATCAACACCACCCTAGTTTGCTCACAATCAATCTAAACTGTGTGTAATTTACAATAGCCAGTTAACTTACCAGCACATATATATGTGTTGCAGGAGAAAACTGTAGCAGCTTGGGAATCTGTGTGGACACTTGGACATAAAAATTAAAGAGTCGCACCCAAAACAGCAACTGTCCATTTCCCTCAAAGATGTTACCTGGATTTCTGAGTTTTTCCAGCACTTTGTGTGTTGCTTGAGATTCCGGTACCTGCAGTCTCCCATGTCTCTTTTTTCCCTCTATTTCACTCCTCCCATTCCACCTGGTTACAACACTGGCATCGACCCGACAGCATAGATGGCTGCCCAGCCGTATCCCATTTACAAAAGCCTGGACAAATCCAATCCAATATATATTGTTAAAATAATATACAGTGAATTCCAGTTAATTGGGCCATTGGTTAATTGGGACTGGAGACTGTTGGCGGACAGTTGGACACTAAGAGCATACAGTTTTTACCTATCTTCAGTTACTTGTGTTTGTTTTCAAAAAGCAGTGATTTCTGTAACTGATAGAAATAAGCAGTGAGACAATTCAGAACTGTTCTGCTCACTGTGGATTCAAGCATTCAGACTTCGAGATGCCAGAAATGGCCAAGAATGAAAATGAAACGATTTCACTTTTTCAGGTTAGAAACTGTTAGAGTGGGTTTCTTTTTGGGTAGATGATTTATTTACACTTAAATGACTTTGGACACCAGACTTCTATTTTAACTGTTTGACAAAGGACTGTGGATTGAGTCCACTACAATGGACTTCCTAAAAGGTGTGAATACCAGATACTTCTGGTAGTTTGACCTGATAATGTACTTTCGAAGGCAGTATCACCACACCTATACATTATAAATAATAATTGTATTAATTGTCTTCTATGTTAGCACGGGAAATGCCAAATAAATGTGTCGTAGACTTAACTTACATTCCTAAAGGCTGTAGATACCAACCCAGACATGTTGGCATCGGGAGGAAAGGATGGTGTGAGATTTTGTATGTAGCTTCAATAGAAAGCATTGTCTATGCATTGTCTGTAACTTTTTAAGTAGCGATTGCCTTTGTGTTTAGCATATAAATATCGAGCCCACATTTAGCTAGCAGACCTTTCTGCGGAAAGCGTCTCAGTATGTAGATACCTGCTGTACCTTGTTGTATCAAATAAAGAAGCTGCTTTGTATCTACCAGTGACTCTGTCTCTCCGGTAATTTCATCCACGCTACAACAGGAACCGCAACGAATTTGAAGGTATCGAAAATCATCTTTAATGTTACAATGAAAATGATGACTTAGAGGATGCAATTGTCAAAAACATTCTATGAAGGCAGTCCATTATCTGCATTGATTGTGTTCATTTACAGTCAATCAAAAGAACACCGCAGCATACACTGAATGAATTTCTCCATTCATAACTATTAGGAACAAATACAAGTTTATGGTATTGTAGTTGTATTGATAGTGTTCTAATTTGTACTATATTTCATTTAAATACATAATTTGTTAATCAATTAAACAGTAGTTTGCCTTTTTTTATAGCCTTTTAACTAGTTCCCTGAAACTTCAGCTAATTGGTGCAACAGTTTAACTGGGGCAATATGTATTGGTCCCAATGTGTCCCAATTAAACAAAATCCTGTGTGTGTGTGTGTCTGTCTGTCTGTATATTAGAAAGAGATACGGGTAAGCTATATTTATTAGAGAGTTGATCAAAAGACATAAAACAGTTATCCAAGAATAAATCGCGAAAAGATATTATACCTTTGGTTTTCCAATCAAAGTAAGCTTGATCCATCATGGAAGGTTGAAAAAGAAAATTTGATATAATGGGACTTGCTAGAATGAATTGATTAAACCCAAAAAATCTTCGGAATTAAAACCATATACGTAAAGTATGTTTAACTATTGGGTTATTCATCTGTTTATATGATTTAAAAGAAGTAAAAGGAAGTAAAGTTCCTAAAACCGAACCCAAGGAAAACCCTTGTAATGAATTAGATTCAAGATTTACCCAATGAGGGTTTAAAGATGCGTCCAAATCTTGTAGCCAAAATTTTAAATATCGAATATTAATTGCCCAATAATATCTTCTAAAATTTGGGAGGGCAAGTCCCCCCTCCTTCTTGGATTTCTGTAAATATCTTTTACCTAACCTAGGATTTTTATTCTGCCAAATATATGAGGAAATTTTTGAATCTACGTTATCAAAAAAAGATTTTGGGATAAAAATTGGAACCGATTGAAATATATACAAAAATTTAGGCAAAATCTCATGTTTCTGAAAAATTAATATCTTAATAGCATTAATCCGACCAATCAAAGACAAAGAGATTGGGGACCATTTGGTAAATAAAAGTCTCTAATAAATATAACTTACCCAGATCTCACTTTTTTAGATATTTACAGATTAGAAACTTTTTAATTACTGTCTCTCCTAATTTTCCATACCCATATCCAATGGACACTTTGGAAAAAATCTTAGACTTAAATCTTTCTCAGAAAGGTGTAATAGCAATTGTATGTAATATAATTATAAATTTATGCCTCTAATAAAATTAAAGCTGACTGGGAAAGAGAACTTGAGATTAATATACCGACTGAAAAATGGGAAAAAATTCTTCAGTTGGTGAATTCATCCTCTGTATGTGCTAAGCATAGGTTGATACAGTTTAAAGTAGTTCACAGGGCTCATATGTCCAAAGATAAACTATCTCGTTATTACTCTTATATTAATCCAATATGTGACAGATGCCAGTCTGAGATTGCTTCTCTAACTCACATGTTTTGGTCATGTCCCTTGTTGAAGAAATATTGGAAAGATATTTTTGATATTATTTCAACGGTCCTAAATATAGACTTACAACCTCATCCAATTACTGTTATCTTTGGACTACCAATGATAGACTCAAATAATTTAACCTCTTCATCACGAAGGATGATTGCATTTGTTACTTTAATAGCTAGAAGGTCCATTTTGTTGAATTGGAAAGAGATCAACCCTCCTACAGTATTTCATTGGTTTTCACAAACTATGGTGTGTCTGAATCTGGAGAAAATTAGAAGTGCAGTTTATGACTCTTCTATTAAGTTTGAAAAAATTTGGAGGCCATTTATTCAGCATTTTCATTTGATGTAATTTGATCATTTCCAAACTTGTTTTATTTCTCTGTACTGTTGTTGGAGGGGAATGGAATCGTCGACGCTGAGGTTTTCTTCTTTTCCATTTTTAAGTTGTTAGTTTTGCCCAAGTCTTTTAGTTTAGTTGTTTTTTTTTTCTTTTGGGATGGGTTTTTTTTTCTTTTTTTTTTGTCTTTTTTCTTTTTTTTTGTTTTATATTATCCGCGATCAGTTCTACATGTATGGGAGTTTTGGTAATTTCCACTATTTGGTTTTGCAATTACTCTTTTTTTTAAATGTAACAATACATCTCATATTATCTGTATTATTGCTATGTTTTGTTTCTATATTTTGAAATTAATAAAAAGATTGAAAAAAAGATACATTATACTACATATACAAAGTATGAATATAAATTCATCAAAAAATCCAGTAATATGCCAAATATGATTTTTCCTTCACAAAACCACTTTGATGTTGTCTGATCAACTTTAAGTTTTCCATGTGCACAATTATATCAACTTTAATGCAGTTTGTAATATTTTCACCAATGACAGACATTGATCTAAATTGCTTATAGTTTCCTGATTTCTAAATCTTTGACCAAATCAGTTAGGTTTGCTATTTTCCAAACCTAATGGAATTTTCCCTGAATCTCATGTTTTGAAAAATTAATATCAATACAATAACTATTCAATTAGTAGTTCTTTTGAGATCCTAGAATGAAGTACATCAAAGCCCAGACCTGAACCTTCCCTTCTACCTAACTCACGATTGGTCCTCCGGTTATAGCTGCTGATAGGCCACGTACAATGGACAAACGGTCTCGAAGTTCCCTTTTTAAAATAACCGCCTCCAATCTGCGAGAAATCCCCCTTGGTAAAGCTCTGTTGATGCCACTGATAGGCCACGTACAATGGACAAACACTCTCGAAGCTCCCTTTTTAAATAACCACTGCCGACCTGCGAGAAATCCCTCTTGGTAAAGCTCTGTTGACACCGCTGACAGGCCATGCACAATACTGCTAAAGGGCCACACAGCTCAAGCAATACTGAAGCAAGGGTCACAAAATTCATACAATGAAACATAATTAAGTTATTGAAATTTTAAAAGACAACAGGAAGACATGGTAAGAACAACAAATGCTGACGGCGCTCAGAGGGCAGGCAGCACCTGTGGACAGAGAAATAGAGTTAATGCTTCAAGTCTGATGAAAGGCCATTAACCTGAAATGTTAACTTTTTCTCTTTCCATAGTTGCTGTCAGACCTGTGAGTCCCAATAGCATTTTCTGTGTTTTTGTTATTTCAGATTTCCAATAACTCACAGTTTCTTTAGCTTTTGCAAATAGATGTAGTGGAATGCTAAAAAAAACAAGAAACCCTGACATACTAAAACAAGTTGTACTTTACAGTAACCCATTGTTTTCGGATCCAGACACAGAAATCTTCAAAAATTCTTGTTGTTAAAAAAAACATTAAACTACAGTCCCACCTACTTGTTCTGGTGAATCAGATAAACATTAAATAACTATTTTTGTGACTTCATTTACTAACAATACATAAGTCACTGTTAATTCGAAGTAGTTCACCGTATGATTCTTCTGACAAACACGTTGATGTAATCCGAACACAAGAAAATGAAATCCAGGTCCCTGACCTTTTTAATGCTATCTTTATGCTAAGTAAATTCTGGTGCATGGCTTCAAATAGCAGAAACATGTAACATGAAATTGGTGAATAAACTTGTCCCACTGATAAAATGAATGATCAAATGATAATGTAGGATGCCCCAGCCTCCAAAGTCAGATTCTCATCGTGTGTCCCAGTAAAGTATTTCAGGCAGTCAGTGCATTAACATGTATTTGTTACTTCAAACAATAGAAATAGTTTTCTACAAACATTCGTTCTCTGGCATGTCAGAGCACAATAGTCACGTGATTCACAAAGCATCCATTCAATGTGTAAGGCCTTCACAGATAGGATGTAGGTTATTATACTACCTGAGAAAGTGGTCAAAGCTGGGTCAATGACACCATTTAGGATAGTGTATATACATAGATTGATTGTATGTTCATGATGTGATGCTGGGTACAGGAATGTGTTAGGTAATGATAAAGTGACTGACAGGCAATGATAAAGTAGTGGTGTTTGGCAGTGTGAGGGTGGTTGATTAGTGGGTGGAGGTGTTGATTGGTCTTATTGCTTGTAGAAAGTAACTGTTTTTTAATCTGGTGGTCCTGGGGTGGATGCTACACAGCCTCTCCCTAATGGGAGTGGAACAAACAGTCCATGAGCAGGGTGGGTGGGATCCTTCCTGATGTTAGTATCAGAATCAGAATCAGGTTTATTATCACTGGTGTGTGTGTTGTGAAATTACTGGCCCTTTTCTGGCACCTTTCTGTATAGATGGCCTTAATGGCAGTATGCTGGTGCCAGTGATGCGATGGGCAGTTTTGACTATCAGTGTAGAGCTTTCCTGTCCATCACAGTGCAGTTTATATGATTCTACTAAATACTTGTATATTTGTACTTCTAATAAATTCTATTCCATACAGAAGAGAAATGATAAAATCTATTAGAATATTCAAGCTTGGTGTAGTTATAGTGAACATTTGCAATTATAGATATATAAATATCAGTCTGATTTAAAAGAGATTACAGTTGATAAATAAGTACATTATTCACTTTTCATGAACTCACTGCAATTTCTTGTAAATGATTACAACACACCCACTATATCACATGCCATCATTTCAGCACTTTTTATTAATGTGCAAAATAAATAATACATACATGTTCAAAGAATGTTCAGAAAAAAAATCAAATATGGTGTAACTTCATTAACTGCATATATACAAGGCAGAGGTATATATTACTACAAATTATTATATTTTAATTGATTCCTATATTAACTCAAACATGACACATTCTTGTAGAATGTCTGTGCAGGGGAGGCAGTTAAGTCACCCTACAAGATCCAATCAAGGCACCAATACTATCTTTCACAAATGGAAATACTGCCTGTCATTTGTACTCACAAATTCATGCAATTTACACCATTTGAAATGAAAATTAATAAAGATTATTAAATAATAAACTGTAGCATATATATTATATATATGAATTACATATATTATATATATATACTTCAAATTCTAGTTCTGTCCCACTTATTTGGAAGTCTGGTAATACAAAGCTGCTTACTACTAAAGGCATGTGAAATTAGAACAAATGTTCATGTGGCTGGCAGGCATGCTTTTATAATCACCAATGAGAATTAGTGGATGAGCAATATAAGGATGAGCTACTTGGTTGAGGTTCTAAGTGCATCAATGAAGAACAAAGTAATAAGCAAAGAAATATTGGCAATTTAGTGCTTTCTTGCTCGATATTATCTTGCTGGTTAACAATTATTCTTTTTTCATCTCCTTTTCCATAACCACCTCAATTAAAATTGCACAGTTCATCGAGCATTAATATTAACAATCTTCATCTTCTGGATGAGTCACATAAGTAAAGGGTACTAATCCACGTTCAGCCCCAAGGCCACAGAGCAGCCAGTCTGCATCCACTTTTGACATCACCCTCAGAACATCTCCTTTTTTAAAGCTGAGTTGTCCTTTCTCGGTTGCTATGTGATGGCAAAGTGCCTTCACTTCTCTTAATGGGGAAAAAATAAAAAGGTGTTTGAAAAGCTGAAGGCACAACACAGAATTTATTTTAATTATTTTTTCATTTTGGACTTTTACTATCCTATCACATTCTCTTTCTTTGCATTAGAAATTAAAAATTAATCACCAAAAAACTGTAAGGAGTGTTAGTATTTAATACCACAAAACAGCAGAAGATACATGCAGTAAGTAGAAAAAGAAAAGAATAATGGTGTGCTGCTTGTACTTAATCTTACTAGCACCATCAGTCCTGGGGACTGAGCTCTTATATTTGTATGATAAAAACAAAATGCTCAGCAGGAGAGGCAGTTTCTGTGGAAAGAGAAACAGAGTTAAATTTTAATGTTATCAGTCTGAGATCCTGTCTGACCTGCTGAGTATTTCCACCATTTTCTGTTTTTACTTCATATTTAGAGCATCTGCTGTTTTATTTTTGCTTTTCTACCAATTTATATAGGTGTCCAGTAATAACTCGAAGTTAAAAGCACCAAAACAGCAGGACAAAATCAAATCAATATTAAACTGCATGGGTGACTAAAAGTTGCTTTATAGAACAAGTATAAACTGAGATTATATTGAATATAAATGGCAGAAAGTTAAACCAAAAAAATCTAGAGAAAAGAGAATGATTTTTCTTCTGTTCTAATGTATGTTTTGCAGTACCAATTGATTTTATTATGCGTCATATAGACAACAGGCTGCCAATGGTCATTAAATAAACTGTATAACGAGTAGATTCAACACATTTTTCAAAGAGTTGGTAAGTATCGACAACAAAATACCCTATCTATATTTTTAATTTTCAACAATGTAAAAAATTATGCAAGTTTCTAATATTGATCTGTGAGTAAATACATTGGTCGTTTGGAAGGGACAAGTTCGTTTATAATTAAGTGCTGAGTTAACCAATTTCAGTTGGTGTTCCTGAATATCCCCAACCTTTCACATTTAATTGGATGATGTTCCTTCCAATATGATTCAGTGAAATTGAACTTCAATAGTGACACAGTAGAAGATCTACACATATGCTGCATCAAGAAATTATGCCTATTAATTCTTCACATCTTATCCATGGTGTTATGGGGAGGACTAAAATCCTTCCTGACGTGAAAAAACTCAAGGGAGGTTTAGGCATTGGTCAATGGATTTGATTCTGAATATATTATAACTGATGTTTTCTGAGGCCATAAAACAGTTTATATGTTTGTCAAGTCTTGGTTTAAGAATAACATATGAACTGAGGAATTGCGTGAAAATAAGTTACAGACAAAACAAAGTGCTTTAGAAAATGCTCTGTTTATCAATAAATAAAACATTGAAATTACGTAAATCTTAATGGGCACTTCAAGTACACTCTATGCCCCACAAATATCTAGTCTCTGCAAGGTGACGTTAATTACTCAAGCAGCTGAACTACCTCCTTTTCTTCTGCTGGTAGTCTGACTTCCAGTTCACTTACACCTTTTCAATTACTACCACTTATCAGGAGGGGAAAAGCCACAAGGTTGATATCTAGCATTAGATCTCTTAACTTTAACACTGGCAAGCATGGAATTCCAGCTGTCAGTGAAATTTAGTGGATCAATACAGATTATGCATGAAACAAAATACCTCATAGTTATATGGTTTAATGTCATTTGTATTTGGATTTTTAATAACAAGGGCAGCTGAGAAGTTAGCCTTGTATTTCAAATAAGAAATACTATGCAATTGCTTATTATGTATTGCCTAACCACCTAGATTCAAGAAAATAATGTAAATATCACTACCGCTCATATTGGGCTTTTGTTTCTTGATATTCTGGTTGACTACCTCCAGTCTGTGGATTGATTTGTTCTGCTACATATTGGGATCCTCTCCATTTTCCAGTTCCCACAGTCCGTACCATTAGATCATATACTGATTTATCAAGTCCCAACCAGTCCGAAGGTAATCTGGAGACAGAAAATAGAAAATGAAAATTAAAAAAGACAGGAATACGCTTAAAAATATTACATCAGAGTCAAGAAAATTCTACTTCCACTTCAATGTGTGTTAGTTCCTTTCATTTTCAGCAACTTTTATAAGTAGTTCTTTTCTCCCCCTACACAAGAATCCAAACAAGAGTTTGTGACAATGACTAAGTGCACTTTAAAAACTGCATGAAGATGTATCAAATATCTTCTCAAGTCTACACATAGAATGTGCTTTAGCTAATAGTGCTTTCTTTAGGTTCTAAGCTATTAAGATACTCATTCACCATCAGGCCTCCATTACTATATCTATTACAACAATGCTGCAGGGATGTTCAGAGACCTCGGGGAAGAAGGCAAAGATATGCCCACCTGTACATGTCGTCAATAGCTCACTTCTTCTAAGCCTGATACACAGATATATGGAATATTGCAGGAAAATCTTCGGCCTTGTTCTCATTCATGGTCTGTTCAATTTGTCAAGTTGAGGGTTATACTGGCTCTTAACATCCTTGCCACAGGCCCTTTCTAAACAGCTGCAGCAGATCTCTGTAATTGCTCAATTTGCTTCTTCCTACTGCACCAGACTAGTCATCTAAAGTATTGTATTCACAGACAGATGAATACCTTTGCTTTGATTTTAGTGGCAACTTGGGTTTTGGATTTGCCTACATTGCTGGTTTTCCATGAAGTGTGGGCTGCCACTGAAAGCACTCATGTGCCTATGAGGCACAGTTTTCAAGCATTCAGGACAGTGACACAAGATTTTGTGATGCTGATTTACTCCTGAATTTCCACATACGGTAAAATGAGAATCTCAAAATGTTTCAAAGCTACATTTAGTGTCTGAGGTTAATTTCTTACTCTTCCAGAAGAACTCAAAATTGTAAAACTTGGAATCCTTGCACGTCCAGTTCAAAACTGGCAATTAGGAATGTGACTCATTGGATTATGCATCACTTCTGGTTCATTTGGCAGGGGGATGCGAACCAGAGCAGGTCAGAAAGTGGAAGGTTGGAGAGGAAGGTAGATATCAGGGCCATTAAAAACAAGCAATAGATGCAATCGTATGTATGGTTTGAAATATGTATTTAATGCTAAGAATATCATGGGTAAAGGTGATGATCAAATAAATATCATGAGTAAACAGCATGTATCAGTACATGCAGCTACGATGATGTTGTGACCATTACAGAAAGTTGGTTGAGAGAGGAATAAGAATAGGTGCTCAATGTCCTAGGGTTTTAATGTTTTAGAAAAGATAGAGAGGAGGCTAAAAGAGGGTATGGGAGTTGCACTACAAATCAGGGATAATATCACAGCTGCACTCAGCATAATGAACGGCTCATTCACTGAATCTATATGGGTAGAACTCAAAAATAAGAAGGGTGCAATTACTCTGACAATGCCACCAATGAACAGGTATGTAGGCAGATTAAGGAAAGTTGTAAAAGTAATAGGGTTGTTGTCATGGAGGTCTTCAACTTCCCTAATATAAGCAACACACATAAACGTTGCTGGTGAACGCAGCAGGCCAGGCAGCATCTCTAGGAAGAGGTACAGTCGACGTTTCAGGCCGAGATCCTTATTCAGGTCTAACTGAAAGAAGAGCTAGTAAGAGATTTGAAAGTGGGAGGGGGAAGGGGAGATCCAAAATGATAGGAGAAGACAGGAGGGGGAGGGATGGAGCTAAGAGCTGGACAGGTGATTGGCAAAAGGGATGTGAGAGGATCATGGGACAGGAGGCCTAGGGAGAAAGAAAAGGGGGGGGGGGAACCCAGAGGATGGGGAAGGGGTATAGTGAGAGGGACAGAGGGAGAAAAAGGAGAGAGAGAAAAAGAATGTGTGTATATAAATAAATAATGGATGGGGTACAAGGGGGAGGTGGGGCATTAGAGGAAGTTTGAGAAGTCAATGTTCATGCCATCAGGTTGGAAGCTACCCAGACGGAATATAAGGTGTTGTTCCTCCAACCTGAGTGTGGCTTCATCTTTACAGTAGAGGAGGCCGTGGATAGACATATCAGAATGGGAATGGGACGTGGAATTAAAATGTGTGGCCACTGGGACACATATATATTCCATCTGGGTAGCCTCCAACCTGATGGCATGAACACTGACTTCTCAAACTTCCACTAATGCCCCACCTCCCCCTCGTACCCCATCCGTTATTTATTTATATACACACATTCTTTTTCTCTCTTTCCTTTTTCTCCCTCTGTCCCTCTCACTATACCCCTTCCCCATCCTCTGGGTTCCCTCTCTCCCCCTTTTCTTTCTCCCTAGGCCTCCTGTCCCATAATCCTCTCATATCCCTTTTGCCATTCAACTGTCCAGCTCTTGGCTCCATCCCCACCCCTCCTGTCTTCTCCTATCATTTCAGACCTCCCCCTCGCCCTCCCACTTTCAAATCTCTTACTAGTTCTTCTTTCAGTTAGTCCTGACGAAGGGTCTCGGCCCGAAACGTTGACTGTACCTCTTTCAAGAGATGCTGCCTGGCCTGCTGCGTTCACCAGCAACTTTTATGTGTGTTGCTTGAAATTCCAGCATCTGCAGATTTCCTCGTGTTTGCGTCCCTAATATAAACTGAGATCTCTAATGCAAGTGGGTTAGATGGGACAGAATTTGTTAGGTGCATCCAAGAGGGTTTCTAAAATCAATATGTAGTTAGTCCAACAACAGGAGGGACTGTACTGGATCTGGTGTTGGATAATGAGCTTGGCCAGATAATCGACTTTTCTGTGGATGAGCAGTTGGGGAACAGTGACCACAAATCCTTAAGTTTAAGACAGTTATAAATAGGGCGAAGTATGGACCTTGTGGGAGAGTATTCAACAAGAACAAGGAAAACACTGAGAGTATTAGGCAGGAACTATGGAGACTTAATTGGAAACAGCTGTTTTTGGGCAGGTCCACAGCAGATATGTGGAGGGTATTTAAGGACCAAATGGACAAAGTACGATCCAGTCAGAAGAATGGCAAGGTAAGAGAACCTGGGATGTCGAGGAAGGACAGGAACTTAGTAAAGAAGAAAAAGAGAAAGTATGTACAGCTTAGGAAACTGGAATTAAATAGAATCTTTAAGGATTATAAATAAGCCAGAAAAGAAGAAGGGAACTAGGAAAGCCAGGAGGGGCCATGAGAAGTCCTTAGCAAGTAGGATGAAAGAGAATCCCAAGGTATTCTATACATATATTAGGAGCAAGAGGATAACTAGTGCAAAGGTGGGGCCACTCAAGGATAAAGTAACATTTGCTTGGATGCAAAGGATATGGGTGATGTCCCTAATGAGTACTTTCTATCCTCTAGCTCCATCTCTTTAGTAAACATTGATGTAGAGAACAGTGATGAGAGTAATAATATGCTAGGGCATTTAAAGGTAAAGGAGGAGATAGTGTTTTATTATTTTTAAATTTTATTTTAGTAATCCTGCAGGGAGTAAGCCCTACCAGCCCTTTGAGCTATGCTGCCCCAGCAACCCCCAACAAACCTGATTAACCCAAACCTAATCACAGGACAATTTACAGTAACCAATTAATCTACCTGGTAGGTCATTGGACTATGGTGAGTCATTTAAAGAGAATTAAATGGATGTCCCCAGGGTTTGATGTGATATAATCCAGGTGATTTAAAGAGGCAAGTGAGGGATTGTTGGGCCATGATCAATATTTTGGTGTCCTCTCTAAATACAGATGAGCTCCTGGTAGACTGGTGAGTAGCTAGTCTTGTTCTATTGTTCTAGGAGGGAACTAGGAATAATCCAGGAAATTGTAGGCTGGTGAGTCCCATGTCAGTGGTAGGGAAGATACCAGAGAGAATTCTTAGGGATAGGATTTATGAACATTTGGAAAAACATGGCCTAATTAGGGACAGCCAGCATGTCACGTCTTGCTAACTTGGTTAAGTTTTTTGACAAGGTGACAAGGGTGATTAATGAAGGTAGAGCTGTGGATGTTGACTACTTGGATTTTATTTTAGTAAGGCATTTGACAAGGTTCCTCATGGGAGGCTCATCCAGAAGATTAAGATGCATGGGATCCAGGGAGAATTGGCCATTTTGATTCAGAACTGTCTTGCCCATAGAAGACAGCAGGTAGTGGTCAAAGGGACTTATTCTAGTTGGAGGTCTATGAATAGTGGTGTCCTGCTGGGATCAGTACTGGGACCTCTGCTGTTTGTGATGTATAGTATATAAATGAAAACTTAGATGGGTGGGTCAGTAAGTTTGCAGAAGATACAAAGTTTGGTGGTGTTGTGGATAGTGTAGATGAATGGCAAAGAATGCAACAGAATATACAGCAGTGCAGATATGGGTGGAGAAATGGCAGTTGAAGTTTAACCAAGCCAAATGTGAAGTGTTGCACCTTAGAGGGTCAAATGTAAAGAGGCAGTACACTGCTAAGGACAAGACCCCTAGCAGTCTTGATGAGCAGAGGAATCTTGAAGTGCAAGTTTATAGCTCTCCAAAAGTGGCTACACGTGCTGATAGGATGGTTACAAAGGCATATAGCATGCTTGCTCTTATTATTTGAGGCATTGGGTTCAAAAGTCAAGAAGATATGTTGTAGCTTTATAAAACTAGTTAGGTTGCATCTTGGGTATGGCATACAGGTGTGGTCACCCCATTACAGGAAGGAAGTCAAGGCTTTAGAAAGGGTGCAGAAGAGGTTTATCAGGATGCTGCCAGGATTAGAGGGTGTGTGTTATTATGAGAGGTTGGACAACCTTGGATAATTTTCTCTGGAATGCCAAAGGCTCAGGGAAGATCTAATAGAGGTTTATAAGATTGACAGGCATACCTAGATTAGACAGACAGCATCTTTTTTCCAGGTTTGAAATGTATAACACCAGGAGGCATGCATTTAAGATAAGAAGGGGTAAGTTCTAAGGAGTTGTGAGGGGCAAGTTTTAGGCAGCAGAGATTAGTTAGGTTAACTGTTTGATTACTAATGTAGCTAGTTGTGGACAACATTGTGGGACGTAGGGCCTGTTCCTGTGCTGTACTGTTCTGTTCTATGTTCTTATACATTTTAATGCAGTCCAGAATAATGTGCCAAATATCTCAATTTGGACTGATGAATCCAGCTCAAGATGAGAATGGGATCAGAAATAATTAGAATAATGAAATAGCACCAATAATTTGGCCATAATCCTACTAATGTAAGCAAGAAGAATATAATAAAAGTATACAGATTATTAGGAGTAAAAACAGCTTACAAACTTTAGCAACAACAAGAAATGTGTATTTGAATAATACCTTTCACAACCTTGGACTTCCCAAATGCTTTCCAGTCAGTGGAGTGATTTTCAACTGTAGTCAATTTTATAATGCACAGACAGCCTGTGCAATAAACGGCAATGGTACAGACAGTAACTATACTTCTCAGTGACATAGATTTAAAGATAAATATCAGTTAGGTTTAAATGATGTTTCTCAGGAAAGCACACATCTGAGGCTGCATATAGGGCCTCAGTTTAACATCTCTTTAAGGTAGTAGTGGCAGTATACATTGAACTGCTTCTTAGGCTTGAGTATCGTGTCATATCACTGAAGTAGGATGTTGTAAGGAAAGTTAAATTTGCAAAACCTCATATTCCAAATTTATAGCCTCCAACCTGATGGCACGAACATTGATTTCTCTGAATTCCAATAGTTTTCCCCCTTCCCCATTCCCTCTTCTTCCATTCCCATTTTGGACCATCTTGCGTCTTCTCCTCACCTGCCTGTTATCTCCCCCTGGTACTCATCCTCCTTCCCTTTCTCCTATGATCCACTCTCCTCTCCTATCAGATACTGTCTTCTCCAGCCCTCTACCTTTTTCACCTATCAACTCTCAGCTTCTTACTTCAACATCTCTCCCCACCCACCTGGCTTCACCTGTCACCTTCTAACTTGTACTCCTCCTCCCCCACCCTCTTATAGTGGCTTCTTCCTCCTTCTTTTCCAGTGCTGACAAAGGATCTCAGCCCAAAACAACAACTGTTCATTTATTTTCATAGATGCTGCCTAATCTGCTGAGTTCCTCCAGCATTTTGTACACATCTTAGTTAAATTTCATGCCTCCCTGGTATATGCTAAAATGTGTAATACAAAATGAAAATTTCTAAGACAAAATAGTGTTAGTCTGGGATTTGAGAATGCACAAGGAAACCAGCCCACAGCTATGTTTTGAGAGCTTCAGTCTTAACTACAGCCTTGCGAGTAATAATGGGTAAAAACATATTTGTCTGGAAAAGTACTGGGGCAAGATGTTATGATTGATTTTCAAAAAGATATTGCAGAGTATGAAAAAGGATTATTTGTGCATGTGTGAATCCTCTCTTAGCTGGATTACGACGTGCTAAGAGCTGGAGAGAGAGGCAGGGAGAAAGGGAGAGACAGAGATTGGAAAAGCTGTCGGGCATCTGAAGTTCCCTCTGGCAGCTTATTGTGTAGAGTGGCTGAGTGACTAGTATTATTTTGTTTGTTTACCACTTTACTAATCACTCTTTCATTTTGTATTTTATTTTCTATATAAATCTGAAGTAATTTCTTATAACCTTTAATACATATACAGGGCCTCCTTTGTGTGTGGATACCTTTTGCTGCTGAGTCAGAAAAGAACCAGGAACAAATTTTGAAATACTTTTATTACAGATGTATACACTGGATCTCTTGTTCTTTGACTACACTCTCACCTAGTCACCTAGACTTGCTACTATAGCCACATATTAGATTAGATTCAACTTTATTGTTATTATGCCGAGTACAGATACAAAGCCAATAAAATGCAGTTAGCATCTGACCAGAAATGCAAAGAATAGTGTTATTTACAAAATAACTGCAAATTAAAAAAGAGCTACAGCACACAAATATAAAAGTACTGAGACAGTACAATACGGATGCAATACTGCTTAGTACTGTAATGAGAGGTTCAGCAGTGTCACAGCCTCAGGAAAGAAGCTCTTCCTGTGCCTGCTGGTGTGGGAGCGGAGGCTCCTGTAGCGCCTACCGGATGGGAGGAGAGTAAAACGTCCATGGTTAGGGTAAGATGCATCCCTGATAACGCTTTTCGCCCTGCCCAGGCAGCGTTTATGGTAGATGTTCTCAACGGTGGGCAATTGGGTGCCGATAATCCGCTGGGCAGTTCATATCCTTCCTTGGGACTTATCTCTGTTGCCAGTTACTGCAGTCACTGGTATCTCCTTGGATGTACTCAGCATTTAGCTCAGAGATGGGTATGCTACAATCTAAACTAATAAAAAGTTTGTCTTAAATTGCTGTTTTTAAATTAAAGGATGCTATAAAGTGGATTTCCAGTTGTTCCTAGCATACCTCTGTGATGCACATTCACTTCTTAGCCAGTAGGCTCCTTCTCTTTCTTGGTTGCTAATCTTACTTTCTAAACACAGTACCTGCTACTTGTAAGATCACAACTAAATGTATGTAAGTAAACTTCCAACTAACAGTTGTTTGACTTCTGGTTGTAAAGTAAAGTCAGTTCTCAGAATGTAAATGTCAAGCACTAACCACTTTGAGGTTAAAAACAAGTATTGTTCTACCCGGAAGACACAAGGTTTAGCTCACTACATCTGCTTTATTACTGCTTGAGTTACAGTATAAGACAATGGCTTGTTTAATTCGGTTTGTTTCAAACAGACAAGTTGACTCTTAAGTTGCTTGGTTCAAGGATGCTTGCAGAATAGCTGGATAATATTAGCATATCAATAACTATAATGTGAAAAAGGATCTAGTGCTTTAATAACCAATATCCAGCTGAACCTGGAGGATATAATGGGCAGTTTTGACGTGGTGTCCTTGTTCACGAGAGTTCCCATTAAGGATATCTGGGTCCTCCTATGGCCAAGGTTTGATAAGGGTACCAATGACTTGTCTTAACACACCCTTACATTAATGTACTTCTTCCATAAGGGGAACTACTATGAACAAAGGGACATTGTGGCCATGGGATCGCCCTTGTCCCCGACTATTGCTAGGAATTTGAGGAGAGGGCTCTGAGTTCATCGCCCCTATGTCCCAAATGCTTCTTCAGATGCGTCAATGTATACTTCGTAGTGTGTCCTCATAGACTCCAGGCACTCCTAAAGTTCCACGACCATCTGAACAGTATATATCCAAGCTTTCAGTTTGCACTAGAGATGAATAAGAATAGATGGCTCCCATTCCTGGACATTCTAATACGACGAAAACTGAATGGTAGCCTCGGACATGGTATCTAACAGAAACCCACTCATATGGACTTGTGGTCTTACAGACTTGTACCTCAACAATAACACACCATTACACTTCCCAACATAGAGTGGTTCTTTTTATCTTGATTAACCGGCAAAAACTATTTTGGACCTGTAGAGTCTCCCTGAGGAAATAAGATGATTACACACGATGTTCGTAAGGAATGGATATAATGTGAAGGAAATCAATCAGGCCCTTAAAAGAGCTGACAGAAAAACCAGGAAACCTAACAACAAGGAGGACCCCATTGCTACTGCCTGTCTTCTCTATACTTCCATGGTTTCTGGAAGGATCGCCAGGATACTGAAGAAATACCAGATTAATACTCACAAACCCATAAGGAAGGTCAAGTCACAGCTGATGTGGGTCAAAGATGACCTGGAATTTGGGTCAGCTGGCATTCACAAGATTCCCCGTGAATGCAGAACAGTCTATATCAGCTAGACAGCACAATGGAAACCTGCATCAAGGAACATAGGAGGTATATCCATTTGCGTTACCCAGAGAAATTGGCGGTAGCAGAACACTGCATTTGCAACGGCCATATGATTGACTTTGAGCACAAATCTACTATGTCGCGCCAATGGCTTTTGGAACTGCCTGATAAAGGAAGTCATTGAAATAAAACTAGTGAAAAAGAATTTTAGCAAAGACAAAGATCTCACTCTAAGTACGAACTGGAATTCGATTGTAAACAAGGTGGGAGAGTGGTAACTTGATTCGATGAGAACTAAACAATTAGGAGGGATGGACGACAGTATAGACATTCCCACCAGTCTACACATACCCATGCATCATCCCCGAAGAAGATGGCAGAGCTTGTCATCAAAACGCCTGTTATAGTCAATACCTGTACCAAATGGAAGCCAGAAAAGAGTTTATTCATAACTGATGTATTTACAGTCGGAAAGTTTTTTTGTACTCAAGGAAGTTAGCTTCACAGCATTACAACATTAATGGTAGGACATTGAAGTACAATGTCTCCAAAATGCTTTCAGACTATTTGTGTTGAAAGGACATCTGAAGAAATATCCTATGTTTGTGAGTCACTCAAGTTATAGGAAAAAAGTATATTAGTGTAGAGAGCAGTTCAGGCTTATTGCGACTGGTTGAAGAACATCAAAAAGAATGATAGGAAGACAGGTTGAATAGAATCCATTGCTCTAGCTTCGGTTTCTGCAACAGAGCACTTGCTTTATGTCCTCTAAGGTTACATGAATTGTACCTGTGCTTTGGAAATTCTTTGAGTTTAAGAAATGCTTTGTGCTTTAGAACTTTCTGTAATTGGGAAATAAATGGTTAAGATAGAAATCCTCGAGTTCTAAATGTGTGTTAAAATTGTGTGGATTCAAACATGTATCACTGTAAATAAAGGAACTGCGTTTTAAACTATTTTGTTACTGGAAGTGCCTTCTT
Organism: Mobula birostris; assembly: GCF_030028105.1. NCBI lineage: Eukaryota > Metazoa > Chordata > Chondrichthyes > Myliobatiformes > Myliobatidae > Mobula > Mobula birostris. Next base: position 36,496,385 of record NC_092372.1, on the reverse strand, counting down.
GGTAGGGAGGGAGGACCCAGTGCTCAAATAGTGGGTATTAGCAGATAAAACTCACAATGGAGAAGAAAGAGGGAAGTCTTTGAAGAGTGGGTAGTTGCAGTGTTATCCCCCTTTAGTGAGAGAATTTGTGGCTATTTATATCCAATAGGGCTGAAGATCTTTGTTTGAGTTTAGAACTTTTGCTATCAGCAAACTCAATACTACCACATATCTACATCCAATTATTATTTATAAGAAGTTCGTCATGAGTCCCCAGATCCTCAGGACTTTTTACAGGGGAACCATCGAGAGCATCCTGACTGCCTGTGTCACCGCCTGGTTCAGGAATTGTATTATCCTCAATCGCAGGGCACTTCAAAGAGTGGTGCAGATAGTCCAACGAATCTGTGGATGTGAACTTCCCTCTATTCAGGACATTTATAGCAGCGGGTGTGTAAAAAGGGCCCGGAGGATCATCAGGAACTCCAGCCACCCCAAACACACACTGTTTCAGCTGCTCCTGTCTGGCAAACGGTACCGCAGCACTAAGGCCAGGACCAACAGGCTCCGGAACTGCTTCTTTCAGATTTATCAATACACAGTGATCTGATTACATATCTGACTGTACATACATGTATACATAATTATGTATACAATCTTAATGTTTGGGCAATATCTCCCACATTTCCCTTCCTTATTGCTTGAACATAGCGACAGAGAAACAACAAAGGTTTTTACTCCCACATGTTGTGAAATGGATGTAAGAATAAAATAAATTCTAATTCTATAAGTCTTATATCTGGAGTACGAGAAAGTACTCACAAAGGATTTAGATAGTAGCAGCTGTAAGACCTCTTAGACCTCATGCATGGTACAGCAGCATGCTTGATACTTGAAAGAGGCTGCACAAATTGACAGGAGAGTAAAGAGGGCATACAGTATTGCATGCTTGCCTTTAGTAGTCTAGGCACTAAGTTTAAGAGTCAGGAAGTTGTGTTGAAGTTTTACGAAACTCTGGTTAGGCCACATCTGGGGTATAGTATTCAGTTTTTATCACCCCAATATAGGAAGGATGTGGCAGCCTTGGAGAGGATGCAGGAGAGGTTTGTCAGGATACTGTCTGGATTAGAGACCATGTGTTATGAGGAGTGGTTGGATAAATTTGGGTTGTTTTCTCTGGAGCAGCAAATGCTAAGGGGGAAATCCGTTAGAAACTTGTAGATTAGGAGGAGAACAGAATAGACAGTCAATATCTTTTTACCACAATCAAAATGTGTAATAGTAGAGGGTATATGTTTAAGGTGAAGTTCAAAGGAAATGTGGGGAGCAAGTTCTATTTTTATACAGAGAGTGATGGGTGCCTGGCATGCACTGCCAGGAGTGGTAGTAGAGGCAGATATGATAATAGTGCTTAAATGCTCTTAAAGGGGCACATAAATGTGCCGAGAATGAAGGGATATGGACTTGTATATGCAGAAGGGGTATAGTTCAGTTAACTGTTTGATTACTAGTCTAATTAGATCAGCACAAAATCATTGTCACGTTTCTGTGCTGTACCATTCTAAGTTCTACCTCCAGTGAACCTAATATCCAGCCCCTTCACCATACTGTACAAACAACAGTACATGCTGTATAATTTATCAAGGATATGTCATTTGTGATCTTTACCGTGAAGAATTTCAATATTTTAGGAGCATAATAACGTACAAATTCCCTTCCATTTGATACACCAATCTGACATTTTCCTTCACTGATTTAAATCCTGGAACTTTTCATTAAGGACTGCAGTGGTATAAAGGAAGGGTAAAGATCAATATCTGTCTTGTTGCACACTAATCTACAGGCCTGTACGAAAGACCTGGAGCCACAGGTTCTAAAACCACTCTGACATTTAAATTCTGATAATGAACTCCATAAAAATTTCTTTTTAAAGGTTCCAATAAAAGTAAACAGGAAAATACCAGATAGTTATAAAAAAAAATCTTATTGGTTCACCAATGAATGTTAGGGAAGGAAGACACAAAAGATGCTGGAACCCAGAACAACAAGTAAGGTGCTGGAGGAACTCGGCTGGTCAAAAACTCAAGGTTAAATCATTATTAAAGTAGGTACACATCATGATATATGTACTACCCTAAGATTCAGTTTCCTGTGGGCATGCACAGTATATACAAGTAATCAATGAAAGGTCACACTGGTGGTGAGAAATGGTATCAAAATTTGAAGTTTTAAGACCCTTCACCTGGACTGGGGAAATTTGTCTTTTCTATATGCTTTGACAGATTATTAGCCTTAGAACATTGTTGGCTCATTGTAATTATATCTTATTTGCTGGCTGTAGTTGTCTAACATGCAATCAGCTCACCAACAACTGGATAGCCGCTAGATACCAACCTTGCTAGCAATGTCCACATCAGATGTGTGTGAATGAATGCTATGGTTCTAGCAGCATTACTTCAGCACGATAATAAGAAAACGCCTTACCTGCTTTTCTGTGATTTCACCAGTCTTGCTTCTTCCCTTCTAGTCTGATTTACACTTGCACCAAAGAGTCGGCCTAGCCACATTCCTTGCTTGCCTTCAGCGTGCTCAACATTTAGCTTTTTTTCTGGCTGTTCACATGAAGCCACACCCTCATTCACTTTGCCATGTTTAAGTTCATGTAGCACAGATTCAGGAGGACTCCCCATCCAAGAAGATTTGTTTTCAATCTTAGAATTCTCAAGCTGAGTCTTTTTTAGGAGTTCCTTGGTGGCTAATGCCACTTCATTTGATGTAGCCAGACCAGGCGCCATATGGCAAATATCCGAATTTTGAAACTCAGATATAGCCCTATTCTCTGATCCCTCTACAACACCTTCTCGAACTGACCTCTTCTCCACATCGATATCTAACTGTACTGGCATAACACCATTACTTTGCTTCTTTCTCTTCTCCCATTTTACAAACTTTGATTCTTCAGAAGACCCTTCAATGTACACCTGCGAACTCTGCATAAGTTGGTACCACCATCCCGCTTGCTTGTCCTTTTTTATGTCCATTACTTTCTCCTTTTGCATTCTCTCCACTTTTTCCACTTCTTTATCATCTTTACCCAATAATATTGCATCTTTTGACATTGTACCATTCAAAGTAGCTACACTTTGTATGATCCTTTGTGGCTTCTCCTCCCTGTTCTGCTGAGATCCAGAGTTTTTATTCCCACCATCACTGCTGCCATTGGTTCTCATCAGCTGGAAGGTGGAGTGCACAGACTGCAAGAGATCTTGCTTCACTTTGAGCTGTTCTTTCTTCTTTTGTTGCTCTTTGTTCATTTGAATAACATGGTGCTCAAACATCAAATCTAGATCAAAAGGCAGTAATGAAAGAGGCTGCAGCAAAAGCAGGAGTTCCTCAAACAGAGCCTGACAAACACTGTGTGACAGGGCTAGGAAGCCTGTGGACAGGTAGTGAATTCCAATAATATCTAAAAAAGAAAGAGAAATTAAGAAATGTCACAGTTTAGGTATTCAGTATCGAACACGCCACAAGAAGAGGAAAAAATGCTGCTGTACAATTATGTAGGTAGGCTGAAACACAACAATACCAGTTTGTCAACACACATAAAAGTTGCTGGTGAATGCAGCAGGCAAGGCAGCATCTCTAGGAAGAGGTGCAGTCGACGTTTCAGGCCGAGACCGTTCGTCAGGACTCAGTTTGTCAACATGTTTGACTAATACTTAAGTATATGCAAAACTAGATTTATTCATTATGCTAATTTTACAAAATCTGCTTCTCACCAAAGGGCTTGGATTTATTATCTGACAATTGCACCACAGATTTAAGATTATTATGATATCTGCTGGAATGGAAATCTAAGGCACCAAAATCTGATGTAAATATTTTATAAAATTCTAAGCCCAATCAAAATTTTTTGGTACAATTCTTCATCAGCAGTAAAAATTTATTAATCTGGTACACACAGTACTTTGGTGGTGCCAGACTATTGGATGTTATTGTCAAATAACACAACAAAATGCTGGAAGAACTTAGGTTGGGCAGCATCTATAGAAATGAGTAGATACTCGACGTTTCGGGCCTACTTTCTCATGGTTATTATCCAGTGTTTTGGGTCAAAATGTTAAAGATGTTACACAGTATAATAACATATTTTATAGTAAACCCATTAATTTTTAAACGGAATGTGAGAATATAACCCATTAGATTTAAAGAGAGCAAAGGAAACAAAATCTGCTTAGTTTCAAGGGAGCATGACCAAAAAGAAACAAGTGGGTTTAAAGAGAGCTCAAGAATTAGGGCTGCAGTGAATGGACAGGGTGCAAGGCAAACATGCTTGATCATCTATATGCTGAACCAAGATTTATGAGTTTTCCTGGTGAACCACTTAAATTGAGTTGTATATAGGGGTTTAAACTAAGTAAAAGGAGCCAGGATTCCATAAACAGCATAAACACAGAGTAATACAGCATAGAATCAGGTTCTTTGGGCCAAATGTCCATGATGAGCTAGATACCCGTGAAAGCTATTCTCATTTGCCCTTCTTTGACCCATATCCCTGAAATTCCTATCCAAGTACAGGTGTCCCCCGCTTTTCGAACGTTCGCTTTACGAAACCTCACTGTTAAGAAAGACCTACATTAATTCCCTGTTTTCGCTAACAGAAGGTGTTTTCACTGTTACGAAAAAAGGCAGCGCCCGAAAAAATGTAGTGCGCGCCCCGAGCAGCCGCTCTCCCCCGGATTCGGAACCGCATTCTAGCCAGCATTGCTTAAACATGTGCCTGTGAGCTCCGTTAGCAAGATGAGTCTAAGGTATTGGAAAAGCCTAAAAGAGCTTGTAAGGGTGTTACACTTAGCGTAAAACTAGACGTAATTAAGCGTTTCGACCGTGGTGAACGAAGCAAGGACAAAGTGAGTTTGGCTTGTGGAAGTTGACGAAGATGATGTTGAAGAGGTTTTGGCATCCCATGACTAAGAACTGATAGATGACGAGCTGATGCAATTGGAAGAGGAAAGGATAACAATCGAAACCGAATGCAGTAGCAAACGGACTGAAAGTGAAGTCGTTCAGGAACTGAACGTGATGCAACTGCATGAGATTTTCACTGCAATGATAAAGTACAACTTTAATTTTGATTGCGTCACCTCTGATCTGGGCCGACATTTACGTGCCAGGCGGCACCTAATAAATTAGCTTGTTTATTTCAGCTTTTTTCTTAAAGATGTGCTGGGTACATCCTGGCTACCACTGCATTCTCCGCGAATCGGTATCGGTCGGCGGCCTGGGGGGAGGGGGCCACTGCACCACCCCAACCTCCGACGACTCAGCCTAACACACCATCATCAGTGTGCTTGATGTCTTCCCGATTCCCATAAGTGATTCTACACTGTACATACATTATTTCTACTTTATATAGGCTGTGTATTTGTAGGTGTTATTTGGTATGATTTGGCAGCTTCGTAGCTTAAAGGTTACTGGAGAGCGCTTGTGCCGTGTTTTTGCCCAGAGCACTTGCGTGAGATTTTCGCTACGGAGAACAGTGCTGCAATGATTGTAGATAAGTATTTCTACTTCATATAGGCTGTGTACTTATCATATCATTCCTGCTTTTACTATACGTTACTGTTATTTTAGGTTTTATGTGTTATTTGGCATGACTTGGTAGGTTGTTTTTGGGTCTACGAACGTTCACAAATTTTTCCCATGTAAATAAATGGTAATTGCTTCTTCGCTTTATGACATATCGGCTCATGAACCATTTCATAGGAACGCTCTACCTTCGGATGGCGGGGGAAACCTGTACCCGTCCAAGTGACTTTTAAGTGTTATTATTGTACCTGTCTCAACCACTTCCTTTGGCAGTTCATTCTATTAATGTTCAGAGAATCATGAGGAATTGCGAGGCATGGATTTCTGAGGGGAAAATTGATAAGCAAAGTGTGGCATGCTGGGGCAGAAAATGCAAGCAAGATTATGCAGCACAGAGCAAATTGCAAATTCAGAGTTAATAAAACTAAAAAAAATGCCAATGTTTAACAGTCTTTATCTGCAATAAAAATAAGATGAAAGCACAGATTAAATAGCTATTACTGAGATGCCGTTCCAAGTTGTATTGTGTTCCAAAAGAATAAGCCAAAGGAAAAGAAGGTGGGCTAGTGTTATTAATCAATGTTTTGGAATGGTGTTGAGTTGTGATATAGAGTCAGTGTAAGGTAATGTACTTTAGAATCAGTTTATGTTGAAATCACAATTGCAATTTGAAGATGAGCATCACAGGAACAAAAGCACTTCAGCCTAAAATAAGGACAATCATAATGCTTTGAAGGTGGAGTTGCTTAAAGTGAGCTGTGAAAATAAGCTATGGGATTGGTCTGCAGGTGGTATTTAAACAATTGGTTCATAATGCTCAGAAAGAACTTATTCCAATTAGAAAGAGGGATTTCGTGAGAAAGAGGCATAATCTGTGGTTATTGTTTACCTGCACAACACTTCCTCTGTAGCTGATACACCTTATTCTGCATTGTTATTGTTTTACCTTGTACTACTTCAATGCATTGTGTAAAGATTTGATCTGTATGAACAGTAGACAAGATAAACTTTTCACTGTATCTCAGTACAAGTGTCAATGAGAAGCCAATTTGAATTCTAAAGCAAGTCAAGGAGAATGTTAAATTGAAGGCAGCAAAGGCTAGTGAGTGGTAGGCCAGAGGATGGGAAATATTTCAGGATCCAGCAGGGAACGACTGAAAAGCTTATAAGATGAGAAAAATGGAAAGAAGACAGCTAAAGTGTAGAGAATGAGGCTGCTGAATAAAAAACAGAAAACAAAGAGTGGCAGATGTATTGAATCAGTTTTTTTGCATCAGTCTTCACTGTGGAAGACACAGCAAATATCCTTTAAACAACAAATGGGATAATTTCAAAAAACATGGAGAAACTAATAAAAGCCTCAATCACAAGGATATAGTATCATCGAAAATCATGGGACTAAAGGTAGAGAGATCAATGGGATCCAATGGTCCAAGCCTGAGGGTGTTAAAGGAAATAGCTGCAGAGACAGTGCTTGAATTTTTTCAAAACTCACGAAATTCTGGGAGGGTATCTGAAGATTGGAAACGGACAATGTCAATTCTTTGAACATAGTAGGAGGAAGCCATATCATGAGGAACCATAAGCCAGTTAGTTTAACCTCTATTGTTGGCAAGATGCTAGAGGAAATAATCGAGGAAAGAACTCATAATTTAGGAAAGCTGAATATAATCAAACCCCATTGACATGGTTTTTATAAAAGATAAGATTACATTTGACAAATTTGTTTGAATTCTTTAAAAATATGACATGGAGAGCTAATAAAGGAGAACCTATCGATGCAGTGTATTTAGATTTCCAAAAGGTATGGCAAGATGCCATATAAGAGGAAGATGCATTAATTAACAGCCCAAAGGCATTGGAGGAAGTACATTCGCATGTGTTGAATACTGGTTGTCAGGAATAAATAGATCCTTTTCAGGCTGACGTAAATAATGGAGCACCCCAGGGATCACCTTAATCGTTTCAAGCAACACACATCAAAGTTGCTGGTGAACGCAGCAGACCAGGCAGCATCTCTAGGAAGAGGTACAGTCGACGTTTCAGGCCGAGACCCTTCGTCAGGACTAACTGAAGGAAGAGTTAGTAAGAGATCTGAAAGTGGGAGGGGGAGGGGGAGATCCGAAATGATAGGAGAAGACAGGAGGGAGAGGGATGGAGCCAAGAGTTGGACAGGTGATTGGCAAAGGGGATATGAAAGGATCATGGGACAGGAGGTCCGGGGAGAAAGACAAGGGGGGGGAGGAACCAGAGGATGGGCAAGGGGTATAGTCAGAGGGACAGAGGGAGAAAAAGGAGAGACAGAGAGAGAGAAAGAATGTGTGTATAAAAATAAAAAATGGATGGGGTACGAGGGGGAGGCGGGGCATTAGCGGAAGTTAGAGAAGCCGATGTTCATGCCATCAGGTTGGAGGCTACCCAGACGGAATATAAGGTGTTGTTCCTCCAACCTGAGTGTGGCTTCATCTTTACAGTAGAGGAGGCCGTGGATAGACATGTCAGAATGGGAATGGGATGTGGAATTAAAATGTGTGGCCACTGGGAGATTCTGCTTTCTCTGGCAGACAGAGCGTAGGTGTTCAGCAAAGCGGTCTCCCAGTCTGCGTCGGGTCTCGCCAATATATAGAAGTCCACATCGGGAGCGCTGGACGCAGTATATCACCCCAGCCGACTCACAGGTGAAGTGTCGCCTCACCTGGAAGGACTGTTTGGGGCCCTGAATGGTGGTAAGGGAGGAAGTGTAAGGGCATGTGTAGCACTTGTTCCGCTTACAAGGATAAGTGCCAGGAGGGAGATCAGTGGGGAGGGATGGGGGGGACGAATGGAAAAGAGAGTCGCGTAGGGAGCGGTCCCTGCAGAAAGCAGAGAGGGGGGGGAGGGAAAGATATGCTTAGTGGTGGGATCCCGTTGGAGGTGGCGGAAGTTACAGAGAATAATATGTTGGACCCGGAGGCTGGTGGGGTGGTAGGTGAGGACCAGGGGAACCCTATTCCTAGTGGGGTGGCGGGAGGATGGAGTGAAATGGGGGAGATGCGTTTGAGAGCAGAGTTGATAGTGGAGGAAGGGAAGCCCCTTTCTTTAAAAAAGGAAGACATCTCCCTCGTCCTGGAATGAAAAGCCTCATCCTGAGAGCAGTTGCGGCGGAGACGGAGGAATTGCGAGAAGGGGATGGCATTTTTGGAAGAGACAGGGTGAGAAGAGGAATAGTCCAGATAGCTGTGAGAGTCAGTAGGCTTATAGTAGACATCAGTGGATAAGCTGTCTCCAGAGACAGAGACAGAAAGATCTAGAAAGGGGAGAGAGGTGTCGGAAATGGACCAGGTAAACTTGAGGGCAGGGTGAAAGTTGGAGGCAAAGTTAATAAAGTCAACGAGCTCAGCATGCGTGCAGGAAGCAGCGCCAATGCAGTCGTCGATGTAGCGAAGGAAAAGTGGGGGACAGATACCAGAATAGGCACGGAACATAGATTGTTCCACAAAGCCAACAAAAAGGCAGGCATAGCTAGGACCCATACGGGTGCCCATAGCTACACCTTTAGTTTGGAGGAAGTGGGAGGAGCCAAAGGAGAAATTATTAAGAGTAAGGACTAATTCTGCTAGACGGAGCAGAGTGGTGGTAGAGGGGAACTGATTAGGTCTGGAATCCACAAAGAAGCGTAGAGCTTTGAGACCTTCCTGATGGGGGATGGAAGTAGATAGGGACTGGACATCCATGGTGAAAATAAAGCGGTGGGGGCCAGGGAACTTAAAATCATCGAAAAGTTTAAGAGCGTGAGAAGTGTCACGAACATAGGTAGGAAGGGATTGAACAAGGGGGGATAAAACCATGTCGAGGTATGCAGAAACGAGTTCGGTGGGGCAGGAGCAAGCTGAGACTATAGGTCGGCCAGGACAGGCAGGTTTGTGGATCTTGGGTAAGAGGTAGAAACCGGAAGTGCGAGGTGTGGGAACTATAAGGTTGGTAGCAGTGGATGGGAGATCCCCTGAGCGGATAAAGTCGGTGATGGTGTGGGAGACAATGGCCTGGTGCTCCTTAGTGGGGTCACGATCGAGGGGTAAATAGGAGGAGGTATCCGCGAGTTGTCGCTGTGCCTCCGCAAGGTAGAGGTCAGTATGCCAGACTACAACAGCACCCCCCTTATCAGCGGGTTTAATAATTTTGGCAATGACCTGGAGGATGGAACAAAAGGTAAGGTTTCCAAGTTTGCCAATAATAGCAAATAATAGGTGGAAAGGCAAATTGTGATGAGGAGTTAGTAATTCTTTGAAGGGTTATAGCTAGATTGTGTGATAAGTGAAAACTTGGAAGTCATGCACTTCAGTAAGAGAGGTCAAATCAATATTTTATAAATGGACAGTAACTGCAAATGAGTGAAGTTTAGAGGAATCTAAGCGTCCTAATGCACGAATCACAAAAAGTAGTTATAAAGGCAAACAACATTTTGGTCTTTCTGCAAACAGGATTGTGTTTCGCAATAGGGAGATTCTGTATAGGATGCTGGTGAGATCAAATCTGGAACTCCGTGCAAAGTTTTGTTCCCCATACCTAAAAAAAATGTGGTACTGGAGGAAGTCCAAAAGGGATTCACCAGGCTAATTTCTGGGCTGAGAAGATTGTCCTAACGATTAAGTTTAGAAAAAAAAATCACAAAATGGACACAACTATGAAATAAAAGGGCCAGTCGTTTAAGACTAAGGTGTGCAGAAATCTCTTCCCTCAGAGGGTGGTGAATCATTGGAATTTTCTGCCTGTGGGAGTGGTGGAAGTGAATGTGGACCATTAGATATATTTAAGGTGGAGATAGTCCAGTTTTTCAAATATATATCTAAGTGTCATGAGGATCTGGCACAAAAGAGGAGTAAGGGCCATGAACATCTTGAATGGTAGTACAGTCTTGAAGAGTCTGATAGCCCAGCTCTGTTCCTATTTTCTTGTATTTTGTGCCTTTATCAACTCTTTCTCACCACTGGCTGTTGCTCACCATCTCTCTTGCACAGCTCTTTCTAGCCATGTTCCTTTCTGCTCTAGCCAGCCTTTTTTTTTCCTGATTCGCACTGCTTTTTTCTTTGCCATCCACTGAGAGCCACCTGTTGTTCACACTAACAACACCTATGGCTCGCTATTTTTCTCACCCATATTCCTCCTGCTGCAAGTTTGCACATGTCCGTGGTACATTTCCCTGCAAAAACATCATCCCAATTCACACCCACAAGTTCTAGCCTTATAGCCTCATAACTTTCCCTTCCCCAATTAAAAATTATCCTGTCGTCTCTGATTCTATCCTTTTCCATGATAATGCTAAAGGCCAGGGAGCGGTGGTCACTGTCCCACAGATGCTCACCCACTGAGAGATCTGTGACCTGACCCGGTTCATTACCTAGTACTAGATCTAGTATGCCATTCCCCCTAATCGGCCTGTCCACATACTGTGACAGGAATCCATCCTGGACACACTTAACAAATTCTGCCCCATCTAAACCCTTGGAACTAATCAGGTGCCAATCAATATTAGGGAAGTTAAAGTCACCCATGATAACAACCCGGTTATTTTTGCACCTTTCCGCCTCCCAATCTGCTCCTCTGTATCTCTGCTGCTATCAGGGGGCCTATAGAATACCCCCAATAGAGTAACTGCTCCCTTCCTGTTCCTGACTTCCACTCATACTAACTCAAAAGAGGATCCTGCTACATTACCCACCCTTTCTGTAGCTGTAATAGTATCCCTGACCAGTAATGCCACCCCTCCTCCCCTTTTTCCGCCCTCTCTATCCCTTTTAAAGCACTGAAATCCAGGAATATTGAGAATCCGTTCCTGCCCTGGTGCCAGCCAAGTCTCTCAAATGGCCACTACAGATCTACTTATCTAGCTACATTCCTGGTAGTTCCATAGCCTACCAGGAATTTCTAATTCAGAGTTGATAGTGTTACACAAGTAGAGTCATACAGTCATACAGCATAGAAAAAAAGCCCTTTGGTCCATATGTGTCATAACCAACCAAGATGCATATATAGCCAAGCTAATCCCATTTCCCAGTACTTATCACATATCCCTCTAAATCCCATTCTTGTCTCAACTTCACTCACCCCACCACTGGACTCACTTTCAAGGACTCATCTCATGTTCTCAACATTTTGATAATAAATTTACTTTGAACTTGACCCTAGATCAATATACCTATCCATACTTGTTATCTAATGTATCTGCCTCATTCACCTCCTCTAGTATATATTCCATATATAGTTCTATACATCTATCACTCACTGTGTAAAAACATTGCCTCTCATATTCTCATTAAACTGTTCACCGCTCAAAAATCTACAGCCTCTAATTTTTGTTTACCCAGCCCTGGAACAAAGATGACTCACCCTATCTGTGCCCCTGTGATTTTATATACCTCTGAATCCTCAGTCTCCTGCGCTCAGGGAGTAAAGACAGTTTATCTAAACCTCTTCCTATATCTCCGTTCCTCAAATCCTGGCAATGTCCTTGTAAATCTTTTGTGTACTCTTTCCAGTTTAAGCACATACTTCCAATAACAGGAACACAAAACGGAACACAATATTCCAAATATGGCCTCACCAATGTCTTGTCACAGAAAATGATCATTTTGTAATTATAACATAATCTAATTAAATTCCATTTACCATTCCGCAGCACCACCTATCCCATTGATCGAGTTCCCACTGGAATTCTTGATACTCCTCTTCATGCTACCTCTTTTAGTATCATCTTCAAATTTATTAACTATTCCTCATATATTCTCATCCAAATCATTAATGCAGATGACACATAACAATGGGCCCAGCACGGACCATTAAAGAACAGCATTAGTCACAGTAAACTACTTAATTGAAAAAATCTAGCAATAGTGATCTTACCTTCATGATTATACAAGTGATTAAACCAAAACTCCAATGATCTGATACTGTATTAAAGACAAAATAGTAAAACAAAATGTTAAGCTGGCTTTCAAACTCACTTAAATACTTAAACCTGGATTAAAGTTTATTTATATGTTAACTAAAAGCTATCAGCTTGTATTTTGTCACACATTGTACAATTCAACTTTAGTTACTGCACAGAGGTAGCTCCTGGAAGCATTTTGAATCCACAAGAAATCAACTTTATACCAATCTAGGGAAAATCTTAAAAATTGAGCACCGAGGGTAGAAACAATGTACAGTGGTTTCTGGTTAATTGGGGCAGCTGCTTATTAGATACAACACTAAAAGAACAAAACTAATTGAGAAATAGCCAGGATTATCTTTATTTAATTCCGACACTATGCCCCTTAATTGGGGCAGGAAACTGTTGCTGAACAGTTTCTAAGTACCATTAGTCACCTGCAGTTATGTGGCCATTATACACTAAACTGTGCTTTGAGCGAACAGCATTTAAATAGTGTCAGTTGTGTGTGTTTGTCTTCAAAAAGCAGCAATTTCTGACACTGATAGTTAGCGAGAAATAAGCAGTGAAACAATTCTGAACTGTTTTGCTCACTGTGGTTTTAAGTGTTCAGGCTTGGAGATGCCAGAAATAGCCAGGAATGAAAATGGAATGATTTCACTATTTCAACAAGATAGGAACTTGTTGAAGTAGTGAACTTAAGAACTTGAAGGTATCGATAATAATCTTGAATGTTACAATTAAAATGAAGATTTGGAATATGGTATCATCAACAGCATGAAGGCAGTCCATTATCTGCACTAGGTGCCTGCACTGACTTTGGGTTTACTTACAGTCCAAAAAATGACTCAGTGAATTATGTCAAAATATTTAAAGCTCTGTATGAATTACACAAGTAAATTTTATTAGACAATTCTACTGTCCTTTGATATACGAAGTTTTCAAATTGATTAAAAAGTCAATAAAAACTTTACTAAAATAATTTATATTCTACCAAAGTTAGTAATAATCTTGTAATACATGTGAAATTCTTTTCAGTATTTTGAATACTTCTATTGCAATTACAATATCACTTTCAAATTCTTATAGTTAGCAAGGACTTACTTTAGAAGGCCAAAGATGAATGCATTAAACCTTGTGCTGTGACTCATTAATTCAGAGTACTGGCTTATCTTGCAAAAAAGATTATTGAGTGCCTTGGTAGAAGGACCTAAAGAGACAAAAGATTGAGTAGTAAAACAACAATGAAAGAAAACATTTTATTTGAAACATTCAATGTTATCACAAATTTCTAACCATGGCAGACACAGTAGGGGCATTTAAGATACTCTTAGATAGGCACATGGATGATAGGAAAATGAAGGGCTATGTAGGAGGGAAGGGTTAGATTGGTCTTATTTGTCAAAAGATCAGGGCAATATTGTGGGCTACAGGGCCTGTACTGTGCTGTAATGTTCTATATTCTATGTTCTACGTACACTGGTTGCCGCAGTGATATAGATCATACCTGGAGCCATGAATTACAATTCTGAAGTACAGAAGTAACTTTCGTCTCCTGGACATTTGTTACAGTTTCACCAGCAGATATTCATCATTTTTAAATGAATAAAGAAAACTGTAAAGATTTCTGTGAACTTAACATTAACAGCATGGGCAACTGCCGGTCTTCCATACAACCTAGCCCAGGCCTGCGCTCTGGAAACCTTCCAAGGCGCAAATCCATGGTCTCACGAGACTAACGGATGCCTATAACATTAATTAAGGGCACATGCAACTAGACCGATTGATTATTTCATATACAGCAAAGATTAGCTAGCCTGACTGAATTTTTTGACAAGATGACAGAGAAGGTTGATGAAAGAATGCAATAGTTATTATCTGCAGGTATTTTCAGAAAGCATTTGGCTAAGAACCACATAAAATGTTGATTAACAAAATTCAGCACCAAGGAATAAATGGAAAATTATCAACATAGATAAGAAACTATGACAAAGAGTGTACAGCTGAGATTTTTTTTTGGACCATCAATTTTTTTTAACCCTCTACTTGAGTAAAGGATTTCAAATTTCAATGCTTAGGTGAACTAAGTATAAAGGACGTGCCTCCCTGCAAAGGAGACTTGTACTTTGAATCCCTTAGTAGCAGTGAAGGCAAGATTAGGCCATTTAATTAATGAAGCAGAACTTTACATTCCATTGTCTTCTGCTTCAGTGTTTGTGGCTCAGGTTGTTTGCATTCTCCATCTGCAAAGATCAATTTTAATCAAATGTTGTCAAAACAAAGATCACATGTTCTTCTCGACGAATATACTCTGAGATTGAAATTCTATCATATAGAACAAATATTTGCCTGTGTTCTGTTTGATTGTCTAAACACAGTTAAATACTTTTGAACCGATCCTCAGTACTTTTCTTCAGAGCAATGTGTGGCCTCTGCTATGTACATCAGTAAGACCCAAGGCAAATTGAGGAATCACTTCGTCAAGCACCTTTGCTCTATCTGCCATAGCAGCCAATACCTCCCAGTGACTAGCCATTTTAAATCCACTTCCCAATCCCACACTGATACGTCTGTCTACACTTCCGCTACTACCAAAATCAAGGCTAGATGCAGATTAAATGAACAATGCCTCATTTTCCGTCCGGTTAGTCTCCAACCTGACAGCATCAACTTCAATTTCCCTAACTTCCAGTAACAACTCCTCTCTTCTCCACACCATTTTACTTTCCCATGTCCCTCTGGCCCCTTCACCCCTTCTCTTCACATTCCTTCTCCCCACTCTATGATCTTTTCTCCCACTTTTCTGCACACTTTTTTCCCTTTTGATCCCCATCTCCTTCTTTTTATTCCATGGTCTACTATCCTCCCTTATCAGATTCCATCTTGATCAGCATCAGGTTTAATATCACTGGCATATATCATGAAATTTTGCCTCTTTGCCTCCTCTGACGATCACCTCCCACCATCTCACATCATTCCCACTTACCACCCTCCCCTCCCATCTACCTACCTTCCCCCCTCAGGTGGATTCAGCTATTACCTGCCAGGTCATGCTTTCCGCCCTCTCTCCACCATTTCATTTTGGCTTCTGCTCTCATTCATTCCACTCCTGATGATGGTAGCATCTACGTAGAGAAATGAACAGCCCGAAATGTTGACTGTTCATTTCTCTTCATCGATGATATCTGACCTGCTTTGCGTCGCCTCATTGTATGTATCAAGATGGAATCTGATAAGACAGGACAGCAGACCATGGAATAAAGAGAGAGGTGGGGATCAAAAGGGAGAAAAGTGGGAGAAAAGATCATAGTGTGGGGAGAAAGAATGTGAAGAGAAGGGGAACAACGTGATTTAGTTTTTCTAGACATGTAACCTATCAGAAATCTTCCTTTTTGTTGTCTTATCTCCTCTCATGAAAACACAAGGAATTGAAGCAGGAGAAGGTCATTGAGCCCTTCACACTTGCTCTGACATTCAGAAAGATCAGAGCTGACCTTTTATCTTAGTGTTGCCTCTTAGCACCAGTGCTTTGACATTCCCTTAATTAAGTTTCTCCATCTCACAACATTGTTTTATTTTTTTTATTAGTGTTTGATCAAAGGTCTGACAACCATTCCTCAAATTTCCTTCCCTGGTACAATTTGTATTATTTCCTTAAACTTTCCACTAATCATCTTTACGCCCTTTCATATTAGCACTTCAAACAATGACGTTTGACTAATACCTGCAATTTAAGTATTCAACCACCCCACTTGATCTACCCAAAGATACTGTTCTCAATGATTTTTATACTCATCCTACACATTTTGATAAATTTTAATAAACAGGTTTCTTCTCCATTTAATAGAAACTGTGTTGAAGTGTAATGAGCCATGATTCCATACCTATAAAATTTGATACAGTAAGAACTTGTTTAAATCACAATCTGCAAATTGAGCATTATGACTTTATATAGCAAGTTCTAAATCTGATAAGTCATACCAAGCTGAGTGGAAGCTTCAATGACTGTCCATGGCAGGTTTTTCCTTTGTCCTACGATAACATCCAGAATATATGCCTTCAGTCCATCCTGAAGAATATTTCTTATCGCTGGACACAGATATTTAAGTACCAAGTGGCCCACATTGGGACTGACTGAACTGTTCCCAAGTTTTGCCTGCGAAACAAAAGCACAACAAATCTAACATTGTGTTTGAAATGGTATGGGCAATATATTCCTATACTTGCTCCAAAAAACATTCACACCTTTGTAAATCATTCCAGAAATATGGTGAGTAGTTTTTTTGTCAGTAAATCTTGCACTCTATGAAATTTCAAAACATTGGAGTAATATTAGGATGGCAAAGACGATCATAAGTACATAATAGATTTGAACCTGAGCCACCCATCGATTCTATTGCACCCCTGAATGAAATCATGGCTGATCTTCCACCTCAGCATTTTCCTGTCTTATTGTCCTATTCTCATATTCCTTAATTCCTGCAACAGCTGTATATCTATTAGTCTCTACTTTGAATGCAATTAATGACTGAGTTTTTGCAGTGCTCCAACACAGAGTATTCAAAGTACTCTGAGTGAAGAAGATACCTTAATTCAGTTCAGAATGGTCTGCCATTTATTCTGACATGGCTTCCCCTAGTTCTATTCTCTCCATTGAGGGAGGAATACCTGTGCTGTGTCTGTCCCGTTAAGAGCCCCCCTCCAAGAATTTGCATGTTTTAGTGAGGTTCCTGAATTCTTTCAAATGCTGGAGAACAGAGGCCAACTTGATCAATATCTCCTCCCATGACAAGTCAGTCATCTGAGAAAACACTCTAGAGAACTTCCCCACATTCTTTCTATTATTATATCCATTTTCAGGAGGGAGACCGAACTTACTATAATAATCTAGTTGTGGTCTCACCAAGTCTGCAGTAAGAAATATTTTCTCCTGTACTTGAATCCTCTTGCAATAAAAGGCAATGAACCATTTGGTTTCCTAATTGTTTGCTGCAGCTGCATGTTAGTTTTATGAAACTTTGTGTACAAGTTCACAGTTCACATTGAACATCAACATTTCACAATCTCTCACCATTTAAAAACGCTCAACATTTCTTGATTTTTATCAGAGTGCAGAACCTCATGTTTTTCCACATTATATTCCATCTATGTTGTGTTGTTCACACATTTAGATTTTCTGTCTTTCCTTAAAACTTCTTTACATCCTCCTCAATGTTCATTAGCTAGTTTTATGTGATCAGCAAACTTGGAAATTTTACATTTGGTGTTCTCACTGAATCATTAATATAATGTGTATAGTTGGAATCCAAACACCAATCCTTGCAATACATTAGTGATCACACCTTCTAAAGTTTCATGTTGATTAAAATTCAATATATGAACACAGCAGGGTAAGTTGATTCAAAAAGAACTTTTTTCAAATAAATATGATAGTACAGGTGCCCCCCGCTTTTCAAACTTTTGCTTTACGAAACCACTGTTACGAAAGACCTACATTAGTTCCCTGTTTTCGCTAACAGAAGGTGTTTTCACTGTACGAAGAACGGCAGCGCGCGCCCCGAGCAGCCACTCTCCCCTGGACTTGGAACGGCATTCTCGCCGGCATTGCTTAAACATGTGCCTGTGAGCAGCCGTTTGCAAGATGAGTTCTAAGGTGTCAGAAAAGCCTGAAAGAGCTCGTAAGGGTGTTACACTTAGCGTAAAACTAGACATAATTAAGCGTTTCGATTGTGGTGAACGAAGTAAGGACAAAGTGAGTTTAGCTTGTGGAAGCTGACAAAGATGATGTTGAAGAGGTTGTGGCATCCCATGACCAAGAACTGATAGATGAAGAGCTGATGCAATTGGAAGAGGAAAGGATAACAATCAAAACCGAATTCAGTAGCGAAAGTGAGGTCGTCCAGGAACTGAACATGAAGCAACTACATGAGATTTTCGCTGCAATGATAAAGTATGACTTTAATTTTGAAAGGGTACATCGGTTTAGGGCATATTTGCAGGATGGTTTGAGTGCTTACAAAGAACTGTATGATAGAAAAATGCAAGAGGCTAAGCAGTGAAGCAAGCCTTCCACATCAGCCACAGGAGACGACGAACCTCGACCTTGGACATTGAGGCGGGCAGTCATAGGAGAAGATGAGCTGCCTGCCCTAATGGAAACAGACGACGATGAGATGACACCTCAGTGTCCCACCACCCAACCCCCAGGCCGCGGACAGATATCGAATCGCAGAGAATGCAGCAGTAGCCGGGAGGCACACAGCACATCTTTAAGAAAAAAGCCAAAATAAACGTGCTAATTAATTAGGTGCCGCCCGGCACGTAAATGTCGGCCCAGATCAGAGTCGATTGCCGATTGCATCACCTCTGATCTGGGCCAACAATTACGTGCCGGGCAGCACCTAATTAATTAGCTTGTTTATTTCAGCTTTTTTCTTAAAGATGTGCTGTGTGCCTCCCGGCTCCCGCTGTACCCCTGCATGCTTCATGGATCGGTATCAGGTCACTGCCCGGAGTGTGGGGGCCACTGCACCACCCAATCTCTGATGACTCAGTCTAACACACCATCATCAGTGTGCTCACTGTCTTCCCGATTCCCATAAGTGATACTACACTGTACATACATTATTTCTACTTTATATAGGCTGTGTATTTTTATGTGTTATTTGGTAGGATTTGGCAGCTTCATAGCTTAAAGGTTATTGGAGAGAGGGTTTCTGCTGACTGCGCTTGCGTGAGATTTTCTGCCAAGAGTGCTTGCGTGAGATTTTCGCTACGGAGAACAGTGCTGGTAATGATTGTGGAAAAGTATTTCTACTTTATATAGGCTGTGTACTTATCATATCATTCCTGCTTTTACTATATGTTACTGTTATTTTAGGTTTTATGTGTTGTTTGGCATGATTTGGTAGGTTATTTTTGGGTCTGCGAATGCTCACAAAATTTTTCCATATAAATAAATAGTAATTGCTTCTTCGCTTTACGACATTCCGGCTTACGAACCGTTTCATAGGAACACTCTACCTTTGGATGGCTGGGGAAACCTGTAATTTAGAACTTATTGAGAAGGTGTCAGTAAGAGAAGGGCTGAATGGAGGAGGGTTACTGAAGTACCTTTCATTTATTCCAAAATTTAGCAATTATCTATAGATCATGAAGGGCTAGAGTCATAGGGGATGAATGACAAGCAGATTATTCCTCCCAATTTATACTAAGAGACAGTGTCTATAAAAAGTATTCACCTCCCCCTTGGAAGTTCTCATGTTTTATTGTTTTACGTTGAATCACAGTAAACTTTTTGGCTTTTTTGACATGATATCAAAACAGTCTCTTTTGTGTCAAAGTGAAAGCAGATCACTGTACATGAGCAGATGGTTCATGCTTCTTATCCTCCAGAACCAAGTGAGCATGCTTGTAGTGAAGGCAGCACCCCAGTATGTATTTTCAATCTGTCATGATGTTCATGATTAATTTGTTGTACTAACCAGTCTGCATAGCTAATTCTAAGTAGTCAAAAGGCAAATCTATTTAGGGTATAATTTATATAAGGATTAGACCAACTACAGGGGATGCAATATTGGATCTCCTGTTAGGAAATGAGTTAGGACAAGTGACAGAGGTCTGTGTAGGGGAGCACTTTGGTTCCAGTGATCATAACACCATTAGTTTCAACTTGATCATGGACAAGGATAGATCTGGTCCTAGGGTTGAGGTTCTTAAGTGGAAGGCGGCCAAATTTGAAGAAATGAAAAGGATCTAAAAAGCATGGATTGGGACAGGTTGTTCTCTGGCAAGGATGTGATCAGTAGGTGGGAAGCCTTCAAAGGAGAAATTTTGAGAGTGCAGAATTTGTATGTTCCTGTCAGGATTAAAGGCAAAGTGAATAGGAATAAGGAACCTTGGTTCTCAAGGGATATTGCAACTCTGATAAAGAAGAAGAGAGAGTTGTATGACATGTATAGGAAGCAGGAAGTAAATAAGGTGCTTGAGGAGTATAAGAAGTGCAAGAAAATACTTAAGAAAGAAATCAGGAGGGCTAAAAGAAGACATGAGGTTGCCTTGGCAGTCAAAGTGAAGGATAATCCAAAGAGCTTTTACAGGTATATTAAGAGCAAAAGGATTGTAAGGGATAAAATTGGTCCTCTTGAAGATCAGAGTGGTCAGCTATGTGCGCAACCAAAGGAAATGGGGGAGATCTTAAATAGGTTTTTTGCGTCTATATTTACTAAGGAAACTGGCATGAAGTCTATGGAATTAAGGGAAACAAGTAGTGAGATTATGGAAACTGTACAGATCGAAAAGGAGGAGGTCCTTGCTGTCTTGAGGAAAATTAAAGTGGATAAATCCCTGGGACCTGACAGGGTGTTCCCTCAGACATTGAAGGAGACTAGTGTTGAAATTGCAGGGGCCCTGGCAGAAATATTTAAAATGTCGCTGACTACAGGTGAGGTGCCGGAGGATTGGAGAGTGGCTCATGTTGTTCCATTGTTTAAAAAAGGATCGAAAAGTAATCCGGGAAATTATAGGCCGGTAAGTTTAATGTTGGTAGTAGGTAAGTTATTGGAGGGAGTACTAAGAGAGAATCTACAAGCATTTGGATAGACAGGGACTTATTAGGGAGAGTCAACATGGTTTTGTGCGTGGTAGGTCATGTTTGACCTATCTGTTGGAGTTTTTCGAGGAGGTTACCAGGGAAGTGGATATTGTCTACATGGACTTCAGTAAGGCCTTTGACAAGGTCCCGCATGGGAGGTTAGTTAGGAAAATTCAGTCGCTAGGTATACATGGAGAGGTGGTAAATTGGATTAGACATTGGCTCAATGGAAGAAGCCAAAGAGTGGTAGTAGAGAATTGCTTCTTCGAGTGGAGGCCTGTGACTAGTGGTGTGCCACAGGGATCAGTGCTGGGTCCATTGTTATTTATCATCTATGTCAATGATCTGAATGATAATGTGGTAAATTGGATCAGCAAATTTGCTGATGATACAGAGATTGGAGGTGTAGTAGACAGTGAGGAAGGTTTTCAGAGCCTGCAGAGGGACTTGGACCAGCTGGGAAAATGGGCTGAAAAATGGCAGATGGAGTTTAATACAGACAAGTGTGAGGTATTGCATGTTGGAAGGACAAACCAAGGTAGAACATATAGGGTTAATGGTAAGGCACTGAGGAGAGCAGTGGAACAGAGGGATCTGGGAATACAGATACAAAATTCCCTAAAAGTGGCGTCACAGGTAGATAGGGTCATAAAGAGAGCTTTTGGTACATTGGCCTTTATTAATCAAAGTACTGAGTATAAGAGCTGGAATGTTATGATGAGGTTGTATAAGGCATTGGTGAGGCCAAATCTGGAGTATTGTGTTCAGTTTTGGTCACCAAATTACAGGAAGGATATAAATAAGGTTGAAAGAGTGCAGAGAAGGTTTACAAGGATGTTGCCGGGACTTGAGAAACTCAGTTACAGAGAAAAGTTGAATAGGTTAGGACTTTATTCCCTGGAGTGTAGAAGAATGAGGGGAGATTTGATAGAGGTATATAAAATTATGATGGGTATAGATAGAGTGAATGCAAGCAGGCTTTTTCCACTGAGGCAAGGGGAGAAAAAAACCAGAGGACATGGGTTAAGGGTGAGGGGGGAAAAGTTTAAAGGGAACATTAGGGGGGGCTTCTTCACACAGAGAGTGGTGGGAGTATGGAATGAGCTGCCAGGTGAGGTGGTAAATGCGGGTTCTTTTTTAACATTTAAAAGTAAATTGGACAGATACATGGATGGGAGGTGTCCGTGTGCAGGTCAGTGGGACTAGGCAGAAAATGGTTCGGCACAGCCAAGAAGGGCCAAAAGGCCTGTTTCTGTGCTGTAGTTTCTATGGTTCTATGGTTCTAGACTGGGAACCAGCTACAGAATTAGCAGGAAAAATGGGTGATAGGAGATAATGTAAAACAGGAAGCTTCAATGTAAAAAACTTAATATTTGACCCAGATGTGCTGCCTTTAATGGCTCATGCACCATTGGAGCCATGGAAATTTTTTACCATGTTAAAAAAACAGAGATAAAACAATAAACAAGAGGAATTCTGCAGATGCTGGAAATTCAAGCAACACACATCAAAGTTGCTGGTGAACGCAGCAGGCCAGACAGCATCTCTAGGAAGAGGTACAGTCGACGTTTCAAGCCGGGACCCTTCATCAGGACTAACTGAAGGAACAGCTAGTAAGAGATTTGAAAGTAGGAGGGGGAGGGGGAGATCCAAAATGATAGGAGAAGACAGGAGGGGGAGGGATGGAGCCAAGAGCTGGACAGGTGATTGGCAAAGGGGATATGAGAGGATCATGGGACAGGAGGCCCAGGGAGAAAGAAAAGGGGGAGGGGGGGATGTGGAATTAAAATGTGTGGCCACTGGGAGATCCCGCTTTCTCTGGTGGACTGTGTCCGGTGCTCCCGATGTGGCCTTCTATGTATTGGCGAGACCCGACACAGACTGGGAGACCGTTTTGCTGAACACCTACAATCTGTCCGCCAGAGAAAGCAGGATCTCCCAGTGGCCACACATTTTAATTCCACATCCCATTCCCATTCTGACATGTCTATCCATGGCCTCCTCTACTGTAAAGATGAAACCACACTCGGGTTGCAGGAACAACACCTTATATTCCGTCTGGGTACCCTCCAACCTGACGGCATGAACATTGACTTCTCTAACTTCTGCTAATGTCCCACCTCCCCCTCGTACCCCATCCGTTATTTATTTTTATACACAAATTCATTCTCTCACTCTCCTTTTTCTCCCGCTGTCCCTCTGACTATACCCCTTGCCCATTCTCTGGGTTCCCCCCTCCTCCTCCTTTTCCTTCTCCCTGGGCCTCTTGTCCCATGATCCTCTCATATCCCCTTTGCCAATCACCTGTCCAGCTCTTGGTTCCATCCCTCCCCCTCCTATCCTCTCCTATCATTTTGGATCTCCCCCTCCCCCTCCCACTTTCAAATCTCTTACTAACTCTTCCTTCAGTTAGTTCTAACAAAGGGTCCCGGCCTGAAACGTCGACTGTACCTCTTCCTAGAGATGCTGCCTGGCCTGCTGCGTTCACCAGCAACTTTGATGTGTATTGCAGAGATAAAACAATGATTCTTTCCACCAGGAATAAAATATTGACTGATTGACTGTCTGAAACACACAGTGGTAGAAGCAAACACAATTGCCAATGTTGAATAAACATTTAACCAAGCACATAAACAAACAATGTACAATAAGATATGAACCTTGTGCAAGCAGATAGATGGGATGAATTTAGTTTGGAATTGTGATCAATGCAGACATTGTGGACCTGGTCCTGGTCTTGTACTGACTGTATTATGTCATAAAACTTGAAATATTATAAAAAAAAAGTTTGAATAGAAAAATATTTACAATCAAAATAGAAATTAGCTGATTTTTATTGAAATAAATTACAAACTGGGAAAGTACTAGTAAACAGTTATTACATTCATCTTACCTTTACACCAGGATCTCTACTTGTTCCAAAATGTGCTACAATCAGATCAACAGCAGTATTCACAGCTTTAACAAGGCCTACGAGGGAAACAAGGGGGTAATGGTACTGGTTTTCGTATTGTTGGGGTTTGTATTGCTATTTTTAAACATGGTTATCAATTTCTCCCTTTAGAACAATCACTTTGATAATCACTGGAATAGAAAATGTTATGCAACAAAATGTACTAAAAAAATTATAGAATATTTCATATGGTAGATTTTAATTTATTATTCTGTAATCATGGAAACTATTTAACTTGTCACTGATTTCATCCATTTGAAATACTTTGCAAGAAAGAATTCCTAAGATTTCTAAGCATGAAGTTTTACAATCCAGTTGAGTAGAAATAATTATTCTGATAGGAAGGTAACTCTGTAACCACATAAAATGTTTGCAATGTTGCATTTCGATAAACCGTAACTAAAACCCCCCCAATGGATTAGTTTAAAGTATACTTTATGTTACATCTAGAATAGTGAATATCTCTGACATTGTTACTTTCATTAATTATATCATTGCTTACATCAAATGCTGGCTTATACCTTTCTTCTGTAGTATATCTATGGAGATACTTTCAGAGGCTCCATCAGGTGACAAACAAAACTCTGCAGGGGGCTTCTCAGCCAGCGAAAAATAATCAGGAAAGAAATCACTGTAATAGTTCTGAAGTTGCTTCACAGATTGGCCTACAATTAAAAAACAGATTGCATCAACAATTGCTAACATAAATTTGATATGTTAAAAACTATCAAGTATCATCATCTTCAACTAAAGCTAATTTTCACAATCATATTTCTAGACTTAACTCATTCTTTGTATATTCTATCCTATACATAATAATGCGATCACTTGAGACGACCTACACAGATTTAACAGACTAGCTAATGTCAACTTGAACTGAGCAGGAAGTTTTCATATTCAAGACATTTC
Organism: Mobula birostris; assembly: GCF_030028105.1. Taxonomy (NCBI): domain Eukaryota; kingdom Metazoa; phylum Chordata; class Chondrichthyes; order Myliobatiformes; family Myliobatidae; genus Mobula; species Mobula birostris. The sequence goes on along the minus strand of NC_092372.1, from coordinate 36,471,455 downwards.
TTTGCTAAGGATGAAAAACTGTAACACCTAACAATGTTCTGGAAGCAGGTATAGGGAAACTATCTACAATCCATAATAGATAGTAAAATGTATATTACATGTGCACTGAGAAATGATGAATAACTTTTAACAGAGACAAATGCAGAATGTAGCCTTAAAAAAAGGGCAACTCCATTAATGCTGATGTCATGTACGATTGTTTGCTTAAGGTTGATGAGTAGGAGGAGAACTTCGGGTTAAAATTGTCCCATAACAGACCGCAAAGTACTCCAGCATGTGGTGAAAACTGCCCAGTGGATTATCAGCACCCAATTGACCACCATTGAGGAACATCTACCATAAATGCTGCCTGGGCAGGACGAAAAACATTATCAAGGATGCATCTCACCCTAACCATGGACTTTTTACTCTCCTCCCATCCGGTAGATGCTACAGGAGCCTCCGCTCCCGCACCAGCAGGCACAGGAAGAGCTTCTTCCCCAAGGCTGTGACCCTGCTGAACCTCACATCACAGCGCTAAACAGTATTGCACCCATATTGTACTGTCTCAGTACTTTTATATTTGTGTGCTGTAGCACTTTTTATTCCCAGTTATTTTGTAAATAACACTATTCTTTGCAATTCTGGTCAGATGCTAACTGCATTTCATTAGCTTTGTATCTGTACTCGGCACAATGACAATAAAGTTGAATCTAATCTAATAAAAATATTGCCAGGGCAATAAAGGAATCAGAAATTCTATCCTTTTGGGATCCGCACACAGTAGTGATCTTTATTTAGACAGTAGCAGGTCTTTATTTCCACACACAAACCAATGCAAGGAATGCCTACAAAAACAAAAAAAAATAAAGAAACAATTCTCAGTCATCATAAGAGACTAAGGAATTCCTGGCTATTTCATTTTGCAGGCCACAAGGAGGTCTTAATTAAAATTTTAAGTAAATGGAAAAAATTAATCTCAAATAGGTATCTGTCCCTTGGTAAGGGTCACACTCATAGTGGGTCTGCACAAATCATTGTGCAGAATGGCGGAATGTCGATAGTTCCCTTTGTAACTTGTACTCATAGTTAGCACAAAGCATCCCATTGTGTTACCAGCGGCATCGTTATAATTCAGTTCAACAGATTTGGTGAATGATTGCCGATCCTTAGTTGACACAGACGGATACCTTATTATATATTTATGTTATCTGGTTCAAATATATCCAACGATGGAATCTATTTCTCCATATTTCAAAGCCAATTAATTTTCCCTTGCTGTCTCTATATATCTATTTGTATGTTAACCTATACCAACTGTTTGCTTCTTTTATTTTGGATGAATGGGGCTGGTTTAAGTGATAGGGACTGGACTGGATTAACACTAAGTACCAAGGAACTGCTGCTTATGAACACAAGTTGGGAGCGGAACTACGATGGCACTTAACAGTGACTCCTTCGAGCTCATCTGCAGAAGCAGCTTAATTTCTAACTTTAATTTCTTTTCAAGGTGTCTGAGGTTCTGTCAGAGACACTGACCTAGCATCACTCTAGAGCTACACTCGGAATTCGGTTCCTTAGTGATGGTGGTACCCACTCCTGGGGGCTCACAACTGGCCACTTTTCGATATCCCAAGGATGTGGCCTAGAAGACAAGCGAACCTTCAGGGTTCCAAGGCTTTGTGGACCTATGGATGAGCTAACTCTTTGCCAGTGCCACTGACTGAAGCATCACTGGAGAAAGTGGAACGTTGGGAACAGCAGATTTGCTGTCAGGGGCTCTGTACTCAGCAAATCGTTCATGTATGTTTTCTTTCTTTTTCCCTCTCCCTCTCCTCTCTCAAGCGTTTGTTGCCTATTCTTGAGTCAGAGAACTCCGGGGAGGGGGGAGCAACGAGGCAGACTTTATCACTGCAAATCAACAAGTTCTTTTGTTATGTCTACCCTCTCACTGTGAAAGGGTGATGCCTCTCTGTTCCTTTATTGGGGAGAGAGAGAGCCTGTGGTGTGTCGAATTGTCGGGTGAATGATTAGTTTTGGTTGTACTGCAGATCATGGTCTTTCTTGGGGGCTTTGCTATTGCTTGCTTGGTGGGTGAGGGGTACTGATGCTTCTTTTGCTGTAGTAAGTTGGAGATGGGGAGGGTCATTGCTTTGCTACTGTTTGCAAGGGAGAGGGAGTAGGGGAGCTTTGGGGTTCTAAAACTTTTACTGTCACTTATTCTTTGGGGCACTCTTCTGTTTTTGTGGATGTTTGTGAAGAACAATAATACAAGAATTTCAGGTTGTATATTGTATACATTTCTCAAGTGTTATAGAGGTGAGTCAAAGAACAAAAACTCAACAACCTGCTAGGGGAATTCAGCTGATAAAGCAGCATCTGTGAAGGGGAAAAGAATTGCTGACTTTATCAGGACAGGAATTCCTTCCACCCCACCAACTCCACGCCATAAAGATGCTGCTTGACCCACTGAGTTCCTCCAGCAGGTTTTTTTGTTGTTCCAGATTCCAGTATCTGCAATCTATAGTGTCTTCAATGAAAAACCAATGCTTCCACAATACTGTTGATATGTTAAACACATCAACAAAGCTAGAAATATTGCAAGCTTTATAGCAGTTAGTCTGACTCCGTAAAACCAATGAAAATGAAGTGAGACTAATTTAGGCAAATACCTTTTTATAAGAACTCAGAAAAATGAGTAGATTACCTGGCCACTCAAGCCTGCCCTGCCATTCAATATGATCACAGCTAAATTGCCCAAAGCCTCAACTTCATCTCTGTGGCAGTTCCCTACAGCCCCCTATTTCTCAACTTTTCAAGATATTTCTACCTCCTATTTAAATATTTCTAGTGATTTAACTTCCACAGCCTTCCAGGGTAGACAGTGTCAGAATTTAGCAAACTCTGCGGGAAACAATTCTACGTACCTCAGTTTAAAAAGACCACTCCCTTATCTTATAATAATATCCTCTTCTTCAACACTCAACCAGATGTCTACACTGTCATGCCTTCCCTTAAGATCTTGTGTGTTTCTGTAAGATCAATCCTCATTCTTCTGATCTCTAAAGACCACAGTTTCAAATTCATTAGCTGGTGATCATAGCTCAACCCTCTCGCCCCAGGAAACAGCCTGCTGAATCTCTTTAGGAGTGCCTTAAAGAATTCCTTGTAGACTAGGGGTTGCAGACATTACTTCCTCACGCCTACAATCAGTCTCCTCCTCATGGAAAGATCCCTGGGATCTGGAGCTAGAGACCCATATTTCTTGGGTCATGGATTGAACAGTCTAGCTTTCCTTTCACATTGGATTCAAATGTAAGGAAATTATCAGGACTAGAAAAGCACACCAAAGAGTTAAAACACTACAGCATACAAAGAAGTCATAAGACCTTAAGACATAGGAGCAGAATTAAGCCATCTGTCCCATCGAGTCTCCTCCACCATTCAATCATGGAAGATCCTTTTTTTTAAATCTCCTCTTCAACCCTAATTCTCAGCCTTCTCCCCATAACCTTTGATGCCATGCCCAATCAAGAACCTTATCAGCCTCCGCCTTAAATATACCCTTAAATACGACCTGGCCTCCGCAGATACGTGTGGCAACACATTCCACAAATTCACCACCCTTTGGCTGAAGAAATTTCTCCACATCTCTGTTTTGAAAGGGCGCCCCTCTATCCTGAGGCTGTGCCCTCTTGTTCTAGACTCTCCCACCATGGGAAACATCCTTTCCACATCTACCCTATCTAGGCCTTTCAACATTCTAATGGTTTCAATGAGATCCCCCCTCATCCTTCTGAATTCCAGCGAGTACAGACCCAGAGCCATCAAACATTGCTTGTATGATAACCCTTTCATTCCTGGAATCATCCTTGTGAACCTCCTCTGGGCTCTCTCCAATGCCAGCACATCTTTTCTAAAGTTATGTTTTCCCATCCAAATTTCCAATCCCTCAGTCTCCTGTTAGTTAATAACCAACAATGTTTTAACTACGTCTCTCTGGTCCTAAAATGAACATGAATCAAAAGTCAAAAGTAGTAAATTTCTACTGATAAAGGATGAAAATGAAAGAAAAATAGTAAGGAAAAGGAGTAAGGGAAGATTCTAGAATTGAAGTTATTAATAAGTTAACACCTATAGTACCTTAGAAAAGTATTCAGCCCCAACCCTTTGTTCACATAAATGAGTACTACAATCAGGGATTTTGATCAATTTAACTGAAAATTTTTATTTGTGTATCACCTGCTCCTTTTTCAAAGTAGAGCCCAAAAAACAGGGAAAATTGTAAAGCATGAAAAACTAAAAATTCAAAAACTGAAATGTCAGCAGTTCAAAAGTATTCAGCCCCCTTTTTCAGTACTTAACTGAACCACCTCTCACAGATAGTACAGCCTTTTTGGTCAAGTCTCTGTTAGCTTTGCACATCATGATGAAGTAAGATTTGCTCATTCCCCCTTGCAAAATTGCTCAAGCTGTGCCAAGTTAGTTGGCGAGCATGCGGTGGAAAGCAACCTTGAGGTCTTGCCAGGTTAAGGCCAGGTCTCTTAACTGGGCCACTCAAGGACATTAATTGTCTTTATTTGAAGACATTCCATGGTTGCTCTAGGTCGTTGCAATGCTAACAGATGAACTTCCTCCCCAGTTTAAGCTTTCGGGCAGAGGTTAGCAGGTTTTTTTTAAAATCCAAGATCTCTCTGTATTTAGCAGCATTCATCTTCCCATCAATCCTGATCAGATTTCCAGTCCCTGCTGCTGAAAAGCATCCCCATAGCATGATCCTACCTCCACCATATTTTTACATTAGGGATGGTGTTACTTGGCTGATGCAGTATTAGATTTACACCACATGTACTGCTTAGTGTTCAGGCCAAAAAGTTCCACTTTAGTCTCATCTGACCACAAGACCTTCTTTCATACCTTTACTGTATCTTCTAAGTGATGCTTTGCAAAGTCTTGTTAGGCATGGATATGCCTTTTTCATCTTTGCCACTATTCCATAAATACCCTTTTTATGCAAGGCCTTACGAGACTGTGGAGCCATGAACTTCACCTCCAGTTGCAACCAAACTTCTGCAGCTCACTCAGAGTGACTGTTGGTATCATAGTAGCCTCTCTTACAAGCGCCATTGTTCTCCGATGACTAAGTTTAGAGCAGCGGCCTGATCTAGGCTGAATGACTGTGGTTTCATACCTTTTCTGCTTTTTCATGATGGACTGCACTGAGCTCCGAGATACACTCAGATGGTCTTGTATCCTTCCCCAGATTTGTTTCATTTCCCTGACTTGTCTTGAATGCTCTTTTGTCTTTGATTTGGCCTATTAAAAATCTACCATACTGTTGGACTTTACAGAGAGAGGGGATATTTATTCTTATGAATTCATTGAAAATAGGTAATCCTTCAATTTTCTACATCAACAATTTGGGTGAGTTAGTAAGGTAATATACAGCATTGCACTTGAGGAAAGTTGGCATAGTAATTACAAAGAGATGAATACGTTTTCAACCTCACAATTTTGGTTTTTAATATCTAGGAAATTGTTGACAGGTTTTGGATTTTTTTTTTCTTTTGATTTGACATGATGCATGTTTTGTAGATTAGCTCAAAAATTCCTACTTCAATATATTCCAAATTTAGAAAACGAGACAGTAAAATGTGAAAATAGTTGTGGGGGTGAATACTTTTTCAAGGCACAGTAATTAATTCAGAAAGTGCAAAAAAAAACTGCACCATATAGCCTTGAGCGAACATGGTTAACGCCACTAGCGCCAGAAAATTCCAGATAGGCAGTCTTCTTGGTTATCCCACGGCCTGATTGCTTAGGCTCCAAATTGCAGCCAAATCCTGTTACACGATCAGGACCAAGGGGATTTCGTCTACGATATTCCCTCCATTTCAAAGCCAGAGGTGTAAGGTGATTAGCTGGAATAATTAATAGATGGAAAACACAGAAGAGCGAGAGAGAAGTTTAGAAAATGAAAATGCACAAGAAAAGGTTTTACTCTGATTAAGCAAATACTTTTGCATTAAACTTAAATACAACTCAACCAACATAATTGGATTGTTGTTAAGAATCATCATTCCTGATTTCATTACTTTGGCTACGAATTTTGCATTTTTACTTTAATTAATGAAGTTTAACTATCTTATTTAACTTCCTGTTCCCACTTAAGTTTGCAAAGATTCTTTTACAATTACTGGAAAATAATAACCTTTGCCTTGTAACATAAACATTTATTTCATATATACAGAGGCATGCAAAAGTTCGGGCACCCCGGTCAAAATTTCTGTTACTGTGAATAGCTGAGTGAGTAAACGATGAACTGATTTCCAAAAGGCATAAAGTGAAAGATGATACATTTCTTTAATATTTTAAGCAAGAAAACTTTTTTTATTTCCATCTTTTACAGTTTCAAAATACAAAAAAAGGGCCCGAAGCAAAAGTTTGGGCACCTTGCGTGGCAGTACATAGTAACACCCTCTTTGGCAAGTATCACAGCTTGTTAATGCTTTTTGCAGCCAGCTAAGAGTCTTTCAATTCTTGTTTGGGGGATTTTTGCCCATTCTTCCTTGCAAAAGGCTTCTAGTTCTGTGAGATTCTTGGGCCGTCTTGCATGCACTGCTCTTTTGAGGTCTATCCACAGATTCTCGATGATGTTTAAGTCAGGGGACTGTGAGGCCCATGGCAAAACCTTCAACTTGCACCTCTTGAGGTAGTCCATTGTGAATTTTGAGGTGTGTTTAGGTTCATTATCCTGTTGTAGAAGCCATCCTCTTTTCATCTTCGGCTTTTTTTACGGACGGTGTGATGTTTGCTTCCAGAATTTGCTGGTATTTAATTGAATTCATTCTTCCCTCTACCAGTGAAATGTTCCCCGTGCCACTGGCTGCAACACAAGCCCAAAGCATGATCGATCCACCCCCGTGCTTAACAGTTGGAGAGGGGTTCTTCTCATGAAATTCTGCAAGCTTTTTTCTCCAAACATACCTTTGCTCATTGCGGCCAAAAAGTTCTATTCAAAGGTTCAAAGGAACATCTAAACAAGCCTGTTGCATTTTGGAAACAAGTCCTGTGGACTGATGAATTTAAATTAGAACGTTTTGGCCGCAATGAGCAAAGGTATGTTTGGAGAAAAAAGGGTGCAGAATTTCATAAAAAGAACACCTCTCCAACTGTTAAGCACGGGGGTGGATCGATCATGCTTTGGGCTTGTGTTGCAGCCAGTGGCACGGGGAACATTTACTGGTAGAGGGAGGAATGAATTCAATTAAATACCAACAAATTCTGGAAGCAAACATCACACCATCTGTAAAAAAAAGATGAAAAGAGGATGGCTTCTACAACAGGATAATGATCCTAAACACACTTCAAAATCCACAATGGACTACCTCAAGAGGCACAAGCTGAAGGTTTTGCCCTGACAGTCCCCTGACCTAAACATCATCGAGAATCTGTGGATAGACCTCAAAAGAGCACTGCATGCAAGACAGCCCAAGAATCTTACAGAACTAGAAGCTTTTTGCAAGGAAGAATGGGCGAAAATCCCCCAAACAAGAATTGAAAGACTCTTAGCTGGCTACAAAAAGCGTTTACAAGCTGTGATACTTGCCAAAGGGGGTGTTACTAAGTACTGCCACGCAGGGTGCCCAAACTTTTGCTTCAGGCCCTTTTCCTTCTTTGTTATTGCGAAATTGTAAAAGGTGGAAATAAAAAAGTTTCCTTGCTTAAAATATGAAAGAAATGTGTCATCTTTCACTTTATGCCTTTTGGAAATCAGTTCATCTTTTACTCACTTAGCTATTCACAGTAACAGAAATTTTGACCAGGGATGTCCAAACTTTTGCATGCCACTGTATGTTTATTTTGAAATGGCTTTGTTGGTTCAAGAAAAAAATGGCCCATTCTAAATAATGACGCCAATTAAACCATAAAATTCCACTGATAAGTTACAACTGTTGTCAGTAACTGTGAACAGTTTGGTCCATACCCTGCTGAAAAGTAGTAGCAATAATAGAATAGAAGCAGTCCTTGTTCCTGCTCTGCCATTTAATAAGATCATGGCCAATCCTTTATTGTACTGCTAGTTTCCTGCATTACTTTCATTTCCTTTGATTCCTATTATATTTATTTTTCACCATCTTGAATATTCTCAGCAAACTGAACTTTAACTGAAACAGTCCTCCTGGATACAAGATTCCAAAATTCCCTGTAACCCTGGTGAAGAAACTTCTTCTTACTTCTGTCCAGAATGGCCAGTTACTTGAGATTGTGACCTCTGGTTTTCAATATTCTACTTGGGGATAATATCAACCGGTATCTATTCTGTAATGCAAGATAAGCATGTATATGTTTGAACGAATTGTCTCATTTTCTGTACTCAAAGGACACAGACTTCCTCTACTTAATCTATCCTCAATAAACCCACTATCTCAATTCGATGAAGCCATGTTGCATTCCCTTTCTCACAATTATACTATACCTTACATAGGATGATCAAACCTGTATACAGGCTTTCAGATGCAATTTCACCAGGGCCCTATGCACTTGGGACAAGATGTCTTTAATCTTAGAAGCTCTCTTATAACAAAGGTCATCATACAGTCTGCCCTCCTAATTGCCTGCTGAATTTGAACGTTAACTTTCAATGATTTGTGCATGAGGATGTACAGGTGGTTCTGAATAACAACACATTTCAATCTCACCTATTCCATTTTCTGTTTCTTTTTAACCAATATTCATGACACTACATTATATGCTATCCAGTATAAACCCATCTGCTCACTTAGCCTGTCTATATCCTACTTAATTAAGCCTCTCCGCATACACTTTATATCATTACAATATTTGGATATATTACATAATCCCTTCATTGATATAGTTTGCAAACAGCTGGGCCCAGCTCAACTCCTGAAGTATTACAACCACATAATAATTTGTTTTTTCCCTACTTTTCCTTCCCTATCTATTAACCAATCATTAAACTAGGCCATATCTGTGCCATTTAATTTTACTTAATAACCTTTTTTGTGGCACTTTATTTCAGGGTTTCTGAAAGTGTAAATACGCATTATCTGATTCACCTTTATTTTTTCCATTAATTACAACTGCAAGAAGTTCATAGGATTTGTGAAACATGAGTTCCCTTGCACTAATCTATGTTGACTTAATTCAATTCTATTATTATTTTCCAAGTGCCTGCAGCCAATTTCTTACTAATGAAGACTACCATTTACCCAGTACTGATGTCAAGCTAACTAGTCAAGAGGGAAATTAAAAGGAGGCAGTTCAGTCCATCAGATTCATGCTAGATCCCAACAGCATGAACTCATAAGTCCTATTCCTTATTTGTATTTTTCTTACATGCCTACCAAGTCCTCTTTGATAGGTGGGCAGTCACCTCTCCACGGGAAGATCCCCATTATCTGGGGCTACAGTAGCCAATTAATTAGTAGTTCTCTAATTTCTTTCTTCCACATTTTGTAAATAGTAGGAGTATGCATTTTTATATCCCAGTCCATGGGAACTGTTCTAGAACTGATGGAATTTTGGAAGATGACAAAATGTTCGGCATAGCATTGTGGGCCGAAGGGCATTTATTGTGCTGTAGGTTTTCTATGTTTCTGTATCTTTCGGAATGGTAGGATGTAGATTATCAAATACTGGGAATTTATTGCCTTTCAGTCCTGTTTATTTCTCCAATACTACTTTCCACCAGTGCTAGTTTCTTCCAGCTGCTCAGTCACTTATTAGTATGTTGCCAGAGGATACATTTACTCCTTTCATATCTTGGCACCTACAACAAGGTCAAAACAGCCAAGTCAAGTTCTAAAAGAAGTGAATGAATAGCTAGGATTCTCACTAGGACAATTATTTCAACAGACTGATTGGAGCTAAAAGACATTGTAATAAATTACTTCAGATTTTGACATTCTGTTGCGTTACTTTTAGAAAGAAAAGTCAGATATGTACCAGCAGTGAAACCGGATGCCATATGCTGAAGTAGTGCTGCTTTTCCACTTCTGCTTCTGTTATCCCATTGATGGTTCATATGATTCTTGATACCATTTACCGTTCTGATAGCTGGTGATGGTAACATTGTTTTCTGGGAAGAACAAATGGAGTTCTGTGCAGTTTGAAGGTTTTTTTCCTCTTTATTCTGGGTCTCCTTTGGACTCCTCCTTTCATCTCTGACCTGTGGAAGGTGGCTTTTGTTTGGTGAAACAACTTTTGCTGGAGGTGATCGTATTGGAAAGAGATTTGCAGATAAAGGACAGGATCTACTCCTTGGAGGGTGGCTACCAAAGTTTCTTTCTGATGACACTGCAGAAGATGATGAGTCTCCACTCTGCAAGATGGATACATCATTTTTTATAGGTGAGTAACTACCCAATGGTGAGGGCCTAATTCCATCTGGCATGGGTCTCCGTAAGCAGTACTCACTTATGGGAAAAGAGTTCCCTGCTTTCTCATTCTCATTTGTGCTGAATCCATTCTGTGATTGTCCTATTGTTGCTACATTTTCCAGTGACAACATGCCACCAGAAGAACTAGATGATCCACTTGAATGCTCATTTGTTGTCAGCTGACTATTTGGAATACTGTACATATACGTAACTGAAGATTTACTGTGGTTTTGCACTGGCCGAACCCTGGGAAGCTGTTTGCTCAGTGGATGGTGAAGAATAAAAGGTTGAATGGGCAACGTAGTAGGACGCTGCTCTTTACTATAACGAATAACTGCTTTGCCTTCTGTTCCAGCACCTGTGGTACCAAAAGAAGATAAAAAATGAAAGATGACCAAGACCAAAAAATGACAGACAAGAAAAGTGGATTAAGTAAGTTTTAAAAATATTTAAGTTGCCCTGAAAGAAACTTAAAATAAGATTTTTGAAAATACAGTTAAATGAAAAGAGACCTCATAGATAATGTTTTTACAACAAAATTATGTTTGGAAACAATGCTCCAAATGACAAATAACCATACTGTGCATCTTTATTAGTGATTCTTACTCAACAAGAGAATTGTAAAATTTTAACAAAGACTGAGATTTAGAATTTGTTTAACATATTTTTACCATTTGATGTGGTTAAATGTGGTGTGTCTATGCCAGTTTTGAGGATGGGGGAAAAGGGTCCTGTTAGAGTGAGTTTTTGGGTAGGTGATTCATTTACACTTAAATGACTTTGACTTTTGGCCACCAGTCTTCTGTTTGACAAAATACTGTGGATTGAGTTCACAACAATGCATTTCCTAAAAGCTCTGAATATCGGAATACTAGCCAGACGCTGCAGGTGGAAGGGTGAAGTTTACAAGTAGTTTTGAAGACAGCCTTATCTATACTTTATAAATATTAATTGTCCTCCATGTTAGCACGTAAAATACCAAATAAATGTATTGTGGATTTGACTTGCACTCCTAAAGGCTGTGAGCACCAACCCAGACATGTTGGCGTCGGGAGGAAAGGATGAAGTCAGAAGGTGTGATGTTTTGTATGTAGTTTCAAAAGGAAGCATTGTCGGGGGTCATGTGATGTCGTACCATTGATTGGGCGCTTCCCTGAATAACTCCTAAAAAAACTTCTTCACAACCTGTTTATAAGGCTCTCATATAACCTCAATAAAAGCAATGGTTAAAACAAAAAATCGTGGAAATCCGGCCCTGCACTCCCAGGAGCATCTGGAGTTGAGGGACGCGGGAGCAACGGTGAGGAGGCCTGCTCGTCGGATGGTTCCTCTGAGCCTGTGGAAGGTCTGAGGACAGCGGCAGCACGGTGCAGTGGTCTCGCGGCCGCGATTCATGAATTGGCCGATGCAGTCCGGACTTTAACCAGTAGGATGGACAAATTCAAGAGTCATTTAGACATTATCATGCAAGAATCTAAGGAAATGAAGCAGACTTTGGAATCTTTAAATTTGCAAACTTAGGATTTAGAAAATAATACGAAGGATGTTGTGAATAGATTACAAAACCTGGAAAAAGAAAAAGATTCCTGGAGGACTGAGAAAGTAAAAATAATGGATAAACTGAACTCCCTTGAAAACTATAGCAGAAGAAATAATATCAAAATAGTGGGTTTAAAAGAGGGATTGGAAGGAAGAGACGCAGTAACTTTCTTTCAAGAATGGATCCCCAAAGTTCTGGGGAAAAAGCATTTTGACAAAGAATTAATTATAGGAAGAGCCCACAGGACTTTAATCCCCTGACCACCTCCAGAGCAAAGGCCGCGCTCTATACTTATACGCTTTTTGAAGTATCAAGATAAACAAAAAGTATTACAAGCTGCTGCAATAGAGGCCAGAGAGAAAAATGGCCTACTGGAGTTTGACGGCGGAAAGATATTCTTCTTTCCAGATATTAGTGTGGCCTTGTTAAGAAAAAGGAAAGACTTTGACTTAACAAGGAGGTTATTAAAGAATAAGGGTCTTCAATATTCTTTATTATATCCAGCAAAGCTAAGAATTCCTCTGTCGGATGGAAGGAGGAAATATTTTACTAACCCCCAGGAGGCGATAAACTTTATTCAAAAAATACCTGAGACATCGTGATTCAGAATATTCTTCTGGAACAAGAGGCCTAGAAAGATGTATCTTGGACAAAATATATGAAGAAAATTATTTAATTTTCTTTATTAATATAGATTAATTATAACAACACTATAATTTTGAACTTCAAGTCTGTATGATTATGGATGAAGACTATTATGATTTAAAATATTTATTATGGATGGTCTTTTTGAATTATACTACTTAGGATCTATATAGTTCATCTAATTTTGTTATAACTATTATGAATAGTTTTGATTATATAGATGTCATCTTTTGATATGTTTAATTTTCGGTATGCTGGATATGAAGTAAGTTAATTTAGGGTTATATTTAGTAAGTTTCTTTGAATTCTATTCTTTATTCGGATATATTGCTATATTAATGATATTTACTCTCAATGTTGTAGATTATATTAGATATTTAGTAATAACGGGTGTGGAATATAATTTATTTTTACAGATAAATAATTAAGGAGTTATTGGGGGAGTGGATAATTTTTTCATCTCTTTTTTTAAAAAAAGATTAATTATGTTATATGTTAAAGAATGTCCATCTTTAGTGTGATGCTTATTGGACCCCACAGTAAGAGGGGTTAAGGCGCCGTGGACTTGGAGCGCCAGTTGGGAGAGTTTTTCCTCCCTTTTTCTTTTTTTTCTTTTATTTTCTTTCCTCTTTGGTTTCCTCTCTATTTTCTATACTCTATTGAGAATGGCACCAAATATCTCAGAGTCACTCAAAGAAGTGGGATTAATTTATACTTTTTTTGCGGGCAGGATTTATCAAATCTGATAACTATGAATAGAGCAATTAAATTTTTAAATCTTAATGTTAATGGGATAAAAGCACTGATAAAAAGGAAAAAGGTCCTGACATATCTTTGAAAAAGTCATATTGATATTACCTTTCTTCAAGAAACTCACCTTACAGTGACAGAACATAACAAATTAAAGAGAGGATGGGTTGGTCAAGTAATAGCGTCCTCCTTTAATTCTAAAGCCAGGGGAGTGGCAGTATTGATAGGGAAGAATTTGCCAGTGTAGGTGGAGGGTACTATCAGAGATCCGGCTGGGAGATTTGTTATGGTCAATTCTCAAATATATTCAGAATCCTGGACACTTTTGAATTTATATGCCCCCAATTATGATGACAAGAAATTTATCCAAAATATTTTTTTGAAAGTTGCTCGAGGATATGAAAATATCTTAATTGGAGGGGATTTCAATTTTTGTCTGGATCCAATTTTAGATAGATCAGTTAAAAGTCGTGAAGGTCAGGGCAGCAAAAACCACCCTGGCCTTCATGAATATAATAGATGCTTGGAGATGGCAGCATCCAAGGGAAAGAGACTACTCTTTCTATTCAAAACAATATGATTCCTACTCTGGAATTGACTTATTTCTAATATCAGCTAAATTAGAAAGTAGGATCATTGAAGCAGAATATGCCGCTAGACTATTATCGGACCATTCACCTTTAATTTTATCAACTGAAATGCCTGGTAAACAAAAAACATTATATAGATAGTGGTTTAATCCTTTGCTGTTGAAAAGACCAGAGTTTGGCAGTTTTATTAGAGCTCACATAGAATTGTTCTGTGAGACGAACTCACCCTCTACTGCCAATAATTTCTTATTATGGGACACATTAAAAGCATACTTAAGAGGACAGATAATTGGATATGTTAAGGGTATAAAAAATAAATATGTAACAGAATTAAATGAATTGGAGAAAGAAATAACACAATTAGAAAAAGATTGTCAGAACTTAACAACAGAGGAAAATTATAAAAAAAATTTAAAAAATTAGAGTGTAACACAAAGCAAACCTATAGGATAGAAAAAATGATACTAAAATCAAAACAACAATATTATGAATTAGGACAGAGAACCCATATAGTACTACCTTGGCAACTGAGGGTGGAAGAAACCTCCAGAACAATAAATGTGATTCAAACAGGGGAAGGTAAGATTTCATATAAGCCAAAAGAAATAAATGATACTTTTAAGCTGTTCTATTCGGAACTACCATTGTTTGTATATAAATCAGAATCAGTGGGTGGCTCACTGAAAACTGATGATTTCCCGTCTAATTTACAACTTCCCAAATTGAGTCAACAAAGTCAGGAAGAATTGAATACCCCTTTCTCTAGGGATGAAACTGAAAGAGCCCTAGGTTTATTACAGGCTAATACATCGCCAGGAGATGATAGTTTCCCCCCTGAATTTTATAGAGAATTTAAGGGTCAATTAATGCCCCTTTTTATGAGGGTTGTGACTCAGGCTAAGGAGACCTATACTCTACCGGAATCCTTTTCAACAGCAATTTTTCGTTAATTCTTTAGAAGAATAAGGATCTGTTAAAACCAGCATCTTATAGGCCTATCTCACTTTTAAATGCGGACTATAAAATTATAGCAAAGGCATTGGCTAATAGACTAGCTCGATATCTGCCAAAATTGATTAAATCTGATCAAACAGGATTTATTAAAAATAGACAATTATCTGATAATATTGGCAGACTATTGACTATATCACATTTAGCTAGGATGAAGGTGGACCCGACTGTAGCAGTGGCTTTAGATGCTGAAAAGACCTTTGATAGACTGGAATGGGATTTTTCATTTAAAACAATGGAAAAATTTGGTATCGGCCAAATATTCATAATTTGGATAAAAGCACTTTACCATCAGTCTAAAGCCGAAATAATTACAAACGGGCAGATTTCACCAGTTTTCTCTCTACATAGATCCAGTAGACAAAGTTGCCCACTATCTCCAGCTCTATTTGTTCTGGCAATACAGCCATTGGCTGAGGCTGTTAGATGGGATCCAGACATAAAGGGGTTTAAGGTGGCCCAGGAAGAATATAAAATTAACTTATTTGATGATGACATTTTAGTATATTTGGCTGACCCGGCCGGCTCTTTGGTAAGACTTAGGGCCTTACTGGACAATTATGGTATAGTCTCGGGATATAAAATAAATTGGAATAAAAGTGAAATTTTACCTTTAGGTAGAGGAGACTATGCCCAGTATCAATATGGCACTCAGTTTAGATGGGTTAAATTCAACATGAAATATCTGAGGATTAAGTTTAATTGTAATTTGGAAGACCTTTATAAACAATTATCTCCCCTTGCTGTGGAATGTCGAGGAGGACCTACGTAGGTGGATAAACCTTCCCATCATACTGATGGGCAGGGTAAACCGTATAAAAATGAAGATAATGCCAAGACTTCAGTATGTTTTTCAGTCTTTACCTATCCCATTACCCAATAATTTATTTTAAGATTTTCAATGGACATATTTGTTTATTTTTATGGTCAGGTAAAATATCTAGAATCTCCATGGAAAAATTGACCTGGGACTATAAATTGGGAGGGTTAAAGTTACCAGATTTTAAAAAATATTATTTAGCTGCACAAGCACATTTTATTGCTTCTTTTTTTCCTTCTTGGGTTACAACTGGCTTACATATGGTGGAAGAGATGGCGGAAGAATTTATATATAAATGGGACTCCAAATTAATTAAAAAGAAAACAAATAATCCTCTACTGAGACATGTAATTTATATTTGGGAAAAAAATTAAACAATTTATGGGTCTAAAAAAAGGAATATCCTCAAAGACACCTCTATCTCAGCACAGACTAATACCCATGACTCTGGGTAATAAATTTCTGGTCACCTGGTATCAACACGGTATCAGGCGCATTGAAGATTGTTATAATCAGCAGAAGCAATTTATGTCTTTTGAGGCACTTAAAAATAAATATAATTTATCTAATAACACATTCTTCTGCTATCTCCAATTACGATCTTTTTTGAGGGACTGTTTGGGTCCATCACTGGCCCTACCAAGGTGCTCAGACATGGAGATTCTAATTTGAAAGGGGAACTTACAACTAAATTTATTTCTAATATGTATTCTTTATTGCAGGATCGATGCCCAAAGCTTGGTATATGCAGATCAAGGGAGAGATGGGAGTCAGATTTGGGCACTGTAATTGATCACCAATGTTAGTCACATCTATGTTTGGATAGTGTTACCACTCTTATCAACTCTAGATACAGAATGATACATCTTAATTTTTTACATCAGTTGTTTCCCACACCTGAAAAAATACATAAAAATAAACCAGAAATTTCTGACAAGTGTTTCAGGTGTGGCATAGATATTGGTACCTTTTTGCATTCCACCTGGCTATGCACGAAACTGAGATCTTTTTGGATAGATCTGGGTAGGTACTGGGAAAGATTCTGGGGATGGATTTCCCTCTAGACCCAGAATTGTTTCTTCCGGGGAACTTAGCAGTTTTGAAAGTTAACCTCCCCAGGAATAAATATAAATTTATTAAAATTGTGTTGTCAGTGTACAGGAAATGCATAATGGTAACATGGAAATCCGATTCCCTTGTAAATATTGATCGTTGGAATAAAGAAATGCAAAGTTGTATACCCCTTGAGAAGATTACTTATACCCTTAGGAATGGATACACTATGTTCATTGAGATTTGGCAACCATATTTGGATTACTTAACTGCCCAGATTGTTTAATTTATTTATTTTATTTTTTTTAATTAATATATCCTTTATTATAAGCTAGTTGCTTTAATTTGTATTTTAAATTGACTCTGAGAGCTGGATGCCTACTCTTCTTTTTCTTTTTTCTTCTCTCCTTTCTTTCCTCTGTCTTTTATGTTTTTTTTTCTCCCTCCTTTTTTCTAATGAGGGGAGATGGTGTTGGGATAGGTGTTTTTTCTCTCAGACTTATTAATGTATTTGAATTAATTTTTTTTCAATATGTATTAATTGAGTCCTTATATTTCTTCTTTAAAAAATTAAATAAAATATAAAAAAGGAAGCATCATCTATGCATTGTCTATAACTTTGTAAATAGTGTTTGCCCTTTGTGTTTAGCATATAAATATCGAGCCCACATTGGGTTAGCAGACCTTTCCACCGAAAGCGTCTCCGTCCGTACGATGCCTGCTGTACCTTGTTGTGTCGAATAAAGAAGCTGCTTTGTATCTACCAGTAACCCTGTCTCTCCACTGATTTCATCCACGCCACAACAGGTCCGATAATGTAATGCAAACAGGCAATTTTGGACCCTGTAAGCATATTTATACACATAGCATAAAGAAGATTTTGCCTCAGTGATCTCCTTCATGGTGGAGAAGGGATACTGAATGGAGAAGAGATGACCTGGGATAGGATTGTGGTGGTGGGGATGTTGTTATGAGTGAGATAATGAAATGGACCAAAGGGAAGGGTTGTAGATGGATAAAGAGGTAATCAGGATGCAGACACATGGCATAGAGGACTGGTGTTGTTGGTAAAGAATAGGAGACAAGAAATTTGGGAACACAGAAACAAGTTTTAACCCATGGGTTAAGACCTGCTTCTGCAGTCAAGGCCTGTGACTATCATAAGCTGACATAAACAGTAGGAACAAGGCAAGTGCCATACATCATACACATAACATTATTGTTCTATCACTGAGGTCCGTACTCAATAGCCGCCATAAAGAAGTTCACATTTAGTATCCCATTCTTGAAGTACGCTGTTGGTTCTAACAGAATTCCACCATGCATTGCATAAAATATAGACTATACAATAAAATTCCTACAGTTCAGAACCTAAAAGAGAGTGTAATAGTAGCATAATACCATGTAGCTTACAACAAAACAGTAACTACCAATAGTAATCTATCAACTATCTATATTGTAATGCAGAGGAAGGCATTAAGAGGTTTTTTAGTCAATGTCCTGCAATTAGATTTGATGTAGCTGAATAAGCATAAGTAAATATCTTTGACCTAAATAAGTCATCTTCCTAACACTCTCAGTTTAGTGTTCTAATTCTGATAAATACTTACAGCCTAAAAACAGGCCAGTTGTCTAACAGAATCACATAGATGAAAATGTCAGCAATAAAGATGATGCAAAGAAACTGTGAAGGGATATAAACCTATATAATTGGATAAGAAGACATAAGGTAAATAAGTGTAATGGTGCTTAGAAGAATGAAAAGAAAATAAAGATGTAGGGATCCTTGTGGATGAATCATAGGACATCTCATATCATGTGACGTATTAGTCAAATAAACGCAATGTCATTCTTCATTGGAATGGGATTCGAGAAACTTAAAGGAAGTCTTGTTTGAACTACACCGTGAGTTCCACTCTTTAAAAAAGGAGGAAGAGAGCAGAAAGGAAATTATAGGACAGTTAGCCTGATCTCATTGGTTGGGAAGATGGAATCAATTGCTAAGGATGAGGCTATGGAGTACTCGGTGACGCAGGACACCAAGTCAGCATGGTTTATTTAAGGTAAAATCTTGCCTGACGAACTTGTTGAATTCTTTGAGGAGATTAAAAGGAGGATAGATAAAGGGGATGTAGTGGATGTTGTATATTTGGATTTTAAGAAGGCCTTTGACAAGGTGCCACACATGAGATTGCTTACCAAGTTAAGAGATCATGGTATTACAGGACTGTTACTAGCATGGTTAGAGCAACGTTTGATTGGCAGGAGGCAGTGAGTGGGAATAAAAGGATTGTTTTCTGCTTGGCTACCAGTGATTAGTGGTGTTCTGCAGGAGTCGGTGTTGGGACCACTGCTTTTTATGCTGTATATCAATTATTTAGATTATGAAATAGATGGCTTTGTTGCAGATGATAAGGAAGATTATGACGAAGGTGGAGGGGCAGGCAGCATTGAGGAAAAAGGAGACTGCAGAAGAACTTAGACAGATTAGGAGAATGGGCAAGAAAGTGGCAAATGAAATACAATGTTGGAAAATGCATGATTGTGCACTTTGGTAGTAGAAATAAATATGCAGACTATTTTCTAAAAGGAGAGAAAATCCAAAAATCTGAGATGCAAAGGGACTTGGGAGACCTTGTGCAGAGCACCCTATAGGTTAACTTGAATGTTAAGTCAGTGGTAAAGAAGGCAAATGCAATGTTAGCATTCACTTCAAGAGGTCTCAAAAATAAGAGCAGGGATGTGATATGCTCTGGCTTTACAAGGCACTGGTGAGGCCTCACCTTGAGTATTGTGAACAGTTTTGGGCTGTTTATCTAAGAAAAGATGTGCTGGCATTGGAGAGGGTTCAGAGGATGACTCAAGGATGACTGTGGGAGCGAAAGGATTATCATATGAGGAACGGTTATGGCTCTGGGCCTCTCACTGGAACTTAAAAGGATGAAACCTTTTGAATGTTGTAAGGCCTAGACAGAGTAGATGTGGAAAGGATGTTTCCCATGGTGAGGGGCGTCTAGGACAAGAGGGCACCCTTCAGGATAGAGGGGCGTACATTTAGATACAGAAGGATACAGAAACATTCCTTTAGCCAGAGGATGGTAAATTTGTGGAATTTGTTACCACAGGCTGCTATGGAGACAATGTTGTTGGGTGTATTTGAGGTGGAGATTGATAGGTTCTTGATTGGTCACGGCATGATAGGTTATGGGAAGAAGGCTGGGGAATGGGGCTGAGGAGGGGAAAACAGGATCAGCCATGATTGAATGGCAGAGCTGACTCAATGGGTCAAATAGCCTAATTCTGCTCGTATGTCTTATGGTCTTATGGAGATTGTCCCTGGAGTACTTTGATCACAGGAACAGCATCTATGACGGAAATGAGCAGTGTTTTGTTCTGAGACCCTTTATCAGCGTGAAATGATGACTGCTCACTTCCCTCCATAGATGCTGCCTAACCTTCTGAGTTCCTCCAGTAATGTTTTGTGTGAATTTCAAGCTTTCCACATCTGCAGAATCAGTTTACCTGGTTTATTTCCAACACCTCCCTCCCCTTTCTAGATCTTTCTGTCTCTATCTCTGGAGACAGCTTATCTACTGATGTCTACTATAAGCCTATGGACTCTCACAGCTATCTGGACTATTCCTCTTCTCACCCTGTCTCTTGCAAAAATGCCATCCCCTTCTTGCAATTACTCCGTCTCCGCCGCATCTGCTCTCAGGATGAGGCTTTTCATTCCAGGACAAAGGAGTTGTCTTCCTTTTTTAAAGAAAGGGGCTTCCCTTCCTCCACCATCAACTCTGCTCTCAAATGCATCTCCCCCATTTCACGCACATCTGCTCTCACCCCATCTTCCCGCCACCCCACTAGGAATAGGGTTCCCCTGGTCCTCACCTACCACCCCACCAGCCTTCGGGTCCAACATATAATTCTCCGTAACTTCCGCCACCTCCAACAGGATCCCACCACTAAGCACATCTTTCTATCCCCCCTCTGCTTTCCGCAGGGATCGCTCCCTACATGACTCCCTTGTCCATTCGTTCCCCCACCCCCCCATTGATCTCCCTCCCGGCACTTATCCTTGTAAGTGGAACAAGTGCTACACATGCCCTTACACTTCCTCCCTCACTACCATTCAGAGCCCCAGACAGTCCTTCCAGGTGAGGTGACACTTCACCTGTGAGTCGGCTGGGGTGATATACTGCGTCCAGTGCTCCCGATGCGGCCTTCTATATATTGGCAAGACCTGGCGCAGGCTGGGAGACCGTTTCGCTGAACACCTACACTCTGTCCGCCAGAGAAAGCAGGATCTCCCAGTGGCCACACATTTTAATTCCACGTCCCATTCCCATTCTGATATGTCTATCCACGGCCTCCTCTACTGTAAAGATGAAGCCACACTCAGGTTGGAGGAGCAGCACCTTATATTCCGTCTGGGTAGCCTCCAACCTGATGGCATGAACATTGACTTCTCTAACTTCCGTTAATGCCCTACCTCCCCCTCATACCCCATCCGTTATTTATTTATTATATATATGTATATTATTTTTCTCTCTCTCCTTTTTCTCCTTCTGTCCCTCTCACTATTCTCCTTGCCTATCCTCTGGGATTCACCCCTCCCCCTTTCTTTCTCCCTAGGCCTCCCATCCCATAATCCTCTCATATCCCTTTTGCCATTCAACTGTCCAGCTCTTGGCTCCATCCCTCCCCCTCCTGTCTTCTCCTATCATTTTGGATCTCCCCCTCCCCCTTCCACTTTCAAATCTCTTACTAGCTCTTCTTTCAGTTAGTCCTAACGAAGGGTCTCGGCCCAAGACGTCGACTATACCTCTTCCTAGGGATGCTGCCTGGCCTGCTACGTTCACCAGCAACTTTTATGTGTGTTGCTTGAAATTCCAGCATCTGCAGACTTCCTCGTGTGTGCAGAATCTTTCGTGTACTTTAAACAAGTTTGGTCTTCCTGGCCATGAAATGACATACAGTACCTACCTTAGATTATAAACAACTAAGTTTTAACAGACTGAGTTTTGAAAAAGTCAGATTGTATTAAGAATAAATCTTAATCAGTATATCCTACATTTTCTGAAATTTATAAGATAATCACAGAAATGTATAAAATTTTTAGCTTCTTTTGGAATGAAACAAGAAATATTTAACATCTCTTCAACTAGATGGCATATCCAACAGTGTTGCACTCCTCTCCCCCATCCCCACAGAGTGGATCTGAGTTCACAACCTCTGAAATCTGTAAGAATACTACAAGAGATGTTGACAATGGGCAAATAAACTGTATCTGCTGGAATTACTTATTATTGGGGTCAACAAAGCAGTTCCCATTGAAAATATGTAGATAATTGTTTTTCAGTGCTACACAACTGCTGTACAGCATGACTAAACAAATAAATCTTAATTTGAATCTGAAAGCATGCTTAGCCCAGAGAAATCACTACAGTGATTAACTTCACTTCCATCAGTATACTAGACTAAGATTTGCTGTGGTGAATCAGAATTGTGACAAAGGCTTAAGTATTGAAAAACTTGCACAAGAATGCCATTGTGTCCTCCTGAGCAACATAGTTTTAAAACAACACAGCCAACCTCCTAGATCTGTTAGGTAAGGAGTATATGCATATCCATCCTTATTCCTTCTCTCACAGCCCTTATCTGCACTGCTCCCCACTACCAGAATACCGTACTGCTTGCTAATCTTAGAGCAGAGTGCCACGTACCTCCAAAAATACCTTCACATCCCTTCATGATCCGCAGGTAAAAGTGGAATTTTCTTCCTTCCCTCATCCTTACCACTTCTAAGTAAGTAGTCTAGTTTCTATCCCCAACTGCCAAGTTCATATGTTAACTCCTCTCCCCAAGGCCTAACAGTGCTGGATCATTTCCACTGAGTCTTGATGAGGAATGCTGACTTACTTCTCCGGTCTTATAATGGAAGGTCCATTCCCCCATCTCCCATATTTTCCACAGGTACAAATTAACTTTTCCAGCACATACTTTTGAGGCACAATAAAATTCAAAGATAAATGTGAATTAAATAAAAGTCATCTCTGGACCTTTTCGTTTATTATGCTGTTATCCCCTTCAGCATTTTTGTCACTATGCAGATCAAAATGTGTTTTATATTTTTTTCTGCAATTTAGCCTTGTTTGAAGTACGGTTAATCAATTTCAATTGGATCCTTTAAATGGAAAAGAATTTGTAATCTAACAGGAAATTGTGAAAGGAGCAAATGATGATGGTCAAGGATTACTTTTGCAAATGTAAGATTGTGACCTGTGGTGTACTGCAGAGATTGGTGACAGGCCCTCTGTTTTTTTATCTACATAACAGAGGTGGATGTGAATGCAGGAGGCCTGAAGGTATGTTTGCAGAAGACATGAATGCCAGTGGCATTGTTAATTATGAGGATAGTCTGTGATTACAGAATCACACATTGATAAATTAATAAGATGGGAAGAGAAATGGCAACACACACAACATGCTGGAGGAACTCAGCAGATCAGGCAGTATCTATGGAAATTAATAAACAGTCAGGCCAAGACCTTCATCAGGACTGGGAAAAAAAGATGAGAACTTAGGAGTTAGAAGGTGGGGGAGGAGAGGAAGTAGTACAAGGTGGTAGGTGATAGACGAAACACGGAAAGGGGGAGGAGGTCAAGTAAAGTAATGAAGAGATAAAAGATCATTGAAGAAAGGGAAGGAGAAGAAGCACCAGAGGGAAGTGATGGGCAGGTAAGGAGCTAGGAGAGAGAGGGAAACAGGAATGGGGAATGTTGAAGGGGAGGTGGGGGGGGGGAGGGAAGCATTACTAGGAGTTCAAGTAATCGATGTTCATGCCATCAGAAATGGCAATGGAATTTGTTTCTGAAAAATCTGAGGTAATACATTATGGGATGATTAATAAAGCTAGCACACGGACAATGATCCGTAGCAAATACTGAGAAGTCTGAATGTATGTGCCCAAGAATCCCTGAAGTTAGCAACATAGACAGATAAGGTGGTTAAGATGGAACATGGAACACTTGATTTTTAGTTAAAGCACAGATTATAAGAGAAGGGAGCATACAACCGCGTTAAAACATTAATTAATCCATAGCTGGAGTACTGCGTGCAGTTCTCATTGCCAAACTTTAGTAAGGACGTGATGGCCCTGGAAAGACCGAAGAAGAGATTTACCAGGATGTTATTTGGGATGCAGTAAGAGATTGCACAAGGAAGGGTAGATGGTGAGAAACTTATCGCCGTAGCAAAAGTTCAGTAACCAGAAGAAATATGAAAATATACTGACTTAAGGGTGTTAAAGGCAGGCACACTCACAATACAGTGGATTCACACAGTGGATACACACCAGTCTGTGGTGGCCAGTGCTATCATGTTTGCTGTTGTGTGCTGGGGCAGCAGGCTGAGGGTAGCAGAGACCAACAGAATCAACAAACTCATCCGTAAGGCCGGTGATGTTGTGGGGATGGAACTGGGCTCTCTCATGGTGGTGTCTGAAAAGAGGATGCTGTCCAAGCTGCATGCCATCATGGACGATGTCTCCCATCCACTACATAATGTACTGGTTGGGCACAGGAGTACATTCAGCCAGAGACTCATTCCACCGAGATGCAACACAGAGCATCATAGGAAGTCATTCCTGCCTGTGGCCATCAAACTTTACAACTCCTCCTCTGGAGGGTCAGACACCCTGAGCCAATAGGCTGGTCCTGGACTTGTTTCCTGGCATAATTTACATATTACTATTTAACTGTTTATGGTTTTATTACTATTATTTATGGTGCTACTGTAACGAAAACCAATTTCCCCCAGGATCAATAAAATATGACTATGACTATTCCAGTTAATTGGGCAATCGGTTAATCAGGGCAGTCACTTATTTACAACACTCTAAAGAACAAAAACTAATCGAGAAAATAGTTTGGATTCCCTACATTTATTTGGAACACTATGCCACTTAATTGGGACAGGAGACTGTTGGTGAATGGTTTCTAATTAGCATCAGTCATGTGCACTTGTGTGGCCATTGGACACTACACTGAGCTTAGAACAGTTTTTAAATAGCATGAGTTGGATGTGTTTTTGTTCAAGAAGCAGTGAATTGTGTCACAGATAGTTGGCAAGAAATAAGCAGTACAACAATTCAGAAACACAAGAAAATCTGCAGATGCTGGCAATCCAAACGACACACACAAAATGTTGGAGGAACTCAGCAGTCAGGCAGCATCTATGGAAAAGAGTAAACAGAACTGAGAGAGAAGGAAGGAGATGCCTAAATTAAAAGTTGAGGGGAGGGGAAAGAGGCTAGCTAGAAGGTGGTAAGTGAAGCCAGGTGGGTGGGAAAGGAGGATTTGGAGGATGCAATCGTTAAAAGCACTGTATGATGGAAGTCCATTATCTGCACGAGATGTCTGCGCTGCTTTTGTTCATTTGCAAATGGAAAAAAAAACACAGCAGCATACACTCTATGAATTTCTCCATCAGTAACTGTTAGAAACCAATACACAGTTTTATAGTACTGTGGTAGTAGTGATAATGTGATAATGTTCTAATTTGTTCTGTATTTCATTTAAATACATACTTTATTACTCAGTGAAAACTACTTTTTCTTTTCTCCTTTTTTAAATATTTCCATGAAATTTCAGCTAATTGGTGCAGCCGCTTAATTGGGCCAAAATAAATTGGTCATGATGTGTCCCAATTAACTAGAATACGGAGCATTTAAGAAGTACGTTGATAAGCACTTGAAACACTGTGATATACAACACTACAGACCCAGCACTGGAATGTGGGAGTAGAATAGGTAGGTTCATGATTGCTGACACGGACACAGTTAGGCAGAGCGTTTTCATGCCATACAAAGACAATGATAGCTAGCAGAGTTTTAAACTTTTTGATTAATATTCAAAATTTTCTAAAATCATTGCCTTTTGGACAAATAAATAATAACTTACTCAATATTAATGTAGCATTTGTATAACACACCAAGTCCCAACAATCTGAAGTGCAGAATGTCTGGAAATACATGGGGTTTTCAAATTCAGCTATTGAGCTATCACAATTTTTTCCAAAAGAGATAATGATAAATATCTACTTAATTTTCTTCCATGGTATTCCAGTTCATTCCACTATAATAATATTTGTGGTGTGAAAATTTGATCTGCTTTGACAAGTGGAATATTTAGAGAAGCATGTGAAAATAGCCTTTCCTGCATTTCAGTGATGAATCTGATAGATTCACATAGGTGTGAGAGTGGTGAGGCTGAGAGGTCTATCATAGCACATGGAGTTACAGGCTGAGTGCTGGAAAATGGGGGAATATAGTTTGGTACATGGTGGAATAGTATAGACAGATAATATGTACCTGGCAGCAGGGACAAACACAATAGTGGTTGTTACCCTAGGGTTCTCTAGGATTCTGAAAGAGGTAGTGTTAGAGATTGTGGTGGTATTAGAAATGATCTTTCAAAAACCATTGGACTCTGGCATGATGCCAGAGGACTGGAAAATTGAAAATGTTACTCCACTCTAAAAGAAGAGGAAAGCAGCAGAAAGGAGATTATAGAGCAGTTAGCCCAATCTCAGTGGTTGGGAGGATGTTACAGTCAATTGTTAAGGATGAGATGATGGAGTACTTGGTGACACAGTCATACTACAAAGTCAACATGGTTACCTTCAGGGAAAATCCTGCCTGATGAACCTGCTGGAATTCTTTGATGAGATTACAAGTAGGATAGATAAAGGGGATGTAGTGGATGTTGTATATTTGGACTTTCAGATGGCGTTTGACAAGGTGCCAAACATGAGGCTGCTTACCAAGTTAAGACCTCATGGTATTACAGGAAAGTTACTAACATGGTTAGATCATTGGCTGATTGGTAGGAGGCAGTGGGTGGGAATAAAAGCATCCTTTTCAGCTTGGCTGCTAGTGACTTGTGGTATTCCACAGGGGTCGGTGTTGGGACCACTTCTTTTTATGCTGTATATAAATGATTCAGATGATGAAATAGATGGCTTTGTTGCCAAGTTTGAAGATGATACAAAGATTGGTGGAGGGGCAGGTAGTGTGGAGGAAACAGGTAGGATGCAGAAGGACTTAAGACAGATTAGGAGAATGGGGAAGGAAGTGGCAAATGAAATACAATTTTGGAAAATGCAGGTCATGCATTTTAGTAGTAGAAATAAATGTGCGGACGATTTTCTAAACATGGAGAAAATACAGGAATCTGAGATGCAGAGGGACTTGGGAGTCCTTGTGCAGAACACCCTTAAGGTTAACTTGCAGGCTGAGCCAGTGGTGAGGAATACAAATGCCATGTTAGCATTCATTTCAAGAGCTCTAGAATACAAGAGCAAGGATGTGATGCTGAGACTATATAAGGCACTGGTGAGGCCACAACTTGAGTACTGTGAACAGTTTTGGGCCTCTCATCTTAGAAAAGTTGTGCTGGCATTGGAGAGGGTCCAGAGGTGGTTCACAAGTTGATTCCAGGAATGAAAGGGCTATCATACAAGGAATGCTGGATGGCTCTGGGTCTGTACTCATTGGAATTCAGAAGGATGAAGGGGGATCTCATTGAAACCTTTTGAATGTTGAAAGGCCTAGACAAAGTAAATGTGGGAAATATGTTTTCCATGGTGGGAGAGTCTAGGACAAGAGGGCACCCTCAGGATAGAGAGGTGCCCATTTAAAACTGTGATGTGGAGAAATTTCTTGAGCCAAAGGGTGGTGAATCTGTAGAATTTGTTGCCACGTGCATCTGTGGAGGCCAGGTCGTTGGGTGTATTTAAGGCAGAGATTGATAGGTTCTTGATTGGACATAGTATCAAAGGTTACAGGGAGAAGGCCGGGAACTGGGTTGAGGAGGTGATAGAAAAAAAGGATCAGCCATGATTGAATGGTGGAGCAGACTCAACGGCCAGATGGTCTAATTCTGTTCCTATGTCTTATGGTCTTACGTTCTTATGGTCACAGTTCTAGGTTTTCACACAAAATGCCATATATGTCATAATATAATTTACCATCTGATTGACATCCCTTAAGAATATCACAAAACATTTAAGCAAGCTTAATTGCTGGTGACAGGATGTCCATTATCTGATTATTCTGTATATCTGAATTGTTATACAGGGAAAAAAGCTCAACATCAAGCAATAACTAAACAATCTTGTGGTTACTGATCAATTGATAAGCTATGGAACAAATACGTGCCATCCCTATACAATCTATTTTCACTACTGTGATGTTATGCAATTCCACCCATGTCTTAGCTCAGTGATTGCTGAAGCCTTCATCCTCACCATAATCACATCCAGATGTGATTATTCTAAGCCTTCAATTTTAAATTCTAATCTTAATTTCAAAAGACACTGCTTTCATATTAACTAAATTTTCTATCTCCATATCTTTAAAAATATTTCTTAAGGTTTTCACTTTCAGCCAACCATTTACTCACAATGTTGAAATTTTTTTTAATTCAAGTTATCAATTCCTCCTGCTCTAATGAAGGTATATTGAACTGCTATATAAATTCTAGATTTTATTGAATAATTTGTAAAATTAATTGTATTTTTTTCTGCAGACTGGCAGGTAAACAGCTCCATTCCATATTGCTCCAGAAGGTGGTTGTAGCATAGTGCAACAGAGTGGCTTCACAAGGAAATTGTGATATGAGAATTAAGTCAAATATATGCCAATACCAGGCTTCTTTCCTTCAGGCCAGCACAGGAATCTCGTTGTGGTTTTCATATATATTTAAGCATTTTATTTCCTGATTTTCTTAGACTACATGTAAAATTGCTAAACTGGTCACATTTCATCAAGTTTTCTGGTTTATCTGTCAAGTAACACAAATACTTCATTGTGAAAAAGGGTAGAGAGTTAAATTCATAGTCAGAATACAGCTGGAAGAACCACCCAGCTGTACTCTGACTGTAAATTCTGGAATTTCTTTAGGCAGAGAGTGGTGAATCTGTGGAATTTGTTGCTACTGGCAGCTGTGGAGGCCAGGTCATTGGATGTATTTAAGGCGTAGGTTGATAGATTCTTGATAAATCAGGGTATGAAAGATTACAGGGAAAAGGCAGAAGAAGAACGGAATTGAGGGGGAAATGGATCAGTCATGATCAAATGGTAGAGCAGACTCAATGGGCCAAATGGCCCAATTCTGCTCCTATATCTTATGGTCTAACAAATGAAGCTGTTTAAACACACCACACTCATGTTACAGCAGTAATTAAAACAACAAAGATTTTACTGAGAAATAACTTCTCTTAAAATACATATATTTAGTTATAACAGAAAAAATGACCAGAACTACAAAGTGATATTGTAAATGTCTATTAGACCAGTGAATAATTTATGCACCAGCTTACCTTCCACTTTAATTCTGCTGTCAAACGATGCCTCCCTCTCAATCTGTTGTTTATTAATTGGTTTCCTGGCATCTTCTCCATTGTAACATGGTCCACAATCTACCAGGTGAGCTCTCTCATGCCCATTTGAATTACTGTTTTTGTTGAAGTGATGGATAAAGGGTGCATCACATGATGTTGTTAAATCCATTTTTGCAGTGGTTCTGCCAGGCATGCCATGGTAGTGGTCTTCTGAATAAGCAAACACATTATTTTCTTTCTGATTTTCCAGTATTGGAGAGAACTCTATTGATTCTCCACTAGATTTGAGTGGTGGAGAGTTTCCACTTTTTTTCCTGGTTCGAGCAATTTCAGCAAATGAAGTTACTCGTCTTGGTGGTGATCTCTGAGATGTACCTGTGTGACCATCACTCAGCTTGCCTGGGCAGCTATACATGCGTTCCAAGGATCCCAACCTGGTAGTCGGACTTTTATCCAAGCTGCGATCATAGCTCCTTGATCTCTGCCTACCAGAAGCATTTGAAGCTACATTCACGTACACTTGACCTTCTATAAGGTTTTCAGAAGATTCTGCTGCTGGTTTCTCGGAACAGCAATAATCCGTGTTATTCTTTGTATCTTCCGGCTGCTGAAAGAGGTAATATTCTGTAGGGTGACTAGGGCTTGTACTTTTAATGTGATCTTCTGAGCAGCTTGTTATTGATGATCCAACTGGGCTTGGTGTAGACTGAGATGATAGGTCACAAGTCACAAGCTTATAATAATTTTGTGTGGCAACAACTAGTCTTGCTTGACTTTGAAAACAAGCAGTCGTCTCTGAATTCTCTGAAGAACAGGGCACATTTTCACACGGTAGGTGGTAAGAATTGCAGTTGTCATCTACAGCAACTGAACACTGCTGACACAGACAGTTTTGCATGGCAGTATCCCCATTGTTCGTCTCACATGAATTCTTTGGCTCACTAGGTGAAGAATGCAGGTCCAAGTAGAATGCACCCATGTCTGAGTGACAACAATATGAAGATTCATGGGACATGTTACCTGAACTTAGATTGGACTTTGACTGGCTTTTCATTTTATTGTAGATGGCTGTAAAGTTGACCAAGACACCATCTGAACTGTTACATGAGGAATCACTATTATAGGTCATATGCTGATTATCTACTTCAGATTGATCTGAGAAGACACAACTTCTGCTTTGTTGCATATCTAAACTAGAGCAGCTGCATGTTCTGCTCTCCAGTAAATTTTGCTTCCTGAACATTTCATCTGGGCTGCTGCCCAGTCCTTCATTACAATCAAAGAATAAGGTTGATGTGCTTTCATTTGTACAGTTGCATATAGGTTGTTGTATTAAGTCACCTGATGCTGATCTTGATGTGATGGTGTTATCTGACTTCTTGCCATCACATGCATGAGTTTGTTCCTCTTCACCTTCAATAATTCCTTGCCCACTGGGCGGGCTCCACTGTTGTGTGCTGTTCTCAGCAGAATGAAGATGAAATGGCTGGTCATGCAGAACAAATGGTGGGTTACCGATGTTGCTATTCTGAGAATGAAAAGAACAATTATTGGAGCTCTCCTGATCATTGTTCTCATGATTTTTCAAAATTAATGAATTATGCTGTTCAATTGCAGTGATTTCTTTTGAATTCAGTCGCCTTGCATCAGTTTCATGTGTTGTTCCAGGAGGTAAGCAAGAGGCCTGAATTAAGCTGCTGTACAATAATGTTTCCTTCTGAAGCAGGTCCCTCTCTGGCAGTGATGTAGTTCTTGTGATTCCCAGATCATTATGGTAGAAGGGGTTTGATCTTTTGCCTATGTTGCAGCATTGTCTGTCCGGGACTTGACAATGAACCAGGGGAATATGATGTACAATCAAAGTTTCTCCTGTCAGTTTGGGTGGGCTATCCATTATGTTTCAGGTCATCAGCCAAGTTGAGCAAAACATACAGCATCTCCAATGAACATATTGATAGTCTGCGACATACTGTAATTCATAAACCTGGAAAACATAGGAGAAAACAAAAACATGGCTTTACAGTATTTGTTATATCAGGCAAATCCTAGCAACACTTCTGTGTACTTTTAGGATCAATTAGTGACTTAATACTTTAGACTATGTTAACCTATATCACGCTGTCTAGAACTATAAAACATGAGCAGAGCACACAAGCTGCACATCAAGGGGGTAAATTTAAAACCAATTATTTCAGTGAATGAGTGGATAATCGATAGATCAAGTATTATGCAGTAATAGGAGAAATAATTACTATTGATCCATTCAGATGCAAACTAGATTGATCACTTTCCACGGTAACATTATGGATTATTGGGAAAGTGGGGGGAGGAACTAAGCAGACTGGCCCTACCCTCATTAGAGTTTGAGTGAATAAGAGATGATCTCTTTGAAACATACACAATCCTTACGAGACTGGGAAAGGAAATACAGAGATGAATCAATCTTTGAAATTCAATACCCAAGAGTAGCGTGGAGGCTCAGTTGTTGCAGTTGTTGGCTAGAAATTGATTTTTGGATATTAACAGAATCAAGGCATCTGGGATAAATACAGGAAAGTGGTCCAAAGGTAAAGGATAAGTACTGGACTAATTGATTGGCAGTGTAAGTGAAAGAAGCCAAACGGACTACCCTGCTTCAATTTCTTGTGTTTATTGTACATCTATAATTTGAGACATGACATGCAATAAATAAGGCAAGATTGGGTGGAGCAGGTGATTTGGACCCATGTGTTACAGTTTTACATCACTAAGATTTTTATTAAATCATTCTTTGGGCTTGATTGAAATGATTAGTCAACAAATCCATGTTACCATTTAAAAAGCCAGATGATAAATAAGCAAGAAGAATGTTGTTCTATTTGTTTAAATGAAAGGATGCTGGGAATAAAAAACCCTACCATGCTAATTTATTGGATGCTACTATTTTCTTAAAGATTAACTGCAAGACTCACTTGAGATATCTACAGATTAAAAGCAGTCAGGGGCATTACTGATTTAAAATAGATTAGCATTTTACTGCTTTGTTCAGAATATATTTCTATTTTTAGCATCTCAAAATTTATTTTGGTTTTTCTGGCTGTCTAGGATATCTTTACATAACTGAAACTTTAGTGACCAAATTATATAAATTGGGAGCTATCAGTAACATTCCTACATATTATGTTCCTCAGAATGATATAAGATGCAGTCAGAGATAAGGACAACAAGGAGAAGGTCATGGGTGGCAGAGGAGCGGCTACAAGATTGACTCAAGTCAGTGGACTGGGCCGTGTTCAAGGACTCAAGAGGATCTGAATGAATTCACCACGGTTGTCACAAACTTTATAAAAACAGCTGTAGCCGAGTGTGTCTCCACAAACTCATTCATAGTCTAACTGCACAACAGGTCGACAACAGATGTCATGTCAGTGGCATTTCACTCAACCTTGGAACATCTGGACAGAAAAGATGCATACATCAGGATGCTCCTCATCGACCACAGCTCGGCATTCAATACCATCATCCGCTCAAAACTAATCAATAATCTCCACGACCTAGGCCTCAATACTTCCTTGTGTAACTGGATCCTCAATTTCCTCACTTGCAGACCCCAGTCAGTTCAAACTCAGCAACAGCATCTGCTCCACAATCTCCATCAACACAGGTGCACCACAAGGCTGTGTACTTAGCCCCATTCTCTACTCACTTTATATTTATGACTATGAGGATAAGCACAGCTCCAATGCCATACTGTCGTGAGCCGAATCAAAGATGGTGAAATTGATGCCACAACAACCACCTATTACTCGATGTCAGCAAGATCAAGGAGCTGATTATTGACCAGGAGGAGGAGGAGGTCCATGAGCCAGTCCTTATTGGAGGATCAGAGGTGGAGGGAGTCAGCAACTTTAAATTCTTCAGTGTTATTATTTTAGAGGACCTGTCCTGGGCTCAATATGCAAGTGCCATTGCAAAGAAAGCACAGCAGCGCCTCTACTTTGTTAGGAGTTTGTGAAGATTTGGCATGACATCTAAAATTTTGACAAACTTTGATATATATACGTGATGGAGAGTATATTGACTGGTTGCATCACATTTTGGTATGGAAGTACCAATATCCTTGAATGGAAAATCATTCAAAAATAGTGGGTATGGCTCAGCCCATCGTGGGTAAAGTCCATCCCATCACTGAGTACATCTACACAATGTATTGTTGCAGGAAAGCAGCATCCACTATCAGAGACCCCGACCACCAAGGCCATGCTCTCTTTTCATTGCTGCCATCAGGAACCTCAGGCTCACACCACCAGGTTCTAGAACAGCTATTACCCTTTAGCCATCAGGCTCCTGAACAACAGGGGATCACTTCACATGCATCATCCACAAATTATGGACTCATTCAAGGATTCTTCATCTCATGTTTCTGATATTATTTATTTATTATTTCTTTTTTTTTCTTTTCTACTTGCACAGTTTGTTGTTATTTGCATATTGATTGTTTGCCATCTTGTTGGGTACGGTCTTTCATTGATTCTATTATGTTTCTTGGATTTACTGTGTCATGTCAGAAAGAAAACAAAACTCAGGGTTGTATATGATGACATTTATGTGCTTTGATAATAAATTTACTTTGAGGAATCAATTCCACTATTGATAATTTTACTTTCTTATGTTTGACACAGCATTGCACACTATTGCACATTGGTAAATTATTGTGTTTATTATTCTGTACTTTATTATTAGTTAATATTATTACTATATTTATTATTATTATTATTGCTAAGTATGTTTTTAAATGTAGCTGCTGTAACAAAATAATTTCCCACTTAGGTTCAAGAGAGTACTTATTATTATTAATAATGATTCTTAAATCACTGTAAGAAACCAAAAGAATTTAAAGTCATATCTGCTTAGTGTACTACATCTCCATTCAAGAACACGGGAAAGAGAAAAGCAGTCAACCTTTGAGTTCTCACATACTCATCCTTGTGTATGAGTTTACTTGCAACACAGTAACAAAACGTAGTGATGAGGCCAGTCTGACCATGGACTTTGGTCAGACTATGGACAAGAAACCACTCAGTAGTCTGATCTCCAAAAGGTTAGACCTGATGGGATCCAAGGTAAGTTGACAAACTAGACCCAAACTTGGCACAGTAAGAGGAAATGGATAACAATGCTGGAGAATTGCCTTTATTAGAGAAACCCTGTAACTAATGGTGTAACACAGGGAATAGGATCTCTGTTTATTGTCTACATTAATGAATTACATGCAGTGGCTATTTTATCAGGTATCTCATGTACGTAACAAAGTGGCCACTGAGTATACGTCTGTGGTCTTCTGCTGCTGGAGCACATCAGACT
Organism: Mobula birostris; assembly: GCF_030028105.1. NCBI lineage: Eukaryota > Metazoa > Chordata > Chondrichthyes > Myliobatiformes > Myliobatidae > Mobula > Mobula birostris. The sequence goes on along the minus strand of NC_092372.1, from coordinate 36,436,916 downwards.
CAAGGTTTGACATATTGTGAATTCAGAGATACTCTTCTGCTTACTAACACACATATTTCAGTTATTGTTGCTTTCCTGTCAGCTTGAACTCGTCTGACTATTCTCTTCTAACCTCTTTCATTAACAAGGCATTTTCGGCTACTAGATGCTTTTTTTTGTTTTTTACATTTCTGTAAATTCTACAGACTGCTGTCCATTAAAATCCCAGGACATCAGCAGTTTCTGAGATACTCAAACCACCCAACAGGCACCAACAATCATTTCACAGTCAAGTCAATTAGATCACATTTCTTTCCCATTCTGAGTTTGGTCTGAACAACAACTGAACCTCTTCACATGATTGGCTGATTAGATATTTGCATTAATGAGGTACCCAGGTGTACCTAACAAAGTGACCACTGAGTGTAGGTATGATTACAAATGACAGAGAAATTGTTGATGTGTCAATAGTGAGAATGATTATCTTAGGTTACAGAATAATATTGATCAGCTGGCAAATTGGGCAGAGCAATGGCAGATGAATCTTAACACCAATTAAGTGTGAACAGATGCATTTTGATAGAACTAATAAAAGGGGAGCATCTTCCCTGAATATCCCGTTGTGAATTGTGTGGATTTACCTAGCTCAATAACGTAAATATCAAACATTATCCGCTACATCACTGCATCTCATAAAACAGATTAATATTGGTGAGTGTTTGTTAAAATAAAATTACTGCTGCAAAGAAAAATATGGATATGACATTCTACTGGTATCATAAACTGACAATTTCTCGATCTTTCAAATCTCCAAATTAAACAAGCACAATGATCCAGCACTCACCACCCTTGGAGTCAGAGAATTCCAGAGATTTGCTACCCTCTGGGAAAATACATTTTACACATCTCCGTTTTAAATTGCTCGCTTATTTTGTAGTTAGTAAATCCCCTTGTTCCTGACTCTACCACAAGTGAAAACATCTACCCTGTGAAGTCTGCTTAGGATCTCACGTTTGATAAAAGAATAACCTCTTATCTTTCCAAACTACAAGGAATACAGACCCAAATACTCTAGCCTCTCTTGACAGAGTTTTTCCTCCACCTATAGTGTAGTTGCAATGTGAAGTACACTGCCTGCACTAGATAAGCATTTCAATCACCAAGATGTAAAAGGAAATGGATCAAGTGGCTGTACAACAGCGATACAACTGCCAGCAACTCTTCAGTCGGTTTCAGTATTTATTCTTTGAGCATACTTCTGGATTCAGTAATATCCAAATATGGATAGGAGTGCTGAACATAAATTTAATTTTTTAATGCTCATAATCATGTCCAAATGGCTTCAATTCAACTTTCAGTTTTCTACAACCACCGTTGTTTATATATTGATCAATCTTCCAATTGTTTAGATGTCTTTCTGTGCAAAGAAGGAAAAAGTCAAATGAAAATATGGAAAATGAACTCTTTTCTATAAACTTGTGAGCATACAGAATAAACTGCATTTTGCAGCCAGGGTTCAAGACACACCCATTATATGTGTTCCAAGGTAAATGCATGTCACATTTAAAAATGACAATTTGTTCTGCATCAAGCAGTTTGATCCAACAAATAAAACCATAAGACATAGGAGCAGAATTAGGCCATTCAGCCCATTGAGCCTGCTCTGCCATCCGATTATAGCCGATTTATTATTTCTCTCAACACCATTCTCCTACCTTCTTCCCATATGTTCTACGTTCTATAACCTATGATGTCCTTTCAATTCAAGAATCTACTAACTTTCACTTTAAATATTCCCAATACCTTGACCTCCACAGCCATCTGTGGTAATGAACTCCACAGATTCAGCACTCTCTGGCAAAGAAATTCCTCCTCATCGCTGTTCTAAAGCAACATCCTTATATTCTGAGGCTGTGCCCTCTGTTCCCGGACTCCCTCATTATTGGAAACATCCTCTCAACTTCTACTTTATCTAGGCCTTTCAATATTCGATAGGTTTCAATGAAATCCTCACTCAAGTCTTCTAAACTTCAGCGAGTGTAGGCCCAGAGGCATCAAACACTCCTCAAGTTAACCCTTTCATTCCTGGGGTCATTCTCATGAACCTCCTCTGGACCCTCTCCAATGCCTGCACATCCTTTCTTAGATAAGAGGCTCAAAACTGCTCACAATTGTCCAAAAATAGTCTGGCCATTGCCCTCAGTAATTTGTCCCATTTATTCTACTTTGGTTCTTTCAATGAGCAATCAATTCAGTTGGAAATTTTTTTCTAAGCATCTTCACCTAATTTTCTTCTGATAGCTTTTGAATCTGAATCCAGCACCTTGCCAAACAATTCATTCTAATCCTTTTTACTTGTGTAAAACATTCTCCAATTTCACTTCTGAATTTTTCCAGCATTTTTTTTGTTTTCATTTTAGGTTTCCAGCATCTGAAGTTCTTATCAGAAACAGGTTGTTTCTATATATCATCTAAACCCTCCATTGTTTGAATCATCATGAGGAGTATAGATCAGGTAAATGCAAGCAGACTAACGAACAGTATTACTGACTCACTTTAAAGGACAATTAAAAATCATCTATATGAAGTGGGATACAGTCATATTTTTCACACCCAATATAGGCAGATTTCCTTCCCTAGGGGATCATTAATGATTCTATTGGGATTGCATACTGCTCTTACTAATAATTTTTTTTTATTTCCTATGGTTTTTAAACTTATAATCCCTGAATTGTCAAAATGACATTTATATACATATTTAAAGGTATATTTGTGGATTATCCTTTCATTATACCATCAGTGAACATTGTTACAACAATAGATGCTCTGGATAATGAATGCAAACTTGAGTATCTCAGAAAGTCTAGCGCAAAAAGCAAAAGTAAAGTAAGGTAAACGAGCAGTAAGTAACCTGTTGGAGGAACACAGCAGATCAAGCAGCATCTGTGGGACAAAAGGAATTGTCAATGACAGGTTCAAAACTTAAATCATGGTTATTTATGGAAACTGTAGTTGGTACCATGAAATGACAAATGATTATTTTTCTTCCTAGCAGTAATTCTATTCCAAAGAAAAGTCACCATATTTCATATGATGTGGCAAAGGAAAACAGTAATGGTAATATTCGATGTTTATGTTACTGAGTTAGGTAAATCAATATCTAATGAATTTCAGGTATTAATCTTTCAAAGGAACAGATTGGAAAATGCTAGAGAATAAAATTCATAATATCTACAGATACATATAGGAACCTATTTAAAATTCTAGCAGATCATTTATTGACAGCGCCATTCCAGCCAGATCTCGTACTGTTCAAACATAGCCACTCTTTTCACTTGCCAAAGCCCAGTAGTTCAAATGGGGAATCCTGGAGGAAGTATTTTTGTGATGGGCAATATTGGTAAGCCACTCAGCAGTCTTAAGATATACATATCATTAACATTGACCTGACATTACCCTGGAGTTTGCGGGATTGTCCAACTCAGTAATGGGTTAATGAACAGGATTAGTTATCTTTGGTGGATATATTTTGAGCATTTCTGACTTTAGGAGAAGTGAAATAGCTCAAAATTACACTGGACAACATTTTTTTTTGAAAAGTGTTGCTTCTTCAGAAATTTTTATCTGCTTACGATAGACTGCTTGAACACAAGTATAATTTCAGACTACTTCTATCACATAGGAGTTTGGAGAAACTAGTAATTAACTTTTATAGAATATGTGTTTAATTGCATAATGGTGCTGATGCTTTCTAATATTTCAACTAAGCTAAAAATGTTTTGCTCATGATTTTCATTTGTATTCGGTGTTTGAGGCTTCTCACTTAAGTGTCCAACAATAGTCAGCAAGCATTGATGGATTCCAGTTGCCCTGATACCATTTCTCCATGACCTTGATGTCTTGGTGAAACCTTTCACTTTGCTCGTCAATGACAGTACCAAAATTTGCAGGGAAGACGACCAAACTGGAACGCAGAAAATGAATCTTTAGTAACATGCTGCACTTCATGGTTTTGTACGCTTGAAGCATGTTGTCAACCAGCTGCACATAGTTTGATGCTCTGTGATTGCCAAGAAAATTTTCAACAACATCCTTGAGTGCCTTCCATGTGATTTTCTTCGGTCCCACTAGTTTTTCAAATTGCCTGTCGCTCATGACCTGTTTGATTTGTGAACCAACAAAAATGCCTTCCTTAATTTTGGCACCAGTTATTCTGGGAAAAATCTGTCTCAAATATCAAAACCCTTCATGTAAGTGTATAGCCTTTCTAAAACCAGTCCTGCCATGCAGCATCCGCCCTGCTTAAGCATGCCCACACATGCCTGGACAAGATAGATAACTTTTCAGCTTACATTGTGGGAAACATTTTAATTGACTTGAATTATGAATTGAAATAACAAATATAGGTGACTTCATAAAAATAGTGTGTGATAAGGAAATTTCATGGTGATTTTCATGATCAGCAGCCCAAAATGCACGGGATACACCCAAAAGTATTCAGGAAGCAAAATCTTTGTTGTTCAGTGTTACCAACCATTTATTATTGTCATTGACACATGTCATGAAATTTGTTGTTTTGCGGCAGCATTATAAAATAAACTGTAAACTACAATAAGAAAAAAGATATACATTAAATAAGTAGTTCAAAGAGAGCAAAAATAGTGAGGGGTATTTCATGGGTTCATTGTCCATTCAGAGATCTGATGCCGGAGGGGAGGAAGCTGTTCCTAATGCATTGATTGAGAGTCTTCAGGCTCCTGTACCTCCTCTCTGATAGTAGTTGCTAGCTGAGGATTCGTGTGCTGTTACGGGTCATCAAAACACAAGTGTAGTATTCTTTTGTAAACAAGGACTCGTGTCACTTTGTGCAGGATTTTAGCACAGCTCTCCAAACAGTACCAAAAGTCGATGAGTCTTCTTACCATGGTAATAAATCTCATATTGAGGTAGGGGGGAGCTGGGGACAAATGAAAGGGAAGCAGGAAATGGTGTTGTGAGAAGCCAACTGGAAGAAAGGTAAAGAACTTACCTAATACAAGGACCAATTTACATTGCTTGTGGATGACCTAGTTCTCAGAAGCAACCAGTGATGGTTGCCCTCAGGAAAACTTAATCCATGTTGGTCCATAATGCTTCAAGATGAGAAAGGGTGTTGTCTTCTATGACACAGTGATGCTTGTAAATGAACTTCCAGAGTAGAACCCAAATAGTCATTATTGTATTTCATTGAGGAAAAAAGTAATCTTCAGTTGTCTATTGTAGGAAACCATAGCATTATATGGGGATGAAATGAGAGAAGTGATGACTGAACTTGGAATAACAGAGAATGTAACAGATCTTATGTGAAAATTGAGTGGCATCACTTGTGATCGCATTGTAAATTGCAGGTGAGAAACGTGTAGATTGCTATATGCTGTAGTTTGGCTATGAAAGGCTTCATCCACTTTATACTCCCAAACTATGGCAGTACACATGTCTGTGTATAGTTAGCAGTCACATTGACCACATTCCACAATATCTGAAAACCTGAAATCGTATGGAGAAAATAGCTCCCATTGAAGAACCTGTAACATCAAAGGTGTCACATTCCAAGTAGAAAGCAAATGCCATAAAATGTTGTCAGTCAACCAATTCCAATTTTTTATTCTATTCATTAAGGCATGCCTGAGGTATAAATATGCAAAGCCAGAATTAATGGCTTACAGTCTCAATGGCATATGATCTTCTTTGTGCGTTAAAATGAATGGACGAAAAAGTAAAGGCTGGTGAATACTGTACAGAACATCCTACCAACTATATTTGGATTATTTTATATGGCTTTATATACAGTTTAAGCCATAAATAAATACACAAAAATATTAAGTTGAAGATATTAACATATGATAAATGTGGACAAGAAGCCCTGATTATACTAAATATGCACACAAACCCTTAGGAGAATAAGAAATCACTCCCTAAATTGGATCCACGGCCCAATCTTATTCTAACAATAGCTAGTCAACATCACTTATGCTCAGTGAGATAACTTTCATATGTAACCAAGACCAGCATGCCAACTTGCTCATGCTCAAATTCTTCTTCAAGGAATTCAGTGTTTGCACAACTTGAATTGTAAAAAAATGAAATTAGATATCAAGTTATCACCTCCTTAGGCTAACCAACGTGCTTCATATGACAGAGGTAAAAGTAACTAATTCTTTAAATTACTGTATCACTGACTGTGATTATTGTGTCACTATACACATGACCCATATGTAAAGAATGCATTGACCACCTTCTTATCAGAAACCTGTTTCTGCTTACTTTCACTTTTGCAACATTAATTACATAAGGCATTTTTTTTAAGAGACATTAGTTTTCTATATTACCTGAGTAAAAATACAGTATTTCAGCAGGACTGCAGTGAAATCCAGTCACAGTAATTTTTCAGCAGTGGAGCATAATCCCTAAATCTTCAGACTTCAAGGTAAAGGAAACAGCAATAAAGCTAACCGTGGCAATAAAGCCACTCCGTGTTTCCAAAGAACAAAGGACAACCCAAGATAAATGTATTGTGTATCTCATTCTATTTAGACAGTAGGATTGTCTCTTAGAGTGAGCTGTAATTATAATTGCCTTGATCAGGTCTGCTATTCCTACTGAACTGTACATGAAAATTAAGAGTAATGAGCAGTAACTCAGCTGCGTGATCAAATTCAGCAAAACTAAACATTACTATTCAAATACAAGTTTCATCTATCCAAAGCAAGACTTTCACATTGCTTAAACAATAAATGCTATGGTGAGCAATGCTGAAGAAATAGCAAGAAGCTTTAAATAAAATAGGCAAGATAATGCTGTCTGAATAGTCAGACAGGTGCAAACATAAGATCTGGTACCAGCCATAAATAAAATTTATATTTTGTGTTTTGTACCCCTAAGCTTAAAACCAAACCACTTCACACAAAATTCATAAATAACCAATAAGGGAAATTTATTTCAGAGACAAGAAGTCATTTAATTTGCTTTGAAAAACATGTATTTAATTGAAATAATAATCTCAACAAGACACCTGCTTTTACAAGCATAGCCGTCAAAATTCATGCTTCCATCCCCCACCATCAAGATATGGTTTTCAGCTGCTCTACCTTATCTGTGCTTATTTGCATCTGCCAAACTGACTAAATAATTATTTGTTGTGTTCCTTTCTCCTTTTCTGGGTTGGCCACTTTCATCACATGAGCTCTGTAAACATCTTATAGGCAGCCAATGTTATAGTCTGAGTGATTAGAAAAACCACAGGTATGCTTTGTTCCAGAACAAAAGAAATCAAGATTCAAAACAGTACCTCACATACAAGACCCACAGTAAATCATAAGATACACAAGAATAGACACAAAGATGAGCTGCATAACATGCAATGACATGTGATAATACAAATATTGAAGAAATGAGCAGATTGAGAATTGAAAATAAATGGAAGCAGTTTTCTTTCAAACAGCTTGTGATTACTATTATAGTAAAAAGCAAAATATTTAATATGGTGATTTAAACACTGTAATAATCCACCATGACATTCAAAACAAATACAGAAATTTAATATAAAGAGATTCAATAGACAAATTATATAAGATTGTACAATTCAAGTCAACATGCAATTTATATATAACGTGTAGTTTATTTTCAAGAACATTCCAAATGACCTCATTATCACAGTCTCTGTCTATATATGACTTTATATGACTATATAGAGTCTCCATTACACTGGGTTCACTGCATTCTGCACACAAAGCACAAAACAGAAGCCCGAAACCTGAACTCATTCACTTCAAGGCAGTAATTTAAACTTAATAGATCTTTTTGGGTTTATAAAATGATTGAGATACTTGCTCAACCATCAAAAATGCTTGCCATTTTAAAATATACTCCACCCAGAAATGCAGTGTGGCACTTCAACACAAAACACAACGCGTCATTAATGGAGCATTAAATCACCATTCGTCATCTAATATCAGGCCAGAGCACAAGGATAAACCATTTCAGATTCCTCCTTGTAAATTAGTAGAAGAAAAACACAATGTTTACACCCCTTCCCCCATTTGCTTCCCATTACATGCAGCAGTAAGGACAGAAATAAAGAATGATATAATGGCAGCTGTCAGACATAGCAAGGGAGCTTTAAACAGAACATCTGAATTACTCACCAACTACACACAACCAGAATGACTTGTCATCCACTTAAATCTCCACATAAACATCTTATGCCTGTGTATCACAGCAGCCATGACAGCTCTATGGAGAACGAGCAATGATAACCATACAGCTCCCATAGTGACTCCCAAACAAAAATCCTCTGCATTACTAACCACAGTAAATACTCAGAATAATATTCTGCATTATCGCAATAATATCATTGATTTTAACTGACTAAATAATTTACCACGGCAATTTAATCTGTATTGACACTCTTGCCAGCACCATCAAGTTTTCAGAAAAAAGGCAGTGAGCAGAGGAAAAAAATATGCATCGAAAAGATGTGAGCTTAATCTCCACCCTACCAAGCCTTTTGTTCAAGATCTTCTCATCTTTCATCACTACATTTCACAGGCAAAATTACCTTTTGTTGTCTTGATAACCACCAGAACCACCAATTTTACGTTTACACTTATTACATAACCATACTATGGCAGAGCAGTTATTTATTTAATAGCAACTATAGCAATGCAGTGGACTGCGCAAACACAATGCCAGTGCTGCTGCTGCTGCTTGCTAGAATGATCCAACGTCATCACTTAACAGGCATGCCCAAAGCCTGCAACTGCAATCCCTGCCTGAGTCCTTGGAATACAATTGAGCTCAGAGTTTGAAAGATCAGACCGCAAACATGAGAAAGGCTAGCTAAAACTAAATAGTTTACCCTATAATTGGATATTATTATTCCAATACATAATAATGTGCACCATATTCAAAGACAACACTAATCTAAAAATATAATAGTTTGTTGATCAGCTAATTTACAACCATTTGTTTCATAGAACATAGAAATCTACAGCACATGATAGGCCCTTTGGCCCACAATGTTGTGCTGACCATGTAACTTATTCTAGAAACTGCCCAGAATTTCCCTACCACATAGCCATCTATTTTTCTAAGCTCCATGTACCTATCTAAGAATTTCTCCACTTGTAAATTGGCTTCATTTAGATCATGATATTTTATTGAATATATCAATGGTTGTCTAAATATTGTATTGTATACTTGATCCTGGCTTGAATAAACAAAATTGTGGATGTGTATCCAACAAAAATTGCTCTATGTAACATTATCCGGAAGCAATTATTTCCCTTGTTTATGATCAGCATTTTAGTCCCTTAATAATCTAATGGCACTTCCTTCATAGATGACATTATTCAGAGTCAGAATTAGGTTTAATATCACCAGCGTATGTCATGAAATTTGTTAACATTGCTCTAGCAGTACAATGCAATACCTGATAATAAAAAAAACTGAATTACAGTGTGTGTATGTGTGTGTGTATATATATATATATATATATATATACATATACACACACACACGACACACACACACACATATAATAGTTAAAATAAATAAGCAGTGCAAAAACAGAAATAAAACAGTAGTGGGGAAGTGTTCATGGGTTCAATGTCCATTCCGAAATCTGAAGGCAAAGGGGAGAAAGCTGTTCCTGAATCACTGTGTGCGCCTTCAGGCTTCTGTACCTCCATCCTGATGGTAACAATGAGAAGAGAGTACGTCCTTGGTGATGTACACCGCCTTTATGCAACACCACTCCTTGAAGAAATCTTGGATACTTCAATACCATTGGCCACACAACTCCTTATCTGCCTAATAATAAGTGCACCATGTACCAAAATTAATTAAAACGTGCACACGTTTTTAAGGACTAAAAACCCCTACTTATGAAAAGATTTTTGAATTTCCCACGGGATGGAGGAAAACCAATTATTGTACAGGTATAACCACACTCAAAGGACTACATTTTATGAAATGAATTACAAACATGAAAGGTTTAAATGAACTGTACATGGATTTCATTCATTAGCTTTCTAATTCAGAATATCAAGGAAACAGCTAAAAGATTTTTTTTAATTTGCTCATTTCGGAGATCTGGACTTCACTAGCAAGACTAGAATTGATTGCCCATAAAGGTAGGAGGATGCCTTCTTGAACCACTGCAGTTCCACAATGCTGTTGGGTAAGAAAGTCCAAGATTTACACCCAGCAACAATGACCACAAATGTATGTATGTCCTAGCGAGGACATTCTAAAATTTGAAGGGACCTCCTACAGGTATTCCTGTAAGTTCTCTGTCCTTGTCCTTCATTTTGCAGGGATTGCCTATTTGGTTGCTCAGTGTGTTCTATAGATGGGACATACCACTACTGTGCACAGCTGATAGAGGGGATGCATATTTAGAGTGGTGGATCAGAGCCAATCCAGGGTATTAAGCTTGTGACTTGTGTCTAGCAGACTATGGAGTGGTGTTAGAAAATGAATACCTAGTCTCCTGCCTGCTTCTGTAGCAAGGTATTTAAGTAGCTGTCCAGTTAAGTTTTTGGTTAATGTTGACCCCAGGATTTTGATTGTAGGGAGTACAAGATTCTCTGTGCACATTAACGATACAGTACATATTATGCAAGTTGCCCAGCTTTAATTATACCCATTTCCCAACTACAGGTGTCACAATGTCACTCATAGAACGTACCATCACTGTTAGTAAAGTTTACGTTATAAGTGTGGACAAATACATTAGACCATAAGACTTTAAGATATGGAAGCAGAATTAGGCCACTTGGTCCATCAAATCTGCTCTGACATTTCATCATAGCTGATCCATTTTCCCTCTCAGCCCCAGTCTCCTGCCTTCTCTTCATATATCTTCATGCCCTGACTAATCAAGAATCTATCAAACTCTGCCTTAAATATAGCCAAAGACTTGGCCTCCATAGCAGCCTGTGGCAACAAATTCCACAGATCTACCACTCTTGGGCTAAAGAAATTCCTCTACATGTTCGTTCTACTCTAAGGCTATGTCCTCTGGTCTTAGACTTTCCCATCATAGGAAATATCCTCTCCACATCCACTTTATCAAGACATTGAAACATTCGATAGGTTCCAATTATGTTATCTCTCATTCTTCTGAGGTCTAGCAATTGCCAGAGCCATCAAAAACTCTTCATATGGCAAGTCTTTCAATCTCAGAATCATTTTTGTGAACCTCCTTTGAATCCTTTCTAATGTCAGCACATCCTTTCTTAGATAAGGGGCCCAAAGCTGCTCACAATACTCTTAAGTGAGGCCTCACTGGTGCTTTATAAAGACTCAACATTACATCTTGCTTTTATATTCTAGTCTTCTTGACCTTCCTCAACACCCACTCACCTGCACACTAACCTTTAGGGAATCCTGCAGAGGACTCCCAAGTCCCTTTGCACCTCAGATTTTTGAATTTTTTTTCCCATTTAGAAAATAGTCTACCTTTTTATTTCTTGTATGACCATACACTTCCCAACACTGTATTCCATTTGCCACTTCTTTGCCCATTCTCCTAATCTATCTATGTCCTTCTGTAGCCTCCCTACTTCCTCAAAACTACCTGCCTCTCCACCTATCTGTGTTGTTATCAATAATAGAAATAATAAAAGCAAGGTCAAGATGATTGAGTTGAAACATTTTCACTACTTATCAAATCTTTGATTACACTTTAGTGTATTACTACTGTCATATAACCATCATAGATAACAGTACAGTAGTACTGCAGTTTTTTATGAGAAATCGTATGCTTTAATAAATTTAAGCTCCAAAGATAGAATTTCTTGTAAATATTTAACTACATCACATTGCCTTTAAAAGCATTAATTTTTGAAATCCTTACATTTGCAAGATCTATTTTCTCAAAAAGCAGCTACTTTTGAATCATTTGTTATTTTTCCAACAAAACATAATTTTAGTTTGATGAAGTAAACATCCCCAAAACAGCGTATTGTAAACAGAGCTTACTTATGAATAAAATGAATATCTGGAATTGTAACCAATATATGCCTAGTTGTTTTGATAAAAGTAATTCCCAAGTACCAATTACATTTGTAAAACAAAGGCTAAAACTGTATTACAGAAACTACCTGGACAGTCAGAATCTGCACCAACATCCAATACACACATTCTCTAATTTCCCAGAGTTTTCATGGTCCTCCAAGATCCCACTCCATCAACAGTTATTGGTTGCTGCTGGGACCCGGCTCACCTATTGCTCAGTCCGGATCCCGTACCCTTATTGCCGAGGACACTGCTCCCTTACCGCTGTGGTCGGGGCCCCAGCTCCCTTACTGCTGCGGCCGGGGGCCCAGCTCCTTTACCGCTGCAGCCGGGGGCCCCGCTCCCTTACCGCTGCAGCCGGGGGCCCAGCTCCTTTACCGCTGCGGCCGGGGGCCCAGCTCCCTTACCGCTGCGGCCGGGGGCCCAGCTCCCTTACCGCTGCGGCCGGGGGCCCCGCTCCCTTACCGCTGTGTCCAGGACTCTCCTTCATTTACTGCTGCAGCCAGGACACTGTTCTCTGTGCTGCTGTTTATACAACCTCACAGATGCACCTGGAGCACTCTGCTCCTAATATTGTCCCTACAGTGATTCTCTTCTCAATGCTGCTGCCTGCAGAATCCCACCCCATTGTTATTTTCTCCAGATCTTACTCTTTGTCACTTCAGACAGCTCCCACTACTTTTACCTCAAGAACCCGTGTCCGGGATGTGCTCATTGTAGATCAGTAGACCCGGACAAAAGATGGATATCGCAAACATCCATTAAATTTATTTGATTATAAGCAAAAGATTCTGCTATCATATATCAAAATTCTGTTCAAACGAGACATCAGCATTAAAGTAAACTTATTGATTCAATATTCCCAATAATATGTTACACTGGAAGTTTTAACTTATTTTAACTTAACTATTTAATAGACATATTTTCTTACTGTAATTCAGTTTCTTTTTCTCTCTTTTTTTTATCATGGGTTTCATTGTACTGGTGCCATTAAGTTAACAAATTTTTTGATGTATGCCGGTGATATTAAACCTGATTCTGATTCCTAAATTACTAATTAATTAGAATCTTGAATTTGCTAATATGTATTTCCGTTACAGAATCATCGTTCTTTCATAGGTCAACAACAAATCTGGAGGAAGTTGTTATACTTCATCGGAGAAGCTCTGATATGTCACCAAAGACACTAGTAAATTTTTACAGATGACCCATGGGGAGCATTCTGGCTGGTTGTACCACCGCCTAATATGGAGGGTCCATGCATAGAGCTAAAAGAGACTGCTGAGGGTTGTACACTCAGCCAGCTCCATCATAGACATAACCTTCCCCACCACTGAGGACTTCAAAAGGCATCCATCACTAAGTACCCTTGTCACCTCGGACATTCCCTCTTCTCACTACTACCATCAGAAGATAAACACAGGAACCTGAAGACCCACACTCAATGTTTTAACAGCTTCTTCCCCTCTCCCATCCGATTTCTGAATAGTCCATGGCCACTACCTCACCAATCCTCTTTTGCAGTACTTCTTTACTTATTTTTTATTGTTCCTTATAGTATTTTTTAAAATTTTGCACTGTACTGCTGTCACAAAACAAAAACGTCAGTGATAAAAACTTGATTCCGATTCCTGCCATGCAGACTTCATTCTCAGTGCACTTGATTTCCACAGAGACGCCGTGATCATTGTGAAATGGAGCAGTCCAACCTCTTTGAAAGTAAATTTAAGCTTTGATAAAATTAAGTGGTTGGGTGACAATATCTGACTGAAATCCAGCTAGTGAAGACAATAAGACCTTAAAACCATAAGAGTAGAATTGTGTCATCCGGACTATCGAGTCTGTTCCACCAATCCATCGTGGCTAATTTATAATCCCTCTCAATCCCATTCTCCCTCCTTCAAAACATCCACCATTGTTCCTGTACCTAAAAAGATCAAGGTAACATGTCTGCACGACTGGTGTCCTGTCACAATAATAAGCAAATGCTTTGAGAGGCTGGTCAAGGACTACATCTGCAACATACTACCACCCACAATGGACTCCCTACAATTCATCTACCGACACAACCGATCAACAGACGACGCAATAGCCACTGCTCTACACACCGTCCTTACACATCTGGAGAAGAAGGATGCTTATGTGAGAATGCTGTTCTTGGACTACAGTTCAGCATTCAACTCTGTAATTCCCCCCAGGTTCGACAAGAGGCTCAGAGACCTCAGCCTAAATGCTGCCTTGCGTAGCTGGAGCCTGGACTTCCTGTCAGATTGTCAGCAGGCGGTAAAATGGGCTCCCTCACCTCTGCCCCTCTGACCCTCAACACAGAAGCCCCCCAGGGCTGTGTCCTAAGCCCCCCTCCCTTACTCTTTGTATACCCATGACTGTGTCACCACCCACAGCTCCAACCTGCTAATTTAATTTGCTGATGATAGTACACTGATTGGCCTAATCTCAAATAATAATGAGACAGCCTACAGAGAAGAAGTCATCACCCTGACACAGTGGTGTCAAGAAAACAGCCTCTCCCTCAATGTCGCAAAAACAAAGGAGCTGGCTGTGGACTACAGGAGGAATGGAGACAGACTAACCCCTGTTGACATCAATGGATCTGGGGTTGAGAGGGTGAACAGCTTTAAGTTCCTCGGCATACACATGACTGAGGATCTCACGTGGTCTATACAACAGTGCCTCTTTCACCTCAGATGGGTGAAGAAGTTTGGTATGGGCCCCCAAATCCTAAGAACTTTCTACATGGACACAACTGAGAGCATCCTGTCTGGCTGCATCATTGGTTTGGGAACTGTACTTCCCTCAATCACAGGTCTCTGCAAAGAGTGGTGCAGACAGCTCAGCGCATCTGTAGATGTGAACTTCCCACTATTCAGAATGTTTACAAAGACAGATGTGTAAAAAGGGCTGAGGGATCATTGGGGACCCGAGTCACCCCAACCACAAACTGTTCTAGCTGCTACCATTTGGGAACCGGTACTGCAGCATAAAAACCAGGACCAACAGGCTCCAGGCCAGCTTCATTCATCAGGCCACGAGACTGATTAATTCATGCTGATACTATTGTATTTCTATGCTACATTGACTGTCCTGTTGTACATACTACTTAACTATAAATTACTATAAAATGCACATTGCACACTTAGACGGAGATGTAATGTAAAGATTTTTACTCATGTGAAGTATGTAAGTAATAAAGTCAATTCAATTCAATTCTCTTCATAACCTTTGATGCCCTGACTAATCAAGAACCTATCTACCTCAACTTTTAAAAATACTGAATGACTTGACCTCCACAGCCATTCATGGCAACGAATTCCAGACTCACCACCCTCTGGCTGAAGAAATTCCTCCTCATCTCTACTCCAAATGGATGTCCCTCTATTCTGAGTTTGTGCCCTCTGGCCCTAGACTCACCCACTATAGGAAGCATCCTCTCCACATCCACTCTATATAGGCCTTTCAATACTTGATAGATTTCAGTGAGATTCCCCCATCTGTACAAAACTGCACAGTAGCAATATACAGTATGGAACTGCAGGAGAAACACATTGACCATGGACAATTCCTAAGGTAAAGGTAAGGACAAAGGTGATAAAACAAAGCAGCATCAGCTGTTTGTATTTTTGCCTGGAATTAGGTTTTATACTCCTTCTGCCCCAACAATAATACAGAGCATTCTTGCAAACAATCAACTCCTACATGCACACACCCACTTAAACTAAAAAGCCAATTCATCCAAAAACTAGAAACAAGAATTCAAAAAAAATTGAAGCATACTAACTAAATTCATGATTTTACTGAAAAGCAGAAACCCTTATTCCTTCTGCTCATTAACCGTATGCAACCTTTTCTTTGCTACAGGCCCGAAAGCTTCATAGGTGACTACCCAGTGCCCTGCTCAATGTGGTGCTAACATTGGCATCCATACTGTGGTTAAGTTGTGTGCCAACTCAATAACTAAGATCTTCCGTGGAGTTAGCTAGTCTACTAAAATAAGACATTGGCATAATTCATCAACCCACTCATACCGAGGTGGCCTACTTCATTGCAGAGTTTCTGCATTGATGACCAGTCAGCAGGCTGCACATTAGCTTCTGCAATTCATCCATTATCCATCAATTCTAAGTGGATACAGCAACTATGACTGATTTCTACCAATGACTTTAAATCTATGATCTCGAATCTTGAGAGCTCTGCTAAGGGAAATAGATGCTGCTTGTTCACCCTAAACACTCAATCTAGTATCACCTCAAACTTCGCTCATTATAACGCACACTATTTATTCCACAGTGTTTTTAGCCTTGGCAACATCTTCATTGAACATCATTGTCCCTCTCCTTGAAGTTATACTGTATCTTTCCTATCATATTTTGACCTGGGTAGCAATGCAGCAATGTCAAACTTCATGGAATGCACCTGAACTGAGGCAGCAGTGCTTTTATCTGATATTTAGTTGCGAACATATTCTTCCCAACAGCATCCCAGCAGTGAAAGCAGTGGAAACACTCATTTACAAACCGTCACAGCTAAGGCATGGCAGAGGGTCTGTTCAATACCAGTGGGCACCACATCACTGCCAATTATCTTCATATAAGGAAGCATGTGATTTTTTCCCCCAAATAATTAGGTGTTCTATTAATGCTAATGTCTTTAGATTAATTTGTAAACAGAAAAGTATAGAAACACTGTAATGCAGAAACATTTGTCAATAAATTTTCATATCCTGATGGCTTTCTATGTCACAATCTTGTATGCATTCTTCAAAGTCTTGGTCCCTACATTAATATCCGCTCTGTAGCTGTGGACTAGGTGCTCTCTTTTGTTTTAAGCCTGCTCATACATATGTTATAACCCAAAAGAGCCTTGAAACAGACTGACTTCAGACTGCTTCATAGGACCAATTCAGACAGCTACTTGGGATGAAAGGCTGTAGGCCACAATGTGACAAACCTGATAGCTTGCAATATGGTCATTATCTGAGTCCGGTGAGGCCATGGATTCTCTCCTGGCGAGTTCTTGTATCACATTTTTTTTTCATTTGGTTCCTGATTGGAATTCATTAATGTCTAAGTGCATCTCCCTGTATCATGTGTCTCTCAAAGCTTACCAGGTCATTCTTCCCAATTGTACAGTGAACAATGACACCATTAGCACCATTATCCTCTCTGCTTCCACCATCCCTTCCCGCACTGATCCCCCTTTACAAAGTCATCGAATCATGGTACAATATGCCCTTCAGCCAACCAATTACTGACCACGTATTTACAGTAATCTTCTCTTATTCTCCCTACATTCCCATTCGACTTCTTACCTACGCACGAGGGACAACTTACAGTGAACAATTAACTAACAAATCTGCAAATCATTCACAAATGGGAGGAATCAGGTCAGATTTAATACTACTGACAGGTGTAATAAAAATTGTTGCTTTGCAGCAGCAATACAGTACAATACATAAAGAAACTATAAATTACATTAAGAAAAATATCCAGGTAGTATCTACATGGTCTCAGGGAGATCATATAAACTCCAGAGGGACTGGTGGTCAGGACTGAACCTAGATCACTGGAGTTGCAAAGCAGTTGTTCTACAAGCAGTCTCACTGTGCCACACAACTGTGGAAAGACAAAATGCAGATAGCAGAACTTGAAAGCCATGTCCAAAATACCTGTACGGTGATGCAACAGAAAAGATGATATTGAGATTAACTAATGGTAATTGCCTCAAAAAGGGGTAACAACGACCTCAATGGAAAACTATTGGAGCACATATCCAACAGACTGCACACAGCACTTGTGGTATGTGTCTCAACAACAAAGGCTGGATATTTGTGACTGCAATGCAGTGGTATCCCATTAATACATGTAGATCACTGATAATCTAAATTTATGACAATAAGTTGATCAGTTTTTTAAACACTCTCACAGGTTCAATTACAGACCAACTCTGACATTTGGCCAAAGGAGTAAGATCAGTCTTTGGTAATTGGATTTATCATTAAGATAAATAGCTTACCAAATGCCATTTCAGATTAGAGAATAGCACATCAGTATTACTGATAATCAGCCCTACTTTGGACATAGCTTAGGAATCCCAGCACTTGCTGACATAGCACTTCCCAAACTACACAAGAAGAGCTTTGAAAGAAGTCATCTTCAACAATGTATATGCATAGTGCCAAACCTACAGTGGAGGAGAACTGACAATAGGCATATATTTTAATATTATGATACAATCATACGAAAAGCATACCAATGTACTTATATTCTTAGGAGATTAAGGAGGATTGGCCTGTCAGTGAACACTCTGACAAACATCTACAGTATACTGACTGGTAATGGCAATTTAATTGATCAGAAAAACAAGAAGCTATAGAGAGTAGTTGACTCTGCCCAATACATCATGGATACATTCCTCCTCAATGTTGGTAACATCTAAAGGAGGTGCTGCCTCAAAAAGGCAACAGCTATTTATCATCAAAGGTTCTCCACCATCCGAGCCATACAATCTTTTCACAGATTCAATCACGAAGAAATTAGAGATGCCTTAGTCCCACACCAGCTCCTCTCTTCAATGATTCAGTTATTGAATCAACCAGCAAACCCAAATCAGTACTGTTCAGCAACATTATGAATACTTTGGTCATTTTGCACCAAAATAGAGTTTCTTTTTGTTCTAATTGCATTGTTGCCTGTAGAAATTGTGTACAATTTATGTTCGTGTTTTTTTTTGTGAATGCTGTCTATATGATTCTATGTACCTGTGACGTTGCTCTGTTTTTCACTGCATGTGTACATACATGTACTCATGCATATAAAAGTACTCATTTTTCAACAGAAGTAATGTTTAACCTTCAAAGAATTAAAGCATAGTTATCAAGAAAATATGTAATCATAGAATCATAGGATTATACAGTGCTGAAATGGGCTCTTCAGTACAACACCTATGTCTACCATGATGTCTATCTGTGACAATCCTATATCCCTCTACTGTTTTTCTGATCTATACCTATCCACTGGCATGTTAAATATTGCATCTGCTTCTGCCATGTTCTCTAGCACTTTGTTCCATATATTAATAACCTCTGTGTGGAAAAACCTGACCCACAGATCTCCTTTAAATTTGTTCCTCTCACCTCAAACCTGTGCCCTCTAATTTTAGATCACCCCAACCCTAGAAAAATTAATCTATCCCATATATGCCCCTCAATCTTATGAACATCTACAAGGTCTCCCTTCAGCCTCCTTCACTCCAGCAAGAACAAACCCAGTCTATCCAATCTCTCTTTCATGTCAAAGGGAAAACAAATCTCTACAAAGTGATCTAAATTAATTACAAATATAAACCAGAAAATTATTGATTGCAGAAGTATTTACCTCCCCCCTTAATATGATACACCAAATCATCAAGAGTGCAGCCAATTGGTTTCAGAAGTCATATAATTAGTTAAATAGAGATCTGTTTTTGGAGACCTGTGTGCAGCCAAGGTGTTTCAATTGATTGTAGTAAAAATACATCTGTATCTGGAAGGTCCAACTGCTGGTGAGCCAGTATCCTAGCAAAAACTACACCATGAAGACAAAAGGACACTCCATGCAACTCCGTGGAAATGTTATTGTAAGGCACAAATCAGGAGATGGATACAAGAAAATTTGCAAGTCACTGAAAAATCCTTTGGAGCACAGTTAAGTCAATCATCAAGAAATGGAAGGAATGTAACACAGCTGGAAATCTGCCTAGAGCAGGCAGTCCTCAAAGACAAATTGACCATCCAAAAAGGGGACAAGTGAGGGAGGTCACCAAGAAACCTATGTCAACTCAGGAGCTGTTACAAGCTTCAATGGTTGAGATAAGAGCGACCATGTGTGCAACAACTGTTGCCCAGGTGTTTCACCAATGGCGGCTTTACGGGAGAGTGGCAAAGAGAAAGCTACTGTTGAAAAAAATTCACATTAAATCTCAGCTAGAGTTTGCCAGAGGTCATGAGGGAGACTCTAAAGTCAGCTGGAAGAAGGTTCTATGGTCTGATGAGACCAAAATTGAGCTTTTTTGGGCATCAGACTAAATTTAATGTTTGGCATAAGCCAAACACTGCACATCATCAAAAACACACCATTCCTACCATGAAGCATACTGGAGGCTGCATTATGCTGTGGGGATGCTTCACTGCAGCAGGACCTGGAAGCCTTGTGAAGGTAGAGGGTAAAATGAATACAGCAAAATACAGGGAAATCCTGAAAGAAAACCTAATGTAGTCTGCAAGAGAACTGCAATTTGGGAGAAGATTTGTTTTCTAGCAAGACAATGACCCCAAGTATAAAGCCAAAGCTACACAGGAATGGCTTAAAAACAGAGAAAAAAAAATCCTGGAGTGGCCAAGTCACAGCCCAGAGCTCAATCCAATTGAGAATTTGTGTCTAGACTTGAAAAGGGTGTTAACTCACAATCCTAGTGCAATCTGACAGAGCTAGATAGACCAGATTTTAAAGAAGAATGGGGAAAAAATGCAGTGTCCAGATGTGCAAAACTGATATAGACCTATCCACGCAGACTCAAGGCTGTAGTTGCTGACAAAGGAGTGTCCTTTTGTCTTCATTGTGTGGTCCAGGATACTGATAGGTCCAGGACAAGTTCTCTGAGATGGCGACATCCAAGGATTTAACGTTTCTGTACTCTTTCTGATTTTGCAATATCCTTATCAAATATAAATTCCTTTCAAGCAAAAGAAAACACAATGGGAAAAATGGACCAACCAAGGCTATCGACTAGATAAACTATGTTTTCCTTGGAACAGCACTGAATTTGAATTGAATTTAATTGACTTTATTTCCTATATCCTTCACATACATGAGTAAAAATATTTGTTACATTTCTGTCTAAATGTGCAATGTGCAATACGCAATTTATAGTAGAGATCAGGAGTAGTATTTTATAGTAGGATAGTAGTAATTTATATTACGAGAACTTGATTTATAATATGCATTATTATTATTATTATTATAGGATTGATAGTGAGGAACTTTTTACCCTGGCAAAGATGTATAAAATCCTGGCCTTGAGTCTCGAGTAAGGAATAAAAGATTTAGAAAGGATCTGAGAAAGAATTCTCTTCACCCAGAAGGTAGACGCAATCTTGAATGCAGATGATGGAGGTAGCTACTCCCACAATACTCAGGCAGCTTCTATATTAGCACCTGAATCACCAAGGCATAATAGACTATGGACAACATGCTAATCATAGAATCATAGAAATCTACAGCACATTATAGGCCCTACATCCCACAATGTTGTGCCAACCATGTAACCTACTCTAGAAACTGCCTAGAATTTCCCTACCACATAGCCCTCTATTTTTCTAAGCTCCATGTACCTCTCTGAGAGACTCTTAAAAGACCCTTAGTGCTAAGTAGTACTACTAAGATAGATTATTGATGGTTGGCATAAACATGGACCCAGCTGGACACTTAGTACTGCAGGTCTACTCTATCAGAGATGCTGTTTGGCCAAGAAACTGAGGAGCTGGAGGAATTCCTGTGTGAAGGTGGAGTGAAGTCTAACAGTGAGTGATCATCTTTGTTGCAATTCTTGTGATCACAAGACCCTGTTGGACATTGTTCATGAGGAATGCTGCAAGTCTAATTCACTGGTTTATTGGTGGCAAGTGGGGTAGCTGCGTGGCTTTGGTTATAGCAAGGACCAGGCCTTAAGCCCCAGTGTCGCCTGTTTACAGCCAAGAAGGAGAGCCGGAGGCATCAGGGTCAGTGGGCTCCACCAGAGTACCAGGCGTGGTGTGGCACAACATCCAGATTGGAGTTGGTGCTGCCCCCTCGTGTTCACTCAGCAGAAGACAACCTGTATTGAGTTTGACTTCAGACTGCAGCAGCATTCATGGACTAAGGAGCTTGGATTGTATATATATTTTGTATGACTGTATTTTCCTGATATCTTACATGTGCTTGCTATCTTATACATGTTATTTTTGCTTTGTGCTGCGTGTGGTTGTTGGTGCAATGTTTTGCACTTTGGCCCCAGTGGAACACTGCTTGAGTAGGGTATATTCATGGGTATTCATGTATGGTTAAATGACAATTAAACTTGAATTTGGTGGCCACAGGAACTGGTTTCTATGCTATATGACTCTCTGACTTTATGAAAAGTTAAAGAAAGTATCTAATCAACAGTTAAGCAGTAACCTGGAGAATTGAAAAAAAAATCAAAATTCGTCAATTTAGGAAAGAAAAAGTAGAATATGAGAGTAGATGAACAAGGAACATGTGCTTGGTGCTAATGCACAATCATTCCACCACAAAAAAAACTTGAAGTTGATCAAAAAGAGGTTTGAAACTTTCAGATGGTTTAAATGTAATGTCTCCATGGGCATTCAGCTTTAGTGTTGAGACTGTTCGAAAAGGTCCGTAGTATGCCTCCTTGAATTCAGTTTAGTTGGTGAGGGAAGAATTGGGCATCACAAGAATGGTGATATCAAAGGCAAGAGATTTAAGATGGTTTAACTTCAGAGGCAATAGACTTAACATCCGGACAGCTTCTTTACTCAAAGAGTTGGTGTGTATTTGGAATGAGCTGCCAGAACTAGTGTTGAGATGGACACATGAGCAATAATCAAAAGCAGACTACTTAAGTGCATGGATAGTAGAGGTTTAAAGGGCTAGAGGCCAAATGCAGGCAGGACGAGTTGAACCAAAAAGCCTGTTTCTATGCGGTATGACTCAATGACATCATTAGCTGTGTGCTTAGTGCTAGGGGAGCGACAGAGGATTAGTGTGAACTGTGCAAGAAAGTCACTTTTCCAAACCCCCAATGATTTCACTGGAAATAATAATTCTCTGATATAACCCATGTATAAGCATTTTCATGCACAAATTAATTATAATGAGGCCCAATCCCTGAAACTGCTCAATTAAGTTTTAGAGATTTAGATTTGTTCCCAACTCTGCTAGCTGAAAAAGCTACTAGAGCTATTGAAAAGTTTTTAGTTTGTGGCTGTAGGTTCAACTTGCAGACTGTTCAGGTTATAGACAGTACACAGAAATATAACCAAGCCATAATCTGGGGTGCAGGACTGTATTAGCAAATTTACTCTCCTTTAATTAACTGAATTTAGTTAAATACATTTCCTGTTTGCTTAAAAAAATCATTAAATTTATTTTGAATGTTTCTAAATGCGAAGACTATTCTACAGCACTTAAAGTCCTTGACAAGGATGACAGTTTTAAAATCCTGTGACTTAGACGAGACATCTGTCAAGGTTGTTTTTTCGGTTACATCAGGAAAAACCTACTACCTCACAGAACTTCCCATTTAGGACTGAAGACTTCAGGCAGAAAATTGCCATAATTAAACCTTTTTTCTCTGTTCAGATGTCACAATATTCTCAAAAGGGGTGGTATCATTCTGAATTAGAGACCTGGATTCTACGAGCCTAGATTTCATGAAATAGGAATCAGTGGAAATGGAAGGTTGGGGGGGGGGGGGGAGGGTGGACTTCTTATCTTCTCCTTTGTCATATTATTCTCACTCACAGTAATTTGAAATACAGAGAAAAGGGCAACCACAATTTCAACCCAAACCCCAGGAGAGGCAGCAGTAGTGGTTATACCACGAAACAAACCCACTTTGAGCTAGGTCACAGACGATCACATCATGAACTATTAACCATAACATTAATGGTAAAATATTATGTTTGTGGCCAGGAGATCATTTCTGATACCAGGAAGAAAGCTTAAATCCTCTTGATTCAAGACATCCCACATCTTTCAGTGACAATCTTCTCATAATTTAATATTTACTTGAATTCCAAAAACTGTTCTCATTTATCTCCAGCTATAGACTTCTGCCACCTAAAATTTCCTATTTACTGGCCACCTGGGAGACAATAACTTTGTTTTGGTTTTAATGGAAATGAAACCAGAGTCAAAATCTCTCTATGCCTTGGCAGTGTATGTTTTTTATGTGACATAATTTCAAAGGTAATGAGTCTGGAATGCATTAACTGATTCTTACTGTCTCAATCTGAAGCCAACTCTGAGTCATAATATTCCATAACTAGCCCATTTAGCACTAACACTTTACTAACTGCTCACCAACAACAAAAATCCTCAGTGATTGCAACACATGATAATAACAGATGATGATTATGACCCACTCCAATTTATGGCTCACTACTCAAATATCATTCATTTTCATAACCTTTCCAAAATCTACCATCAAAAATGTGAAGAATCTGTGAAGCTATAAAAAATAGATCTCCTGCAAAATAATAAAGGCATAAGTAAAGCTTGGCTAGAAGCAGCTGAAGTTGACAAAAATCCTTTTTCAACTGTTAAGTATTAGAAAAGGACAGGAAAAAAGACTGGAGTCAATCTCCATTTAGTCAATGAGTGCTTGGTTGTTGGGAGTGGGAATGGAGGTGGTTGGTAGGTTATGAAAGGAGCCGACAACAATGGAAGTGAAAAGATAGAGTGTTTCCTGTAATAAATGGGAAGTTTCCTAGGGAAAATTGCATGCATTTGGGTCCAACAGTGGTCCTGATAAGAAATGTCAAAGCAAGTTTCAAGCTTCAGCTTAAGATTAGTTCAGTGTTGTCACATGCCCTGCATATTCAGCACAATTTTGCCATGGTGACATCAGATGGGCAAAGAATATGATCTTACATGCCTGCATGTGCTTAGTCAGCTCTTTATGCTGGGATTTCATACACACTTAAGTGCTGTCCTTTTCAACCTGAAAATAGTCCTCCAAGTCTAAAAGTTTAAAAACACCTGCTACCAATATAAAGTACCAAATCAATTGAAGGCACTGCATGTTCCTTTGAGGACATGTTTGCCATTATTATAAGCATTATGTCAATTAATGCTGATATCCTGGCTTCTGTACTGCATCTACCAAATGCATAATATTTCACCTGTCATACTGACAAATGAATTATAGCTACTGTATATGACTTGAGATCACAGAAAATCTTGGTTAATTTGTTTTAAGTAAATGGACTCTCAATAGCAATACGGTTTGAGCTTGATATTTAAATACCAACTTCACACTATATTGCCATTTGGGACAGGAGTTACTGGAATCTGGAGGAAAAAGCAAATGGCTGAAGGAACTCAGCCGGTCAGGCAGCATCTATGGAAGGAAATGCGAAGTTTTGGGACAGTCATGAAGAGTCTCCACTTGAAACATCCGTTACCCTCCACAAATGCTGCCTGACACACTTAATTCCTCCAGCAGCATGCATTTTTTCACTTAATTAAGTGCATTTTGGTGACCTACCCAAGGTCACATCACAAACACAGAAGAGAATGAAAAATCTCAGGTCAGGCAAGAAGGGTAGAAAGAGAACAACTAACATTTCAGGTGTGCAGCTCTTTAATGAATGACTGATTGACTGTGTTTTTCCAGCATTTTATGTTTTTTTTTAAAAACAGATTTCAAGCACCTACAGTTTGTGATTCTGCTTCTGGTGACGCCATCCAGTGCTGAAGTTTTACATTGGTATGCAAAGTCAGGATGTCTTCCTCTTCTTAACAAAATCAAACAATCAAATTACTTGTGTAGTCTTACTTGGACAGCCACCAATAGAAGTATAATACGTAGCCATTATCCTGACGAAGACTTTTAATCATATCATGTGATGACTAACTGGTTGAATGCAAGAGCAGATTGCTTGGCAAATGATTTCCTTGCCTCAGCAGTTGAAATCATAAACAAATTGTAGCTGTGCCTATGAGTACAGTGGCAGAAAAGTAGCTATGAGAAGGAAAGGACAGCCTTTAAAGCTATTTTTGAAGCTAATTTGAAGCAATCTAAAGCCAGTGCAAAGAAAGATTGTAATGCAGTCCATTATATTCCATTAAGTGGATAAAGAAAGGCCGTACCATTTCAGTTCTGTTTCCCAAAGAGAACCACACCACAGTCTCAGTGTTCTCATTCACAAGAGGGATCTCAGTCAGCTTCAAAACAACACAGGACTCTCATTGATATTTGTGGCTCCTTGAGATGCCTTGCTCAGTTATATTTCATAGAAGATTAATGAAATGAAATTTTACATCTCTAAATCACATTGCCTGACTGGCTGAGAATTTACAGCATTTTCTGTTTTTATAACTGATGCTTGGAGTTTAGCATAATAACAGAAAGAAGCAGCTCTGGATCAGGATCAGGTTTAATATCACTGGCATATATCATTTATTTTTTTGCTTTGCAGCAGCAATAGATTGCAATACAAAATATTAAACACTATAAATTACAATAAGCACATATATAGAAATTAAATTAACTAAGTTCTGCAGAAAGAGAGGGAAAAATACCGAGGTGGTGTTCATGGGTTCATTGTCCATTCAAAATTCTGCTGGTGGAGGGGAAGGAGCTATTCCTGAAACACTGAGTGGGTGCCTTCAGGCTCCTGTACCTCCTCCTTGATGGTAGCAATGAGAAGAGGGCATGTCCTGGGTGATGGGGATCCTTAAAGATGGATGTCACCCTTTTGAGGCATCACCTTTTGAAGGCATTCTGGATGCTGGAGAGGCTAGTACCCATGATGGAGCTGACTGGATTTACAACTTTCTGCAGTGGCCCTCCATGCCAGACGGTGATGCAACCAATTAGAATGCTCTCCATAGTACATCTGTACAAATTTGCAAATGTCTTTAGTGACATACCAGTTCTCATCAAAACTCCGAATGAAACATAGCTGCTGTCATACCTTATTTGTAATTCCATCAATATGCTGGGCCCATGATAGATCCGCAGAGATGCTGACTCCCAGGAACTTGAAATTGCTCACCTTTTTCACTTCTGCTCCATCAATGAGGACCAGTGTGCGTTCCCTCAACTTCCCCTTACTGAAGTCCACAATCAATTCTTGATGTTGAGTACAAGGTTGTTGCAGTGACACCACTCAACCAGCTGATCCATCTTACTCCTGTATGCCCATCATCATCTGAAATTCTGCCAACAATAGTCATATCGTCAGCAAACTTGTAGGTGGCATTTGAGCTGTGTCTAGCCAGACAATCATAGATGTAGACAGAGTAGTGCAGTGGGCTAAGTATGCATCCCTGAGGTACGTCAGTGCTGATTGTCAGTGAGGAGGAGATATTATTTCTGATCTGCACATATTATGGTCTCCCAGTGAAAAAGTCAAAGATCTTGTTGTACAGGGAGGCACACAGGCCCAGGTTTTGAAGCTTTTTGATTAGAATTGAGGGCATGATTGTGTTGAACTCTGACCTGATGTAGGTATTACTATCGTCCAGGTGATCCAGGGCCGAGTGAACAGCCAGTGAGATTGCATCTGCTGTAGACTTATTGTGGCAATAGGCAAATTGCAGCAAGTCCAGGTCCCTGCTTAGGCAGGAGTTTATTCTAGCCATGACCAACCCTCAAAATACTTCAACATGGTAGCTGTGAGTGCCACTGGGTGACAGTCATTAAGGCAGCTCACCCTGCTCTTCTGGGCACTGGTGCGATTGTCGCCCCTTTGAAGCAGGTGGGACCTCTGACTGCAGCAGTGAGAAACTGAAGATGTCCTCGAACATTCCTGCCAGTTGGTTGGCACAGGTTTTAAGAGCCCTACCAGGTATACCATCGTGGCCTGATGCCTTGCAAGGGTTCAATCTCTTTAAAGACATTCTGACATCAGCCTCTGAGAGAGAGATCACAGGGTTACCAGATGCTGCAAGGATTTGCAGAAGTGTAATTTTATTCTCCCCTTTAAAGTGTGCATGAAAGGCGCTGAGCTTATCTGGGAGTGAAGCATTACAGCCAATCGTGATGTTAGTTTTCACTTTGTAGGATGTAATGGCCCCCGAAACCCTGCTAGAGCCAATGTGCATCCGATTCCATTTCTAACTCAATTGAAAATGTTTATCCACCCTTAAAATAGCCTTCCATAGGTCATACCTGCACTTCTTGTATAGTTCTAATTCACCAGTTTTGAATGCCACAGATCTAGCCCTCAGCAAACTACAAATCTCCTGGTTCATCCACAAGTTTTGGTTTGGGTATGTTCCTGAAGACACATACTCATCCACATAGATCTTGATGAGGTCCATGACAACCGTAGTGATTTCCTTCAAGTTCAAAGATGAATCATTGAATATTGTCCAGTGCACCAAATCAAAGCAGCTCTGCCTTCTTGACCATACCTTCTTGGTGCTCACCATTGGTGCCGAAGTCTTTAGTCTCTGCCTGTACATTCGGAGTAGAAGTATAGTCAAGTGATCAGACTTACCAATGTAACACACATAAAAGCTGCTGGTGAACGCAGCAGGCCAGGCCGCATCTCTAGGAAGAGGTACAGTCGACGTTTCAGGCAGAGACCCGTCGTCAGGTCTCAGCCCGAAACGTCGATTGTACCTCTTCCTAGAGATGCGGCCTGGCCTGCTGTGTTTACCAGCAACTTTTATGGGTGTTGCTTGAATTTCCAGCATCTGCAGAATTCCTCGCGTTTGCAGATTTGTTTGGTAAGCATTCTTCATGGTGGTATAACAGTGTCAAGTGTGTTGGCTATTCTGGCTCCATAGGTGATATGTTGGCAGTAGTTATTCAAAGACTTCTTCAAGTTGAGCTGTTTGAAATCTCCCGTAGTGATAGGGAAGGCACCAGGGTATGCAGTTTTGTGCTTGTTGCTCAGCTCCTTTAGTGTCTGTCTAATATTGGCCTGAGGTGGAATGTACATTCCTACAAGAATGATTGCAGAAAATGCTCTTGGCAGATAAAATGGATGACATTTGATCATTAGATGTTCACGTCGGGCGAGCAGGACTGAGACAGGACCACCACATACGTGCACCACGATGAGTTTATTATAGAGCATACTCCACCACCTCTGCCTTTAAAAGACTGAGCTGTCATCTCTTTGCAGAGAATGGTGAAGCCATCGGGTTGTAGTGCTCTATCAGAAATTGAAGATTAGATTTTGCATGGAAAATGTTTAGGATAAATTATTGCTTTGCATATCATACTGATAGAAACCTCACTGTTACTGCTTTCAGTGAATATTTTTTTAAAGCTTCTACCAAGAATCTGAAGAAATCTGAAAAAGTTACAAGAGTCCAAATCAAATCTCAGATTTATTATAATTGGAACCTTGGAACCCTGGAAGATTTGTGTAAGGACAGATGAGGGTCTCACTGGACCTTTCCCTAAAGAACTACAAGCTAAATGTTCGCTGTCACCCATCTGATTTGATATCTTCATTAATGACAAGTAAATAGCATCAAAAGGGATGATATTTTTCAACACATAAGAATACTTAGAAGTGTATTTGAAATAGAAATTTAGGTAACCTTGCTAAGCACAGCGGAGCAAAATAGGGGTTTGAGCATTTCTAAGAAAGTGCTACTGAGAACAAAAATATAATCTCCATTACCAACTGATTCTAATTAGGAACAGGATTCAAATAGATCTGACATTAGTCATTATTAGACGGTAATGATGAATTATAAATTGATGATTGTAAAAGCTGCCATCTTTTACTTTAGCTTGCCCCTCCAGTTTTGAGTATATTCTGAATAACACAAAAGAAAATTTACTAAATGCTCAATTCATATAACTTATTTGGAAGTTTGGTTGCTCGCTGAGCTTGGCAAAATATATGCAGATATTTCAGCTCCAATCGAGAAGCCATCATCGGTGTGCATTTGAGGGTGTTGTCTCCTCAGAATGCCAGATTATATACTTCTCTAGGGTCCGAATAGATATTGATTGGACATTGTGATCTGATTGGCCGGTTTAAAACACTGTGAACAGTTTAGCAGTAGAAGATTCTGACTGGTTAGCTTTGAGGGGTTTGTTTCACTGTCCAGATCCCGAGATCACTGGTAATTTGTTCATTGTTGATGTTGTTGTTTCTCTTTTCTCCATAACGGTTCATATATCTGATCTATGTTGATATGTTTATTGATGGATCCTTCTGTAGATAACCACGCTTCAAGAAATTCTCATTCTTTTCTTGTTCTCGCTTGAGTCAAGACTCTGGCTGTCATCCAGTTGAAATACTGTCCTTCTTCATATTCATGAGCTGATACCAGCAAGAGTGAGTCGTGCCTTCTGCTCGCTAGCTGATGCTTGTGTAGCCTTGTTGATAGTTTTCTTCCTGCTTGACCAACGTAGTACTTGTCACAGTCATTGCACTTTATTTTGTAGATAACATTTGTTCTATCAGTCGCATTTGGTTGCACTTTGAGTTTTGATTGGTTTTTCCTCAAGGTTGCAGTCGGTTTGTGAGCAAGTGTGATGTTGTGTTACTGAAGCAGTTTTGCTGTTACAGTCGGTCGCGAGTACCGCATACGCAAATTCAACCAACCGCGAATCGAGAAAACCCGGAAGTGCTCTTCCAGCACTTGTTGTTCGAGCATGTACAGACTTTTTTTTCTTGTCATTATTCCCTAAACAATGCAGTATAACAACTATTTTACATAGCACTTACATTGTATTAGGTATTATAAGTAATCTAGAGATGATTTAAAGTATACGGGAGAACGTGCGTAGGTATCGTGGATCAGGAACGAAAAGAAAACGGAAGTTCTCTTACTAAGTTGGAACAGGCACATCTAGTATTATTTCGCGTCAGTTAGTCAAAAGTTTGTCTTAGTATATATTTTACCTTCCCATGCATATAAAACACTTAAGAAACGTATGTTTCAGTGCCAGGCTCAGGAACGGAAGTTTCCGAGTTCGATCCAGTGACAGACCGCTACTGAGCGCGCTCTCCATCCGTGCCGGGTTGATGTGAAGGATCAAAATCCCAAAACCCAATAATTAAATCACTGCGTTGCTTAGTAATAATTGTAGCTTTCATCAGGACAGGGCCTTTCTCACTTTATCCTTCAAAATTGTTCCGATCGTTGACTGACTGTAGCCTAACGCTTTTCCAATGACCGATGACGTTTCACCTCTTTCAGATTGCTTTATTATTTCCACTTTATTTTCAATCATGATCGTGATTATTTTCGTAAACAGAAACACTGCGGATTCAGAGCTCCGCCACCAGGTCCTAATGTCCATTGCACTGAGACAGGTTAAATAAGGTCCGGGGTTCTGCTGGGTCCTAAGGTCCACCGCATTTGGACAGGTTGAATGAGGGACTTGAGCATCCGCGCTTTTTTGGTGTCCGTGAGGACACCCGGAACCAATCCCTCGTGGATAAGGAGGGCCGACTGTATTTCCTTATCTTAAGGTATCTTAAAGTCTCAACTTACCTTAAAGCCAGCATGCATGTATGCCTTGAGGGATGAGTTTTCTGGCTATTGAATTAAATAGACTTGTTGTAAGGCTGTGATTTTTGGGATTAGGTTACAAGAATCACCTCCACCATGTTAAATCTGACATAGGATCAGACATCTGATGGATTTTGATAGGGATTCTGTCAGCAAATTAGGAAGTGTTATTTTATAACAATTATTACATTTCAACTTATTATAAAAATAATATTTTAAATGATCTCTCTAAGTATCACAGATATTTAAAAAGTATTAAAATCAAATCCACTTCTCCTTTGTTACAATCCCATAGAATCTTTTACATCCATCTGAGAGATAAGGCAGTTCTTTTGCTCACCACCACCTCTAAAACTGCTACATTTGGCAATGTAGCACTCCCTCAGCAGTGTGCTGGGGCCTTTATCTGCTCATTACGCTGGAAGTGGATTGAAATCTGCAATATTTTTACTGAAAGATTAAACTGACACCAAATGAGCAGCCATGACTCTATCTGACATAAAATGCCAGCTTTGCTTCAGAACAACTACTTACAGAGTCTGTTATAAAAAAGAGAAAGACGGTACCATAACGGAATGCACTGATGTGTACGGCAAGTGGGAAGGGTGGCAGAGAGGGGGTGTGGGATGGGTTGGGCAGGAATAAACAATAAGGAGAGTATTCCAGAAAAAAGTTGAAATAGCAAATTGTAATGGGACACTGAGAGCTTGATTTTTAATGATGGTTGATGGTAGATTGATAGATTATGGGCCAGAGTAATGTACCAACAACACTGATATGGACGCTGCTTTAATGTCTGGTGTCATCACGAAGAGCAGCTTGTAGAGAGTTAGATAGCAGCAAGAAGTGGATCACACAGAGGGGTAAAACATAAACAAAGAGATTCTGCAGATGCTGAAAATCCAAAGCAACATATAAAATGTTGGAGTTATCAGCAGGTCAGGCATCATGACTTGCTGAGTTCCTCCAGCATTTTGTGCGTCACACAAAGAGGAGCTCTAAAACACTGATGAAGTACTGTACAAGAAATGTGTGGAAGCTTTGGTTGTAAATACCAGCAAGTTGGAAGAGGGATCATATGAACTAACTTGACATTTAACAGACACGTTGGAAGTAAGATGAAGTGTTGGTCTTACTAAAACACAAAATGCTGGAAACACCCAGCAGATCAAGCAGCAGCAGGGATAAAAATGGAGTTTATATTACTGCCCAAGAACATTAAAAAAAAGTATGTTTAATGCTGCAGAGAGGGCTGGGGTGGAAAGGACAGAGTGCAGACCAAAGTTGTCAAGTCCGCAATTACATTAACAACTAGTAGAAATAAAGGCAAATGTGAAACACAAAAGTACAACAAATCAATGAGATGGGAGAGGAGGGAAGCCCTGAATTTCTAAATTCAGCTTTAAGTTCCCAAACAAAAAAATGAGGTACTGTTTCTTGAGCTTACATTGATTGGACTTGACGGCAGAAAAGTGGGAGGCCAAGTTCAAAGATGTGAGGCTGGTATGAAGTATTAAAGAGGCAGGCTATTAGAAGCTCTAAGTCACTATTATGGACTGAACGGAGGTACTCTGTAAAATGACAAACAAGAGAAAATCCTCAGATGCTGGAAGTCCAAGCAACACACGCAAAATGCTGGGGAAGCTCAGCAGGCTGTCCTGACGAAGGATCTTGGCTCGAAATGTCGACTGTACTCTTTTCCATAGATGCTGCCTGGCCTGCTGAGTTCCCCCAGCATTTTGTATGTGTTACTCTGCAGAATGGTTATCATAACTGCCTTTGTTTCTCCGTTTGCTCCAGTTTGAGCTAAAGTAGCTTGACACTTTGGAACTAAAAATCTATCAACTATTGTATTCAGAATATAAGGCTCATGAGTCCAAACCCCATGATGTAAACTGTTAAGTTTGATTCTGATTGTTTTAGCACTGCCTTCAGTACCATTGAGAAGATAACCGTGAAGCAGCTCCTGGAATGGACTTCCTGGACTTAACTGAATTTATCAGCATTCTTCAATCATCCACCCATTTCATAAGAACTATTCACCCTTGTTTTCTTGAAATTTGACTGCAGCTTCCAGTTATTGAATAAAGTCAGAACATAACCTCTTTTCTGCCTTTGGATCTTATTTATCTAAAATTCCCACTCATTTATATTTTAACATATAATTGCAGACATAATAACTCAATGGTTGAGATAACTATTTTCTGCAGGCATTATTTAGCAAACGATTTGTGTTCACTGTTAAAGGATATGAGCACATATGTTGCTGCTGGGAAAGGTCTGTGGTACAAGAATACAGCAATCCCGTATTAAACAGGATGGGTGTGATGATCCTGAGTTCCCTGAAAAAAACTTGTGCTAAGTATTCCAATCCTGCAACACCCACCAGTTTTCAAATGTTCCATATGTGGTTTTCAGAGGACAGCTGCTGCACAAAAATAACCTCATTGCTTTTCTGCATGGAAGCCTACAAGTGACTCAAAGTTAACAGCAGCCTAATTGTTGCCAGCTTAGAATAGTGTCCTTTTGGAGAGCTAAGCTGTCACAAGTATTACTCCCTGCCAACACTTCCAACTCACAATGAGGCATCTGAAGAGACAAGCCTGTGGCCTGTTAACATTTTTTAATTCAAACTCCTGCAGAAACAAATGCTTCCTGTATTAAATCCGCTGTACTTTTATGTTAATTTTTGAAATATTTATTTTCCTTATAATAGGAATGTGTAAGGGCAACAGTACTCTTGACCAGAGCATCCTTTAATTATCTTCCCATTTCCTAAAGACACCCACCCTTGTTTCCTTCAGCTATAGCTGCAACTTCCACTCAGTGGCTAGGAGAAAAATTAGAAACAAGCTTGTCACAACATAATCTCACTGTTTTCCTGCCTTTCTACCTCAATTTCCCACGGCATTATTTAATGTGACATTGAAAAACTCAAGTTGTTATAATTTACCATGGATTAATGTGAACTGCAAAATTAAGTTTTTTTTTGTTTCCCATGCTTCTAACCTTTGAAAGATTGCATCGTCCTACAAACTGGCAGCCTGCATCTTCAGAGAAAATCATGTCTGAATGTTGCAGGGAGGTTACAGATACACAGATTCTTTTCCAAGACAGACTCTCATTTGAAATGATTAACATATATGGGAGCCCAACTGTGTGTATGGGTTCCATAGGTTATTGGGAGTTGTTGGGGGTTGCAGGGTGGTGCGGTTCAAAGGGCTGGAAAGGTCTATCCCGTGCTAAATACACACGTAAATAAATAACCCAGGCCAGGCCTGTGTAGGACTTTTACTTTAACACAGCAGTAATCCACTGCAGCAAACTACTGCAGGTCATAAAGTCACAGAGCAGTACTGCACAGAAATAGATCCTCTACACCCCTCCTGTCCATGTACTTATAACTTCTCTTAAATGTTGCAATCAAACTCGCATCCACCAATTCCACTGGCAGCTTGTTCTACACTTGCATCACCTTCTGAGTGAAAAATTTCCCCTTCAGGTTCCCTTAAATATTTCACCTTTAACCCTGAACCTCTAGTTCTAGTCTCACCAAACCCCAGCAGAAAAGGATTGCTTGCATTTATCCTATCTATATCCCTCATTAGTTTCTCTACTTTGGTGAACGTGCCTGCTGTCAATACTGTAAAGGTCAATTTCATCAATAGGCTTCAAACTTCCAAATTAGCTTTTACTCCACATCTGAACACCTCATTCACTAATTGATTACCATACCTAATTCCAAGAATAGAAACAATGTTTTAATTGCAATAACATCAGTCGTCAAGATTCAGTTTCGAAGATGGCGGAATTTAGGGGATTAAATCTTTTCAAATCAAGAGAATCAGGAAAGAAAATGAACAAACCATCCTATTACTATAAAATCTGATATTTCAATATGATAAACAATGCACATATAAATATCAGGAGGTGTATGGCACATACTTGTTAGCAAAAGACACACCTTCCCCACCACACATAGCATAAATATTACTACATCCTGGAACGAACACTAGATACCTAATGCCATTACCTCCAAAAACAGAAAACATTAAATCTTTGTCAAGTACAACATCTGTTGGGATTATTTAAATCTCTGTATCATTAATAAGGATGAAGGCTCCAACACTCTGTAAATTCAAAATCCCTATGGAAGAATTCATGAATGTCAACTGGCAAAATCTATCACTGAATTCAATGATCCAAACAGCAACAGAAAAATGTAACTGAACTTAAAACATAACCACAGAGAGCCATGGACACAGCTCATCAAATTACAAAAAACCAGCCTCATCTCCATGGACTTCGTCTATATTTCTTGCTGCCTCAGTAAAGCAGCCAGCATAATCAAAGACCCAACTCACTCAGTCATTCTCTCTTCTCCCCACTCCCATTGGGCCAAGAATACAAAAGCCTAAAAGCAGGTACCACAAGGCTCAAGGACAGACCCTATCCCACTAAAATAAGACTACTGAATGGTTCCTTAGTATGATCAAGGTGGATTCTTGACACTACAATCTACCTCATTATGGTCTTGCATCTTATTGTGTGCCTGCACCATGAGTGCTCGGGCATGAAGCAGATCACTGGCTTCAAGGTCAAGGAAAGGAAGATCAAGGGCTGCCTGGATAGGGCCAACGAATTTAACTCGTTTTTCATCAGGTTCAGCATGGGACCTCCTGCTGTCCTCTCCCCCATTTGCCCAAACCTAACAGCCTCCCTTCGCCAAAATCTTTTCCCTCCACCCCTTCCTCCCCTCTGGTGACTATTTGTGCTCCAAACCCCCTAACTTTGGAATATCCTGCCTCCATGGGGATGACCACACTCCCCCACTTGACTCTGACTGCAGGTCAGGTTAAGAAACAGCTGGAGAGGCTACATCAAGGCAAGGCTGCTGGATAGTATCAGACCAAGGGTACTAAAGGCCTGTGCCAGCCAGCTGTCTGGTATTTTGCAGCACTTTTACAATCTGAGTCTGAGTCAGGAAAAGATACCAGTGCTATGGAAGATTTCCTGCTTGGTTCCTGTACCCAAGAAGGTGACTCCATCTGAACTTCATGACTACAGGCCAACTGCCCTAACATCTCATGTGATGAAGGTGCTGGAGAAGCTGGTCCTGGCTTACCTTGGACCGCAGGCGAGATCTTCATTGTACCCACTATACCTCAAGTGGGAGTGGATGATGCCATCATCTGCCTGTTACAGAGAGCCCACTCCCACCTGGATGATGCAGAGAATCACATTTTTTGATTCTCTATTGCCTTCAAAACAATCCAGCCACTTCTTCTGAGCGAGAAGATGCAAAGGATTGGCGTATTCAAATCCACTATTTCCTGGATTACTGACTACCTGACAGGTAGACCCCAGGCTGTACAACTGGATAGTTCTCTGTCTGAGATGGTGGTGAGTGGCACTCGAATGCCACAAGGGACCGTCCTGTCTCCGTTTCTGTTCACACTGTACACCTCAGACCTTCAGTACAGATCTGAGCCCTGTCACTTGCAGAAGTTCTCTGATGACTCTGCAGTGATTGGGTGTATCAGAGATCGGCAGGAGTCAGAGTACAGACTCTGCAGTGATTGGGTGTATCAGAGATCGGCAGGAGTCAGAGTACAGACTCTGCAGTGATTGGGTGTATCAGAGATCGGCAGGAGTCAGAGTACAGACTCTGCAGTGATTGGGTGTATCAGAAATCGGCAGGAGTCAGAGTACAGACTCTGCAGTGATTGGGTGTATCAGAAATCGGCAGCACAGAACACGGATCTTTGGCTACAACCTAGACCCTTTTGAGATAGTGGTGGAGAGGAGGTCACTAAACAAACTGTTATCCGTTATGGACAATCTGGCACATCCTCTCCATGAGCTACTGAATAAGCAGCAGAACACCCTTTCAAACAGACTCATTCAGCTCCGCTGTCACAAGGATTGTTACAAAAAATCTTTCCAACCAAATGCAATAAGCATGTACAACAGTTCATCTCTGTGCAACAGGAGAACA
The DNA here is from genome assembly GCF_030028105.1 of Mobula birostris. Taxonomy (NCBI): domain Eukaryota; kingdom Metazoa; phylum Chordata; class Chondrichthyes; order Myliobatiformes; family Myliobatidae; genus Mobula; species Mobula birostris. The sequence goes on along the minus strand of NC_092372.1, from coordinate 36,399,626 downwards.
CACATCATAGTACAATAGTCTCTGGTTTATTATTTCATACATTATTGCACATTATTGCAAATTATTGCACATTGGTAATATTACTGTGCATATTATTGTTCTGTACTTTATTATTCGTTAAGTCTGGTGCTAAGTGTGTTTTTAAATGTTGCCGCTGTAATGAAACAATTTCCCACTCTGGATCAATAAAGTATTCATTATTAATATTATTTCTCTGTAGCTGTTACACTTCATTCTGCATTCTGTTATTGTTTTACAGAGAAATATAGAAAACCTACAGCACAATACAGGCCCTTTGGCCCACAAAGCTGTGCCGAACATGTCCTTACCTTAGAACTTACCTAGGGTTACCCATAGCCCTCTATTTTACTAAGCTCCATGAACCTATCCAGGGGTCTCTTAAAAGACCCTATCGTTTCCGCCTCCACCACCATTGCCGGCAGCCATTCCACGCACTCACCACTCTCTGCATAAAAAAATTTACCCCTTACATCTCCTCTGTACCTACTTCCAAGCACCTTAAAACTATGCCCTCTCGTGCTAGCCATTTCAGCCCTGGGAAAAAGCCTCTGACTATCCACACAATCAATGCCTCTCATCATCTTGTACACCTCTATCAGGCTCTCATCCTCTGTCACTCCAAGGAGAAGAGGCCGAGTTCACTCAACCTATTTTCATAAGGCATGCTCCCCAATCCAGGCAACATCCTTGTAAATCTCCTCTGCACTCTTTCTATGGTTTCCACGTCCTTCCTGTAGTGAGGTGACCAGAACTGAGCACAGTACTCCAAGTGGGGTCTGACCAGGGTCCTATATAGCTGCAACATTACCTCTCAGCTCTTAAACTCAATCCCACAATTGATGAAGGCCAATACATCGTATGCCTTCCTAACCACAGAGTCAACCTGCACAGCAGCTTTGATGTGTCCAATGGACTCAGACCACAAGATCCCTCTCATCCTCCACACTGCCAAGAGTCTTACCATTAATACTATATTCTGCCATCATACTCGACCTACCAACATGAACCAGCTCACACTTATCTGGGTTGATCTCCACTTGCCACTTCTCAGCCCAGTTTTGCATCCTATCAATATCCTGCTGTAACCTCTGACAGCCCTCCACACTATCCACAACACCTCCAACCTTTGTGTCATCAGCAAATTTACTAACCCATCCCTCCACTTCCTCATCCAGATCATTTATAAAAATCACAAAGGGTAAGGGTCCCAGAACAGATCCCTGAGGCACACCACTGGTGACCGACCTTCATGCAGAATATGACCCGTCTACAACCACTCTTTGCCTTCTGTGGGCAAGCCAGTTCTGAATCCACAAAGCAATGTCCCCTTGGATCCCATGCCTCCTTACATTCTCAAAAAGCCTTGCATGGGGTACCTTATCAAATGCCTTGCTGAAATCCATATACACTACATCTACTGCTCTACCTTCATCAATGTGTTTAGTCACAGCCTCAAAAAATTCAATCAGGCTCGTAAGATATGACCTGCCTTTGACAAAGCCATGCTGACTATTCCTAATCTTATTATGCCTCTCCGAGTGTTCATAAATCCTGCCTCTCAGGATCTTACCCATCAACTTACCAACCACTGAAGTAAGACTCACTGGTCTATAATTTCCTGGGCTATCTCTACGCCCTTTCTTGAATAAGGGAACAGCATCCGCAACCCTCCAATCCTCCGGAATCTCTCCCGTCCCCATTGATGATGCAAAGATCATTGCCAGACGCTCAGCAGTCTCCTCCCTCACCCCCTACAGTAGCCTGGGATATATCTCGTTTGGTCCCGGCGACTTATCCAATTTGATGTTTTCCAAAAGTTCCAGCACATCCTCTTCCTTAATATCTACATGCTCAAGCTTTTCAGTCCACTGTAAGTCATCCCTACAATCGCCAAGATCCTTTTCCGTAGTGAATAATGAAACAAAGTATTTATTAAGTACCTCTGCTATCTCTTCCGGTTCCATACACACTTTTCCACTGTCACACTTAATTGGTCCTATTCTCTCACATCTTATCCTCTTGCTCTTCACATATTTGTAGGACTCCTTGGGGTTTTCCTTAATCCTTCTCATGGCCCCTTCTGGCTCTCCTAATTTCATTCTTAAACTCCTTCCTGCTAGCCTTATAATCTTCTATCAAAGGCATCCGTTAGTCTTGCGAGACCATGGATCTGCGCCTGAAAAGTCTTCACTCTCCAGGGAACAGGCCTGGGCAAGGTTGTATGGAAGACCAGCAGTTGCCCATGCTGCAAGTCTCCCCTCTTCATGACACCAATGTTGTCCAAAGGAAGGGCATTAGGACCCATACAGCTTGGCACCAGTGTCGTCGCAGAGCAATGTTTGATTAAGTGCCTTGCTCAAGGACACAACATGTTCCCTCGGCTGGGGCTCGAACTCACGACCTTCAGGTAGCTAGTCCCATGCCTTAACCACTCGGCCATGATATACCTCTACCATTACCTAGTTTTTTGAACCTTTTGTAAGCTCTTCTTTTCTTCTTGACTAGATTTATAACAGCCTTTGTACACCACGGTTCCTGCACCCTACCATCCTTTCCCTGTCTCATTGGTACGTACCTATGCAGAACCCCTCGCAAATATCCCCTGAATACTTGCCACATTTATTCCGTACGTTTCCCTGAGAACATCTGTTTCCAATTTATACTTCCAAGTTCCTACCTGATAGCCTCATATTTCCCCTTACTCCAATTAAACGCTTTCCTAACTTGTCTGTTCCTATCCCTCTCCAATGCTGCGATAAAGGAGATAGAATTGTGATCACTACCTCCAAAATGCTCTCCCACTGCGAGATCTGACACCTGACCAAGTTCATTTCCCATTACCAGATGAAGTACAGCCTCTCCTTGTACTACCTCAATGTACTGTATAATGATTTGATCTGTAGGAGCAGTATTCAAGACAAGCTTTTCACTGTACCTTGGTACATGCGAAAATAATGAAACAATCCAATTCCAGTCCTAGTTTCTCTGTGTTATGGACGATGGACGAACCTGTTCACATCTGAACTCAATGATGTGAATCACAATAAGCAATAGACACAATGCAACTCTAAATATTCACATAAAATTAACCCTATGCTTGAACCAAAGAGCTAAGGTATAGCATATGCATCTGTGGGCACATGAATAAAAAGCAGGCAAATGAAAACTGATAATTCCATGATCTTACACTTTCATCAATGATGGGCTTGTGCAGAGAATGACTATCAAGTATGACTATCAAGTATACAAATGAGTAATTTGCAAGTTTTTAAACTATTGAGCACAAAACCAAAGCCTGTATGTACTCATTCTGTGAATGCAAGAAATTAAATAAACCATTCAGCCTCTTCTAGGCTTGCTTGGAACACTGACCCATTGGAACTATACATCTGAGAAAAAAAATCATGCAAACTTTTAAGTTTTACGCTAATCTTCTGTTGGATTGTTGTCCAAACAGGAAAATTAGATAGGGCACTTGACTCACCAAAAAATGTATCAGAAGCACATAAACAAATAACCTTCATTTTTAAACTCATTTTTAAAAACATTTTGCTAAAAGCTGAGAATCATGCCTGATTAAAGAGTCTTGGTGGGTCATCATTTTCATAGTTTATAACATTTAAACAAATTAAAAATTGCATTGCTAGCAGAATAGCACAGATTGAAGTAGTGTGTGTGGTAAGTTCAGTTCATAGAAACCTTTACAGGTGTCCCCGGCTTTTCGAACGTTCGCTTTACGAAACCTCCCTGTTACGAAAGACCTACATTAGTTCCCTGTTTTCGCTAACAGAAGGTGTTTTCACTGTTACGAAAAAAGGCAGTACGTGTCCCGAGCAGCCAAGCTCCTCCCCCAGAACTGCATTCTAGCCAGCATTGCTTAAACACATGCCTGTGAGTAGCCGTTAGCAAGATGAGTTCTAAGCTATCGGAAAAGCCTAAAAGAGCTCGTAACGGTTTTACACTTAGCGTAAAACTAGACATAATTAAGCGTTTCGATCGTGGTGAACGAAGTAAGGACAAAGGGAGTTTGGCTTGTGGAAGTTGACAAAACATGATGTTGAAGAGGTTTTGGCATCCCATGACCAAGAACTGATAGATGAAGAGCTGATGCAATTGGAAGAGGAAAGGATAACAATCGAAACCGAATGCAGTAGTGAACGGACCGAAAGTGAAGTCATCTGGGAACTAAACGTGAAGCAACTGCATGAGATTTTCGCTGCAATGATAAAGTACGACTTTAATTTTGAAAGGGTACGTAGGTTTAGGGCACATTTGCAAGATGGTTTGAGTGCTTACAAAGAACTGTATGATAGAAAAATACGCGAGGCTAAGCAGTCAAGCATACTGTTGCTTTTCAAGCCTTCCACATCAGCCACAGCAGACGACGAACTTCGACCTTCGACATCAAGGCAGGCAGACATAGAAAAAAATGACCTGCCAGCCCTAATGGAAACAGACGACGATGAGATGACACCCCAGTGTCCCACCACCTCAACCCCCTAGCTGCGGACCGATACACTGCCACAGAGAATGAAGCAGTAGCTGGGACACACCCAACACATCTTTAAGAAAAAAGCCGAAATAAACAAGCTAATTAATTAGGTGCCGCCCGGCACGTAACTGTAGGCCCAGATCAGAGGCGATAGTTCAGAGGCTAACCCTAACCCTAATGTGACTCAATCGGCAATCGCCTCTGATCTGGGCCAACATTTACGTGCCAGGCGGCACCTAATTAATTAGCTTGTTCATTTCTGCTTTTTTCTTAAAGATGTGCTGGGTGCATCCCGGCTACTGCTGCACCCCTGCATGCTTCATGGATCGGTTTCGGTCAGCGGCCTGGAGGTTGGGGACCACTGCACCACCCCAACCTCCGACGACTCAGCCTAACACACCATCATCAGTTTGCTCGCTGTCTTCCCAATTCCGGTAAATGATACTACACTGTACATATATTATTTCTACTTTATATAGGCTGTGTATTTTTATGTGTTATTTGGTAGGATTTGGCAGCTTCATAGCTTAAAGGTTACTGGAGAGAGTGTTTCTGCTGAGAGCGCTTGCGCCGTGTTTCTGCCAAGAGCGCTTGCGTGAGATTTGCGCTACGGAGAACAGTGCAGCAATGATTGTAGAAAAGTATTTTACTTTATATAGGCTGTGTATTTATCATACCATTCCTGGTTTTACTATATGTTACAGTTATCTTAGGTTTTGTGTTATTTGGCATGATTTGGTAGGTTATCTTTTGGGTCTGCAAACGCTCACAAATTTTTCCCATATAAATAAATGGTAATTTCTCCTTCACTTTATGCCATTCCGGCTTACGAACCGTTTCATAGGAACGCTCTACCTTCGGATGGCAGGGGGAACCTGTATTCACAAAAATATGTTACCATGATGCTCTTGGTGGCTTGTGATTACTTGCAGCACAGGGTACCACCACTCTAATCCATATGGTATCTAGTTAAGAGATATCCTTGTACCTTTCTTTCTCCCTCAGCTTCCATGCACCCTCCCACCCTACTGCATTCTGCTGTGACCACCTATCTCCCAACCAACTTTCCTAATTTTCATGGTGGCCTGCTCTATTTTGATTTTAATGCTTTTCAAGAGGGGGAGGGGGTTGAACCATGATAGCAATTTTTTTTAAAGTAAGGATGTTTCTATTTTACAATTCTCTTTGACAATCCCAAATTTGAAGTTAAGGAAAAAAATCTAGCACCAATTTAGTGCATAAAACTAGGTGAAAACCAATTATCGGTAGTAGAGATGGAACACAACAGAATGTGTACACCAGCAAGCAGGAGGAATGAATGCTTGTAACTACAGAAAATTATTTGTAATTTTAACCTAAATGTTTCTTCTCATCTTAATTATGGATGTTTCACCATTTATTTTGAAACAATGACCCTTGGTTCTAGACATCCATTCTGGGGTAACATCATTCCCACATCTATCCTATCATGCCCCACGGATTTTTTTGTTTACATCCCAGTACAATCAGTCCTTATTGCTCTAAACTTAAGACAAGATAATCCTGGTCTGCCTATATGGCAAATTCCTCCATCGCTGGTATCAATTTGGTGAAACTTCATTCCCTTCTTCAATTGCAAGTATACCAGAAAATAATCCACAAAATCATTCAACTGCTGAGTGAGCCAGGGTTTCAATACCTGGCTGATTTAATTGTATATTTAAATGTACTGCCCTCTTTCTTTTCTGTCCTGATGAAAGGTCTCAGCCCAATATGTTGACTGTTCATTTCCTTCCATAACACTGAGTTCCTCCAGCATTTTGTATGCGTTGCTGAATAGATATGCCACCTGGGCTTTTGCTCTGACCTGCTTTAACAGGAATGATTGTCGCACATCCATTCACTGTTTATATTCTTCTGTTTGCAGAAAATTTCATTCAAAATAAATACTATACTAAGTTTCCAAAAAGTAAAGGATTGGAACTAGTCTCCTACTTTGTGTCCACAACATTTAATTATTACTTCTGTGTAACTATTATCCTTTCTTTTTGCCCACTGACCTTATTTTCTTCTCATACTTCTGTACTTTCAATAATACTAGCTAGTACTGCTCAGTATGCCTGTTTCCATGCAATGCATATAGTAACATACTTTGAATTTCCAGACTTCATGACTGAACTGATAATCTGGAAATATTTATAGTTATTTAATTAATCTTAAAGCCTTTTCAGAAAGTGTATTCATAATTTCCAATTATCAATAGTATGTTGCAGGCATCAGAAATATCTTAACTGAAATAGTCGGGAAAAAATGTTAGTGAATACTTTCCAACTTGTGCCTAAGGGAAAAGGAAATCAGCCTGGAAATTTTGCCCTGCATCCCTTCCAATTAGCACCTTTAGGAAAAATAGTGGTTCAAGTTAATAATAAAATACAATGTCTTACTACTTTCTTTGTAATAGCATGAATGTCAGTTTTCAGCAAGTAATTAATGGTACGTTTTAGAACGGAATTTCAGGCTTGGGGTTTTTTGGATGTAATTTATTTGTTGCAATTTTTGGTAGCAAAAACTTGGTACAATCATAGATGCCACTCCTAAAATTATCTTGGACACTCACGATTTTGTTTTTGTTTTGAAGAAAAACACTTCCAAATCTGCAAATATTTACTTAGCCTTCTCTGCATCCAAAATCAAGAATATAGATCATGTGAATAGTTTGAGCCCAGCACTGACAGCCAAGGAACATGACTGCTATCTCCCTCCAGTCTGAATGACAACTATGAACTAGGATTCTGTGTTCTGTCCCTAATCCCATCTCTACTTGTACTTCACACAAAATGCCAGAGGAACCCGGGGGTCAGACCTAGAAAAGAGTGAACAGTCAACGTTTCAAGATGAGACCCTTCTTCGGGACTTTTAACCCATGGAATTCAGTAAGATATCCTAAGGTAGGTACAATTCACCACAAATATTATATTAATGGTCTTTGCCAACTACAAGTAATTATATTTCAACTTCAGTTGTGTACTAAAACATAGATAAAAGACATTACATTAGAAGCCCAGATCATCTTTGCAATATTATTTATACTTTATTACACAATTGTAATGTTTTTAAGAATGCCCTTCCATATTTTCACTGTTCCCCTACAGTCACAGAACACAGAATATAGTACAGGAATGGAATACCGTACTCCATTTCAACTCACCACCTCTGTGCCAACTATGATTCAAATCTAACTAACCCCTTTTGCCTGTACATGGTCTGTATATCCTTCTATTCCCTGCCTGTTCAGTCATCAACTTGCAAATATGAATTCCCAAAATCCACAATGAAGCTCCACACTCTTATATTTTTATGGATTCCCATTTCCTTTTCAACTGTTATTCAATACATCGATCTATTCCAGTTCACGTTTCCCTTTCACATCATATTTCGAAAAATGTATAATATTCCTCATACTTATGTAACTGAATATTTGAATTACTGTTGACCTACTGACGATATACCTTTGGAATAAAGGTGTTCAATTTGCTGTGGAGCAAATTAGCAAAAAAAAACGTATGCCCCAACTAATAACCAAACTAATTCGGCAGAAAAGTTGTGAAATAAATATTCCTATGTCGTTTCCTCGGATTTATCCAGAATCGACGAGGAAGCAGTTAACCTCGACGTTACTATGATATTACGACTCACTTAGCGGGTTACCCATTGACAGCCGACAGCCGACTCCCACCGGAGCCGCTGACAGCCGGTCCCAACGCAGATTGCCCCCGCACAGAAAGGTGCGTGCGCGGCCGGAACCAACACACAGGCTGCCCGAGGCCAGAGACTGAGACCGGGAACAGGGAGAGGGGTGGGGGTGGCGGCAACCGCAATGCGCCGGGAGAGAGTGGGAGATCCCCGTGAACGGGCAGTCCTTACCGTCGCCCAAGGCTCATTCAGTATCCTCCATGTCTTCGTGCATCTTTCCTACCGTCCGCCGCCTGAACCAGGCTCCGTTTCCACTGGCAACCGAGACTGGAAAACACACGTCACAGCATTCCCCCCCCCAGTGCGAACTCATGTCAATCATCTATTGACGTCTGTAGTTCTCCAGTGCCGCCAGTTCTGCAAATTCTTAGCCTAGAGCCCACCTCCAATGCAATATGCAGTTTTAATTCCCGAGGGAAATATATAATGACAAACTCTCCAGAAATGTTATTCATTTTTGGAATGAAAGGCGTCGTTATAGATGTTTTCTTCTTACAGCTATACGCGTCTACGACACTTTACACCACGAGTTACATTTATTTGGACTGGTGTAATGTCTGTACGAGATTCGAGTCTGAAGCCACAAATACCGCTTCTTCTTTGGGAAAAAAAAGGCAATATGTTATAAGCTTTGTAAACAGGTGTCAGAGGAAGATAAATAGTCTTCTCTTTCTGGCATGCCTGCAGTAACGTGAAGTTTCCAGTGGACCAAACACGAAACCATGAAAGATTTCAGAAGTTCAAGTCCCCGACTGCACCATCTCAGGGCAATTTCGATTGGGAAATAAAAGCAGCTTTACCGGATCAATCCACATTCAAAGACAAACCACATTTCTTTTCGATTATAAAAGCGGACCCTGTCAGGAATGTCTGTCCAGTTTCAAATTGATCAGACAATTTGGCAATTGGCAAGAGTCAATAAAAATAATTTAGATTTAAGTGGAACAGTCATTATAGGAGCGGCACTGGTTGAAGTAGGGAACTGAGGCTTCCGCAAGAAGAGGCAGAGGGTAGGTTAAGGTTTCTGTAAACTTACTCTTTATTTATTTATTATTACATAGGGAGAACAGCAAAAACAGATTCCAGGGCAGTGATGTGTTCCTCTTGCATGACGTGGGAGGTCAAAAATACCTTCAGTTTCCCTGATGGTTGTATCTGTGAGAAGTGCATCTGGCTTCATCTCCATGTTAGGGAACTAGAAATGAAGCTGGATGACCTATAGATCATTTAGGAGAATGAATTGATAGGCAGAAGCTATAGGAAGGCAGTCATACCTAAACTGTAGAAGGACGGTAGCTGGGTGACTGTGAAGAGAGGGGAAGGGAGCAGTCAGACAGTGCAGGTTACCCCTGTGTCCATTCCACTATATAATAATTATACTGCTTTGGATACTGTTTGGGGAGGAGAATGGCCTACCAAGGGAAAGCCACAGCAACTGGGTGTCTGCCGACATAAGTAGGAACATAAGTGGCAACAGCAGTCGGGGTACATAATGGTACTAACAACATAGATAGGAAAAGAGATGAGGCCCTAAAAAGGGAGAAAAAGCTACCTAGGTGTAGTAATGTGTACCTGAAAAACTGATGCGGGGTGCAGGATTTCAAATTTGTGTATCATTGGGATCCCTTCTGGGGAAGGTATAACCTACAGTACTGTGCAAAAGTCTTAGGCACATATATATCTAATATAGCTAGGATGCCTAAGACCTTTGAACAGTGCTGTAGTAATTTTATGTATTGCACTCTACTGCTGCCACAAAAAAAAAATCAAATCTCATGACATATGTGGGCGATGATAAACCGGAGTCTGATAAGGGTCTCTATTGTGGACTGAGAATGGGAAGAGGGCAGCGACAGGAGAGTCACGGTTGGGAAAAGGGGAGGGAGCGGGAAGAAGCAGAGAGACATTATGTAATGATCAATAAACCAACTGTTTAGAATCAAATTACCTTACCTGATATTGCTGGGTTGGGTGTGTCTGCACCACCCCTGGCATTCCTTCTCTGCCAGCTCCCGCAGTGCTCCACCGTCGCCTTTCTCAACATCCCGTGTTCCCACCAGATTTACAAGGTCACTCTCTACTCCACACGGACAAATACATTACTGTGCAAAAGTCTTGGGCATCCTAGCCATGTACCTGTGCCTAAGATTTCTGCACTGTACTGTACACATAAGGGACTGATTACACCTGAACTCGAGAGGCACAAATATCCTTGCAGGCAAGTTTGCTAGAGCTGTTGGGGAGAATTTAAATTAGGTTGGCAGGTAAATGGGAATCAGACTCCCAGGTGAGGTAATGGAGTAAAAGTAGAAACAATATGTAGAGAGACTATGAGGAGATATAGCCAGTGGATAGAGCATAAACGCAGGTGATAAACCTAGAACATGGATCTGTACTGGGAACTATGAGATTGTGGCCATTACAGAGACTTGGCTGTCACAATGGCAGGAATGGTTGAAGGGTGTTCCGGGGTTTAGATGTTTCAAAGGGATAGGGAGGGAGTTTGAAAAAAGGTCAGGGATAGTGTCACAGCTGCAGAAGGAAGGACGTTGTGGAGGGCTCATCTACTGAGACAGGGTGGGTGGAGGTCAAAAACAGGAAGGAAGTAATGACTCTATTGGGAGTATTCTATAGACCCACCTTCCCAATAGCAATTGAGGAACAGATTGAGAAGTAGATTTTGGAGAAGTGCAAAAATAACAAGTTTCTTGTCATGGGTGACTTCAACTTCTATTGATTTGCACCTCTTTAGTGCAAATAGCTCAGATGGGGTAGAATTCATGAAGTGTGTCCAAGAAGAAACATAGAAATTTACAGCATATTACAGGCCCTTTGGCCCACAATGTTATGCCGACCATGTAACCATGAATTCTGACACAATGTGCAGACAGGTTGACTAGAAGATAGGCCACACTGGATCTAGTACTAGGAAATAAAACTGGTCAGGTGATAGATCACTAGGTAGGTGAGCATTTTGGAGACAGTGTCCACAATTCCCTGACCTTTGCCATAGCCATGGACAGGGTTGGAAGTAGGTGGTATGGGAAAATAATTAATTGAGGGGGAGTGAATTATAATGCTCGTAGGCAGGAACATGGGAGTACAAACTGAGAATGATGTACTCAAGGAAGTGTACCATGGAAATGTGCAGGCTGTTCAGAGAGTACCTGCATGGGGTTCTGCATAGGTTTGTCCAACTGAGGAGCAAAAGGATAGCAGGGTAAAGGAGCCATGGTTGACAAGTGATGTGGAACATCTAGTCAAGAGGAAAAAGGAAGCATACTTAAGGTTTAGAAAGCAAGGAACAGACAGGGCTGTTGAGTTATAAGGCAGCCAAGAAGAACCATTCCCATTCGGATATGTCTATCCACGGCCTCCTCTACTGTAAAGATGAAGCCACATTCAGGTTGGAGGAACAACACCTTATATTCCATCTGGGTAGCCTCCAACCTGATGGCATGAACATTGACTTCTCAAACTTCTGCTAATGCCCCATCTCCCCCTCATACCCCATCGGTTATTTATTTATATACACACATTCTTGTTCTCTCTCTCCTTTTTCTCCCTCTGTCCCTCTCACTATACCCCTTGCCCATTCTCTGGGCTTTTTTCCCCCCTCTCCCTTTTTCTCCCTAGGCCTCCTGTCCCATGATCCTCTCATATCCCTTTTGTCAATCAACCGTCCAGCTCTTGGCTCCATCCCTCCCCCTCTTGTCTTCTCCTATCGTTTCGGATCTCCCCCTCCCCCTCCCACTTTCAAATCTCTTACTAGCTCTTCTTTCAGTTAGTCCTGACGAAGGGTGTCAGCCCAAAACGTCAACTGTACCTCTTCCAATAGATGCTGCCTGGCTTGCTGCGTTCACCAGCAACTTTGATGTGTGTTGCAAGAAGAGGTTAAGAAGGGATGTAGGAGCGTTAGAAGGGGACATGAGAAAGCCTCGGTGAGAAGGATTAAGGAATCCCCCAAAGCGTTCTATATATTCTTTGTAGATGAAGAACAAGCGCACGACAAGACTGAGGGTAGGAACAATCAGTGAAAAAGAGGAAATGTGCCTGGACTCAGAGGAAGTAGGGGAGTTTCTTAATTAATGCTTTGTTTCAGTCTTCTTCGGCTGTCCATCGATTTTCGATGTTGACTAAGGACTGGGCAAGGTTTTATGGAAGATCGGCAGTTGCCATGCTGCAAGTCTCCCCTCTCCATGCCACCGATGTTATCCAAGGGAAGGGCACTAGGACCCATACAGCTTGGCACCAGTGTCGTCGCAGAGCAATGTGTGGTTAAGTCCCCTGCTCAAGGACTTGTTTCAGTATTCACCTGTAAGAGGTACCTTGATGAATGTGAAGTCAGTGTGGAACAGGTTGATAACCTGGAACATGTCGAGGTGAAGAAAGAGGATGTTCTGGAACTGTTAGAAAACATTAGAATAGATAAGTTTTCAGGCTGGATGGGATATACTCCAGGTTACTACAGGAAATGAATGAAGAGATTGCTGCACCTTTCGCAATGATCTTTGCATCCTCACAATCCACATAAATAGTAGCAGAAGATTGGAGGGTGGCAAATGTTTTTCCTTTGTTCAAGAAAGATAATACAGGTTATCCTGGAAATTATAGACCGGTGAGTCTTACGTCAGTGATGGGCAAACTATTGGAAAAGGTTCATAGAAACAGGATTTATGAATATTTGGAGAGGTATAGTCAGCATGGTTTTATGAGAAAGTGACAAAGTGACAAAAAGAAGGTAGAGGGATGGATGTGGTGTATATGGATGTTAGAAAGCCATTTGACAAAGTTCCCCAAGAGGCATGGGATCCAGGGAAACTTGGTGGCATGGATTCAAAAGGCTGAGGGTGGAAGTAGATGACCGCATTCTGTCTGGATGTCCATGATGAGTAGTGTCCTACAGGGATCTATTCCGGGACTCCTGCTCTTTGTGATTTTAATAAATGATTTGGGACAAGGAAGTGGGAAGGGTGGTTTAATAAATTTGCAGATGACACAAAGTTTAGTGATGTGGTGGATAGTGTGGAACGTTGTCATAGGCTACAATGGGATAGTGACAGGAGCAGAGTTGAGCTGAGGAGTGACAGATGGAATTCTTTCCAGTTAAGTGTGAAGTGATACACTTTGGAAGGTTAATGGCAGGATTCTAAGCAGTTTGGAGGAATAGTGTGATCTTGGGGTCCACGTCCGTATGTCACTCAACGTTGCCACGCAATTTGTAGGATGGTTATGATGGTGTATGGGTTGTTGGCTTTCATTAGTCAGGGCACTGAGTTCAAGACCTGCAAGACAAGTTGCAGTGCTATTAGACTCTGGTTAGTCCATACTTGGAGTATTGCGTTCAGTTCAGGAACTTTGTTATAGGATGGATCGAAAAGCTTTAGAGGGGATGCAGAGCAGATTTACTTGGATGCTGCCTGATTTAGAGAGAATATCTTGTGAGGAAAACTTGAGCATGCTGGGGCATTTATCTTTGGAGCAAAGGAGTATAGTAAGTGTCTTGATAGAGGTATGTAGGATGATAAGAGGCACTTTCTTTTTCCCAGGGTGGCATTGACTAAACTGAGGGGGGATAATTTTAAGTTGATTGGAGGGAAGTTCAGGGGGGTGGCAGATGATGGGTTTTTTTACATAATGGTAAAGTGCACTGCCCTGCTGGGGTAATGGTAAAGATGGTAAAGGCAGATACAAATAGGGATATTTAAGAGACTCTTATATAGATGAAACAAAAATGGAGTGCTACAGTATGTGTAAAGGAAGGGTTAGATTGACCTGGAATAGGTTAACGGGTCAGCACAACATTGTGGGCTGAAGGGCCCGTACTGTGCTGTACTGTTCTATGTTTCTGATTAGATGCCAATCATCAACATTTTCCTGATGCAACATTCCTGAAACCTCTAATTTTAATCAAGGGTTTGAACTATTTCAATATCTCCTTGTTTTTATATCTAATTTCAGCAGTTGCAACTGACACCAGTTTCTGCTCTAGCTCCATCTACAAATTTGCAGAGATACCACTACGTGCCATATCTCAAATAAAAACGAGAGAGTACAGGAAGGAGATAGCCTAATGACATGGTGTTATGATAACACTCTTTTCCCTCAATGGCGGCAAAACAAAAGAGCTGGTCATTGATTTCAGGAACTTGGGTGGTGCACAGGCTCCTGTTTACTTCAGTGGTGCTGAGGTTAAGAGTGTTGAGAGTTTCAAGTTTCTAGGAGTGAACTTCACCAATAGTTTGTCCTGGTCTAAACAAGCTGACACCACAGTCAAGAAAGCTCAGGCCTCTACTATCTCAGGAAGCTGAAGAAACTTGGCATGTCTCCATTGACCCTTAACAATATTTATTGATGCTCCATATCATGACCTGATATGGCAACAGCTCTGCCTATTACTGCAGGAAACAGTAGACAGTTTTGGACACAGCTCAGTACTGCATGGAAATCAGTTTTCCCCTCAATGGATTCTGGCCACAGTTCTAGCTGCCCTAGTAAAGCAAACAGCATAATCAAAAAACCCACCCATTTGGACATTGTCTCTTTCCTTTCCCCCTACCCTGCATAGGGCAGAAGATACAAAAGCCTGAAAGGACAGACCACCAGTCTTAAAGAAATTTGTTACAATTGAATGGTTCCCTAGTACAATATTATCCCTCTCATTATGACCTTGTACCTTGTTGTCTTCCTGCACTGCACTTTCTCTCAATCTGTAACACTTTATTCTGCTCTCATTGTTTTGCCTTGTATTACCTCAGTGCACTGTTGTAAGAAAATGATTTGCACGAATGGTACGCAAGACAACTTTTTCACCGTACCTCAGTATATATGACAATAATAAACCAATCTACTTTTCAGGGTTTGCATTTGTTACCAACTATAATTGCATGTCTGTATACACAATATTCTGCACATCATTTTAATTTTTATGATCTCCCTATTTCATTTCTTCATAATTAAATAGCATTTATTTGTTTGACGAACTTCCTATATTCTTCTACAGTGTCTCACTGTCCTTGTCTCAGTTTATCAAATACCTCAGATTGGTGACATTAAGCTGTTGCAGTTGCTAATCCCATATGTACGTAGTACTTATTTACTGTACTGGAAACAATGGAAATCCATAAAATCATAGGGTCCATTGTTACGTACCCCGTAACTGGGTTGCCAAACCAGCAGAAATGGAACGCTCGTTGGACTCTGTGATTACTAGGAACTAATAAAGTTTTATTAAAGAAATAAGTAATACAGTACACTAATTGTAAGGATATAAATGTAACAGGTTAGCAATGATAATACACACATATACACAGAACTAGGGTAATAGGAATCAACCAAGCTCTATCGCAGTCTAGGGGTAAAACGATCAGTCTTAAGTGAAGCAGAGTTCAGTTCAGTTTAGTGCAGTTCGAAGTAATCGCTGTTGTTGTACTGTTGGTGTGAGAGAGAGAGAGAGAGTGAGAGATGCAGTTGGTTTCGGGCAGACCTTTTGATGTCTTCTGATCCCGCTGTGGTCACCGACTGTGACCCCTCCATTCTGGATACGATCATTCTTCTGCGGTGAAGCCGGCACCCAGGCAATGGCAGACACAAACTCTAGGTTCCCACCGATCGTACCTTTACACCCTGTGAGCCTCTGACTAATTCCTGCGAACCGGTCCTCCAAACTCCCACCAACTTGTGGGGGCACACTGCTCTTTCTGGGGTCTCGTGGCGTGTCTTGTGCCTTAGCAAACCTGCTCTTTTTATCCCCCTGCTGGGGTATCACCTGTCCATCAAACTTCAAACAGTTCAGGTTCAAAGCAAACGGTCTGTTAATATCTGAATTGTGTTTCTTTCTCGTTAATCTCTCTCTTCGCTCTTATTAGCATTTTGAACGTTTCTCCATTGTCTTCCGTTATCTCTCTCATAAGCATCATCTGTCCGGTAGCTCTGCTTGCCGTCACACATGACACCATGTAAATAGATCTTTAAAAAATTAAATATAGGTGCAGAAAAAAAGCAAAAGTGCCAGAAATATAAATTCCACCTTAAACCTGTGTCCTTTTGTTTTTGATACCCCTACCATGGTTAAACATTCTAACTATCTATCCTATCGGCAGCTCTTCTTTTTACAGTATATACTTCTGTCAGCTCACACCTCAGCCTCCTTCACTCAGAAATAATAAACCCAGATTACTCAACCTTTCCACATAATTTAAGCCCTCTAAACTTGCTAAATTTCCCATGGACTCTCTTCAGCATGCTTCCAATAATATGACAATCAGAACTGCACACAATATTCCAATTGTGGCCTAACCTACATTGTGAAGTTGCAACATAATGTCTCAACTTTTATACTCTCTGCCCTGATCTACACCAAACACACCATATGACTTCCTGACCACCCTATCAACTTGTGTTTCCATTTTTAAGGGACTGTGGACTTGAACCCTGAGGCCAACATCAGTATATTACCGTTAACTGTTAATGCCTTACCCCTAATATGACTTCATAAGGTACATCTCCTGGTACTAGTCAAGATTAACTTCCATCTGCCAGTGCTGCACCCAACTTTCCATCCCATCTATTTCCTGCTGTAGTCTTAGATAAATCTTCCACATGATCCACAACACCACCAACTTTCATGTTATCTGCAAATTTATTAATCGTACCTCCCACATTCGCATTCAAGTCATTATAGCATATTACAAACAAGGGTCTCATCATCGATCCCTGCACTACACCACTGGTCACATCTATCAACCAGAAAAACATTGTCCCACCACTAAACTCTGCCTACTATCACCAAGGAAATTTGGTATCTAATCAGCAAATTTGCTTTTGATTTCATGTGCCTTAACTTCCAGGCCTGCTTATCGTGCTTGACCATCATAGATGCCATCTGCTATCCTTGCCTTCATCAGTTTTCTTAGTTATCTAATTATGAGGGCATATTACCTAAAAACACTGAATTCCTTAAATTCTGAAGAACTGTGGAGGTGAGCAGGGGATTATAGTTAAGCTATTTCTTTGGTTTGGAGGCCTAAGAAGATGGCTCACCTAAAAATCAGGCTTGAAGTTAATAACTTTAATTGTTAGGCTTGAAGTTAATAACTTTAATTACAATGGTTCTGGGTTCTTAGAACTTTATTTTAAAAGTTCAACAGATTCTGTTTATTTCCAAAGCAAAGGCATTAAGGGAGGTCGGCACAGTTAAATTGAGTTAGTTCACAGATCAGTCACAATCTCAACGAGTGGGAAAATAACCTGAGTGATCTACATAGCCTACCTCGTTTCTAAACAAGCTGTAACAAAAACTAGAAAATAAAGAAAAGAATAATAAAGAAAACCACTATATGCTTATACTTGTATACAAGACAGTGCATAAATGTACATAACAACAGAAAAATGTTTTGTTAATTGTGAAGGATTTAATGAAATACAAAAATACACATACAGGACATTTAGCATCTTTGGCAGTCAATTCGCATGTACAAAATATAAAGTAAATTCTATTGTAAATATATTTAATGACACCCTTTATTTTAATCAAAATGAAATATTTTGCATAAATCTTATTATTCAAATAAGAAATAGAGCAAGTAATGTCTTTGAAATGATGAATTAATATGCAATCTAATTATAGTGTTACCCTATAATCTGTCAAATCACATTTTCATTTACAACTAATTAGAATTCATAAATGTTTTGAATACATTCACATAAAAACAATAAAACAAATTTCTCAAGAAATCAAATCATTAGTTTGGTACATATTATGAATTTATTAAAGGCTTATGCAAAAATGTGCAGAATTAAAGCTCTCCAGAAGCAGCTTGATCACAGATTGATCAACTCAGCCAGCTCCCTCAAGGACACTAGCTTCCCCAGCATTGGGGACACCCTCAAAGGGCGAAACCTCAAAAAGTTAGCATCCATCGTTAAGACCCCCCATCATTCAGGTCATGCCCTCTTCTTATTGCTACCATCAAGGAGGTGGTACAGGAACCCAAAGACACATACTCAATGTTTCAGAAACAGCCACTTGTACTCCGCCATCAGATTTCTGAATGGACAATGAATCCATGAACACCACCTCACTATTTTTTCCTCTCTTTTTGCATTACTTATGTAATTTAATTTTTAAAAATATGTACTTATTGGAACTTATATATTTTTAAAATTATTATGTAGTGCTGCCACAGAACATCAAATTTCTTGTCATAGGCCAGGGATATTAAACATGACTCTGACTCTGAAACAGAAATTTTTGGAGCATCTTTGTTTGTTCTAAGTTATATTGTTTTTCTGTCACTTTTTTTGTTTTAGATGCCACTCAGTTGTTTGACTAAAATGATTGGTTGGCTTCAGGTCCCAAGCTGCTAAACTTACTCCAGCAAAAAAAAACTTTAAAATGTGTGAGTACAGCAGAGGTGAAAATAAAGTCTTTTGTTTTTCCTTTGGAAAACTGAATTGTGATTAAAAATCCACTTCATAGAAACAAATGTTTGTTATTTTTAATGGAAAAATTGAGGAAAACCAGAAAGGGACATCAAAATACACATATGTATTAACATGTAGGCATCCCGATTTATCAGTACTTCAAGGGGAAGTTCGTGGTGAATTCATTCCCAATACTTACAATGAATTTTCAATGATATAATCTTGGGTTCATGATACAATGCCAATTATCATAGAACAGGGTGAATTTAATATATTCTTATCAAGCAATCCAAAATGTTTTTCAGGCTGAGTTACAACAAACTTGACATCTATCTTATAAATATGCCTTCTCATCATTATCCACCAATATTACAGTGGATTTTTTTTTCTGTTGACAATGGGTCCAAGTAAGTTTTTGAAAGGATAGACCCAATAATTATTTCCCTAACCATCATTGCTTGTCTAATCCCAAAACCATTAGTCAAATACTGTATAACAAAAGCCAATGAAAATATATTTTGCCTGAAAGTAATATAAATGTTTTCATATGTCTTCTGTCAAGGAATACATTGCATAATGTATAATCAAATAGTGTGACTGCATAATATATCATCAAAAGGTGTGGTAAAATGAGTTGCAGAAATACAGCAGTCTTTGAGCTAGTGAAATCTTGGTAAACCCACACAATGTTTGGATGTGTTCTTTGTACATTCAAACATGAGTTTCCATTCCTTTTAAAGACAAATATCTTCACATTAAAGACTAGAGCACAAGGGGTGCTAAAATATTGGCAAAACTATATGTAAAGTAAGGTATTTTTCCCCAACAAAAATCGTTATTATTTAACAGCTTTCCTCATTTTATTATATAATTCCACCACGCATAATATTTATTTTTACAATTACCTAATTTATAAAAAAAAGCATAAGACTGTAAACAAGTTTTTGTATTCATTTCAACATGTACATTTACTTATACACACAGTAAAATTAAATAATTTCCTGGTGATATGTTCCACAATCATAAATAACTCCATTCCTTTCGCATACATTCATATATTTCTGATTTAAATTAATTATTAACTCCTTTTTTTCCATGATGTATGTTTTCCCTGTCTCAAATGCGACCTACTCATTTCCCTAAATGCTGAGTTTCTAATTTTCCACATTCTCACCTGGTCAACTGATAAATGGATAAATGTTTCAAAATAACAAGGTAGAAATGATGCAGACCTGATTCTTCAGTGGTTACAATGGATAAATTTATAGCTCGTGTGACTCTGAAAGCTATCAAGATGAAGTGACTGCAAGTAAAATGACAAAATATCTGTTCTTTCCACTTGAATATGCCTGACCTAATAAATGCTTCCTGAAACTTCTGTTAGTACACCCTATAAAAACATGGCAATATTATTAAAATTCCAGTCAGGCAGCAGGGAGTGAAACTTAAGTATGAAAAATGGGTGGCCAAGGCTTGCGCATAATAATAACCATAATGATGGATCTATGTTAACGACCATCATAGTCTATAAATGTTGACTGATTACTCAGCTCGTTTTGCAAGACTACATGGACTTCACACTGAAGGAAGAAGGACTTAGCTTGGTAAGCATATTCATTAGATCACAGTTTATACATGGCAAAGTTTTTAGTGTATTTATCAAAGTATTCCCAGTCATATTTTTAGCTGTAATAGAATTTTATCCTTTGTAATGGTGCTTGGGATTGACCAAACTTATATTATTTCATTGTTTACTCTCTACAGTCAACATGAAGAGATGAGGGAATAATAATTATTAGGATTATGCAACAATTAAAAAGATATTACAACTGGACATTAGAAATATCTTGAGTTGAAAGTAAAATATTTTAAGTCATATTATAAACTAAACATTTGTATTGTAAAAGACACATTGTATTTTCAATTCAATAATTATATTTCAAAAAAATTATTGCATGGTTTTAGTCCACCATTTAAAGCATGGTATGTTTTGAATGGTTTCCATCCTTTGGCACTAAATTAACAAATCATCATACATAATATTGTATTATATGTCTATGTTTATTTTTCAAATGTCACGAAGAGGAGACTACTTCCTTCAAATTTTGTTTTCATACTTCTGTGATAATCTTGTACAATGTAAACTATTGAATCTATCTTATTGCATTTTATTAAATGGCAAAATCAACCTGACAGTTTCTGATGATGAATAATGGTCTTTATTGTCTCTTATCCCTCTGATCAGTCCGCTCTAATTTTTGCTCCTCTGATTCCACCCAATTACATTCCTCAGATACCATTTCCAATTTTCTATCTGACTGAACCAGACTCCATCTACAATATCTATCTCAGACTGACTCTGACCATTTCTTTCACTGATAACCTTTATCTTTACAACTCACTCTCAATTCTGCCCACCCCATCTCGATTCTGTCTTGAAGCTCTGTGATCCGCAGCTCAACAAAGTTCCTACAGAATTTTCACAATGGCGAGTCTGTTGGACAAAATGATATTGTGTGCACAAAATGTGCCATGCCTTATTGGAAATGAACAATGTCTTGGAGGCACTTGAAAAATGAAATTTTGTTGTTGGGGAAAACTGGCATTAACAAACATTATGCAGCACTAATTTAACATATTTTTTTCAGCTTGATATAGTTTCTCATCTCACGGTATTCTCAGTACATTCACAGTGTTGCTGATGTGCTTGAACTTCCATTTAAAAGCTCATCTTAAAATTGGCAAAGGCACCTGTAGCATTAACATGGATCACCACAGTGTATCTTGTGTCCAATTTATCTTCTCATTTATAAAGTGTAGTTTCCAATTTCTAATACACTCCAGTTTCCAACAAATAAAAGAAACAGTTCAATTTTTATTGGAATAGATAACCATCTTCTAGATGGACAATGCTATATATATTTAAAAAAAACAGAATTTCCTCAAACACGAGGATATCTGCAGATGCTGGAAATTCAAGCAACACACACAAAATGCTGGTGGAACGCTGCAGGCCAGGCAGCATCTACAGTAAGAAGTACAGTCAACGTTTCGGGCCGAGACCCTTCATCAGGACTAACGGAAAAAAGAGATAGTAAGAGATTTGAAAGTGGGAGGGGAGGGGGAGACCCGAAATGATAGGAGAAGACAGGAGGGGGAGGGATGAAGCCAAGAATTTCCTCAAATTAACTAGCTCAAAAAATAAATTTATCTCATTCCAGAATAGCTGATGCTTGAATTCACTGAAAATGAGAAATTTTCATTGAATTAGGTTTAATTGCTGTAATTTTTAATGTGGCTCCATCTCTGTAGAACTTAAAAATTTTAATTAAAAAGATTGAGAATTTGTAAAGATTCTGGCAGAAAACAAGCTTCATTTGAAAACATGTCTCATTGTGGGTAACACTACATTCTTGCTGTAAATCTTTTGGTTTCAATACTTCCAGTCAAAAAGTCTCTTTGAATTAAGGTATGTACAAAAGAGAAGAACAGGTAAACAGCTGAATATCAATCAGCTTCTGATTTGTTTAGTCTGTGCTGTTGAATAAGAATTATGTGAAAGTTACACAAAATTCTTCACAATTCTCGTAAAAAAAATTTATACAGCCAGCATATTATTGCAGTATGTACAAATGCTAAATTTCTTCTTTAAGAATGGTCATCTCCCAGGCCTCTCAAGCTTTGAATATTTCTCTTTATCAACTTGTGATGATGTGCCAGCCTTTGAAGGGTTAAAACTCCGAGATTTTATTCGCATATTCCTCCCTGAAGTAATCAGTGCACCAAAACCCCGCTGATGAGAAAAAGCATATGCAGAGCGACGTGTACTGGGCCTTCTCAGTTGTGTAGTAATTTGTTTCGGAGGAAGCAGCTTCATTTGCCTAATTTTTTGTTGTAGCTGTAAAGAAAGATGTTCAATAAATTTCCACAAATGACAAGAGTGGGATCATGTTAGAAATTAATATCATAAGTTAACAAGAGGGCATGAACAAGGACCAACGACTTCCAGCTTTAAGAGAGATGAGATGAACAAGAGTTCTGTGGTGTGAATATGTTAGTCATTTAAATATGGTAATAAACTAGACTACATTCATTTTACCAATTATTAGGGTAAAATTAATCCTAAATCATAAGCAAAGTGTGCAAAATATTAAAACCTTTTATGTTCAAACTGTAGTTCAATTTTGTGGAACAGTTCTGTTCTTCCAACTTTTCACAACTCTTAACAGATTATTACTTAAAACCACAGATTTCAATAATTATCATGCCAGGTTTCATCTACGGTTTTTCTTGCCTCATTGAACATACAGCACTACAGCACAGAAACAGACCCTTTGGCCCATCTAGTTTGAGCTGAACTATTATGCTGAGTAGTGGCATCGACCTGAATCTGGACCACAACCCTCCAAAACAGTCCCCCTCCAGTTTAGCTGCAAGCCATTCCACCTGTACAGGTCCCATCTTCACCTTGCTTTTTGTGCCAACTACAGTGCTATTGGTAATTCATAGGAAACAACTGAATTTATTCTCACTTGGGTGACCAGACAATTTAATAATGATTGTTCAGATATTAAAGGCTTTGTCATGTCCCATTCAAAATAATTACAGTCATAGAGAAATACAACACAAAACAGGTCCCTCACCAACTTGGCTGTGATGACCATGGTGCTGAAGAAAGCTAGGTCCATTTGATCACATTTGGCTCATGTCCCACAGATCCCCTCCTACCCCCTCTCATGTACTCATCTAAATGCATTTTGAATGTTGTTACAGTATATATTTTTTAATATTTCCTTTCTTTGAAGAAAACATGAAAGAAACTGTGCGTTCATACTATCTATACCCTCAGGACCTAGTACACCTCTGTAATTTATGTCTCAATCCCTATGTTCCTTTGCCTTTCTGATTGGTCACCCAACCACTGCTGCCTATATCTTAATATAACCATCTCACTGAAACTCTTAATGCTCTCAGCATCCCCAAATATCATGAGTGCATCCAGCTTCAGTAATTGTTATTTATCCTGAATTTTTGTTTTATAAGTTCACTGAACTTAACATCCCTCAAGAGGACAACAACCTTTTTGTCGGGTTTGGAAGCTTGCATGCCTCGATGACCCAGAGGGGCAGTGTTGGCTGAAGCTTTATGCTTTGGCTATCAGTAGAGTCACTCATGCTGAACAGGTCAAAGGGTAGAGGCCAGACTAAGAGTGGTCCATCGGTCCTCCAGATTCAGAGGCTCCGCTCTGGTAAAACAAAACTGTTACAGAAACAGTAATGAAGAATCCTTCTACATACGAGTGCGGTGGTATTCCTGAGTCTCCACCCTGAACTTGCGTGACTGACAGTAGTGAAAACCGAGTCAAAGCTACTGACGCGACGAAGGAAGCCCTGAACACCACCATTGACAGAGGACCTCCATTGCTGTCCTAAACGCCAGCGACGTAACAGGCAGTTGGTAGGTAGGAGCAGCATTACAAGGCAAGGCCGAGTCAGGTGCTAAATGGTTTAAGTACTGTGTTATCTGGGAGACAACTGTTCCTCTACTCCCAGTGGTGCTCCCTTCCCAACATCATCAGCCAATGTTTATTCTGTTTAGCAAACCAGATGCTTGTTCTGTGACATCAGTGAGTGACATGGGATCCAAGACAGCCTGGTTAACCGAATCCAGAGTTTGCTGCTAATAGGAAGCAAAGGGTAATGACGTTGGAGCCTTTACTGTTTGCGATATGAATCATATTTCATCATTTTAGCCAGTGGTTAAAATTATGAAATATGATTCATAATTTTGCAGCTGACATTCAGTTTGTCAACATGGAAAGCAGAGGAGGATAGCAAGGTTATTTAAGGCAACAGCAGGGTACAGATCACTTGGAAAGTTTGGTGGAATGTTAGCAGATGGAAAATAACCCTTACAATTGCAAAATGACGTTGGCTGAATAAGAGGACTTTAGCTCTGGGGATAGATTGGATAAGCCAGGCTTGTCTTTTCCTGGAATAAACAAGGCTGATAGATGTATATAAGATCATGAGAGGAATAGATTGGGTAGATATTCAAAATCTTTTTGCCATGGTAGGGCTATTGAAAACAAGAAGGCATAGGTTTAGGTAAGAGGAAGGAGTTTTAAACGGCACCTGAGGGGCATCTTTTTTAATACAGTGCATGGTTGATAACTGGAATGTGCTGCTAGAGCAGGTGGTGAATTCAGATGCAATAACTATGCCTGAGGGGCATTTGGATTATACTTAAATAGGCAAGACATAGGAGGATACGGCCCTACTGTAGCAAAGGGGATTATAGTAGATGGATTAAATAGGTATAATTTGGCAAAAACCTGTTTCTTTGCTGCACAATTCTATAACCCTATTATATGCCCTGCCTTCCCCTCTATACCATTGCTGTTGCATCCTCGCTATGGCCATTCACTTCAACTGAGTGATGTAAAGTCTGTGGGGCTCGATGTGTCAGAAATCTCTCAACTCGTTGATCCACTCCATGATCATAGAGGGACACCATACGCCCATGAATAATGTATAGGGAACAGAATGAAAATATTTAATCAAGCTGAACAATATTGTGCTAATGATGAGGCTTCAGCTGTAGGATAAGGACAAGGCATTTGCATCAGAGGGCGGAGGTGAGTTTCCTTGTAGGAAATCTTTACAGAATCTGAACAGTGAGTTCTGGTATAATTAATACTAATTTTGAATAACATTGGAAAAGAAGGCATTGTAAAGATTTGTAAAGGTCATGTATAAGTGTGTGATTTATTTTACTTGTATGTTTTTCCGCCTGCTTGGCCCTTTGCAGAACAGCTCCTTATTCACTGATACTCAAATCAAACAAACTTTGAAGATTCCCAAGTCAAAGACAGTACTTTTTAGGCAAGTATGTTCCAAGACCTTGAGCTCCAGCACCTTCCTCATCAGTGCTAGGTTAGATTTAAATGACTGACTGCACATCTCAGTTTACTCAAAGTTAACCACTCTACATAAATATTCTCTATGTTTTTTTTTGTAAATATAACACCAATGACTACCCAAAAGTCTTCTGTTTTTTTACATTAGGTTTCCTCTCAACTAATTCTCCTTTAATCATTTCTATCTAAAATTTAATTTCAAAAAATGAGTCTGGCACTCAGACCACATGATGTTATGAGCATTATCTAAGTTTGTCTAGACTTACAGTATTTTTCCAAATGTTTTAACTTCATGTATGTAAAGAACATGAATTATTTAAAATTATTTAACAGTCTTTTAATGGATGTAACACCTGAGCCTCAGATGGAACTGCCATGTTCTCTGTGTTTCCAAATCTAGCTGTAGAAATTGGATACATGTTCCTTAACACTTTGCTTCTCATAACTTTGAAAATTAAATGTATGATATTGAGAGGTCTCAATAAATATTTAAATATCAAATTTCAGGTCCAGCCTCAGAAGCACATTTTTTTTGTTCTGTGATCATAACCATTGCTCTATTAACTCTAAAAATAAGTTCTGTATACTTGCAAAAAAAAAGTGTTGTATTTTGCAGCATATTATTAAATAGTAACTCTATTACAGTTCACTATTGTTGATTATTTCATATAGTACAAGTAATAAATTTATAAAATATAAAAAATATATTTTGCGTCAGATACATTCATTCTAATAACATAGAGAGGGGTGGCACGGTAGTGTAGTGATTAGTACAATGCTTTACAGTACAGGTGATGCAGGTTCAATTCCTGCCGCTGCCTGTAAGGAGTTTGTACTTTTTCCCCGTAACTGCGTGGGTTTCCTCCGGGTGCTCCGGGTTCCTCCCACAGTTCGAAGATGTAGGTCTTTGTAAATTGTCCCGTAATTAGGCTAGGATTAACTTGGGGGATTGCTGAGCTGCATGGCTCAGAGGGCTGGAAGGGCCTGCCTCAGGCTGTATCTCAAAAAGTAAATAAATAAATAAATCCTTTGCGAACTTACTTTATTGCTGAAAGTGGGTTTCAGTTCAGTGAAGAGGTATCGCACAAGAAGAACTGGCAAGATGCACATTATTGCTGCTAAGAAAACAGTCAACCAGACTAGAGGTTCATTCAAGGTATTCCTTGCAGTTCCTAGACAAAAGAAAAATGCTGTGTTATATCTGAAAAAGTGTAATAAAGAATTTTTTGTCTATTAATATTAATAACTTCAGTGAAAATTAATAAATGGGAGCATGTGCTTTTGTTTTGCTGACATTGACACCATGTCACTAGGCTCTCTATCACCTTCCTGTTTTTGAGATTTGACAGCAGTATGTTTGAGTGGAGTTGGAGCACAGTCTGGCCATGAAAGTACAGTGAGTAGAGGGCTGAGTTTGAGAATTATCATGGAAGAGGTGTTGCTGCAGTGTATACTTTGTTGCATTTCTGCAGTTTTTCCATTTAATTTTAATCCTTTCAAGCTTTCAGGAAAAGAGGTCGCTTTCCTTCTATCATTGACTTGTTGTCACCAGTGTTCCTTATCTAATGAGGACTAGTGTTATTGCTTCCTAAAATTGGAGTGTGTCTCTGGAATATCCATCTGTCCTCCATTCATGATATCTGAGCCACACAGGTGTCAACGAAAGATAAAGGAGGTCTTAATTGGTCCTTAAGTCATTTGTAAGACCACTGAAACTGTGCTTCAGATGTCCCAATAAACCTGGGGTCTCCTCCAATGTGTTGTGGAGGTTGGATCACTGCAGGTATTTGAAGAGGAAGTAAATACATTTTTTAAAGAACAGGGAGTTCAGGGCTATTGGGAATTAGTACAGAAGAGGAAATGAGGCCTGTGCTATCCTCATTTAAATGGCAGACGCTAGGGGCTAAATGCCTGCACCTATTCGCTGATGTATTTACATCCTTGAATATCCTATAGGTATTGCTACATACAGGCACTAACTCAAACTCACACTGCATAGATAAATATCTTAAAACAAGCATTTCCCCCATCTATTTGCCAGAGACAACTAACAATGCAGATTTTCAAAATGAATCATCCAAATCCTCATTACTGTCACTCACTTTCATCTTACTTCATTTTCACTGTTGTGGTTCAGAAAACCCAGAGAAAAAATAACATCTTAGGTTTTCAACTCAAATAAATAAGAATGGAGCCCCTAAAGTAAAGAAGGATTAGAGAAACATATTGTGAGTTTTGGCGACTAACCTACTGACTCCTGACAAACCCACCCTCCACTCACTAAATCTTAATGCATCAGTCAAATAAAGTGATTTTATTTTGTTTAAAGACATCTCCAGCATTAAATATCAGTAAAGTATTTTAATAGGAAATCCAGTAATTACTTAAATACTCTATTAAAATCACTGTAGTAAAATACGTACCTATAAATGAAAATGAATTTGGGAACATCAGATACATGCCATTGCTGTACATTGTAAATGTTACTGCAAAATAGATTGCTAGACTGCCCCAGATAAAAAAGTGATTGATTGCTGTCCAGTAAGTTGTGTCCAGTGCAACCTGTTAACAAGCAGCAAGAAATGTAACATGAGTTATTCATCATTGAACAAACTTTTGTGAATCTAGCCTTTGAAGGATTGTTCTTTTCTTTTACAATAGAAAATTTAAAGCACTTTACATTAAGATTTCAATTACATATTACCTGATGTCATTCAATTTTATAACAATAATGAAAACAAGGTACTCGTCATTAATTAAAATGGATGTGTGTTAGTCCCACAAAACCCAGAATTAAAAAAACACATCCTAGTTTTCAACTCAAATAAATAAAAATGGAGACTCCCCAAAATACAAGAATTGTTAGAGAAACGTTTTGTGAATTTGACGACTATAGCCCTGACTCTTGACAACCCAACCTCCAGTCACCAAATCCTAATAGCTGATATCCTCTAATTGGCACAGAGTAGGTGTACAGATAAGAGGGAAGTACATTCAAACTTAGAAAAATTCAGTCAGTTTCATAGGCAGAGCAGACACAGTATGAACGCATGAAGGATAAATTGTTACAATCATAGAAACATGGTTGAAAGAGGTAAGGCAGCCTCAGGCATGATAACCTGGAGGTAAATGAGGAAGAAACATTGCAATATTGAATAAGACTTTCAGTGCAGTTACAGGGAGATTCGTTTAGTAGATTGTATAATGAGATCACATAGGTAGAGCTTAGCAATTAAAACTGGGCAATCAATTTTCAGGGCTTTTCAACAATCATCAGAACATAAAGGAGCAGATCTGTGGGGAATTCACAGAGATTTGATTGGACAAATGGTCTAAATTTACTCCAGTATCTTATGGATTTCAACTTCCCTCGTATTAACTGGGATTTCGTCAGTATGACAAGTTCAGAGGGGACTGATTATTTAAAGCGCATCCTGGAGAGCTTCATGTGCCAGTATGCAGACAGTCTGAGAGAAGTGCAGTACTGGACCTAATCTCTGGGACTGAAGCCAGGAAGTAGAGAAAGTTTCTATGGGTGTGTGTTTTGTGGATAGTGGCCATAACTCTGAAAGCTTTAACAAAAGAAGGAAAGGGGTAAGAGTGATCTGGATATCTGGATCTGCCAAGAGTGTAGAAAGAACAAGTAGCACCAATTTTGTCAACTGTTAATTAAGGCACGGTTGAACATTTGTTTGATACATTCATCACGACATGTAATTTCAGGAATTGTTAGAAGTGGAAGATATCAAATTTGGTTCTCGTATATATTTGATCCTAATTTTTTTTCACTGGTCTGAAATGCCTTATTAAGTACAATGTATGAATAACCTCAACCTCAGAATTAATAACCTCATAATTTAACCATTGTCATACTGAACACAGTGCGGGGGGGGGGTGTATATTAATTTCTCTGGGCAAACATGATACATTTCAAAAAGGTTCCTAATCTATATGGTTTCATGCAGTGTCAGCACTGAGCAAAAAATTGACAGAACCACAATATATGAACAACTCAGCAATTTTCAGTCTCTCGCTTGTGGCCAACACTGTAATTAAGACTTAATGAAGCACATCTTTGAAATGATATCCTGCATATATAAGATTGAACAGAATGTAAATAAATATTGTCACCTGTAGAGTCACAGTCACTAGCAAGCACGTCTGAGCAATTAAAGCAAATGACTGATAGTCTGAAATGGTCTTTCCATCATCTGTCACTGCTTCAGCAAGGGCTCCATAAGGAATAAAGAAAAGTACAAGGGAACTGTAAACTCCATGGATAAGGCATTTCACAAATTCTAATTTGTTGAAATAAAGATCAAGCTGTCCAGGTTCATAAAGTTGGGGATATGCCATACTCCAGCGGTCGTTGAAGTCCTGCAAAGACAGAATTAATCACATAGTTATACATGTATATTTATATAAATAATATATACTGTACATACACACACATAAACAACTATCTGTCAAAATACTATTGAGATAGGATGGCATCACAGTTGCCAAGAAGAGTACTACCATCTTTGATTAACTAGCAGATTATGTGTAAGAGTAGGTAAAGTATGGCTGAAGGTTGTGAAAGATTTATTTACTTGTCCACACCTTCCATGGTAGCGTAATGGTTTGCGCAATGCTATTACAGCTCGGGGGGGGGTGCATTCTGGAGTTCAGAGTTCAATTCTAGTGCCATTCTGTAAGGAGTCTCCGTGCATCCCCCCGTGGACTGCATGGGTTTTCAACCTGGCCCTCCAGTTTTCCTCCCACAGTCCAAAGATGGATTGGGTAGGTGTATAAATTGTCCCATGATTAGGTTAGGGTTAATTGAGTTTGCCGGGAGTTGCTGGGGTAGTGTGGCCTGAAAGTCCGATTGACATACTCTACACTGTATTGCTAAATAAGTAACAGTCAAAGTTCACCAAACATCAATGTCTGGTAAAACCTCTGACTTAGTAGGGAAACAAAATGAATATGTAACAGTGACAAAGAGGAGATTGACAATAACGCTCAGAAGTAATTCCTCAGTGTAATCATTTCAAAGGATCTGTCCTGGTTCCAGCACATAAGTGCAATTACAAGGAAGGCACTGCATCACCTCTACATCCTTAGAAGTTTGCAAAGGTTCCGTATAACATCTAAAACCTTGACAGACTTCTGTAGATATGTCCTTGAATGAAAAATCCCACAGAAAGTAATAGATACTACTTTCAAGAGCAGTCCATCAAGAGTGAAGCTCTCACCACTATTGAGCACATCTGCATGGAGTTCTGTCACAGTAAAGCAGCGTCCATCATTAGGGAAGCCCACCACCCAGGCCATGATCTCTTCTCGCTGCTGCCATCAGGAAGAAGGTACAGGAGCCTCAAGATGCACACTAATCAGGAAAACTTATTACTCCTCACCCCATCAGGGTCTTGAAACCAGTGGGAATAACTTCACTCAACTTCACTTGCTCCATCACTGAACTGTTCCCACAACCTATGGACTTGATTTCAATGACTTTTCATCTCATGTTCTCAATATTCATTGCATATTTTTTTTTTGCTGTTTCTTTTTATATTTCAACAGTTTCTTGTTTGTAGTTTTGCACATTGGTTGTTGTCCATCCTGTTGTGTGCAGTCTTTCATTGATTCTACTGAGTTTCTTGTATTTACTGTGATTGCCTGCAAGAAAACGAATCTCAGGGTTGTGTATAGTGACACAAAGGTACTTTGATAATAAATTTACTTTGAAGTTTGAAGAATTTTGGTAACATTCTTTCTTCTTTCCAATGAAAACAATCATGGATTAACATTATGAGAAAACTCAAGGACTTCAAAGTAGGCAACAATTCCTTAGTGGTTGGCGGCAAGCTTGGCACCCGGGTTGTGTGCAGAGCAGAGTTGGCAGTGGGGTGAAGGGGTGAACGATAACCCCTGGTAATCAATGAGAACTTGCTTGGCAAAAAAAAAAGGTGAAAAATACAAGTGAGCAAAATAAGAGGATGATGATATATTTGCTGTAACCAGAAAGCAGAGGGATGCTCACATAATGCAGCATAAGCAAAAATGAAATACTGGGAAGGCTGCCAGAGCTGAAGCCGGAACTTCAAACTAACCTGTACCTGCGAAACCCTGCCCAACTTTCATGGATGGGTGCATCTAACAAGCAATGTGGCCCTGTCTTCAAATTTTGAACATAGTTACAATATTGGGTTCTGGTACTTCAGAAAATTGCATTATTGTATCTTCACTATGAGGTTATGCCATGTTTAATGCCGAAGGAAAGTGTCTTGCCTACATGTTTGTCACTTGATGCAGTATTGGACCCCAAGCTGTAGTGGCCCCACGGTAGTGTAGTGGTTAGCACAACGCTATAACAGCTCGAGGCGTTCTAGAGTTCAGTTCCAGTGCCATTCTACAAGAGGTCTCCATACATCCTCCCCGTGGAATGCGTAGGCTTTCCCTGATTTCCTCCCACAGTCCAAAGACGTGCTGAGTAGGTTAATTGTCCTGGGATTAGACTAGGGTCAATGGGGATTGTGGGGCTGTGGGGTCGCTGGGGCGGCATCGCTCGAGGGGCTGGAAGAGCTTACTCTGTGCTGTATCACTAAATAAATTTTTAAAAATTCAATGGCATAATTTGCTCAGGATATATCCAGTACAAGCAGAAAAGGAGCTTGCAATTGGATTTATGTGACCATATATTAATAAAGACAGCATTTAAGCTGAGAGAAAAATAACACAAGCCATGTCACACAATGGTTTAGGAAGAGGTGTGCAGTTGAGAGACACAAACAAATCTTCTGCAGCATGTGTAAAGAGTGAGAAGCTGGCATTGTTTATTGTGCAGTTAAATCAAGCAACAACTAAGGCACTGCTAGATTTGAAAGGAGAGATTCTTTTGGTGGGAAGTTATGGCTACAATGGCAGAGATAGCCCCAAACATCACTATTGGGAAGTTAGATCCGGTTAACAGAACTACTAATTGTTTGTAAGGGACGCAGAAGAATGCCAAGAAACTTAGCTCAACAACAGCTTCCAAGTAAAAACTCTTCCAAAAAAGAGTAGGGATTAACGGGTCCCTTTCAAAATGGCAGGCAGTGACCAGTGGGGTACCACAAGGCTCGATGCTGGGACCGCAGCTATTTACAATATATATTAATGATTTAGATGAAGGGATCAAAAGTAACATTAGCAAATTTGCAGATGACACAAAGCTGGGTGGAAGTGTGAAATGTGCAGAGGATGTTATGAGAATGCAGGGTGACTTGGACAGGTTGGGTGAGTGGGCAGATGCATGGCAGATGCAGTTTAATGTGGATAAATGTAAGGTTATCCACTTTGGTGGCAAGAACAGGAAGGCAGATTACTATCTGAATGGTGTCAAGTTAGGAAAAGGGGAAGTACAATGAGATCTGGGTGTCCTTGCTCATCAGTCACTGAAAGTAAGCATGCAGGTACAGCAGGCAGTGAAGAAAGCTGATGGCATGTTGGCCTTCATAACAAGGGGAGTTAAGTATAGGAGCAAAGAGGTCCTTCCGCAGTTGTACAGGGCCCTGGTGAGACCACACCTGGAGTATTGTGTACAGTTTTGGTCTCCAAATTTGAGGAAGGATATTCTTGCTATTGAGATAGTGCAGTGTAGGTTCACGAGGTTAATTCCGGGGATGGCGGGACTGTCATATGTTGAAAGGTTGGAGCGACTGGGCTTGTATACACTGGAACTTAGAAGGATGAGAGGGGATCTGATTGAAACATATAAGATTATTAAGGGATTGGACATGCTAGAGGCAGGAAACATGTTCCCAATGTTGGGGGAGTCCAGAACCAGAGGCCACAGTTTGAGAATAAGGGTTAGGCAATTTAAGACGGAGTTGAGGAAAAACTTTTTCACCCAGCGAGTTGTAGATCTGTGGAATGATCTGCCTCTGAAGGCAGTGGAGGCCAATTCTCTGGATGCTTTCAAGAAAGAGCTAGATAGAGCTCTTAATGATAGCGGAGTCAAGGGATATGGGGAGAAGGCAGGAACAGGGTACTGATTCTGGATGATCGGCCATGATCACAGTGAATGGCGGTGCTGGCTCGAAGGGCCAAATGGCCTACTCCTGCACCCATTGTCTATTGTCTAAATAGTAGTTTGCATCAGTCTGGAATGTGTGCAGGATATTATACTGAAGCAATTCACATAGGACATTGGCCCAGGATATGTCAGAGTTTGCCATAAATGCCATGATGTAAAGTATTGAATTTCAGCTAAATGTCTTTCTTTCGAGGCAACAACATTCTTTTCTTGCCAGAATGAAATGGCACATTGCCCCTGCTTCTTAATCAAAGGCACCTCTGACAACTGGAACCATGTGCAAGAAAGCTGTACAACTTAATTTTTAAGATGAAGATGATAACAGAATTTTGGAATTATTTAGAGTTAAAGCCCCAAAGAATAACTTTAACCAAGGGCTTTTGGGAACTGAAGGTCAATAGAGAATCTCTAAGAGTACAGATAGATGCAGTAATTCATTGTCCAGTCATTGAGTGAGATTGCCACAATCAACGTTTCAGATGCACACCCTTTGAAGGTAGCATGTCTTAATCTACATCCATGGATAAAATCATGAGGGGACTTGAGAACCCAGTCAAGTATTGGAAGAAAATGATTCAATTCTCTTCAGCTATCCCAACCTCGGAGACCAACTCAAGAATTAGCTGAAAATTCTAAAAAAAATCAGTGAAGCAAATATGGAACATAGTACAATGTGAGCTAAAGTTGTAACCTACTCCAAGGTGAATCTCAAGGGACATCTCAATTCAACACAACAGCTGAATATTCTGTCAGAAAACAATGCAGGTTTGTTATTCAGGATCCTATCCAAGACCTAAATCAGAATCCAACCTGAAATTCAACCCACTTGCTTGAGACTATATTCAATTCAATGCTCAAACACAGGTTGAAAGAACTGCCAGTTAAGTTTAAAGAATAGTCTGTTAGTGACACCTGTCTGTAATTATTGAATTATCCTGAAAGTAGACCATTGAGTCATTCAGAGAGGCATTTAAAAAATTAGAATGAACCAATCAGACAATGCAGAATGAAATCCAATCACAAACAAGAGAAAATCTGCAGATGCTGGAAATCCAAGCAACGCACACAAAATGCTGGAGTAGGCCAGGCAGCATCTATGGAAAATAGTATAGTCGACGTTTCGGGCCGAGACCCTTCAGCAGGATCTTGACCTGAGAGTTCTGCTAGTATTTTGGACGTGTTGTACACAGAAAGAAGGGTCGCTTTTTTCCCAACAACACAGAGAATCAGTTAGTGCGATTTTTTAAAAAACTAAAACTACATTTCATATGGTTGTACACAAATGAATTCGGTCACAGAATGAAAGCAATTCATAATGATATATAAACATAATGTCTTGTATAGGTATACAAAACTACCTTTTCAAGTCAAGTCAGCTCGCAAGGTTTTTTGGGCCAATGGGGTTACAGAGGGCTGACAGCTGTCTATGTAATAAAATTGATGTTTTAAATGTAACAGCCACAGAGCAAGAAAATGTTGATTCTGGAACAAGTCATGCAAAAAATTTACCGCAAAACGAGCTCACGTGCATTTTTTCAGAAGCATGTACTCTCTAGGTAGATGAACAAAGTAAGTGAAGGATAAAATCAAGACTGTACTAAAGTGTAATCAGCAGCTTGCTCTCCGTATCATACCGCCCAGGCCTGTGTATCGCTTAGACAGCTAGGACTTAACATCCATGGTCAATCCTGACCAACAGAAAGCCTCATTAAAGGTAAAGACTCCTGGAAATGTTTTAGAATTATGTCAAGTTTTAGGAATGTTAAAATCAAATGAAAAGTTTCTGCCTAATGTGTTTTGTATTACAATCTCTTTAGTGAAGGAAAATATCAAACAGTGTGGGCAAAGGATCAGCAGAAGTTCCTGGAGTTCTACATGCAGAGCCTTTGTATCAGTTCACTACTTGACCTTTGTAACCTAAATGGGGCATATAGATGGACATGGGATATCTGAAGATATGGAATTGGCCCAGTGATTAGCTCAGTGTTAAACAGTGAAGACCAAAACAAGAATTATGCCTAGATTGAAAGCAAGGCTCTGGTCATTATCTTTGGGGTCATCCAGTTCCTCTGAGGAATATCACTCACCTTTGACACAGATCGTAAGTCACCACTGGTGATTGTAGGGCAAGATCCATTAGTCATCAATTGCTGCTTCCAGATGCAAAGTTCAGCAGTGTCTTGTCACAATACGACTAAATTATTTGCCAAATTCAACTCTTCAAGCAGTTAATGAGGCTTGTCAAGTGAGGGATCAGATGTATGTTTCAACATTTACCTCATTGATGGAGATAATTTAATTACAGCAGCATGTACTTCTCATTCAAAGCAAAGACACAGCCTTCAACTATGTGGAATCAAGTACATCATGTGACTGGACAAGTGACTGTTGCCCTCATGTTGAGTTACAGATCTCTGTGAATCAGAAGTATTTAGTATGAAGCTAAATTGGTGAACTGTTTCTTCATCCAGAAGAACTTTGGTCCCTGGAAGGTTGGAAGTGATGAGGTGAAAAGACTGGTGTTGCATCTCTATGACTTGTACAACGAAGCCCCTTGGCAGCCCTAGCCTCGCCCTATTTCAGATATTTCCTTCATAGTATCCATTCCTCTCCTACCTACTCTGTAACATGAAACTAACTTATTTTTCCTCTTTCTTTATTCTGATGATGGGTCTTCTAGCTGAAACATTAACTCTTTTCTTCCCTCTGATATTGTCTAACCTGCTGAGTTTTTTCCAGTATTTTCTGTTTCCATTTATGATCTCCTGCATTTCCAGTTTCTTTTTTCACTTTTGGTTAGATGTCAAAAGGAATGGGAAACTCAGAAAATCAGAGATGAACTCCGTGTTATATTGGCCACTCATGGTGAACTCGCTGCTATCCCCTTAGCCAATTGTACTACCTTAAACGTAATAGGATTGGCATGCGCTCATCTTACCATATTATTCAGTGGCAAGTGAAGCAGCTACTGTGGCAGTGGAAGTACTTAAGAAGAGAAACATTTAAAAACCCACAAAATGATAACTCAATGGCACTGTGCTGAATTGCGAACTGGAAAACATTTAACTCAAAATCTGAGTAACTCAACATTTGCACGGACTGAGCATTTGGTGCACAGATGAAAGAATACAATTCAGGCAAATACAGTACATATTACCGTTGCCCCAGAATTGAGACAACCAGGTGTACTTCAAGAGAGGGTCACGGTAGAGGGCCCACAAAAGGGGGAGCAAAGGTGATGTTAGGAGTGTTTTAGACAGACTCACGAACAGGCAGCAAATTTAGTAATCTAGACCACATGCAGGTTTAAATTGGCAGCATGGTTAACACAGACATCGTGAGCCAGGGTGCCTCTTCCTGTGCTGCATTATCCTTATGTTCTAATTTGAAAACCTAGACATCGTGAGGCTGAAGTCATTGCAGTACTCAGACACATCTTGAGCCACAGTTCTGATGTTGAAAAGTTATTTGAAATAGTAGAAATAGTGGCAATTAAAGTTATATTGTGAAATTCAAAGAAGTTGAATGGAAGTATATGAAAACAGCTCCAGAAGAACAAATGCGAGAATCTGACACAATTTTACAGAACTCAAAGTGAACGATAAACATAGAAACATAGAAACATAGAAAATAGGTGCAGGAGTAGGCCATTCGGCCCTTCGAGCTTGCACTGCCATTTATTATGATCATGGCTGATCATCCAACTCAGAACCCCGCCCCAGCCTTCCCTCCATACCCGCTGACCCCCGTAACCACAAGGGCCATATCTAACTCCCTCTTAAATATAGCCAATGAACTGGCCTCAACTGTTTCCTGTGGCAGAGAATTCCACAGATTCACCACTCTGTTTGTGAAGAAGTTTTTCCTAATCTCGGTCCTAAAAGGCTTCCCCTCTATCCTCAAACTGTGGCCCCTCGTTCTGGACTTCCCCAACATCGGGAACAATCTTCCTGCATCTAGCCTGTCCAATCCCTTTAGGATCTTATACGTTTCAATCAGATCCCCCCTCCATCTTCTAAATTCCAACGAGTACAAGCCCAGTTCATCCAGTCTTTCTTCATATGAAAGTCCTGCCATCCCAGGAATCAATCTGGTGAACCTTCTTTGTACTCCCTCTATGGCAAGGATGTCTTTCCTCAGATTAGGGGACCAAAACTGCACACAATACTCCAGGTGTGGTCTCACCAAGGCCTTGTACAACTGCAGTAGTACCTCCCTGCTCCTGTACTCGAATCCTCTCGCTATAAATGCCAGCATACCATTCGCCTTTTTCACTGCCTGCTGTACCTGCATGCCCACTTTCAATGACTGGTGTATAATGACACCCAGGTCTCGTTGCACCTCCCCTTTTCCTAATCGGCCACCATTCAGATAATAATCTGTTTTCCTATTTTTGCCACCAAAGTGGATAACTTCACATTTATCCACATTAAATTGCATCTGCCATGAATTTGCCCACTCACCCAACCTATCCAAGTCACCCTGCATCCTCTTAGCATCCTCCTCACAGCTAACACTGCCACCCAGCTTCGTGTCATCCGCAAACTTGGAGATGCTGCATTTAATTCCCTCATCCAAGTCATTAATATATATTGTAAACAACTGGGGTCCCAGCACTGAGCCTTGCGGTACCCCACTAGTCACCGCCTGCCATTCTGAAAAGGTCCCGTTTATTCCCACTCTTTGCTTCCTGTCTGCTAGCCAACTCTCCACCCACATCAATACCTTACCCCCAATACTGTGTGCTTTAAGTTTGCACACTAATCTCCTGTGTGGGACCTTGTCAAAAGCCTTCTGAAAATCCAAATATACCACATCCACTGGTTCTCCCCTATCCACTCTACTAGTTACATCCTCAAAAAATTCCATGAGATTCGTCAGACATGATTTTCCTTTCACAAATCCATGCTGACTTTGTCCGATCATTTCACCGCTTTCCAAATGTGCTGTTATCACATCCTTGATAACTGACTCCAGCAGTTTCCCCACCACCGACGTTAGGCTAACCGGTCTATAATTCCCCGGTTTCTCTCTCCCTCCTTTTTTAAAAAGTGGAGTTACATTGGCCACCCTCCAATCCTCAGGAACTAGTCCAGAATCTAACGAGTTTTGAAAAATTATCACTAATGCATCCACTATTTCTTGGGCTACTTCCTTAAGCACTCTGGGATGCAGACCATCTGGCCCTGGGGATTTATCTGCCTTCAATCCCTTCAATTTACCTAACACCACTTCCCTACTAACATGTATTTCGCTCAGTTCCTCCATCTCACTGGACCCTCTGTCCCCTACTATTTCTGGAAGATTATTTATGTCCTCCTTAGTGAAGACAGAACCAAAGTAATTATTCAATTGGTCTGCCATGTCCTTGCTCCCCATAATCAATTCACCTGTTTCTGTCTGCAGGGGACCTACATTTGTCTTTACCAGTCTTTTCCTTTTTACATATCTATAAAAGCTTTTACAGTCCGTTTTTATGTTCCCTGCCAGTTTTCTCTCATAATCTTTTTTCCCCTTCCTAATTAAGCCCTTTGTCCTCCTCTGCTGAACTCTGAATTTCTCCCAGTCCTCAGGTGAGCCACTTTCTCTGGCTAATTTGTATGCTTCTTCTTTGGAATTGATACTATCCCTAATTTCTCTTGTCAGTCACGGGTGCACTACCTTCCTTGATTTATTCTTTTGCCAAACTGGGATAAGCAGGGGCTTATGCAACAACAGAATTATAAAACATACTTTTTAGATGTGTCATTCATAATTGAAGGTTCCAAGAAATTAAAGTATCATTTCCTTCAATAAATCTTGAGATTAGTTGGAAAAGACATAATCTTTTAATCAAAGACATAATCGAATACAAAAAGTGTATTTGCAATTTGCAAACTAAACTTCCAAATGTATTGTAAATAACTAGCATATGCTTTAAAGTTTTTCTTTAAAATAGATATATGCTTATGTCTCCTTAAGGATTCCAGTGGGATAGCATGACATTACTGTTAATATATATTCCATCAGCAAGCAGATCAGGTGAAGAATAAGTAAAACACATCACCTTATGGTGTGACACACATCAAAGTTTCTGGTGAACGCAGCAGGCCAGGCAGCATCTCTAGGGAGAGGTGCAGTTGACGTTTCAGGCCAAGACTAGTCCTGACGAAGGGTCTCGGCCTGAAGCATCGACTGTACCTCTTCCTAGGGATGCTTCCTGGCCTGCTGTGTTCACCAGCAACTTTGATGTGTGTTGCTTGAATTTCCAGCATCTGCAGAATTCCTGTTGTTTGCACCTTATGGTGCGAGAATGTTTTAGCTGTACATGGTCTGTGCGAATCACTACAGCATCCAGAAACCTTGAGATCTCCATCTCGGAGGCCAATGTCAGAACATCCTTCAAGAGGATGAACCCACACAAGGTGTTGGGCTCTGAGGGTGTACCTGGCAGGATACTGAAAACCTGTGCCAACAAATTGGCTGGAGTATTCAAGGCCATCTTCAAGCTCTAACTGCTGCAGTCTGAGGTTCCCAACT
Source organism: Mobula birostris (assembly GCF_030028105.1). Taxonomy (NCBI): domain Eukaryota; kingdom Metazoa; phylum Chordata; class Chondrichthyes; order Myliobatiformes; family Myliobatidae; genus Mobula; species Mobula birostris. The sequence goes on along the minus strand of NC_092372.1, from coordinate 36,359,459 downwards.
GCTTCAAAAAGGCAAGCTGCCTCAGTGATTAACAACTGGTAGTGCTCGTATCTATTGTAATAAAGTGCTTTGAGAGGTTGGTCATGTCTAGAATTAACACCTGCCTGAGCAAGGAACTGGACTTGCCTACTACAGCAACACGTCTACAACAGATATGATCTCACTGGCTCTACACTCAGCTTTGGAGCACCTAGAGAACAGTAAAACACATGTCAGGTTGCTGTTTGCTGATTATAGCTCACCATTCAATAGCAAGATTCCCTCATTACTAATCATCAAGCTTCCAAACCTGGGCACCTGGACCTCCCTCTGTAACTGCCTCCTCAACTTCTTCATGAGGAAACCGCAGTCAGTGGATGACGTAACTGTTGTTGGCAGCATCTCAAATGGTGACGAGGTGGCATACAGGAGTAAGGTAGATTGGCTGTCATTGGTGTCGCAACAACAACCACACACTCAATATCAGCAAGACCAAGGAATCGATTGTGGACTTCAGGAAGGGGGAGCTGGTAGAACACACATTGAGGGGTCAGCAGTGGAAAGAGTGTGCAACTTTAAGTTCCTCAGAGTCAACATCTCTAAAGATCTGTCTGAGTCCAACACATTGATGCAATCATGAAGAAAGCAATCCAATGGTTCCACTTCATTAGAAGTTTGAGGAGATTTTGTATGTCACCGAAGACTCTTGCAAGTTTCTACGGATGTATGGTGGAGAGCATGGTTGCATCACAGGCTGGTACAGAGGGTCCAATGTACAGGTGTGCAAGAGGCTGCAGAGGTTCTCAGCCAGCCCCATCATGGGCACAACACTCCTTACCATTGAGGACATCTGCAAGAGGCAGTATCTCAAAAAGGTGGCATCCAACACTAAGGACCCTCACCATCTGGGACATGTCTCTTCTCATTACTGCCATCAGGAAGTGGGTACGGGAGTACGAATGTTTGTGGATGGGTTGCTATTTCCTATGTGGCATTGAACTTCCTGAGTGTTATTGAAGGTGCACTCATCCAGGCAGGTGAGAGTAGTCTAGCGCACTCCAAACTCAAGGCTTTGGGAAGTTATGAGGTGACTTACTCACAGGAGGCTTCCAACCCTCCAAACTGTTCTCATTTCAACAATGTGTATATGTCCACTCCAGTTCAATTTCTGCTCAGTGGTAACCCTCAGGATATGGATAGAGGGGATTTCAGTGATGGTAATGCCATTGAATGTCAGGGAGTAATTGCTGGATTTTCTTTTGTTGGATATCCTTAGTGCTTAGCACTTATGTGTCACCAGTGCTACTTGCCACCTATTGACCCTGGCCTGGGTATTGTCCAGAACCTGCTGCATTTGGTTCTGGAATGCTTCATTATCTGAAGAGTCCTTGACCGCTGCTGAGCATTGTGCAATCATCAGGAAACATCCCCCCTCTGACATTGTAAGTGTAAGGCCCTGGGAAAGGCTTCACTGCTAACCTAATGGTCTTTCAAAAGTCATGATGAGTAACTGAAGATAAGAGTGTCCAGGCACTACCTTGAGGAATTCCTGCAGAGATGACTTGTGACTGAGATGATTGAACTGAAAAGAAAACTGTCACCTTATTTTGATTATTTTATTATTTTTATTATGATTCCAACTTACACAAGGTCAGTTCCTACTGATTCCCATTGATACCAGTTCAGCCAGTATTCATTGATGCCAGAACAGCTGAAATGTTGCCTTTATATTAAGAGCAGTTAAACTCTCTTCAGCTCACTTGTCCATGTTTGGATTAAGGCTGTAATAGGGTTTGGAACCAAATGGGGAGGTAATAGGCCGATTTAAATTTGTCCTACTTCTTGTGTATAGCTCATAGCTGGGGAATTTTCCACCTTATTGGGTAGATGCCAGTGTTATAGCTGGACTGGAATAGGTTTGGCATGGTTGCAGCAAGTTTTGGAGCATAATTCATATTCCATCTGAGTAGTCTCCTGCCCAATGGCGTGAACATCCATTTCTCCCCTCCCTTCCCCCTTCTCTCATTTTTCCATTCCCCATTGTGGCTTCCCTCTCACCCCTTCTCTTCTCCTCACCTGCCTATCAACTCTCTCTCTCGTGCCCTCCTCCTTCCCTTTTTCCCATGTCCACTCTCCTGTCCTGTCAGATTTCTTCTTCTTCAGCTCTTTTCCTTTTCCACTTGTCACCTCCTGGCTTCTCACGTCATCCCTCCTGCACCACCCATCCACCTTCTCCCTCAGCTGGCTTCACCTATCACCTGCCAGTTTGTATTTCTTTCTTTCCCCCACCTTTTTATTTTGGCTTCTTCCCCCTTCCTTTCCAGTCCTGATGAAGGGTCTTGGCCAGAACCATCAACTGTTTATTCCCCTCCATAGATGCTGCCTGACCTGCTGAGTTTGTCCAGCATTTTACGTGTGTTATTCTGGAATTTGAGTGTTTGCAGAATCTCTTGTGTTCTGAAGCACAACTGTGCAGTCCTGTTGCTGGAATGTTGTCAGCACATACTTACAAAGTGATCACTCAACTTGAGTTTGTTTTCTCAGCTGTAGAAGATGTTACATTTGGGAACACCAAATCTAGCAGGCTAGATTGGAAGATGTGTTTGTGAATCATGGCTTTAGCTTGACTGATTTGACCTCTGGATGATGGAAAGGGAAAGGGTGAATAGATTTTTTTGTCCATCATCATCCAAATCAAGAGAGAAATGTGTTCTCAGACAAATGAGGCAGATGACTGCAGGAAAGACAGAGAGGTGGTACGCCTGGATGTATTTCCCAGAGTAATTAATTGTCTTCCCAATGACTCTGAAAACTTCAATGCAGTGAAATATGGTGATAGGCACAAGCTGTAATCATGGTATTACACAGTCTGAACCACAATATCTAACTCTAGTCACCTTCTGATTTACAAAATTAATATTTTATCTATTTCTCAATTACCATTACATTTTTTATGAGTGAGCTTGCTGTGGAATCAATTGCCTAGACTAATATTTTATAATGCAAGTGTTCTAAATTTATTAAGTTACAGTCTGTGCCACTTTATTAGGTACACCTGTACACTTGCTCGTTAATGCAAATATCTAATCAGCCAATCATGTGGCAGCAATCTAATGAATAAAAACATGCAGACATGGTCAAGCAGTTCAGTTGTTGCTCAGCCCAAATATCAGAATGGGAAAGAAATGTGATCTAAGTGGAATGATTGTTGCTGCCAGATGGGGTGGTTTGAGCATCTCAGAAACTGCTGATCCCCTGGTACTTTCACGCTCAGTAGTCTCTAAAGTTTACAGAGAATGGCACAAAAAAAATTGAGTGAGTGGCACTTCTGTTGGAAAAAAAATGCCTTGTTAATGAGAGGTCAGAGGAAAATGGCCAGACTGGTTCCAGCGGACAGCAAGGTGACAGTAACTCAACTAACTATGTGTCACAATAGAAGAGTATCTTTGAACACACACCGTGTTGAACCTTGAAATGGATGGGCTACCACAGGAGAAGACCACACCGGCTTCCACTCCTGTGGCCACTTTATTAGGCATACTTCTGTACCTAATAAAGTGGCTGCTCAGTATATATACTATTTAACAAACAAAACTGCATTATAATATATAAATATATTAAACCATTTTTACAGATATGCTGCACTCAATTTTTATCCTTGGGTAATAAATAGGTGGCAATGTAGGTTAGGTTTAGTTTGCAACTGGGCCTTACTTTCATGTCCTTTGCTAGATTTACAACTAAATCCATCAGTCTTGTTGTCAATACCATTCGCATTACTTACACTCTGCTCATTTGGTGTTTATGAACATCATCATAGCTAATCTGCATTTTTAATGAGATCGTTGTCATCTAATATTGCAGGACAGTCAAGAGGGAATCAGACAGTAATTTTACAAACATACCTGATCAAATAGACTCAATCCTAATACAGGGAGTGATGTATAGACCAAATTGTAGAGTGTAATGAACCATTGATCATACACAGTCTATGAAAAGAAGAAATGCAGTATTAAAAATTAGCACTGGAAATGAACAATCATGAATCTAACAAAAATTGATAATTGGTGAGCTAACCTCAGATTAAAACTAGGAAGTAAATGTTATTTCTTAGGCTATTTAGCAACCTCTGTAAAGTTCCAGTGGAATTTATTTAGACAACTACTACTTGGAATGCTACTTGTGCTTCAATGCGTTTAATATTGCTGCCAGAGTATCAGTTTCAGAAACATACTCATATGGCCTGGAGCACATGACACTCAGAAGTTGGATGGTCAACCAGCATCTGACCTTGTCATTAAAACTGAAAATGGGCAAGTTAAAGGCTGAGTGGCTTGGGATTGAGACTCCCATCTTAAAATTCCACCTAGATCAGCGTACTTCAGGGCAGACATGCCCTTCCTGGGTCATTCCATTGATTAAATTGGAAAGAAGTGTCTCACCAATTTATAGCTGAAACTATACCGTTTCCCTCTTGTCATCACTGGCTATTTCCAACCGGAAATCTTGTTTGACCTAAACGAAAACTTTCTGAAAATACTGTTTCTTCTTTCATTTCCTTTCCACTCTGTAGATTGTTGTCGCAATATAAGCATGGGGCATATAGGAGCTCAGTAAATAACTAGTTGGGTTAAGTTGTTCATTATCAGTGACATTACATCAGTTAAACTGGGAGAGAACTATCTACAAGGATCCATGAATATCAACTGACTGTAAAGCTGCGTGACCAACTCTCCCTAGTCTCTACCCATGAAGATCAAAAGGTGCACAGATACGACTGGGCATCAGTAAAAGTCATGGCACAAGCAAAGGCGTGGCATGCAAGATAATTCCTAGAAGCATGGTTTGGTGCAAATAATTCTATAAACAGACATGTAGACCTCGATTCTACTTACAAGCCTACTTATAAGACCTCGATAAGCCAGTGCGGGCAAAACTCCAAACCACAACACACAGAGTTTGCCACACAATCAATCACCGAGGAGACTCCCGCCCTACGTCACAATTAAGTTTCCATAATGAGGATGAATCAGCAGATTGATAAGTATATAAAGGCCAAGCATGTGGAGAACACATCACAAATGAACAGTGCACTGATGACGTTTTCTCGTATGGCAATGAAACAGTTGCAATTGAATTGGCAAGATCAGAGAATATCTCAATCCAACCATCAACCACCCAAGCTACACAGTTATTTCCAGGTAAATAACCTTTTGAAAACGGTCTTACCTGCGCTGAAAATCCACAGAAGAATCCATACCAGAAATGAACAAGAGTGAAAGCAAAATTTTTATAGAAAAAGTAACGGAGAAATCTGCACATTCGTAGATAGGACCATCTTCCATGGACAAGTAAAAGACGCTGGAGATAACGAAACTGAGCAAAGGAGAAATCACTTGAAAGGACAGCCTGTGTTCCTTCCTCACCGCTGATGCCCACCCCAATATGAGCAGCTGTTGGAATATAAATTAAATGTTACTCAGATTTGCAGTACTTCCTAAAAGCAGATTGACTGGCAGAAAGCAGAGAATGTGACGGCTGCCTGTGACTAGTGTAGTTCTGCAGCAGTCAAGTTTTTTGGACCACAGTTTTTCTCTTTATACGTTAATCATCCCATTGAAGGGAATAAAGGCACTGTGGCCAATTTTGCAGACAAAACCGAAGTAGGTCAAGGGACAGGTAGTGTTATGGAGGTAGGGAATCTATAGAAGGTCTTGGACAAGATAGGAGAGTAGACAAAGAAATTGCAGATGGAATACAACATGGGGAAGCGTGGAGGTTATGCGCTCTGGTAAGAAGAATAAAGGCTTTGGCTATTTTGTAAATGGGGACGGAATTCACAAATCAGCGGTGCAAAGGGACCTGGGAGTCCTAGTTCATGATCCCTTTCAGGTTAAATTACAGGTTGAATTGGTTGTAAGGAAGACAAATGCAATGTTAGCATTCATTTGAGAGGTCTAGAATATAAAAACAATGTTGATACTGCTGAGGCTTTAAAATGCATTCATCACACCACATTTAGAATAATCGGGGAAATTTTGGATCCTGTGTCTAAAGAAAGATGTGATGGTTCTAATGAGGGTACAGAGGAGTGATTCCAGGAATGAAGAGCTTGACGTGTGAGGAGCGTCTCATATCTCTGGGCAATATTCAAAAAGATGAGGGAATATCTCATTGACACCTGTTGAATACTGAAAATAGTGATGCTAATTCAGTTGTGTGAAAGCTTTTAGAAAAAATATTTAGGAAAAAAATTGCCATTTGAGGTGAGCCAGCATGCACTGTAAACAAGAAATTGTATTTGGTAAGGTCAATGGAATCAGTGCTATCTGATAAATGGAACCAATGTTGGATTTTCAGAAAATATTTAATAAGCTGCTAAAAACCAATGGTCGATAAAATTGAGGCCAAGGTATTAAAGGCCGATAACAGCATTTACAGGAATTGTTCTCTATTGCCATTTTCTAAATCTACTTTATTCCTTCCTTGTTTTTGAAGTTGAGGAGTATACTAAAAGGAATAGTAGAGATGTAAAATTAAGCAAATTAATTTGAAGAATGTGAATTTCCAACCTGAAATTAAATAAGAGAACCATTAAAGATCATATAGAGTGGAGTATTCCCAAGTGGAATGATATGTGATTCGAAGTAGCATATTCCTGTTTATTCTTGACCACCACGATGTGGAATTTAACAGAGTTGAATTTCGGGTGGTATATTTTGAATGAAGAGGAACGGGTGCAATTTTAAAGGAGAGAACAAAAATAAAACCCAGAATAAACAGAATATAGACAACATATTGGAAAAAAGTATAGTATAGAATAAATGTCTTTACAAAAGGAAACAAAGTAAACAGAGTATAGATCACTTGACGAATGTCTGAAGGCAAATTACTTTTGTGCATTTAGCTCTCAAGCTCTGTATTCGAAATTCGAAATAGATTGGGGAAAATATGCTTGCAGGTTTGTGATACTATGTTTCTGATTTTTATTTGTCATCAAAAACACAGTGCAAGATCCCTGGCGCAATTTACTCTTCAATATGTGAGACAATATTTTGGAACTATCTTGGAAACCTGCCCCAATATTCTTATTTACCTATAATTACCTGTTTTCTTTTGAATTATAAAGCTATTAAAGAACAGAAAGTAAGACATATTAGGGTAAGTTTCCAATAACATTTACTTTTTAATGTTTCTTTATGAATACAAACAATTTTTGTATTTGGTTTTGCAATGACACCTTCCATAATGACGCTAAGTGTCCAGTCAGATTTTCACAAGTCTGTCCGAGTATCCAAGTTTCTCACTCACCTTTGATCATGCTTACATCATTTGCTCCATCTCCAATTGCTAGTGTTATCGCTTCCTTGTACTTTTTTACCAGTTCTACCACCTGAGCTTTCTGAAGGGGTGTGACACGGCAGCAGATTACAGTTTTACAGAGGCAAGCTGTTCTTAAGAACAGTAATTCCAGGTCTTCTTCTAAAGCATGTGCCTACATTTAGATATAATGCATTTTAGAAAACCCATGTTAATATCTGCAATTACACTGAAAGTATTTGTTTCACAGGCATGTATAATAAAAGAAACTCAGTTTTACACATAGTTGCAATGATGCCAAAGACAGCCTGAATTCTAGAAGCTGCTTTTTAATAAAATGATGCTGTTCTCATTATTGAACTATGCTGGAAAATTGTTCCTATCAACAAGAATGTAATAAACTGCCATATATTGTCTTAAAGCCAAGAAAAAAAACAAATACTGCTTTTGTAATGGTGATTTTGTAAAAGACTCTTTTAATATATCAGATCTCATAAGCCCCTGAAATAATGACCTGTTAAACTATTAAAAGGCAGGGCTTTTTGCTTATTAATTTGTTTCTGGATATAGGGTCGTTAAAAATTAGGCTGGCTAGTTTTATGCAGCAGGTGGCAGTGCTTTCTTACATTATATCATTGACTGCTATTGGGTGTAACACTTATTAGGGAGATACAATTATATTCAAAATGAACCTGGATAAGTGCCTCAAAGAATTTGAAGAGCTATTTGGCGAGAGTGGAAAGTGGGACTTACTGGCTGCTGTTACTGGTGTCCAATATAGGCTCAATGGTCATACATCATCTGGACAAACATCAATTTATCCAGATGAGATAGTGAAAATCTATCCACAAATATCCAAACAATAAAAGTAGTTATTGCACATTTCTTCAGATCTCTAAGTAACTTTAAAGTTTATCTGAAATCCATACAAAGGTGGCATTAAAGTTAGATTTTGCATTTTTCAAGAACAGAAAATAAACCTAAACCTGTACCTGAACAGAGCAGAAAATCTTAGAATTATTTTTTATGAACTGTATTTCACAAGAAAAGACAAGTACAGAGTTTAAAATGAAGTGAAAAAATTGTCCCTACACACTTACAATATTTCTGCTGGGTGGCCATGGTGTTTACAAAGTCATTAATCTGGGTAAATTTATTCTTACATGATGCAGAAAATCCTGATGCTGTTTTGACAACCTTTTCAGATACACCCCTCAGCAGAATCAGTGGGAATAGCAGAATAGGTCCCATCAGTGTTGAGCTTACTTTGTGGTGCTCTAGCACGCTGCATTATATTGCTCCTAAGTATTAGATTGTCCTTGAATGAACAGCAGAGAGAAAATGGATAATATATCACTAACCAGCCCCTTTGCATAAAATTGGCCTTGTAAACAACTAAGGATTGTTTAAGAGAGGAGGTGGTAAGACAAGTAAATTTTCTCCCCTCTTGGTCTTTTTTCCTCCAGAATATGGCCAGGCTTCCAACTTCACTGTTAACATTAGTAGCACTACATTAACTCTGTCAAGTTTCTCAACAATCAGGTTCAAATCTTGCTTTTAAGAAATGAAAGAAAAACTTAAATTAGTTTGTTGCTTCTTACCAGTGCGTCACCACTGATCACCAGACCATAATCTGCATTAGCAGTTTCATCAGGCAGGAACTTGGGTTTTGTTGGCTGTCGGATTGTGACTGAATCATCCTCTGTTTCTGTTTTCCCTGTCATTACTGCACAAGCTCTTCTGTGTGGAGATTAGTTAATATCATAGTTTATGTCTTTACGTACAGAAGAAAAATCATGTAAACCAAGTAGTTCCTGTCATCGAATCAAGGAGATTTAAGCTAAATATTCTACGCTTGCATTAAAGCATCTATCGATACTAATCCTGTTTTCAGAATCAGAATCAGGTTTATTATCATCGGCATGTGACGTGAAATTTGTTAACTTAGCAAATTTCAGTCATCCTGTAGACCCCTATGCCATGTGCTTCATTTACTCATTTGTTTTTTTTAAGTAATCTGAGAGTCCCTTCCTCCACCACCCCCTCTGAAACTGCATCCCAGATTCCAGACCATCCTCAGCGAAGGTAGAGACTGCATAAATATCACCATTCTCAACAATGGGGTAGATTAGCATACAATGCAAAAGTGAAAGAGAAAGCTGAATTGTCTGCAAGAAACCTGAGCCAGAAATGTTAAGTGAAAGATGCATCTCCAATGGGCCCCAGAATGCTAGATGCTGGTCTTCAGCCAATCCATGATAGCAAGAAATAGCTAAAGGCAGTGGGTACAACAAAGGCCTGTGCTCTAGAAATTGCCAAATCTTTGGTCATGTTGTTCCAGCAACTAAAACACTGGCATCTACCTGTGTGGAAAAGTGCCTTGATATCTCTTGCCCACAAAAGCAGGAAAATCCGATTCAGCCAATTACCAACCCAATCAGCAAAATGATGCAAATGGTAATTAATAGTGCAGTGAAACAGCAGTTGCATAGCAACAACCTGCTCACAGAAGCTCAGTTTGAGTTCTGCCAAAGTCACTCACCTCCTGACTTCATTATAGCTTTGTTACAAATTTGAAGAAAGAAGCTGTACTCCAAAGGTGAGTGAGAGTAATTGCCCCAAGAATGGTATCAAGGAGACCTGCCTGAACAGGGATCAATAGAATTTAGGGGAAAACCTTTCCACTTGTTTGAACCAAACCTGGCACGAAGAAAGAAGTCTGTGGTGGTTGAAGATCAATTATTCTCAACCACAGGGCATTTCTGCTGACTTTCCACAAAGTAGTGAGGAACTCCTGGAGAGATCCAGGAGTATTTATCCTATGCCCAACCATCTTTAGTTGCTTCACTAATGACCTGCCTTCAATTATAAGATCAGAATTACAGATGCTTACTGATGATTGCACAATATCTGGTATTATTCACGACTTACTGGATAATGGATCAGTCCATATCCAAATACACCAGTCTGGGCTAAGGCGTGGGAAGTAATACTTGTGCCACAACAATGTGAGACAATGACAGTATCCAACAAGAGACAATCCATCTATCACCCTCTGACATTCAATCACATGACTATCACTGAATTCCCCCACTGTCAAATTCCTAAGGGTTACCTTGACCAGAAACTAAACTGGACTAGCCATATACTGTACATAATGTGGCTACAGGAACAGGTCAGAGGCAAGGTACCCTGCAGCAAGCAACTGAACTCAAATTGTACCCCTACAGCCTTCTCTACTTCAAAGAAAATGAATCTAGCCTATCCATTCTTTTTCAATAAGTGGAAAACTCCACTCCAGGCACCATCCAGTTGAATCTCCTCCGCAACCTCTCCAGTACAGTCAGATCCTTCCTACAGCACGACAACCTGGACTGCAAAGAAAACTGTGACCTAACTAATATTTTATACAATTGTACCATAATATTCCTGCTGTCACTGTATATTCTATTCCCTGCTAAAAAATAATACTTGTGTAAAGCTTCTTAACCACCTTTTCTATCTGTACTGCTGGCAGTAAGATCTTTGAACACCTATACCAAGGTTTCTCCATTCCTGACTATTTTCTAGGTTCCCACCATTCAGTATATGTATGTTAGTCTTAACAGACCTTACAAAATGTATTAACTGACATTTTCAGGGTTAAATTGCATCTTTCATTGCTCTGTCCAGCTTATTAACTCATCTGTGGGATTCGTTACCACAGGCGGCTGTGGAGGTGAAATCACTGGGTATATTTAAAGCTGAGGTTGAAAGGTTCTTGATTAGTAAGGGTGTCAATGGTTACGGGGAGAGGGCAGAAAAATGAGAGTGAGAGGGAAAATAAATCAGCAATGATCAAATGACAGAGCAGAGTCAATGGGCTGAATGGCCTAATTCTGCCCTTATATCTTATGGTTTTATTGTTCTGTAGCCAAAAACCTCAGAAAAAGTTAACATTCAGGTGCCACAAGCTGTTAGAAACAAATGGCATGTCGGCACTTATTACAAGAAAGTTTGAGTAGAGGGCAAAAATGTCTCTTATTCCGCACTTATGTAGAATACAGCTTTGTTTTTCCACCTTAAAAACAAAGGGTAAAGAAAAAGCAACAAAGATTCTCCAGACTAGTTCTCAGGGTGGCAGATCAGCTGTATGAAGAAAAATTGGATAGATGAGACCTGCTATTCTCTTGAGTTCAGAAGAATGAGCAGGAATCACAGTGAAACTTAGAAAACAAATGATCTCAAATTACTTATAATCAACTAACTTACAATCTATTAGAACATAGCACAGGAACTGACCCTTTAGCCCACAATGACCGTGTTGAAAAGGATACCAAATTAAGCTAAATCTTTTGCAACCTTAAACCTCGGACTTCAACTACTGCACAGAGTCTTGTCATCTTCAGAAGTTTTCGGATGACTCTGCCATAGTTGGATGCATCAGCAAGGGAGATAAGGCTGAGTACAGGGCTACGGTAGGAAACTTTGTTATGTGAGCAGAATTATCTGCAGCTTAATGTGAAAAAGACTAAGGAGCTGGTGGTAGACCTGAAGAGAGCTAAGGTACCGGTGATCCCTGTTTCCATCCAGGGGGTCAGTGTGGACATGGTGGAGGATTACAAATACCTGGGAATACGAATTGACAATAAACTGGACTGGTCAAAGAACACTGAGGCTATCTACAAGAAGGGTCAGAGCTGTCTCTATTTCCTGAGGAGACTGAGGTCTTTTAACATCTGCCGGACGATGCTGAGGATGTTCTGCGAGTCTGTGGTGGCCAGTGCTATCATGTTTGCTGTTGTGTGCTGGGGCAGCAGGCTGAGGGTAGCAGACACCAACAGAATCAACAAACTCATTCGTAAGGCCAGTGATGTGGGGATGGAACTGGACTCTCTCACGGTGGTGTCTGAAAAGAGGATGCTGTCTAAGTTGCATGCCATCTTGGTCAATGTCTCCCATCCACTACATAATGTACTGGTTGGGTACAGGAGTACATTCAGCCAGAGACTCATTCCACGGAGATGCAGCACAGAGCATCATAGGAAGTCATTCCTGCCTGTGGCCATCAAACCTTACAACTCCTCCCTTGGAGGGTCAGACACCCTGAGCCAATAGGCTGGTTCTGGACTTATTTCATAATTTACTGGCATAATTTACATATTACTATTTAACTATTTATAGTTCTATTACTATTTATTATTTATGGTGCAACTGTAACGAAAACCAATTTCCCCCGGGATCAATAAAGTATGACCATGACTATGACTATGACTATGACTATCTAAGCCAAACATTCAATCTAAACCAAATATGATTGTAACATTTAAGAGAAGTTTAGATAAGTACAGGGATGGGCTATGGTCCAAGTGCTGGTCAATGGTACTAGGCAGAATAAGAGTTAGATGGACTGAAGGGTGTCCCTGTGCTATAGTGCTCCATGACCCTATGATTCTTCCTGACCCACATCCCTCCATTCCCCACATCTGTGTGTGCCTCTCTGAAAACCTCTTAAACAACACTATCATCTCTTTTCCCACCACCACCCTCGGCAGCCAATTCCAGGCACCTACCATGCCATTCCTTGTGTAAAAAAAAATCTGTTTTCTAATGTAAGTGAGATTTTTCTCCATGTACCTTAGTTCTTTACGAACTTCACTTGATTCATTGCCTTCAATAATGAATACTTCTCTCATTTCATCCTGGAGCATATTACATGCATATCCAATATTTACAGCTGTCTCTGTAAGAAACAAAAACATCATTTCATAATTTCTAAAGTTAATTGTAGTGAAATAGCATTCAGGAATGGTGTGTACATTTCTCTATGATTAGTAAAATATAATAATATTGCACCAATAAAGATAGCTGGTCAGAATATATGAATAAGTGCTTAGGTGAAGGAATTCGCCAATTATCATTGGTCAATGGAAAATGAGACAAGAACACTGCAAACATATTTTTTTAATTAATCTGAGAAAATGTAAAATAAAATATCTATGTATGGCAATAATCAAGATAGATAGAAATCAAATAGATAAGCTGCTAAGTTCTACGGATGTTGAAAATTAAAATAAATGGAGAAAATCCTGGACATGCTGAGCAATTTTGGCAGCATCTGCTGAGAGAGAAAAGGAGTTTACATTTCAAATCAGTGACCTTTCAAAGGAAAATTCTGATGCAATGTCTATGAATAGGAACTATGTAGATTAACATTTCAAAAGTAAGGAAAGAGCTTAGATACTTGTAACATTAGTAGAGAAAGCAAAACTTCAAGTCAAATCAAGTCACTTTTTATTGTCATTTCGACCATAAACTGCTGGTTCAGCACACAGTAAAAATGAAACAACCTTCCTCCAGGACCATGTTGCTACATGAAACAACACAAAACTATACTAGACTAAATGAGACAACACAAGGCTACACTAGACTACGTAGACTAGACCACAGGAGTACATTCAGCCAGAGACTCATTCCACCAAGATGCAGCACTGAGTGTTATAGGAAGTCGTTCCTGCCTGTGGTCATCAAACTTTACAACCCCTCCCTTGGAGGGTCAGACATCCTGAGCCAATAGGCTGGTCCTGGACTTATTTCATAATTTACTGGCATAATTTACATATTACTATTTAACTATTTATGGTTCTATTACTGTTTATTATTTATGGTCCTATTACTGTTTATTATTTATGGAGCAACTGTAACGAAAACCAATTTCCCCCGGGATCAATAGAGTATGACTATGACTATGACTAAAACAACACAAAAACTACACTAGACTACAGACCTACACAGGACTATGTAAATTGCACAAAACAGTGCAGGGCAGTACAATAAATAATAAACAAGACAATAGGCACAGTAGAGGACAAATTACAATATAATAATAAATGATGTAGATGTCAGACTAGTCTCTGAGTATTGAGGAGTCTGATGGCTTGGGGGAAGACACTGTTGCACAGTCTGGTCGTGAGAGCCCGAATGCTTCTGTACCTTTTACCAGGTGGCAGGAGGGAGAAGAGTATGTATGAGGGGTGCGTGGAGTCCTTCACAATGCTGTTTGCTTTACAGGTGCAGCGTGTGGTGTAAATGTCTGTAATGGCAGGAAGAGAGACCTCGATGATCTTCTCAGCTGACCTCACTATCCGCTGCAGGGTCTTGCGATCCGAGACGGTGCAATTCCCGAACCAGGCAGTGATGCAGCTGCTCAGGATGCTCTCAATACAACCTCTGTAGAATGTGGTGAGGATGGGGGGTGGGAGATGGATTTTTCTTGGCCTTTACAGAAAGTAGAGACGCTGCTGGGCTTTCTTGTCTATGGAGCTGGTGTTGAGGGACCAGGTGAGATTCTCCGCCAGGTGAACACCAAGAAATTAACATCAACTATGTAAATTTTAATGGTGCTTTCTTCATTTTGATATCTTAATGATTTATTTGAAGGTTGATATTATGATATTATAATAATATAGCAGTATTTACGATGCTGCATTTATGACTTAGTGTATCAGTACTTTGTGTATGGGGTGTCAGGGAGGGGTAGCACCTCTGGTGGGGGAACATGTTGCATCCTTTCCAGGCAGCTTGTCCACCTTTGGTCCCCACCTGGCACTCAGCTCTCACCTGTGGCTCTCCGTAGCTGTTTGCATGCGACAGCGGCCACACCCCAGGCAGCGGCTTCGACAAGCCGGCTAAACCAGGTGAGGGTAGCTGACGGGTCTTAAACCCTCGATGAGATAAGGAGTAGTCTATCCCAGCATGTGAAGACAGACTCCAGCAGATTGAGTGGATGAGATCAATGGAAGGTCCAACGGTCAAGAAGGCTGTCTCTGCAAGCGTCGTGGAACGCATCAAGCATGACAAGACACAGAGATGTCCTAGTCATTCACTTCGCTTTGTCCCATCTCCAGCCATCTTGACTGTTGTCTTGCCACTAGATCCAGATGGGATTTGGGAAGAGAAAGTGAGGCTGACGCTGCGCAACTCTCCCTCACTTAAATCCAAACCACACGCTAGTCTCGACACCATCATCATCATCATCATAATGGTGTCGAGGTCTTCATCGACACCGATGGACGAACAACTGTTGAACTGAACAATGGTAGAGGGAACATGTTTACTGAGCAAATATAGAGCATAATTGGATTTGTCTGGGAATGGCCAGATAGAATCCAAAAAAGATTAAAGGAATAATCATAAATGCATTTGTGGAATGTGAAATGTAGATGTTGTGTGAAACTTGGATTCGCTGGAGAGAGAGATGGAGGGGAGTGGGGGAGAGGGGGATGGGGGAGAGGGGAAGTGGGGGAGTGGGGGAGTGGGGGAGAGAAGGAGAGGGGGATTCTTGAAATGAGAGGACCAGAGTTTCAAACACCATTAGTCTGCAAACTCCATCAGACATCTGCGAGGAGAGGCTATCCGAGAGATCCGTTAGTATCTGTAACCTCAAAGTAACTGAGGGTTGTAACCATGAGATAAAGGAGCAGAATTAGACCATTAGGTAAGAAAGAAAGAAATAAATTTGACTTGACACTGAGCTCTTAATTTTTAAAAACAATATTTCTTCAAGGAATTTGTTACTCTATATAAGTGTAACATGCACACATTTATTATTGATTTGAAATGGTGCTCTTGAATAAGGCAGCTCTATAAAAAGATTCAAATTATTGATACTGTCTCTTCAATTTTTGAATAAAACCTTCACCACTAGATATGTAATCCAAGAAATCAAGGTCCATTTTGCATGTTATGATGCAGTTTTCTGGCCAATAATGAAGACACTGGCAATGTCCAGTGATTCCAGCAATGCTGTAAAGTTATTGGGTGAGCATTCATTGCACAAAATGCAGAAGGGGGATGAAAAGTTCCAAAAATGTCTAGTAACATGCTGGTAACATCAAGGTGCCATACTTTCCAAAAATAGTGCTGAATGTTAGGCAAAGTGTAGCTGGATTTTGTTAACTGGTTGCTAGGACAGTTGTGAACCAACAAATTAGCTGACAGCTAAGTTAGTACACTACAAACTAATCTTAGCAGAAGAAGCCAAAGGTGTTGTCAGAGGATTTCAAGCTCCAAAGTTTGCATAGTCTAAGAAATGACAAAAATTGAATCTAAATTTACAGATATAATTTGTAAGTTTTCTAATTTTTTTCATCACTTCTAACTTTTGTTATATTATTGCATATAATATGGAATCAAATGCTTTCTTCTCTTTAAAAACTACTTAATTCGATGTAAAATCTTTTCCTAAATTCCACTTGTCTAGTAGATATTTCAGTTAATCTGGAACTGGACAGGTGAATGGTATGCAGAGACCCACACCTGTCTGTAAGTGGTTCCGCCCTTTTGGTGTCTCTGTTAAAATGATCCTTTGTTTCACTGTCCGATCTTTTGGTACATGGGACACATTGCAGACATTTTGTAAGTATTGAACTGTGATAAAGATTTAAGTTAATGAATTGATGTGGTGCTGCTGCAGGCTAACTTGTGCGGAATAAAGCAGTTCATTTCTGATCATCTTTGGAAGCGCACTCTTAGACACAAGTAAAGACCTTTCTGTGTTATTTTGGAACTGTAGAAAATTACAAGGTTAGAGCTGGGAATGAGGGAGGCATTTAAGGCTTAGTAAAGTTAGTGGCAGGACTTCCATCTGCTGAAGATGATTATTGCTATGTAATACTTTTGGATAACGCTAACTTGCCACTTTTGTTCATATAACAAAGGTGTCAGGTTCTTGTTATAGTTAGGGTTGGAATGCCTTGATGTCTTTCCCTGTTTCAATGGAACTAGGTTCTTATGAGAATTTATGGGCTACAATAACACACCAGAGAGTCAACCTGCTACCTGCCATTGCTACCGAACCTCCTCCCCTTACTCTGTGCCTACTATTGTGCGGAGGATTAAGTGTGTACTTCTATGTTAATCTTATAACAAAGCATGCATCAGACAATAATGAAACTTGGACTACCTTCAGAATGTTCACTGTGCAGTTCAGGCTGAAGAAATATATCTTAAGGATCTTTAAAGGCATAAAATGTAAATTGCAGAGAGGCAGAATGCAGTGTGAACACATTATTCAAAGACTGATCCTTTTCCTTGAGAGTTTCACATAGACAAACATAATGTGCATGGAATTAGCATACCCAGATTCCAATCATGCGTGATAATTAATTTCACACAATTTAATCCAACAGTGCAAAAGAAACTGTGCCATGTGATTTCTAGGTCTGTTTCAAAAGAATTATTCACAGATCAGAGAATGTACTTGCTCTTTACCTACCCTAAATCCTACTGAATCCTTTTAACAGTTTAAATACCTATATATTCTAAGCTCAAGGAAAAACAAGCATTTTCTCAAAATTTAACTCCGTAAATCTTGACTTCCTTCTTCTGAACCTGTGTACGTGTCTTCCAAGCCCAATATATCGGTCATAGGCTGCTGTGTCTGACAGTGAATAAAGTAGCCCAGACAAGATCTGATCAGCTCTTTAGGAACATGAAGCAACGCGAAATCCCTTTTGTACTTCAGCCTTTCTGAGAACTCCACTGGCCTTTTTAGACATCTCCACCAGCCAGATTTTCTGATTTGATTACTGCTGTGAGCCCAGTGAGTGGACCAGGCTGCAGCAATGCACCACACTGTCAGGAAATATGCCATGATATTCACTTCCATCATCTCCAAATCATATCATATTGTTTCCTTTCACTGAACTGCTTTAATGGGGCTGGGATAATTTCTTACTGCCGGGCATATCTGAATTGCTATGTAAAGAATCATTTAGAAGTGGTTTCAAAAAGTCAAACTGGACATTTCCTGCTCACTGATGTTCATTCATTCAGATTTGTTGGAATAATCTATACAATACATGTGAATGAACAAATACATTACTCTTTACAGTAAAGCCTTCCAGCAGACAAAGACCGAAGTATTTAAACCATAATTTGAATAGAAGCAACTAGCAACCACCAAAATAACTTTCATGTTTAATCCCAGCCATTGATTTCTATTATTAACAAATGACGAGGTTTATTTACCTTGTTTGTCACCCGTCAGAACCCATATCTTGATATTTGCTTTCACAAGTGTTTCAATTGTCTGTGGAACACCATCTTGAAGTTTATCTTCAACTGCAGTAGCTCCTAACAACTACAAAAAGGGAAGAAATAAAATAATCTTTCCCAAGTTCTTTTCCTTTCCATTTTGTATCTAGCTGCTTGACCCACAGAGATTCTCCAGCAGATTGCTGATTGCTTTTGTCTTTTAAAATGTTTCTCAAAACTTAACTATCTGAACAAATGTTTACTCATTTGCTTAACATCTCTACACTTAGCTAAACCTCAGGTTTTGTTCTATATATAAATTTGATAATAGTGCTATCCTTGCATGTCTTGTGGAAGAATAAAACAACATAAAATTGGTGGCAGAATTCTTTTTTAAAATAACTGAAATAAACTAGCCAAATAAATTAAAAGAAACTTCATTAATGAAAGAGAAGATTGGTAGTTCTTCTCTGCAAACAAATTCCATTAAATAAATACAAAATAAGATAGGTTATTTGAATGGATGTAGACGCGGCAAGTGAAATATACAAACTTTGTGGATGGGAAAGCATATGATATTGTTCATTTTGATTCAATAAAAGTATATTATTAAATAGTAAGAGACTGCAGGGCTCTAAAAGGCAAAAGGATCGGGGGAGGGGGCGGTGGGTGAGTCCCACTGTATGATCTGTAAAAGGCTTGGGAGCAAGTGCAACAAATAGTTAGGAAAGCAGTTTTGGTTTTGTTACTTAAGGAAGCAGTTTTAAAAAAATCATAGAATTGTACCACACACAAAGAAGTTCTTTTGGCCTACTTTGCTCATGCTGGCCATGGTGCCAAATTACATTAACCCCATTTGGTCATAATAGGCCTGTATCCCTCAATGCCCTTCCTATCGAAGTACCTGAGCAAATGTCTTTCAAATGCTTGTACTGTAGTTGCTTCCAATACCTCCACTGGCAGCTCAGCCTCCTCTGAGAATAAACCCAGCATTACCTAACTGATGTTTGGAATGGCCTTCTTACCTTATGAGGAAATATTTGTTTTTGTTAGAGTATAAGATGTGATTTAATTGAAACAGATTGAGAATTAACCAGGTGGACATGGAGAGGGAGCTTCCTTGTGGGAGCATCTAGAACTAAGGGTTACTGTTTAAAAATCAGGGGTCATTCATTTAAGATAGAGGGAGGTTTTTTTTATTTTAGAAGGGTCTTGAATTGGTGTATGTAGTTCTTTTAATAGTTATAAGGTACAGGCAGACAGATATGGAAGGTTACCAGCAAAAGCTGGTCGATGAACTCGAGGAATCGTGCTCTCTCTTGGTGGTGGGAGGAGTTTGTTGCCAATTCTCAAGTCAGAAAACTCGTAAAAAAAAAGCAGAGCAACGAACTTTTAACACCAGAAATCAGTGTTTACTGATGAAAGGGGACATTTCTTTTTCCTTTATTAGGAAATAATAAATCATTGTGGTGTGTCAAATTGTCGTGTGAAACGAATTGTTTTTGTAGTACTTGCTGATCATGGTCTTTACTGGGGGCTGGTAATTACTTGCTTGTTGGGTTGATGCTTCTTTTAAATGAAGTCAGAGGAGGTGGTGAGGATTATTACTTTGCTGTTGCTTGTGTGTGGGAGGAGTGAGTAGGGGGCTTTGGGATTCTAATGTTTTTACTGTCACTCATTATTTGGGGCACTCTTGTTTTTGTGGATATCTGTGAGAGCAAGAATTCAGGATGTATATTGTAAATATTCTCTGAAATTAAATGGAACTATTAAACTATTGAATCCAGAGTTGAAGTTACAATTAGATCAGACATGATCTTACTTGATGGTGAGGCAGGCTCAAGGAGCAAAGTTAAATAAAGATCCAAGTGCAAGCTGCATTTTACTTCTGCATCTGTGGAGAGCAGCCTAACACCATAAACAATAACTATGGAATTTGAGAAATTTTGCTTCAGAGTTATTACATTGAAGTGTGAATGGAGAGAGATGCATGGACAGCCTGAAGCAGGAGGTGGGTTTTCTGGTAATGCTTCAAATCTAGTTAGTGGTCAAGGGCAGGTAGATCTGAAACTCAGACAGTGACTCACGTAACTCAGGCATATGCATTGGTGGAACAGCCCTAATCTGGCACATTTCCAGCAGATGTGAGATACTTGCTACTTCTTTGATATGAAAACAAATGTTCTAGTTTGGATGGGCAAACTTAGAAGACACTATTGTAGAAGTCTGCTCAACTGTAGGGAGCAAAACTGCATGTAGTAAATATTGTCATTGCATAGTTGATGAAAAGTATTGTTCTTTGAGGCTACAACTAGAAGATCGTGTTGTCTGCCCAAGACCTGATGGTTCGACAAGAACTTGGATAAAGGAGAGGATCCTTAACTCCTGATCCGGAAAGCAGCTAACATAATCAAGGACCCACAACAGACAGGATCTCCCAGTAGCCACCCACTTCAACTCTACTTCCCATTCCCATTCAGATATGTCCATACATATACTGTCTAGGTAGTCTCCAGCCCCTTGGTACGAACATAGAATTCTCCAACTTCCAGTAATTCCCTCCCCCTCCCTTTCTCTATCCCTATTTCACTCTACCCCCTCCCCCAGCTCCTTCATGGTTCCGCCTCCTTCTTCTACTACCCATTGTTTTCAGGGCTATGACGTCAATGCTTCCCCTCCCCCACCCCTTTGTCTTTCAAATTACTGATCTATCGACTGACGCTACAAGCATTCTTCAAATCCTTCCCCATCTTTCATTCTTCAGTCCTTGGAAAAGTATAGTGATTATACTCACATTTATACAGATGGTGCGAAGGAACCTGAAACAGGAGTGACAGGGTTTGGGGTGGTAATACCAGCAAAAGAAATTGGAATCAGCAGAAGAACATCTAATAAGTTAGGCGTGTTTACAGTGGAGATGCTGGCAGTATTGGTTGTGTTGCAATGGGTGCAGAAAGCCAGACAAGCCAAAGCATTGATATGTTCAGATTCATCCTCAGTTCTAGCAAGTTTAAGGTCTTTTCACACGAACAGTCGGCAAGATGTACTTTATGAAGTCCTTCAGTTAGTTACAAGAATTGCAAATCAGGGAGGCCAGGTAAAATTTCTATGGGTTCCAGCACATGTAGGGGTGAAGGGGAATGAGAGGGTGGATGAGTTGGCAAAGAGGGCGTTAAAGAAAGAAAATGTGGAAATGCACATTAGTATCAGTAAAGCGGAGGTTAAGTGTGTAATCTGGGAAAAAGTCAACCGAATGTGGCAAGAAAGATGGGACAGGGAGGGGAAAGGGAGGCATTTATATCAAATACAACAGAGTGTTGCAGGTACTAGGGTAGGTAGTAGATACAGAAGAGAGAAGACTGTGTGGACTAGGTTAAGGCTGGGGCATTGTGCATTAAACAAAACATTGAAAATGATAGGGAAACATCAGACAGGATTGTGTGAGGAATGTCAGAAAGGGGAGTCAGTAGAACATGTAGTTTTGTGTTGCAGGAAGTATGGGATACAGAGAGAGATGATGAGAACTAAATTAAGGGAGTTGGGGGTGCAGGAATTCACATTAAAAGGGTTGCTGGGCATGGGTGAGAGAGCATAAGTCCGGGTATTTTTAGCGTTTTTAAGGGGTACAGGGTTTTTTTTATAGGATATGACGGATAAACAGGAATAGGGTACTAGGATGGCCAAAGATGGGAGGGTAAAGTGTAGGTTAGTGTGTGTGTGTGTGTGTGTGTGTGTGTGTGTGTGTGTGTACGCGTGCGTGCGCGTGTGCGCGATTGGGTGAAGAGATTTAGAATATATGTCCAGTGCACATTCCGGAGCAGAGGGTGGCGGTAATGCACCATTAAGCTGGATACCAACTGCCGTAAAACAAGATACAGACAGACAGACAGATTCTTCAGCCCTGACGAAGGGTTCCGGCCCGAAACGTCGACTCATCATTTCTGACTGATGCTGCCCGACCTGCTGAGTTCATCCAGCGTACTGAAAGTGTTGCTTTGATCTTTTACAACATCTGCAGATTATTTTGTGTTTATAATCAAGGACCCCTCCCCTCTGGTCATATTTTCTCTTCTCCCCTCTCTTGTTGAGCTGAAGATAGAAAAGTCTGAGAGCACGAACAACCAGATTTAAGGGTAGCTATCTGCCTCTCTATTATCAGTCTCCTGAAAATATCTGGAATACTCTGTAGGATGAATGGTTGAACTCTTGATCTTCTGATCTACTTCACCATGGTCCCTGCGCTGTATTTGTCTATCTGCACTCTATTGTCTCTGTAACTGCAACACTATATTCAAATGTATTCTACTTTCTGTTTTCTTTTTACTAGCTTGATGTAATTATGTATGGCATTAACTGTCTGATTAGGATGCAAAATAAAAGCTTTTCACTGTACCTCAGTACATGTGACAATTATAAACCAGTACCAATAAAGTTATGATCCATTATCATTCAATATGGTGGGCAAAACTAGAAGTAATGAAGAGTATAAAGAGTCAGGGTATATGTAAATAAAAAAAAGCAGACTAACAAAGGTAATAACCTCTTAAGAGAAAGATCAAAGTTTAAAGTTCAAAGTAAATTTATTATCGAAGTACATATATGTCACCATATACAACCCAAAGATTCATTTTCTTGCAGGCACACACAGTAAATACAATAAAACATAATAGGATCAATGAAAGGCTGCACCCAACAGGACAAACAATCAACCAATGTGCAAAAGACAACAAAAGAAAAAAAAATGTCGGGGTAGCCATTTAATTAAACTGTTTCTGAAAATGTCAGAGAGTTTAATGATTAACAGGACATTATTGGTAAAGGCCAGGTGAAGGAAAATCTTGAAAAGTTAGAGATGTCTTTTCTTGCATAAAGCATTTGTAACATGATTGACGCATTAATGGCCTAAAGAAAGAAACAGGTTTGATCTAATGACTGTGTGAGGAAGGTGAGAAACCAAATATTTCAGAAGTGATGGTTTAAAAAAAGTTAGATTTCACGCATATGCAGAGATAATTTTCTCAATATATAGACGTCAGTTTTATCAAATAACATACCACTAATCAGATATTAGACAAATATTTTCTAAATCTTAAGTGGTAAATCATAACTGAATAAAATCATTTGTTTTTAGTATACTGATGTGAAATAAAATACAAAATATAATAGGATTATATTTCTGTTTTGGTTCTTAAAATTTCACTAAACAAGATCATGAAAATCACAAATATTGGTACAGTTTTTTTTGGTTGTCCAGTAATCATTCTTTATCTATAAAATAATAATTGATAAGCAATAAATAGAAAAACCTAAGCATCCCAGATTCTACTAAATCCAGTAATGCTTATGATATTAAGAAGTAACTTACAATTAAGTCCTTTTCAATTTCTTCATATAACATAAACAGTTGTTCATCCCGGTCTTCAGATGCAGTACTTGCTTCATGGTGTCGCTTATACCAGTCTTCAAAGTATGTTTTATCTAACTCCTTATATGCCAGGGCTAGCGTGCGTAAGCCATCACCTGCAAACTCCTACAAGTAAAATTATGCTCTCTGCTTTATCTAGGAACTACGTAATTTTACACAGAATTATCTTAAGCAATAATCAAACGCAATTTATTTTTATGTATAAATAAACATTAAAATACAGCAAACTAAATGTTGGATCTGGTCATCAGTGTCCATTTGATATTTATGATATACCAAGAATAAGACACATCAGACAGATGCCCTGATAAAATTTCCATTTTCCAAAACACCCAAAACTGCACCAGTATGATTTTAGTTTAGAAATATTGGCACTGATATTGCAGTCAGTATCAAGTGATGGAACTCAACACTGTCTTTGAAGGAAGCTGCTCATCACAGTCTATCAAATTATACAGCTCACAAAACTTCTCTTTTCCCACAACTACTGTCACTGCCACGGAGTCGTACCACATAGAAATGAGATCTTCAGCCCATCACCCTATGCTGACCTGAATCTGTCTACACTAATCCTACTTCCCTGTACCTGGTCCATGGCCGTCTATGCATTGGTGATTCAAGATGGAGGAAGGATCAATCAGCAGTCAGGATGGGGAGTTAGCTGAACTAGCAAAGACTGTGGGAAGTTGATAGAAATGGGAATTTGGTCTGTAGATTAGAGATAGGATTGGGATTCAGCATTGATGGGATGTGAGATCAGAGATTGTGGGAAGGGATTGAGACACTAGGGGATTAAGTGCTTGGTGTAGTTTTGCCAAATGATCACTTCATAGCAGGCTGCTTCATGTTTGCTACATATTTAGGACAAGTTGAATTGACCATGTAGACAACAAAGCAGCAATGCTTTTCAACAGAGAAACATGGTGGCAAGTGGATGACATTATTGCCTTTGTTCTCAGTTTAGCCATAATTTATATATATTTGTCCAGACAGCAGGTTTATCCTTGCTATCTATGCTTTTCTGTGTTCCATTAATGTCCCTACTGAAAAAACTTGATATATGGACAGGGTTCTATCACGGGTCACCAAGTCATTAAGTAACACAATATAGAGACGGGCCCTTCTGCGCATGCAAATGCTTAAGCATCCACACACTAATCCTTCACTGATCTTATTTTATTCAACTGACTTTCTCGTCGACTTCCCGATATTCTGTCATGCAGTCACATGGAGGACATGCAAACTCCACACAGGTATCACCAGGTATGGGATCCTACTGACGTCACTGGAGCTGTGACCCGGTGGCTGTACTGTCTACATGACTGGGCAACCACTAAGACACCGGGGTGTGTACAACCATCTCATTTGTGGCTGGTAAGAGAGCCTCAGCGATGAACGGTAGCAAGGGCACCCTCAAAGGATTTTAGTATCCTTCAGCAGCCATTCACTTTCTGAGGGCTTTTGTCAAATGGCAACTGCAATGAATATCCCGCAGCTCTGGCAAACTTTGCATGGACATGAGTGGTGGTCAATACACCATATCCTCATCAAAAACACACATTGCCATTTAGGTTAAAATTAGGATCTCCAACCTGCCATACAAATACTAGAATGATAGAACTATCTGACCCTTCACAAATCACAGTGACTCTCCACTGGTAATAGACAAAGAAACTACTTAGCTAAAAACCAACTGGAAGGCAATAGGATTTTCAGGTTCCCTTGCAATGAATCAGGTGAGGACTGGTCCTCATTAAGTAAAAACCGAAGCAGAATTTGACCCGTCCTCTAAGCCATTTCAGAATGACTTCTCCATGTCACAATATGCTAGGATGTACATTGCATGCTGCTTGTTGTTACTGCACATACACATTACCTACCACAAGAATGATTACAGGAACTGTACAGGCTTCTGGAAGTAGAGCTTAACAAGTATCTGATCTCTAGTTTGGTTTGAAATGAAATTCATTTGCAGAGGAAAGGAAAAAAATATACTACCCAACAGAATTTTTAGTTACAGAGTTCATTTTAATTCTCTGACTGAATTAAACTCCGCAAAATTAAAATCTGCTTTTTCACTTTCTAAGTTATTAGATGGTAACTATGTATTAGAATACTATTATAAACTCAATTATATCCAAATCAACATAGTGTTAAATCTCTTTTCAGTTTTTTTGAATTAACATTTTCTGCTGAAAACGCAGCATTAAGGTATTCTATACAAAATCTATGTATCATTGACATCAGAATCTAGATTTTTGCAGTTTAATGCACAAGGGTGAACATCAGATATTTTGCCATTATTCTCATTACAAATCCTGGGTAACATTAAATAAATATTTGAATTTGGAAGGATTTCTGAGTGCATGACAATTGTTAATTGTGAAATATAATTGTGGAATTCCCAATAGGTGTCAGTGGGGCAACTGTCTATACTATATATGAACTTCAGACTATAAAACATGGGAGCATAATTAGGCCATTTGGCCCATCAAGTCTGTTCACCATTCCATCATAGCTGATTTATTATTCCTCTCAACCTCATTCCCCTGCCTTCTCCCTGTAGCCTTTGACACATTGACTAATCAAGAACCTATTAATCTTCACTTTAAATATACCCAATGAATTGGCCTCCACAGCCACCTGTCCCAATGAATTCCATAGATTCACCACCCACTGGCTAAAGAAATTCCTCTCCAGATCTGTTCTAAATTGATGTCCTTCTATTCTGAGGCTGTGCCCTCTGGTCCTAGACTCACCCAGTATAGAAAAGATCCTCTCCACATCTACTCCATCTAGGCCTTACAATATTCAATAGATTTCAATGAGATCCCCATCTTCATTCTTTTAAACCCCAGCAAGTACAGGCTCAGAACCATTAAACATTCCTCACACTTTAATCCTTTCAATCCAGGAATCATTCTTGTCAACATCCCCTAGACCCTCTCCAATGCTAGCACATCTTTTCTTACATTAGGGGCCCAAAACTGCACATAATACTCCAAGCCTCAGCGTTACATCCTTGCTCTTATGTTCAAGTCCTCTCAAAATGAACGCTTACATTGCATTTGCCTTCCTTACCACCAACTCAACCTGCAAGTTAACATTTAGGGAATCCTGCACAAGGACTCCCAAGTTCCTTTGCGCCTCTGATTTTTGAATTTTCTCCCCATTCAGAAATTAGTCTACACCTTTATTCCTTCTACAAAAGTCGATGACCATACACTTCCCTTGAGTATGGTATATTCTAACTGCCGTTTCTTTGCCTATTTTCCCAGTCTGTCCAAGGAAAAAACATCATTGACTCTCCTTGTCTATCCTGCTTGTTCAATGAATTCAAACAGATTTGTCAGGCACGATTTTTCCTTAGGGAAACCATGCTGACTTTGGCCTACTTTATCATGAGCCTCCAAGTACCCCAAAACATAACCTTTAAAAACCGACTCCTTCCTGACCACTGAAGTCAGGCCAACTAGCCTATAATTTCTTTTCTTCTGTCTTCCTCCCTTCTTGAAGAGTGGAGTGACATTTGCAATTTTCCTGTCCTCCAGAACCATTCCAAAATCTAGTGATTCTTATAAGATCATTACTAATGCCTCCATAATCTCCTCAGCTACCTCTTTCAGAACCCTGGGCGTAGTCCATCTGGTCCAGGTGATTTATCCACCTTCAGTCCTTTCAGCTTCCCAAGCACCTTCTCCTTAGTAGTAACAAATACACTTACCTCTGCCCCCAGACACTCTTGAATTTCTGGCTTGCTGCTAGTATCTCCCACAGTAAAGATTGACACAAAATACTTACTAAGTTTGTTTGCCATTTTCTTTGTCTCCCATTACTACCTCTCCAGGGTAATTTTCCAGCGGTCCTTTTTCTACTCTCATCTCTATTTTACTCTTTATATATTTGAAAAAAAAATTGGTACCCTCTTTTATATTATTGGCTAGCTTACATTCATATTTCATCTTTTCTCTCCTTATAGATTTTTGTTTGAGTTGTCTTCTATTGATTTTTAAAAGCTTCCCAATCCTCTAATTTCCCACTAATTTTTGCTATACTATACAGTATGTCCTCTCTTTTGCCCTTATGCTGTCTTTGACTTCCCTTGTCAGCCACATTGCCCCAACCTCCCTTTAGATACTTCTTCATCTTTGGAATGTATCTATTTCGTGCCTTCCGAGTTTCTCCCAGAAGCTCCTCTCTCATGCCTCTGTAATTCCCTTTACTGCACTGTAATACTGATAGATCTGACTTTCCCGATCTACCTGCATATTGAAATTCCCGTGACTAACGCAACATTATCCTTTTGAATGTCTTTTCTCTCTACTGTTTAATTTGTACCCCACATCCTAGCTACTGTTTGGCTACTTCACACCAATTATCTTTATTTTTTGGAATTGTGAGTTTATGTTTTGTTCATCTTTTTAACACTTTTCAAACAATATCAGTACCATTACTTACATCAAGATGTTCAGTGGTTATATCTCTTAAATGTTGAGATGAAGAACGTAGTCTCTCAAAGACAATAGTGTCAGCTCCCTTACAGTACAAATACAACTTCTTGTCCGGACGTTGAACTATGCAATAAAGCAAATTGTCAATATAATAGTATATTAGTCATTGAAAGTCAAGCAAAAACTTGAAATACTTTTAGGTAAAATGGACTCACCTATAACAGACATTCTTTTCCTCACGTTATCAAAATCCAGAATACAAAGCAATTCATAGACTTTGGATTTACCTAATTCAACCACAGTTATTGTTTCGGGAGTGCGGGATCGGAAAACAAAGCCAAAATTTCTTGCTGCAGTGACAAGTGCGCCTTCATCTGGCGATTGAGCCTGATACACAAGGTCACCTATACAAACAAGAGGAGGCCATAAGTGGGATACCTCAGAGATAATTATAGTTACTTGTAGAAGCAAGGAATTGAGATGTCTTTTCCATTGAAGTAACTGAAAACATATCAATTTTAATTTCATTTACTTAATTTATTATCCTGCAAAACTAAAACAAGCTTTATGCTTCATAAAGCAAGAGGATTTCTTTTAAATGAAAATAGGTAACTGCGGTTTTTAGCACTCAGAGTCCATACCATACACTTGCTTCCGTTTTTCTGCAGTGTTACTAGATACTGAGTTCTATCATTGAAAGCCAAGTATTATGAAGAAATGGCAATATATTTCAAATTTATTTGGGATATGGCTCTTACTGGAGATGGCTACTGAAATTCAAGGATAGATAGTTTACTCTTATTGGAGAATCAAATTGTCTGCAACTTGTATGTCATTTACGAGCTTCTGCCTGAATGTAGTTCAGATGCTGCTACATGCAGGCACAGTTCATTTTTCTGAGGATTTGCTGATGAAATTAACCAGTGAACATTAAGATTAAATATGACCATTTTTCATCCTATGATCACAAGGGCGGTGATGAAGCAGGTTATGATATTTACCAGGGTCATTGCATGAGAACTGCTGAATTGATGTCACATTGCTGAAATAAATTATCTCTATTTACCACAATTTTTTTTTCTACAAGGTCACATATTCTTTCAAGGAACATACTTGTGCCTTCTATCTTCATAAACAGGTCCTGATCTATTGTATTTCACTAATGTAATTATAATCCATACCAAATGTATCAAAAATATTGTCAATAGTTTAGCAGTTAATGAACGATACCTTACAATACCTTTAAGTATCCAGACTTAGTACTGCAGGATTCTTTACCTCACATTATCAAAATCCAGAATAAAAGGCAATTTGTTAAAATAGTTAAAATTCACTCAGGTTAACCAATGTTATTGTTTCAAGAGTATGGTATTGAAAATTAAGACAAAAATTTCTTGTTGCAGTAGCAAGCAAATCTTTGTCTGAATTTTACTTCACCTTTCAAAAGTTTTCCATGCACCCTCTCTGCCTTTCTATCTATAATTAATTTCACCTCTGTGGTCAGTAAATTCTGTTGGATTTTCTGTGGTGTTGTGTTCTTGATACTGGTGCTATGTTTCATTTTGTTGTCTTACCCTGCTGTTATTTTTATGAAGGCCAGGGATATAAAGGGTATCTAGATTTAAGGGACACCTACTCCATTCACACATTTTTCTTGGAACCGCAGATTTCACAATCCAGATTACAGGTCCTGCATTTTGTCAGTTCTGTCTGTCTAGAAAATGGCAGCAACTGTGAATCAATGTGGAAGTCAACAACAAATGAAATCAAGGGATCCTTCAAGTCAGTGACTTCTAAACTTTGGCACTATGTACTCCTTGTTATACTGTGAATAAACAAAAGATAGAGTGGAGCATGGTCTGTTCATCCAGTTTTTTCTTGGGAAGTCAGCTTCCTATCATACACATTAATAATAATATCACACGTGAATAGCAATCAGAATTTCCTGCTCGAATTCGCTGATGAGCGAGATTACTGTTGGAAATGGACACTAATGCTTCAAAACACACTTATGCATGACTTACACATAAAAAAACAGGTACAAATGCTTTTTCTTTATCCAATGTTCCCATTTAAATCAACTAAAATTAAAGGCTTAGAAGCTGGATTCAACCGTTGGTGAACTAATACATTGTTAGAGTCAATAAAAATGTCACCATATGCAAAAAATCATGGGACTGACATTTAAAACAGCACGAAGTTGGCTGACATCCTGCACTATTTTCTAAAACTGGATCTGTGGGACTACTGATGGAATGTGTTCAATTTTGTGCAAACTTCAGACACACTGCTGTACGCCAGTCTGAGGACATAACAACACTTAATGGTAGATTCCTATGATAATTAGACTGGCTGCAACACATGGAGAGGAGGAAAGTGAGGGAGGCTGTGGGGTAGAGAATGGAAGGTTTCAGCATTTCTGAACAGTGATCACAATCTCCCAGGTGTTCTTACAATGTCAACCTTCTACCTGTCCAGGTTTACACTGTTAAACAGCCAGTTTTTCTCCTCTTGTTTCCTATGTAAAGTAAGTAAGATAAAGACTTTCCTTTTAATACTAAAGCAAGCATTATCTTAACCAAAATCAAAACTACTACTAAACCCTTTAAGTTATTCTTTTTTACAACTGTAAAGTTAACTCGCAGGTTGGGTTGGTGGTAAAGAAGGCACATGCAATGTTAGCATTCATTTCAAGAGGTCTAGAATACAAGAGCAGGGATGGGGAAAAATAAAGGATCAGCCATGCATGGTTGAATGGTGGAACAGACTTGATGAGCCAAATGGCCTAATTCTGCTCCTATGTCTTATGGTCTTACGGTTATTCCGAATCAATACCACTACCTTCATCTGTTTTATTTCTTCTTATCACAAATACATTGTAGACAGAATTATTTAGTTTGCATTTCTGCTCATGTTTAGCCAAATCTCCTTTATAGCCGCAGTGTTAATCCTATTTGGCATTGGCATCTGCAACTATTCAATCTTTATTGTAACATTATTTTCATTAACACCTCCATCACAATAGGGTCTCGTCTGCTTTGTTTCTTCCTCCTTCCTTCTTACTCATGATCTTCCTTCACTTTCTATATCATGTTGCTATTGATCCCTTCCCTCTTCAGCCTCAATGCATCTGGTACTCATCTCCGGCCTTTTTAAAAAAAATTTCCTCTATTAATTTAAATACACCTGATTTACAGAAAAAAAATATTCATAGTCATACTTTATTGATCCCAGGGGAAATTGGTTTTCGTTACAGTTGCACCATAAATAATTAAATGGTAATAAAACCATAAATAGTTAAATAGTAATATGTAAATTATGCCAGGAAATAAGTCCAGGACCAGCCTATTGGCTCAGGGTGTCTGACCCTCCAAGGGAGGAGTTTAAAGTTTGATGGCCACAGGCAGGAATGACTTCCTATGACGCTCTGTGTTGCATCTCGGTGGAATGAGTCTCTGGCTGAATGTACTCCTGTGCCCACCCAGTACATTATGTAGTGGATGGGAGACATTGTCCAAGATGGCATGCAACTTGGACAGCATCCTCTTTTCAGACACCACCATCAGAAAGTCCAGTTCCATCCCTACAACATCACTGGTCTTACGAATGATTTTGTTGATTCTGTTGGTGTCTGCTACCCTCAGCCTGCTGCCCCAGCACACAACAGCAAACATGATAGCACTGGCCACCACAGACTCATAGAACATCCTCAGCATCGTCCAGCAGATGTTAAAGGACCTCAGCCTCCTCAGGAAATAGAGACGGCACTGACCCTTCTTGTAGACAGCCTCAGTGTTTTTTGACCAGTCCAGTTTATTGTCAATTCCTATCCCCAGGTATTTGTAATCCTCCACCATGTCCACACTGACCCCCTGGATGGAAACAGGGGTCACCGGTACCTTAGCTCTCCTCAGGTCTACCACCAGCTCCTTAGTCTTTTTCACAATAAGCTGCAGATAATTCTGCTCACACCATGTGACAAAGTTTCCTACCGTAGCCCTGTACTCAGCCTCATCTTCTTGCTGATGCATCCAACTATGGCAGAGTCATCAGAAAATATCTGAAGATGACAAGACTCTGTGCAGTAGTTGAAGTCTGAGGTGTAAATGGTGAAGAGAAAGGGAGACAAGACTGTCCCCTGTGGAGCCTCAGTGCTGCTGATCGCTCTGTCGGACACACAGTGTTGCAAGCACACGTACTGTGGTCTGCCAGTCAGGTAATCAAGAATCCATGATACTGGGGAAACGTCCACCTGCATCGCTGTCAGCTTCTCCCCCAGCAGAGCAGGGCGGATGGTGTTGAACGCACTGGAGAAGTCAAACAACATGACCCTCACAGTACTCGCTGGCTAATGTTACTTTCCATGTTGAAAAGAACATAGAACATAGAATATAGAACAGTACGGTACAGGAACAGGGCCTTTGGCACACAATCTTGTGCTGAGCCAATTAAAATAGTAACCAAATAATGAACAAACATAATTCCTTTTGCCTACTCAATGTCTATATCCTTCTATTTCCTTCACATTCATATGCCTATCTAATCTGTCCAAGTCCTTCTGCAGCCTTCCTGTTTCCACAACACTACCAGCCCCTCCACCAATCCTCGTATCATCTTCAAACTTGGCAACAAAGCCATCTATTCTATCATCTAAATCATTGATATACAGCATAAAAAAGAAGCAGTTCCAACACCGACTCCCGTGTAATACCACTAGTCACTGGCAGCCAACTAGAAAGGGATCTTTTTATTCCCATTCACTGCCTCCTACCAATCAGCCAATGCTCTAACCATGTGAGTAACTTCCCTGTAATACTATGGGCTCTTAACTTGGTAAGCAGCTTCATGTGTGGCACCTTGTCAAAAGTCTTCCCTATATTAGGAAAGTTAAAGTTCCCTATGAAATCAACACTATTGTTTTCACATCTTTCCTTCATCTGCCTGCATATCTGTTCCTCAATGTCCCAGTGGCTACTAAAGGGTCTGTAGTACAATCCCATCAGAGTAAGTGCACCCTTCCTAATTTTGAGCTCTACCCATATGGACCCAGTGAATGAGCCCTCCATTATGTCTCCCCTGAGATATTGTCCATGATTAGTAGTGCAACTTCCCGATCCCTCTTTTACTGCCCTTCTATTATTTCTAAAACTTCAAAACACTAGGCCATTAAGCACTCATTCCTGGCCCTCTCTCAACCAAGCCTCTGCAGTGAACTTTAGTACTAATCAAGTACTTCAGTAATTAGCTTTCACAGAAGAAAATAAAATTTTATTCTTTTGGTTAGAATCTGTTTAACAGAGAAAAGTGATCAAGTATGTTTGCATTTGAAAGAAACCATGGCAGGGTATTTTGTGACTTTACCTAATGTGGGTGTGCAAATCACGTGAGTCCTGGGCCTTTGGTTCATGTACTCACAGTAATACCTGAAGCTCTAACTTCACATACAAGATCTTCTGGTTAAGATAGCACTACTGAATGCTTGTGACAGCTCTCTGGTAGTTAAAATTTAGAAACCTGACTAAAAACATCGCTAAAAATACCTCTTCTGAGGTAAGTTGTGTTAAATTATTGCCGCAGTGAAGGGCTGAGCAATGGAAGGGCGAGTTCTGGGGATGAGCTGAGATGGTATGTTGCAGAATCGTTGTAGATGTAGCTTCAACAGGCTCAGATGTGAGGTTGGATCACTCTGGGCACCAAAAGGAGAAGTCGGAGCCCAGGCAGAGGAGATTTGATGCCCGTACAACTGCCCCAGGTGCAAGGTTGATTACTCTGGGTGCTGAGCTGATTTGAAGAGCTTCAGAGCAGCTCCGGGCTGGGCAGTGAAAACTGGGCCCAGAACGATTCGCTGGGTGCCATGGTCTAGCCCTGTGGCCTTCTGTTGCAGCTGGGTCCTGGTGCGAGGTACGATTTGCTGAGAGCCGATTTTGCTCGCTATCCATGGATCTCTCCCTTCTCTCTAGGGCACCGGAGCCTTTCACTGTTCCGTTGTTTGTTCAATTTAAATGCCACCCCAGATAGACTGAAAAGACAGGGTATTGGGATCCGGGGTGAGAACTGATTGCTCTCGCTCTCTGCGATGGTCACTCCACTCTCCATGGCACTGAGGCTATGAAGATGCCCCGGCAGCTGTGCTCTGTGCCTGCTAATATGATGAACTGATAATCTGGGCCTACTGCGGGCTGTTCCGGGGGTCAGATCTGAGGACTCAGTTTTGGTTTGGAATGTTGTTGCTCGCTTCGAAGTGCTGTTGTTCGCTTCGGTTGTTTGCACAATTAGTGTTTTCCCCCTTTCTCTTGCTCATTGAGTGTTGGTCTTTTATTTTTATGTTTATTCTTTATTTTCTTTAACTGGGTTCTTTCAGGTTTCTTGCTTTGTGGCTACCTGCAAACAAATCTCAAGGTTGTGTAATTTATATAGTCTTTATAATAAATGTTGTCAATCTTGACTTGCCGTGGCTTTCTCAGTGGGAATTCTCAATAGGAATCCCTACTGCAAGTGGAACATCATGTAATGCTTTGGTGGCGGGACATACACAGAAGGGGCTTAGTCTCCACTTCTCTGATACACAGTTAGGCATTGCAAGTACAGGTGGACATCGCAAGTAAGCTGCATCACAGATGAAGGCCCCAAAAATGAGAACACATAACCAGCAAAAAGTGAAAGCATCTGCTCAATTTGTGCATTGGTGTATCAGTCTCAATGGGGATTACCACTGACTGGAAATTGAACTGGGCTAGCCATATAAACACTGTGGCTACCAGAGCAGGTCAAAGGCTAGGAATCCTGCGGCGTGTAACTCACCTCCTGACTCCCCAAAGCCTGTCCTCAAGGCTCAGGTCAAGAGTGTAATGGAAACCTCGCCACTCGCCTGGACAAGTGCAGCTCCATCAACACTCAAGAAGCTTGACACCATCCAGTACAAGGCAGCCCACCTGATTGGTACCCCTTCCACAAGCATCCGATCCCTCCACCATCAGCAAACAGTTGCAGCAATATGTACTATTTACATGCTGCACTGCAACAACACACCAAAGTTCCTAAGGCAGCACCTTCCAGACCCATGACCATCACCATCTAGAAGGACGAGAACAACAGATACCTGGTAACACCACCACTTGGAAATCCCCCTCCAAATCACTCACCATCCTGACTTGGAAACATATCACTGTTTCTTCATTGTCACTGGGTCAAAATCATGGAATTCCCTCCCTAACAGCACTGTGGGGGTACCTACACCTCAGGGACTGCAGTGGTTCAAGAAGGCAGCTCATCACCACCTTCTCAAGGGCAACTAGAGGCGGGCAAATAAATGCCAGCTTGGCTGGCAATGCCCACATCCCGTATATGAATTAAAAAACTCCATGGCACTCTCATCAGATAAAGACTGTTTTTAATCAAAGTTCAAGCGAAAACTTCATTCTACCATTAAGATCTACTTATTTCAGCACTAAATATCATCTTCAGCTTTCTTTCTTAGGTTGATTTATGGATATTATTTAACCACTGTAGATAAATGCCATTTAGTGCAGGTACAGCTGAAAAATAATGATTACATTCAACAATGAAATTTACATTTTCCCTCTGTTATGTGACACATGAAAATGAATTCATAAGGCTTCACTTATTCATGAATGAAAGCATTTCTTACCCTTCAACTTTTCTTCAGACATCACTGTATGGCACAGAGACAGCAAACGGAAGAATTCATGGACTTTAGGGTCACCAATTTTAACAGCTTCAGCTAGACTGTGGTCATAGAACACAAATTTTGGATCGGCCATAGAGTTAAATGAGAAGTCCACTTTTTCTGTTTTCTGCAGAGAAGAAACACATGATACTTTTGTTCATGTTTTCCAAGTACAGATTCATGTATCACACGTGTATTTAAGCGGAAAGAACTATAGACACAAGAACTCTGTTGACAACAAGGGGAATCCTTGTTTGCGTGAAACAGTCAATATGCCATTCTGCTAAAGCTTTGTTAAAAAGCTGTTCCAAACTCAGTCAATGGCACTGGCCTTCAAATAGAAGCCACCTTCACCTCCTTTATGTTTTAGCGAACAGGACTTAATTTACAGGAGAGCTCAGACTGCTGTTCTGTTCTAAATGTTTAAGTTGCTCACCCACTCCCTCCACTGGTTGTGCACTCTTTGTTCCACCTCCTTAACCCATATGTTGACAATTTGCAGGCAGATTGCAGTCAATTTTCAGAATATAAAATAATTAAATTCTTATTGAAGTTCAGCCAATTTGCTTTTGGGGGAATTTAAATTCATTATTCTTGTCTTTGTTACATAAATGCAGTTGTACAGGGCCTTGGTGAGACCACACCTGGAGTATTGTGTGCAGTTTTGGTCCCCTAATCTGAGGAAAGACATCCTTGCCATAGAGGGAGTACAAAGAAGGTTCACCAGATTGATTCCTGGGATGGCAGGACCTTCATATGAAGAAAGACTGGATGAACTGGGCTTGTACTCGTTGGAATTTAGAAGATTGAGGGGGGATCTGATTGAAACGTATAAGATCCTAAAGGGATTGGACAGGCTAGATGCAGGAAGATTGTTCCCGATGTTGGGGAAGTCCAGAATGAGGGGCCACAGTTTGAGGATAGAGGGGAAGCCTTTTAGGACCGAGATTAGGAAAAATTTCTTCACACAGAGAGTGGTGAATCTGTGGAATTCTCTGCCACAGGAAACAGTTGAGGCCAGTTCATTGGCTATATTTAAGAGGGAGTTAGATATGGCCCTTGTGGCTATGGGGGTCAGGGGGTATGGAGGGAAGGCTGGGGCGGGGTTCTGAGTTGGATGATCAGCCATGATCATAATAAATGGCAGTGCAGGCTCGAAGGGCTGAATGGCCTACTCCTGCACCTATTTTCTATGTTTCTATGTTTCTAAACACCTCTTAGAATTCCTACACCCTTAAATTATTCTCTTTTTCTATGATTCAACAGTAGGAGGTGGTGTTAACTTGAAGTTCATACTTAACTGGCATGGACACAATGTATCAAATAATCTCCTTCTGTGTAATAAAGTTCAATGATGCAATAATTCTAATAATGTGTGGCAATTAGAGCTTTCTAACTTTTGCTAGAAGTTCAGACAAACCTGTATTGATTGTTCTGCCCCCTGCTCATTGTACAATTTTAGACCATAAGACCTGGAGCAGAGTTAGACCATTTGGCCTATCGAGTCTGCTCCACCATTCCATCATGGCTGATTTATTATCTCTCTCAACCCCATTATCCTGCCTTTTCCCTATGGTCTTTGACACCCTGACTAATCAAGAGCCTATCAGCCTCTGCTTTAAATGTTCCCAGTGATTTGGCCTCTAAGCTGTTTGTGCCAATGGATTTCACAGATTCACTATCCTCTGGCTAAAAAATTCCTTCTCATCTTTGTTTTAAATCAACAGCTTTTTATTCTGAGGCTGTGTCCTCTGGTCCAAGACTCCCTGACTAAAGGAAACATCCTCTCCACATCCACTCTATCTAGGCCTTAACAATATTCGATAGGCTTCAATGAGATCTCCCCTGACTTTGTAAACTCCAGTGAGTACAGGCCCAGAGCCATCAAACACTCCTCATACATTAACCCTTTCAATCTCAGAATCGACCTCATGAACCTCCTCTGGACCCTCTCCAATGCCAACACATTTTTTCTTAGATTAGGGGCCAAAAACTGCTCACAATATTCTAAGTGTAGTCTGACCAATACCTTAAAATCCTCAGCATTACATTCTTGCTTTTATGTTCTAGTCCTCTTGAAATAAATGCTAACATTGCTCTTGCCTTCCTTACCAACGATTTAACCTGCAAGTTAACCTTTAGGAATCCTGCGCGAGGACTCTCGAGTCCCTTTACACCTTTGATTTTTGAATTTTCTCTCCATTTAGAAACTAGTGTATTCCTTTGACCAAAGTGCATGACCATACACTTCGTTACACTATATTCTATCTGATACTTCTTTGCCTATTCTCCCTTTCTGTCTAAGTCCTCCTGCAGACTCCCTGCTTCTTTAACACTACCTGTTCCTCTACTTTTCTTCATAATACCTGCAAACGTGACCAGTAGGCCAACATCCCAATCATTGACATGTAACATGAAAAAAAGCAGTCCCAGGACCAAACCCTACGGATCACCACTGGTCACTGGCAGCCAATCAGAAAAGGCCCCTTTATTCCCACTCTTCACCTCCAGCCAGTCAGTCAATCTTCTATCCTTTCCAGTATCTTTACTATAATATTATGGGCTCTTAACATTAAGCAACTTGACGTGCATCACCTTGTCAAAGCACTTCTGAAAATTTTAGAAACATAGAAAGTCTACAGCACAATACAGGCCCTTTGGCCCACAAAGTTGTGCTGAACATGTCCCAACCTTAGAAATTACTAGAGTTACACATAGCCCTATATTTTTCTAAACTCCATCTACCTATCCAAAAGTTTCTTAAAAGACCCTATTGTATCCACCTCCACCACCGTTGCCAGCAGCCCATTCCACGCACTCACCAATCTCTGCTTAAAAAAACTTATCCCTGACATCACCTCTGTACCTACTCCCAATAACCTTAAACCTGTGCCCTCTTGTGGCAGCCATTTCAGCACTGAGAAAAAGCCTCTCACACAATCGGTGCCTCATATCATCTTGTACACCTCTATCAGGTCACCTCTCATCCTCCGTCACTCCAAGGAGAAAAGGCTGAGTTCACTCAACCTGTTCTCATAAGGCATGCCCCCCAATCCAGGCAACATCCTTGTAAATATCCTCTGCACCCTTTCTATGGTTTCCACATCCTTCTGTAGTGAGGCGACCAGAACTGAGCATAGTACTTCAAGTGGGGTCTGACCAGGGTCCTATATAACTGCAACATTACCTCTTGGCTCCTAAATTCAATTCCACGATTGATGAAGGCCAATACACTATATACCTTCTTAACCACAGAGTCAACCTGCGCAGCTGCTTTGAGCGTCCTATGGACTCAGACCCCAAGATCCCTCTGATCCTCCACACTGCCAAGAGTCTTACCATTAATACTATATTCTGCCATCATATTTGACCTACCAAAATGAACCACTTCACTCTCATCTGGGTTGAACTCCACCTGCCACTTCGCAGCCCAGTTTTGCATCCTATCAATGTCCTGCTGTAACTTCTGACAGCCCTCCACACTATCCACAACACCCCCATCCTTTGTGTCATCAGCAAATTTACTAACCCATCCCTCCACTTCCTCATCCAGGTTATTTATAAAAATCACAAAGAGTAAGGGTCCCAGAACAGTTCCCTGAGGCACACCACTGGTCACCGAGCTCCATGCAGAATATGACCCATCTGCAACCACTCTTTGCCTTCTGTGGGCAAGCCAGTTCTGGATCCACAAAGCAATGTCCCCTTGGATCCCATGCCTCCTTACTTTCTCAATAAGCCTTGCATGGCGTACCTTATCAAATGCCTTGCTGAAATCCACATACACTACATCTACTGCTCCACCTTCATCAATGTGTTTAGTCACATCCTCAAGAAATTCAATCAGGTTCATAAGGCACGACCTGCCCTTGACAAAGCCATGCTGACTATTCCTGATCATATTACACCTCTCCAAATGTTCATAAATCCTGCCTCAGGATCTACTCCATCAACTTACCAACCACTGAAGTAAGACTCACTGGTCTATAATTTCCTGGGCTATGTCTACTCCCTTTCTTGAATAAAGGAACAACATCCGCAACCCTCCAATTGTCCGGAACCTCACCCATCTCCATTGATGATGCAAAGATCATCGCCAGAGGCTCAGCAATCTCCACCCTTGCCTCCCACAGTAGCCTGGGATACATCTTCTCTGGTCCCGGCGACTTATCCAACTTGATGCTTTCTAAAAGCTCCAGCTCAACCTCTTTCTTAATATCTACATGCTCAAGCTTTTCAGCCTGCTGCAAGTCATCACTACAATCACCAAGATCCTTTTCCATAGTGAATACTGAAGTAAAGTATTCATTAAGTACCTCTGGTATTTTCTCCGGTCCATACACACTTTTCCATTGTCACACTTGATTGGTCCTATTCTTTCATATCTTATCCTCTTGCTCTTCACATACTTGTAGAATGCCTTGGGGTTTTCCTTAATCCTGTCTGCCAAGACCTTCTAATGGCCACTTCTGGCTCTCCTAATTTGTTTCTTAAGCTCCTTCCTGTTAGCCTTGTAATCTTCTAGATCTCTAACATTACCTAGCTCTCTAAACCTTTTGTAAGCTTTTCTTTTCTTCTTGACTAGATTTATTACAGCCTTTGTACACCACGGTTCCTGTACCCTACCGTAACTTCCCTGTCTCATTGGAACGTACCTATGCAGAACTCCACACAAATATCCCCTGAACATTTGTCACACTTCTTCCATACCTTTCCCTGAGAACATCCGTTCCCAATTTAAGCTTCCAAGTTCCTGCCTGATAACCTCATAATTCCCCTTACTCCAATTAAACGCGTTTCTAACTTGTCTGTTCCTATCTCTCTCCAATGCTATTGTAAAGGAGATAGAATCATGATCACTATCTCCAAAATGCTCTCCCACTGAGAGATCTGACAGCTGACCAGGTTCATTTCCCAATACCAAATCAAGTACAGTCTCTCCTCTTGTAGGCTTATCTACATATTGTGTCAAAAAACCTTCCTGAGCACACCTAACAAACTCCACCCCATCTAAACCCCTTGCTCTAGGGAGATGCCAATTGATATTTGGGATATTAATATCTCCCATCCCGACAACTCTGTTATTATTACACTTTTCCAGGATCTGTTTCCCTATCTGCTCCCGATATCCCAATTACTATCGGGTGGCCTATAAAATACATTCAGTAAAGTTATTGACCACCTCCTGTTCCTAACCTCCACCCACAGAGACTCCGTAGAGAATCCCTCCGTGACGTCCACCTTTGCAGCCGTGACACTATCTCTGATCAACAGTGCCACACCCCCACTTCTTTTGCCTCCCTCCCTGTCCTTTCTGAAACATCTAAAACCCAGCAATTGAAGTAACCATTCCTGTCCCTGAGTCATCCAAGTCTCTGTAATGGCCACCACATCATAGCTCCAAGTACTGATCCACACTCTAAGCTCATTCGCTTTGTTCACAATACTTCTTGCGTTAAAATAGACACATCTCAAGCCACACACATCAAAGTTGCTTGAATTTCCAGCATCTGCAGAATTCCTGTTGTTCACATCTCAAGCCGTTGGTCTGAGCGCGTCCCTTCTCTATCACCTGCCTATCCTCCCTCACAAACTGTCTCCAAGCTTTCTCTATTTGTGAGCCAACCGCCTCTTCCCCTGTCTCTTCAGTTTGGTTCCCACCCCCCAAC
The DNA here is from genome assembly GCF_030028105.1 of Mobula birostris. Lineage (NCBI taxonomy): Eukaryota > Metazoa > Chordata > Chondrichthyes > Myliobatiformes > Myliobatidae > Mobula > Mobula birostris. The sequence goes on along the minus strand of NC_092372.1, from coordinate 36,317,912 downwards.
AATTCTAGTTTAAACTCTCCCCAGTAGCCTTGGCGAACCTCCCCACCAGGATATTGGTCCCCCTGGGATTCAAGTGCAAGTTGTCCTTTTTGTACAGGTCACACAGTTTTAGATATATCTCACCCAATTCTTCTACCCAACCAGTTTGATATCATCTGCAAATTTACCATTTTGCATCAATCCCTAAATTCTATTACTATAAACAGAAATGTCCCCAGCTTAATGTTTTTGGTTAATATTTCTCCTAATGTGATAAAATTCTGCTGATGACTATTTTTTGTCCCCTACAGAAATTGGACCTTCTTATCAAGAGTGAGGTGTTCCACCACAAAGCTGGGCAGAAAGTCAAGACTGAAGTTCTGAATTGGGTACGACTGTGCTTCTGCATTGGTAGCCTCAAGGAAATGCCAGCTTGGGAAAATCATTCGGCATCTGCCAGGTAAACCTAATAAGGGGAGGTTAATTGTGTTACCAGCACAGCAGTGTAGCAGTTAGCACAACACTTTACAGCATCAGTGAACATCAGTTGGGGTTCATCTCCCTGCACTATCTGTGAGGAGTTTGTACGTTCTTTTTGTGTCCGTGGGGGTTTCCTATGGGTACTCTGGTTTCCTCCCACATCCCAATGATGTACAGGTTAGGATTAGTAAGTTGTGGGCATGTTATGTTGGCATCTGAAGCATGACGGCAGTCAAGGGCTGCCCCCACCACACCTTCAGACTGTGCTGGTCGTTGATGCAAAAGAGACATTTCACTGTATGTTTCAATGCTTCAATGTACATGTGACAAATAATGGTAAATTTAAAAAAGAGATCTTTATCTTTATGGACTGGAACTCTCTTATTTCCTATTGAATTACAGCATATTTTTAACTCTTAGAAAATAATTCTTTAAAAAGTTAGAATTTAGTTTTGCAATAGTTATTAAGTGTTTAATGGCATGGAACATGTCCATCAATGCCAATGCCAATCCCATTTTCTTTTCCTATCCATGTATCTGTCCAATTGCTTCTTAAAGGCTGTGATTGTACCGTCCTCTGCTACCTCCTGTTTGTGGATGTCAGAGGTAATCAATCTTCCTGACAACTTCAACAGCTGGTAAGCTGTTATTTGTCTTGCAAAGCATTTCTGGTGCTGTCTGCGAGTTTTTATCAGGATTGTTGTACATTATGTTGTGCCTCACTGGACAACTGACTGCTAGTATCCTGGAAGAGGACTGCACCCATGGAGCTGCTCCAGGGAGGAGTGGGCTTCAAAGACCCAGACAGCCTTCAATGACAGCTGATGTTCTGGACTACAGTTCAGGTTCTCTTAGTCCTCTTAGCATGTTAATTCCATAAAAAAAATTCATGAGCTTAATCAGAACATCTTCTCCTTATTTAATTCTTTCTACTAGGTTACAGGAGGCCCTCCAATGCTCAGGGCTGACCATGGACATTGTGACCTAGCTGTTATATTAGGTTATAATAGTGCAGATATTCTCACATTTACCGCTGTTAACCATCAATCATAAAGCAGTGAACCCCTTTTGTTCAAAATCTTCCCTCATTGAAAATGTTTGAGGAGTACAGCATTTATACCCTGTGATAGAGAAAAGGTGGCAATTTATTCCATGTCAGGAGGATGTACAAATTGGGGGGGGGGGGGGTTACATGTATAGGATGACAACCCAATGAGCTTCCTGTAAATGTCTTTGGTGCTGTTGAATTAACATTATGTTTAGAGTGGCTGGTGGAATACTAATCAAGAACATGCTGAGCTTCTGATGTTGGAGCTGTCCTAATTCATGTGATCGCAGAGAATTCCAGGATGTCAAGGCAGTTAGGAGTTGAACTCTCTCATGCTGGAAGATGATCACTCTTGCCATATGTACTAGGCAATGTGATTTGCTGTTCTTCAGTACATGCCTGAAAACTTCCTAGGTCTTACTTCCTGATGCTGATGAATTGCAAATGGAATTGAACAGTGTGCTACCATCAGAGAGTATGCCCACTCTTCACCTTATGATCACCAATAAAGAGGCTGAAGATAGTTGGGCCTAGGACACCACCCTTGGTAGCTCCTGCAGTGGCATTCTAGAGCTAAGATGTTGGGTCTCCATCAATCTCAGTCATCTCCCACTGTGGAGGGATGTCTCTCATTCACTTGGATTGTTTACCTCTTGACTGTTGACTTCACTTCTACCAGGATTTCTTTATGATGTACTCAGTCAAATACTGCTTTGATCTTCCCTTGTGCTTGTCCACATTTAGACCAAGGCTATATTGAAATATGGAGCTGAGTGGTCTTGGCAAAACTCCAACTGGGCATTAGTAAGCAGGGTGCTGGTGAATGAGTACTAATTGGTAACTGTGTTGATGACACCTTCCTTTGTTGTGATGATGAATATTGATTGGATGGGAACTAGTTGGATTTGTCCTGCTATTTTTATGAACAGGAAACACTTGGGAGTTTTCTTCACTTCACTTTATGGATACCAGTGTTGTAAATGATTTGAAATAGTTTAGCTAGAGATATGGCTAGTTAGGGAGTGGAAATCTGATCCTCTTAGTTAATACCTCAAGTTTCAAGTGTTCACCTGAAGTGTTAACTTTGTTTCTCTTTCCACAGATATCGCCAAACCTACTAAGAGTTTCGTGTTTTTTTCTGTTTCTATTTCAGATTTCCAGCATCAGCATTTTTAAAATTATTGATTAGAAAAAAACTATTCTTCATGATACAAATGAGATGCTTGATTAAGTATTAAATCTTAGCTGAGCAGATGGATCTTGATCTTGTTTTAGCCATAACAACAGGATTGATATCACTGTGTGATGATACTTTGATTGGAATTTACGGACACGGAAGAATAAATCCTAGAATCTGGTGTTTTGGCCTTCCAGGTCCACACCATCCCTTGACAACCCATTTATGCTAATCCTACATTAATCCAATTTTTATTCTCTTCACGTTCTCAACTCTCCCCAGATTCTACTACTCACCTATACTGTGCGGAAATTTTACAGTGGCCAATTTACCTACTAACCCCCACAAATTTGGCATGCTGGAGAAACCAGAGCATCTGGAGGAAGCCTCTGTTCACAGAGAGATTGTGCAAAATCCACACAGACGACACCCAAAGTCAGGACTGAACCCAGCTCTGTAGTGTTGTATTCACTAGCTGTGCCACTGCAATCTGTATACAGCACACATTCACTGAAGCATGAGTTATCTGTTATATAATTATCTTCTTTCTATGTTATGTGGAAAATTATAATTCTGAACAAGGAAATGAATCTTACCGCAGTTACCACTGTCCTTTTTCCAGCCAAATCATAAACATTACCTGTTAATACATTAAAAAGATAGGTTTTAGCTTGGTACAAGCGAGAATTATTTGAAATGTAATATTGCTTTCAATGTGAGTAGGATTCATATCTTCCATTCATTATTATTCAATGGCTATAGCTCTCAATATATAAAATTCTTATTTTAAATATTCTGAGCATTTATCAGGCCATGAGGAAATAGCACTAGGATTCCTGGTGATATTATACAACACTATTGACAGACAAGTAACCAATCAGAATTGCTACCCTATTTTAATTGAAATTTTAAATTTCAATCCTTCTTTATTTCAACCCTTCCTTATTTACCGATTCGGATCTTAATGTGACATTTGTTGCATCATATCCAAATCCAATATTTTACAAGAACTGTACAAATCGCTACGTTATTCATGTGTGCAAGCATGGCAATAGCCACGACCCGTACAATGGAGGGGGGTAGTGTTGTGTATCTTTTCATTCACAACATTAGTGGGGGGGTATTTTGTTTTTTCTTTTTTTGTATCTTATCTATCTTTTTTTTCTTTTTGCCTGGATGATTGGGAGGGAGACACATAGCAACATGGTGAAGTTCAAAGAGATTCCCCAGGGAACTATGAGAGTTGAGAAGCTAAGTAATGTTTTAGATTTTAAGAGATAAATATGAAACATTTTTGAATATTTGGAGCCTTTATTTACAGCTCCGATGATAAAGATCTTGGTTCCTTGGGGAAAGTAACAAATATTCAAATTTATTTTTAATCCCATGGAGCATGTGCAAACCTTCCAATATTCAGGCGGTTCTTTTTTTTTTCCTTTTTTCTTTTCTCTTTAGGTAGGAGTATATATTGGGGGGGGGAGGGTAGATATTAATTTCTCATGTACTTACTTTGAAAACTCAATAAAAATTATATAAAAAAAGAACTGTACAAATCCTGTACACAACTTATTTCTGTGAAACATTTTCTTTACCATCAGAGATTACAGAGTGACATGGTGGATTAGAAAATCCATTCTGGCTCCACTAGTTACCCCACATCACAGAGCATAGTGTAATGCAATTTCAGAGAAAGAAAAACAGGTAATAATGCTAAACTTGGAAGTATGGATCTGAATTTACTAACCAATAGAAACACCTATTAACATACTGCTCTAAAAGTAAGGTCTGAACTCCAGGTAATAAAAGGAATTCAGCAATAGCTTTTGAGCAATCATTAGCCGTAAGTACTATACATTATTCGAATTCATCTCAGTTGGGATGCATAACAATCTTATAATTGCGACTATTAACGAAAGTTAACTCTTAACTATTCTTAAGCTCTGTTAGAAAGACTCTACAATTCCATTGAAAATCTTTGATGTATCCAACAATTGTTTTCCTTTTATATATTTGTTTATTCATTTGTTGGTATATTTATTTATTACATGTGACTTTCATGCCAATACGACAAAGTTCTCCTACTTATTGAATTGCTATAGTTCTTGTGGTGAAGTTATTTTGGAATGAGTGCCTCAAGAGGAATTCCTAGATATTGACCTTGCCAAGGTGAAGAATTAGCATTACACTTCCAAAACAAAATGAGGTGTGACTTGAAGGGAACCATGGAGATCCTGGACTAACCAGGCACCTGTTGCCTTTCCCCTTGTAGATTTTCATAATTGTGAGAGGTTCCTTTGAAGATTCATATTTGATATTACATTTATTAAAGCTCCCTTTGTGGCTTCTCTTGACTGGAATGATTCTACACTATACTTTTGGTAACTTGAACCATTTTGACAGTAGGCCTCAGCCAGCTTCGGTTCCTCTGATCACTACCTGGTAAACACCCCAGTAAATACCTAAATTAATATTGCTGAAGGTATTTCAGGGTTAGTTTCAAGTTGTCCCATAACATATGGGGCAATGATGCCTGTTGAGAAGGTGCATGTTGGTCATGAATAGTAAATTAAGAAAGGACTGCCTTTGCTTGAAGGATTGTACCACACAAAGGTGGCAACATTCTAGTAATAAAAAAGGGGTGGGGGGGGGAATGACAACACTGAAAAAAAAACCAAAGCTTTAAGAAAGTATCAATCTTCTATTTTATCATATCTATTAGGATATAGCTTGAAATGATCAAGGAAGCAAACATATATTATCTTGCAATCTTTAATACAAATGAGGAATGTAAAAGAATAATCAGTTATCACTTTTCTATATGAAAATTCAAACTTCAAGACAAAAGTTTAATTACTTTAACCTAATACTTGCACCTTGCATAGATTTAAGAGAGGTTGGTTTGCCTCAAATAGTTGACAGTGTTCACATTATAATTGGATTAAATAGGATTCACAAAGAAAATACTCAGTTGTACAAACTCAAACAAAAAATACTTATTGTGGGCTGAACGTACCAGTTTGATATGTGAGCATTCTTCCAATATTGTGCTGCAGCTTTAAATAAAAACGTGCCTAGAAAATGTTGCAAATGACTAAACATGTCACTTCTATATGACTTCTAAGCATATGCTAGAAATTATAGCAAAGGATCAAAAAATCATGCAGAGTGTTTTCTCAAGGGATCATGAAAAGTATATTCTCGCTCCTTACCATACATTTTGCCATTGATGGTGCACTTGTTAAACAGCATAATATTTTGTGTCAGGGTTCCTGTCTTATCAGAGAATATGTACTTGATTTGTCCAAGTTCCTCAGTTAATGTAGTTGTACGTGCAACTGCAGGAGTATCTTTCTTTGGATAATACATTTTACTATCCCATATGATGTAGTAGCTGCTGCCCAAGCGAATTATTTCAATACTAGGAAAAAAAACAGCAATTTGCAAATTACAAGAATAATTGATTATTTTCATTAAGATGTTATTAATAAATTAATTTCAAGCTAAAACAGTTATCCACCTTGAGTAATATTCTTAATTACTGTTCTCTTTACTGAGGTATGTACTGTAGTATTATGGTAAACCATTCCCCGACATTTACAGAATTGCTCACACTTCAATGACTTCAGGGAAAGAAGATAATTTACTTGCTAAAACAGCTAACATAGGTCAGCTAATGGAGACATCACAGAGGGAGATCAGAATTGTTTTTATCCCCTGAGAATAACAGTTCTGCCCTTCATTGCCAGCATATTCCAGATGATCAAGTGATACAGGGAAACGGAGATCAAGTGTGAAAACTGTCCTTTGAGATAAAAGCTGCACTTGAAGTTAAAGAAGAATTTCTTTAAAATGACAAGAGATGTTATTCATGAACTGCAGCACCAATATTAATTTAGTTACCCGAAGCTACAAGCAGAACAACAATATTTGTGGATGACTCGTGCCATTGAGATGAAGGAATTTTTGTATTTTGGATTTATTTGCTAAACTTAAAGCTGTTTGGGGAAGGTATTGGATTGTGCAGCAAAAAGCATGGTTAACCAAATACTATTTAATCTGTAGGAGTTTATCATGATTGTACCATGCAAGCACAATTAACTATGTTGTTTATTTCCTTGAGAGTAGGTTACGTGGTTGGCACAACATTGTGGGCCGAAGGGCCTGTAGTGTATTGTAAATTTCTGTGTTCCATGTTCCATGGCACATAGTTCAATTTAATTTTGTTTTTCTTTCATTTAAAAAAGGTGATCAGCATTGAAACTGAATGGCTATCAGCTCTAGGTGGAGTCCACTCTCAGGGAAGTGGTCTCAGGGTAAGGGGCCATTTAAAAATAGTATGAGAAAAATATACTTGTGAAGAAGTTTGTTAACCCTTCTGATTCTCACCCTCAGAGGATGGTCAATTCTCAGCTATTGTGTAATCAAGGCTGAAATCCAAGGAAATTTGAATGGCAACGTAAGCCATGAAATTTACTGAATGATGAACACAGATCAGGGAGTCAAAAAACACAGAAAAGTGAAGCACAGGACATCGAACATAGATCTGTACAACATAGGAAAAGACTCATTGGCCCATGATGTTGTGCCAATCAAAGTGAGCTAATGAAACGTAATCCCTTCATGCTCCATATCCCTGTTTTCTGCATATTCATGTGCCTCTCTAAGAGCCTCTCAAATACATCTATCTTTTCAATATCCACCTGGCAGTTCATTCCAGACAACAAAACCTCTTTCTGTCTAAGAGACTTGCTCTGCACATCTCCGTTCAATGTTCTCCCTCTCATCTTACATGCAAGTACTCTACTATGAGAAATTTAGACTTTTGGAAAAAGACTCCAACTATGTAATCTATCCTTGCCTCTCATAATTTTATAGATTTCTATCAGGTTACTCTTGATATATACAGTAGCATAGTGATTAGCACAACGCTTTACAGTACCAGCGATCAGGGTTCAATTCCCACCTATATCTGTAAGGAGTTTGTATGTTCTCTCTGTGACCACATGGGTTTCCTCCAGGTGCTCCGGTTTCATAGGTTAATAGGTCATTGTAAGTTGTCTAGTGATTAGGCTAGGATTAAATCAGGGGTTCTGGGTGGCGCAGCTTGAGGGCCAAAAGGGTCTACTTGGTGCTCTGTCTCAATCAATAAATCAATCAATTAATTCCAATATGTAAAATACCTTTCCACAATAAGAATATCCCTTGTCCTATCTCTGGATTTAATTCTGTTCCCAATACCTATATATCCAAAGCAACACAGACAAACTACTGGAGGAACCCATCAGGTTAACCAGCATCTATCGAAATGAATAAACAGTTGACACTTCAGGCCAAGATCCTTCTTCAGGACTAGAAAGGAAGGGGGAAGAAGACAGAATAGAAAGGAGGAGACTAGCTAGAAGGTGATAGGTGAAGCCAGGTGGGTAGGAAAGGTAAAGGGCTGGAAAAGAAGGAATCTGATAGGAATGTGGAGTGGACCGTAGGCCAAAGGACCCATGAAGTGATAGGCCGGTGAGAAGAGGTAAGAGTGGGGAATAGGAGAGGGGAGGGGTAGGGAATTTTTTTTTACCGGAAGGAGAAATTGATATCCATGCCATCAGTTTGAAGTCTATTCAGATGGAATATGAGGTATTGCTCCTGAAACCTGAGAGTGGCATCATCACGGCATAAGAGGAGGCCATGGATCAACATGTCAGAAAGGGAATGGGAATTGGAATTAAAGCATTTGGCCACTGGCAAGTTCCACTTTTGGCAAGTGCTCGATGAAGCATTTCCCCTAAATTATGACAGATCTCACCAACGTAGAGGAGGCTGTTTCAGGAGCACTGGGCACAATAGATGACCATAGCAGATTTGCAGATGAGGCGTTGCCTCACCTAGAAGGACTATCTGGGTCGCTGAAAGGAGGTGAATGGGTAGGTGTAGCACTTTGGCTACTCTCAGGGAAAAGTTCAGGAGGGACATTAGTGGGAAGGGGGTGAATGGACAAGAGAATCATGGAGAAAGCAGTTTCTACGGAAAGTGGAGAGTGGGAGGAGGGAAAGATATGTTTGATGGCAGGACCAAACTGCTGAGAAATTGACACATACTGGATTTGGTTAATGGTTACCTAGAGCTGAACGTTGTCCCTAGCTTAGTAATACTTGTATTTCCTCATCTTTTACCTTTGAGGATGCTGATCATAATTTCAAGGTCATGACATTGAAATCATTTTTGTAATGTTGTGAGATTATCTGGGAGCAATTATTGTCTCATTTTACCGTGGCAAAACAAGTTCATCGACTGTTTATTTCCGTCCATAGGTGCTCCCTCACCCACTGAGTTCCTCCAGCAGTTTACATGCGTTGTTCAATTTTGTAATGCTGTGAGTATGTAACTGAATTTCTAGGCATTACTCATGAGACTTTTAATATGAGACTCACTAGAAGTAAGTTGTTAGTATTGATGAATTACAAGTTATATATGTGTTGTTGAATTGTTATAGTTGAATTTTTAAGGTCATCACATATAATATAGGTACTATTTATGTGAACCTCACCTTATATCACTTAAAACAGTGCATGAGATTTCATAAATGAAATTGAAGCCAAGATGAAGTCAGTAGCCAACTTATATGTGCTGTGCTATGGCGAGAGTATAAACAGACGGCTGTGAAGGCCAAGTCGTTGGGTATATTTACAATGAAGGTTGATAGGTTCTTGATTAGTAAGCAGGTTAAGGTTATACAGAGAAGGCAGGAGAATGGGGTTGAGAGGGATAATAGATCAGCCATGGTGGAATGGCAGAGCAGACTTGATGGGCCAATAGCCTAATTCTGATCCTAGGTCTTAATGTATTAATATAATGAATAGGACATATGTAGGCCATATGTTTTCCTGACAGCGTCACCACTCAATATCATCATAGCTGTCATAGCTGTACTTTTGTACGGCACTTGTCTTTTATACACGCATATTACTTGGTAATCCTACTGTGCTCCCATCTTCAATCTACCTTTTATCTCCAAAACCATTAAACGGATTATGGCTTCCAAAAAATATATCCATCATTACCTCCAATCAAATGTCCACATTAGTTCAGTCCCTCCCCCCTACATCCACAACACTTCTCACGCCCTCAGTCTCTCAGTTACTTGCAGTTTCCTGGCCCTGACAGCCTTGTTTTCACCATGGATGTTCAGTGTCTATACCTTTCTATTCCCCATCAAGAAGCTCTCAAAACTTTCTGCTTCTTTCTTGACAAAAGAACTACCCAATTCCCCTTGACCACTATCCTCCTCCGTCTGGTGGAACTGGTCCTCACTCTCAACAATTTTTCCTTCAGCTCCTCCCACTTTCGCCAAACTCAAGGGGTAGGCACGAGCACCTGCATGGGCCCCAGCTATGCCTGCCTCTTTGTTGGCTATGGAAAACAGTCCATGTTTGAAGCCATCCCTGGTAATTCTCTCCAACTTTTCCTCCACTGCATTGATGATTGCATTGGTGCTGCTTCATGCACCCATACTGATCTCATCAATTTCATCAACTTTGCCTCTAACTTCCACCCGGCCCGTATACTCACTGGTCAATTTCTGACACGTTCCTCCCCTTTCTTGATCTCTCTATCTCCATTCTCTGGAGGCAAACTGTCAGCCAACATCTTTTATAAATCTACTGATTTCCATGCATATCTGGACTATACCTTTTCCCACTCTACCTCCGATAAAAATTCTATTCCCTTTTCTCAGTTCCTTCACCTCCACCACATCTGCTCCCAGGATGTGGCTTTCCATTCCGGGACATCAGAGATGTCCTTCTTCAAAGAACAGGGTTTCCCTCCCTCTACTATTGATGTTGCCCTCACCCGCATCTCCTTTATTTACCAAACATCCACACTCACCCCATTTTCCCACCACCTTAACAGTGATATTCTTCTTGCTCATATCTACCACCCCATCAGCCTCTGCATCTAACACATCATCCTCCGCAGCTTCCACTGTATCCAAAGATTTCCTACCACTAAACATATCTCTACCTCCCCCTAAGAAGCGAGCGAGACCCAACGCAGACTGGGAGACCACTTTGCTGAACACCTACGCTCTGTCCGCTAGAGAAAGCAGGATCTCCCAGTGGCCACACATTTTAATTCCACACCCCATTCCCATTCTGACATGTCTATCCACGGCCTCCTCTACTGTAAAGATGGACCCACACTCAGGTTGGAGGAACAACACCTTATATTCCGTCTGAGTAGCCTCCAACCTGATGGCATGAACATCGACTTCTCTAACTTCCGCTAATGCCCCACGTCCCCCTTGTACCCCATCTGTTACTTATTTTTATACACACATTCTTTCTCTCACTCTCCTTTTTCTCCCTCTGTCCCTCTGAATATATCCCTTGCCCATCCTCTGGGATCCCCCCCCACTCCTTGTATTTCTTCCCGGACCTCCTGTCCCATGATCCTCTCGTATCCCCTTTTGCCAATCACCTGTCCAGCTCTTGGCTCCATCCCTCCCCCTCCTGTCTTCTCCTATCATTTTGGATCTCCCCCTCCCCCTCCAACTTTCAAATCCCTTACTCACTCTTCCTTCAGTTAGTCCTGATGAAGGGTCTCGGCCTGAAACGTCGACTGCACCTCTTCCTACAGATGCTGCCTGGCCTGCTGCGTTCACCAGCAACTTTGATGTGTGTTGCTTGAATTTCCAGCATCTGCAGAATTCCTGTTGTTTACCTCCCCCTACTTCACGCCCTGGAGGGATCGCTCCTTCCACGATTCCTTTGTTCATTTGTCCCTCCCCACTAATCTCACGCCCCTCCCTTATCCCAGCAAGCGGCCAAAGTGCTACACCTGCCCATTCACCTCCATTCAGGGAGCAAAGTTGTCCTTCCAGGTGAGGTGAAAATTCACCTGCAAATCTGCTGGGGTTGTCTGTTGTGTCCAGTGCTCCCAGTGCAGCCTCCTCTACAATGGTAAATTAGGGGACGGCTTAGTTGAGCACCTGCACTCCATCTGCCAAAAACCGAACTTCCTGGTGGCCAAACATTTTTAATTCTCATTCCCATTCCCGTTTCGACATGTCAGTCCAGAGCCTCCTCTTGTGTTGTGATGAGGCCATCCTCAAGTGGAGGAGCAACACCTTATATTCTGTCTGGGTAGCCTCCAACCTGATGGCATGAATATCGATTTCTCCTTCCAGTACAAAATTCCCTCCACACCCGTTTTCCTCTATTCCCCGTTCTGGTCTTTTACCTCTTCTCACTTACCTATCACTTCTCCCTGAGTCCCTTCCTCCTTCCCTTTCTCTATGGTTCACTCTCCTCTCTTATCAGATTCCTTCTTTTCCAGCCCTTTACCTTTCTTGCCCACCTGGCTTCACATATCACCTTCCAGCCAGACTCTTTCCCCTCACCACACCTTTATATTCTACGTCTCGCCCCTCCCTTCTCAGTCCGGAAGGAGGGTCTCAGCCCAAAATGTCAGCTGTTTATTCATTTCTGTAGTTGATGCCTGATCTGCTGAGTTCCTTCAGCATTTTGTGTGTATTATACTGGAGTCCTTGTTGTCTATAATTGAAAGTTTCCTTGTGGGACTTTAAATTTTAACTGAATGTTTAGTCAGAATTTGAACTGAGAGGAGACCACTAATAACATTGATTGCCCAGTAAGCTTCTATAATGGATAGTTAATTCAAAATGCCCATTTAATACTTTGGCAGCAAATCAAAAATCAACCCAAGGTATCTACAGATCTCAAATCATGAAGCTATTCAAATCTGTATCAAGTTTTAGATTTAAAAATATTTGGACATGGGTTGGAAAGTTTTCAAGGGATGTGCGTCACAGTGGACAAATAGGACAAGTGTAGATGTGCATCTTAGAAACATAGAAACATAGAAGACCCTTTGGCCCTTCGGCCCACAAAGCTGTGCCGAACATGTCCTTACCTTGGAAATTACCTAGGTTTACCCATAGCCCTCTATTTTTCTAAGCTCCATGTACCTATTCAGGAGTCTCTTAAAAGACCCTATTGTATCTTGTACAACATGGACAAGTTAAGCTGAAGGACCACTTCCACGCAGTACTGTATTACCCTTTGATTCTGGATGTTAGTTACTTAGTTATATGTTAGCTGGGGCGGTATGGTAGTGTAGTGGTTGGCACAATCCTTTACAGTACCAGCGACTCGGGTTCAATTCCTGCCGCTGCCTGTAAGGAGTGTGTACGTTCTCCCTGTGACTGCGTGGGCCTGTACATTCTCCCTGTGACCCTGTGGGTTTGTACGTTCTCCCTGTGACCCTGTGGGTTTGTACGTTCTCCCTGTGACCACATGGGTTCGTACGTTCTCCCACAAAGTTATGCCGAACATGTCCTTACCTCAGAAATTACTAGGCTTACTTATAGCCCTCTATTTTTCTAAACTCCATGTACCTATCCAAAAATCTCTTGAAAGACCCTATTGTATCCACCTCCACCACCGTTGCCGGCAGCCCATTCCACACACTCACCACTCTCTAAGTAAAAACTTAGCCCTGACATCTCCTCTGTACCTTCTCCCCAACACCTTCAACCTGTGTCCTCTTGTGGCAACCATTTCAGCCTTGGGAAAAAGCCTCTGACTATCCATAGGATCAATGCCTCTCATCATCTTATACACCTCGATCAGGTCACCTCTCATCCTCCGTCACTCCAAGGAGAAAAGGCCGAGTTCACTCAACCTATTCTCATAAGGCATGCTACCCAATCCAGGCAACATCCTTGTAAATCTCCTCTGCACCCTTTCTGTGGTTCCAACTTCCTTCCTGTAATGAGGCAACCAGAACTGAGCACAGTTCTCCAAGTGGGGTCTGACCAGTGTCCTATATAGCTGTAACATTACCTCTCGGCTCCTAAATTTAATTCTGTGATTGATGAAGGCCAATACACCTTATGCCTTCTTAACCACAGAGCCAACATGCACAGCTGCTTTGAGCGTCCTAAGGACTTGAATGAAGGCACCATATTAAAACAATGGACACAAAAATGAGAGAAAATAGAACAATCAGCATTAGAAGACAAGCACTATGAGAGATAGACAAAGTTTGTAGGAATGCAGACAATGGTAAATAGAACATTATATTAAAAAGCTGGTAAGTTAAAAAAATCAAATCAGTGATAGAAAGGGATATTGCATGAACTACTACATGAAATAGTGGGTGGGGTTGGAGAGTGGAGAGACAATGAGCAGAGAAAGAAAGCTGCTGGTGGAAAAGTGGATGATGCAAGTGGGCCAGAGAGAAACAAAGTGAAGGAGTAAAAAAAAATTAATTACATCAGGAGAAATATGTACAACATGAAGCTAATGCAGAATGAGTTAGCTTATTGATATCTGAGAAGAATGAGATCCATAAGCAAAAAAAGTTAAAATATATTTGGAATAAGAACACCTACCTCACATATAAGGAAATCGGGACAACAGTGTTAAGTATGATCACATATGACCAAAATGTCAGAAATCCTGAGAAGGAAGAATTTGTAATGTCCTCATCCCAAGGCAAGTAGACCTGAAAATGGTATCCTTTGTGATATTCCCAGATACTATTCCCAATAGCCAGCACTGTACACATCATAACAAGGAAGCCAAAAATCTGCAAACAGAAAACAAAATTACTAGTGTTGTTTTGAAAGCAGCAGTCACCCTCCTGTTACTTGTTCAGTTGTTCAGCATCAACTGCGTCAAGATGTAGTAGGACTTTTAAAGATAGCCAATGTAGATTTGAAGTTCTGTCAAAAGAACCTTGTTACGTTTTCTCTATCATGTGGGTCTTATATACCACAGCTACAGTGCCCTAGCAGCAGAGGTAATGAATATTCCGTCCAGGGGTACAGTGCATCAATAAAGTGAATTATTATGTATGTTCCGGATGGCACCAAGCCATTGGACCATTGTTACAGTTGTTTCCTTTCAAGTAAATAGTGCAAAGTCCATTCCATTCGTTATTTATGTCTTGGAATGGGGACGCTTTGAACAAGCAGGATATATTCATTATATAATATTCAATTTCTACCTTCTATTCATAGCAAGAATATTAGCATGGCTTATCTATTTGATATCTGATGTCTAGGGGATCTCAAGGGTGTTGCTGGTGGTGAACAAGTAACATACAAAGTCAGAGAGTGATGACCAATTTTTCACCTTTTCGGGCTGAACACTTACAGTGTGCCAGTATAATAGATCAGCACAAGCCAATATGTTGTTTGTCATTACAGGTAAAATTATGAATACTACTCTATTCCAGCATTGTCAATATTCATTATGTCACCTCTGAGAGCATACCACAAAAATTTAAAGTAATGAAATCAAATAATATGTTAAACTGCATGAGCAGAGTTCCTACAACCAAAATGCCTGTTCCATGTCGATATCTCATATTCCCACAATGCAAGATCCAATTTCTCCTCTGATATTAAAATTATCAATGTTCTGAGTAACTATCTGGTGCAGTTCTTTCAAATATCTCAAATCTATGACAACTCAATCTATATTGGTTGGACGTCTACTTACCCACATTACAAGAATATTCATGAGGCGATCTATTTTGGTTCTTTTAAAAGCAGACAATCCACTATTCTGCATCAATTTGGTGTCTTGACCTTCAATAGGAAGTGATAAGTTAGATGGGGATAATACTGTAAAGCAAAGCATTTAGGTCCTTGGCTTTATAAATGGAGAACAGAAACTGGTTTAAGCCTGCAAATTGATTCCATGGACTTAAATGCATCTTTTATCTACTTTGTCCACATTTTTCTACTTATTATTAGATTTTATTCATCAATGGATTTTCTGTTTCTCAACAACCACCTTAGAATTTCCTACTTCCCCAATATCTTTGCCTTTACATTTCTCTTTCTTGCTTCAAAAATTTCCCCCGACATGCTACTGTTTAATTGGGCTTTTAGCATTAGGCCTTGTTTTTCAAATCTCAATTCACAAGGCATTCTCATCACAGGTTTGAAAGATACTTAAAGACACTGTTTGCAAGGTATCAGAAAGATGAAAATTTCTGATCAGTATTAAAAGCTTTCAGTGCCACATCATTTATGAGGTAGTATTTATTTCGGTGCTGTTGGCAATGGCATTCCACCTGGAAGAACATTCAGCATATCCAGGCTGTTAAACTAACTTTCAGAAATAATTGAAATTGTTAGGCTTTTGATAAGACCAACTGCTTTCCCATATAACCATTTTCCCAAACACATCAAAAAATATTATACTGTACATGGCAGAACTTTAACCCACAACATCAAGATTATCATGGAAGAAGGAATTTCTGCATCAGCGTGTTCCATGAATGCAAAAGATTTTCCAGAAACATCAAAAAAAGATCTGAAAATATTATTTTTTAAAAAGCATACATTCTATCATTGCTGAAGTCTGAGTTGAATGCACAAAATCAAGGTAAAATACAGCACAAAAGAGCATTAAACTTTTTTTTTTAATTGCATGAAAACATGGATCGAAGCCTCATTTTCAAGGGAATGCAGACAACTGCAAAATGTCAAAGAAATTGATGCAAAGTGGTCATCTCAAAGCAGTTCATTGGTCAAGGTCTCAGGAAAATTAGCAGCCCCTGATGGCAAGAACATCCTTATGTAGGAGATCAGTGGGAGGTAAAACGCTGCAAAGGTTTGAATGACCACAGTTTACCATTGAAAAGGAAAAGGAAGGCCATTCACAAGTCTAGCAGTACACTGATAGGAATGATGTTTTACCAGCAGGTGAGGTAAAGAAGTTATGAAGATAGACGTTAGGCAATTATAGTGATGACACAAACATGTAGCCTGATCAATGGTCAAAAATGAAAACAATATTATCTGTGATGTTTCTTGAGATAGGGGGAGAGAGAGAGAGAGTGTGTGTCAGTGGCTTTGGCCTTCACCATGGCTAGTTGGTTATATTTGTGCTTGACTCATTCAAGATACAAGTTTGTTTAATGTCATTTCCAGTACACAAGTGTAAAGGAGGACATAATTATTGTTACTACATATCCCATGCAGCACAAAAAAAACACAATAAAATAAAGAACACAATGATAAAGAATACAATGAACATAAATACATAAGATAGCATATGAATGTCCATGAAGTAACGTATACCTAGAAAAGTGACATTAAGCACCAGAGCATCTGTACAAAAAAGAGACTGACAGGAAGTGGTAAAGTAGTGGTGGTGGGGGATGTAGAGGGGTGAGTTAGTGGGTGGAGGTGTTGATTAGCTTTAATGCTTGGGGAAAGTAATTGTTTATGAGTCTGGAAGTCCTGGCATGGATGCTATGTAGCCTCCTTCCTGTGGGAGTGGGATAAACAGTCCATGAGCAGGGTGGTTGGGATCATTCATGATATTGCTGGTCCTCCTCTGGCACTTTTCTCTATATATGCCCTCGATGGTGTGAAGGCTGGTTGCCTGTGACGCATTGGGTGGTTTTGATGACCCATTGTAGAGCCTTTCTGTCTGCTGCAGTGTGGTTTCTGTACCACAAGACCATAAAATATAAAAGCAGAATCAGGCCATTTGGCCCATCAACTCTGCTCTGCTGTTCCATCATGGCTGATCCATTTCCCTCTCAGCCCCAGTCTCCTGCTTTCTCCCTGTAATCTTTCATGCCCTGATTAATCAAGAACCTATCAACCTCTGCCTTAAATATATCAAATGACTTGGCCTCCACAGCTGCCTGTGGCAATGAGTTCTCTGGCTAAAGAATGTCCTCCTTATCACTGTTCTAAATAGCCATCCCTCTTTTCTAAGGCTGTGGCTTTTGGTCATAGACTCCCCTGTTATAGGAAACATCCTCTCCACATCCACTATATTGAGGACTTTCAACATTTGATGGGGTTTCAATGAGATCCCCCCTCATTCTTCTGAACTCCAATGAGTACAGGCAATGAGCCATCAATCGGTCCTCGTATGGTAAACCTTTCATTGCCAGAAACATTCTTGTGAACCTCCTCTGAGCCCCCTCCAATGTCTGCACATCCTTTCCAAGGGGCACAAAACTGCTCACAATACTTGAAGTGAGGCCTTACCAGTGCCTTCTAAAGCCTCAACATTACATCCTTGCTGTTATATTCTAGTCCTCTTGAAATGAATGTTAACATTCCACTTGTCTTCATCACCACTGACTCAACTGCAAATTAACTCCCAAGTCCCTTTGCATCTCAGATTTTAGAATTTTGTCTCCATGTAGAAATACAATCTTATCTCTTCTACCAAAGTGCATGACCATACACTTCCAATACTGTATTCCATTTGTCACTTTTTCCCTTGAGGAAACCATACTGACTTCGATCTATCAAATTCTCCCACTCACCTGCACACTGGGCATAATTTACTGCAACAAATTAACTCACCTACCTGCTACTCTTTGAGACAAGGAGCAAACTCCTGACAGCACTAGAAGTCGGGATTGAACTGGGTCACTGTGCCAAATCAAATTATGCATGATCATAAAAATGGTAGACTTTATTCATTGGATCTTAAACATCAGCAGGTCTTACAGACAGAAATGATGAGCAAAATGCTAAAGCAGAGATCACATGAACCCACCAGCTTACTATTGTTATCATGATCAAGCCATGAGGTCTATTTGCTGGCTCTGTGCCAATTTGAAGAGAGGGGTGGAATGGGTGGATGATATCAATCAATGCTGCCAGCTATCAAGGAAATGTTGCCGAAGAGATGAAAAGGTTAGACGAAATACAATGAGATGTTCTCATATTTTAGATGTAGATCTGGAGCCTCTGGTTCAGGCTGCTGATGAAGCAAGCAAAATTCAGAACTCTTTTCCCCTGACAATTTCATCCCCATCCCCTGAAACCTCCGCTCTAAATGTGAAAATGTCAAAGAAAGTGCAGTCAGCTGTCGTCAAACTAGAATATTACTTACATAAGTTTTAACCAAATTTGCTCTTTCTCCAGGGAAAGTGATATGCTGATCTCACAGGCAGGAGAGACATCATTTTGATTTGCAGAACAAAGCACAGTTTTGTCACTTACATCTTCATGTGTTTTTAATTCTAACTGACACTTTAACACAGCAGCCAATCATTACTCGCTGTTCTTCTATTATTATTGACATTTCTATGGCAGCTTCTATCGGGGAATTCACACACTTCAAGTGTGAGGGTGCTTAGACAAGGGGAAATAGGGTAACACAGATAAGAGTTTGGTGAAATCAAGTAACAACTTTGATTCAGAGAAGCAGAATTCAAATAGCTAGGTTACAGAGAGAGGTAGGTTTGTAGACACAGTTCCAGAAGTGCATTGTACCCTACCAGTAAGCTACCTGTTACACCATTTTCACAAGCCATAATCAGTCGCATCATAGTGAAACCAATGCCAACAGCTTTACATTGAAGAATGGTCAATCACTCTGTTACTTTAGAAACTCAAACAGAATGCAGCCTATTTTTGAAGCTTAAAGTAAACATTCTGTATGTTTGTTCACAGAATGACCACATTTCCTTGACCATATTTTAAAAGCTATAATGACCATTTTTAATATTTCTGCAATTAGTTATAGTCATAGTCATACTTTATTGATCCCGAGGGAAATTGGTTTTCATTACAGTTGCACCAACCAAGAATAGAGTGTAAATATAGCAATATAAAACCATAAATACTTAAATAGTAATATGTAAATTATGCCAGGGAAGTCCAGGACCAGGCTATTGGCTCAGGGTGTCTGACCCTCCAAGAGAGAAATTGTAAAGTCTGATGGCCACAGGCAGGAATGACTTCCTATGACGCTCAGTGTTGCATCTTGGTGGAATGAGTCTCTGGCTGAATGTACTCCTGTGCCCACCCAGTACATTATGTAGTGGATGGGAGACATTGTTCAAGATGGCATGCAACTTAGACAGCATCCTCTTTTCAGACACCACCGTGAGAGAGTCCAGTTCCATCCCCCCAACATCACTGGCCTTACAAATGAGTTTGTTGATCCTGTTGGTGTCTGCTACCCTCAGCCTGCTGCCCCAGCTCACCACAGCAAACATGATAGCACTGGCTACCACAGACTCGTAGAACATCCTCAGCATCGTCCGACAGAAGTTAAAGGATCTCAGTCTCCTCAGGAAATAGAGACGTAACGTTAATTGTAACTCCAGACTAACAGATCCCAACACTGGATCCAAATCACTGCATTTTCAGCCTTAAAGTCTGCCACAAGGTTAAATTTTTAAGCTATAACTTTTTATGTAAAGATTAAGGAGGTATGAATTAATTTTATTCCAAACATTTTGAACGATAAACTGTTTATATGTAATTATTAATTACCAATGCTGTCTCTCATTTTTCCATAGGAAATCTGAGCAGTGCTTAAATATTTTAGAAATAACTCACCCTAAATTCTATTGGAATCTAATAAGTATTTATCTGCAGAGATCGTGCTGATGGTGCATACAATTGCTGAAATAATGAAGCTAATCATAATTGATGTTCCTAAGATGTACATTTTATCATATAAACTTATGATTGTTTTTGGACGACATTGTATCTTCTTGCTTTATACCTACCTGCAAAAATAACAAGTCCGTAACACCACTCTGTATTCCTCAGTGTACAGCCACGTAGTATTATTTTCTCATTGTCCAAAGCATACTTATTATCCTTGTAGGTAAGTGTTCCTCTGAACTTGTCCAACCTGTTATTGGGAGCTTCACATCTTACCTCACCTGGTATTTGTAAGAAAATAATGCTATTATGTGTTTGCTGATTGATTTCACTGTTACAATTAATACATATGCATATAGTGTCTTAAGCCAGATAAATAAAGGGACACAAGGATGACAATACATCCCACCAACAAAATTTTGGTTGCCACATTGATTAGGAGCTCATTATATCTAAGCCATAATATCAAGACGGTTGAAGGGGGTTGGCATGGGCCCCCAAATCCTAAGAACTTTCTATGGGGGCACAATGCCTGGTATGGGAACTGTACTTCCCTCAATCGCAGGATTCTGCAG
Source organism: Mobula birostris (assembly GCF_030028105.1). Lineage (NCBI taxonomy): Eukaryota > Metazoa > Chordata > Chondrichthyes > Myliobatiformes > Myliobatidae > Mobula > Mobula birostris. The sequence goes on along the minus strand of NC_092372.1, from coordinate 36,297,246 downwards.
AGAGTGGTGTGGACAGCCAATTGCATTGTAGTGCACTGTAGATGTGCATCTCCCACTATTCAGGACATTTACAAAGACAGGTGTGTAAAAATGGTCTGCAGGATCATTGGAGACCCGAGTCACCCCAACCACAAACTGTTCCAGCTGCTACCATCCAGGAAATGGTACCGCAGCATCAAAGCCAGGACCAACAGTCTCCAGGACAGCTTCTTCCACCAGACCATCAGACTGCTTAACTCATGCTGATACAATTCCATTTCCATGTTGTATTGCCTATTTGTTGTACATAAGATTTATTATTACTATAGATTGCACATTGGTCACTTAGATAGAGATGTAATGTGCTCCTCATGTATTTGAAAGATGTAAAGAATAAAGTCAACTCAATTCAAAGATCACTTTGAATTGATTTACTTTGAACTTTGAACATTCAAATTTGGTTGGGCTGAGAATTTCAACAGCAGCTGGACTTTGGAACAACATGAACTTTTACTTCTCCTGGCAACATTTTGAATGCATTTTGCACGTGGTATTTCCAGACTGCAGGGCAACCCTAAAGCCATCATAATCACTATCCACACAGGTTGTTCTTCATGCCTGTTGCATTAAAACAAAATTACCACACAACCTTAACAACATTTAACATGGATGAGTACATGGATAGCAATGACTCAGAGGGGTGTTTGCCAAATGTGGGCAAATGGGACAAGCTTAGATAGGAATGGACTAATTGGGCTTGAGGGGCCTGGTTCTGTGTCATGTGACTCTATGACCTCTAGACTGTGAGTCCTTCAAATATTTATATTATTTATTGTCGTACTCCAATGAATATATTTCAGCAGTATTCTATCTGATCTGTGTGCATGATACCACTCTTAACTTTACTCTATCATAAGGGAATGTGATTTCAATTCCATTGAGCTAAGAATGCTATAGATGGTTGGCTTTAAGAAAGATATGGCTATGTCAAATCTGCTGCTTTTAATCTTGCTTTTAACCGTGTTCCAGTTCTTCAGCAAAATCTGCTTGGATTCCTGGATCAATTTAGTCTCTTTCAATACAGACTCACTGTAACTCACTCAATTAAAATTAACTATCCTCTTTACCAATGTAAAACTGTTAACTAGTACTTAATTCTGCAGCTTTACTGATAGATATCAGAGATATTTAATAGGTTATGTGACTGTAATGCTAACCCTAATGTTGTAAGATTCACAGCCTGCAATATTAATCATTGGACTGTTTAACTAATTGATTTTAACTTTGCATTACTGTTAAGTATAATCATGTGCATTGCTCTGAATATAATTGAACTATTCAAAATTCCTAATTGCTCAGAAATTTGATTGGGTGAAATATTCTTGACAACTTTTACAATCCTTTGGTCAATAATTGTTAGTATAACATTCACATAACATTTTATGAATCTTTGTTTTTAATATTTATACTGGGTTTTTTTCCTAGAAGAAAACTGACATACCATCAAAATCTGCCAAAGCTTCGATGTTTTCTCCCATATCTAAGGTGACTGTTAATGCCTGCTTAACTTTCAGATTTGTTTCACTAGATTAAGAGAAAAAAATATATTATTAGATAGCTCTCTAGGAACTAAAAGAGAATGGAAGTTAAAAAAAAAGGATTTAGTGCTTTCCTGGCGTATATGACAAATAAACTCTTCTTGGACTTCCAAGTGGGTACAGGCATCAATTTTAACAAACTCTGCCATCTTCATCAGGGATGATGCATGGGCATGTCTAGTCCAGTGGTATTTATAACCCTGTCATCCATCCCTTCTGATTGGTTAGTCCTCATCCAATCAGGTTTCCGCTGCCCCACCTTGTTTACAATCAAATTCCAGTTCTTACTTCGAGCAAGACCTTTGCCTTTGTTAAAATTCTTTTCCTCAAGTTTTATTTCATTGGCTTCCTTTTCCAGGTCATCCCAAAAGCCATTGGTGCAGCATCATCCCCAATGAAGATGGTAAAGTTTGTCATTGAAACATCAGTTAAAATTGAAGAATGGAAATACTTTACAATGCAATACTTTGTCAATGTACTGGAAACGGAAGATCCTGTAGTTATGAGAAACATGCACGTGACTATACCACTGTTGTACTTTTTCTGCCACTATTACAAAACCTCTTTTTCGGTGAATTAGCACAAAATGAATCATATTAATATGCATGAGCCATGAAACTAGTTAAGGAATATTGCCGCAATCCAATAACAATTAATACATTCAGAGCTTGGAGGGTGGTGCGACAAATTGAAGGCAACACAGCGAAATTATCACCCTTCACTCCAATAACCAGCAGTCCAGATTTTCAGCCTGGCATAATGGATTCTGGATTTAAACTTTGGATTTCTAAGGGTATTTTCCATCTAGAAGATTTGTTTGATGAAGGAACGATGATGTCTTTTAGTCAAATAGTACAGAAATTTAACATACCCAACAAGGATTTTTTTCGTTTCTTTCAGATAAGAAATTATATCCAGAAAAAAACATCATTGTTAACCGATTTCTATAGTTCTGACATAGAAAAGAGCGTGTTTTGTTCTAAGGGTGAAGTCTCTATTAGTACTTTTTACAGCATCCTGAGGGAATGTTCTTGTGGAGAGGCTGAGCAGCTGGGAAGGGTCTGGGAGGAAGAGCTGGGAGTAGAAATTACAGCTGAAACATGGGAAGACATCTGTGATAATGCAAAGAAGATTTCAGCTTGTAATAGAACTAAAGCATTGCAATTCAAAATTCTGCATAAAGCCCATCTGACTCCAGACCGTCTCTCAAAATTTAAGACCGGGGTTTCTCCAATGTGTTCTAAATGTAAAGTAAATACTGAAACTTTCACCCACTGTTTTTGGACTTGTCCCAAACTTCAGGCGTACTGGAGTGATATTTTGGGTGAAATGGGAAGGATTCTGAAGATGGAGTTTGAACTGGACCCAGTGCCTTTTCTCTTAGGCTTATCCTGCAGTCATATTATAAATGCACATCAGAAAAAACTTTTTTAACATCCTGACTTTTTGTGTGAGGAAGAACATTTTACTTTGTTGGATATCCGATAAGGCCCCTGGACTTTTTGGTTGGCATAAATTAATCATGGAATACATTCCTTTGGACTTTTTGACATGTATGGTACACTCTAAAACAAATAGTTTTCATAGAACATGGCAACCTTTTCTGCAGTATATAGATGTAAATCTGTCTGCTATACTAATAAGGGCTTTTGTATAGGATGTTGCGGTGATGTCTATATTTTGATGGAAGTGACCTCATACCTGATATCTGTGAGGGGAAGAAATGTAACTGTAAGTGTATCTGGATATGGAAAGTTTTGTTATGCTGAGCAAAAAAAGCATGAAAAAATGCATGAGCCAATCTTAATTCTGCTGTTTAAAGGGACACACTAAATATGCAAATTAAATTTGCAATTGCTGAGGGAGAAAAGTCCTCACTGAGATGGGAAGAATTGTGCCTTGTCTTGCTCTGGATATGAGGTAAGAACTGCAAAGACCATAGAGATATGCCTCCCTAAGAAGCAAATAAGTTCTCAATTGGAAAAAAAAACTTAGATATACGGTTGCCCTATGGCCAGTGGCCAGGTGTGGAATTGTGATTTTACATTCAATACTAAAAGCAATATAATAAACAGTACACACTCAAATTAAATGAAATGGTTCATTTATCTGCATTCTTAAACTCATTTATGTTCAATTTTCCATCCTCTCATTTGCCCTAGTTGAACCTGCTCCACCATTGCACTCGAGATCTTGCAGCTACATACAATATATTTGTTCATATCCTCACATTGTCATCTGCAAGACAAAACTAACACTCATCCTCAACCTTCTGTACTATATATTCAACAGATATTGATACTTTCACTCATGGGCCATTTCTTTTTCTTCTGAAAAAGCATAAATCACCAGAAAGGTTGATATCTATCTATCTATCTAAGACATGCAAAAATACTGGAGGAGGTCACCAGGTTAGGCAGCATCTATAGAGAAGAATACACAGTTGATATTTTGGGCCGAGACCCTTCATCAGGACTGCAAAGGAAGGAGGAAGAAGCCAGGATGAGAAGGAATATATAAACTCCATTTCATCTTCCTTGCTTCAATCCCTTCCCACTTTCATCTGCGACATTTCATATGCTCTTAATTTCTTCAACAACTTAGATTTGCGAAGGCTATTGGGGGTGAGTTTAAACTAAAATTGCTGGGGGGTGGGAACTGAACTGAAGTGACGGAGGAAGGGGCTGTTCGCTCACAAATAGAGAAAGCTTGTAGACAGTGCAAGAGGGAGGATAGGCAGGTGATAGAGAAGGGATGCGCTCAGTCTGATGGTTTGAGATGTGTCTATTTTAATGCAAGAAGCATCATGAACAAAGCGGATGAGCTTAGAGCATGGATCAGTACTTGGAGCCATTACAGAGACTTGGATGGCTCAGGGGCAGGAAAGGTTACTTTAGAAGTTTCAGAAAGGACAGAGAGGGAGGCAAAAGAGGTGGGGGCGTGGCACTGCTGATCAGAGATGGTGTCACGGCTGCAGAAAAAATGTAAGTCATGGAGGGATTGTCTACTGAGTCTCGTTGGGTGGAAGTTTGAAACAGGAAGGGGTCAATATCTCTACTGGGTGTTTTTAATAGGCCACCCAATAGTAACAGGAACATCAGAGAACAGATAGGCAGACAGATTCTGCAACGGTGCAGTAATAACAGGGTTGTCATGATGGGGGATTTTAATTTCCCCAATATTAATTGACATCTCCCTAGTGTGAGGAGTTTAGATGGGATGAAGTTTGTTAGGCGTGTTCAGGAAGGTGTCCTGACACAGTATGTGGTTAAGCATACAAGAGGAGAGGCGGTACTTGATCTGGTATTGGGAAATGAAACTGGACAGGTGTCAGGTCTCTCAGTGAGAGAGCATTTTGGAGATATGATCACAATTCTATCTCCTTTACCACAGCATGGAGAGGGCTAGGAACAGACAAGTGGGGAAAGCATTTAATTGGAGTAAGGGGAAATATGAAGCTATCATCCAGGAATATGGAAACATAAATTGGGAACAGATGTTCTCAGGGAAATGTATGGCAGAAATGTGGCAAATGTTGAGGGGATATTTGTGAGGCGTTCTGCACAGGTACATTCCAATGAGACAGGGAAAGGATGGTCGAGTACAGGAACCGTGCTGTACAAAGGCAGTTGAAAATCTAGGCAAGAAGAAAAGAAAAGCTTACGAAAGGTTCAAAAAAGTAGGTAATGATAGAGATCTAGAAAATTATAAGGCTAGCAGGAAGGAGCTTAAGGATGAAATTAGGAGAGCCAGAAGGGGCCATGAGAAGGCCTTTGTGAGCAGAATTAAGGCATTCTATAAGTATGTAAAGTGCAAGAGGATAAGACGTGAGAGAATAGGACCAATCAAGTGTGACAGTGGAAAAGTGTGTATGGAACTGGAGGAGATAGCAGAGGTACTTAATGAATACTTTGCTTCAGTATTCACTATGGAAAAGGATCTTGGCGATTGTAGGGATGACTCATAGCGGACTGAAAAGCTTGAGCATATAGGCTTTAAAAAAGAGGATGTGCTGGAGTGTTTGGATAAGTCACCGGGACTGGACAAGATATACCCCAGTCTACCGTGGGAAGCGAGGGAAGAGATTGCTGAGCCTCTGGCAATGATCTTTGCATCACCAATGGGAATGGGAGAGGTTCCAAAGGATTGGAGGGTTGCAGGTTTTGTTCCCTTATTCAAGAAAGGAAGTAAGGATAGCACAGGAAATTATAGACCAGTGAGTCTTACTTCAGTGGTTGGTAAGTTGATGGAGAAGATCCTGAGAGGCAGGATTTATGAACATTTGAAGAGGCATGATATGGTTAGGAATAGTCAGTATGGCTTTGTCAAAGGCAGGTCATGCCTTATGAGACTGACTGAATTTTTTGAGGATGTGGCTAAACATACTGATGAAGGTAGAGCAGTAGATATAGTGTATATGGATTTCAGCAAGGCATTTGATAAGGTACCCCATGCAAGGCTTATTGAGAAAGTAAGGAGGCATGGGGTCCAAGGGGACATTGCTTTGTGGATTCAGAACTGGCTTGCCCACAGAAGGCAAGGAGTGGTTGTAGACGGGTCATATTCTGCATGGAGGTCGGTGACCAGTGGTGTGTCTCAGGGATCTGTTCTGGGACCCCTTCTCTTCGTGATTTTTATAAATGATCTGGATGAGGGATGGGTTAGTAAATTTGCTGATGACACAAAGGTCGGGGATGTTGTGGATTGTGTGGAGTGCTGTCAGAGGTTACAGCGGCACATCAATAAGATGCAAAACTGGGCAGATGGAGTGCAACCCAGATAAGTGTGAGGTGGTTCATTTTGTTAGGTCAAATATGATGGCAGAATATAGTATTAATGGTAAAATTCTTGGCAGTGTGGAGGATCAGAGGGATCTTGGGATCCGAGCCAATTGGATACTCAAAGCTGCTGTGCAGGTTGACTGTGTGGTTAAGAAAGCATACGGTGTATTGGCCTTCATCAACCGTGGGATTGAGTTCAAGAGCCGAGAGGTAATGTTGCAGCTATATAGGACCCTGGTCAGACCCCACTTGGAGTACTGTGCTCATTTCTGGTCACTTCACTACAGGAAGGATTTGGAAACTATAGAGAAGATTTACAAGGATGTTGCCTGGATTGGGGAGCATGCCTTATGATAATAGGTTGAGTGAACTTGGCCTTTTCTCCGTGGAGCGACAGAGGATGAGAGGTGACCTGACAGAGGTGTATAAGATGATGGGAGGCATTGAACATGTGGATAGTCAGAGGCTTTTTCCCAGGGCTGAAATGGCCAACACGAGAGGGCACAGTTTTGAGGTTCTTGGAAGTAGGTACAGAGGAGATGTCAGGGGTAGGTTTTTTATGCAGAAAGTGGAGAGGGTGTAGAATGGACTACCGGAGGTCATGGTGGAGGCGGATGTTATAGGGTCTTTTAAGAGACTCCTGGATAGGCACAAGGAGCTTAGAAAAATAGAGGGCTGTGGGTAATCCGAGGTAAGTACATGTTCGGCACAGCATTGTGGGCCAAAGGGCCTGTATTGTGCTGTAGGTTTTCTATGTTTGTATGTTTCTAACTTTCAATTCCCTGGCTCTGATCGCCTCATTTTCCAGCCCCTGTACTCTTCTATCTCAGGAAGGCTTTAAAGCTCTCTGCTTCCTTCACAACAAAAGACCCAACTAGTACCCCTCCACCACCACCCTCCTCCATATGGTGGAGCTGGTTCTCATGCTGAACAATTTCTCCTCTGGCTCTTCCCACTTTCTCCGAACCCACATGTGCTCCAGCTCTGCCAGCCTTTTTGTTGGCTGCATGGAACGGTCCATGCTCCAAGCCTTCTCTGGTAAAGCTTCCCAACTCTTTCTGCATGACATTGATGACTGCATTGGTGGTGCTTCATGCACCCGTGCTGAGCTCGTTAAATTCATCAACTTTGTCTCCAGCTCCACCCTTCCATTAAATTCACTTTGTCCATTTTTGACACCTCTCTCCCCTTTTAACTCAATCTCACCGTTTCTACCTCTAGGGACAAACTATCTACTGATACCTTTTATAAACCTACCAATTTTCATGGCTATCTTGACTATTCCAAACTGTCACCTGTAAAAGTACCATTCCCTTTTCTCAGATCCTTTATCTCTGCCACATCTACTTCCAGGATGAGTCCTACTACTTCAGATATGTCCTACTTCTTCAAAGAACAGGGTTTCCCTTCCTTCACCATTGATGCTGCCCTTATTTGCCTCTTCTCCAATTCCTGGACATCTGCCCTCACACTATCTTCTCACCGCCTTAACAGAGATAGAATTCCTCTTGTCCTTACCTACCACCCTATGAGTGTCCACTTCCCTGTAATTGCATGGGCTCTTATCTTGCTACGTAGCTTCATGTTTGGCACCTTGTCAAAGGCCTTCTGAAAATCCAAGTACACCACATCTACTGCATCTCCTTTGTTGACCCCGCTTGTAATGTCCTCAAAGAATTGCAGTAGGTTTGTCAGACAGGATTTTCCTTTCCGGAAACCATGCTGGCTTTGGCATGTCTTGCCATGTGCCTCTAGGTTCTCTGTAATCTCATCCCTAACAATCGATTCCAACAACTTCCCAACCACTAATGTCAGGCTAACAGGTCTATAATTTCCTTTCTGCTGCCTCCCACCCTTCTAAAATAGCAGAGTTACATTTGCAATTTCCAGTCATCCTGTAAAATGCCGGAGTCTATTGATTCTTGAAAGATCATTGTTAATGCCTCTGCAATCTCTCCAGCTACTTCCGTCAGAACCTGAGGGTGCATTCCATCAGGTCCCGGAGATTTATCCACCTTCAGACCATTAAGCTTCCTGAGCACTTTCTCAGTTGTAATTTTCACTGCACAAACTTCACTTCCCTGACACTCTTGAATGTCCGGTATACTGCAGACGTCTTCCACTGTAAAGTCTGATGGAAAATACGCATTCATTTCCTCTGCCATCCCTGCATCTCTCATTACAATATCTCCAGCGTCAATTTGTATTCGTCCTATGTCTACCCTCAGCTCTCTTTTACCCTTTATATACTTAAAAAAGCTTTTAGTATCTTCTTTGATATTTGTTGCCAGCTTCCTTTCATAATTCATCTTTTCCTTCCTAATGAACTTCTTAGTTTCCTTCTGCAAGTTTTTAACAGTTTCCCAATCCTTTATCTTCCCACTAGCTCTGGCTTCCTTGTATACCCTCTCTTTTGCTTTTACTTTGACTCTGAGTTCGCTTGTCAGCCACGGTGATGTCCTTCTTCCCTTTGAAAATTTCTTCTTATTTGGAATATATCTGTCTTGCCCTTCCCTTATTTTTTGCAGAAACTCCAGCCATTGCTGCTCTGCTGCCCTTCCTGCAAATGTCACTTTCCAGTCAACTTCGGCCAGTTTCCCTCTCATGCCATTGTAATTTCCTTTAATCCACTGAAATACTGACACATTGGATTTTATTTTTCCTTCTTGGATTTCAATGTGAACTCGATCATATTGTGATCATTGTTCCCTAAGGGTTCCTTAACCTTAAGCTCTCTTATGACCTTTAATTCTGAAATTCACTTACCCATCAAGCTCGGCTGTCTCAATGTAAATCAGTCCATATGGTTCACTGCTTGATAAAAGGAGTAAGTCTGCCTAAGTAGAAATAAATGGATTGATGTATCTATTACTAGTTATATAATTAACATATATTAATATAATTAGGTTTTATTGATAAGAAAGTACATCACATAAAGTATCATAACCAAATAAAGATGTTTGTTCTTTAGTTTCAGTTTTTTCGCTATTTCCACTTTCTGGCTAAATATTCTCTGATCATCATATAGTAATTGATTCTAACTCATCCTTGGTCATAGAGAAGCTCACTAGAGGCAAGGATGGCAGGACACAGGTGGCAGAGAAAGTAGCCCAAGTTATTCAGCAGCAGTGGCAAAAAGTAGGAGAGCAATAGGAAAGTTTAATGATCTGTCCAGAAATGCTAAAGTGTCACCTACCTGACACCATTCTCCTAATAGACTTGAAGTACTGAAAACCTTGGTTAGTAACCTTCTCTTCTTTGACTACCAACACTGTTCACAACAAAACGGGTCAGTCTACTTCCATCTTCAGAGAATATAACATTCTGTAGCTAATATCCTTATTATTACATCTTCACAATTCCCACAGCTCTGCTTTGGCCCGTCAATAGTCTGGCTGAAGAAAGAGGAGGTTTGGGCATGGACTAACCACCCTATACCTTAAAAACCCAGAGCTACACAAATAACTACTGGAGCTCAACAGGACCTCATTCCTGGGAGGGGAAGGATCTTCGCCTAGAAGTTGTATGAAGTCATGTGATGAAATTGGAAGCCACAGGGCCAACCAATCTTCTATTCGCCCAGGACAGAGGACTCTGGCAAGCTATGTCCCAGTAGGGGGTGATGGGCTTAAGAAGAAGAAGACACTATTTCCACAAACCTGAAGCACCAGAACCATTATTCTATCCCAGAGTGTATATCCACAAAACATTCCAAAATAGTTACTTATGTCCTTTCCAAGTTCAATGAGACAGGTAACCTCAGATGATGTTCTGAAGGACTGGAAAATTGCTGTTGTTACGGCACTCTTTAAGAAGAGGGGGAGGTAAGAGACAGGAAATTACAGGCCGGTTAGCTTGACTTCAGCATTTGGTAAGGTATTAGAGTTCATTATTAAGGATGTGGTTTCAGGCTACTTGGAGGCACACAATAAAATAGGCCAAAGTCAGTATATATTCCTTCAGGGGAAATCTTACTTAAAAAATCTGTTGGAATTCTTTGAGGAAATAACCGGCAGGAAAGAAAGGGAAGTTGGTGGATGTTGTTTATTTGGATTTTCAGAAGGCCTTGAGGCTGCACATGAGATAGGAGAGGTACTAGAATAGATAAAATGTCGGCAAACTGGCAGGAGGCAAAGAGTGGGAATAAAGGGGCAAACAAGGGAAAATCTGGAGGAATTCACCAGGCCAGGCAGCTTCTATGGAAAAAAGTACAGTCGACGTTTCGGGTCCAAACCCTTCGGCAGGACAGAAGAAATAAAGGGGGTCTTTTCTAGCCAGCTGCCAGTGCCTGGGTGGTTTTCCACAGAGATCAATGTTGGGTCTGCTACTTTTTAAGTTATGTTAATGATCTGGATAACAAAATTGATGGCTTTGTGCCATATATATGGATATTACAAAGATAGGTCAACCCACGTCAAGTTTATAATCATTTAACTATACACATGTATATAACATACATTACCATATAATGTATATAGAAATGAGACAACATTTCTTCAAACCAGGGTATAAAGCACAGTAGTACACATAACGCACAAACACACAATAACTTATGAAGGTAAGAATAAAATCTACAGATAAATCACACATATATAACACACTAACACACTGAAGTACATCAATATTAAATTTTGTAAGGTAAAGAACAGATTATTGAGTGATACATCAAATACAATGCGGCAGGGAGCTCAGATGCCTAATGGGCTGAGGGAAGAAACTGTTTCTCATCCTGACTGTTCTTGTTTCAATGCGTCGTAGTCTCCCGCCTGATGGTAGAAAGTCAAAGAGGATGCTGGATGGATGGGTGGGATCCTTAATGATAGTAAGGGTCCTACATATGCAGCACTCCTGATAAATGTCCCTGATAGATGACAGGGAGACCCCTGTGATCCTCTCAGCTGTTCTCACAGTCCTTTGTATGGATTTCTGGTCTGATGCTCAACTGCTCCCATACCAGGTGGAGGTGCAACTTGTCAGGACACTCTCTGTGCTGCTCCTGTACAATTCAGTTAAGATGGTGGCTGGGAAGGAGTCTTGCTTGCCTCAATCTTCTAAGGAAGTGGAGGCTCTGCTCTGCCTTCTTGTTCAGGGACATGATATTAAGGGACCAGGTGAGGTTATCTGTGAGGTGAACTTCCAGGAACTTGGTGTACTTAACTCTCTCTACAGAGGAGCCACATATACACAGAGGGGGATGGTTCGTCTGCACTTTCCTGAAGTCCACAATGATTGCCTTTGTCTTCTACACATTCAGACTTCGGTTGTTCTTCTCACAGCAATCCACCAGCTGCCCCACTTCCTCGCTACACTCCATCTCATCATCGTTCTTGATGAGGCCAGCCACTATTGTGTCATCCACAAACTTGACAGCACGGTTTGAGCTGGATCCTGTGACACAGTCATGCATCAGCAGTGTGAACAGCAGCCGGCTGAGCAGACAGCCTTGGGGAGTGCAGTGCTCAGCGTAAGGGGATAAGAGATGCTGCTGCCCAGAAGAACAATGGGGCCTTTCCATGAAGAAGTCCAGTATCCAGTTGCAGAGGGAGGTATTGAGACCCAGCGAGGACAGTTTCTCCACCAGTGTCTGGGATATGATGGTGTTAACCACCGAACTAAAGACTATAACCAACAGTCTGGCATATGAGGCCCTATTTTCCAGTTGGGACAGCGCAGAGTGGAGGGCAGAGGTTATTGCATCATCGGTGGATCGATTCGAGCGATAAGCGAACCAGGAAGAGTTCAATGTAGCCAGCAGAAAGGCTTTAATATGCTCCAAGATCAGCCTCTCAAAACATTTCATAACGGTTGATATTAATGCCACCAGACAATAGTCATTTAGGCATTTAGATGGAAGGGCAGGTAATGTTGAGAAAATAATGTTGAGGAAATAGTTTGCAGAAAGACTTGGATGTATTAGGAGAAAAGGGCAAAGAAGTGGCAGATAGAATACTACGTGTGTGGGGGGGGCGGTATGATCATACAGTTCGGTAGAAGAAATTAAGTTGTAGACTATTTTTTAAATGGTGAGAAAACTCAGAAATCAGAAGTGCAAAGGGACTTGGGAGTCCTAGAGCAGGATTCACAAGAGGTTAACTTGCAAGTTTTTTTGGTAGTAAGGAAGGCAAATGTAATGTTAGCATTCATTTCAAGGGGACTAGAATAGAAACACAAGGATGCAATGCAATCCTCTCCCCAGTTTTATAAGGCATTGGTCAGATCACATTTGGAGCATTGCGTGTAGCTTCGGGCTGTATATCTAAGAAAAGATATGCTGGCATTGGAAAGGGTCCAGAGAGGAGGTTTATGACGAATAACCTGGGAATGAGAGGGTTAAAGTATGAGGAGCATTTGATGGCTCTAGGACTGTGCTTGTAGGAGTTTAGAAGAATGAAAGGAAAGCAGGATCTCATTAAAACCCACAGAATATCAAAAAACCTAGATAGACTGAACGTGCAGAGGATGTTTCCAATAGTGGCAGAATCTAGAACTAGAGGGCACAGCCTCAGAATAGAAGGGTATCCCTTTAGAACAGAGATGAGGAGGAATTTGTTAGCCAAAAGGTGGTGAATCTACGAAATTCAATGCCACAGACGGCTGTGGCGGTTGCCTTTGGGATATTTAAAGTGGAGTTTGACAGGTACCTAATTATTAAGGGTGTCAAAGGTTATGTGGAGAAGGTAGGAGAATGGAGTTGAAAGGAAAAATAAACCAGATAAAATTGAATGGCAGAGCAAACTTGCTGGGCTGAATAGCCTAATTCTGCACCTACAGTATGTCTTATGGTTCAAAACAGGAGATGCTGGAACTCTCAAATAAAAACAGAAATGCTGGGAACACTCAGCTGGTCAAGCAGCATCTGTGGAGACAGTGAAGGAGATCATATTTCATGGAAAAGACCCTTTGTCAGAACTGAGAAGTTACAGAGCAGGGGGTGGGATAGATAAAACAAAGGGAATATCTGTGATAGGGCGTGGTCAGAACTGACCAGCTCTACCATAAGGGTAACTAGTGTACAGAAAGCTTATAGCAGTACTTGAAGAGTGATCAAACAGATGAAGAAATGTAAAACGTGACAAAATGCAAGGCTGTTGTACATGTTCAGGTCATGCTAATGCCGAGAGAAATACCGGGCCACTGTCTCAGACTTCTAGAGGAGATGATCATTCAAAAGACAGGCAAATAAAGTATGTGACTGAAACTTGCGGAATACCCCCAACCAACCCTGGGCTCGACCTATTACAGGCATCCTACTATCCTACCTACCCCTCCTCCAACTTCCACTGCAATTTAAAACTAAAACTAACTTACTTTTCTTTCTTTCCTAGTTCTGAGGAAGACCCTCAATATGAAAGGTTAATGATGTTTTTCTTTCCATAGATTCTGCCTGACCTGTCGAGTATTTCTAGCATGTTCAAGTTTTATTCCTCATACGGCTCGACTACGGCATCATTACAGCCCTGGGGCAATTGGCGTTCAATTCCGACACTGTCTGTAAAAAGTTCGTATGTTCTCCCATGATCACATGAGGTTTTCTCCAGGTGCTCTGGCTTCCTCTCACAGTCCAAAGACGTACCGGTTAGTAGGCTAATTGGTCATTGCACGTCATCCTGTGATTTGGCTGGTGTTTAACTAGCGGATTGTTGGGCCAGAAGGGCCTGTTCCACGCTGTATCTCGAAATAAAATAAAATAAAAATAAAATCTACAGTGTTGGCAATCATTCTTCATTCTTTCAAATGTGAGACCATTCATAGATCCTCCTGCCAAATCTTTTCTCATGTAACAACAGAGACCAATCTGATGCTCCTTGGTTGAAGTGCCACTAGCTTAAATGTTTCTTTCTTCAAACAAGAGACAACAGGTTGAACAAAGATAACTGGCTGACATATGAAGAAAAACAAGTAAGGAAATTAATAGGTGCATTATGGTAAAAATATATTGAAGTAAGTAGAGTTACCTGGAATGAGTTTAAAGGGACAATACTGAAACTTGGCATCATTTTTATTTGGCATTAAAAACAAAGTACAATCATAACTCTATGATTAATTGAGAAACCACTTGTGGAAATAAATTAAAAACAATACCATGGGTGACCCCTGCATAATGGGGATCTACGTTCCTAAAAGGTCAGTTGTATCATGATTTACTAAAATATGAGGCTGCACCATCTGCTCGTGTGTTAATAAATGCAAGTTGAAAGCAAAATTGTATTGATTTATTTACCTTCATCACGCACAAATCCCATGAAAAAGAATTTTGTCTCTTATTTCAAATTTCTGGGTAATGATATATGAATTATGCAAAATGAATTTCTGTGTCCTGAATGGCCGTAATACTGGTGTCACCTGTAATCTACAGAATCCTTGCTGTTGTGGAATGAAGAAGAGAATTTTTGTAAAAGTAGAAATCCCTATCAACATTGGTCAGAATAAAAAAAAATTTAGAAAAGATTAGTATTCAAGGAAGAGGGGAATATTAACTAGATTACAATGATGAAAGAAAAAGTGAAGGGGTAGAGACTGTTAGATAGAAGAAAAGGTTGGGCTACATTGTGCTCCATTCACACTGCCACCTGTGCTCACCCCTTGTTACCCTATGAAGCCTGTCAAACAGGCGGCTTGGCTACAACAGCCAGCCAGCAGGCTACACATGTGTACAAGTGGTAACTAGGCCTCAAGAAATAAATCCTGAGGCCCTGCCTTAGTGCATTCTGATGGCCCATTAACAATCAAAGACTTTCAAAAACAGTTCAAATCTATTTAACTAAACAAATATAACTATTTTAAAAAGTGTTAGTTTATTTAAAAACATACTAAAGTACAAGTACCTAATTTTTACAAAAAAAAATCAAAATTACACCTTTTGAATGGAATATGCAGCATATAAATAAAGTTTTGGTGTAATGTTAAGTGTGCATCCAACCCCCTTAGCTCAGTGCATTGTGCTCTACCATTGGGCCCAGTGGCAGGTCATGAGATCAGATTCACCGGCATCTAACCTGTAGTCTATCGCGCATTTCAATTTTACGTACATGTTTAGAAGACAAAGAAAGTCAATCACACAAGCAAGACATCAGCTCCCTATGGAACTGCTGGCAAAAGGTAAGCAAATTCAAGCATACCTGAATAAAGAGAATAGAACAGGAACTGGGAGGACTGTTTTGACAGTAATAAGAAAACAGTTGAGTTGGGCTTTGATTAAAAATTAAATCATGAATATTAATTAAGGAAAACTGTATCATGTTTAATAATAGGGTCACAGTATATTTTAATAACAATACAGCATCTCTTTCTGATGTTAAGTAAAATTTGATCTAAAAAAAATTAGTTTTACACCTTAGCATGGTGGAATTTAAATACATCATTTCAAGTCACTCACGAGGCCACTGAAACTAAATTGCTGTTTGAGAAGGGAAAGAATAAGGGACAATGACAATCTGAGCAGACTGAGAAAAGCTTTACAACTTTGAAATTTTGAACTTTAATATGGCAACAAATTGGAAAGGGTAAGAAATAGGCGGAAGGATAGAAAACAATGGCACGTTATCATTTCCCCACAAGACCCCCATTGCTTTACAGTACTACGTTTGGGTGATGGTGTGGACTCTGGAAGTACCATTCCATCAGCAAAAAGAAGAACAAGATTTTAGTCACTACTTACAGTAACAAATTGATTATTCTCCAACTTAATTACATCGCCCACTTGAACATTCATCCATTTTTTTCTTTGCAACCTTAAAGAAAATAAAATAAATGCATCAAATGCCTGATACAGAATAACACATCACTGGAGTTTCAAAAAAAAGTTCTACTTTGTACCATCCACAATCCTGTGTGATACAGATGGGAGTTGAAATTCTATCAGGAATTCAGTCTCAAAAAATAAACTAATTTATCTCTTATGATATTACTCATAAACAAAAAAATTGTTTTCATTTACAGTGACCGTCAATCTCCCATTTTACTTTATTTCATATGCTAACGGCTCTTTCCAGGTGAAATCATGTCAACTGCAGAATTAGATTGGATGCTTCAATTCATGATTTTCAGAATCAGAATCAGAATTGATTCTGAAAATCATGAATAGAAGCATCCAGTTTAATTTCAGAATCAGGTTTAATGTCTCTGGCATATATCATGAGATTTGTTGTTTTGCTGCAGTAGTACATTGCAATATATAATAATAAAAATAAAAATTACAATAAGAAATATATAAATATATGTATATATTTCTTATTGTAATTTGAAGTTTTTTAATATATTAGTGCAAAAAGCGAGCACATGAAGAAAAAAATATAGTGAAGTAGTGTTGATTGTCCATTCAGATTTCTGACGGCCAAGGGGAAGAAGCTGTTCCTAAGATGCTGAGTGTGTGTGTCTGGCTCCTGTACCGCCTCCCTGATGGTAGCAATGAGAAGAGGGCAAGTCCTGGGTGATGGGGTTCTTTAATGATGGACATAGCCTTTTTGAGGCATTGCTTTTTGAAGATGTCCACAGTTCTGAGGAGACTGGTGCCCATGATGGAGCTGGCTGAGTTTTTAACTTTCTGCAGCTTTTTCTGATCTTGTGCATGATGCACTATCAATTACTCCAAAAGGCTGGAAATACTGAAAGGCTTTTGTTAACAGTAAATGGTCCAACGTCCATGCTGAGTACCTGTCCTGGACTGAGGGAGGAGCAGTGACACAATCACCTTTATTCAGGGGTCTGTGGGAGGAGCCACAGGAGCAGTCAGCAGAGGGGCATGTCCAGACAGGTAACCCAGTTACAACATATATATATATATGGTTTACCACAGTGCAGTGGCCCCTCCATACCAGATGGTGATGTAACCAGTTAGAATGCTCTCTACAGTGCATCTGTAGAAATTTGAGAGAGTCTCCTCAAGCCCCTAAACACTGTCATGCCTTCTTTGTAATTGCATCAATATGTTGGCCCAGGACAGATCTTCAGAGATATTGACACCCAGGGACTTCAAACCGCTCTCCCTTTCCACTGCTGATCCATCAATGAGGACTGATGTGTGTTCCCTCGACTTCTCCTTCCTGAAGGCCACTATCAATTCTTTAGTCTTACTGACGTTGAGTGCAAGGTTGTTGTGACACCGACCTCAATGAGCTGATCTGGTTGGAATCAATATTAACATGTGGAATCAGGCAGCACCGGATAGCATTAATTGGCATATAATGCAAGATTGAGCTTGTCATCATACAGAGGGCTGGCACAGTAGCGAGGCAGTTAGCGTAACGCAATTGCAGCACAAGCAATTCAAGTTCGATTCTGCCGCTATCCGTAAGCACTGTGTTCTCCCGGTGGCCACGTGGGTTTTCCCTGGGTGCTCCAGTTCCCTCCCGATTCCCAAAGGTGTACAGGTTAGTAGGCTAATTTGTGACATGGATGTGTTTGGGCAGTGCAGATTCATTGGGCTGAAATAAAAGATCAAAGGACTATTCACTGACCATAGTAGGACCTTATTTCAATGATCATCCTGCCAGTCACACTTTGTGGGATAAATGGAAGACAACCTCAATTTGTATCTTAGAATTTATTTTTTTTTCACCCTTACTATGACTACTATATAATTCCAATAATTCTGTGCAGCTCAGAGAATCTGTAAGTCCATCTTCACTAACAGACTTGTTCCTGGGCAACAGGGTTGCACAGTTCCAGCAGCCTGGGTTCAATCCTGAACTACAGCGCTGTCTATTTCATTTACTTACTTATTTAGAGATACAGTATGAACTAAACCGCTATCAGCCCCAATTTAACCCTAGCCTGATCATGGGATAATTTACAATTAACCTACTAACCATGGTAACCCGCGTATCCAAGAGGAAACCCATGCATTCCACAGGGAGAACGTACAAGCCTCTTACAGAGGATGCCAGAATTGAACTCTGCCGCTCTGAGCCGCAACAGCATAACGCTAACCACTACACTACGGTTCTGCCCCATACGGAGCATGCAAGTGCAAACTTTCAGTGCTGTCTACGTGGAATTTGCAAACTCTGCCTATGGAAAAGGTTTTTTTCAGCTGCTCAGATTTCCTGTCACATCCTAAAGGCATGCAGCTGATAGATTAATTGGCTAGTGTACAGGTAAGTAGTAGGACCTAACCGGTGTTGAATACTGGGACTAATAAAATAGGAAAATAGAGAGAACACAAGGAATTAATTAAAATGGGTATTTGATCCATGGTGTGGATTTGGTGGGCTAATGGGTCTATTTTTGTATTTTATGAGTTTTCGCTCAATTTACCAATCTGGGGTCCACTGACTCCTCAGTTAATGGAAGTGGAGCCTGGCATAAAAAAGACTGGGAACCCCTGATTAACAGAGTTTCTGATAAACTAAATGGTAAATACTGAAGGAAAAACTAAAACAAAGAATTAGTGAAAGGAAAGATCTGGTCCTAGGGTTGAGGTTCTTAACTGCAAGAAGGCCAAATTTGAAGAATTGAGAAAGGATCTAAAAAGCGTGGATTGGGACAGGTTGTTCTCTGGCAAGGATGTGATTGGTAGGTGGGAAGCCTTCAAAGGGGTAATTTTGAGAGTGCAGAGTTTGTATGTTCCTGTCAGGATTAAAGGCAAAGTGAATAGGAATAAGGAACCTTGGTTCTCAAGGGATATTGCAACTCTGATAAAGAAGAAGAGGGAGTTGTATGACATGTATAGGAAGCAGGGAGTAAATAAGGTGCTTGAGGAGTATAAGAAGTGCAAGAAAATACTTAAGAAAGAAATCAGGAGTGCTAAAAGAAGACATGAGGTTGCCTTGGCAGTCAAAGTGAAGGATAATCCAAAGAGCTTTTACAGGTATATTAAGAGCAAAAGGATTGTAAGGGATAAAATTGGTCCTCTTGAAGATCAGAGTGGTTGGCTATGTGCGGAACCAGAGGAAATGGGGGAGATCTTAAATAGGTTTTTTGCATCTGTATTTACTAAGGAAACTGGCATGAAGTCTATGGAATTAAGGGAAACAAGTAGTGAGATCATGGAAACTGTACAGATCAAAAAGGAGGAGGTCCTTGCTGTCTTGAGGAAAATTAAAGTGGATAAATCCCCGGGCCCTGACAGGGTGTTCCCTCGGACCTTGAAGGAGACTGGTGTTGAAATTGCAGGGGCCCTGGCAGAAATATTTAAAATGTCGCTGTCTACAGGTGAGGTGCCAGAGGATTGGAGAGTGGTTCATGTTGTTCCATTGTTTAAAAAAGGATCGAAAAGTAATCCGGGAAATTATAGGCCAGTAAATTTAACGTCGGTAGTAGGTAAGTTATTGGAGGGAGTACTAAAAGACAGAAGCTACAAGCATTTGGATAGACAGGGACTTATTAGGAAGAGTCAACATGGCTTTGTGCGTGGTAGGTCATGTTTGACCAATCTATTGGAGTTTTTCGAGGAGGTTACCAGGAAAGTGGATGAAGGGAAGGCAGTGGATATTGTCTACATGGACTTCAGTAAGGCCTTTGACAAGGTCCCGCATAGGAGGTTAGTTAGGAAAATTCAGTTGCTAGGTATACATGGAGAGGTGGTAAATTGGATTAGACATTGGCTCAATGGAAGAAGCCAAAGAGTGGTAGTAGAGAATTGCTTCTCCGAGTGGAGGCCTGTGACTAGTGGTGTGCCACAGGGATCAGTGCTGGGTCCATTGTTATTTATCATCTATATCAATGATCTGGATGATAATGTGGTAAATTGGATCAGCAAATTTGCTGATGATACAAAGATTGGAGGTGTAGTAGACAGTGAGGAAGGTTTTCAGAGCCTGCAGAGGGACTTGGACCAGCTGGAAAAATGGGCTGAAAAATGGCAGATGGAGTTTAATACAGACAAGTGTGAGGTATTGCATGTTGGAAGGACAAACCAAGGTAGAACATACAGGGTTAATGGTAAGGCACTGAGGAGTGCAGTAGAACAGAGGGATCTGGGAATACAGATACAAAATTCCCTAAAAGTGTCATCACAGGCAGATAAGGTCGTAAAGAGAGCTTTTGGTACATTGGCCTTTATTAATCAAAGTATTGAGTATAAGAGCTGGAATGTTATGATGAGGTCGTATAAGGCATTGGTGAGGCTGAACCTGGAGTATTGTGCTCAGTTTTGGTCACTAAATTACAGGAAGGATATAAATAAGGTTGAAAGAGTGCAGAGAAGGTTTACAAGGATGTTGCCGGGACTTGAGAAACTCAGTTACAGAGAAAGGTTGAATAGGTTAGGATTTTATTCCCTGGAGCGTAGAAGAATGAGGGGAGATTTGATAGAGGTATATAAAATTATGATGGGTATTGATAGAGTGAATGCAAGCAGGCTTTTTCCACTGAGGCAAGGGGAGAAAAAAACCAGAGGACATGGGTTAAGGGTGAGGGGGGAAAAGTTTAAAGGGAACATTAGGGGGGTCTTCTTCACACAGAGAGTGGTGGGAGTATGGAATGAGCTGCCAGACGAGGTGGTAAATGCAGGTTCTTTTTAACATTTAAGAATAAATTGGACAGATACATGGATGGGAGGTGTATGGAGGGATATGGTCCGTGTGCAGGTCAGTGGGACTAGGCAGAAAATGGTTCAGCACAGCCAAGAAGGGCCAAAAGGCCTGTTTCTGTGCTGTAGTTTCTATAGTTTCTATGGAAAGGACAAGCAAAAACAATTCAGTGGGGCCCAGCCATTTCAATTAATAGCGATTCAGCTACGGAGGAGAATTAGAGCCACAAAAACAAGCCATCTAGACAGCGATGAAATTGTAACTGCTGCCTCAATAGGATGTTATAATAAAACAGCTTCAACTAAAATAAGTTACAATTTTATTCATACACCTGCTTTTGTCTACGACTACAGAAAACCACAAAAGGTCCATTTGATGTTAGATAATCTTTCTCCTGGCCACTCAGATTGAGAAGCTGTCAATCCATGGAATCACATACTTTGCACATTCAGAGCCTATAATCATTTTGTTCAAAATCAATACAATGTCATAAATTCCACAATCTGTGTGCCACAGTCATTTACCGGGCTCAGGAAAGGATACTGAGACCCTTTGCTCCCTCTGGAAGGAAGAAGTCTAATTGAATATTTTACCCGATAAAGTCAGCTGTATTTGTTTCAGTTCAGAAAGCCAAGGAAGTAGCAGTACCCAGCTCCATCCAGAGATCCTTTCTATCCTCAAATCCAACCATGCCAAGTTTGGCAATTGAGTTCAATTTATCAGGACAGTTGTGGGCTTGTATCAGAGAATTTTCTTGAAAATTACTGGATTATCATGAAAACCCTGCCAGTTCAGTTCAGCTGAGGGAAGAGAGCCTACCATTTATTATAGTTCAATCTACAAGTGCCAAGGCAATCAGAAATGAGCAATAATAACTGTCTTACCTCATTTCCTACATATAGAAAGGCATGGGGGGCATAGTAGCATAGTGGTTAGCACAGCGCTTTACAGTATACGGTTCAATTCCCCCACTGTCTGTAAGGAGCTTGTACGTGACCTCATGGGTTTCCTCCCACAGTCCAAAGGTGTGCAGGTTAGCAGGTTAGTTGATCATTGTAAATTGTCCTGTGAGTAGGCTAGGAATAAATTCCTAGCCTAAGTGGCTCAAAGGGCTAGAAGGGCTTATTCTGCACTGCATTTCAATAAATAAGGTTTTAAAAATTGAGAGTGTTATAAAAATGTCCTAATGCTGGGAGTTTCTTCAAATCAGTAAGATCAAGGTTTCCATGATAATGTGAACATACTAACTTAATGCGAGAAATTAAATGTGCCTGGATCCTATCAATTAGCAATAAGAAAAGAATAGACTAATGCATACACGAAGTATAATATTCATTGATTGCAGATATAGATATTTTCTCTTTGAAGAAAACATACGAAGCATGAGAGGTAATACTCACTTTCCATCAAGGAGAATTGTGACTTCTCGGTTATTGACTTGGTTGTCACTTTTATAGCGAAACTGGAAGTTTAAGCAAATGATAAATGCTAATTCTTTTGAAATTCTTGTTTAATTAGAGTTGATCATATTATGCAAAAAAAGCACTTCCTGACTCAGTTCATCATATCATCAATTACATACCATAATAATATGACTCTGTTTGCTCTTTCAACATTTATTAGTAGGAATGTATGACTCTATGACTCAGAGATGTGCGGGTAATTTTTTTAAGAACTGCAATAACAAAGGAAAAGGATATGGAAAAGGTAGAAGTCAATTAAACAGATCTATTTTTATTTGGCACTGGATAAAAGAATATATCAATTCTTGTTTTAAGCTATTTTAGCATTTAAGTTTTATCGGTAGATCACTTGTAAGGCATAGAACTGAAACACATTTAACATTTTTATAAGGATGTGACTTGAAAGGAAATGCAGCCCAGCTGTTCTATTTTTTACTGGAGCTGAAAATTCAATCTAATATTTCTTAATTATGAAATGTAAAATCCTAACTGCAGGAGGAATGGTTTTCATATATACTGTGTATGTGTATATATGTGTGTGTGTATATATGAATCTTACTACAGGATCATAAATCACAGAAGAAAGCTATTCATTCCATATATATATGTATGAATCTTACTATAGGATCATAAATCACAGAAGAAAGCTATTCATTCCCTTATCTTTGTAGAGCAAACAATAGTCTAATTTTCCGTTCCCCCTGCCATCTTCTTAAATTAAAGGGATTGCACAATGATGCAGCTTGGAACACCAGTGATCTGAGGCAGGTGCAGTCCTAATCTCTAGTGCAGTCTGTGTACGGTTTGCATGTTATCCCTATAATTACATGGGCTTTCTCCCAGATGCTTTGATTTCCTACCACATATACAAGACACGTAGATTGGCAGGCAAAATTGGTCAGTGTAAGTTGTCCCTGGTATGTAGGGGAATGGTAGAACCGAGAATCTGTGAATCTGGGGCAGGAGGGAACAGAGGTGAAGGAAATATAGGGAGAAACGGTTATTTGGAAAAGTACTGGGAAATAGGACTGTTTCACAAACTGACATAGAATTGAAATAGCCTCCTACAATGTCAGAGAAAAGAGGGATATTGAAATTATATGTACCTGCTGATTTTTCTTTTACTGCAGTGGGAGGCAATCAATACGAGAAATATTTAAAGAATAACTAATCTATAACATATATATTGTGGCAGAATATCAATTGTCGATTAACAGCAAACAAAAATTGATGTTCTGGAAGGTGTACTCCTAAAATATTACTGATGTTCTCACTGTACACTTCATAATTCAGTTTGTAGGGTGATCAATGGAAATAAACAGCTAGTAAGGACAGTTTTAGATATTAAAGCTTACTCAGTCGCAATGGAACACAAGAACAATATTATATTAACCATCCTGAAACGTATACAAGATTTTTTTCTACAGTCTTACAAGTCTCTAAAGCTTAGCTTTTGTTTTAACTTTTTTTTATTTAGTATTTTCTCTCTCGATGTGATTGTCACCAATAAGGCCACAATTCACTGTCCACATTGAAAAGATGTTGATAAGCCAGTGCCGACCTTCTGATGAAGGTTTGCTGTTGGGTAGGAGGTACCAGGATTTAGATTCAACAATATTGAGGGAATACCAAATTATTTCCATAGGATTGAGATCATTTGGTTGAGAACATTTAGATGTTTACGTTTCCATTTGCCTAAGCTTAAGCTTGTCCCTTTTGATGATAATACTTGCAACAATTACAGGTTTAAGTGGCACTGTTGGAGTACCCCAGGTGCCTAAAAGCAGTGTATTTCATAAATGGTGCACAAAGCAATTATAGTTCACCAGAGGTAGAGGAAGTGATTGTTTAAAGTGATAAGCAGAGAGCCAATCAGTTGCTAGTATTGCCAAGAATGGCGTTAAGCTTCTTGATTATTGGAGCAATATTTATGTATCAAGAGAATATATCAAGTTTGAAGCTGATGGAATAGCTTTGTGCTGTCAGCAGGAAAGGCACTAACTACATGACAGTCAGACCTAATCTGTTCTCTTCACCACGGTATTAACGTTGCCTGTTCAGCTGCACTTCAGGTCAACCGTGACTCCTAAGATGATGACGATGAAAGACTTAGCGATGAATGCCATTAAATATTAAGGGCAGGTGGTCAGATTCTCTTTTCTTGAAAATGGTCAGCACCTGGCACTTCTGTGCGCAATTTTTTTTACTTGCCCCTGATAAGTCATAGTCATAGTCATACTTTATTGATCCCAGGGGAAGTTGGTTATTGAAATAAGCTGAATGTTATCTACATTTTCTGCATACAAACATGGATTGATTAATTTGCTAAGGAGTTGCCTGTGTAATTGAAGATGGAAGAACCATCAGTAAACAGCCCATTTTGATCTTATGATGAAATGACTATCGCTGATGAACCGAGAGATGCAGTGATGTAACAAATAGTCTGCTGGAGGAGCTTATTAGATTGCTTGTTGCTCCGGCTTCTAGCATCTGCTACTTCTCGTGTCTCCTACAGTGGTGTCTTTGGGCTCCACCAATCACAACCACCTTCTATTCAGTAAGATACCTATTCACTGGAGTGTTGGCACCTCGACTTCAGCTTTACTAAGGCCACATCCAGTCAAACGTTACCTTTTTGCTAAGAGCAGTCGCTCTTGGCTCACCTCTGCAATTAAGCTCTTTTGATCCATTTTTGGGCCAGAGCTGTGATGAAACCTAAAGCCAACTAGTCCAGGTGAAATGCAAACGGGGTGTTCAGTGTGCACTGATTACTGGAGAGTAATTAACATTTGAGAGGAATGTTAATGACATCTTCTATCATTTAACTGATAATTGAGAGCACACTGATCAGATTGTAATTAACTGAATTGGATTTCTTCATTTTTTGTGAACAGCTCCATACTTGGATCTGGTTTTCAATTTTCCACATTTTAAGTGAGATATTGGAGCAACTCTAAGCATTGAAAACTATGAAAATATCACGCGTAAGGTGACCATAGTAGATTTGGAAACTACAATGCAAGGAATGAAAACAATTAAAGGAACTAGCATACGGTTAACAATAAATTTATATTTCTACAAAATTCATAGATCTACAAAACACAAAAAATCTAGCAGAAAAAGTGATCTAGTCATGGCTAAATAGGAAGTGGATTATAATATCGCTAAAAAAACAACAATCTGAGGAGTGGGAAAATTTCAAAATTTGTCAAGGAGAACTGATAAGGAATGTGAGAGCAGAGGACAAGTGTAATCTAGAGAGAAAAGAAAAAGGCTGTAAAAGATTCTACAGATACAATAAAGAAAATTATTGACAGAAAATAAATATGGATCTCTTACAGACTGAGATGAGAAATATTATATTGAGGAATAAACAGATAAGAGAAAGAGGAAACAAACATTTTGTGCTTCTCTTCATGGAAAAGGGCAGAGGAAATCTTCCAGAAATTGTGGAGAACAACAAGTCTAAAGCAAAAGAGGAAATGACAGAAATTAGCATTAATACAATTTATATTGGAAACATCCATAAAGCTAAAAGCAGACAATCCCCATGATTTGATAATCAGCATCATTGAAAGGGAGAATTCATTCCTGGGATAGGATTATTGTCCTATGAGGAAAGATGAAGGAGAAGAAACCTTTACTCCTGAGTTTAGAATTTCTTGTCTAGAGAACAGTAGAGGCTCAATAGGTTTGAACTACAAATTGATTGTTCAATGTGTTGAGAAACATATTAAAGGCAACAGGAATTAGTGCAGGAAAATATCATTTCAGTAGAAAAGTCGACCATACTTTTAATGAATGGCAATATAGCTACAAGAAGCCAAATGGCCTACACCTGCTTCCATTTCTAATGTTCTTATATTTAGGTCATTTATTCAAAACTCTAATCTGGACATCACTGATGAGCTGGCACAGTTAACCATTTGTAACTGAGTGGCAGGCAAATAATTTCAGTGGGCACTTGAGAGTCAACCACACAGACGAGTCTGAAATAGGCCAGTCAAGGTTGAGACAATGACTTCCCTTCCCTGAAGAGTTATCGAACCAGATGAATTTTTACAACAATTAGATAGCTTTTGTGGTCTAAGATCTGTTGTTGTTGCTTTTGTAATTAATTAAATACAAAGAGTCATGATTTCTGATGTAAAACAATATAAATTTCTTCAACACACCATGCTGTGATAATCATTTTTTCTTTAGATATTTTAAACAGAGACTAAAATAAGTAGATTGAAGCTCCTAGTAAAATAGCAGAGACAGAGTTTCAGATGAATGAATTGTGAAATCATTTGTTAGTAATTTCATAATTTCAAGTCTTATTTTTCTAAAACAAAAATGGAGTAAAGCTCCATAGGGTTCTCCCTGCAAGAAGTAAAAAACAATCTCTGTTGAAAAAGAGAAGTCTATGGAGTGATCTAATAAAAAAGTTGAAAATAAATTATAAAAAGTTTTGATATACACAGTAAAGCCATGGAAATCTTAGAAAAGTAGTGTTTATTCATCTGAAGTTATGTCATGCAGTAAAACAGTTGCTAAAGAAGATAATTACAGAATACAAAAGGAACTTACGTAATCATCAATAGCATCTTTCACTGCTGTTATTGTCAATACCAGCACTAAAGGCACAACAGTGGTGTGCCAGGACAGCGATGAAACTTGTGGAATAACCTGAAGGAAATATGAAAAAACTGATTATCATTAAGTATGTCTATTAAGTAGCTAAGTTAAAGTAA
This sequence comes from Mobula birostris, assembly GCF_030028105.1. Lineage (NCBI taxonomy): Eukaryota > Metazoa > Chordata > Chondrichthyes > Myliobatiformes > Myliobatidae > Mobula > Mobula birostris. The sequence continues at coordinate 36,270,218 of NC_092372.1, read as the reverse complement.
GTACTTCAAAATAAAACAGAAATAAAGGAGTAGTGAGGTAGTGTTCCTGGGTTCAATGTTCATTTAAAAATTGGGTGGGTGAGGGGAAGGAGATGTTCCTGAATTGCTGAGTGTGTACCTTTAGGCTTCTCTATCACCTTCCCGATGGTAACAGTGAGAAGAGGACATGATTGGCTGTGTCTTTCCCACACCTCCAGGATATTTCATGACATTTAAAGGTCTCCGAAAACCACAATATGCTCAGATCCCATTTTCACTCATCCCACAATCTCTCCTGCCTTTTAAGATTCGCTGGCTTAAACTTCCCTCTTCAACCATCCCCTTTCCCAACAATGCACAGAGGACTTTCTCATTTAGAGTAGGTTTACAAGCATGTTGCCAACATCTGTTATGGATTGAGGGAAGACATACTTGAGATGTACTGTGTTATAAAGGGCATAAACAAACAGGCAAGACAGTCCTGATGAAGGGTCTTGGTCCTAAACATCCACTCTACTCTTTTCCATGTGTGCTGCCTGGCTGGCTGAGTTCCTCCAGCATTTTGTGTGTGTTGCTTTGATTTCCAGCACCTGTAGATTTTTACTTGTTTGTCATAAACCAAGGGGCAGATGTAAAATGGGTGTGGATATTGGCAGAAATAAAAAATGATAATTCTCACCCACTGAAACTCACTACCTGAAAGAGTGTTGGAGCCAAAAACCCACATCCGCTTTAAAAAGTACTTGAATGCATGCTTTAAGAACTAAAACGTGCAGGGTAATGGAGGTAGAATGGGAAAGTGTGACATGACCAGAATATTTTTTCAACTGGCATGAACACAATAGGATGTCTGGTCTCTCTGCATGTCATAAACTTATCATGAATTTACTATTATAACAGTTGTGAAACTCGTATAATTTGCCAAGTGAGTTTTTCAATCACAATTAACTGAAATGCAACAGTTTTTATTTACTTGGAGAAAATAGGTTTTACCAAATGCATTTCCCCTGAGACAAAAAAGGCAACAAGTAAACTGTATTTGTTGTCCCCGTGAGATCCTTGACCTCCTATATTTTCAAATACAGCCACATTTATAGGCTTAATATGCTTTGCCCTCAAAGGCCAAGGTTGTGACTTCTTGCAGCTCCCTGGTCTCTAGATCATGTTATAATGCTGCTACTTATCTCTGTCGTATTTCACAGCTTGCTTCTCAGTATGGGAAGGTTGTGCCATGTGGCAGATACAGGTTATGCCCCTGAAAGTTTCTTGCAGGTAATCACTTCAGGGCAACTGAAACTTTATTCTTTATTAATAAGGGAACCAGGAATGGGTGCTTGGCTAGAACTCTACCTGTTGAATGTGGCCTATCTCTTTGAACTATGACACAGGAAACTATAGTCTTTGGATGTACTGATGGACAGGTAAAAGTTTTAAGGAGTTTATTAGGACTTCACAAATTAAAGACAAATAGAAGAGAGTGACCGCCCACATCATACAACGTGGCAAATAATGATGATAATGATGATGTTGGAAGTTTCCAGAGTGCATTATAAATGCTGCAAAATCATATTTTCATAAATGGATTTGGTTGTTGCACAAAGTAATCTTCCCTAATTAATATTTTGTTCAAATACACATAAAATCTATGGAGTCATTTAGCAATATTTTTTATTTAGCTATACTGTATAACCATATTTAGTTGTAAAAATGTATTAGTGTTACATTGCAGCATGAATTTGCAGTGATATCTGTCAAAGCAAAGGAAGTATCAGAGAGACCAGAGGTTGGTGTAGAAAGGTAACATAAACACATACTCACTTGCAAAATTAGTAAAAATAAAAAATAAGCATTGGCAATTCGTTGAAACTGTTCAAATAAGTTGATTAGCAGGAATGTAAAAATATTATATTTGGAGGTTTTAATTCTATTATTCTGTAAAGAAAACCAAAATTTGAATTTAGTAAGCATTGAAATTAAGTAACATAAATATGAAATAACAACACTTGCATACAAAAACCAGAAATTTCTGTGTAAAAAGTGATTTGAATGGGATGAATCACAAAAATTGAATAACTTCAAAGTAAAATAATCATAAATACTGTAATAGCTAATGAAAAATTAATAATTTATATTGTTTATTTCAATAATTCTAACACTTGGCAATGGATTATATGTTAAGACAAATACTAGATTACACCAAATTTGTAATAAACAATTTTGACAGAAATTTCAATATCTTCTGTTTGTTTCTGTAATATGAAGAAGGCAATTATAATTTATATTCCCTACAAGGGGTGATTGATAAGTTCGTGGCCCAAGGTAAAAGGAGTTGTGTTATTAAATTCAAACTTTCTGCATAATCACTCAAAGAATTGAACTGCATGTGCATGTAACAAGAGCTGCATAACTCATCTCCTTCTACCTTAGGCCCCGAACACATCAATCACCCCTGCTATGGACACTTTCGGGAGGTCCAAGATCCGTATGCTCCACGGCCACTGGACTAAGTGTGTAAATGTAGGAGGGGACTATGTTGAAAAGTAAATGTGCTAGTTTTTCTGAAATTGACTCCTTCTACCTTAGGCCACGAAATTATCAATCACCCCTCGTATGTACAACAACAGAACTTAACTTTGAGTTCTGCATAAAAAATATAATTTTATTATACGGTACTGCAAATAAAAGAGGAGAAGGCTGGAGAATGGGTTTGAGAGAGATAATAAATCAGCCACAATAGAATGGCAGAGCAGAGTCTAAAGCCAAATGGGCGAATTCAGCTCCTTCGTTTTACAGTCTAATCTCTGAACATGGATTTCAAAAGCTGTAATGCTTCATTCAACACCCGGTTTAGGATATGTTGCTCTAAACACCCCTCCCTGATTTTAGACAGAAATTCAACCTCATATATATTTCATGTTGGTGGAATTATAAATTCTTGTAAATTGTTTGGTTATGCTAAACAAAGTGAGATTCACTCCTTCAAGTGTAACAACAGGATCAAAAGTTTGTAAATTTCTCTGCCAAATAAGGCTTTCTCGCACTGATCACTGATTGCTAAAGGCACTTATTAGTTAAGAATTTGCATATGTTAAAAATTTGAGGGAGGGGCCCAGAAGATAGTTATCAAATCAATCGTAATATAATCGCAAAAAGCTGGCGAGACGTACAGTTACAGTGAGAGAAACAAAATTAACATTCCAGGTAAACAGATTTTCATCAGAACATTCAGGTCAGAGCATTGATGAAAAGCTGTCGATGTAAAATGTTAACTTATTTATCCACAGATGCCACACAACTTGTACAGTGCCTCCAGCATTTTACGTCTTGATTTCAGCTTTCCAATATCTGGGATGGTTTTGCTTTTAAATCAGAATCAGAATCAGAATCAGGTTTAATATCATTGGCATATGTGGTGAAATTTGTCAACTTTGTGGCAGTAATACATTGAAATAAATGATAATATTAAGAAAAAAACTGTGAATTATAGTAGTATATATATTAAATCGTTAAATAAGTAGTGCAAAATTTAGAAATAAAAACTTGTGAGGTAGTGTTCAAAGGTTTAATGTCCATTCAGAAATCGAATGGCAGAGAGGAAGAAGCCGTTCCTGAATGACTAAGTGTGTGCCTTCAGGCTTCTGTACTTCTTACCTGATGGTAACAATGAGTAGAGGACTTGCCTGCGTGGTAGGAGGTCCTTAATAATGGATGTCGACTTTTTGAGGCACTGCACCTTGAAGACGTCCTGGATACTAAGTCTACAACTCCCTACAGCTTACTTCAATCCTGTGGTGTAGCCCTTCCTCCCCATACCAGATGGAGATGCAGCCAGTTAGAATGCTCTCCGCCGTATATCCATAGAAACTTGCAAGTGTTTTAGGTGATATACCAGATCTCCTCAAACTCCTAATGAAATACAGGCACCATCTTCCCTTCTTTATAGCTGATCAATATGTTGCGTCCAGGTTGTCAAAGACATTGAAACCCAGAAACCTGAAATTGCTCACTTCTGATCCCTCTATGAGGACTGGTGTGTGCGTCCCAAATTGTTTAATGGATCAGCTACTTTGGAAACCAATATTATGTACCCACAGGAAATAAACTCCTTAGGCACGAGTGTAAGCTGGAAGGAATCGATCTCGTGTACATTTCAAGATCTGAGAGATTTAAAGATAAACAACGGTTTGCCGTACACATAAATATTTTTAAAAACTTAAGGACAGACAGAGAGAGGGAAAGGAACACGAAACTTTACTAAACCACCATGCTTGAACATAAATGCCCTCAGCATGAAATGACATGTTGTGTGGTAGGTCACCAGAATCTTATTAAAAATTAGGAATTTATCAAGCACCCAGCCTTCAGCTGCAGCACAATTATCCTTATCTGTAAGGATATCAACAAGTCAGATATCTGATATTACAAATTATAAGTGTGAACGTTGCTTTACACCCAGTAGATAAGCAGCGTCAAACCCAGGATATTTCCTGTTCTGTGACATACTGTACCATACCAGGTATATGAAGAGTGATCGATAAGTTCGTGGCCTAGGGTAGAAGGAGTCAATCTTAGAAAACCTAGCACATTAATTTTCAACATAGTCCCCTCCTACATTTTCACACTTAGTCTAGCGGTCCTGGAGCATACGGATCCCTTCTTTGGAGAGGTCAATGTCTTGGACCTCCAGAAGTGGTCCACAGCAAGGGTGATTAATAAGTTCGTGGCCTAAGATAGAAGGAGATGAGTTATTAACTTCAAACTTTCTGCATAATCACTCAAAGAGTTGAACTTCACGTGCACGTAATGAGAGCCATGTAACTCTTCTCCTTCTACCTTAGGCCGCAAACTTAGCAATCACCCCCCCCCGATGTACACTGAGCCATCAAGGGGTATGATGGGAATTTTAAAATTGTTTACTCACCACATATTGATATTTCTTATTGAATTCTCTATCATTTGCCTTCAAATACCTTTCTTCCTCTGTAAAATACAAGCAAATATTTATGTTAATCACATATATGTAATTGAAGAAATGACTTAAAAATGGGTGTGAGAGTAAATTGGACAATTCTATCAAACAACCACCACAAGCAATTTGGGCAAATAATTTCCTTCAGTGTTATAAGAGTCTTTGATGACATACATGCTTTACTGTGGTCCTAATTACTCATTTGTTTCTATAAATGCATTTCAAAAATAATTGTTTTTTTTTAAACATCTCTTTATTGCTTTTACAGAGTGAAAAGAAAACACATTAGATCATCCATGGGTTTGAAAGTACAACAAAGTTAAAGAAAAGGAAAAATTAAAATACATAAGAAATCAAAAGAAAATACAACACACACAGAAAAAAGCAAACACCCTGCCATTAAAAAAGCAGTCAATTCAGTTCGTTATTTTCATCATCCTGAATATTGTTCTCCAGAAACTTGTAGAAAATGTCCCAAATTTCCCGAAATTTGCCAAGTTTATTTTTTGTGATGTAGCTTATCTTTTCTAGAGCAAGATGAGAAGTCATTCCTTTCAACCATTGTGAGAGTCCACCGGTTGTTGGTTTCTTCCATGAACAGGCTATGCAGCCTTTGGCTTCCAAAAAACAAATATTAAGCAGAGACCTTACATTTTTGGAGGTTACAAAGTCCTTTCGATATGTATTCAGAATATGTAATTTAGGATCAAGGGGCACCTTTTTTCCGATAATCTGACTAATCAAATCCAGCACCTTCTTCCAGAAGCAGATTATCTGGGGGCACTCCCACATACAATGGAACAGAGACCCAAAGAGTCATCAAACAACATACTAAAGCATGGAGAACTGAATCTGTCAGAGAAAGAGTGATCAGAAGCTTGGTCCTTAGTTCAAACCCAATAAGTGAACACTTATTCTAAATTACTACAATACAAATGGATAACCTGACAGTACATTTCTCCAGTCAGGTTGCAACACTTTAACTCCAACATATGCATCAAAAATAATTGTTGTTTAAAAATAAAAAGGTCAAAATAACTGGAGCATTAATGACCATTTATAACAAAATTATAGTAGCTTAGAAACATAAAAAGCCTACAGCACAATATAGGCCCCTCAGCCCACAATGCTGTGCTGAACATGTATTTACATTAGAAATTACCAAGGGTTACCCATAGCGCTCTATTTTTCTAAGCTCTGACTTTCTATCAGATATTCAGAAATGCCAGTGGTTTGGAATCTGGTTCACCAGATGCTGATTTCTGTGATCCATCAACACACTGGGGCACTGGTTCCTATGATCACTTTGGCACACTGGGGCCCTGGTTTAATATTCCCATTGATGTGCTGGGACTTCAGTTTCTGTGCTCTCATTAACATGCCAGCACCCCAGCTCTTCTGCAGCTTTTAAGACCTTAAAGCCTTGGTTCCTACATTCCCTTAATAACACCAGAGTCACAGTCCCCATGTTCCCTTAAACACAGAGCAATCTGTGTTCCTAAGCTCCCCTGAAATCTAATGTGTTCTATTTCTCACTCCCTTGAAATTTACAAGGTTTGCAAAAACCTATACTATTTGACTGTGAAATATTGAAGACAAAAATGCAAATTAAAAGCACGTTGAGGTATTAAATGGAATGGTCCACAAAATCTGCCAGAATGGCACCTCCAAAGTCAGAATCAGAATCAGGTTTATTATCACCAGTATGTGATATGAAATTTGTTAACTTAGCAGTCTTGAATATGCTATATTACTAGAGTTTTACTGTACTGAACCAGTACACAGTCTGCCTTGACTACAACTATGTATCTTGGCAATCCTACTTCCTCTTTCTATCTGTCTTTATGTCATAAAATACCAAAAAAATTGCTATAAATGGATTTTAAAATGAACTAAAGGATTAGATTTAACAGCATTTATAAAGATTTTATTCCTAATAGTTTCACAATTACTAAATTTTTAACAAGTGGCAACAATCAATAGCGTTTAGTGTCTCAATTATGTTTCTTTATGCATTTTATAAATCTTACATAATTCCTATGATACCAGGTCACAAATCCACTTTTTAAATAATTACACAGAAACATAAAATGCTGATATTCTGGCATCATCGGAACTTTGGTCATGTCAGAATGGCTAATATTCCTGACTACAACATGATATGTTACTTTTTGCTTAAATGTTACACAACAGTATTATAAATTTTACAATTGATCAGGTGAGTTTAAAAGCAGTGGCTGAAATAGGGTGCAAGTGAATTTTATAAAAAGCATGGGAACAGGGCCCTACTAAGTTTAAAGGGTGCTTGGCGAAAGGAGCATTGCTGAGGTTAAACAGAACATGGTAAAAAGAACCAGATGATCTAGATATCAAATTACCAGATTTTCTGAAAATCATTGTGAATATTAGTTCTATTGTATTATCAAATAATTATATGAAGAAAGCTTTAGAGATATTAAATGTGATATTTGAATACATGACAAATGCTATTGAGCTAGATGTAAACACATGATGTGAGCCATTCCATTAGTAAAACTTTTCTACGTACCATAATTGCAAAACAGAAGCATGTTCATGTTGTGAGTGAAACTCTGAAAACACACAATGGCCACAGACTTTAGCTTTGTAGTGCCTGTTGCTTGTGTGGTCTGGCTCTGAATTTGGTTTGAGTATGGTGACAGACGCACACATTGCCATGCAAGTCACATCACCTACCGCATTGATAAGGCAAAGGTCCATTCATTGTAATGCCCGGAAGAATTAAACAGAGTTGACACCCCTGCATGGTGGTGCATGGTGGTGCAAACTGGCTTCAGCAAGCTAATGGTCTCCCCTTTCACATTTCTCATGACAGCCATGGTTTCATTCTTGCATATGGTGTGTGAATGTGTCAGACTGAGCAGCCGTGTCATGACCCGTCTGTGGCATCATCTATGGCTATCCACGGACCGCTGAAAGACTGGGATCCTTTTTGTTTCAAGAATAGATGTGGTGAGTACAAAGGAAAATGCATGCAGTCACTGGCATGACCCCACTGCGAGCCTGACTTTCCTTGTGGTCATATTGATCTGCCACCATTGCTAAAGCAAAAGAGAATGAAATGCAGTGATCTCCCACTGAATGAACAGGGCTCACTAATACTGCATAATAGCCAGCTTGATACAATACCACTGTAAGTTGCCAAAAGTTGCAAAAATCTCTGGCCCTTTGCCAGAGCCCCCCTTAATAGCCATAAACAATGCAGTGTCTGCTCTGTTCGGACATTTGGTTTAATAGATTTACACATACACTTGGTACACATTTCTCGGCTTCACACACTATACAAATTTGCAAAGGTTGGCTCTCAAGAAAACACTGCTATTGGCCTAGCACAACCCACTGAATTGACATGCCTTCCCAGGCAAAGCAGTTATTCCAGGTCTACTACTTTTTGTAAACAAATCTGTGTAAGTTGGAATGATCTACGATTGGCTGCATGAATAAGTAACAGAAGCTGATTCAATTTCAAAGCAAATTGGAAGTATTTACAGAAAGAAACATTTGTGGAGTTTCTAGGAAATAAACCAATTACTCCCAGACACAAACCCAGCCCAAGCTCCATCAAATGAACAGTCCTCCATGCTCTATGATTTGAAATTCACATTTTAGTACAGAGACTAAGACAATTGGAATTTTGTGGTGCAGGTGTATTTAAAATAGATTCAAAAACTGCTGAGGAAATTTTAAAACTTACCTTGGCGTTTGGGCTTCATACAATTTAATCCAAATAGTGACATTCCAAATGTTTCTATGTAAGCACTCTACTTCCATGAAATTCCTGTTAATGGAAAGGGGAAGAGTTAACATTACTAGAAGCTGAAATCGTGAATCTGTTACAATTAATTCCTTCACCCCTCACTTATTTTTTAATTGTCCTGCTGGTTTGTTATGGCCGCAATACTTGCAACTTCCATGATTATGAGAAATAATCTGTGATAAAATGCTTCCTCTGCACTTTGGGAAAAGCTTCACTCAATATAACGGGAATCAGACAGCCAATCCTGTATTGTGCAACACATCCATATTATGAAGTGTAAGCTTCCTTTAAATAGATATGCATTCTTTTTAATAGTATGCTAAATAGTTAAAAAAACACTAAATTCCTCACTCTTTTCAGATAAGAATTCTTATTGGTTTAGCCTCTCATGGTAAGTTGTATTAACAAGAACTGATTTAAGAGTATGAACAGCAATTTGCCAGCTTCACTGTCTTTTTCTGGGGTGCCTCCATGGCTGTGTGAAGCACCAGAGGTGGTTCTTAAATTATTTGAAAGGATACAGAAAAATAGAGAAGTGATTTTAAATCAAGATATAGTTGAATCTTATGTAAATGATATTTTTTATGGATACTTACAAATACACACAGATGCTTCAAAAATAGTAGATTGGGGTAAGGTTGGTAGTGCCCGATTTTAACATTAAAAATCAGGTGAGGACAAACAAGGATTTATCAGTGTATACAGGTGAAATGACAGCTGGACTTTGCAGTGGGAGGAAGAAGTGAGACCAATGAGAGTTGTAATATTTTCAGATTCAAGCACAACGATCAGGAGTCTAAAAGATTTACATTCAGAGACAAGACCAGACATTACGTGTGAGATAATACAAGCTTTACTTATACTTAAAATCTGGGCCTCAGTATATGTTTGATGTGGATTCCAGCACAGGTTGGTATTAGAGGGAATGAGCAGGTGGATACATTAGGAAAGGAGGCAATCAGACAAGCAGAAGTGGACATTCAAATAAATTACAGTAAAGGAGAAATTAAAAGCATTATTAAAAGTGAATTTTTAAAAAATGTGGAGTAAACAATGGGATGAATATCTTTCTAATTTCTGGAAAGAAGTGGGATGGTCGAAGGATGCAGGAAACAGCAGGAGAGAGGAGGTGATAATATTGAGATTTGAGGTTTGGGCACTCAAGGTTAAATGCTACATTCTTTTTAATGAAGAAACATAATAATGGAAGGTGCGAGTATTGTAATGGACAAGAAATGGTTGAGCGTGTACTGTTGAGGTTTCCAAGATATAATCAGGGAATGGTTGATTTTAAAGTTATCATAGAATAAAATTCAACTTAACATTAACAATATTTTGCAGAAAAGATCACAGGATTCTTGCTTTAAATATACAGCGCAGTTCCTTAAAAACAGAGGTTTTTTTTGTAGAACTTGATACAAATATAAATATATAGGATTTAGATATCCTGACCCACAGAAGGTGGCAGTAATGCACCTTAAAGCTGTTGTCCGACTGCCATTAACGTTCAACAGACAGAGAAGGGTGGTTATAAGGGCAAAGAAAATGTATTTGAGAATGCACTGTGATAGTATTGGGAAAGAAATCCAGGTCGGGGAAGTTTGGGGTTTGATATGGAAAATTTAGGGGGGTTAGAAAACTCTTGTGTGGTAGGGTGAAGACAGCAGCTACTGACTCTGAAAAGGCAGAATTATCAGCAAAAACATACGTCAGAGTACATAGTTCAGCCAATTTAAATAAAGAATAGAAGTCTTATCGAGAAACAAGGTTGGTAAGAATCCTCACATTGCTCAGAAAAATAGAATGTTCCAGTCCCTGCTTGGATGTTGAATTTACATTGTTTGAACTTAAAAGGTCTATTAATGGTGGTGGTCAGACATCACCAGGGAAAGATGATATTTGTTATAGTATGTTTGCATGGTTATTGGGTTTGAAATGTGGATTGGTTTTGGAATTTTTTTCATACAATATGAGTTGAAGGGTGACTTTTCCTTCCCAGATATTAGCGGTTGTTTTCCCTGTACTGAAAGCTGGTGTGGATCAATCAGATCCTGCCATTTCTGGACCTATTTCACTAACTTCACACGTATGTAAGATAATAGAACAAATGGTCATAGCAAGGCTTTCTCATTTTGTGGAAAGCAGTGGAAAAATAGCTGCATACCAATCTGGATTTCGTAGAGGGAGAATGATGTGGACTCAACGTTTGGTGATATGGGCACTTGGATGGAGTGCACTTGTCAAGAAATGATGCATTTTGAATGCAGATCGTATGAAGTGCAAAGGAAACCCTGTGACAGACACAGTTTAGAATGGATAATTTGTTAAGCTATCACTGCCATCATAAAGGATACAAGTGCGTATTTGACTTTCTAAAAATTATTAGACGCTTTGATAATCCCTGAGTTTTTTTATTGGGGGAATTAAATGGGGTGTACTTCCTGCCTCTTTGTTTCACACCCCAGCTCAGCAGGGATGGTAATGCACCTAAGATTGGTCTGCCAATTACCATTAAACGTTACTAGGAGGACAAAGTGGTCATTGTTGGACTGGGCCATTGTTAGAGTTGTGAGGTAAGACGTTGATGTGAAGGAATAGGGTAAGTGAACCACATGTGGGAGGGGGTGTGAGAGGGGAAATGGGTGTAAAAGCCTCATGAATCCAGATTTTCAGGATGGTAACATACAGGAACAATAGTTTCAGAGATAGTGTGAAAATTATAAAATTAAGAGTCATCTCCCATATCAGCAGCTATCAAAGTGATAAAATCTCAAGCACCTCCTCAAGTAGTGGCTTGCAACTTTTCTCAGTGGGGTTGGTTGAATACAAAGGTGGGAGCCATACATGTTTCACAGATAATCCAAATGGGTCATCCAATCAAATAAACACCATGCCCTGCCCCACCCCACCACATACGTACACTGCAAAGGTAATAGAAGGTCTTACGTGAAACATCAGATATCTTATCCATCACAGAAAGACAAATTGTCACCTTTGGCTAGTCAGGTAAAGCAGGCTCTTTCAAATTATGTTCAAGCAGGCCTATTAGACTTTTTCCTACGTATATGGCCCAAATGGCTTCTGAAATGTGCATATGCACTTAAATTTTTACAACAACATCAAACATAAATTGTATGCTGTTGCCATTGCCATCAAATGCACGAGCAACAAGGTTACAATCTCCCCAGTATGCATCACTTGGAAGCACCAATCACATCTGGCACGCGCTTAAGCTTCAAATCTGTTACGTTGCCCAAAAATATCACCCCTGGTGAATTAAGTTTTAAATCTGCATTTAGGCTTGACTGTAGATGGCAGTAATGCAGACCAAATGGAGAAGGGAAGTAAAAGTATAGTGGCACCAACTGATCTATTTCTGAGCTTGATTGCAATTCCTTGCTGCACCCCATAAGATACTTTTGGGCTGTATTTTTGCCTATAAGAGATCATTGTTAACATTGTGCTTTCCACAATCTAAAAAATGCACGGAAGTAAATAATCCTGGTTTCATTTGAGATGCTGGTGTATTTATATTGTAGCATTCAGTGTCTTGTGTCATTGTGTAATATTCATACATCGAAGTGAAAGGCCCTTCAGCCCATTGTCTGAATTGGCTTTGCACAAGTCTTCTGTGCCTCAGCTGATCTGGACACTACTTAAAGATGAGTCTTTGCCCCCATCACTGACTCAGGCAGAGCATTCCATATGCCCACCATACTATGGTTGAAAATACTCATACTCTGAAACCTTACCCGAACACAATGTCTTATCGTTTTTAACATCTCTACTTTGAGGAAACATTTCCTCCAATCTACTCTGTATATGCCTCAAAAAGGTTCCGTGATCCAAGGAAAGTAAAGCCAGCCTAATCTATCCAGTGTCTCCTCGTAACTGAAATCAAACCATAAGGTATAGGAGCAGAATTAGGCCATTTGATGTGGAATGTACTGCCGGCGGCAGTGGTGGAGGCGGATACAATAAGGTCCTTTAAGAGACTCTTAGATAGGTACATGGAGCTTAGAACAATAGAGGAATACTGTATGTGGTAGGGTAATTCTGGACAGTTTCTAGAGTAGGTTACATGGTCGGCACAACATCGTGGGCTGACGGACATGTAATGTGCCGTAGATTTCTATGTTCTGTGGCCCATCGTGTCTACTCTGCCATTTCATCGTACCTGATCCATTTCCCTCACGGCCCCAATATCATGTATTCTCCCCGTAACCCCTCAGGCCCTGACTAATCAAGAATGTATCAACCTCTGCCTTAAATGTATCCAATGATTTGGCATCCACAACCACCTGTGCAATGAATTCCACAGATTCACCAATCCCTGGCTGAAGAAATTCCTCCTCATCTCTGTTCGAAATGGACATCCCTCTATTCTGAGGCTGTGCCGTCAGGTGCTAGACTCCCCCACTATAGGAAACATCCTATCCACATTCACTCTATTGAAGTCTTTCAACATTCGATAGGTTCCAATGAGATTCCTCCCTCATCCTTCGGAATTCCAGTGAGTACAGGCTCAGAGCCATCAATCAGTCCTCATATGGAAACCTTTTCATTCCCAGAATTATTCTCATGAACTTCCACTGAACCATCTCTAAAGTCAACACATTCTTTCTTAGATAAGGGGCCCAAAGCTGCTCACAATACTCCAAATGAGGCTTTACCCGTGCCTTATAAAGCCTCAACATTACATGCATGCTTTTATATTCTAGTCCCCTCGAAATGAATGCCAAAATTACGTTTGCCTTCCTCACCACCAGCTCAACCTAGAAATTACCCTTCAGGGAATCCTGCACGACTCCCTAATCCCTTTGCACCTCTGATTTTTGAATATTCTCCCTGTTTAAAAAATAGTCTATGCCTTTATTCCTTCTACATAAGTGCATGACCATACACTTCCTGACAATATATTCCATCTACCACTTCTGTGCCTGTTCACCTGATCTGTCCAAGACCCCTGCGGTCTCCCTGCTTCCTTAACACGACATGACCCTCCACCTACCTTTGCATCATCCACAGACTTGGCCAGAAAGCCATCAACTTCATCTTCCAAATCACTGATATAATGTAAAAAGAAATGGTCCCAACATTATCCCTGTGGAACACCACTAGTCACTGACAGCCACCCAGAAAAGACTCCCTTTATTCCCACTGGCCTCCTGCCAATCAATCAATGCTCTATCCATGCTGGTGTCTTTCCAGAAATACCGTGGGCTCTTAACTTCTTAAGCAGCCTCATGTGTGGCACCTTGTTAAAAGGCCTTCTGAAAATATAGTACACAACATCAACCGATTCTCCTTTGTTATTTCTTCAAAGAATTCCATCAGATTTGTCAGGCAAGATTTTCCCTTAAGGAAACCATGCTGACTTTGGTCTATTTTATCATGTGCCTCCAAGTACCCCAAAACTATATCCTTAACAATTGACTCCAACATCTTCCCAAATACCGCACTCAGACTAACTGGCCTATAATTTCCTTCTTTCTTGCCCTTCTTGGAGAGTGGAGTGACATTTACATTCGTCCAGTCCTCTGGAACGATTTATTGATTCTTGAAAGATCATTACTCATGCCTCTGTAATCTCCTTAGTCACCTCTTTTAAAACTCTGGGGTGTAAACCATCTGGTCCACGTGATCTATCTACCTTCAGACCTTTCAGTTTCCCAAACATCTTCTCCCTAGTAACGGCAACTTCACTCCCTTCTGCTCCCTGATGTTTGCAAACCTCCGGCATACTGCTAGTGTCTTCCACAGTGAAGATTGATACAGAATACTTATTCAGTTCATCAGCCATTTCCTTGTCCCCAGTAATACCTCTCCAGTGTCATTTTTCTCTTTTACTCTATATATATTTGAAAAATCTTTGGTATCCTCTTTGATATTATTAGCTAGCTTACCTTCATTTACCTTCTTTATGACTTTTTTAGTTGCCTTCTGTTGGTCTTTAAAAGTTCCCAGTCATCTAAATTCCCACTAATTTTTGCTCTATTATATGCCCTCCCTTTGTCTTTTATGTTGGGTTTAATTTCTCTTCTCCACGTTTGCAGCACCTGCCTTTTGAATGTTTCTTCAGTTTTGGGATGTATTATCCTGTGCCTTCCAAATTGCTCCCAGAAACTCCAGCTGTTGCTGCTCTGCTGTCATCCCTACTAGTGTTCCCCTCCAATCAGCTTTTGCCAGCTCCTTTCTCATGCCTCTGTCATTCCTTTTACTTCATTGTAATACTGATACATCTGCTTTTAGCTTCTCTCTCTGAAATTGCAGGGTGAATTCTATCATATTATGATTACTGGTCCCTAAGGGTTCCTTTACTAATCAATTCCAGTTCATTGCACAATCCAAAATAGCTGATCCCCTAGTGGGCTCAATGACAAGCTGCTCTAAAAAGCCATCTTGTAAGCATTCTACAAACTCCCCCCCTTGGATCCAGCGCCAACCTGAAACGTTTTATTTCAGGAAATATCCTGATGAATCTCCTCTCCCATCACATCCTTCCTACTGTGTAGCAGCCAGAACTGCACATATAATCCAGATGTGGTATATCAATGTTTTATAAAGTTGTGCATAATCTCTCTATTCTTGTATCCTATGCTCAGGCTAATAAAAACAGTACCTCATATTGCCACCATCAGAGATTCTTGGACTAGTCCCACATCAGGATCTCTTTTTTCCTCAGTACTCCTTCGGGTCCCACTAACAACGCGCTCTATCTTTATTACTCTTCCCAGAGTGCATCACCTTGAACTAATTATTATTCATGCAGTATTATCAAGAGATCAATATCCTCATGCACTCTACAACTATCCTTTTCACTTTCAACAATGTCATCAAATTTTGTGCCAACTCAAATAGCTCCGTCACTTGTATCCAAACTAGTAATATATGTAGCATATGGTAAGGGTCCCTGCTTCAGTCCCCGTAGTATACAACTGGTCACATCATATTTCCAGTCAGGTAAACAGCTCCCCCCCACCCCCACTGTCACAGACTGCCTCCTATTGCCAAACCAAGTTTGGATCATGTTTGCTAACTTGCCTTAGGTCTATAGTACTAGTTTCCACATGGAGCCTTGTCAAAGGTTTTACTCATATTAGTGTTATCTGCATAAACTGTGCTGCCCAGACAGAGCTATCTTGGATTAATCCTGCCTTTTCAGATGTTAAATAATTCTGGCACTCAGAATCTTTTGTGATAACCTCTCTACCAAAACTCAAAACTAATCAATAAACTTTAAGACCTAAGCCTCAATACTTCCTTGTGTAACTGAATTCCCTATTTCCTCACTTAAAGACCCCTGTCATTTAGGATTAGCAACAACATCTCCTTCACAATCTCCACCAGCACAGGTGCGCCACAAGTCTGTGTGCTGAAGCCCCCCGTTCTACTTGCTGTGAGACTAAGCACGGCTCCAAAGCCTTATTCAAATTTGCTGATGACACCACTGTCATTGGCTGAATCTAAGGTGGTGACAAGTTAACATGTAGGAGGGAGATTGAAAATATGGATGAGTGGTGCCACAACAACAACCTCTCACTCAGTGTCAGCAAGACCAAGGAGCTGATTATTGACTTCAGGAGGAGGAAATCGGAGGCCCATGAACCTGTTCTCACTGGGGGATCAGAGGTGGAGAGGGTCAGCAACTTTAAATTCTTTGGTGTTAATCATTTCAGAGGATCTGTCCTGGGTCCAGCAAGTGAGTGCCATTGTGAAGAAAGCATGCAGCACATCTACTTCCTTAGAAGTTTACTTAGATTTGGCGTGTCATTTAGAACATCGACAAACTTCTATAGACGTGCAGTGGAGAGTACACTGACTCGTCGTATCACAGCCTGGTACAGAGCTACAAGTGCCATTGAATAGAAACTAATGGTTAAGGTCCAGTCCATCACAGATAAAGCCATCCCTACTATTAAGAACATTTACACAGAGTGCTGTCACTGGAAAGCAGCGTCTATCATCCAGGACCCCCACCACCCAGGTCACGCTCTTTTCTCAGCTGACATCAGCAAGAAGGTACAGCAGCCTAAGGAATCACACAAGCAGGTTCAGGAACAGTTATTACCCCTCAACTATCAAGCTCTTGAACTAGAGGGAATATCTTCACTCAACACCACTCGCCCCATCACTGAACTGTTTCCACAACCGATGGACTTGTTCAAGGACTCATGAACTCATGTTCTCAATCTTTATTGCTTATATGTTGTTATTATTATTTCTTTTTTCATTTTGAATTGGCAGAGTTTGTTATTTTTTGCACTTTGATTGTTTGTCCATCCTCTTGAATGCGATCTTTCATTGATTTTATTGCTTCTTGTGTTTACTATGAAATGCCAGCAAGAAAATGAATCTCAGGGTCGTATATGGTGACATATGTACTGATAATGAATTTACTTTGAATCATTTGATGTTAGTCTTACAGTCCTATAATTATTTTTGTTTCACTGAACAAAGATACCATAGTTGCTCTTCTGCCACCTGGTACCCCATCTGAGTCCATGTCAGTATCTCCAGTTGAACACTGCCTTTTTGTGTGTTTCCCCCAGCTGTCAGTCTGTGGTTTGTATTGCCATGTGCTCCTGTCCCTGTTCCTGCTCTACTCCAGCCCCTGTATTACTGAGTATCCATCTCTCATCTGTTTCCCATTATTACCTGTATTGCTGCCACCTGTGTCTCATTGTGCTCCACCTATCACCTGCCTCTCTGTTTATTGCTCAGTGTATTTCAGTCCTGTGTTTTCAACTATTTGTTGCCAGATTGTGCCAGTGAATTTTCTTGAGCCTTTCCAGCATTCATATCTATACTCTGTCTATCTATACATCAACTCTGCCTGTTTCCCGATTCTGGTTTTTGGATCTCTCTGGATGCTTTGATCTCTGCCTGAACTTTGACGCCGACTTTGTTTGCATCTCAGGATTTGTTACTCAATTAATATCACTGTGCACAGTACTGGGTCTGCAAATGGATCCCTACTCCAGCGCCCTGATAGTCCAACAAATATTTTAAAATCTTGATCAGGTTTTCAGCAATCTCCTCCCTTGCCTCCCACAACAACTGAGATATTAACAAGCCCTAGGGCTTGATCTGCCTTTAAGCATGCAAAGACATTAAATAAACAAGAGAAAACCTGTAGATGCTGGAAATCCAAGCAACACACATAAACTGCTGGAGGAATTCAGCAGGCTGGGCAGCATCTATAGAAAAGATTACAGTCAACATTTTGGACCAAGACCCTTGTCCTTTTTTTAATGATAGCATATGCTAAAACTTCCCTGTTTACCCTCTGTTTCACCGAAATGTGGCTGACAGTGGCTTGACCTGCTAGAGCTACAGAGTCAGAGGATTTCTCAATTCACTGAGTTCACCATATAGTGATCTCAGGCAAAGTAACGATTCAACTCCTTGTGGTGCTTGGACTTGGTGTTCCAGGTAATTTCCTGCTCACCAGACTTGGAGCATACATCAGTGAAATGCTGCTCATAGCATCTGCACTGGAAGTTCACTTCAGTTATGCTGATTGCAATCTACATCCGATCCAAGTGGAGATGAAGCCTGCACTCAACAAACAGCCTTCTAATGGTACACCTTGAAGTCCTGTTCCTCATGGCTAGTGACTTCAACCAGGCCAACTTCAAGAGAGTTTTACCAAAATACTAACATTTCATCCCCAGTACCACCAGGGGCCCAAGTGTTCTCATACAACCATCAAAGATGCATACTAATCCGATCTTCACCCACATGTTGATAAATCAGGCCAACAGGCTGTGCGCCTTCTCCCTGCAGGCAAACAGAATCTGAGAAATGAGGACCCAGTACAGAAAGTCTAATGGTGTGGGCTGAGCACAAAGATGAGCTTCTATGTGACAGTTTTGAGTCAATAGACTTGTCCATATTCAAAGATTCAGCACCAACTGAACTGTGTATGTCACCACTGTCAGTGACATTTTCAGCAAATGTGTAGAGCCCTATGTACCAAAGAGGTCAATCTGGGTCTTCCCAAAGTGGAAACCATGGATGAACTGAGGGTTGCACTCCCTACTGAACTCCAGGTCTCCAGCATTCAAATCGGTGACCCTAACCTATAGCAGGAATTGAGGTATGAACTTTATAAAGCTATCAAGGATGCCAAGAGGTAATACCAATCTAAATTCTAGTCCCACGCCAGGGTTTACACGCTATAACGGGCTGTAAAATGAAATTTGGCAGTATTGCCGACAGCAGTGCATCCCTCCTTGATGAACACATTCTGCGCATGTTTTAAACAGATGGGGAATAGAATGTCACCATTGCAGTGAACCTGCGGAAAACACCAAGCCCAGATGGAGTCCTTGGCCTTATACTTAAATCCTGAGCAGATTAGCTGGTGGGGGGGGGGGATTTGCAGATATTTTTAACATTTCACTACGTCAATCTATGGCTCTCACTGCTTTAAGAAGACCCTACTATTCCAGTACCAAAGAAAATTAAGGTAACATGTATTAATGACGATTCACACAGTGGCTCTGGCATTGACTATCAAGGAAGAGCTTCAGGAGGCTAGATGATGGCACACATCAACTCCAATCTCTCAGGCAGCCATGACCCTCTGCTAATCACCTATTGCCAAAGCAGATCATCGGCAGATTCCATCTTGCTGGTGCTGCCTCATCTTTGGAGCATATGGATAAGACACCTATGTCAGACTATTATTTTGTATTGTACCCCACCTTCAATACCATAATTCATTTCCAAATTCCTAGACCTGGGACTCAACACCTTCGCAGCAACTAGATCCCTGTCTTCCTGACCAACAGAGTGTAGTCAGTAAGGTTAAGGAGTAACAGATCTGCGACGATTACCCTCCACAGCAGTGGCCCACAAGGCTGTGTTCTCAGCCCTTTACTCCTGCATGACTGGTTGTTCAGATTCCAGATAACGTCACTGTACTAGGCCAAATGTCAAATTAATGATGAGTCAGCGTACAGGAAGATCTATGCCCTAGGTGATCCCAAGCCCAGCTGCTAAAGGAATATGTCTGGGCATATTTCTAGTAACCACATCCTGTGTAAACACAGTGTTGCAGAAGCTCCAAAGACCTCATTCCTGGGAGAGGAAGGATACACCAAGAAGCGGCCTGTGCCCCAATAGGGGTGTTGGGCTTACGCAAGTAAGTGAGAGTACAGGAAGGAGATAGAGAGCAAAAATAATTGAAAACAACCTTTCCTCAATGTCAGAGAAACAAGAGATGGTCCTTGTTTAGTATTTCAAAGGGAATCTCCCATGAACCACAATGATTCATTCTTCTTTTGGAAGCAAATAGTTTGCACCCTCCTCCTCGTATCTGTTCACACATTCTATAAAATCAATTCATTAACTCAGTTCTTACACCATGAAAGAGTAGCCATAACTTTCCGTCAGAAAATTTGTCTTTTCTTAGCAGGACAAATCCAGTAAATGCGATTTCTCTCTACCTGATTGATAAGCATTCCATTTTTTTCTGCTACTTTTATTCCAACAATGGTAATACTTCAAGTGCAAAGTGAATTTATTATCAAAGAATGTACAGTATATGTTACTATTATACCTTGTGATGCATTTCCTTGCTGATATTTACAGGAAAAAAGAAATACAATGTAATCTTACACAAATAAACGTAAACATAATCTTACATAGACAGGCTGACAAACAATCAGTGTGCAAGGAAAGGCAAACTGTAAAATAAAAAATGATACTGAGATCATGAGTTGTAAAGAGTGAGTCTATAGGTCATAGAATCAGTTCAGAGTAATGGTGAATGAAATTAGCCACAACGCTTTAGGAGATTGATGGTTGTGGGGTGATAACTTTTCTTGAACCTGGTAGTGTGGGACCTAAGGTTTGTGTACATCTTGGGTATTGACGCTTCCAAACCAGGACACGATACAACCAGTTAGGATACTCTCTGCCATGCATGTGCAGATGTTTGACAAGAAAGCAGAGGAGCTTTTATGCCTTCTTTGTGATGACATTTAAACGGTGTTCCCAGGATAGATCCTCTGATTGTTAACACCAAGTCAAGTTCTATTTGTTCCTACATTTACTTCATAAATGCTACGTCTCATGGAAGTATTTAAGGCACAACTTTCCTGCCTTTATATGCAATGCTACTATTAAGCCACAAAAATGTGTACATGTCTTTCTGAACCAGTGTTGCCACTTCCCATGATTTTTACACATATTCCCCAAGCTATTTTATTTATTTAGAGATACAGCACGGAACAAGTCCTTCTAGCTCAACCAACCACACTGCTCAGTAATCTACCCGTCAAGCACTTGCGTAATACAGTACAGCATAATTTACAATGGCCAATGAACCTACTAACCGATATGTCTTTGAACTCTAGGAGGAAATCAGAGCATCTGGAGGAAACCCACGCAGTTCAAGGGGAGAACTTACAAACTCCTTGAAGATGGCACTGGAATTGAACTCTGAACTCCAGGAAGCTCTGAACTGTAATAGCATCAAGCTAATCACTACACTGTTGTGTTATACTTCCCATCAAAATCCATCACCTCACATTTCTCCATATCCAACCTCATCTCCCAAGCATCTGCCCCAAGTCTACCTTGCTCTCACGTTCTGCTTGTATCAAACCCGGCATTTGCTGCTTGTAATCATTTTGACTCATTCACTTGCTGGGCATGTCATGAAGCTTTGCTATTTGCAACACATAACACAGACAATGAACTATAATAGGTTTCTAACTACTGCTTTTAAATCTTTTAGTCTCACCCAGTCAGAGTTATTCCTTTTATTCTACCTATCCCTTCCTTAACTTCTCTACTACTGAAAAGTAACTTGATTTCTCACTTTCAGTATTCTGACGAAGAGGCTAGGACCTGAAGCATTAACTATTTCTCCTTCCACAGATGTTGCCTGAACTGGCCTGTGCTTCCAGCATTTTTGTTGTTTAAGTTTCAGTCTAATTTTCCATTTCAGCTCTTCAAAGGTTTATGAGGGGGTTCGGTTCTAAAACCTTTCATTATGTGAAAATTGGCACAACCCTTAACTTTTGCAGGGGATTCCAGCTGCTCTGAATGGTGATTAAAGAAGTCAGAGCCTAATCAATCTCTTCATTGTAAGGATAAGTAAATCAACAGCAATATATTTGTTTTGGCAAACTGAAACTTGCAAGTCATTTCTCAGATGGCCCTTCTTTAGTGACAGGTGGCAGAGCACAGGTACTTAAGAGAGCTTTTTAAATCCATTTTTAAAAGCATGTTTATTCTACTGAACCAATCAAAAAGACTTAACTAGTTTTTACAGACATGAGTTTGAAAAACATTCTTCAAAGGAGCAAATTAAGTCTTTGTTAAGGAACAAACTAAATAAAACCTTTATTGTAGAAAATATGTATAAAGCAATTTTATAATTTTTAATATACTTTTACAAAATTTTATCAAGTACATTAAAATTTAAAAGATATCCATGCTATCAAATTTTAATGTAGTCAGCACCTTCATTATCTTCGCTTTTACACTAGAAGTACCTTCTTTGAATGTGAAAGCAAGGACAAATTACTCATTTAGCACATTACCAATACTTCCAGCATCCATTTACAGGTTCTCAGTTTTGTCCCTGTAAGCATCATTCTTCCATTTACTGCCCTTTGAAAATGTACGTTCTTGTAGAACTTCTTTGTATTTCCATTTATGTTGGTTGCTACAATAAAATTATGATAATCTACCATCCAATCATTCAGAATTGCTGAGCAAAAAAAATGAACTGCCAGAAGAATGCAGCTGGCCAAGGAGAATCATGGGGACTAAGGTCTCCATTCATAAATACTGATGTTTAAGCATGCTGCTCACCAGAAGATTGCTGCACTCCTTTCCACTCACCAGCATCAAGTTCTCCTGCTTCTTTCCACTCACCAGTACTTCTCTCTCACCGAGCCCTGGTTCCCACAATTCCATCCAACTCTCAAGGTCCCAGTTCACACACTCCCGTACCACTCCCCAGAGTTTTCGTTCTTGGGCTTCTTTCCATTCATTATGGCTCTAGTTTCAAACCGTCCTTCCTTCCTTGAGGCACTCTCCTGATAAATTGGGAGCTGGGTTCCCACAATCCTCACAGTTTATGAGGTGGCCAAGTTCCTATGCTCCTTTCTAACTTATTCAGGACCTGGTTGACATGGTTTCTTTCAAATGACCAGAAACCCATTTCCTGCATTCCCTTTAAATATTTCTGGTACATTAGGAAACTTATGTAGTATACTATAGTATATGTAAACTATAGTACTATACTATAATACTAATTTTAAAATGTAAATTAATAATGTATTTTGGTTTTAATAACATTCAAATTCAAATGATGAATAACATGCAAAACCTTAGAAATTTGCAAATTCAGCACCACCAAAGTCCCCAAAATGCCACATTTTCATTGCGTTTAAGCAAACCTCATGGTAAATTCTGTGCCTGCTGTAATTTCCATAATTATTTAACGTTACATTAAATGCTGTGGCATTTTTCATACATATTTAACTACACACACACACACACACACACACACCTTCACAATATACCTTCAAGCCACAGTTTGTAACATACTCTTTTCTTTAAGGTTAATGCCTTAACTGTGGAATGTGTGGGTTTTCTCCGGGTGCTCCAGTTTCCTCCCACAGTCCAAAGATGTACTGATTGGTCGTTGTAAAGCGTCCTGTAATTAGGTTGGGTTAAATCGGGGGATGCTGGGCAGTGTGGCTCAAAGGGCCAGAAGGCCCTATTCCACACTGTATCTCCAGCTAAATAAATAAAATTAATTTTGCAAGTGAAGTTAATATGTAACACTGTGCAATAGATGAACAGTCCATTCCCCCATCATAATTTTTTTTTAAAGTGACCATAGAAATTACAGACAAGATGAAGGGCAAGGCTAGAGGAAAAGCTCTATGTGACACCTCACCATGTAATCCTTTCGTACTTTCTCACTGAAGCCTATGCCTTCACACAAGATACACTCAGTGGCCACTTTATTAGCTACAGGAGTGTACCTAATAAAGTGGCCACAGGAGTGAAACCCAGTGTGGTTTTCTGTTGCTTTAGCCCATCTACTTCAAGGTTCAACATGTTATGTGTTCTAAGATGCTCTTCTGCACACCACTGTTGTAATGCGTGCTAATTTGAGTTACTGTTGCCTTCCTGTCAGCTTGAACCAATCTAGTCATTCTCCTCTGAACTCGCTCATTAACAGGACATTTTTGCTCACAAAACTGCCACTCATTGGATTTTTTTTCTGTTTTTCACACCATTTTCTTAAGTCTCTAGAGAGTGTTGTGTGTGAAAATCCCAGGAAACAGTAGATTCTGAGATACTCAAACTACTCTGTCTGGCACCAACAATCATTCCATGGCCACTCACTTAGATCAAATTTCTTCCCCGTTCTGATGTTTGGGTCTGAACACAACTGAACCTCTTGACCATGTCTGCATGCTTTTATGCACTGCGTTGCTGCCACCTGATTGGCTGATTAACGAGCAGGTGTACAGGTGTACCTAATCCAATTAAGTGAGTGTATATAAACATCATATCTTTCAGATGCCTGTCATCACTTTCACTTGACAAAAATCAAAATAAAAATGCTGACACTGGATATCTGAAATTTTTTTTAAAATATCAGCGGGGAGTCAGGATCTGTGGAAACAATGTTTCAGATCTGAGATGCTTCATCAGTGAAAAAGTGAAAGAATTTGGAAATAGTAACAAAGGTGGAGGAAGTTGTAAAGAGGACAAAAAATCATAAATACATACCGATAGGCCACGTGATGCATAAAAGTTAGGCAAATGGACTACGATGTGGGAAAATGTAAGACAATCCACTTTGGCATGAAAACTTACTTTATCTTAATGGTTTCAGATTGTATGGTTTGTAAAAGGTTGCTATGCTGATTCTTCAAGTAATTAGTAAAGTTAACAGAATGTTATCATTTATAGTGTGATAATAGAAAGCAATATCAAGGATGTTTTGCTTCAGTTATTTAGTGCACGATGAGACCAGATCCAAAGACCTCTGTACAAAATAACCCTCCATATTTAAGTCAGGAAATTAATTCATATGAAACACTTCAGAGAAGGTTCCATAGACTAATGAATGAATGATCTTTATTGTCATTATACATAGGTACAATGAAACTCTGTTTGGCTTCCCCTCAGGCAATTAAATAAAGTGGTAGATAAAAATAAGACAGTAATAGAAAAACAGTATTAGATAGATAAGTAGCAGAAAATAAGCTGCAGCAACACCAGAACATCACAGTAATGCACAAAGTGCCGTTAGTGCAAATACTTGAGTCCTCGTGTGTGCTCACAGTTTCAGTCATTGTTCTGTGGGAGTGGTGTGATGGAGGCCACAGCTCTGGGATAGAAGCTGTTCCTCAGTTTATTTGTTCTGGCCTTTAGTGTCCTGAACCTTTTGCTGGACGGCAGCGGGTCAGACAGGGAGTGGCCGGGGTGTGTGGTGTCTCTGGTTATGATGATTGCTTTCCTCCTGAGTCTGCTGGAATAGATGGTGTCCAGCCCTGGGAGCTCCATCCTGACAATTTGCTGGGCTGCCTTCACCACGCGATGCAGGTCTTGTCGCTCAGAGACTGTGCAGCTGGCATACCACACTGTGGCACTGTTGGTCAGGTTGATTTCAATTGTGCTTCTGTAGAAGTTAAACAACAGCTGTTATGGGAATTTGGCCTGTTTCAGCTTTCTGAGGAAGAAGAGTCTTTGTTGTGCCTTTTTTACAAGCAGCGAGGTGTTGATGGTCCATGTCAGCTGTTTTGACAACATAACTCCAAGGAACTTTAGGTTTTCCATACTTTCTACTACCTCTCCGTGTATATGGGGGGGGGGGGAGGGTGTACCCTGTCCTTTGATCTCCTGAAGTCAATGATCATCTCTATTGTTTTAAAAGTATAAAAGACCAGGTCGTTGTCCTTACACCACTCCGTCAGATGATCCACCCCAAGCCTGTAGGCTGCTTCTTTCTCGTCCGAGATCAGGCCAACCACTGTAGTATCGTCCGCAAATTTAATTATGGATTTGGAGGTGTAGATGGGGGTGCAGTCATGTGTGAAGAGTGTGTGGAGCATAGGACTCAGCACATAGCCCTATTTTTAAGATGAGGATGGTGGAGGTGTGCTTACCAATTCTGACTTGCTGTGGTCGGTCTGTGAGAAAGCCCATGACCCATGAGCATAGGGAGGAACCAAGGCCAAGAGTGTTCAGTTTGCTGACCAGTTTATGGGGGGTGACCATGTTAAATGCAGAACTGA
Source organism: Mobula birostris (assembly GCF_030028105.1). Lineage (NCBI taxonomy): Eukaryota > Metazoa > Chordata > Chondrichthyes > Myliobatiformes > Myliobatidae > Mobula > Mobula birostris. The sequence goes on along the minus strand of NC_092372.1, from coordinate 36,244,186 downwards.
AGTCCACAAGTAACATCCTCACATAAGTGTTCGGTTCCTCTAAGTGAGTCAGAGCAATATGGAGGGCTGTTGTGATTGCATCCTCTGTGGAGCGGTTTGCCCGGTAGGCAAACTGGTGTTTGTCCAGATCAGGTGGGATTATAGCCTTAAAGTGTGAGAGCACAAGTCTCTCAGACCTTAAGTGACTAATAAATGAAGGTCACGTGTTGTCTTATGAGGGAAGGCAGGATCCTTCTGCCATATTGTACCATGTCTTGTTTTACAGCAAACAAAGGAAGCAACCATGACACTCCCTTAAAAGTTAATAAGTAAATGATCCCGCTTCCACAGAGCTACTGCTTCCCACCGTGAATATTAAGTAAATCCAATTTGCCTCCATTCCTTCCATTTAATTGTTCTTCAGAACTATGGTTGTTTTCCTCATCCAACTCACTAACTCTCCATGATAATATGCAACGTCGCTTGAATTTCATCGATGCTGTGGTGCAGTCATATAAGCAATTCATTTGCAATTCATTCAGATAATGATAAAAAGCAAATTACAGCTTACAGAAAGAATAAGAACTGAAAATGCTAGAAGCGCTCACCATGGCATGCAGGATCTGTAGAAAGAGAAATATGATTAACGTGACAGATCAAAGATCTTTCATTAGAACTGGGAAAGAGAGAAGACGTTGGTTTTAATTTGCAGAGGGGTTTGGGGAGGATTGGATAAGAGAAAGAGGTGAGACAGTATTACAGTGGGAATAAGCTGTGAACAAGATCATTTAATCATTGATTAATGGGAGCAGTTAGAGAGACATTACATGAATAAAGAGATAGAAATTATTAAATGAGAACAGTTTGATTGAAAGTATGCTGTTCCTTTCACTTTTCAAAGTAAAAATCTTGCTTCCATAAATTGCTAGCTTGAGTTGTTCTTAATTTGGACAAGAGAACTATTTAATACTCGATTGCAGTGAGGCAGAAGCTGTCCAGAAGATTTACCCAATCAGAGCATGTGAAACCCCAAGGCATCAGGTCAAATGAAAGGAAGCAAACTTTTGGCTTCCCTCACCTGATGTTGCATTGATGTTGAACAACACTTACAATACTACCAGTAACAAGGACAGGCAAAATGTACTCTCAGTGTAGAACTTCAATGTTTGTGGTAAAGAGTAGTTTTGTTGCATCTCACTGACAGAGGTGTCTAAAATCACAGCAACAAGTCTAAGTCTGCAGGAGGTATTAAGTGAACTAAAAAGAGGGACAAATCTGCTTGACCTCACCATTAGCAATCTAGCTGCTTGAGGCTCGTGTCCTTGACAGTACTAGTAACAGTAAACACTCCACATTCCTCAAGGAGTCTACGTCCCAGCTCCACATTTAGGACAATCTCCGTATCACTGTGCTGTACTTGCATCATGGAAAATAGGATAGATTCAGAAGAGATTTGGTAGCCCAAATTATTTGGGGCAGCACAGTAGCATAGTAGTTAACACAGTGCTTTACAGTACCAGTGACCCAGATTCAATTCCTGCCGCTGCCTGTAAGGAGTTTGTACATTCTCCCCATGACCGCGCAAATTTTTATACTTATAATTTATACTTTATTGTCGCCAAACAATTGATACTAGAACGTACAATCATCACAGCAATATTTGATTCTGCACTTCCCGCTCCTTGGATTACAAATTGATAGTAAATATTAAAAATTTAAATTATAAATCATAAATAGAAAGTAGAAAAATGGAAAGTAAGGTAGTGCAAAAAAACCAAGAGGCAGGTCTGGATATTTGGAGGGTACGGCCCAGATCCGGGTCAGGATCCGTTCAGCAGTCTTATCACAGATGGAAAGAAGCTGTTCCCAAATCTGGCCGTACGAGTCTTCAAGCACCTGAGCCTTCTCCCGGAGGGAAGAGGGACGAAAAGTGTGTTGGCTGGGTGGGTCATGTCCTTGATTATCCTGGCAGCACTGCTCCGACAGCGTGCGGTGTAAAGTGAGTCCAAGGACAGAAGATTGGTTTGTGTGATGTGCTGCGCCGTGTTCACGATCTTCTGCAGCTTCTTCCGGTCTTGGACAGGACAATTTCCATATCGGGTTGTGATGCACCCTAGAAGAATGCTTTCTACGGTGCATCTATAAAAATTAGTGAGAGTTTTAGGGGACAGGCCAAATTTCTTTAGTTTTCTCAGGAAGTAAAGGTGCTGATGGGCCTTCTTGGCAGTGGACTCTGCTTGGCTGGACCAAGTCAGGTCATTTGTGATATTGACCCCGAGGAACTTAAAGCTTTTGACCTGTTCCACTTGCGCACCACCGATGTAAATTGGGTTGTGCAGTCTGCTACTCCTTCTGAAGTCAACAACCAATTCCTTCGTCTTGCTGACATTGAGGGATAGGTTATTGTCTTTGCACCATGCCACCAGGTTCTTAATTTCCTCTCTGTACTCAAACTCATCATTACCCGAGATACGGCCCACAATTGTGGTGTCATCAGCAAACTTATACATTGAGTTTGATGGAAACTTGGCTACACAATCATAGGTGTACAGTGAGTACAGCAGGGGGCTGAGTACACAGCCTTGTGGGGCAGCGGTGCTCAGAGTGATTGTAGAGGAGAGCTTGTCCCCTATTTTTACAGCCTCGGTCCTGTCTGTGAGGAAGTTGAAGATCCATCGGCAGATCTGAATGCTAAGGCCCAGGTTCCGGAGCTTAGGAATCGGTTTATTTAAAGGCAGAGCTGTAGTCAATGAAAAGGAGCCTTATATATGTGTCCTTATTCTCCAGGTGTTCTAAGGAGGAATGTTGGGCCAGAGAGATGGCATCTGCTGTTGACCTGTTGCTCCGGTAGGTTAATCGCAGAGCGTCGAGGTTGACCGGTAGGCTGTGGTTGATGTGTGCCATAACCAATCGCTCGAAGCACTTCATAGCAATTGATATCAGAGCCACAGGTCGATAGTCATTCAGGCATGCCACCTTGCTCTTCTTTGGCACTGGGATTATCATTGCCTTCTTAAAACACGGGGGGATATTAGACTGAAGCAAGGAGCAGTTGAAGATGTCAGCAAACACTCCAGCTAGCTCGCTTGCACAGGCCCGGAGAACCCATCCTCTAGAATTTCCTTTAGGTGCTTCAGTTTCCTCCACAGCCCAAAGATGCACCGGTTAGTAGATTCCAATCACAAACACGAGAAAATCTGCTGATGCTGGAAATCCAAGCAACACGCAAAATGCTGGAGGAACTCAGCAGGCCAGACAGCATCTACGGGCAGGAGTACAGTTGACATTTCGGGCCGAGACCCTTCATCAGGACCGGTTTGGCAGATTAATTGGTCATTGTAAATTGTCCCATGACTAGGCTAGCATTAGACTGGGAGATTACCGGGCAGTGAGGCTCAAAGGACTGGAAAGACCTACGTTTCTCTGTAGGCATACGGTGCATTGGCCTTCATCAATCGTGGGATCAGCTTAAGAGACGAGAGGTAATGTTGCAGCTATATAGGACCTCGGTCAGACCCCACTTGGAGTACTGTGGTCAGTTCTGGTCGCCTCACTACAGGAAGAACATGGAAACCATAGAAAGGGTGCAGAGGAGATTTACAAGGATGTTGCCTGGATTGAGGAGCATGCTTTATGAGAATAGGTTGAGTGAACTTGGACTTTTCTCCTTGGAGCGACAGAGGATGAGAGGTGACCTGATAGAGGTGTATAAAATAATGACAGGCATTAATCATGTGGATAGTCAGAGGCTTTTTCCCAGGGCTGAAATGGCTAGCACGAGAGGACATAGTTTTAAGGTGCTTGGAAGCAGGTACAGAGGAGATGTCAGGGTAAGTATTTTATGCAGGGAGTGGTGAGTGTGTGGAATGGGCTACTGGTGACAGTGGTGGAAGCAGAAACGATAGGGTCTTTTAAGAGACTCCTGGATGGATACACAGAGCTTTGAAAAATAGAGGGCTATGGGTAAAGCCTAGGTAGTTCTCAGGTAAGGATGTGTTTGGCACAGCTTTGTGGGCCGAAGCGCCTGTATCGTGCTGTAGGTGGTTCTATGTTTCTATGTTTCTATCTCAATAAATATATAATAGATAGATAAACTAAACAGCCATGGAACTTTGAGCTGTGATACGAATCCAAAAGCATCAGCAGCATCTTAAATGACTCATTACATAAAGGTGTGACATAATATAACAATATCAAGAAGGTTCAAATTCAAATTCTCTAAACTTTACTGCTTTAATGCATGGTTGCTGCAAGTGTGCAAAAGCTGTTACGCCTGATCTCAGTTTGCTTGCAATAAAAACACCTGAGTCCTCATTGCAAACCTGTGAAATGCAGACTTGTAGTAGCTAGGCAAAGTCATGATTCTACAGAGGAAAGAATGAAAGCTCATTGAAAATCAATCAAAGTTATTCTTGTGATAAGTAAAAAAATTATAATAATAAGTAATTATAAAAATACGTCAATGCAGACTTAGACCATGAGACATAGTAGCAGATAGGCTCATTTGGCCCGTCAACTCTGCTCCACCATTCATCATGGCTGATCCTTCCTTCCCTCCTCTGTCCCACTCCCCGATAAGAATTATTATCATACTTTGAAAAACTCCTCCAAGTTAATTTGATCTCCCTTCCTAAAACTAATCTTGACAGAGGCAACACTCAGAAAATATGAATGGAAGAAGTATATATTTTACTTTAAAGTAGACTGTACCCATGTCTTAGAAGTCCCAACTAAAACCTTGCTTTTTAAAGAGATACTCTGGAAGACAAGGCTCAATCCAGGAAATTGCCTTCAATTCTTTAGAGCGTGATGCATAATAAAAGGAAATATATCAAGATATAAGGAGTGTGAAGGCAGTTCCTTTCACCCTACAACCCTGTCTTCAAAGATATGTTTCTGCACTTACACTCAGTGACCAGTTTATCAGGTATGCCAGCTCGTTAATGCAAAATCCTGATCAGTCGATCATGGGGCAGCAACTCAAAGCATAAAAACAGGCAGACATGGGTTTCAACTGAACTAAACTGAAGACTACCGGTTCGATGCTTCAAGTTCTATCACCTATTCGCCGGCTTTTTGCCATTTGGACAATTTGTTCTGTTTTTCGTGTGTTGGCTGTTTGATGTTTTTCTTCAACAGGTTCCAGGGTGTTTCTTTGTTTTGTGGCTGCTCCTAGGGGGACAAATCTCAGAGTTGAATTCTATATGCATACTTCGATATCAAATGTACTTTGAATCTCTGAGGTTCAGTTATTGTTCACACTGAACATCAGGATGGGGAAGAAATGTGACCTAAGTGACTTTAACCACGGAATAATTGTTGGTGCCAGATGGAGTGGTTTGAGTATCTCAGGAACTGCTGATCTCCTGGGATTTTCACACCCAGCAGTTACTAGAGTTTACAGAGAATGGTACGAAAAACAAAAAAAAAATCCAGCGAGCAGCAGGTCTGTGGGCAAAAACACTTCGTTAATGAGAAAGGCTAGAGGAGAATGGCCAGACTGGTTCAAGCTTACAGGAAGGCGACAGTAACTCTAACGACCATGCAATACAACAGTTGCATGCAGAAGAGCATCTCTGAATGCACAATAGGTCAGAATTTGATGGGCTACAGCAGCAGATTTCCACAAACATGCACTCAGTGGCCACTTTATTAGGTACCGGAGGTATATCCCAATTTCAATGGTTAACAGTCAAAATTCTATAATCTCCATCCGAAGATCCGAAGCAACATGTTGCCCATTGTGCTATTTATGAGACAAATTACTAAATGCCCGTCTTGTATAATACTTGGAAGAGGTTAAACTGTTCAGATAACATCATACATAGGGATATACATTGCCAGCAATGCGTTGAAAGAGCAAAGTACAGTCAGACCTAATTATAAAAAAATACGTTTTAAGAATCAATAAAATCACATCCCATTGCTTATGCGATTATGATCGACTGTACAATATTTTCAAAAATAAATAAATGTTTCAGTCAAATTCCATGTATTTTATCAATTAAAAAGAAGGTGGAAATACTCCTCACCTTAATAATTCCTGTATGGCATTGGCCTAGTGCTGTCCTTCAATGCTTCCTTACAGAAAAAAAATTGTACTTGGCAACTCCAAACTACAGCACCATAAGCTCTTTCTTCTGTTACCGTCAACAAATATCAACAATGAAGTGACACCCAGTAATTAAATCCACTAAAGTTCAGTTGTTACGTTGGCAAAACAAAAACTGAAAATTCAAATTACTCTTGATTGAAAATTACGTAAAAACTACAGAGATTGGCCTAAAAATTGTCTGGACTGCAGTAAAACAAAATGGGCTTGTGCTCTAGCCTAAAAGGTACATAAAACAATTTTAGTGACGAAGTGGGTGGATCTACATGGTACAGTATAACACTGAGTAAACAACTGTAATCGATCGTTGGACTTCTGTGTATATTACATCATGTGTGCACACGCCTGAAAGGGAGTGACTGTGAAAATACATGCTATAAGGTATTCCAGCTGTCCTTCAAGAGGGGTAAACCCTATGCACTTTGGCAAATTGCAGTTTAGATCTCCAAGGAATGATTTAAGCTCCAAAAAAATAGTTACTTTTCCTTTCACTAATTTTAGAAAAATCATCATAAGCAATACTTCAAAATTAGTTGAGACAGAACATCAGAATCTAAGAAAATAGGAGGGGTAGCAGGTCACTCAGCCTCTTGTGCCTGGCCTGCCACTCAAAATGATCAGTCCTCATCTCCACTTCAGTGCCTGATCCCATAGCTTTCAGTTCTGCGATCCTTCAAAAATGGACTTCCTCTGTCAACTGGAAATGGAATTATTGGAAATGGTTTATTATTGTCATATGTATCAAAATACATTGAAAAGCTTGTCCTGTATGCTGTTCGCACAGTATACGAGGCAACCTTTCAGTTCATTACTCAATGCGTTGAGCTGGAACAAGGTAAATCAATAACAGTAAACAGAATAAACTGTAACAGGTAGAAAGAAAGTGTACAGGCGCAAGATCAGGATGAGGCAGATTATGAGGATGAGTCCATTTTATTGTACTAGGGGAACCATTTAACAGTTTTATAATCAGTAGGAGCTGCCCTTGACTGGTGTTCCATGCTTTCAGACTTTTGTATCTTCTGCCTGATGGAAGAAAGGAGAAGGGGGAATGTTTGGGATGGGTGGGGTGTCTGATTATGGTGGCTGCTTTACTGAGACATCAAGAAGTATAGACAGAGACCATAGAGGGGAGGCTGGTTTTCATGATGTCCTCAATATCCTAAAAGGTTTGACCTTTGCCACATTTGTAGATAGAGAACACTAGAGACCATCCTCTGTGAGAAGTCCCTTTGCATCTCAGTTTTAAATGACCGTTCCTTAATCCTACACCTAAGGTTGCTCATTGAAGTTTGCTTAATAATGGAAACATCTCAAACATCTACTATGTCACGACCCATAAGCATCTTTAGTGCTTCAATAGATCATTCCTCATTCTTCCAAACTGCAGGGAACACAGAACTAATTTCTTTAGCCATTCATGCTGAAACAGCCCACTCATCACAGGAATTAGCTGAGTGAATCTCTTTGGAACCGTCTCCAATGCTAGCATGTTCTTGCTAATGGAATGGGGTTAAAAGTGTGCTCAGTATTTCAGATGTGGCCTCAGCAGCTGCCTGTACAACAGTAAAAATGCTTCCCTACTTCTGAGCACCAACAGTCTTGCAATAAAGGCCATCGTGATTTCCTAATCACTTGCTGCACCTGCCTGCTAACGTGTACTGATTCACGCACATGCACACCTAGACTCCTTTGTACTTTGTTCAGTTGCAATCTCTTTCCACTTAATAAAATTTAGATTCTTACTGAAGTGCTTAATCACTCGCCAAGTTCTCACCCACTCATTCAACCTATCTATACCCTGTTTCAAAATCCTAATATCCTCACTGCATCTTGCTTTCTAACTTATTTTCCTGTCATTGACAAACTTGGATACCTTACATTCTGCCTCGTCCTTCAGGTCATTCATGTAGATTACAAATACTTGAGGGCCAAGAACTAATTTCAGGGCAGTTCACTAGTTACATCCTTGCAGATTGAAAAGACCTATTTATTCTAACTCCCTGATTTCTAAGCAATAACACTGTTCAATCCATGCTTATAAATATCCCCTAACACCACGAGCCATTATCTTGTGCACCAGCATCTTGCTAAATGCCTTCTGAAAATGCCAATCTATACCTACATATTCCCCACCATTGATTCTGCTTGTTACATCCTAAAAGAATCCAAGCAAATTTGTCAAATATGATTTACATTTCATGAAGCCATTTGACTATATGAAGTTTCTCTAAACAACAAGCAATCTCTTCTTTGATTATAGATTCAGCATCTTGCCAACAGATGTGATGCTAATAGGCTGGTTATTACCCACCTTTTTGTTTTCCTCCCTTATTGAACAATGGAATCATATTTATGGTTTTAAGACCATTAGATTTAAGAGCAGAAATAGGCTATTCAGCCCATTGAGTCTGCTCCGCTATTCAATCATGGGCTCATCCAATTTTCCAGTCATCCCCACTCCCCTGCCTTCTCCACGTAGCCTTTGATGTCCTGGCTAATCATGAACCTATCTATCTTTGCCTTAAATGTATCCCAATGACTTGGCCTCCACAGCCGCTTGTGGCAACAAATTCCACAGATTTACCACCATCTGACTAAAGTAATTTCTCCACATGTCTGCTCTAAGTGGATTCCTTCAATCCTGAAGTCGTGCCTTCTTGTCCTAGAATCCCATACCATGGGAAATAACTTTTCCATATCTAATCTGTTCAGGCCTTTTAACATTTGGAATGTTTCTAAGAGATCCGCCCTCATTCTCCTGAACTCCAGGGAACACAGCCCAAGAGCTGCCAGATGTTCCTCATATGGTAACCCTTTCATTCCTGGAATCATTCTCGTAAATCTTCTCTGAACTCTCTCACAAGTGCCTTATGGAGCCTCAACATCACACCCCTGCTCTCATATTCTATACCTCTAGAAATGAATGCCAACATTGCATTTGTCTTCTGCACCACCGATTCAGCCTGGAGGTTAACCTTTAGGGTATCCTGCACAAGGACTCCCAAGTCCCTTTGCATCTCTGCATTTTGAATTCTTTCCCCATCTAAGTAATAGTCTGCCCCGTTTACTTCTTCCACCAAAGTGCATGACCATATACTTTCCAACATTGTATTTCATTTGCCACTTCTTTGCCCATTCCCCAAAACTATCTAAGTCTCCCTGCAGGCTCTCTGTTTCCTAAACACTACCCACTCCTCCACCTACCTTTGTATCACAATTTAGCCACAAATCCATTAATCCCATCGTCCAAATCATTGACATACATTGTAAAAAGCAGCGATCCCAACACCGACCCCTGTGGAACTCCACTGGTAACTGGCAGCCAGGCAGGATTTTCCTTTCAGGAAACCAAGCTCATCCATAACCTCATCCCTAACAATTGATTCCAAGAGCTTCCCAACCACTGATGTCAGGCTAACAGGTCTGTAGTTTCTTTTCCGCTGCCTCCCACCCTTCTTAAATAGCAGAGTAATATTTGCAATTTTCTAGTCATCCAGCACAACGCCAGAATCTATTGATTCTTGAAAGATCATTGTTAATGCCTTCACAATCTGTCCAGCTACTTCCTTCAGAACCTGAAGGTCCATTCCATTAGCTCCAGGAGATTTATCCACCTTCAGACCATTAAGCTTCCTGAGCACCTTCTCAGTCGTAATTTTCACTGCACATACTTCTCTTCCCTGACACTCTTGAATGTCCGGTATACTGCAGATGTCTTCCACTGTGAAGACTGATGCAAAATACGCATTCAGTTCCTCTGCCATCTGTGCATCTCTCATTACAATATCTCCAGCGTCATTTTCTGTTGGTCCTATATCTACCCTCAACTCTCTTTTACCCTTTATATACTTAAAAAATATTTTGGTATTTTTTTTGATATTAGTCACCAGCTTCCTTTCATAATTCATCTTTTCCTTTCATGCCCTTCTTAGATTTCTTCTACAAGTTTTAAAAAGCTTCCCAATCCTTTATCTTCTCACTAGCTTCGGCTTCCTTGTATGCCCTCTCTTTTGCTTTTACTTCGGCTCTGACTTCACCTGTCAGCCACAGTAGTATCCTTCTTCCATTCAAAAATTTCTTCTTATTTGGAATATATCTGTCTCGCACTTCCCTCATTTTTCATAGAAACTCCAGCCATTGCTGCTGTGCTGTCCTTCCTGCCAGTTCCCCTATCCAGTCAACTTTGGCCAGTTCCTCTCTCATGCCATTGTAATTTCTGTTTTTCCACTGAAATACTGACACATTGGAATTTAGTTTCTCCTTCTCAAATTTCAAAGTGAACTCGATCATATTGTGATCATTATTCACTAAGGGTTCTTTAACCTTAAGCTCTCATCACCTCTGGATCACTGCACAACACCCAGTCCAGCACATCTGATCCCCTAGTGGGCTCAACAACAAGCTATTCCAAAAAGCCATTCCTTGGACATTCTACCATTTCTCTCGCTTGAGGTCCAGTACTGGGCTGGTTTTCCCAATCCACTTTCATGTTAAAATCCCCAACGATGATCGTGACATTGTCCTTCTTTCATGCCTTTTCTATCTCATAGAAACATAGAAACACAGAAAACCTACATCACAATACAGGCCCTTCGGCCCACAAAGCTGTGCCAAACATGTCCTTACCTTAGAAATTAGCTAGAATTACCCATAGCCCTCTATTTTTCTGAGCTCCATGTACCTGTCCAAGAGTCTCTTCAAAGACCCTGTCGTATCCGCCTCCACCACTGTCGCCGTCAGCTCATTCCATGCACTCACCACTCTCTGCATAAAAAACCTACCCCTGACATTTCCTCTGTACCTACTTCCAAGCACCTTAAAACAGTGCCCTCTCGTGCCAGCCATTTCTGCCCGGGGCAAAAGGTCTCTGACTATCCACACGATCAATGCCTCTCACCATCTTATGCACCTCTCATCCTCCGTCACTCCAAGGAGAAAAGGCCTAGTTCACTCAAACTATTTTCATAAGGCATGCTCCCCAATCCAGGCAATATCCTTGCAATTCTCCTCTGCACCTTTTCCATGGTTTCCACATCCTTCCTATAGTGAGGTGACCAGAACTGAGCACAGTACTCCAAGTGGGGTCTGACCAGGGTCCTATATAGCTGCAACATTACCTCTCAGCTCCTAAACTCAATCCTACAATTGATGAAGGCCAAAGCACCGTATGCTTTCTTAACCACAGAGTCAACCTGTGCTGCAGTTTTGAGAGTCCTATGGACTCAGACCCCAAGATCCCTCTGATCTTCCACACTGCCAAGCGTCTTACAATTAATACTATATTCTGACATCATATTTGACCTACCAAAATAAACCACCTCACACTTATCTGGGTTGAACTCCATCTGTCACCTCTCAGCCCAGTTTTGCATCCTATCAATGTCCCACTGAAACCTCTTACAGCCCTCCACATTGTCCACAGCACCTCCAACCTTTGTACCATAAGCAAATTTACTAACCCTCCACTTCCTCATCCAGGTCATTTATAAAAATCACAAAGAATAGGGGTCCCAGAACAGATCCCTGAGGCACACCACTGGTGACCGACCTCCATGCAGAATATGACCCGTCTACAACCACTCTTTGCCTTCTGTGGGCAAGCCAGTTCTGAATCCACAAATCCATGTCCCCTTGGACCCTATGCCTCCTTACATTCTCAATAAGCCTTGCATGGGGTACCTTGTCAAATGCCTTGCTGAAATCCATGTACACTACATCTTCAACTCTACCTTCATTAATGTGTTTTGTCACATCCTCAAAAAATTCAGTCAGGCTCTTAAGACACAAACTGCCGTTGATAAACCCATGCTGACTATTCCTAATCATATTATGCCTCTCCAAATGTTCATAAATCCTGCCTCTCAGGATCTTCTCCATCAACTTACCAACCACTGAAGTAAGACTCACTGGTCTATAATTTCCTGGGCTATCTCTACTCCCTTTCTAGCGTAATAGAACAACACCCGCAACCCTCCAATCTTCCGGAACCTCTCCCATCCCCATTGATGATGCAAAGATCATCGCCAGAGGCTCAGAATCTCCTCCCTCACCTCCCACAGTTGCCTGGGATACATCTCATTCGGTCCCAGCGACTTATCCAACTTGATGCTTTCCAAAAGCTCCAGCACATCCTCTTTCTTAATATCTACATGCTCAAGTTTTATCAGTCCACTGTAAGTCATCCGTACAATTGCCAAGATCCTTTTCCGTAGTGAATACTGAAGCAAATTATTCATTAAGTACCTCTGCTATTTCCTCCAGTTCCATACACACTTTTCCACTGTCACACTTGATTGGTCCTATTCTCTCACATCTTATCCTCTTGCTCTTCACGTATTTGTAGAATTCCTTGGGGTTTTCCTTAATCCTGTCTGCCAAGGCCTTCTCATGGCCCCTTCTGGCTCTCCTAATTTCTTTCTTAAACTCCTTCCTGCTAGCCTTATAATCTTTCAGATCTCTATCATTACCTAGTTTTTTGAACCTTTTGTAAGCTCTTCTTTTCTTCTTGACTAGATTTACAACAGCCTTTGTACACCATGGTTCCTCTATCCTACCATCCTTTCCATCTCATTGGAACGTACCTATGCAGAACGCCACGCAAGTATCCGCTGAACATTTGTCACATTTCTTCCATACGTTTCCCTGAGAACATCTTTTCCCAATTTATGTTTCCAAGTTCCTGCCTGATAGCCTCATATTTCCCTTTACTCCAATTAAACGCTTTCCTAACTTATCTGTTCCTATCCCTCTCCAAAGCTATGGTAAAGAAGATAAAATTGTGATCCCTATCTCCAAAATGCTCTCCCACTGAGAGATCTGACACCTGACCAGGTTCATTTCCCAATACCAGATCAAGTACAGCCTCTCCTCTTGTAGGATTATCTACATATTGCATCAGTAAACCTTCTTGAACACACCTAACGAACTCCACCACATCTTAACCCCTTGCGCTCGGGAGATGTCAATCAATATTTGGGAAATTGAAATCTCCCACCATGACAACCGTGTCATTATTACACCTTTCCAGAATCTGTCGCCCTATCGTAGAGTTATTGACCCCTTCCTGTTCCTAACTTCCACCCACAGAGACTCCGTAGAGAATCCCCCCATGTCTTCCTCTTTTTCTGCAGCCGTGACACTATCTCTGATCAACAGTGCTATGTCCCCACTTCTTTTGCTAACTTCCCTGTCCCTTCTGAAACATCGAAAGCCTGGCACTCAAAGTAACCATTCCTGCTCCTGAGCCATCCAAGTCTCTATAATGGCCACAACATCATAGCTCCAAGTACTGATCCGCGCTTTAAACTCATCCGCTTTGTTCATAATACTCCTTGCATTAAAATAGCCACATCTCAAACCATCAGTCTGAGCGCGTCCCTTCTCTATCACCTGCCTATCTTCCCTCTCGCACTGTCTTCAAGCTTTCTCTATTTGTGAGCCAACTGCCTCTTCCTCTGTCTCTTCAGTTTGGTTCCCACCCCCCAGCAATCCTAGTTTAAACTCTCCCCAGTAGCCTGAGCAAACCACTCTGCCAGGATATTGGTCCCCCTGGGATTCAAGTGCAACCCATCCTTTTTGTACAGGTCACACCTGCCCCAAAAGTGGTCCCAATGATCCAGAAATCTGAATCCCTGCCCCCTACTCCAATCCCTCAGCCAGGCGTTTCTCCTTCACCTCAATCTATTCCTATACTCACTATCACGTGGCACAGGCGGTAATCCTAAGATGACTACCTTTGTGGTCCAGCTTCTCAACTTCCTTCCTAACTCCCTGTAGTCTACTTTCAGGACCTCCTCCCTTTTCCTGCCTATGTCGTTGGTACCAATATGTACCACGACCTCTGACTGTTCTCCTTCCCACTTCAGGATATCGTGGACGTGTTCAGAAACATCCCAGACCCTGGCACCTGGGGGGCAAACTACCATCAGTTCTTCTTTCCTGTGTCCACAGAATTGCCTGTCTGACCCGCTAACTATAGAGTCCCCTATCACTGCTGCCATCCTCTTCCTTTCCCTACCCTTCTGCGGTAATTTGTAATCCACATCCCAGCTGCTGTTTCGAGGCTTGTATACAACCGCCATTTCTTAACTCAACTCATAGAGACTCTACACCTTCCGATCCTACGTCATCTCTTTCTAATGACTTAACATTATTTCTTATACACAAGGTCACACCACCCCTTCTGCCTGCTAACTTATCTTTCTGATGCACCGTATATCCTTGGACGTTCAGCTCTCAATGGCGGCCATCCTTTAGCCAATTCATTGGTACCTTCCCTGAATCTCAGTGAATTTTAAAAATTCCCAAACAATGGATCCACTTGCTTTGTAGCCAGTTTTTCAAACCCATGGATGTAGGCCATTGGATTTGGTAACTTATATGCCTTTAGATCCATTAACTAGAAACATGGAAAACCTACAGCACAATACAGGCCCTTCGGTCCACAATGCTGTGCCGAACACGTACTTACTTTAGAAATTACCTAGGGTTACCCATAGCCCTCTATTTTGTCTAAGCTCCATGTACCTATCCAGGAGTCTCTTAAAAGACCCTATTGTATCTGCCTCCCCCACCACCGCCAGCAGCCCATTCCATGCACTCACCACTCTCAGCATAAAAAACTTACCTCTGACATCCCCCCTGTACCTACTTCCAAGCACCTTAAAACTGTGCCCTCTCGTGTTAGCCATTTCAGCCCTGGGAAAAAGCCTCTGACTATCCACGTGATCAATGCCTCTCATCGTCTTATGCACCTCTATCAGGTCACCTCTCATCCTCCGATAATTTTTTCAATAGCTTGCCCATCAGAAGAGTGATTGTTGCAAATTCTTAGATACTATTTGAAACTAGTTCATAAGAGATCCTTGGAGTGTCTGCAGAGTCCTCCACTGTGAATACTGATGTAAAATATTGATTATCCCCTCGTTTTCCATGATTCTCTAGCCTCACTCTCCAAGGATCTCATGCTTTCTCTAGTACCCTCTTCTTTTTGTTTCAATCCTGAGAAACTACTTGCTATTTGTTTTGATATTGCTTCCTGGTTTTCTTTCAACCCTATTTCGTTAACTTCCGTCTCACTGCTGGTTCTTTTCAAAGTCATCTCTTGATTCTTATTTTTGCCCCTTGAAAAGTTGGTAATTTATTGCCCCTCCAATCATTCTGATCCATCCAAATACAATACGTTCACCGTGTTGCTGCGTAGGGACTTCCAAGATTCAGCCTACTCAATGATGATACATTTTCGGTCACAAAAGGGGAACCTGCAGTCACCGGCTCCCTTACTCTTAGCAGCAGGAGATAGTGTCAGAACGACACTGATCCATTAGTGCAGTAGATTTTGTAGATTGGGGCACCGTGGCTATATCGTGTACTCTGATGGACTGAGTACACTTGTAGAGTGGTAAATATAGTAACAGTCCTGCAAGATGCTTTGTCCTGGATGGTCTCAGGCATCTTACTTGTAACTTGAGTTGCAGTCACCCATGTTCAGAAAGAGTGTTCCAAAACAATTCTGACACACCCAGCAGCCCACGGAAAGGCTCTGAGGAGTACTTCTTGCTCTTTCCACTTTGCTCTTCTATCCATGATAATTAAAAGATAAATCCAGTTGAATTTCTCATTGATAGCAACCCCCAGAGTCCTGATACTGATATAAAGGGTAAATGGCATAGGAAGTTACGATGGTCACTCTTGTTAGAGATGGCTGTGTGACATAAGTGTTACTGTGCTACTTTAAAGCTCATACCCAAATGTTATCAGGAGTTTGCTAAAGGCAAACATGAACAGTTTCTTTTGTGAAAATTTGCAAATGAAATTGAAGTTGGTGCAATTATCAACGAATGTCTTCACTATGACCTCATGTTAATATTTCAGGTAGTCAGTGATAGTCCTTAACAGTGCAGCCCTTGTTATAATTTAAGAAATACTGTAAGCTTAGAGTAATAAAGTTACATAGCATGGAAACAGGCACTTTGACCAAACTCATCCACATCAACAAAGGTGTCTTCCTGAGTTAGTCTCATTGTCTAGATTGGGCCCATAATCCTCTAAGTATTTCCTGTCCATGTACCTATCTAAATGATTTTTAAACATTATAATTGTATCCACTGTCGGAGCCACTTATCTATTTGCCAGTCTGTAATGTATTTTGTGTTGCGTGATTATTATGGGTATGGTAATTTGCCATGTGGCTTGGGGCCTGGTAGAAGCAAATGAGTATAGTTACATATTCACGCTTTGTTCTGGTTAGTTAGTTTAGTTTACTTCAGAGGAAGGGAACGGCAGATGATATTTTTTGTTGAACGCTAATTACTCTTATTCCGTTATTTTGCTAATTTTCATTACGCCAATTTTTAATATTGTTAAAAGATTGTTCATCTTTGCTAGCTTTGTAATAAAGGATTGAATGAACTTTTTTGACCTGGAACTCAGTTATTTGGAAGCGTGTTACACAGTGTCGAGTCCCTTGCTCAGTCTCCCAGTGGTTTTCGTTTGTCTTCAAGTAACCTCTACATCCACCAAGCTCATTCCAGATACCCACCACCCCTCATGTGAAAAGCTTTCCCCTCAAATACCCTTTAAATCCTTCTCCTTTAATATCCTTTCATATCTTACACCTATGCCCTCTAGCCTTAAACTCCCCACCCTGGGTTATGGTTTAAGATGTTGCTGGTGAAGCTCAGTGACTATTTGCTGGTGGCCAATGAAACAAAGAAAACAACTAAACATTTTGTCAATTGCACTTTTTCTGGTAAGCTATCACTGTAACTTCTGTTAGGACTTGGAGGCAATTCAATACAGCAGAACCAAAATGGGCCTGTCGCTGAAGCAAAGAAAGACCCAAAGTTCGATCAATTTAAGCGCTGGGCCAAATTGCAAAGGTTAGGTGCAGGCCCCGTTGAGGTGGCAATGTCCAGGCCCCATTGAGGTGGCAGTGTCCAGGCCCCACTGAGGCGGTAATGTCCAGGCCCCACTGAGGCAGTAATGTCCAGGCCACAGAGCATTTCAAAGTGACAGAACTCGATGCTTGGATGATGATTTAAACGTCAGGGTGGATTGGAAGGGCTGTGTACAGGCAAAAGAGAATCAGCAGGTCCAGGCCCCAGAGCATTTCAAAGCGACAGAGCCCAAGATTCAGGCGACAGTTTAGGTGAAAGGGTCAGGGTGTTGTGGCCTGAGGTGATGAATGGGCTGGCTTAGCTCACTGCTCCATGACGTTTACTTGGCTGTGCACTGAACTGAGGCTGTGCTTAGTATCTGTGGCCAGTCCCTTTTTTGTGGACTTCAGTTCTGAATGCTATTTGCTTGTTTTTTTGTTTACATGATTTGTTTTTTTCTCTCTACCCACTGAGTGTTTAATGGTTCTCTTTTTTAAAATGGGTTCTTTTGGGTTTCTTTGTTTTCTGGCTATTTGTAAGGAGATGAATCTCAATATTCTATAATATATACATACTTTGAACTTTGAAAAAGACTGCAACCATCCCCTTGATCTCTATAATTAACAGATAATTTGATTTGTGGATGTTATTTCTGGGATAAATTCTGGCAAGGCATTAACTCTCCCATTTGTTTTGAAAAGTTGTTATGGAATATTTTACAGCTGAGTGAGAGAATAGACATCCTATGAATTAAAAGTATTGTTTGAAATACATGTGATGACAAACCAAGTTATCAGACGATTGATGCTAATGAGAGAGATAAGGGAGACAATGGAGAAACATTCAAAATGTTAATGAGAGAGGAGAGAGAGATTAACGGGAAAGAAACACAATTCAGAATATTGACAGACCGGTTGCTTTGAACCTGAACTGTTTGAAGTTTGATGGACAGGCGATACCCCAGCAGGGGGATAAACAAACAGGTTCGCTAAGGCAAGGGACACACCACGAGATCACGAGATAACGAGACCCTGGAAGAGCGGTGTGCCCCCACAAATTGGTGGGATTTTGGAGGTCTGGTTCGCGGGAACCGACCATAGACTCACAGGGTGTAAAGGTACGATCGGTGGGAACCTGGTGTGTGAGTCCGCCCTTGCCTGGGTGCCGGGTTCACCGCGGAAGAACGGTCATATCCGGAACGGAGGGGTCACAGTCGGTGACCACAGCGGGATAAAAGACATAAAAGGGTCCGCCCGAAAGCCAACTGCGAAGAACATCAAAGGTCTTCATGAATCAAATTTGCATTCCTCCCCCCCTCCAACGGCACAACAGCGATTACTGAGAACTGTACTAAGTTGAACTGAACTCTGCGCCACTTGAGACTGATTATTTTACCCCTAGACTGCGATACAGCTTGGTTTGATTCCTATTACCTTAGTTCTGTGTACATGTGTGTATTATCATTGCTAACTTGTTGCACTTATATCCTTACGATTAGAGTACTGTGTTAATTATTTCTTTAATAAAACTTTATTCACTCCTAGTAATCCAGACTCCAACGAGTGGTCCATTTCTGCTGGTTTGGCAACTCATTTACGGGGTACGTAACATACTGTACCTCCGATAGCTCAGAAAGCACTACACTGAAATACCAGCTTGGATTTTTGTGGTCATTTCTTCTTTCTGAGTTGGCCATGGCTGCCACTGAAAGCAACTAATGACACTAAGTGATAGACTAACAAACTACATTGATATAAGTGCAAACACGAGGAAATCTGCGGATGCTAGAATTTCAAGCAACACACATAAAAGTTGCTGGTGATGCTGCCTGGCCTGCTGTGTTCACCAGCAACTTTTAAGTGTGTTACATTAATATAAGCGCTTGTTCTACCTGAAAGGTGTCGCATCAGGAAGCTTGCTTTTTTTTGCTTTGCAAAGAACAATGCTTGCTTTGATAAGCTAAACAATTTATGCTTAAACTTAATAACAAATACTTGGATTGCAAATGAAACCTGGAAAAGGTGTTAGCCAGAATGCAGATAATACCTTACAAATGGACATTTTGCTCAGTACACAAATAACAGAATACAAATAATTAAATAATACTTTGCATAAATCAATGTTAGTGTAGTGACAGTTTTTGACAAGGTACTTCCCTTTCATATAGACTTTTCTTGTTAGC